>NC_069693.1:6747336-8169977 GCF_023699985.2 Odocoileus virginianus | reverse complement strand
GGGATCAAACCCATGCCACCTGCAGTGTAAGCTCGGGAGTCCTAACCACTAGGCTACCAGGGAAGTCCCATATTGGGTGTTTTTTTAAGTAGTCAATATTCAGTCATAAAATGGTGTGAAGTGCTGGCATATGCTACGTGTGGCTGAACCTCACTACAGGAGACCTCGGTTCGAATCCTGGGTCAGGAAGATCCCTTGGAGAAGGGATAGGCTACACTCCAGTATTCTTGGCCTTCCCTGTGGCTCAGCTGGTAAAGAATCCGCCTGCAATGTAGGAGACCTGGCTTCAATCCCTGGGTTGAGAAGATCCCCTGGAGAAGGGAAAGTAAGAGAAGTAAGGTACAAAAGGCCACATATTGTGTGATTCTATTTATATTAATGTCCAGAACTGGGAAATCTGTAGAGACAGAAAGTAGACAGTGGTCATCAGGGCTGCAGGGAGAACAAATGGGTTTCCCCTAAGACTGTCACACTTCTACTGCTTAATGAGTTCAGGGTTTCTTTTTGGGGCAATGAAAATATTCTGGGTCTAGATAGAGGTGGTGGTTTCCCCAAACTGTGATTACTAAATGCCACTGAACTGGACACTTTAAAATGGTTAATTTTATGTCATGTGAATTTCAATGCTATTTAAAAAAATTGTAGTAAAAGAAGTCTGGATCTGGACCTTTTCAGGGGGAGGTGGTACTATAGACATTCTCCTTTATACTTTTCCCTATATTAAAAAAGCCACAAGGGACTTCTTTGGCAATCCAGTGGTTAAGACTCCACCCTTCCAATGCAGAGGGCACGGGTTCCCTCCCTGGTCAGGGAAGTAAGATCCCATATGCCTTGGGGTGAAGCCCCTCACCCCCTAAAAAAAGCCATGGAGCCAAATGCCCTCTCTGGCTGCCTTGTAAATGAGCCATGCTGCAGATTTTGGAAGAAAGCTTTTGCTGTCTTCTTTCGATGTGTATTTGAGTTTTTTTTTCAACGTGTTTTCAGTTGGAAAGTTTTTAAGCTTCCCAAGGGTCAGTTTTTAAAATTCCAGCCTGGGCTCTTCTATTCTTGCAAAACTGGAAAAGCAAGAGGGTTTGCAGAGAATACAGGTCTGGTCACGCTCAAGTAAAGTAAAGCCGTGGGGCCCCCACCTCAGTGGGAACGGTGTGGAACATTGGTCAATGTGTAGCTAATGTCAGCAGCGATTAAGGCCTGCTCTCACGCTCCAGGCTTGTTCTGGGTGTTTCCCCTGTGACTTTCACACTTTGATAAGAAATGTGAGCACTTACAGAACGTTCAAGGGCAAATCTCTGAAGCAAAAATTTCCCTCCCACTGTTTTTCCATGATTCCTACGCCCTTAACTAAAGCATTTCCTATGTGGGCAGGCTGGCTGTTTTTAAAACTGTCAACATGTAGGAATAGGGAGGGAAACATCCAAAATAAACACTCAGAAAACAGAGAGATATGTCAGTCGTACAAGAGGCCTGGCTGCAGGACTATGTATCTGATAAATATTAAACTGTATGACGAGCCTGCAATAATTAGAATAGTTCAGTACAGAATGAACAAACAGAGTGACCCCAATCTACAAAGAGTGCAGTATATGTGGAGTTTCAAACTGGCGTGGGAAAGAGGAATTATGCAGAAAGTGGTCCTGGGATAATAGGTAACTGGGGGAAAACAGCTCACTCCTGGTATCAAAATAAATTCCAGACAGATCAAATGTAGAAAATAAAAGTGCGAAACGTGCAGAGGGAAAGTTGGCTGGATCATTGATCATCTTGAAGGGGAGGAAGTTTTCCTTTTTTAAAATTGTTTTATTTTAATCTTTTAAATGAATGAAGTAGAGTTGATTAACAATGTTGTGTTAATTTCTGCTGTACAGTAAAGCCATTCAGTTATATTATATATATATATTCTTTTTTAGTGTTCTTTTCCATCATGGTTTATCAGAGGATACTGAATATAGTTCTCTGTGCTATACACTAGGACCTTGTTTATCCAGTCCGTAAATAATAGCTTACATTTTCGAACCCCACCCCTCCATTCCTCCCCTAGGCCCCTCTTCCCTGGCAACAAGTCTGAGTCTATTACATAGACAGGTTAATTTGTCATATTTTAGATTCCACATGTAAGTGATATCATATGGTATTTATCTTTCTCTTTCCAACTCATTTCACTTAGTATGAGCATCTCTAGTTCCATCCATGTTGCTGCAAATGGCATTATTTTATCCTTTTTTATGGCTGAGTAGTATTCCATTATGTATGTCTTCTTGATCCATTCATCTGTCAATGCACATTTAGGTGGATTCTGTGTCTTGGCTATTGGAAACAGTGCTGCTGGGAACACTGGGGTGCATGTATCTTTTAGAATTAGAGTTTTCTCCAGATACGTGCCCAGTAGTGGGATTGCTGGGTCATACGGTAATTGTATTTTCAGTTCTCTGAAGAACCTCCATACCGCTCTCCACAGCGGCTGCACCAGTTTACATTCCCACGAACCACGGAGGAGGGTTCCCTTTTTTCCACATCATCTGGAGGGAGGCAGATTGTCAAAGCTGAGTGGACTTGCAAAGTGCAAAGATCTTACTTAAATGTCGGCACCCCTGAGACCCAGCGAGGGGCTCCAGTCTCCTGTAACTCAAAACCATCAAAGAAAGCCTGCATCTTCACCACTGTGACTACCAGAAAAGTTAAAGTTTCTACCTGAGGAAAAAAGTAACATAAAGTCAAAAGGTAGTGACAAAGTGGGGAAGAATAGAGATTCTATGCTTCCCTTTACCAAAAGGTCATTAAATGACCTTTAAGAAATTAAAGAAAGACAAAGAAGAACAGTTGAGAAAAATAGGCAAGAACCTCCAATTGGAAGTTTGCGGATAAACAAGCCATAACACAGTAAACACCTAAAGAGGCTCAACACCACACTCAAAGAAAGAAGTGCACGCTTGATCAGTTGTGTCGGACTCTTTGCGACCCCATGGACTACAGCCCGCCAGGCTCCTCTGTCCATGGGATTTCTCAGGCAAGAGTACTGGAGTGGGCTGCCGTTCCTTCTTCCAGAGGGTCTTCCTGACCCGGGGATGGAACCTGCACCTCTTGAGTCTCCTGCAGAAGCAGGCGGATTGCTTACCACCTGGGAAGCTGCGCCACCTGGGAAGCGCAGCTAAAGAAACAGTCATGAGATAAGATGGACTGAGATAAGGGTGACCCAAGAGATCAGTGGAATAGAGCCAAGAGTCTAGAAAACAACCAGGACATTCCTTTGTCCACGTATCTGACTGGCAAACGTTCAAAAGCTGTGTAATAGCCAGTGCTGGCCAGGGTGTGATGAAACAGTGTCACTCACTATTATTGGGAGTGTGAACTGGTTTAAAGGCCATTTGGCAATAGCTGTCAAATGTTCAAAATGACTTTTGTTTGGGGTCCCAGGGGACCTGCCGCTAGCAGTTTTCTCCTGCAACGTAGTCTTAAATGTGTCCCGTGGTAACTCCTTCAAGGGGGCTGCCTGGCGGCTCAGACAGTGAAGAATCCACCTACGATGCAGGAGACCCTGCTTCAGTCCCTGGGTCAGGAAGATCCCCTGGAGGAAGGCCTGGAAACCCACTCCAGTATTCTTGCCTGGGGAGTCCCATGGACAGAGGAACCTGGCGGGTTACAGTCCGAGGGGGCACAGAGTCGGACGCAACTGAGCGACTAACATTTTCACTTCCTACAAACTTTTTAAGCATCACATTGGGTCATTTTCTCAGAGTTTCACCTCCCCCAAAACAGCCTGGAACTGGGACTGGTTCATGCAGGTGAGGAAACTGCAGTTGGTATTAAGGAAGACCTGGTTGAAAGAAGGTTCCAGAACCTGTGTATAAAGCCGCAACTGGGTGTAGGCAACTGTGAGTTCCGCCAGCATCACACATTTGCCCACCGGAAAAGTCCTTGTCTTCACGTGGTAGACAATGGCACTGACCTCGAACACACAGAATCCATCACACCCCCAAAGGGTGGAACCTTGGGGGCAGGAAGTTTATGGAGAAATTCGGGGGTGTGGTTGGTTGGACCAAAATGGAATCGGGGCGGTGTGGGGAGAACACAAAACTGAGCCCCACTGAACCGAGCAATCGGGTTTTTAGAATACAGTAAGTTCCCTATATACGAACCTTCAAGTTGCAGACTTTCAAAGACGCGTGTCCCAACGTGTGTCCCATCAACATCAGGTGTGTATGAAATTGCATCTTCCCCTCCGTCTCCTGTTGCTGACAGCCCTTCAGCTCTATCATCTCCTACCTCCCCTCCTTCCTCCAGTCAGTAACTCTTCTTGCTTGTTCATTCAATGCTAGCAACCTGTTTGCCAGCTGTTGTCCCACACTATTGTACTTTTCAAGGTACATACCGTAAGATTAAAAATGTTTTACTGTTGTGCTTGTTTTTTATGCATTATTTGTGTGAAAGTACTGTAAACCTATTATAGTACTATACGGTAGATTGTGTTAGTTGGGTACCTGGATCATCTTTGTTGGATTTATGAACTCGATCTCAGATTGGAACTTGTTCATATGTAGGGGACTTACTGTATGTGTCCAGGGTCCCGGCTGTCATGGTGATTCCTCAGAGAAAGGCAACACTGTACTTAAAAAAAAAAAGTGAAATTACCCCCAAACCACATTTACAGATATTGCTAAGTTAACCAGATTTTTCTGCTGTTATTGGAAGCATTTCCTACCATTTTATGGACAAATATTTGCACTTCTTATAAAGTCTCTTTGTCTTGGAAGGTGTATGCCTGTGGATGCTGGTTAGTTTTTAAACACTTTTGGTCTGGGCAGGTCCGTGCCTGCAAAACTCCACCAACTATTTCTACAAAGCACATGCCTTGTCACGCTCAACTCCATGACAAGTAAACCTCGGGCACAGCCATCCTGGAGAAGGTTCCAATCCCTGAGTAATAATTCTATAAGAGCCGGTGAATGTGTAACACCTGACTCGTGATCGCATGCTGTGGGGGACATGAGCTGGGTGCCTCCCCATGACTTTGACATTCAGGCTAAGCAATGTGAATAGCTGAGATTCTTACTGACTCTAAAATGAAAGTTCCCCACTGTTCAGCTCCTGAAAATTGACACATGCTTGCTAGATAAACTGTCGAAAATTGTTACCATACGGGAGTAACAGATAAGTTTTGAAGAAGCAAAATACATGGTGGAGGCAAGATTAAGCCCTATCAGATAATAAAATGCGTCATCAGTGGGTAATCATCCTAACCACTTGGGGCCCACAAGTACCAGATTTTCAGTTTTGAATAAGGCAGTGTTGCGATTCAGCAGGCAAGATAAAAAACACATGTCCAAACCTTTCTTTGGAGACTGAGGGGATAAAAGCTAGACTTCTGTGTTCCTTTCACTGAAATCCAGATGGATCCAAAATTAAAAGGCAAACCAGGAAGCCATCAAGCACTCCACAAAAAAAAAAAAAAAAAAAAAAAAATGGTGAATCAAAACATGCACTTAAAAGAAAACAAAATCAAACATACACTTAGAAGTTGGAGGAATCTCTTTCTAAGCAGAAAAACAGAACTCAGAAACTATGAGGGACAAACTTGATACATTTGAATTCTAAAGCTTGGATAGGATCAAAGAATCAAGAAGTCTAAAAAGCTGACGACTGAATGCATAGATTCCACTGAAGTGTTTTTTCTTCCTTCCTCCACTTCCAAAACTTATTCATTGTTGTTTCTTTCTTTCTTTCTTTAACATTTTCATGGTTGTTAAATAAGCTGGTCTCAACTTGCTTTTCAACAATGTCCCAGCTCTGGTAACAATTTTCTTTGTTGTGGTTGTTAACAATTTTTAAACAGCTGTCCGTTCTAATCTCTGTTATACAGATCCAGAAGGATTCAAAGCGGTGTGGTAGGGTCATTTTTTTTTAAAATTTCTGATCAAATTGTGAAACTTTTGTCATTTCTAATATTCGTAACGCAGATCCAGAAGGAGTCAAAGTGGTTCAGTGGGGTGAGTTTTTTTGTTTTTTGTTTTAGTTTCTGAGCAGAATTGTGAAATTTGTCATTTCTTACCACAAATGAGAAACTCACAAGCGAAATACTCTGAACTTGCCAACCTGAAGCCATCTAGAATAGAAAACCATTGTGCTCAAACGTGTTACCCAGGCATTTGTTACCAAGTTCTTAGGTCACAAGGCTGAATAAATCCTTAGCAGATGCTCTTGTCGGTTTTTGGAGCCTGAGGAATGTGAGAGGTGGCAGCTGCTGGATTAAACAATCTCACAGGCGCGGGTGTGCGGGTACTGGGCTGTTCCGTTTTATTCAGTGACAGATTTACAAGAGCAATCAGAGATGCAGAAAAAGGAAGAGGGAAAAAAAAGAAAAGAAAAGAGAATCACTGTGGCTGCTGCCAATAATATGGCCTTGGCTTCCAACACATTTTATTTTTAGGTTGTGGTGGTTTGGTTTTATTTAATAAGGAACCATATAAAGAAGAAAATGAGAAATGACCCATTAACCCACTGCTGAAATAGCCCCTGTGGACATTTAAAAATAAGGTAAGCACAGTGTTAGACATTCAAGCAGTGCAAAACTGAAAATAGAAAGCACCCACCCCATCACCCTTCTTCTCTACCTCCCCCAAAGCCAATGACCATAACACATTCTCATTTTTCCTTCTAAAAGAGAAGAAATGCTTATGAATATCTCAGCACATCTCTCTGTCTGTGTGTGTGCTGGTGTGTATGTAGATGTGTCTATGTCTATATGTCATATGTACATGTGTATAAGTGTATGTATATTTTTATGTGTATATAGATGCATATGTATTTATGTGTATTCATATGCATATACATGGTTGGGTATGTATACATGTATATGTGTGCATGTGTGTGTTCAACTGTATGCATTTATGTTGGTGTGATACGTGTGTGTGTGTGTGTGTGTGTTAACAGCAGAAGTAGCCAGACAACCATCTTCGTGTACGCTTGTATATCACACAGGATCTCTTAAGAAACATTAGCAGTTCCACTTTCCAGATGGACCCAGAATCCATCTACTTTTTTTTTACATGTATTTATTTACTTGTTTACTTAGGCTGTGTTGAGTCTTTGTGACGCCAAGGCTCCAGAGCACGCAGGCGCAGTAGTGGCAGCGCGTGGACTGTAGTTGTGGCTCACCGGCTTAGCTGTCCCTCGGTATGTAGGATCTTGGGGCTTCCCGGGTGGCGCTAGTGGTAAAGAACCCGCCTGCCAATGTAAGAGACATCAACAGACTCAGGCTCCATCCCTGCATCGGGAAGATCCCCTGGAGGTGGGCATGACATCCCACTCCAGTGTTCTTGCCTGGAGAGTGCCATGGACAGAGGAGCCTGGCGGGCTACAGTCCATAGGGTCGCACAGAATTGGACACGGCTGAAGCGATTTAGCACACACGCAGGTGTAGAATCTTAGTTCCCCGACCAGGAGATGAACTCAAGTCCCCTGCATTGGAAGGTGGATTCTTAACCACTGGACCATCAGGGAAGTTCCTTTAACTTTTATTATTATAATTAGAGTAATACTGAGAGTGCCAGTAGTTTTATCGCATGCATGCCTGCTCAGTTGCTCAGCCGTGTCCTACTTTTTTGTGACCTCATGGACTGTAGCCCACCAGGCTCCTCCGTCCATGGGATTTCCCAGGCAAAAATACTGGAGTGGGTTGCCATTTCTTTCTCCCTAGGGGGTCTTCCCAACCCAGGGATGGAACCCAAGTCTCCCGAATTGTCAGGCAAATTCTCTACTGCTGAGCCACCTGGGAAGTAAATGGACATCAGTCCACTGCAAAGAATAGAACCACAGGTCAAACTGCCTTAAATAAAATAAAATTGTCTTATAAAGGGACTTTTCGGTTTCCCTGACAGCTCAGTTGGTAAAGAATCCACCTGAAATGCAGGAGACCCTGGTTCAATTCCTGGGTTGGGAAGGGATAGGCTATCCACTCCAGTATTCTTGGGCTTCCTTCGTGGCTCAGCTGGTAAGGAATCCACCTGCAACTCGGGATACCTGGGTTGGGAAGATCCCCTGGAGAAGGGAAAGTCTACCCACTCCAGTATTCTGGCCTAGATAATTCCATGGACTGTATAGTCTATGGGGTCACAAACAGTTGGACATGACCGAGTGACTTTCACTAGAAAGGGATTTTTTATAATTCAAGGATAGTTTGATTTCATGCATGGCAGAATCCACGCAGTGAGCAATGGCCTCAGAGAATCGGTCTCCCTCTGTCTCTAGAGTTTTTTGGGGGTGTTGGCTGTATTCACAGCACAGTTCTAGCAACTCTGGGCTTCTGTCCTCCCAGATTCATCCAGGGGAAAGAGGAAAAAGAGACCCCTCTCTGAGTCACTCTGGGAAAAGTCCCAGGTTGAGTTGTTCTTGACTGAGTGGGTTGTGTGCTGACCCTGGGACCAGATATAGAGTTCATGCAGTGGGAATAACAGGGAGGAGATGGCGAGAGGCATGGTTTCCTGAGGAACATGAAGGTAGTGGTTCTAAAACAGATGCTAGCTAGACCAACATCCCATTTCACTGCATCATCATCATTATTATATTATCTGTAATTGTGTTTTATATTATTGTTTTAGGATTGTGCAGCATGACAGAGATTCCTAGTAGTTCTGCAAACCCAATTCCTTCTTTTGCTGTGCACACCTCTGGAAGACACTTTCCTAGCCTCCTTTGCATTTAAGTGTGACCACATGGCTGAGTTCTAAGCCACGGGACATGAATGGAAGGGAATTTAAACCTCCTGCCTATGATTTTCTAAATCTGTTCCTCTTTCAAGCCAGCTTGAACAGAGATGACCCCCAGAACCTAAGAAGCCAAATGTTGAACATGGGGGAGCCAGAAGGTGAAAGGAACTCGGGTTCTTGGGAGTTCCTTGAACACCTTGAGGAAAATCACCTGCAGTGAAGAACAACCATGACTACCTGAGCAAGAATAAATTCCTAACATTGTTTGAGTCATTAGACATTTGGGGGTTTGTTTGTTACAGCAGATAATGTTACCCTGACTGACTGATACAACAGGAGAAATGAAGTTTATGGTTTCCCCAGGTGAAGTCTACCTCATAGAAAGATACATATTCCTTTCCCAGCTCTGGACCTACAAGTCACAGGTAGATTCTGGTGTAAAATTCATAGAGTCTCTTTCCAGCGAAGACTGATAGCAAACATTTCCCCTATGTATTGACTGCACCGAAGAGGCTGTATTTATTAGGCTATTTTACTTTTAGTCTAGACGCTTAGGATTCTGTTTTTAATTTTTAGTTGGAGGATAATTGCTTTACAGTGTTCTGTTGGTTTCTGCCATACAACGAAGTGAATCAGCCGTAAGTATACCTGTTTTCCCTCTTTCTTAAGTCTCCCTCCCACCCCAGGCTTCTGTTTTTAAAAAGCTGAATTGGCTCTTTGAAATACAATGTGGGCAGAGCAGGGTGGTTTTATTGTTTGTTGGCACTTTTAGGACAACTGGGAATGTAAGTGGTTCTGTCTCTGACTCTGTCCTTTCTGCATGTCTCTGCCTGTTGGCTTTATCTTTTGAATCTGAGGCCAATTTTTGTTTTTCAGGAGAAGCTCCTGGCACATTCTAAGTTCACATTCCCCAAATTCTTTTTTCCAAAGAAGAATTGAGGCTGTCTCTCTCTGGTCTTAAGGTCTGAGAGCCTGCCCCCTCCTGTACTTCTGTCTGAGCACCTCCAACAACTGTCTGGGTAATGCTGGGTTTCAGCCCATGGCTCTCTGGGCCAGTTTCTCTGCAGTAAAGAAAGTGTTCGATGGCAAATACTAGGACATGATGATATCAATAAATAGGTACTTATTTTTCTCACATAACACAAAATCTGGAAGAAGGTAATTTCAGGTGTTGGTCCAGTGACATCTGATGTCCCAGGTTCTTGATATTTCTTCCTCAGCATCCCTTAGACTGTTGATTTTCATGGTCATGACTCTTGCCTCATGACCACAGAATAGCTGCCACAACTCTGACCATCACATCTACAGTCAAGGTAGGAAGATCCTTGTTATCAGGGACACAAAGGTTTACCAGAAGCTTCCCAGCTGACTTCTGCTTTCATCTCTTTGGCCATAATGGTGTCACGCGACTGTGAGTAGAAGTCAAGAATGCTGGAAAAATGAGTCCCTGACTTTCAGCCTCAAAACCAGAGATGGGTAGTGAAGAAAGGGGCAGGGAACAATTGTTGGGCTACCATAGTAACCACTGGAGTCCAGTGTCATGACTGTGATGAATAAGGTAGTGTGACAGAAGGAAACAGAAGGTTCTGTGAGGGGTAAGGATGATTCTTCTCTCTGGGGACTAGGATTTACAGCCATGGTAAGCTGTGACTCTGAAATCTTCTGTGACAAGGGAGAAATAACAGCAACAACAATAATAATGCAACAGTAATAATTAGAGTCTAACATATGTGCCAGGCACCTGCTCTACAAACACAGCCTCGGTTATTGCGCCAACAAACCCTATTATTATTCCTGTGATTGTAGCTTGACTGGGATCACAGATTTACTCTTATTCCTCGAAGTGTGTTCCCCACTCAGCAGCCAGAAGGAATCTTTAAAACTGAAGTCAGATTATGTCTCTCTTTAGCTCACTCCCAATAAAAGCCAGAACCCTTGGGCCTTCCCTGGTGGTCCAGTGGTTAAGACTTTGCATTTCCAATGCAGGGGACATAGGTTTGATCCCTGGTTGAGGAACTAAGATCCCACATGCCACAGCCAAAAGATTTTTTTAAAGCTAGAGACCTTGCCTTGGACCCAAAGCCTCAGACAATCTGCTTTTCCTCCACCTGCCATCTCTCTGACCCTATTTCCCCCTACTTCTCACTGCCAGCCACACTAGCCTTGTTGCTTTTTTCTCTTGAAAACTCCAGGCGTGCTCCTACCCCAGGGCCTTTGTACTTGCTAAAACCTTCTGCCAAGATTCTTTCCTGATTTCCAAAAGAATTGTTCTCTCACCTCTTTCAGGTCTCTACTGAAATGTCCCTTTCTCCACAAAGGTTCCCTGACCCAGTCCCCAGCTCTGTCAAGCCCCTTTCTTGATTTGTTAGCTAACTGGCCCTCACCACCATCTTATTGCCCATAGAGTTTATTCATTTCTTTTGTTTTTTTCTCCTTCTCTAGAATGGAGATGGTCCCTGATGGTCCAGTGGCTAAGATTCCACGTTCCCAATGCAGGGGGACCAGGGGTCACGACTAAAAACCCTGCATGCAGCGACAAAGATCCTGTGTGTTGCACCTAAGACCTGGTGCAGCTGAATAAACATATAAAGGCTTCCCTGGTGGCTCAGATGGTAAAGAAGCCGCCTGCAGTGCAGGAGACCTGGGTTTGATCCCTGGGTCAGGAAGATCCCCGGGAGAAGACAATGGCTACCCACTCTGGTATTGTTGCCTGGAGAATCCCATGGACAGAGGAGCCTGGTGGGCTACAGTCCACATGGTCACCAAGAGTTGGACACAACTATGCTGTGATGACTCAGTTATCCCCAATTTACAGACTGAGAAATTGAGGTCCTAGGAGATGAAGAAACTTGCTCTACCAAGTTTCTGCTATGGTAGTAAATTACTGTAAATTCATTCAAAGGACTGATGCTGAAGCTAAAACTCCAATACTTTGGCCACCTGATGCAAAGAGCCGGCTCACTGGAAAAGACCCTGATGCTGGGAAAGATTGAAGGCAAAAGGAGAGGGAAGAAGGTGGCAGAGAAGGAGATGGTTAGGCAGCATCAGCGATTCAATGGACATGAATTTGAGCAAGCTCCAGGAGTCAGTAGAGGACAGGGGCCTGGCATGCTATAGTCCATGGGGTAACAAAGAGTCGGACACCAAGTAGCCACTGAACAACAATAGCGAAAAATCACCACAAACTCAGCAGCTTAACACAGCACACATTCATTGTCTTAAGTCCTGGAGGTGAGAGGTCTGTGCAGGTCAACAGGGCCGCGTTCCTTATGGCGCTCTGGGCACCAATCACTTTCCTGCCTTTTCTAGTGTACAGGGTCCGCCTGCACTCCTTGGCCCAGGCCCTTTCTTGCATCACTTGGAACTTGGCTTCCCTCCTTCTCTGCCTCTGACTCTCCTGCCTCGCTCTTTTCTTTACAAGGAATCTTCTCGATTCTGTTGGGTATCCACCTGGATAATCCAGGTTCCTCTCTCCATCTCAAGATCCTTAACTTGGTCACATCTATGAAGTCCTTTGCCACAGGAAGTGACACGCTTGCAGGATCAGCATAGCAACTGGCGTTGGGGGACATTATTCAGCCCTCCACAGAGCCTCAAGTTACATCCAGAAACTTGGATGTAATTTGCAGCGCTGACATTCAAATTCCCATCTGGCTGACTCCAGAGTCCCAGGCCTATCTTACTCGCCAGAACCGTGGGCGGGGACCCTCCACAGCCCCACCCCCACTCCTGTCCCCACTGTTCCCCCCCACCCATCCCCACCCCTACCCAGTCCCGGGGGTTCAAAGCGAAGCTTCCAAATTCTGGGCCCCGCGTTCCCTCCGTTCCCTCCGTCCCCACAGCTCCCCACCCGCAGCCAGTGGGCTCTGCTCCTGGAGCGGAACTTGTTTCCTTTGGACCTCGGCCTGTGGACACCCTTCCAGGCCCTTCCCTCGCCCTCGGCCTGGGGACGTGCTGGTTCAGAGCTCTGCTCCAACGGCACCAGGTGGGCGGGTTGGAAGGAGCAACGAGCCAGACGGCGCCAGGTTCCAAGGCCCAGAGCGCAGGGAGGATTTGCAGATGGGCTGGGTCCTGGGGCCCCCCACCCCCGAGCCTGCTCTTCGTCCAGATGCCATGGCCTGCCACCAGGCAGGGAGAGCTCCCACAGCCAGCTTCCCCAATTTCACAGAAAACCCGGGACCACAAACCTCAGACGCATAACCCTCCTGTTTTTCTAGAAAGTTTTCCTCTCCAAGACTGTGGCTGGTGATTCTCCGCTGTCCTCGAACCTCCAAGTGTCCCCACCGAGCCCGAATCCCAAGCTGCTGAGTGCGCATCTTCCTTTATTAAGAACAGAGGCGAGACAGGCAGAAGTATTATGGGGTAGGGTTTGAGTCCGGATTCTGCAGCCTAACTGCCCAACTCTGGGAAGACTTGCCTCTTACCAGCTGTGTGACCCTGGGGAAGACACTTCCCCTCTTTGGGCCTCAGTGTTCTCATCTGCAAGATGGGGATGAAATTATAACCATATCTTTCTCTGATGATTTTTTCCACAAATAAAACGAGTCATATTTGTAAATTGCTTAGGACAGGGTCTGCTGTGTGAGCACTATATAAATTTTTATTTAAAAATTAAATTAAATTAAAATTTGCTTCTTTAGATCCTCAGCCTGAAGTTCACCTTTCCCAACATTTACTTGCCTTTCTCTTCTGTTCTTGGAGGAAATGGCCACACTTCCACCAAAAGTCAGTCCCTTCTCTGCAAGGGGGTCCCCGTCTCCCCTACTCGGGGAAGGTTCCATCTCGCGCTAACCTGTTTAACAATCTCTCTTGCGTAATTTCTTGTTTTTTTAGACTCCCTTCCTGACCCCCACCTCCAGCTACTACCTCTCCTCTCCTTTAAAAAAAAAAAATTTGGCATGCTCGGAAACATGTGAGATCTTAGCTGCTTGACCAAGGATCGAACCTGCTCCCCTCAATGTGTAAGCCACTGGACTGCCGGGAAGTCCCTCCCCTGTTTTAAACACCTTCAAAGAACCGCCATCCTTGGGTTTACTCTTCCAATCCTCTGTATCTGATTCCTGTCCCCACTTCTCAAACGGGATAACTCATACCAAGGTGCAAGGGCTTCCATTGTGTAAAGTCCACAAAACAGCTGCTTCTCTGCCCTTATCTGGCTGTCCTCCCCTTCCCCCAAATCCTCTCTGCTCTGTGCTGGTTGAATTCTTACTTTGAAATAATTTCAAGCTTACAGTTGAGGTGCAAACCGGGACTAAGAACTGCATCCCTGTAATTTTCTGCCATGTATAAATCATCATTCCCTCTCTCGCTCTTTCTCCCCAGCCCTCCCTTTTTCTTCCTTTTAGGAGATGTGTCCCTCCCCTCAAAATGATATATTGAAGTCTTGAAGTCATAATCCCCAGTCGCTCAGAATGTGAACTTATTTGGAAACAGTGGTTGCAGACAGAATCAGTTGAGATGAAGTCTTACTGGAGTAGAACGGACTCCGAATCCCATGTGACTGGTGTCCTGGAAGAAGACAGTCACGTGCACCAAGACCGAGGCACACGTGACAGGGGGAGGAAGGGGAGTTGTGCAGCTGTAAGCCAAAGAAAGCCAAGGCTTGTCAGCAAACCACCGGAAGCAGACTTCCCTGGTGGTCTGGTGGTTAAGAGTCTGCCTTCCAATGCAGGGGCTGCAGGTTCAGTCCTTGGTTGGGGAACTAAGATCCACTGGCTGGCAGCATGCATGTTAAGTCACTTCAGTCATGTCTGACTCTTTGTGACTCTTTGGACTGTAAGCCCACCAAGCTCCTCTGTCCGTGGGGTTCTCCAGGCAAGAATCCTGGAGGGGGTTGCCGTGTTCTCCTCCAGGGGATCTTCCGGATCCAGAATTTGAACTGGTGTCACCGCAACTAGAGAAACCCTGGAGCGTCCCGGCTCGAGAAATCTGATGCGCCTTGACGAAGACTCAGTGCAGCCTAAATAAATAGTAAAATAAAAAGATATAAATTAAAAAATCACCAAAAGCTAGAAAGAGGTAAGGAGGCAAGAATGACTTCCCCTAGAAGTTGCAGAAGCATGACCCTGTCAATTTCAGACTTTCGGTCTCAGAAAAGTGAATGAATAGACTTCTGTTGTTTTACGCTATCCTGATTGTGGCATTTTGATACGGCAGCCCTAGGAAACCGACACACTCCATTCCCCATCCTTTTCTCTATATGTAGTATTTTTTTTCAGAGCCTTTTGAGAATAAGTTGCATACATCATGCTTCTTTACCTCTCAACATGTCAGTGTTCCTTCCCTAAAAATAAGAGGGACTTTTTCTCACACAACCATGGGAGTTATCAAAAATCAGGAAATTCAGGACTTCCCTGATGGTCCGGTGGTTAAGATTTCACACCCCCAGTGCAGGGGCTACAAGTTTGATCCTTGGTCCGGGAGCTAAGATCTCACATGCCACTCGGCAAAGACTAAAAATAAAAGTAAATGAAATAAAAGAGAGTAAAATCTAAATTAAAAACTATTTTTTTGACTAGACCAGAACCACCAAGCTCTAACCAGATTCTCTTCATCGGGGTTGAGACCCGGGAGCTTCCAAGATGCCGGCTTACCACTCTTCCCTCATGCACCCTGACACCAAACTCATTGGAAACATGGCACTGTTGCCCATCAGAAGTCAGTTCAAAGGACCTGCCCCTAGAGAGACAAAGAGACAGATATTGTGGATGAAGCTATCTATTACTTTAAGGCCAATGTCTTCTTCAAAAACTATGAAATTAAGAATGAAGCCGATAGGACCTTGATATATATAACTCTCTACATTTCTGAGTGTCTAAAGAAACTCCAAAAGTGCAATTCTAAAAGCCAAGGCGAGAAAGAAATGTATACACTGGGAATCACTAATTTTCCCATTCCTGGGGAGCCTGGTTTTCCACTTAATACCATTTACGCCAAACCTGCAAACAAACAGGAAAATGCAGTGATGAGGGCCTACTTACAACAGCTGAGGCAAGAGACTGGACTGAGATTTTGTGAGAAAGTTTTTGACTCTCAGAATGATAAACCCAGCAAGTGGTGGACTTGCTTTGTGAAGGGACAATTCATGAACAAGAGTCTTTCAGGAGCTGGACAATAAAGACAGCCTTGGGCAGACACTGTCTCCACAGCTGTGGGCAGCATTTACAGAAAAATGTACACAGTTCTTTGCTTTTGTTTCCTAAAGTTTTAAAGCTTTATACAGCGGAGAGAAGAGCGTGTGTCTTTACTTGAAGAGCTCTTTATCAAGAATTTGGGGTGGGATGGGTGGGGGAGAATGAGTTGCTGACTGGTGATTTGAAATGTCTGCAGTATTAAGCTAGTGCTTAATAAATAATGATAAAGAAAAAAATTACTTTTTAGAAATTCAGGAAGTTCAACATTAGCACATGCTTATCCAATCCAAAGTCCATATTCAGTCTCGTCATATCCTTTCCAGAAACTGTATTTTTCCAGCCTGAGATGGCATGTGAGACCGGAAGTTGAACTCAGTCGTCTCTTTCTCAGCTCCTTCACTCTGGAGCCCTTCCCGTCTTTCCTGGATGTTTGTGACCCTGACACTTTGAAAAGAGCAGGCCTCTTTTGTGCAGTGACCCTGCGTGTGGGTTTGTCTGGTGTCTCCTGGGGATCAGATGTGTTTTTGGCAGGAATTCCCCGAAAGTGATTCCCTGGACGTGTCCTCCTTGCTCTGTCATTGCAAGGGCACCTGATTTCAGTATATTCTACCACTGGGGATATTCGCTTTGATTACTGGATTAAAGTGGCATCTGCTAGGTTGCTCTGGCATGAATCATTACTTCTCTCTTTGTAACTCCCCCCTTAGCTTTAAACACACACACCTTGCTTTATTATGTAAGCAGTACATCTTGAGGATTTCAGTACATTGTTTCCTAGAAAGGGAATCTTGCCATACCAGCAAAGAGAACTCTCCTGCTTTTGTTTAACATGTGTGTGTCTCCCATTATAAGGATGTACCATGATTTGCTAAACAGTCTATAAATGGATGGTGGTGGTGGTTTAGTCTCTTAAGTCAACTCTTGTGACTCCAAGAACTGTAGCCCACCAGGCTTCTCTGTCCATGGAATTCTCCAGGCAAGAATACGGGAGTGGGTTGCCATGCCCTTCTCCAGGAGATCTTCCCAACCCAGGGATCAAACCTGGGTCTTCTGCATTGCAAACAGATTTTTTTTTTTTTACCGACTAAGCCACCAGGGAAGCCCTTATAAATGGATATTTGGGCCAGTTCCAGTCTTTTGCTACTCCTTTCTTTGTTCTTCAGATACACACTCTTGGGGTTCTCCTGCCCCCTCCCTTCTGGCACAATCCTTAATCCTTTCTCTTAATTTCTCCTCTTCTGCCTGACATTGATACACTATTTTCTCTCCTTTCTTCACACTCTCTCTCTAGATGATCTCACCCTGCTTCTCAGCTTAAAATTCCTCCCATGTGCCAATGACTTCTAAATTTATATCCCCACCCCATCTCCTCCCTCCACTCCAGGCTTGTATGTCTAACTCTGTTCGGATGTCTGCGAGGCATATCAAATTTAAGAACCCACCCAAACAGAATTCCTGACCTCATAGCTCATTTCTCCCTAGAGTTTCCCCATCGTAGTGAATAGACCCACCAACATTCTAAACATTTGAGCCAAAGATAGTTATTTAAATTTTTTTAAATTGAGGTACGATTCATGTAATATAAAGTTAACCATTTTTAAGCAGGAATAAAGTGTGGAAGTGTTAGTTGCTCAGTCGTGTCCGACTCTTTGCAACCCCATGGACTGTAGTCCACCAGGCTACTCTGTCCATGGGATTGTCCAGGTAAGCATAGTGGAGTGGGTTGCCATTCCCTTCTCCAGGGGATCTTCCCGACCCAGAGATTGAACCTGGGTCTCCTGCGCTGCAGGCGAATACTTTACCATCTGAGCCACCAGAGAAGCCCTATCACTTTCATTGTTAAGCATATATTACTTGTATTTATTTTTAGGATACTTTATCTTTTGCTGTGCTGAGTCTTCGTTGCTTCTAGGACTTCTCTCTAGCTGCAGCAAGCAGGGACTGTTCTCCATGTAGTGTGTGGGTTTCTCATTGCAGCTGCTGCTTTGCAGAGCAAGGGCGTTAGGGCTTCAGTAATCATGGTTCTGGGCCCCAGAGCAGGGGCTTAGTGGTTGTGGACAAGGGCTTCATTGCTTTGGGGCATGTGGCATCCTCCTGCACCAGGGAGCAAACCTCCTTCTGGCAGGAAGACTCTTCACCACTGAGCTACTAGGGAAGCCTTGAAAGTAACCATTTTAAAGTGTACACGAGTGGCATTTAGTACCACCGTCACAATGCTGTGCAAACATCACCTCTATGGAGTCCAAGAATTGTCTTCACCCCCAAAGGAAATCTGATGCTGATTAAGCAGTCACTCCTCATTCCCTCCTCCCTCAATCCCTGGCACCTGCTAATCAATTTTCTATCTCTACAGCTTTACTTATTTACTTATCTCTTACTTTATTTACTTATCTCTACCTTTACTTATTTTGGAGATTTTTTTTTTTTTACTGCACGGCAGGCATGCAGGATCTTCTCTGACCAAGAACTGAACCCATGACCCCACATTGGGAGCACAGAGTCTTAACCACTGGACCACCAGGGAAGTCCTGGAGATTTTACATAAATGGAATCATACACATGTGGTGTTTTGTGTGTGGCTTCTTTGACTTAGCATAGTGTCTTCAAGGCTTATCAATGTTAAAGCATGTATCAGAATTCCATTCCTTCCTTTGGCTGAACAATATTCCATTTTATGGCTATACCATACAACATTGTAAATAAACTATATTTCAATTTTGTTTTAAGTGGTTTAAAAAATTAAATGACAGATGCAGGGCTTAGAATGTTGTCTGGCACGGAGCATACCCTATGTAAGTGACGGCAATGATGCCTTTTAAAAACAATATTGTTTAAAAAAATAAAATAAATTAAAAACAACATTGTTCTTGTGGTTATTATATGTGTCTTTCAAGATCCCTTCCAGTGTCACCTCCTCCAGGAAGCCTTCCCGGGTGAGTCCAGATAGGATCAGTTGCTCAGATTTCCCCAGAATATTTTATTTAGTTCTTTCTTTAAACCTCAGCAAAACATGTCCCAATTATTATACTCTGTATTCTACACCCCACACCAAGGATCAGAATATTATATTTGTGATAATTATAGTGTTTCTCTCCCTGGCTGTAAACAGGCTGGCCTGGCCAGTCATAACCACTGGATTAAACTCCTAAAAGCAGAGCTTGTTTGATTCACTCAAGTATGCCCAACACGTCGCCTGGAGACGGGAACAGGGAGACTTCTCAGGCAATATTGGTGGATCCAATAAATGAACCATTCTGTCCCCTCTCTCTCAACTTGGAATGTGCATAAACCCAGAGATATGCAATGGTGCCCCAAGGATTCATAAATTCATGGCAAACAAAGTTTTTTGCAAGGAGTTTATTAGAAATATCTTTGTTACAAGTCTCTTTTCCCCCCAGTTTTATTGAAAAATAATTGACATACATCATTGTGTAAGTTTTGGATTTCCCTTGTGACTCAGATGGTAAAGAATCTGCCTGCAATTGGGAGACCTGGGTTTGATCCCTGGGTCGGGAAGATCCTCTGGAGGAGGGCATGGCAACCCACTCCAGTATTCTTGCCTAGAGAATTCCATGGACAGAGGAGCCTGGTGGGCTACAGTCCACGGGGTCACAAAGAGTTGGACACGACTGAGCGACACACACACTGAATAAGTTGAAGGTGTATTGTGAAATACTTACCTGTATTGTGAAATGATTACCACAGTAATTTCAGCCAATATCCACCTCTTCTCAATAAAAAGAAAAGAAGGAAAAGAAAAAGGAAAAAAAATTTCTCTCCTTGTGTTGAGAACTCTTAGAATTCTTTTTTTAAAAAATTGTCTATTTATTTGGCTGCACTGAGTCTTAGTTGGGGCAGGCAGGATTTTCGTTGCAAATGAAAGATCTTCACTGTGACATGCAGGATCTTTTTAGTTGAACACACTTGTTCCTGGACTTCCTGGTGGCCCAGTGGTCCAGTGTTCCCACGGCAGAGAGCACAGGTTCAATCCCGCTTGGGATGGCACATGCCACTGTGGCCCAGGAGGGAAAAAGAAAAAAAAAGGTATTTTTGTTCTCCTTGATTCATGTTTTGTACAAGGAAAAGTAAGAGCCCACATTCTTCCACCACACTTTCCATTTATCTATTTATTTATATCCACACAGATTCATGGATCCTTATTTTATTCAAGGGGCTATGATCTGTTGCCCTCATTTATAACTCTGATGCTCAAAACGTCCAGGTTTGACCCGTGGGAGCCTTGTGGGAGCCCTTCAAGCTGGCTCTGTGCCCTTCCACCTGTTCTCATCATTTTTTGAGTATTTCCTTACTTTCTGACCCCCAAAATGTTACAAGATCATCTTGTATATTCCCTGTCCCACAACTCCTTGAATCCGTCATTTTCTCAAGGGAGAAAAGAGTGTACTTCTGACCCCTTCAGCCCTGAATGAGCCCCTCGGACTCTGATTTCTACACGGCTGGGCAGAGTGAACTGTGGAGGTAATGCTCTAACGGTTGCCATGGAGACCGCTGGGCTTCGGAGCAGCAGGCGGTGACGTCACTGCGGGAGCTAGTGCAGTGAGCGGCCGCATCCATGTCTCGGCCAGGCCACAGGGCGATGAGGGTAGCCTTTGGGCCAGTGGCAAAGAATGAGCCTTCCTACCTGCTGGACACCCACCCACGGTACCCCAGTGGCAGCAGCCCCGGAACGATCAGCAGTCCCAGATCTGCTAAGAATGCCAGAGCCTGCAAGACCTTTGAAGACCACCGCCAAGAACGAGGGAGCAGCATCTCCAGACCCTTCATGGTGCGGCCTGGCCTGGGACTCAGAATCCCCCAGACGGCTGGCAGACACCCACCACCTGCATCACACTGTGTAAGTCCCTAGGAATTCCCAAGCGCCCCCTCGGAGGAAGATTACAGAAGGCTGGACACGTGCAGCCCTGTGGGCAGGGCCAAGGGCATCTCTGACCCAGGTGGACACACTGGGCCCTCTGAGGCCTCTCCTTTCACCTTTGAGCATGGCGTCATGGATAACTTTTTGGATTCCCGAGGCAGCTCAGGTGTGCCCCAGCAGGCGTACTTTCTCCTCGGAGAGCTGGGCAAGATGTTGTTTGGGGGCAAGGACATCGCACTGTTGGAGCATGGATGCCAGGCCCTTGAGGTGAACAGTTACAAGTCCCTGATGATCTGGGGTATCCCGGAAGACTGCAATCATGAGAAGTTTGAAGAGATCATAAGCCCCCTGCCCCCACCCTAAAACTTTGAAGTGTCTGGGAAGGCCTTTGTGGAAGAAGAGCGCTCTAGGGCAGCCACCTTTAGGCTGGCTGAGGGCATCAATTACGCCGTGATCCCCGGGGAAATAAATGGCAAGGGCAGAACTTGGAGCGTGGTCTCCATGCCCCGGAAGCAGTTCCTGACCAAGCTGACCCTCTTCCTGCAGAGCGAGGGTGTGATGGTGGAGGATGTGTCCAGGGTCTTGAGACAGGAGCTGCATCCAACAGTGATGGCCCCAGAGAGCTTCCTGCCAGGAAGTGCTATGTGTAGGGGCCAGGGAAGAAGCCGGGCGCTGGGGCCACCGACTGGGTGGTCGAAATGCCACCTCTGGACTCCCCAGAGAAGGAGAGCAAGGCTGGAGATGGCAAGAAAGGCAAGGGGAAGCACAAGAAAAACCGTCGACAGCACCACGCATCTAACAAGGAGCTGTGAGGTGACCTGGGGTGGCATGGGGGTGGCTGAGTGAGGCTGGGCATCAGCTGAGTGAGTGTGGGTAGCAACTTGGGAAGGCGGGTACCCTCTAAGTAAATTTGGGGAATGTGAGTAGTGTGGATGATGCGGTGAGGATGGGTATCATTCAAGAGAGTGGGTAACTTTTGAGTAAGAATGGGTAACATTTGACTAGTGTGAGTGAAGGTGGATATTTTTATCTGAGTGAACTTGTGGGTGACATCTGAGTGGGTGCAGTTAACAGCTAGTTGAGTGGGGATCACTGGTCCATTCATTCATTCACTCTACAGGTGTGTATTGAACACCTACCATGTCCCGGGAACCGTTCTAGGAGCTGGGGATACAGAACTGAGCATATCCAACACAAGGTTCTACCCCTCCTGCTGCTGTTGCTGCCAAGTCACTTCAGTGGTGTCTGACTCTGTGTGATCCCATAGACGGCAGCCCACCAGTCTCCCCTGTCCCTGGGATTCTCCAGGCAAGAACACTGGAGTGGGTTGCCATTTCCTTCTCCAATGTGTGAAAGTGAAAAGTGAAAGTGAAGTCGCTCAGTCGTGTCCGACTCTTAGCGACCCCATGGACTGCAACCTACCAGGCTCCCCCCACTCCTAGTGAGTGGTTAACATCTGAGTTACTTGGAAGCATCTGAGTGGGTGTGGGTACCATGTGAACCGATGTGGATAACATCTGGTTGAGTATGAATCATTCATTCACTCAACAAATGTTTCCCGGACACCTCCAGTGTTGTTGTTCAGTCGCTAAGTCATGTCCGAGTCTTTGCAACCCCATAGGCGGTAGTACACCAGGCTTCCCTGTCCTTCGCTATCTCCCAGAGTTTGCTTAAACTCATGTCTATTGAGTTGATGATGCTATCCAACCATCTCATCCTCTGTCGCCCCCTTCTCCTCCTGTCCTCAATCCTTCCCAGCATCAGGGTCTTTTCCAGTGAGTCGACTCTTCATATCAGGTGGCCAAAGTACTGGACCTTCAGCTTCAGCATCAGTCCTTCCAATGAATATTCAGGGTGATTTCCTTTAGGAATGACTGGTTTGAAATTCTTGCTGTCCAATGGACTCTCAAGAGTCTTTCCAGCACCACAGTTTGAAAGCATCACTAGGCACTATTCCAGGCACTATGGACACATCAGGGAACAAGAGAGACCCAAACCTTGCCCTCTTGCCCTCGCCTCATTCATATTAGATATTTGAGTACATGTGGGTAACTGTCTGAGTTGCTTGAATACTTGAATACGTATGAGTGAGCATGGGTCACTTGAGTGTGTGGGTAGCATCTCGAGTATGAGTGAGTATATAAACTCGAATGGGTAATATTTGAACAGTTGTGCACAACCTTTGGGGATTCCCTGGTGGCTCAGAAAGTAAAGAATCTCCCTGCAAATGCAAGAGACCTGAGTTCATTTCCTGGGTCTGAAAGATCTGGAAAAGGGAATAGCTGTGGGAATGATACCTGAATATCTATGTGGGTATTATTTGAGTGGGGTGAGGGTAACTTCTGAGTGAGGATGAGTCCCAAAGATCCACAGAGTGTAACAACCCAGAGATGCCAGGGTACCAGCTGTGCAGTCACAGTTGGAACCTAGCAGCCGGTCACAGGGTTGCTATGGAGACTGTGGGCTGCTTCTGGTGCCTGCATAAACAGGTGTTTTCGAAAAGTGGAAGAGGAAATAGGGTCCGGAATTCCAGGGTTTTGCAGAAGGTCTCTTACCAGAGTTGAGGAATAGCCAAGCAGGAAGAACATTTCAGGGAGATCCGTGCTCGGGAGCAAGGCCACAATCCCCTTTGCCATTCATAGTGGCCTGATATTGGGGACAAACCCTCTTGCTGGGTGGGTATTGTGGGGAGGAGGCCCAGACCCCTTCAGCTTTGGACTCTGCTGGAAATCCGCCCATTGCAAAGTCTAGAGCCATTTGTTTTGTTTTGTTTTGTCTTTTATAAGAACTGGGCTTCCCTGATTGCTCAGTTGGTGAAGAATCTGCCTGCAATGCGGGAGACCTGGGTTCGATCCCTGGGTTGGGAAGATCCCCTGGAGAAGGGAAAGGCTACCCACTCCAATACAGAGCCTGCTGTACAGTCCATGGGGTTGCAAGGGGTCGGAGACGACTGAGAGACTTTCACTCTCACTTCTAATAGACATCTGGTGCAAGCTTGTCCACATGCGCCACTCTTTTGCACACGGCACGCAGATACCATGGCAGAGAATGTGAGCTGCCTCCTTACCAGGTATGGAAACCTCACTGCTCCGCGTGTGACTGGAAAAAAGCTGTCACTGTCTTCTGCAGGCTGGGTCTCCCTTACAGGATTGGTCAGCGGTGGGACCTTTCTGCTCTGAGTGGCGCTTGGGATGAGGGTATGTGCATGTGCTCAAGTCCCTCAGTCCTGTCCGTCTCTGCGACCCCTTGGACTGTAGCCTGCCAGACTCCTTCATCCATGGGATTCTCCAGGCAAGAATACCGAAGTGGATTGCCGTGCCCATCTCCAGGGGGTCTTCCCCACCCAGGGATCGAACCCGCATCTCTTAGTCTGCTGCATTGGCACTTACTACTAGTGCCACCTGGGAAATCCGGGGTGAGGATATGGTTCTCCCCAAATTAAATCTCAGAAGCTCTACTTGTGTTCCACTCTCTAAAGAACAAAAGACAAGGCTTCCAGGGAATGGTCCCAAACCAGTAATAATTAAGAGGTTACCTTCAAGAATGATCAATTTACAGACCTCCCTGGTGGTTCAGTGGTTAAGACTCCACCCTCCCATTACAGGGGGTATGGGCTCCATCCCTGGTTGGGGAACTAAGAGCGCACGTGCCTGCATGGCAAAAAAAAACAACTACAACATTAATGGATAGTCCCCAAGTCTATAAGCTGAGTCCCCTGTAATGGTGAGGGAAAATCACAATGAAAAACAATCAAGTAAAAGGCAAGTGTCTGTGGATACACAGACCTCCTGTCAGGACATCTGACTTAGAAGTTTGTAAACTTCCATTAGTTCAGGGTCTGCAAAGATGTGAGCTGAATTTCTTTTTTAAAATGTAGCTGGGGAATCTGCCTGCCAGTGCAGGAGACACAGGTTTGGTCCCTGGTCTGGGAAGATCCCGCATGCCACGCAGAGCAGCTGGGCCTGTGTGCTCTGGGCCAGAGTATTGAGTGAGCTCTGGAGGCGCAACTGCTGAAGTCCGAGTGCCCGAGAGCCCATGCTCCACAGCAAGAGAAGCCACCACTAAATGAGAGGCCCTCACACTGCAGCTAGGGAGTAGCCCCCCTCTCTGCAACTAGAGAAAAGCCCATGCAGCAACAAAGACCCAGCACAGCCACAAACAAACAAATAATTTTTAAAATGCAATTTACAGAGACAGACTCAGATCCTTACCTGCCAAATTCTAATAGTGGAGACCGCCCCCCTCCCCTGCCACTCAATATACTATGATGGTGGGTGTCAGTCATGTCTGTGAATTCCAGCACCCAATCCCCTTTCTTATTTCTGCAAGGCTACCTCCATTTTGCCCCCCCTCCCAGAACCAAGAGGTGGAAGTCTTTTCCCCATGCCCCGACCTTGGCAGCCAGGATGCAGGCAAGCCACCCACCCTCAGGTAGTCAGAAACTCCTGTTGAGACCTTGCATTTACAGCAGCTGTCAAGACAGAGGAAGTTTCAGAGTTCACTTGCTTTGACATGATCTAAAGCCTGCAAGACTCTGATTTCTGTCCATTCCGCAAGCTGGCTGTCTACCATCAGCCTCAGAAGCATTTGTTTTGGGCAATGGTTGGAATAAAGACATTCCTGCCATCCTCACAAGTATATTTGAACAACTTGCAAGAGCATCCATGGTCTAAAAGTTTGTAGCTCTCTACTGATCTTTGTTGCTCAGCTGTGTCAGACTCTGCCACCCCATGGACTGTAACGCACCAGGCTCCTCTGTCCATGGGACTCTCCAGGCCAGAATACTGGAGTGGGTTGTCATTCCCTTCTCTAGGCAATCTTCCTGACTCAGGAACTGAGCCCAGGTCTCCCGCATTGCAGGCAGATTCTTTACCATCTGAGCCACCAAGGAATCACCTAGTCAATGGACATGAGTTTGAGCAAACTCATGGAGATGGTGAAGGACAGGGAAGCCTGGTGTGCTGCAGCCCATAGAGTTGCAAAGAGTCAGACAAGACTCGATTGAACAACTGATCTTTGTATTCCTTGTAAATTGCCAACCTGTGCATACTCACTCACAGACTATTGTACTATTTTGTCTCTTGTTTCCTCATAGTCTACAGAATAAAGGCTCTTTAACAACCTTCAGGCACATTCATTTGTGGCGTATGTTATTCTATCATCAAGGCACATTCATTGTATAGCAACAAAGGCCAGTGTGACATTTCTTCTCATCATATTGCAGTATTAAGACTGCATTTGTGCTTCTTGTGGGTTTGGGGTGTTTCCCATATAACATTCATGTTTGTAGATACCACATGAGTGATTGTTCAAGGCTGCTCATAAAACCCCAAACTCCTACCACTTCTCTTTTGAGTTTTTCTAGACCAGTTGAAGAGTATCCTGAGATAGTATGCAAACTGTTGCATAAAATGGTTACCATTTGAAGCTACTTATCTGTGTGGTCCAGACACGGCTGACACACCACAAACCCTAAGTAAATTGGATGTGCTAGCTGATGGAAGGTTGCAACTGGCCTTTGTGAACCCCTGTTTTCAAATGTGGGTTCAATTAAAAATCATTGTTCTTTGTGGTTGACGCTATATCATACAAATATGAACTTATAAAATAAATGGCTTCCCAGGTGGCTCAGTGGTAAAGAATCTGCCTGCCTATGCAGGAGACAAAAGAGACGTGGGTTCAATCCCTGGGTCGGGAAGATCCCCTGGAGAAGGAAATAGTAACCCACTCCAGTATTCTTGCCTGGGGGAAATCCCATGGACAGAGGAGCCTGCTGGGCTACAGTTCATGGGGTGGCAAAGAGTCAGACATGACTTCGGGACTGAGCAAAAGCATCCAATGCAATCATAGCCCATTCTTTGATGTGTTGGGGGATCCAAGGTAGATTTAATTTGGAGAAACAATCTGACTGCTAAAAAAAAATGCTTTGAAAACTGCTTCTGTGGGGTGCCTGAAGTTTTCCAGGGCTGCATTGTTTTATCTTTAATGTTATTTATTTTTGGCTGTGCTGGGTCTTCGTTGCTGCGTGGGCTTTTCTCTAGGTGGGGCGAGCGGGGGCTGCTCTTCAGTTGCGGCGCGTAGGCTTCTCATCGGGGCGGCTTCTCTTGTTGCGGAGCACGGCCCGAAGGGCACACGGGCTCAGTAGGTTCGGCTCCTGCGACCCACAGCACAGGCTCTACAGTTCTGCAGGGGCTTAGCTGTTCCTGGTATGTGGGATCTTGCCCGGACCAGGGATTGAACCTGTGTCTCCTGCATTGGCAGGTGGATTCTTTACCACTGAGCCTCCACGGAAGCCCCCGCACTGTTTTGAAAAGGGGTGTTGTCAGATCTCATGGCCAACAGAACACAAAGCACAAAGCTTTCTCCTATCTCGTGGGCTTCCAGTGGCTGCTGGGAAAGGTGAAAAAATTTCTCTTGAATAAAAACAGTAACAGCTATCCTGTGTCGGCGGGCACTGGGGAGAGTCCTTCATCCTCATTAATTCGTTGTATCCTCCCATCCCTTGAGCTATGGGACTTACAGGTCCACATCTCCTGATCCAAAACCTTAACACAACACAGATAAATATCTCTGCAAGTGCATAGTGGAACTAACTCTGAAATTCCTCTAATTGGTTTCCTCACTAGGCAGCCTGCCAGTTAAAGGAGCATGTCTGGTGTGTGGAGGCTTGGAGGTGAGGAGGAGTGTTGAATAGATGGCCTAGATTCGAGTCCTGTCTCCTCCACTTCGCAGAGCGTGAGCCTGGACAAGCCACTTAACGCCCCGGTGACTCAGCTTGCTTATCTGTAAAATGGGGATAATAGGAACCTATTTCACCAGGTTTATGGGAGGAGTAAATTTGTTCAGACGTGTAAATGATTTAGCAGTGACCGACAGGGGAAGCTGTTCAGTGTGGGCCATTGGGATTCTGGGTCCAGTGACAGTTGATGTTTTGCGTTGACAAAGAACATGTCAACCTGGTAATTAGATCTCTGGTTCCAGAACTTGATAAATATGCACCCAGCTTCCTCAGGAGACAATATGTTCTTTGTGTGCTGACAAAAGGCTTCTTGGGAATGTGGGGTGCCAAGGGGCAGGCTGGTGAATCCACCAAGGTTCTGACCTTCAAGAGATAGTACCCAGCTGTGGCTGGCATCAACAGAACACACAACAGAGGGAGAGGCAAAGGATTTGGAGCTACACAGGCCTGAGTTCAACTCTAGACTCTGCCACCTGCTTAGCTGTGTGCGTTCAGGGAGCTGACTTCACTGCTCTTGGCCTCAGTTTCTTCATCTGTAAAGTGGGGCTAATGGTACCCATGCTATAGATTCTTTGCAACCAGAGATTATACAACCTGCAGTGAAAAACAGAGGCTCTGAAATAGTCATAGCAGCTTTAATCATAAACACTGGAGTAGCAAATGGCAACCCACTCCAGTATTCCTACCTGGAGAATCTCATGGACGGAGGAGCCTGGTGGGGTACAGTCCAGGGGGTTGCAAAGAGTCAAACACAACAGAGAAACTAACACACTTTAATCATAAAACTGCTAGGACCCAGATCTCCACTGGCAATGAACAGATAAACTTTGGAGTAATCACACATACTAACAAAAAAAAAGAACTACAGATACACACAGCAACACAAATGAATCTCAAAATCACAATGTTAAGTGAAAGAAGCCAGACAAAAAGGGCACATGCTATATGATTCTTTTGATATAAAATTCTAGCAAAAGCAGCACTTGAAGGACAGAAATCAGATCAGTGGTTGGGCGGTAGGCAAAAGGGGACTGCCACAAAAAGCACAAGGGAAGTTTTAGGGGGTTCTATATATTTTTGGGGGTTTGATTTTTTTAGGGTTCTGTATCTTGATGGTGGTGATCATGACTCTAAAACTTACCACAGGGGACATTTTTAAAAGAATATGTTGTATAAGATGTAAAGTATACTTTCAGTAAAGCTGATAATGAAATAAACAGTGAGGTGGTCTGGAGGTGGGCTGCAGTACTTCATTTCCATGCCTCAATTTTTCCCATCTGTGAAACGGGTTGATAATAATAGTACCTATTGCTGAGGGTGGTCATGAAGACTCAAAAAGATGTTGTCTGTAAGATCAAGTGGTCAGTAAGGGGGAGATGACTTTGCAAGAAAGTTCAATGAAAGATATATAAATGCCAAAGATTTAATTGACTCCTGAGAGAAGGGAGCTCTAATCACTGGATCGCCCTGGTATGAGGCTGGCAACCAGGGGCAGGCAGCAGATAGAAATTCTGCAGGCCGTGATGGGAGGGATTTTAAAACATTTCCAAGGTTCCCATCACCCAAAGCAGCCTGCTGGGGGTCAGGACACAGCTCAAGAATTCTTTCACTTCAGCAATAATTATTCTGCAGAGACAAGGTCAAGGAATAAAAGTTGAAGGCTTTAATTTAAAGTTTTCTCCATTGGAGTCTAAGGAATTAGTAGCTACACTAGGGGGTCTGGGGTCCTGTCCTGTGGTAACAAATGACCACAGACCAGCAGCCTCAGAACAACTGTGATTTATTCTCTCACAGTCCTGCCAGCCAGGAGTCCAAAATCAAGGTGTCTGCAAAGCTGAGCACTCTCCAGAGGCTCTACGAAGGAGACTTCCTTACTTCTTCCAGCTTCTGGTGACTCCAGGGGTTCCTGGGCTGGGGGCCCATCACTCTGGTCTCTGCCTCCATCTTCATATCGCCTCCTCT
This sequence comes from Odocoileus virginianus, assembly GCF_023699985.2. Lineage (NCBI taxonomy): Eukaryota > Metazoa > Chordata > Mammalia > Artiodactyla > Cervidae > Odocoileus > Odocoileus virginianus. The sequence continues at coordinate 8,140,568 of NC_069693.1, read as the reverse complement.
GATTCTGTGCCTCTTTTCTATGTCTGCATCATCTTCCTGTGCTTCTTTCTTTCTTTCTTTTTTTTTCTGTTTTTGGGCTGTGCTAGGTCTTCATTGCTGTGTGCAGGCTTTCTCTAGCTGCAGCGAGTAGAGGCTACTCTCCAGTCGCGGTGCTCAGGCCTCTCGTTTCGATGGCTTCTCTTGTTTCCGAGCATGGCCTCTAGCATGCAGGCTTCAGTAGCTGTATATAGTACATGGGCTCAGTAGTCCTGGTACACGGGCTTAGTTGCCCCGTGGCATGTGGAATCTTCCCGGCCCAGGGATCGAACCCATGTCCCCTGCACTGGCAGGCAGATTCTTAACCACTGAACCACTAAGGAAGTCCTGCTTCTCTCTTATAAGGACATTCCAGATGGCAGGTAGGGTCCACCCAGATGCACCCATGGCAATCTCATCTCAAATCCTTATTGACATCTGCAAAGACCCTTTTTCCAAATAAAGCAACACTGTCAAATTCCAGGGATTAGGATGTAAAATCTTTGGGTAAATATTTTTCTACTTGAGAGGCCTCCCCACCTCCACCACTCTAAAGGGCTTGTCTCCATTGCTAACATCGGACAAACCCTAATTTCCAATCTGGCTTTTTTGTTGGTACTGTGGTACCTGCAGTCAGTCAAGTTCCCATGGGGACATTCAGTTCCTCTCCTACCTCTGCCCAGCCCCACCAGCCATCACCTCTATCAGAGTCATTTGGGAAGGCTTTTAAAAAAATAGACTTTTAAAATATATATATTTATTATTTATTTGACTGTGCCAGGTCTTAGTTGTAGCATGAGGGATCTAGTTCCCTGACCAGGGATCAAACACAGGTCCCCCACATTGGGAGTGCAAAGTCACTGGACCACCAGGGAAGTCCCTGGAATGATTTTTTAATGCAGTACCCTACCCGCTTCTGATTGGACCTTCTGATCCAATAGGTTAGACTCAGGAAACTGGGATTTCTAAAACTCTTCCCAGAAATTATAGTGTGCAACCCAGATTTGAGAATCACTACTTTAGAGAAATACACCACATGAATGAATGAATCTTTCTTTAACTATATGGTTGCTCTAACGGCCAGCTTTGCTTCTGTACTCACCAAAAGCCTTTAGATTTGGGATTAGGGAGGGCGGGAGGTGGGAGTGACCCGATTATGTGGGCGGAGTGTGGATCACAAGGCTACTTCCTGCTATATTTGTTGAGGACCTACTATGTGCTGTCAGTTAACCCAGTGGTATCTGGTTCTAAAGTGTGGATAATTTACATCCCATTCATTCTAGACAGGGATCTGATTTATGTGCATTTAGAACAAATTTAGTGCCAAGAGTCCCTTGGACTGTGTTCCTATGGGGACTGTGGCAAGAGTCCCTTAGACAGCAAGGAGAACAAACCAGTCAATCCTAAAGGAAATCATTCCTGAATATTCATTGGAAGGACTGATGCTGAAGCTGACACTACAATACTTTGACCACCCGATGCAAAGAACTGACTCATTGGAAAAGACCCTATGCTGGGAAAGACTGAGGGCAGGAGGAGCAGGAGATGACAGAGGATGAGATGGTTGGATGGCATCACGGATTCAACAGACATGAGCTTGAGCAATCTCTGGGAGTTGGTGATGGACAGGGAAGCCTGGCGTGCTGCAGTCTACAGGGTCACAAAGAGTCGGACATGACTGAGCAACTGAACTGAACTGAGTGACTGTGTCAAGGTTACATATGTCACCTGGGAGAGAAGTCTTTGGAGATTGCCTGTCAACCTTGCTCCCCACCCCCAACCCTCCACAGGCAACAGGACAAATAAAGGAGCTTAAGAGTGTAGGGCAGGGGACTTTCCTGGTGGTGGTGTTGTTAAGAAGCCACCTTGCAATGCAGGTGATGCTGGTTGGATCCCTACTCAGGGAACTAAGATCCCACATGCTCCCCGGAAACTAAGGCTGCCCTCCACAACTTGAGAGCCCACGCACCAAGAAGCCTGGGGGCCCCAACAAGAGAAGGAAGCCTGCATGCTGCAATGAAAACCCAGTGTGGCAAATAATAACAATAATAGAACAGTACGGGGCTAGAACCTCAGAAGCCTGAGTAATTCAAAGCTCTGCCACTTCCTGACTGTCTGACTGCCTTTAGCCTCAGTTTTCCTCATCTGGAAAATGGGAATACCTGTTTCAGAGGGGTTGCAGGATTCGAAGAGAAAATACACAGGGTCGGGGGCAAAATAGGTTCTCGAAAAAAATGAATTATTATCAGTATTGTTACATTCCAGGCTTGAGGGCTTACACAAAGGGGGAAGCTGTTGAGAAAAATTGAGATGGATCTGCTTGATATGGAAAAAGTTCAAGACATGCTATTAAGTGAAAAAAGCAAGTTTTATAACACTAGGTCCAGCTCAATCCCCTCATTCAATCATTCAACAAATATTTCGAGCTCCCATCATCACTGTTCTAGATTCTGTGAATTCAGCACTGAACAAAGCAGACAAATATCCCTGCTCTCATGGGGCTAGTATTCTCATGTGAAAGTGAAAGTCACTCAGTCCTGTCCGACTCTATGTGACCCCACGGTCCATACAGTCCATGGAATTCTCCATAATACTGAGAATTCTCTCAGAATACTGCAGTGGGTAGCCTACCCCTTCTCCAGCAGATCTTTCCCACTGAGGAATCAAACTGGGGTCTGCTGCATTGCAGGTGGATTCTTTACCAGCTGAGCTACCAGGGAATCCCCAGTATTTTCATAGGGTGAAACAATAAATAAATGAATAAGAAGATACCAGGAGGAAGTAACTGATGTGATGAAAATAATTCAGGATATTAAAAATCTTCGTGGGGTAAATAAATTCTACCCATGCAAGCAATTTTGTTTGTTTGTTTTCTGGAAAAGTACAGAGGCATTTAACTGTGGTTACTTTGTGAAGAGAGACTGGAGGCTTGGGGCTGGGAGAGAGAGACATTTTTCATTTTACACCTTTCTGTAACTTCAGCGTTTTCTTAAATGTGTCACTTTTATTGTTGTTTTTTTTTAAGTGGCAACCAAGTATAGCTGGGTAGAGAAATCTGGGCCATGTTTTGTTTTCTTCCTCAATCCTCTTTGGATTTTTTTCATTTCTTTTAAACAAGTATAAAAGCGGAAGCTATAATTATCGTTTTTTTCTGGGGCGGCTGAAGAATCTCGCCTGCCAGAGATGAAGGCAATCTAAAACACCCAACAGCGGGACGGCTCAGGGGTTGGCAATTTTTGTTAAGAATGTTGAACATGTGAGGGTTTTATTTCTAGGATAATCCTCCACCGCTTCCCCCACCACACACGATTTCTAGCGGTTACAAAACCCGGCGCCTAATCTGCGAGGTCATTCTCACGCGGAAGGCTTGACTCCTCAGAGTTGGATTCTTAAACCAGCTTTCCTCAACCAGAGGTGTCCTAGAAATTTTTAGTTTCCAGCTTCCACAAGACAGCTTCTCCGGGAAGCCGATTTGGGGAATCAAGTCTAGGGAAGTAATAAGCTGAGAAGAGGGGCTGCCCCGCCTCTCCCTCCGCCCTCCTGCTTAGAGCCTACCCGAGTGGAGGAGCGCACCTCGTTGCCATGGAGACCGCTGGGCGGCGAGGCGAGAAATTGTGCAAAAGGGAGACTCGACCGGGCTGAGCCCGGGCGGAGACTGGGATGGAGTTTGTGAGGAGGAGGAGAAAACCCAGCGAAGCCTAACGACCTGGCTCTGCAAAAACAAAAACAACCGGAATGAGCCAATAACTGTGCAAAGGCCTCGCTGAGACCTTAACCGTCCGCCCCGCCCCCCACCGGCGCCGCCCCCCCAAGCATCTTTCTTCCTTCTTTCCCTCTCTCCCTTCCCTTTCTTTTCTCTCCCTTCCCACTTTCCCTAAACATCTGCGTGTTTCCTCAAGAGTGAAATAAAATCACACGTGGTGACTTAAAATTACACGTGTTCATTTTTATGTTAACGTGGTTAGTTTACAGATTTTGTTGTTGCTGGGATTTTTCTTTAACAATTCTATTTCGTTATAATCAGTCTCTTTTGTAATCTCATGGACGCAATCCTACGCGCTGAAACAGTATCTTGAAAAGGGTCCATGGCACAGAACGGGTTAAGGATTCTTGGGCTAGAAGGCACTGGAGAGGGTAGAGGTCACCCAATAGTTTGATGGGGAGGGCAGTGCAGTATGAATTCTGTAAAATGATGACCTTTGAGCAGAGGGAGATTGCCAAGAGGAGGGGGAAACACAACTTTCTGGACTTGGGGAACAGCCTGTGCAAAGGCCCTGAGGTGGCAATGAGCCTGTTTGTTGAATGAATAGTGAGGAGGCAGGTATGATAGGACTTTGTGGGCCTCAAAGTTACCTGGGAAGCTTTGCAAATCCTGGTCCCCAAGTCCCAGGGATTCTGACTATAGGTCTGTGGCCACATCTGAGGACTTTCTATTTAATTTAACTTAAAAAACAAACAAACAAACTTGAAATCCTCAAAAGTGTAACTACTTATTTATTTTGGCTGACCTGCAGGGCACGTGGAACTTCCCCAACCAAGGATCGAACTTGTGCCCCCGGCATTGGAAGCACACCAATTGAGCCACCAGGGAAGTCCTAATTTATCTTATTTTAATGAACACTTTCGATCGCTAAAAAAAAATCTAAGCCATCTAACAGAATATAGAGTGAAAAGTACATATGTCTGCCACTTCTGGGGGTCCCCCGTCCCCCTCCCCTCTCCCCATACACAGCCACTTTGGGCAATGTTTATACATCAGAGAAGGCAATGGCAACCCACTCCAGTACTCTTGCCTGAAAACTCCCATTGATGGAGGAGCCTGGTAGGCTGCAGTCCATGGGGTCGCACAGAGTCGGACACGACTGAAATGACTTAGCAGCAGCAGCATACATCCAAAGCTTCCCTGATAGCTCAATTGGTAAAGAATCCGCCTGCAATGCAGGAGACTCTGATTTCTGGGTCGGGAAGATCTGTAGGAGAAGGGACAGGCTACCCACTCCAACATTCTTGGGCTTCCCTCGTGGCTAAGCTGGTAAAGAATCCACCTGTATTACGGGAGACTTGTGTTCCGTCCCTGGGTTTGGAAGATTCCCTGCAGAAGGGTATTCTGGCCTGGAGAATTCCATGGGCTGTATAGTCCATGGGGTCGCAAAGAGTCAGACATGACTGAGTGACTTTCACTCACTCAGTCATACATCCAAACAGAACATGCTCCTGTCTATGCCATTTGGCCTATGCATGTGAACATGCCTCCCGCTCCCCCCCCACACACACACCCCCACACTGAGTCCCACTCAGACTATTTCAGATTCAAATCCAGGTTCCCATCCTTCCTGGCCATGTGACCTTGAGCAAATGATTTTATTTTCTCAGCTATAAAATGGGGATGAGCATCATATTACCTATCTCATAATGCTTTGGTGATGATTTCATGAGTTAATTTGTATTAACAGAGTGATGTCTAGTATTAATACATAGCTAGTGCTCCATAACAAAGAAGGCAATGAGTCGGACACGACTGAGCGACTTCACTTTCACTTTTCACTTTCATGCATTGGGGAAGGACATAGCAACCCACTCCAGTGTTCTTGCCTGGAGAATCCTAGGGACGGAGGAGCCTGGTGGGCTGCTGTCTATGGGGTCGCACAGAGTCGGACACAACTGAAGCGACTTAGCAGCAGCAGCAGCAGTGTTCCATAAAAGGTGACTATCCTCAGTCACTTTTTTTTTTCATAGCTGCTTAATATTTTACTGTAAGAACAGAGTTTCTACTGATGATCAGGTGGTTGTTGTTTGGTGGCTAAGTGAAGTGAAATCACTCAGTCGTGACCAACTCTTTGCGACCCCATGGACTGTAGCCTACAGGCTCCTCAGTCCATGGAATTTTTCAGGCAAGAGTACTGGAGTGGGTTGCCATTTCCTTCTCCAGGGGATCTTCCCAACCCAGGGGTCGAACCCGGGTCTCCCACAATACAGGCAGACGCTTTACCGTCTGAGCCACCAGGGAACCGTGTCCAGCTCTTTGCGACCCCTTGGACTCCAGGCACGGCCAGGCTTCCCTGTCCTTCACTATTTCCGGGAGTTTGCTCAGTCTCTTGTGCAGTGAAGCCTGTGACCCCATCCAACCATTCATTCATTCACTCAAAAGTATTCTAGAGTACCTACTGTGTGCCAATTTCCATTCTGGAGCTGACACCAAGTTCTCTACCTGCCCGTCTGGGTCTATAGGTAGGAACTGCTGATACCAAAAGTCACGTGATTTTAAAATAGTACTACACAGTGCCAACGGCTTTCAGAGGGATTGCCCCATTTGCACGCCCACCTTCCGGGCGTGGCTGGAACCCGCACGTTTGGGATGGCAGGTTTGGGAACGGCCGCCTTTCCCGAGGAAAGCTGCTGACGTGGGCTTCGCTTCGGCGCGGGGCAATCTGCTAGGAAGACGGGGCCCCAGAGAGGCCCGGGGCGCGGCCACACCCCTGGGGGGGAGGGGAATGAGGGCGTCCCGAAGGGAGTGGACGGCCCCCCTGTCAGTCTTCCCGAGTCCCGGAGTGTAAGATGAGAAGGGGGAAGGTGGGCCCCATCTTCGGGGCCCGCGAGGAGGAACTTCCTGCCCGCGCACTCGCTCCTCGGCTGGGAGGCGGGAGGCGCGGCAAGGTCAGCCTGGCCTGGGGCGGCAGCCTGTCTAGGAGTGGGAGACCCTCCTGGGGAGCTGCGCCGCGGCCTCCGAGCGCCTCAGCCATATTGAATAGCCAAGGCTGAGCCGCCTTTGTCTGCGAAGTCCTCTCTCAAGTTCCAGGCGCATCCGTGGAACAGGAAGAACCACCGGACAGCCCCGTGCGCCCGCAGTTGGAGCCGGGACACCGCGTCTGCAGCTTGCAGACTTGAGGCTGGGAGCCTCAGAACTGACCTCACCCCGGCTCACGTAAGGATCCTGGAAATTGATTCTCACTAATCCTTAGCGGGGAGCGGATCGAGACCGGACTTGTTGTAGAGAAAAGTGGGAGGTGAGACTCTCCGGGCAGCGCTGCAGGGAGAGCAACCTACCCCCCGCCCCCGCCCAAGACCGAGGCTACGGGTAGTTTGGGCTCTTTGCCCCCAGCCCAGATTTCACCCTGGAGATCTTAAAGACGCTCGAGAAAAGCCATGTGGGGGGTTGGTTCCCCTGGGGCTTCCTCCCGTCCCCCGACTGCCTCATCCTTTGGAGCGTCCCGGACGTCTGCAAAGACGTGGATCTGGACGTCCTCGTGGAAGCCTTGAAGCCCGTGGGGACCTTTAAGAAAATCGGCAAGGTGTTCCGCCGGGAGGAGGACTCCACGGTGGGGATGCTGCAGATTGGGGAAGACGTGGACTATCTGCTCATCCCCCGCGAGGTCCGGCTGGCCGGAGGCGTCTGGAGGGTCATCTCCAAGCCGGCCACCAAGGAGGCGGAATTTCGGGAACGGCTGATCCAGTTTCTGGAAGAAGAAGGCCGCACCCTGGAGGACGTGGCCCGCATCATCGAGAAGAGCACCCCGCATCCACCCCAGCCCCCCAGAAAGCCTAAGGAGCCCCGAGTGAGGAGGAGAGTCCAGCAGATGGTGACCCCACCCCCGCGGCTGGTCGTGGGCACTTATGACAGCAGTAACGCCAGTGACAGCGAGTTCAGCGACTTCGAGACTTCCAGGAACAAGGCTGACAAGGGCCGCAAAGGCGCCGGCAGTGGCAGGAAGGTGCGCAAAATGCCCGTCAGTTACCTGGGCAGCAAGTTCCTCGGGAGCGACCTGGAGAGCGAGGATGATGAGGAACTGGTGGAGGCCTTCCTCCGGCGAGGGGAGAAGAAAGCCAGCGCGCCGCCTCCCCGCCGACGGGTGAACCTGCCCGTGCCCATGTTTGACGACAGCCCGGGACCCCAGCAGTCCAAAGCGGACAGGTGGCGGGAGTGTGTCAGCCAGGTGTCCTGGGGGAAGCTGAAGCGGAGGGTGAAGGGCTGGGCACCGAAGTCCAGCCCTGGGGTGGGCGAGGCCAGGCAGGCCTCTACCAGGGTGGAGAGGGACAGCGCATCGGTGCCAGGCAGCGCCAGCCTGGGGTGTAACGTGGGAAATGCACGAGATGGGCGGGTGCCTGAGACCCCCGCAAGGCGATGGAGGCCCCAGATCAACTGGGCTTCTTTCAGACGTCGCAGGAGAGAGGAAACAGCATCCAGAGCTCAGGGGGGAGAGGCTGCAGATGGGCAGAGGGTGGAGGCTGTAAATAATCAGAGGGGGGAAGACATAGATAATCAGAGGGTGGAGGCTGTAAATAATCAGAGGGGGGAAGACATAGATAATCAGAGGGTGGAGGCTATAGATAATCAGAGGGTGGAGGCTGTAGGTAATCAGAGGGGGGAGGCAGTAGATAATCAGAGAGCAGGGCCCATAGCTGTCCAGGAGGCAGAGGCTGTGGATAATCAGAGAGCAGATGCCCTGGCTGTCCCGGGAGCAGAGGCCATACCTGTCCAAGGGGTAGAGGCCCTGGACAATCAGAGGGCAGAGGCCCCGGCTGACCAGAGGGCAGAAGCTGCGGATGATCCGAGGGCAGAGGTCCCGGTTGTCCAGGGAGCAGAGGCCAGACCTGATGGGGTAGAAGCTGGATCAGTCCAGAGGGCAGAAGCTGCCTGTAATCAGAGGGCCGAGACCCCGGCTGTCCAGGAGGCTGAATCCTCAGCTGCCGGAAGGGCCACAGGGGCCACCGCAGGAGCTCGAACCCGGAAACCGGTCAAGACAGTGAGGTTCCAGACCCCCGGACGTTTTTCATGGTTTCGGAAGCGCCAGAGAGCCTTCTGGCACACTCCCCGGTTGCCCACGCTACCCAAGAGAGTCCCCAGAGCAGGCGAGGCCAGGAGCCTCAGGGTCCTGCGGGCCGAGGCCAGAGCAGAGGCAGAGCATGAAGAGCAAGAGGATCAGCTGTGAGGCGAGGGCAGGGGGGCCGCGGAGGACCCCAGCCCCGCCACAGTGCGGGTCACTCACGGCCGTCTCTGACTCTCCACGCCTGAAAACGGAGGTGGAGTGAGGCCCCGGCAGTGCCTCTCACGTCTCTACCGAATGCCCCTTTTTATTAAAATTGTATTTTCTATGCATTGATTTTTTTCCCCTATCTTTCTTTTTTCCCACATGGCTTGTGGGATCTTAGTTTCCTGACCAGGGATTGAACCCAGGTCTCCCCAGTGGTGAAAGCGCTGCGTCCTAACCACTGGACTGCCGGGGAATTCCCTACGCATTGATTTTTTTTTTTTTTTTAATATAGACTCTTTATAGTAATCCAAGGAATGTAACAAAAGAAACCCATACAATGGAGTTGCATCCCCCATGATTTTAACTTCCTCAAATGCAACTCGAGGTGCTCAGCTGGAAAAGGGAGCGAAGCAAAGGAGAAATCCCTTCCTCTTCCCCCTTTTCTTCCCCCTTTCGCACACTTTCACTCACTGCCTCCTGGAACTGGAAAAGAGGGCGCAGGTCAACATGCAAATAAAAATATTTACCAACTTATTTCTTGGCTCTGGCTTGGCAACTGAAAAATGCTCCGGGGTGATTTTGTCACAGCCTTGTGTCCCCTTTACTCCCACCCTCCGTGATGCTGACCCGTGTTTAAGTCACTTTTCCTGCCATGCCTACACCCCTGGGTTCTGCAGGCTTGGTGGGTCCAGGTCCTGTAGTTCACAGGCTTCATCCCTTCTTGGTTACCGCGTACAGAAGAATAATTTGGGAAACATGTCCAAAGTGCGGATTCAGGGGCTCTTCACATCAAGAGCTGTGAATTGCTAGAGCAGGCTGTGCGGCCCAAGAATCTGGGGCAGCTTGGTCACTGGATATATTCGAGAAAAATCATTGCAATAGGAACGGGCCAAAGAAGTGAATTGTGGTGTGGTAGTGAGCAGTGTATCAAGTTGCTATAGTGAGCTTATAATCGGGTTGCTACACACCCTGGGAGCTGGGGGACTTCTCTCTGTATTGTCTTGTGTCCCCTAACCCATCCTAACCCTGGGGAAAACAGACAGCAAATAACCATGCCCCAGCCTCGATAGAGGCGGGATAAAGAGAAATTCTTGGAGGTAGGTTTTAAAGCCCAGCTGGGTCCTCCTGATAGGCTGCAGTCCTGGCCTGGCCTTCTTAGACATAATTCAGGAGGTCTGTAGGTCTGGGGTTGGTGATTGCAGCCATGAAATTAAAAGACGCTTACTCCTTGGAAGGAAAGTTATGACCAACCTAGATACCATATTAAAAAGCAGAGACATTACTTAGCCAACAAAGGTCCTTCTAAGTCAGGGCTATGGTTTTTCCAGTGGTCATGTATGAATGTGAGAGTTGGACTGTGAAGAAAGCTGAGTGCCGAAAAATTGATGCTTTTGAACTGTGGTGTTGGAGAAGACTCTTGAGAGTCCCTTGGGCTGCAAGGAGATCCAACCAGTCCATCCTAAAGGAGATCAGTCCTGGGTGTTCATTGGAAGGACTGATGCTGAAGCTGAAACTCCAATACTTTGGCCACCTCATGAGAAGAGTTGACTCATTGGAAAAGACCCTGATGCTGGGAGGGATTGGAGGCAGGAGAAGGGGACGACAGAGGATGAGATGGCTGGATGGCATCACTGACTCGATGGACATGAGTTTGAGTAAACTCCGGGAGTTGGTGATGGACAGGGAGGCCTGGCATGCGATTCATGGGGTCGCAGAGAGTCAGACCCGACTGAGCGACTGAACTGACTGTAGGTCTGGGGTGGGCCTGAGAATATGCATTGCTAAGAAGTTCCCAGGAGATGTGGATGCAGTTTGTCTCAGGACCTTACTTTGCAGCTTTACTGGAAAGTCGGTTTTGGGCTGCCTGGCGTTGAGAAAACAGGAGGAACTTCAAGGCGGTGGACCCCAAGAAGGCTCACTGTGCGCATGATTTAAGCCATTGGTCTTAGAGCGCCTCCTAGTGGATGAATAGACCACGGCCGCGCTCGCCTAGGTTGACGCTTCCTTCGCAGGCTTAGTTCTCAGGGGGGCGGAGCGTGCTGTGTGGGGCGGGGCTTCGTGGGCTCCGGGTCTTAGGGAACTTAACAGTGGGAAAGGCTTAATCGCTTTCTGGCTTCTCCCTCTGGGCCGTTCCAGGTCCAGAAGTTATTCCCAAGAATCTCAGGACGTCCCTCTCTCCGTTTGAGCCAACCGAGGGGCAGGACAGCTTCCTCCTAGGGGTCCCAGGACCGGGAAGGGGACACGCTCCCGGCATGTCTGCACGCTCCGACTCCAGGGACCTCGCAGAGTTCACAATCAACTCCAGTCACGTGGAATGTAATAGACTACCAACCCTGTGAAGGCAGGTGGCCTGTTTGGAGACATGGTCTCCCCTATGCCCAGCAGGGAATCCTGGCACCCGAGGCCTCAAGGGTTACACATGAATAAACCCCAATCTCCACAGTGGCTTGGGGCTTTTGCCCAGGATGTTCTGCCTCCTGAGTGCGCTTCCACCGGGCATCCTCCCGCCTCACCCCTTCCCTCCAACGCCCAGGGGACTGTCACCCCACGGGAGGTGGGTAGGGGAGAGCTGGTGGGACATCCAGGGGGAGCCACAGACCTGTGGGAGTTGCACTGCTTGGTACTGCAGAGAAAAGCCAACACACCGTATGTGAATTGTCCCAAATTGAAAGTGTGGCAAAGAAGTCCCATTGTTTGAAAACACTGCAGATCGAGTGACAGATTCAGCCTGTGGACACCAGCAGGAGGCCTTGGCGCTGAGAAACTGGTGCGTTTGTACCAGCTGCACTTCAGTTGGGCAGGGTCTTTCCCTCTCCTCCTTCTTCTCCTCCCCTACTCCTGGTCCCATGGCCGCCACCCCTCCCTTCCCCTCCCTCACCTTTTCTCCACTCCTCCAGGAGCACACCCCCCTGCCTCTCAGGCTTCTCTTCCTGGAATCCTCTCCTCCCCCAGCAGGAGGTTCAGCCTCCTGGCTCAGCTGCACCCTGACACTCTCCTTGTTCGTTGGAACCTCCATCACACAGACCAGCCCCCATCAGATTGGGGTGGCGGACGCTGGCCAAAAGCATGAGTCTGGAACGAACCAGGGCTCCAGGAAGATATGGAAGAACGCCCCGGCACTGCTGGCCTCCCCCGGTGCCCGGTGTGTCCACGGACACACTCGCCCCTGTGCTAAGCCGGGAGACCCAAAGCCAAGCCGCCTGGGTGGGCCCTGAGACCGTCCCGTCACCTGGGGCTGCTGCCTCCGCGGGCGCTCATTACACCTTACATTCTTCTTGCATCAGGATCGCTCGCGCCACCTGCAAAGCAGGGACTGAAAGGACCGGAGAGCGAGCGGAGGGCGGCGCGCAGAGAAGAGCTGGGAGTGCATGATTCGACCGGAGTCGCCTCCGCGGCGGGCAGGGCGGAGGACGCTCGGAGCTGGGGCCGCACCGGCAGCTGCAGCCTCGCCCCCTCGGGGCGGCCCTAGCTGCACATGGGGTGCAGCCTCCTGCCCCAACCCGTCTTCTTCCCACGCGCCGACTTGGAGCCCGCGGGCGGCTGAGCCCTGGGCCGGCCTCGGCCTGCGTCCCGGCTCCCGCGCGCCCCTTCCTGCTCTTGCTTCCCGCCGCTTCCTCCTGGGTTTTCGTCTCGGGAGGGCGCCCCTCCAGCCTCGGCCGCCGCTCCCCTCCTCTCGGGCTTTGCCGGGTCCCTGACGGGGCGGGAGCTGAAGCCGCCTGCTCGACCCAGGGCCCTGCAGGCCGTGCGGGCCCGCTTGCGCCAGGGGCTTCCTGGCCGCCGGGTCCTCGGACTTGGACTCCTCGCTCTCCGCGCCCTCCGACGCCTCCTCCGAGCCTGTGTCCCAAACCCCCTCCGACGCCTCCTCCGAGCCTGTGTCCCAAACCCCCTCCGACGCCTCCTCCGAGCCTGTGTCTTAAACCCCCTCCGACGCCTCCTCCGAGCCTGTGTCCCAAACCCCCTCCGACGCCTCCTCCGACTACCGGTTCCCGCGGGCGGCCTGCAGCGCCAAGACCTCCCCCAGGTGGCCTTTGGAGAATATCAACCTCCCGCCCTCCCAGGCCTTTTCCTTTTCCCCCTCCATCACCTCAGCCACGTCCTAGGTCTCCGGGAGCGCCTCGAGCTCCAGCAGCCCCCTCCCCCATCTTCCTCCTCATTCCCCCCCCAGCTCCCCAGGGGGCCCCGGGGAGCCTTCTTGCCCTTGGAGGGGGTCTGGGGCTCAGGCCTGGTGGAGACGCAGTCATCCCAGCAGGTGCTGTCGTTGGCCTTCCTCAAGACCTCGGTGGCCACCTGGCGGCCTACCTCCTGCACCTTCACGCGGTTCGGAGGTGTCCTCGGCCATGACAGACAAGACCTCGAGCAGGGTCTCTTGTCTTCCTTGTCCTTCAGCCCAGCGACTCCATCACAGAAGCCATTTTCAACACCTCGTCCTGGGCAGAGGGGTCTGTGTAAGCCACAATGGCCACAAACTCAGGATTGTCCACCCTCTCTTTTTCTTGATCCCCGTTTTCCTGAGACTCGCTTTGGGAGGCATCCTTGTCCGTGGTCTCCTCATCCGACTCGTCTCCCACTGCCAGTATGGCCGATCAGCCGACCCCTCCCTGGGCGTGGGGTGGGGAGTGGGGGTGAGGGGAAATCTTTCCTCTTCTTGGCTTTGTCCGTCACCGTTGCCAGGGCCAAGAACTCAGGGAGGACCTTGCCCGTCATCTCCTTGGCTCTGGAGGGCCCACTACCTAAGTAATTCCTCCTCGGCGGCCTGCAGCATGCTATGACCCTCATCCCCGCTTAGGTCCTCCGGGTCCCTCTCCTGGATCAGGAGCCCCAGGCTCTCCTCAGAAGAGTCTTCGGACTCCCGCTTTCCCGCTGTGGATGGCCGCCCTCCACAGTCCCTCTTCTTGCCCTTCTGGGTCCATCTGCTGCCTCTGGTTCCGTTTCGCGACCTCGATGACCGGATGTTCTAGCATCTTTGGCTGCACCAGGAGCGAGGTCAGCTTCCCTGACCTCCGGCTTCGATCTGCAGGCCTGGGTCTCCAAAGCGGGAGGGGTGGCCCGGAGACCCTGGCCACTGCCGCATCGCGGGGAGGGGAGAAGTTCATGTAGCAGCGACCGTCTCATCTGCCTCAGGACCCTCGTGTCCGACGCGCTTTCCTTGCACAGAACCCTCCAGACGCCGTCCCTGCCCGGATCTGCCTGGGGATGGCGCCATGATTCATGTTCTCCACAAACTCCATCAAGGTGGCCTTGGCCTTCTCGACCCTCATGGCCCTGGCGCTCCTCAGCCCGAACGTGCCCTGGGGCAGGAAGACTGGCTGCAGGACGGCTTGGATGGCCGCCGGCTCCACGTTCTCTGGGAGGCCCCGTGCACGTCCAGGGCCAGCCCCCTGCACCAGTCCCCCCGGAGGGCCCGTGGCCACGGTGCCGCCTCTGGCGCTGATCGCGGGGCAGGAGGGAGCCCGAGGCGCACGTGGGCTGCGGGGCCCTGGGCAAATGCCACCCTGGAACAGCGCCGCGGGGCCTGGAGTTCAGATTCAGGTGAACGTGGCAGGTTCGGGCTCCTGCTGCTCCCGGGCGGCTGACCCGGCGGCCCTTCCCGAGGCTCTCTCCTCATGGGGGTCCTAGCACCCACAGGGAGTTTGCGTGGCAAATCCAGGGGTGCCACCGGCCCCTCCGCTCCGCCTTTTGTGCCTGACCGAGGCGGGGTGACACGGAGGCGCCCGGGCCAGGTGCTGGGGAGGGCGGCGCGGTTGGCACCTAGAGGGAGAGGCGCGTCCCCTTCGCCCAGCCGCGGCCACGTCTGGCCGTGCGCCCTTCGCTCAGCCTGCAGTTCTGCGGGGAGGCGGCTGCTCGGCCCTGCGCCTGCGCACACAGGCTCGCCCCTGCTCCCAGCTGGGCCGCGTCACCATGGCAACGCCAGGGCGGCTGCCTGGGTCGCAGTTGCTGGGGTCTGAAGGGATCCAGCTCTAGACCAGCCCAAGCAAAGGAAGACTCTGGGGGTTGGGATCACCATCAGTGATGAGCCCCCCCAAAGGCCATATTCACAGGGGGGGAGACAGCAGTTAGGGAGACCCGCGATCTCCTTCAGAGGTAGACGCTTCTGGCCCTCCACCGTGTACAGGTGGCGTTCAGGCTGCAGAGACCTAGATCAAGGGCCTCTGGCCGCCCACGGTGGAACGAGGACTCACTCTTGGAGTGCAAGCTACACTCAGAGTTTTCGGGCCTCACTCGGTGGGAATCGGCTTCAGTAAGGATACACAGGCCTCAGCTGCGAGGTGCTGGCACCCTTTAGGGTCCACAACCCTCACTGATGGGGTTTGGCCTCACTCAGTGAAGCCTCGCTCTTACGGATGTTTCTGTAGCCAGTATACCTACTATTAACTGTGTGTTTTTGCATATGGTTCGTGTGTGGGTGTAATCAGCAGTGAGATTAGACATCACTTCCGGAAAAGACCTTGATCCTGACTTGGTCCACAGGCTGGGATGGGTGAATGTCAGAGCTACCCCGAACACACTTCCCCTTCATCATCCTTGCTAACCCTCACCCCAACTCTGCATAAATTACGGGCTGTGGCCCAGCCATTGGGCTTCTGCTGCTGCCCTCGCTATGACTCTGGCAAGCTTCCTGGGCTTCTCTACACCTCAGTTTGCTCCTCTGTGAAATGGCCATAACCATTAACCCTACTCATAGGATCCTTGGGCTTCTCTGGTGGCTCAGATGTTTAAGAATCTGCCTGCAACATGGGAGAGCCGGGTTTGATCCCTGGGTTGGAAAGACCCCCTGGAGAATGGAATGGCAACCCATTCCAGTATTCTTGCCTGGGAAATCCCATGGACAGAGGAACCTGGTGGGCTACACTCCATAGGGTGGCAAAGAGTCAGACGCGACTGAGCAACTAACACTTTCACTTTTCACTTTCATAGGATCCTTATGGGGATTAAACGGGATGATCCCCAAAAGCCCTTGGAACAGAGGTTGGCCCAGAGCTGGTGCTCCCTGAAAGATGGCAGTTGGAATTCATTCTTTCTTGACCCTTTATACAATCATTTAATATAAATATATACATTTAATTATCAAATAAATATATAAATAAAGAAGGAAAATTTTTAAAAAGAAACCAAACACTTTGTTTTTGTTGTTTTTACTGTAGGAAGAGAGTTTATTGCAAGGTTACCATGGCAACTGGTTCTAGGGCAAACCAAACTGCTTACTCACTCTCCTACCTACCCCCCAGCTTTCATTTTCCCTGCTTCTCCCTTTTTCTTTCCTTTCCACCAAATGGATGTCACTCTTCTCTCTAGAGCAGTGGTCTGAAAGAAATATAATGCGAGCCCCCAAGGCAAGCCACATGTGTAATATGTAAGTTTGCTAACAGCTACCTTCAATACATAAAAACCAGGGGAAATGAATTTTAGGAATAGATTTTCATTTATTTACCTTATTCTTTATTTACAACAGCCAAATGTGGGAGCAACTTAAGTGTCCATTAACAGATGAATGGATAAAATGGATAAACAAGATTCCTTCATCTTTATTGTATATTATATATAGTATTTACACATGTATTTATATATAAAGAAGATTTTTTATATATATACATATACATATATATATGGTTGAGTAATATTCCACTAAATATAATGGAATTTATTATTTAAAGATCCATTTTAAAAAGTAAAAAATCTTGCCATTTGGTATAACGCTGATGGACCTAGATGGTATTGCGCTGAGCAAAATAAGTCAGAGGAAAACAAATACTATATTATTTTGCTTATATGTGGAATCTAAAAACAAACAAACAAGTGAACAAACATAACAAAACAGAAACAGTTATAGATACAGAAAACAAACCAATGGTTGTCAGGTGGTGGTGGTAGGCGTGAAGAAATAGAAATTAAGATTCAGAGGCAAGTCCCTGAAGTATATTTCAGGAGTTTCTATTAACAGCAGTTTGACCTCCGGAGGGCAGTTTGCAAACGTGATCCGGGCACCTGAAGTGTTTAGTGCCCCATCTGGGAAGCCTGTGTGTAGGCTGCCAGGAACAGTCATGAACTTTGAACTGATCCACATCTTCCCCTACTTTTGAGGATCCCACCAGGCATTCTCACCTATTAAAAAAAAAATCAATTCACAGTGATCTCAGCTCAGAACCTAACTCCATGTAACACACAAACACACAGCATCGTTTTAAAAGTGGTTTTCATCACCACTGACTATGGCAGCTTCTATTCTAGGGCCCCCACCATCCTTCTTGCATAATTTCAATTTCTCTTTGTTAAGAATAAAAGCCCACATTTATTCACGAAAGACAGGTGCAATGGATCTTTGTTCTATTTTCTGGCCGCACTGTTCCGCAGATGGAATTCTCCCTCATTTCTCTCCTGATCAAAGTGAGCCAGAGCTGAGCGGGAACATGGTCCCAGAAGCCGAGTAGAAAATTAGAGAGCAAGGGCCAGCCAGGCAGGGCACTGGGAACCCCAATGTCCTGCCTAGCCCCTCTCTGGATATCTGTCCTGGAATTGGGGTGCTCTGTTGCACAGAGATGGGACCCATGACTGGCCTAGCCACTGCCTCCAAGCTGGAAATAAAGAAAAAAGAGAGAGAGAGAGTTTATCAAATGTTCTGCAAAATTCTTCCCACTCCCTGTGTTTGAGGACAAACACTGAGCCTGCTTGTTAAGAAGGACTACTAGTTGATGCAGAGGATGAGATGGTTAGATAGCATCACCAACTCAATGGACATGAGTTTGAGCAAACTCCGGGAGATGGGAGGACAGGGAAGGCTGGCGTGCTGCAGTCCCTGGGGTCTCAAAGAGTCAGGTCAAGTCAGCCGCTGAACAACATTAGCAGCACTATTGGAGCAGAGGGTCTCAAATTGTGGTCCTGGGACCCCTAAGGATTCTGCAAGGACCTTTCGGGGGTCCATGAGACCAACACCATTTGCATAATACTGCTCAAACATTATCTGTCTTTTTCACTCATATTCTCTCACGAGTGTTCAGTGGAATTTTTCAGAGGCAACAGCACATGAGATATTGCAGCTGAACAAATGCAGAAGCAGGTATGAGAAACCAGTTTCTGTTGAGTCAGACAGTAAAGAGATTTCCCCAAAGATAAAGCAATGCCACTCTTCTCAATTTGTTTTTGTTTTGGAAAATACAGCTATACATATGTTATTTGGGTGAACACGTAACATATGTTTGCTAGTGCTATTTTTAAACAAGTTCATAAGTAAATACTTCTAATTGCTCATTTGACATTCTTCCAGTGGTAAATATTGACAGATTGAACCCACAGGAACAAAAGCTCTTTGGGGTCCTTGAATTTTTTAACAATGTAAGACGTCTTGAGACCAAGCAATTCCAGAACCACTGAGTTGGAGATTACAACAAAAGGCACCCTAGGGCCCTCAGATAAGAAAAAGGTGATTGGCGGTGTTTCTCCTGCAGGTTATAAATGATTCATGGGAATGAAGTTCACTGCTTGTCTGTCCCCACTCTGTAGCCTTTCTGCTCCTCTTTCTTCCATCTCTCCCTCCAGTGGTTACCAGGGAAACCACAACAGCAGATCCTCAAAGCAAAATTCATTTCACTGCCTTGTGTCTGAGTCTCAGTGGCTGGTGGCATGCCTTTCAGGACATCTAGATCCAAGGAACTGTCAACTCCACCTGCCTCCGTGTCTTTAAAATGACATCTGATCCTCACCCCCTTCTCCCATTCCTCCATCACCCTGGACAACTTTGTTTTGTACATTTTCATGTCTGTCCCTTTATTTCCATGTGTTCTTGCAAACTGTGCATTGCTGGTTGGGAGCGTTTATGATGCACTTGCATGATTCCTTGTATGGTATCCATCTCCATTTGTTTCTCATTCTTTCAATTTTTAATTTTATTCTGGAGTATGGTTGACTAACAATGTGATAGTTTCAGATGTACAGCAAAGTGATTCATATATATTCTTTTTCAAATTCTTTTCCCATTTAGGTTGTTACACAATACTGAGCAGAGTTCCCTGTGTTATACAGTAGTGGTTATCTATTTTATTTTATTTTTGCCATGCTACGTGGCATGTGGAATCTTAGTTCCCAGACCGGAAATTGAACCTGCACCCCCTGCAATGGAAGCTCTGGGTCTTAACCATTGGGCCACCAGGGAAGTCCCAGTTATCCAATTTAAATATAGCAGTGTCTACAGGTCAATCCAAAACTCCCTAATGTTACCCACTTTCTAATCACTGTTGGTAAAATGTCTTAGAGCAATACCAGTTACGTATCTTATCTGTAATTTTACCTGCTGAACAGGGCTGCAAGATGGTCATTCATCACATTTTACCTTTTTCCTGTCCACTCCTCCAAGAAGAGACACTGATGACAGTTTTAAAGCAAGGTAACAAGTTCTTTGATCCTCCTCTAGGAGTGGGGTTGTTCACATTCCCTTTTCTTGAATCTGACCCTGGACAAGCTTGTGACTGCCTCAACAGGTACGGCAAAAATGATGCTGTGTCTCCCAAGGCCAAATATAAGGCTTTTGCCCAGTTCTCTTGGAATATTTGCTCTTGAAACCTCCTTCCCAGGACATTCCTGCTTGAAGCATAAACGCCATGCTGTGAGGAAGCCCAACTCACGTAAAGAGACCAATGTATGTGTTCAAGTCAATATCTCCAGCTAAGCGCAGTCTTCAGCTCATCCCAGATGGGGTACCAGACATGGCTGATGAAGCTTCTGGCTGATTCCAGACCTTAGTCATTACAGCCACCCCAGCTGAGGCACCAGACGTTGCAAAACTGAAAAACTCCACCCCCAGGGTGTTTTCATCATGCCGACCTACAGACTCCATGAACATAACGAAACAGTTTGCGTTTTATGACACCGAATTTAGTGTGGTTTGTGTATGTGAGTATGCGTAGTGGCTCAGTCATGTCCAACTCTTCGTGACACCAGGGACTGTAGCCTGCCAGGTTTCTCTGTCCAAGGGATTCTCCAGGCAAGAAAACTGGAGTGGGTTGCCATTCCCTTTTTCTAGGGATCTTCCTAACCCAGGGATTGAACCTGGCCTCGCACATTGCAGGCAGATTCTTTACCCCCTGAACGACCAGGGAAACCCTGGGGAGGTTGGTTATGCAGCAAAAAGTAGCCAGCACGCACCTGTCCCATCCTTACTACTTTGGGCTGGTAACTAACTTCTCCATGCCTCCATTCATGTCCCTGAAAATGGGGATCACGTTCTCTTGCCATCATCAGGAAGATAGGAGAGGTTGTGGCCCAGCAACCCCCTCCCCCCGCCAGCAGCCCTCAGCAGGTCTTACTGAGGTTATGAATCAGCAGCCAGTCGCTTCCAGATCACCCACACCTTACCGTGATCGCAATGGGGGCAGCTTATGCAGAGACCACTGCAAGTCCCAATACCGAGTCCCCATTCTAGCACCTCGGGTCCCTAACATTCTGCACCTTCATCCTGGCCACTTCCCCAGCCCTCACTCCTCCGCGTCCAGTTTTCCCCTCTCCTCTCCCTCCGGAGTTTGGGGACACAGCAAGGAACGGGTCCAGCCAGGGACTCTGGAGTCACACGGACCTGACTTGAGTCAAACCAGACCGCCTGGGTTCATATTCCAGCTCTGGGTGACTCTGAGCAAGTCATGTACCTTCTCTGAATCTGTTTTCCCATCTGTAAAATGTGTACAATAAAGCGCCTACACTTGCGTTTAAATAATCAGCGCGCATGTATTGACATCTATAAATAACATCGTTCTTGCTGTTAGTGTTGAGCCCCACCCAGTCCCCTACATCGGAGCTGAATCTATTTGAGCACATTATTTCGCTCACGCTCTTGAGCTGTGGGAAGGCTCCGTCGCAGGTGCGTCAAGTAGCAGTCCTGCAGCGCCGCCTGGTGGTCAATGCGGGAGCCACAGCCCTCTCCTGCAGACGCTCCAACCGGCTCACGTGGCACCGTCAGACCTTCACCTACTGCTCCCAGAGCCTCCACTATTCCCTCTCCGCGGTTCTACCACCTGGAACATCCCTGAGAGGTGGGGAGACTGTTGAGGGAGGGCGTTCCAGGCCGGATACTTGCGACTTCAGGTTCGGACATTAGATCTATCTCCCCGCCCCTCCCTCCAGACTGAAAGGGCTGGTGTTGGAGGTTTGCTCGATTCAAGGTGTGACACCAGGTTCAGGTCAGCCCGTGCCACAATCACACGATCACACACTCACAAAACACTTACACACTGGCTCACACACTCACACCTGTGTCACACAAACTAACACTGATACGCACTTGGACTGAGCCTACATAGATACCCACACACGCGCGCGCTCACACACACACCATGTGCAAACACCCCGAGACTCGCCCCACCTACACCCACAGAGAGACACACCCAGTCCTCACAAGTGAAACACACAGATAAACTACATACGCCTCAGCCCCCAAAAGGAACACCCACATCCGCAGCTATAAGCACGTGAACAAAATCAAATCCATAAGGAGACCTCCAGGCAGGGTCCCCTGACCCAGCGACCCCCGCCCCTCGCGCACTTTCAACCCCTCCAGCCCGTAGGAGTTGGGAGGGTCGCGCCTGCCCATGGACGCACAGAGCCCTCCCCGAGGGCCCCGCTAGGTTATCCTTCGGGCTCACCAGGTTCAACCCGACCTGCCCTGGGGCGCAGGGAGCTCGGACCCCGTGGGCTGAAGAGGCGCCACCACCAACCGGAGCTGTGTGTGGGGACACTGGGCTGGAGGTTCGGTCAGGTCCGTAGGCGCGTGTCAGGGAGTCCCACCCAGCACCCCCGCGCCCACCCCGCGCGCCCTGAGACTCCCAGACTGGGGACGACTCCAAGCTGAGGGGGGGTGGGGGGTGGGGAGAACGCCTGCCTTAAACCAGGAACCCCGCTGGGTCTCCAGTTAAGGTCCTGGGGGAATGTATGTGAAAGGAAGGAAAGAAGACAGGGAGATCGGAAGGAGGGAGGGAGAGAGGGAAGAAAGATCTTTAAGATAGAAACCTTTGGTCCTTCTTTCTTCTGTGAGCCATGTCTCCCTACGCCCACCAGAGGGCGCTCTGACGCAGCAAATCCCTAAAGCATCGTCTCATCTCTCCAGACAAAAAGGCATTTAGGACAGTACTGAGGAGGAGGAGGATTAATACCAATATCCGCCACGTAAAGCCCTACTGCACCCCAGGACGTGTGCGAAGCCCTATACGTGCCTAACTCAACACATTAGCTCAAAGTATCCCACAAAGGAGGAAAGTGCGGCTCAAAGATGTTGTTTAAGTCTCCCAGCTTCACACAGCGCCTAAACTGCAGAGAAACTTCCAGCTCTGGTCCTGGTGACCCAACAGCTCCTTGGTCACATCCCTGGCATAATCAGCTCACAATTCCTCGTGGACTTGGCCTTGCAGCTTTCCCCACTCAGCCACACTTCACTCCATCAGCTCTTCTGGTCTCCTGTTCTCATGCTGCCGCCGAGGTTTTTGTACACCAAACACTTCAAAAGCACTGTTTCCCTGCCCCTACTTCACAGAGAGTCACCTCCTCCCTTCAGACTCAGGTCAATGTCACCTATTTTGGGAAGTGGGTCCCGATCCAGGATCAGCTCCAGCTATTTCGACCCTCCTCCCCTGAGGATCCAGCCTTTTCGTTTCTAGCACTCACTTCCGTATGTGATCACGGAGGCTCTGAGCTCCAGGAGACAGAGCCCATCTTAATCATTGCTGTTCCCAGTGACCTGTACAGGTGGGTCCTAGAAGAGACTAGAGGAACACTGAATGAATGAATGAAGTCTCCAGGCGGGAATGACCAGTGAGCAGCTAAATGGGTGAATGCTCTTCTCCCCATCAGGACTCCAGAGATTCTCCAACAAATACCCACAGCCAAAGAAAAGATCCCGTACTCCCTTTCAGGCCCTCCCCAATCCAGGTACTGAGTCTCATTACTGCCCCTAATCCCACTGGGACAGAATCTCCTGCTTTCCAGCCTAGTGTCCACACACATCGCCCTAACACCTCCAACCCCCATCTCCTAAGTGATTCATGTCCATTTCTCTTTGTGGCATCCGCTCCCTCACCTGGAGTGATCCAGGTGGTTCCTGTGGGGATCACGAACCGTCATTCACTGAAACCTGGCCAATCAAAGCTCTCAGTCCCTCTCCAGTCACTGTGATTGGTGCAGATGCAGGCACGTGACCCAGCCGATCCAATGGGAGCTGGCCGTGAGTCTTCTGCTGAATAAACGGAAGTAGAGGCCCTGGAACCAGCCAGACGTGAAGCTAATTCAGCCTGGACTTTGTAGTGACATGAGCCACTGAAGTCCCTTTTCAGCGCATCCCAGGACATATTTGGTACTGGAAACCCAGTGTTTTGTGTCATCAGCTTCCCTACAGCATTCTCCAAGCGTCCCAAGAGGACGGGGCATAGGGGCCTCTCAGGGCCCTGCCAAACATTACCTCCGCTCCAAGGGCTGGGGCAGGACTTGAGGGGACTCGGAAAGGGTCTTCCTGATTTCTCAGACCCGGCACTCTCACTTGCCGTAGCTTCCTGAGGCTTCTTGCCCCTCATTCCTGGGGACCCAGGTCTCATGCCAACAGGAAAGGCGGTCTTGCTGCCCCCAAGCAGAACCAGTGGCAGGAAAGTTCTCCGTCTGGGCTTGCAGGTGGAAGAACGCGCTTGCGCACACCTACAGTTTGGCCACCAGCTGGGCTGGGGAGAAAGGAATCGCTGATTGTATCTCTAATATTCTGCCCAGACGGAAGGAGGGGATGAATGTCATTACCTGGGGCCCATCCTGGAGCCTGGGGCCTGGGACACCACCGCAGTGTAGGGAGGGGAGGAGGGACGGCAGGCCCTAGGGTTTGAAGGGGCAGTTCGGAGGTGTCATGGGGTGCAGTCTCGATCGTACTGGGGAGCCCTTGGGGTGTCAATGGGGCAGGTATTGAGATACCATTAAGCGGCCTCCTGAGAGTCACTATCATAAGATGATCTGGGCCGGCCTGAGGCCCCTCCCATGGGCGGGACTTGACCTCCGAGCCCCGCCCCCCACCTGCTCCACTCTACAGAGAAACCCACCCCAGCCCAGAGGACTGTAAAACCCGGACAGCAACCGTACCTCTGCCCCAGGCCCGGGCCGCTGCTAGACCCCGACTCAGCCTCCGTCTCACCCGGCCACCTTCAGGGCCCTTAGTCCTGCCGGGACACAGACTTCCCACTTGCATCCCCACCCCAGCCTCAGCTTCAGTCCACACCCCTCACCATTAAACTCACTCCAGACCCAGATTATCCCGAGTGAGGACTGATCACCTCCCCACATTAAGGCCGGGTCCCCACAGAGTTGGTTCCCGAGTGAGTGGAATGGATTTCTCTGTGTGAGACCCGTCCAGTGAACCAACAAAACACACGTTCCCATTTTCACTGGGTTTCTCAAAACAAATGCTCAGACGCTGGCAACAGCCTAAAAGCGGTTGCCATGGAACCGGAGGTAGCCAATGGGGGGGGGCGGTGCCAGGGCCTCGGGAGCCAAAGCCTGCTGCCAGCTCTGATGCTGACCAAAGAAACTAGCAGGATTGGGAGGGTCTGCGTGGGTCACACTTGGCTGGAGCAGGACGGAGAGTTGTGATTCATCATCCAGGAGGCCCCAACTAGTGCAGGGGGCCCCCCAGAGGACCTGGAGCAGGCAGCTATCAAAGCTGTCCTGCAGCTGGTCTTCCTGCCCAGAACATGAGAGCCGCGAGTGACAAGAAGGCCAAGGGCGCCCTGGTAGAGTTTCTGGAGGACATTAACCATACCACCACTCCCAAGTAGATTCCGGACAAGGATGGCGTCTGGAGGACTCTGTACAAGGATTGCTCCGAGGACATGAGTGCCCTGAGGCAGATGAAATGATAGCTGCTGGTTGGAAGGCCCCACAAGCTACAGAGGCCAGAGCCCCCGGGGACACCCCTCCTAATTAGAAGACCCAGGTCCCCCTTCCTGGTGCAGCCAGCAAGGCTAGCATGGTAGTAAGCTGAGGGTCACAGAAATAGAGCCAGAGGCCAAAAAAGGGGCCGAGGAGGGCAGCCATGTGCCTCTGCAGAAAGTGATTCGAAGGACCCTTCTTCCATCAGAGCCTGCATCAGGATGGCAGAGGCGGAAGAGGACTTGGGTGGGGACAAATGACAAGGACAGTCCCCGAGTGCTGTGCTGCACACAACACTCCAGACGGGCTGCAAGGAAGGCCTGCAGAGACATGAATGAGGCAGAGGGTCCCCATAGAGTTCTTGGCCATGTGACTCTTTTGGACAAAACCAAGAAGGAGGTGACAGAGAAAGAGCACTTTGGTTTGATGAGCCTGTCCGTCAGAGGAGCCAGGAGCGACATCCCGACCTGGTGGTTCCTGTGGTCGAGAGGGACACACCTGATGAGATGCTCGAGGTCACTGACTCTTCTGGAGGTTGGTCCTAGAAGTGAGACGGCCAGGTCACCCGGAAGGATGTGGAGGACCCCAAGCTCTAGCCATCGTGGCCCATGGGATTTCATCAGACACCTAAACTCGCAGGGAGGTGTTGAAAATGGCTTCTGTGATGGAGTCGCTGGGCTGAAGGACAAGGAAGACAAGAGGTCCCGCTCCAGGTCCTGTCCGTCATGGCCGAGGACACCTCCGAATCGCATGAAGGTGGAGGAGGCAGGCCGCCAGGTGGCCTCCGTGGTCCTGAGGAATGCCTGAAACGTTAGGGAACCTGCTGGAAGGCATCTCCACCAGGGCTGAGCCCCAGACCCCCTCCAAGGGCAAGAAGGCTCCCTGGGGCCCGCTGGGGAGCTGGGGGGCGCGGGATGAGGAGGAAGATGGGGGAGGGGGCTGCTGGAGCTCGCGGCGCTCCCGGAGACCTAGGACGTGGCTGAGGTGATGGAGGGGAAAAAAGGAAAAGGCCTGGGAGAGCAGGAGGTTGATATTCTCCAAAGGCCACCTGGGGAAGATCTTGGCGCTGCAGGCCGCCCGCGGGAACCGGTAGTCCGAGGAGGCGTCGGAGGGGGTTTGGGACACAGGCTCGGAGGAGGCGTCGGAGGGCGCGGAGAGCGAGGAGTCCAAGTCCGAGGACCCGGCGGCCAGGAAGCCCCTGGCGCAAGCGGGCCCGCACGGCCTGCAGGGCCCTGGGTCGAGCAGGCGGCTTCAGCTCCCGCCCCGTCAGGGACCCGGCAAAGCCCGAGAGGAGGGGAGCGGCGGCCAAGGCTGGAGGGGCGCCCTCCCGAGACGAAAACCCAGGAGGAAGCGGCGGGAAGCAAGAGCAGGAAGGAGCGCGCGGGAGCCGGGACGCAGGCCGAGGCCGGCCCAGGGCTCAGCCGCCCGCGGGCTCCAAGTCGGCGCGTGGGAAGAAGACGGGTTGGGGCAGGAGGCTGCACCCCACGTGCAGCTAGGGCCGCCCCGAGGGGGCGAGGCTGCAGCTGCCGGTGCGGCCCCAGCTCCGAACGTCCTCCGCCCTGCCCGCCGCGGAGGCGACTCCGGTCGAATCATGCACTCCCAGCTCTTCTCTGCGCGCCGCCCTCCGCTCGCTCTCTGGTCCTTTCAGTCCCTGCTTTGCAGGTGGCGCGAGCGATCCTGATGCAAGAAGAATGTAAGGTGTAATGAGCGCCCGCGGAGGCAGCAGCCCCAGGTGACGGGACGGTCTCAGGGCCCACCCAGGCGGCTTGGCTTTGGGTCTCCCGGCTTAGCACAGGGGCGAGTGTGTCCGTGGACACACCGGGCACCGGGGGAGGCCAGCAGTGCCGGGGCGTTCTTCCATATCTCCCTGGAGCCCTGGTTCGTTCCAGACTCATGCTTTTGGCCAGCGTCCGCCACCCCAATCTGATGGGGGCTGGTCTGTGTGATGGAGGTTTCAACGAACAAGGAGAGTGTCAGGGTGCAGCTGAGCCAGGAAGCTGAACCTCCTGCTGGGGGAGGAGAGGATTCCAGGAAGAGAAGCCCGAGAGGCAGGGGGGTGTGCTCCTGGGGGAGGGGAGAAGAGGTGGGGGAGGGGGAGGGAGGGGTGGCGACCAGGGGACCGGGAGCTGGGGAGGAGGAGAAGGAGGAGAGGGAAAGACCCTGCCCAACTGAAGTGCAGCTGGTACAAACGCACCACCTTCTCAGGGCCAAGGCCTCCTGCTGGTGTCCACAGGCTGAATCTGACACTCGACCTGCCTAGTGTTTAACAGAAATCCCAATTATTTGCAAAGATTTTCAATTCAGAGCAGTTCACGAAAAATCCAGATTTCCAGGTTTTCTCAGTAGCAATGATGGGCATCATCCTTCCCACAGGTCTGTGGGTCCCTCGGCTGGCTGTCCACTGCGCCACCACCCCCAGCACTGATCTTGTAGCCCCTGACTTAAGATGACAATTTAAGGTGATAGGTTTCCCCAGTTCAGCATCTGGGTGAATTAAATGCCAGAAGGGACCCTTAGCAGGGACTTGTGAGGGGCTGAGTCTGGTCTGGGCCAGTGCTGAAGCTGCCCCAGGGCCCGTCTTTAGGAGGGCAGGAAATGTCCCCAGGAGGGAGTCGCAGCCTGGCCCTAGAGTCCACCCAGGTAACCCGGCCTGGCTCTGCAGAGCATCAGCACGCACTGTCTCAAGTGCAGATGCTTCTGGGTTGGAAGAAGCATCCCTGTAGTGACATTGGCACCAGCCCCTACTGCCCAGCGCAATGTTCTCCCTGAATCACCATCTCCATCTCTGCTCTTCCAGGTCCTCTTGTCCTGCAGCCATCTGTGTATCTGTGACCAAGACCCCATCCCCAGGAGGTCAGGAGGCACCCCCCACCCCTGCACATCTTGAGGGAGGCACAAAGGCCTGGGTGTGTCCCCACAGCCCAGCTGGACTGTCCGAGCCCCTCCTTGGATACCCAGGGACAGAAGCCAACTTGGGAGTTGCTGTTTGGGTCATGCTGGGAGATGGGACCCCCTCTGGGCTGCAGGAACCTTCCTGGGACAGCAAGTTTGGGGATCGGGCTGTCCTCAGCTGAGCCCCTCAACTGCCACTGACTATGGGGGCAACATTGGCCCTTACCTCCCTGAGCCTCAACGTCCTCATCTGTAAAATTCAACCTCAGATGTTCTTATGAAGTTTAGCTGTGATCGTTCAAGAAAAATATTTGGTACAGCCCCAGGTGCGAAGTATTCCATGGACAGAGGAGACTGGTGGGCAAAGAGTCGGATACGACTGAGTGACTGACACTTTCACTTTTTCACATGCAGGAGGTAAACATAAGCCTTGGCTTTGTGGTTGTTAGGAGCCAGAGGAATAAGATGGGGACTCTGTGTGGAGCGCCCTCTGCTGGACGATGATGACACAACAGCAGGGCTGCCCAGACCAGGGACCACTCTCCATCTCAGAACCTCTTGAAAAAAATGATGGAATGGTGATGCCAACACCGTAAAGAGGCTATTTGAGAACTGATTGAGCTAATGCGTATAAAATTACTAGATTAATGTGATGAACTAAAGGTAAGTGCAAATTCCTTATCTGGTGGCCTCCCCATCTGGACGTGGAGTTTATTAAGAAGGAAGTGGTGGTGGCATTAAGGCTGCCAGCTTCTGCTCTTGGAACACTTGCTCTTGGGGAAGCGTCTTGGAAAACCCAGCTGCTAAGTTTTGGGAAGCCTAAGCCACATGGAGAGGTCGTGGGCAGATGCTGCAGTTGACCATTCCAGCTGAAGCACTGAGAGTTTGTACACTCCTTATCTACACTATACCATTTTATGGAGGGTAAAGAATCCCACCCAGAACAGATCTCTTGTAGCAGAAGATTTAGATCTAATGGCTGAAAGAATCAAATACTGCCACGTGCTAAGTCACTGCAGTCACGTGCGACTCTTTGCAACCCCATGGACTGTAGCCCGCCAGACTCCACTGTCCATGGGATTCTCCAGGCAAGAATATTGGAGTGGGTTGCCATGCCCCCCTCCAGGGGATCTTCCTGACCCAGGGATTGAACCTGCGTCTCCTTCATTGGCAGGTGGGTTCTTTACTTTTAGCGCCACCTGGGAAGCCCAATCAAATACTACATATTTGTGATTTGGGCTTACTATGCCCCCAGGAAAGTGAACAAATCTGAAGCCTTTGGGGAACAGTTCAGGGAAGGACTTCACAGGATAAATAGGAAGCATGTACAGACAATTCATAGAACCGTCTACAGAAAACTTGGGTGCTATGCATGTGATGAATGACTCATCTTTTCATGGAATTTTTTTAATCCAGGGTTTTTTTTTGTTTTTTTTTTTTGGACAGCACCACAGCATGTGGGATCTTGGTTCTCCGACTAGGAATCAAACCCATGCCCCCTGCAGTGGAAGTGCAGAATCCTAACCACTGGACTGTCAGGGTATTCCTGGAAATTAAAAAAAAAATAAGTCTCAAGTACTTAGATTCTGAATCGATTACAACTAGGATTGAAACCATTGGCTGCAAGTTTCAAAGGTGCTGATGGGGGGACTTACCTGGTGGTCCAGTGGTTAAGAATCCACCTTCCAATGCAGGGGACGTGTGTTGGATCACTGGTGCGGAAACCAAGATTCCACATGCCTTGAGGCGAGTAAGCCTACACCCTGTATTAAGACCCAAGGCAACTAAATAAATTAATTAAAATTTAAAAATTTTTAGAAGTGCTGATGGGTGTATTTATTTGCTTGGGCTGCCAGAACAAAGCCCCACAGCCTAGGTGGCTGAAACAACAGAAATTAATTTTTCTGACAATTCTGAAGGCCAGGAGTCTGAGATTGAGCTGTCAGCAGGGGCTGGTTTCTTCTGAGGCTGCTCTCCTTGCCTTGCCTTGGTCCTCATAAGCTGTGCCCTGTGTATGTGTCCGTGTCCTAATTTCCTGCTCTTATACCTCCAGTCCTATCAGATTAGGACCTGGTAATCCAATTTAAGCTCATTTTAACATAATCGCCTCTCTAAGCATCCTATCTCCAAATACAGTCACATTCTGAGGTGCTGGGGTTAGGATTTCAACATATGAATTTGGGGAATGATGCAAGTCAGCATATAACAATAAGAAACTTGGGCCTGGAGAGACTGTTGTGGTTTTATTTTTTTTGGGGGGGTGCATACCATCAGGCATAAGGGATCTTAGTTCCCCAACCAGGGACTGAACCCACACCCCCCTGCATTGGAAGCACAGAGTCTTAACCACCGGACAACAAGGGAAGTCCCCTGGAGAGACTGTTGACACAAATATTTCCCAGACAGGTGGGGGAAGGTTCTGATTAGGTTTCAAGAATGTAAGATCCAAACAAACAGGAACCAGTGCCCGATTGTTCACTGCTGTGTCCCCATCGCCTTGAACTGTGTGTGGCACAGAGGAGGTTAGTTGAATGAATGAATGGATGAATGAATGAGAAGATTGCCTATCAGAGGCCACTTTAACCCCACTGGTTTTGGGTTGATCTCTTCTGAAATGTAACTCTTCACCCTGCAGTCATAATTCTTACAAAGTATGTTCTAAATGTTGGGGGTGGGAAATTTTATTTATCCATTGCATGTTTTTAAAATAGGAAGTAAAGCTCATTGCTCTAGCTGCAAATATTTAACTCCCTGACGAAAACATCACTGATCCTGTTATAATTAACTCACTTTGTCCAGAAAGTGGGGAGTCTCCTGGCGTTAAGAAATGGATGTGTGCTTTTTTTCTCCTTTTATAAGTTTATGCAAATAAAAGGAAAATAAGGTTATAGCAGCTTCATCTTCACATCAGCTACCTGGTGTCTGTGGATGTTTGAGCTTGGGAGCCTTGCTCTAGCATAATCTGGGAAGGAACATGGATCAGCCTGGTGTGTCTTGGCTACAAGTTACAGATAACCAAACTGACAGCAGACATAAACAATAAGCTTTTTTTCTCAGCTTTTTAATTAAAACTTTGGAGGAAAGAGTCTTTTGGATTTAATTAATCAAGCATGTTACTGAGAACCAAGAATCTATTCCTCCACTTGTTGGCTTGTTGCCTTATGGTTACAAATTGGCTGCCAAACTCCAGACATCACCTTCTCACACAACAAGCAAAAAAGCAGGGAGGTAGGTGTGATGACATAGTCTTTTCCTCTCATGCCTCTCCTCTTTTATCCAGCAGCAAAAATAATTCCCCAAAGCTTCCAGCACACTCATTGCCCAGAACTAGGTTACCACATACCAGTAGCTGCAAGTAGGTCTGGAAAACAGTGGAGCTGACCTTTTTAGCTATTATCAGTTCAGTTCAGTTCAGCCGCTCAGTCGTGGCTGACTGTTTGCGACCCCATGGACTGCAGCACGCCAGGCCTCCTTGTCCATCACCTATTATAGTATCATAGCAATACATGGGAAGAGGTTGGAAGTGATTGTCAGATTATCCAATCAACAGTATTAATGACTGAGGTGAATTCATGCACGGTGCAAAAATAATTTTTAAACAGTAAAAGAAAGAGAGAGAGACAAAGATGTCCCTTCTCTCCTGCACTTTCAATGAGAGGGATTCTACTTTTCATCATAAATCCTTCTAAAGAATCAACTTCAGACAAGGGAACTCCCTGGAAGTCCAGTGGTTAGGACTCTGTGCTTTCACTGTCAAGGACACTGGTCAGCGAACCAATTTCCCCACAAGCCACCTGGTGCAGCCAAAAGACAATCAATCAATCAATAAATCAAATCAGCTTCGATAAATCGACAGACTGAGAATAATCCCAAAACACCCATCTTATTTTCCTTTACAGCCAGAAGGCTTGAGTGAATTTTTCTGTTACCAACCTCCTCTGTTCTCTTTTCACTGAAGCCTGTCCTGGGAAAGAGATTTTGAACAGGAGTCTGGGAGATTCTCTTAGAAATTGTTGCAACTTCCAAAGAAAAATAACCTCTCAAAGAACCCTAGGTTTCTGATTGGCTGTGTTCCTTGATTATTTGTTGCCATGGTGATAGCAAGACTAAATAGCCTTTGTGTATTTTTTTTTTAAAGAATAAATAATTGTAGGTCTTCTCTATCAAATCAGGAAAAGATTATTTCTATCTTTACACAAACATTACAAAATAAAGGCCCAAGTCTTTTATAGACTTGCTTTTAGATAAAGAAATGGAAAGACTCAGACTTCCCTGATGGCCCAGTGGTTAAGAATCAGTCTGCCAATGCAGGGGAAATGGGTTCCATCCCTGATCTGGAAGAATCCCACATGCCACAATTACAGAGTTTGCACTCTAGAGCCGTCTCGCCACAATTAGAGAAAGCCCAAGCACAGCAACGAAGACCCAGTGCAGCCAAAAGTAAATAAATTTATTTATTTAATATAAATTTATATTAAATAAATTTATTTATTTAATAAATTTATATTAAATAAATTATATTATTTAATATATTAAATAATAATTATACAAAACATAAATATACTTTAAATTTTAATAGATTATTTTATTACTTATTAAAAATTAAAAATATATTTAAATAAATATATTAAAAATAAATTTTTTAAAGAAAGAAATCAAAAGTCTCATCTCAACTAAATTAACAAAAGCATTTAGCAGTGTCTGCTCTTCTACCTGTTGTGTTAATCGCTCAGTCGTGTCCGACTCTGAGATCCAGTGGACTGTAACCCGCCAGGCTTCCCTGTCCTGGAATTTTCCAGGTAAGAATACTGGAGTTTGTAGCCACCATTCCCTTCTCCAGGGGATCTTCCCAACCCAGGGATCTAATGAAACCTGGGTCTCCCGCATTGCAGGCAGATTCTTTACTGTGTCACTAGGGAAGCACAAAACACAAAGATGGAGGTACTGGGGATTGAACCCAGGGCCTCATGCATGCTAAGCATGCGCTCTACCACTGAGCTATACCCCCAGCTATCTCTGCAGTGGAAAGTATTAATATTAAATCCAGTGCGCTATCTAGTGGTCAGTGTGAGAACAGCAGGATTGAATTTACTTAAGTTGCTGTAGACACTATTATGGTAGTCCTAACAAATAATACAACGGACTCGTTCCTGGTAATCTTAGACTGATTGGGCCAGAACACTTGGCTGCTTTGACCAACAGAATATGACAGAAGTGGCATTATGCCAGTCCAGGACCTAGCTTTTAAGTGGACAGGCAGTTCCATCTTGATCTCTTGGAGACTTGAGCCTCCATGTAAGAAAAGCAACTACCGTAAGAACTTCCCAGGTGGCGCTAGTGGTAAAGAATCTGCCTGCAATGCAGGATACAGTCTGGGTGGGGAATCTGGGTGGGGAAGATGTCCTGGAGAAGAAAATGGCAACCCTCTCGAGTGTTCTTGCCTAGGAAATCCCAGGGACAGAGGAGCCTGGCCGGCTACAGCCCACGGGGTCACAAAGGGTCAGACACGACTGAACTCACACAGGGCATCCTGCTGTGATGAAGCCCTGGAGAATGAAAGGTCCAGACCTGTGAAGGAAGAATTTGTGTGCTTTGCCTCCTATCATAAATTTATGTGGGTAAATGTCAAATTAAGTTTGAGCGTTTTCAGGGTTTTTGTAAGAGCTTAATTGGTATATAATTCACATAC
Organism: Odocoileus virginianus; assembly: GCF_023699985.2. Taxonomy (NCBI): domain Eukaryota; kingdom Metazoa; phylum Chordata; class Mammalia; order Artiodactyla; family Cervidae; genus Odocoileus; species Odocoileus virginianus. The sequence continues at coordinate 8,107,130 of NC_069693.1, read as the reverse complement.
CATAAAACTCACCCTTTTAAAGTGTACTAGTCAGTGGCTTGGGGTATATTCCCTGAGCTGCACAACCATCAGCACCATCAATTTTAGAGCATTTTTCATCACCCGAGAACAGAAATATTGAAGTATTCAAACAAAAACTTGTATATCTATGTTCATTATAGCCTTATTCATGACAGCCAAAACGTAGTAACAGTCCAAATGGCCATCAACAGATAAAATAAATAAAGTATGGTAGGAGACTTCCCTGGTGGTTCAGTGGCTAAGACTCTGGGCTCCCAAAGCAGGGGACCTGGGTTCCATCCCTGGTGGTTCCCATGGTTCCATCCATGTGGGAACTAGATCCCACATGCTAAAAGATCCTATATGCCACAACTAAGGCCAGGTGCAGCCAATAAATAAATATTTTTTAAAAAATCCAAAGTACAGCATATCCATAGAATGGAATGCTGTTATTTAGTCACCAAGTCGTGTCCAACTCTTTACGACACCAAGACTGTATCCTGCATTGCAGGCAGATTCTTTACCACTGAGCCACCAGAGAAGCCCTGCAAGGGACTATTATTCAGCCATAAAAAGGAACGAAGGACTGATACACGCTACTTCTTTTTGCCCCCACCATCCTTTCTGGCTCTCGCTTTTCTGATCCTATGGACACCTTTCTAGTAAATCTCTTGCATTAAATTTTCTCTGTTCAGAATACTTAGAGTAGCTTCTGTTGAGAAGCTGCAGCTCTGCAGAGCTCAATTTCTGCATTTTTATTGTGCACACAACACAGCTGCAAAGGGAGGAAGATGAAGAGTGGTTATTATGACAATGCCTCAACCAGAGAAGAACTCTAGGAAAATAGAACTTTTGCTCAACCTCTACCCACTCAGGCTCATCTGGGACAAAACCCCTTGTTCAGGAGTGTTTAGGGGACAGAGGGGAAAGAGAGGTGTGTGTTAGTCTGTGGGCCACTGAGACAATGGGCCGAAGAAGGGAACTCAATATTTTAGTCTGCTTAGGCTTCCAAAACAAAAGACCCACAGTTGGGTGGCTTTAACAACGGACATATATTTTCTCACACTTCTGGAGGCTGAGAAGTCCAAGATCAAGGTGCTGTTTTTTTCTGTGATGTTAACCCAAGAGATTCAGAACCAGCTCTTTAACATGCAAGTCCCCAGCTATTAACCAAGGGAGTGTGAAAAAGTGATTTGGAATTTTTAATAAAAATAATGTTTAAAATGTAAAAAAGAGGTAAAGATGTTCTTTCTCCCCCGCAGCTAGCTACATACAGAGATGCTGTTTTGCATAATAAAACATCTAAAGAATCCATCCCATAAGGAAGCAAACTGAGACCACCCATCTGGTTTTCCTGTGCAACCTGGAGGTCACCAACCTGGTCTGTTCATTTAAGACTGTCCTTGAAGGATAAGTTGAACAAAAGAGTCGTTGAGAGTCTCCTAAAAATTGTTGCCATGTCTTGAGAAAAATAACCTCCGGGAGAAACCTGCAGTTCTGATTGGTTGTCTTCCTTGATCATTTGTTGCCATGGTGATAACATCATCTCTATTATTAAAAGGAATAAATACATGTCGGTTTTCTCTCTCCATCAGAAGAGTATGGTTGGCATTTTTCTTCCACAAATATAGTGAATATAAAAGCCCGTGACTCTGCCAGATTTCTTAATTTTAAGAAGGACATTGAGAATCGTATCTCATTTAAGAGAGCCAATGCACTCAGCCGCGTGTAGTCAGATCTGCACAGACAGGTCTAGCTATGGTCACCGCAATGGCGATGAGCTGTAATCCTAACTTCATCACAGCGCCTGCTGGTGGGAAATGAGAGAACAACAGGGCTGACCCGGCTAGAAGAACCGCTTCCCTCCTTTCCTCTCTGGACCTCTCACCACCACCACCTACCTGGTCAGACTCGCGGTGGAGGACTGAGCGAGGACGCAGATCCCTGGAGATTCTGCAGAGGGTGGAGGGAATACCCCCTCGTCTCTCAGCACACAGTATGGACACCTACTGTATGCCAGGCATTGTGTTAAGCCTTCCACACTAGCCAATCTCATTGCAACTCCCTAAGGAGGGAATATGACCTCTTGACTTTCTGCAGATGTGGACTTCAAAGACAGAGAGGTTAAGTCTCTTGCACAAAGTCACACAGCCAGAAACTGGAGGAGCCACAAGTTAGTTAAACCCAGATCTCTCTGACTCTGGGCTTCCCAGGTGGCTCAGTGGCAAACACTCCGCCTACCAATGCAGGAGGCACACGAGGCACAGGTTCGATTCCCAGGTCTAGAAGGTCCCCTGGAGTAGCAAATGGAAACCCACTCCACTATTCTTGCCTGGAAAATTCCATTACAGTCTGCAGGGTGCAGTCCATGGTTTCACAGTCGGCCATGACTGAGTGAGCATGCATGCTCTCTGACTCTAGGCAGAGAAATTCAGCCCAAAGGAAGTGCGGTGGGCTTCAGAAGCCTCCCAGTTTACCTTTGAGAGAGAATATCCAGCAAGAGACTTTCAACATCCATCCATGGAACAGTCCTAGTAAATTGTGACTAACAGTTATTGAGCACCTGTTACATGCTCTATTCTTGGCTAAGCACTTGAGATACATAATCTTACTAAATTCTCCTGATTGATAACTCATATCTGCCTGACTCCAAGGGTTCTGCTCTTCTGAAGGATTTGGATGAGAGTGTAGCCCTGACTTGATGCAAAAAGTGTTTTCTGGACCTAGGCGACAGCTGTGCCATTTTCTGATTACAGTCCCTCTGTATCCATGGGTTCCCCATCCATGGGTTCAACCAACCTCAGTTCAAAAATATTTGAAAGAATTCCAGAAAGATCCAAAAAGCAAAGCTTGAATTTGTGAATAGTTGCTCCAACAACTATTTACATAGCAAATACACTGTATTAGGTATTATAAGTAATCTAGAGATGATTTAAAGTCAATATGAGAACATCCATGGCCTATACCCACATACTGTTCCATGTTATGTAAGGGACTTGAGCATCTCAGGATTTTGGTATCTAATGGGAGAGTCGGGGGCGAGATCCTGGAACCAATTCCTTGCGGAGACCGAGAGACAACTGGTAGCTACTTGGTTTTTTGTGTGTGTCACAGTTATCTATTGCTGCATAACAAATCACCCCCAATACCTGCTGGCTTGAAACAACAGCTATTCATTTTGCTCAGAAAACTGCAATTCAGGGAAGGTAATAACAGTACTCTGCTCCACACGGCATCACCTGCTTTCACGATGGCACACTTTGGGAGACTTCCCTGGCCATCCAGCGGTTAAGACTGCACTTGCAATGTAGGGGATACAGGTTAGATCCCTGGTTGGGGAACTAAGATCCCACATGCTGTGTAGCATGGCCAAAATTTTTTTTAAAAATGGCACACTCACGTGACTGTGTCCTCACACTCATGTGAGAAGTTCAGCTGGAACTGAGGGCTCGAGTCTTCATTTCCTCCTCTTCCTCTGGCTGCTTGAGCTTCCTTACAGTATGGCAGTTGGAGTCCAAGAGCAAGTGTCCCAAGAGAACAACTCGGAAGTGAGCTAGCTTTGGAATTACATAACATCACTTCCACTTTATTAGTCAAGGCAGTCACCAAGGCTAAGTTCCCAAGGAAGGAGACACAGACTCCACTCTTAATGCAGGAGTAGCAAGGTTCTAGAAGCCTTGTTGCAGCCATAGATGGTTTTTGCAGCCATTTCCAGAAAAGAAGATCTGCCATACTCTTGAAGGCAGCCTAGGGCAGAGTTAAATCTCCCCCTGCATCTCTCCTTGCTCCCTCTCTAGGAGGAGGGGACATTTTACTGCGGGGAAGATGGGAAGCTGAAGATTCTGCCTAGCTTTGGTCTTGAAACCCTAAGAATCCAAGAACTTAAAAATTGTTTTGAGGACAAAAGGTGTCATTTGGGGAGAGGGTATCTTTTTGGGAGAATATTTAAGGATTCATGGGCTGGATCTGCCTTTTATTCAATAGCTTATCAAAGACCTCCAGATAACTCCATGGATAATTCCAGAGGCAGAATAGCACCAAGGTCAAGATCCTGGAAAAGACCCTGATGCTGGGAAAGATTGAGGGCAAGAGGAGAAAGGGGCAACAGAGGATGAGATGGTTGGATGGCATCACTGACTCAATGGACCTGAGTTTGAGCAAACTCAGGGAGATGGTGAGGGACAGGGAAGCTTGGTGTGCTGCAGTCCATGGGGTCTCAAAGAGTCGGACATGACTTAGCGGCTGAACAACAACAAGATCCCAACCTTTGGGGCCAGGCAGGCCAATGTCCAAACCCAAGCTTTGCCACTATCTTTGTATCCCTGGTGGAGAAGGAAATGGCACCCCACTCCAGTACTCTTGCCTGGAAAAGCCCACGGATGGAGGAGCCTGGTAGGCTGCAGTCCATGGGGTTGCAAAGTGTCGGACACAACTGAGCGACTTCACTTTCTTTCTTTCTTTAGTTCCTTTTGGAGAAGGAAATGGCAACCCACTCCATTGTTCTTGCCTGGAGAATCCCATGGACGGAGGGGCCTGGTGGGCTGCAGTCTATGGGGTTGTAAAGTCGGACATGACTAAGCAACTAACACATACAAACTATGATTGCATAAGCAAAAGTCTTTGTTCTTAGAAAATTCACATTTAAGCATCTAGAGGTAATCTGACATGAGGTCTGCAACTTATTATCAAATGATCCAGAAAATATGTACATAAATGTATCCATGAATAATACTGATTCTTGGTTGTTCATTTCAACATGTCTGAATGCAAACCTCCTCTTCAACAAATGTCAGTCAGGCAGCAGTCAACCTGCAGATGTCATTGGCTATCTGCATGTATCTAACCTTGGGCATGGGTGACAGTGACTTGGAAGCACATCCTGGAGACAAAAACAGAGCATACTTTAAGAAAGGTTGCATCATGGTGGCACAGACAATGATGTCTTAGGACTTTCTTGGTGGTCCAGCATTCAAGACTCTGAGCTTCCAATGCAGATGGCGCAGCTTTCATCCCTGGTCAGGGAACTAAGATCCCACATGTTGCACAGTGGGGCCAAAAAGCAAAAGGAAAGAAAGAAAGAACAATATTTTGAGCAGCAATGACCCTGAGCGAAAAAGTGAATCTTCAGTAACCTAGAAATAATCCAGAGAACAAACTGATATAGTATTAGAATCGACCTCAGTAGCAGGCTTCCCTGGGGGCTCAGACAGCAAAGAATCTACCTGCAGTGTGAGAGACCCGGGTTCGATCCCTGGGTCGGGAAGATCCTTGGAGAAGGGAATGGCAATCCACTGCAGTATTCTTACCTGGAGAATTCCATGGACAGAGGAGCCTGGCGGGCTACAGTCTATAAGATGGCAAAGAGTCAGATATGACTGAGCAAGTAACGCTTTCAATAGGAGGCTGGATTGAAGATCATTTATAAAAAATCACCTTGTCAATAGACCCTGGGCTGCTAGAGAATGTTGTAGGAAATTGGGCTCCTTTCACATTGTCAGCAAAAATACTTTAAAATACCTAGAAATAATCCTATCCCACATTCAGTTCAGTTCAGGTCAGTCACTCAGCCATGTCCGACTCTTTTGGACCCCATGAATCGCAGCACGCCAGGCCTCCCTGTCCATCACCAACTCCCGGAGTTCACTCAAACTCATGTCCATCGAGTTGGTGATGCCATCCAGCCATCTCATCCTCTGTCGTCCCCTTCTGCTCCTGCCCCCAATCCCTCCCAGCATCAGAGTCTTTTCCAATGAGTCAACTCTTCACATGAGGTGGCCAAAGTATTGGAGTTTCAGCTTTAGCATCAGTCCTTCCAATGAACACCCAGGATTGATCTCCTTTAGGATGGACTGGTTGAATCTCCTTGCAGTCCAAGGGACTCTCAAAAGTCTTCTCCAACACCATAGTTCAAAAGCATCAATTTTCTGGTGCTCAGCTTTCTTCCCAGTCCAGCTCTCACATGCATACATGATCACTGGAAAAACCATAGCCTTGACTAGACTATCCCACATTAGTAGGCGTCAAATGAGGAAATTTCAAAAGAGGACATGCCAATTCTTCCCCAAAGTTAATTCTTAAAGTTAAGACGATCATAGTTTTAAAGATCCATAAAGTTATCAGTTTTACAAAATCAGCCTCTCTTACAGCTAGAAGTGGCCATGAACAATTTTAGACCAACAGGATACAAGCAGAAGTGACATTTGCAATGTCTGGGTCATCTCCTGTGGCAATAAATGTCCACTGTCCATCGAATCTTGTTTCCTCTTCTTGGGCAAATGGCCAGATAGGTTTCCCAGTCTCTTTTGCAGTTACAGCTGGCCGTGGGTCTGGGTTCTAGCCAATGAAATGCGGTCAAAATACATGCGCTACTTCCAGGACAAGTAACCACATGATGCTCTATGCCCTCTCTTTTCACAAATTCTGGCTGGATAGAGGATCCAGAAGAGAAGTCTGAGTGTGCAGGGGATGCATGCGTGCGTGCTAAGTTGCTCACTCGCATCCAACTCTGTGGCCCTGTGGACTGTAGCCCACCAGGCTCCTCTGTCCATGGAGATTCTCCAGGCAAGAATACTGGAGTGGGTTGCCATGCCCTCCTCTGGGGGATCTTCCTGACCCAGGGATCTAACCTGCGACTCTTACATCTCTTGCATGGGCAGGCAGATTCTTTACTGCTAGCGTCACCTGGGAAACCCGCTGGGGAGAGCACGACCATAAAAGAAAAGGAACTGGGGCTCTGTAGACCATCTGCCTAAAAGGAACTGCTATGTTAGGCATAGTATAAGTGAGATATATAGTTTTGTGTTAAGACACTGAGACTTAGTTTATTTGTTACAGCATCTCGAATTACTTACCCTAACTACTGAATCTTCTCAGTGACAACCCTAAATGCTCTTCTTTTAAAAATATATTTATCTATTTATTTATTTGGCTGCACTGGGTCTTTTTTGCAACGGGTGGGATCTTCGATCTCCACTGCAGTATGTGGGATCTTTAGTTGTGGCATCTGAATTCTTAGTTGCAACATGTGGGATCTAGTTCCCTGACCAGGGATCAAACTTGGGCCCTGTGCATTGGGGAGCATGGAGTCTTAGCCACTGGACCACCAGGGAAGTCCCTAAATGCCTTTCTTGGCCTGTTTTTTGCCTTCCTGCTAATTGGGGCTTTCCAGGTGGCGTTAGTGGTAAAGAACCCGCCTGCCAATGCAGGAAACATAAGAGATACAGTTTTGATCCCAGGGTCGGGAAGATCCCTCAGAGGAGGGCATGGCAATCCACTCCAGTATTCTTAGCTGGAGAATACCTCCTCACAGACAGAGGAGCCTGGAGGGCTGCAGTCCATGGGGTTGCAAAGAGTCAGACATGACTGAAGTGACTTAGCCTATTTAGCAACTGTAACAGCTGCTTGGGTGCAGACGTGGAAGCCACACATAGAAGACACTAGGGCCAACACTCCAGCCCCGGATGCCCTCACACAGTAATGCTGGGATGAATCAGCTTCAGAAGGAAGGTGAATTTGAGGAAACTTCTTTGGGAGAAAAAGTTTGGGGACAAAATAGAAACAAGAAAAGCAAGGGGCTTGGGCTTCCCTGGTGTCTCAGATGGTAAAGAATCTGCCTACAATGCAGATGTGGGTTTGATCCTTGGGTTGGGAAGATTCCCCTGGAAAAGGGAATGGCAACCCCTTCCAGCAGTCTTGCCTGGAGAATCCCATGGACAGAGGAGCCTGACAGCTATAGTCCTTAGGATCACAGAGATTCAGACACGACTGAGCTAACATGACAGACTAACACACACACACACACACACACACACACACACACACACAGAAAGGGATTAAGAATGTCTCCCCATATCATAGACAACTTAACTCTCCTCCTTTTTTCTTTCCCCCAGGAATTTCCCAAGAAAAATCCAAAACATTTCCATGGGGTGGACCTTTTACCTACCACACATCCCTCTCTCTTGCTAACCCAGCCCCAGCATTGACCAGGTGTCAGGTAACAAGGTGCTCAAGGAAAGCCAGTCTTGTCCCAAAAGGTGAACCCTGATTGGTCTAAACCTTGTTCCTGTTCGCTAGCGATTGACTTAGGTGTGATCATGTGATCCATTATGTGCCAATTAAACTTGAAGGGGTTTTGAGAAAAGATTTATTCTCTCTGATAAAGGGAAATAACAGAATCTTATTCCATTCCATCCTGACTTCAGTTACTGCCTTGGGAAGTAAGGTCTGAAGCTGTGGCAGCCATTTTGCCACCATAAAGCAATGAGCTTAAGACAGAAAATACTGAAGATACCAGAGCAGAAGGAGAAAAATGTCTGGGTTCTTTGTGACATCGTCAAGCCACTGAACCAATCCTGGTCTCATCTGCCTCCAGACCACGTGAGATAACCATTAAGATTTTTAAAGAAAAGGTAATGTAGTAGTAATTGCAGATAGGTGATCAATTTAAGGATACTTGGAGCAATAACTATAACAATGCAAAGAGGTGGAGTTCAAAAAAGCAACCATCAATAGCAACAAGGACACTCAGAGCCCAGATCTTCATTTCTAACATCATTCTCCAACAAAAGGGGCCAAGGTTCCTTAGAGAAATGATTGATTCTAGGACTGAAGCAGGAACTATACAATCTGAGTCTGAAACAGTTTATAAGGCAAGAAAGTAAGGAAGTGCTAACACACACACAGACACACACACATACACACCTACACACACATGATGAGGCTGGTAGAATCAGTAGGTCACAATGAGCATAACTTCTGCAACATGAAATGGAATAGTTTCAAAAACATCAAGAGTGCCTTGCCCATAATAAGACTAAGTTCTGTTTCTGAAATTTTTGTTTCAGACTAAATATATAGTTTCTGAAAATATATGTATGTATATGAAATATGGCTGTGTTATGATGTAAAATGTGGTTCTTATTGTGAAGCTCATCCAAAACAATTTGAGGGACTTCCCTGGTGGTCCAGTGATTGGGGTTCCATGCTGCCACTGCAGGGGGCACAGGTTCAATCCCTGATCAAGGAACTAAGATTACACACGCCATGGGGCATGGCCAAAGAAAAACCAAAGACAAACAAACAAACAAAAAAACAATTTGAAATGATCAAGGATATATTTAAGAGCAGAATTGCTAGATTTTTAGCAAATGTACATGTCCAAGTTGTCTATAGAGGTGATCAATTAGCGCTCCATGACCAAGACCATGATATGGTCACCATGTTCTGTTTCCTATATCTTCTTCAGAGGCACACAAGAAAATGCACTTCTCTATCCCTCAGCGGTTTCATGGGACCATGTGGCCGGTTCTGGACAATGAAATGTGAGCTGAAGTGACAGATGTCACTTCGACTAAGACAATGAAAACTCCCTGGGACATTCTCTAGTCTCCTTTCTCCTGCTGTGGCAACAAAGAGGACTTCAGGGGAGAGAGAAGAGACTGGGACACTGAGTGACCACATGGAGGACAGCTGTACCATGGAGAGACTAAGACCCTAGGTGGATTTTATGTGAATGAGAAAGAAACTTACTGTGTTAACTGAGGTTTTTGCACTTGTTACTGTACTATAACCTAGCCTGTTCTCCAAGGGACACTCACTAGAGTCTCTGTATCAATATATTCTCCCAGCAGCACTGCAGGAGAATTTCCACCTCCCCATTTTTATCTAGTTATTTTAAAAAAATATTTATTGAGCACTTGTTATATTTCTGGCTCTACTTTTGGTACTGAAGATACAACAGTAAACAAAATAGAAAGACCAGACCCAAGCTTCCCTGGTGGTTCGGTGGTAAAGAATCTGCCTGTCAATGCAGGAGACACGGGTTTGATCCCTTAACCAGGAAGACCCCACATGCTGCCAGAGTAACTAAGCCTGTGCACCACAACTACTGATTCTGTGATCTAGAGTCCGAGAGCTGCAACTAATGAAACCAGGCATGACAACTGCTGAAGCCCACAGCACTCTGGAGCCCGTACTTCACAACAAGAGGAACCACTGCAATGAGAAGCCCATGCACCACAACCGGACAGTAGCCCTCCACTCTCTGCAATTAGACAAAAGCCTGTGCAGCAAGGAAGACCCAGCACAGGCAACAGTAAATAAATAAATAAACAAAAATTAAAAAAAAAAAAAAGAAGACCAGACCTCATGGAGCTTGTATTCCAGTGGGAGAATCAAATTGTAAAAAGAATAAATAAGAAAAGTATATCTTATTTGAGAAGATTGTCATGCCTGTGAAAAAATAAGGCAAAGGAAAGGGAATTTGGAGTGTTGGGTTACAATTTTAAATGGGATGATCAAGGGAGGCCATCACTGAGGACGTGTCACTTGAACAAAGCTAAGGAGGAGACAAACCACATGACTATTGTGGGGAGAGTATTTGAAGGAGAGGAAATAATACAGAGGGTCATACACAGGAATCAGCCATATGTGTTCAAGGAAAGAGGCTGATATGGCTGAAAGAGAGAGCATGAAGGTGAGAGCGTAGGGAGATGAGGTCAGAGAAATAACAAGGTCACCAGATGCTGGTATGGGCCCAGCAACAGATATTATTGGGCTCGGTGACTGTCCAGTCGATGTGAACTGGTGTGTTATTGTGATTTTAATTTGAATTTCCCTGACAATAATGGGGTTGAGCTTTAGTTGACTGATCCTTCCTAAAGTTCAGAACACTTGAAGCTGCCATCAAGATTCTTGCTGGGCTATAGCATAAGACACCCCAAAGCCTGGAAATCCAGGTGGTCCCCTGTACAGTCACTTAAAATCATTTCCCAGTCCTGGAAAGAAAGCACTTTGAGATTAGGATCATCAGATTTAGCAATTAGAAATTCAGGACTCCAGTTGAATTTGAGTTCCAGATCAACAAAAAATATATTTTAGTATAAGTATGTTCCATGCAACTTTTGCTTAAAAATATTACATTGAGTGAAATAAGCCAAGACCAGAAAAATGCATGCTATATGGATTCCATTTCTACAAAATTCTAGAACAGGCAGAACTCATCTCCAGTGACAGAAGCCAGAACAACAGTTGCTTGAGGGGAACAGGAATCGACTGGAAAGAGCCACAGGGATCTAACTTCTGGGGTGAGGGAAGTGTTCTATAACTCGTCTTGGGTGGTGATTACATGGGTGTATACAATTCAACTGAACACTTAAGATCTGTGGCATTTTACTGAGTGTAAATTATATCACACATACAAAAAATACAAAAAAGAGAGAAAAAGTCATACAATTGGCTCTGAAGCAGTCAGAGGTATGGAAGTAGGACATGCTGATTGGTTAACACCTGAACCACGTGACCTCTCACTAAATTAGGCACAAGAGTCGGCTTCCACCAAAACAAGGGCAGTAACCAAAGAGAGGACATGTATATGTTATAAACAAGTGATCCAAAATACTGGTGGCTTAAGTGATATAGAAGTTTATTTCCCTCTCAAATAAAAGTTTGGCCCTGGGGAAGGAAAGATGGGCTCTCAGGAAAATCATCAAAGTCCCAGGTGAGAACGGTCACCGTTGGTCTCATGCCGCCCTACCAGCAGGCAAGAAGAAAAGGGAAGGTATGTCCTCTCCCTTTAAGGGTATACCCAGAAGTTTCATGTATCTCTTCTGCTCACATCCTTTTGGACCAGAATTCTGTCAGATGAGGACTCATAACTGCAAGGAAGGTTAGGAAATGTTGTTTTTACTTAGGATGGCAATGTGCCCAACTAAAATTCTATTAGGCTGGGAAACAGGGAAAATGGATAATGGAAAACAAGTAAGGTCTCTCTCACTGGTCGTATAATGTGGTTAAGAGTGTGAGGTTTTCAGTCAAACTGCTGGGGTTAAAATCCTGACTCTGCCTCCTACTGGGTGACCAGAGGCAAGCTACTTCCCTTCTCTGTTCCTGGTCAATGCTTTATACCTTTCAGATCTCATTAATTCCAGTGGCAATAAAAGTTTCAAATGGTGGAAAGTGAAAGTAACAAATTCATAGGGAGGTTGTAAGAATTAAATGAAATAACAGCAGGTGAAATGGTGCCTGGAACACAGTATGTGTTCAAACGTGCTGATAGTAGTATATCTATCATTTCATAGTGAAAGAAAAAAAGAAAGTGAAGTCGCTCAGTCGTGTCCAACTCTTTGCAACCCCATGGACTGTAGCCTACCAGGTTCCTCCCTCCATGGGATTTTCCAAGCAAGTGTACTAGAGTGGGTTGCCATTTCTTTCTCTAGGGGATCTCCCCAACTCAGGGATCAAACAGGGGTCTCCCACATTCCAGGCAGACACTTCAACCTCTGAGCCATCAGGGAAGCCCACCTAAGTAATTCAGAAGGTAAGGTCTTCCTGGTAGAAACTGAGACTCAGAGACAGGGAGAGGAGAAACAGGGAGAGAGAGCATGAGTGTGACTTCCTTTGCTTATTTGTTCAGCAAATGATGACTGGGTCCTTGGCCCTCTCTGTTTCAGGGCCAACGCTGATGACCAAGACAGAGTTTAGCCTGGGTCACATCCATCACAAATTCTTTAGTTTTAAGTGACAGAAACTCAACTCAAACCAGCTTGGGATAAATGGGACATTTTAATAGCTCATATCATCAAAATCCTGGCATGAGGCAGCTGGCCTCAAGCTGGAATCCGTGAAGGGAATGGCAACAGGATCTCTCACTCCACCTCTTCATTGCTTCTCCCTGGAATCAGTTTTATTCTTTCCTCAGAGTGTGAAAAATGTCATAGATAGGTCCAGACCTATTTCTTCACAGCCTCACCACACAAAAGGAAAAGACTTCCTGCCCCCAAAAGACTAGATCCAAAAACCCAGGGAAGGCCTCTCATTGGCTCAGCCTACATGCTGTTCCAGGTGTAACATAAAGACTGGTCCAGCTTGACTCACGTGCCACTCGTCAGCCAATCACTGAGAGGGGGTAGAGCACAGACGCAAATATAGCCCTAATTCAAAACAAGAGAAATTGGGGGGCAGGAGGGGTTGCCGTTTCTGAGCGCCCGTAAATAGTCTCAGCTAACTTTCCCACTCTTCTTCCTTCTGTGGTTGGAAACTTAGAACAAGGAGTGCAAGACTCAGGTAGTCTACAAGACAGCAGGACAATGGCTGGGAAGTTTGGTCTCCCCCGCCCAGTCAAGCACAGATCCCCGAATTACAGCAGGCGCCCCACTGAGGCTTATTGAATGAATGACTGAATACCTTGTTCCCAGGGCTGTCCTGGAACGGCCCGTTTCACAGACCCTGAACCGATTAAAAGTGAAGTGAAGCGAGGAGAGGGGCTTCGCACACCTGTGGAGTGTGTCTCACGGTGCAGACACCTGCCCCTACGGGCGAAGAGTGGAACTTTCAGGCTAAAAGCTGAACCTTGAAGACCCCGCCACCCCGAGGGCCCAATTGGGGGCGAGGCTTCCGACCAGCATTTTGGATTGCACCATCTTCCATTTGTCAGAGGGGAGAACCAAGAAAGTACTTCTGTACCTTCCGCCACCCTTTTTACCATTCCCTGACCACGAAGACGATGTATTGGCTTCTATAGCAGTCATACAATTTCCCCCTTCGCCTCATTACGCCTCATGGCTCCACACAGTCACACACTTCAGGCTGCCCACCGCCACCACGCAGTGGCTCGCCCCAGTTTGACGCATTGCAGGGAAGGCCGGACCAATCGGCACCGCGTTCTTATTTCCGCCGTGGCCCGGACCCAATAGCGGCGCGTCTCACACATGGACGCGTCACGCGCCAGCCGAGCGGTGCCCCTCCGCCGAGGAGGAAAGTAGAGTGGGCACAGGGGGCGGGGCGCATGGCGACGGAAAGTAGTCCCGCAGCGGGTGCGCGCGCGCGCGCGCGGCCGGCCATAAACCCAACCCTGTGAGGAGTGAGAGAGCCGCGGGCCCGACAGTCCTGAGAGAGGCGCGGAGGGATCCATGGGAGCCGCAGTGCGGCGGCGCGCGGGCCGGGAGGGGCGGGGCCAGGCGAGGCGGGGCGCGCGCGGCGGCCGTTGAGGGACCGTTGGGGCGGGCGGCGGCGGCGGCGGCGCGCGCGCTGCAGGCAGTGAGTGTGGAGGCGCAGACGCGCGGCGGAGCTCGAGCTGCTGCAGCTGCTGCCGCCGCCGGAGGACCCTTGATACCCGCGCTCCGGATACCCGGCCCTCGCCATGGTGAGTGAGACTGAGAGCCGCCGAGGCTGTGGACACTGAGGCGGACGCGGCAGAGCAGGACCCCCGAGGGCACGAGTGGACTCAGAATGGAGGGGGAGGAGCGTTTGGGCCCCGGAGAGCGCCTCTGGACCCTTCTCTGCCTCTCGATCGGGGGCATTTGAACCCACAGGAGGGCGTTTGGATCCCCAAAGGGAGTTGGGGGCTTCCAGAAGCGACAGTTAGCACCAGATGGGGTGTCTAGACCCCAGAAAGGGCACTTGAGCCCTCCAAGGGGGCATTTGAGTCGAGGATGGAGCATCTGGACTCTTGGACCCTGGATGGGGCGTTTGGTCGCTAAGGTGGGGTGTTTGGATTCCAGGGGAGCGAGGTAAGAGTCATTGGCTAGGGAAGGAGGTGACTTGTGCCCTGATAAAGGCTTTTGGGTCCTAATAGGTAGCAGGGAAGGGGGATCGGAGGGACGCCGGGCTTCTGGGGAACTCCCTGAGAGGGGGTGGTGGATAGCTGGGCCTGGGTGGAGGGGGAGCCCTCCCGGGAGGCAGGGAGGAGAGTCACTTCTGCAGATCAGACCCTTGAGGGGAGAAAAGGGGGTTCTCCAAGGACCGACATTGCAGAGGAAGGAGGAGGAGGGTGAGGTGCATGCTCTGGAAGGAAGAGCCTGGGGTGGGTGGCAGCCAAGGTTAGAAGATGCCCTGGAAGCCTATGGGGACTGAAAGGGATGGGGTCGGGGAAGGGGTCAAAAAGGGATGGTGAGCTTGTCAGTGGTGGGGGGACAGGGCGCCTTGTGGTTGATGTGAGGGGCAGCCAGAGAAGGTTCTGAGGTTCCTATTGGGTTGAGACTATTGAACTAGGAAGGGAAATTGTGGGTTTTGGTGGGGGGAAGGGGGGCATTGTGTTTGGGTTCATGAAGAGATGGGTTTCCAAAGCGAGGGGTGGGAGAGAACTTTGGCTTCTGTGGTAGGAGGTGAGATGGAAGGCGATCTGGGGACATGTTAAAGAAAATGAATGGCAGCAGAGGTGGGCCTAGGGTTGGAGGTGGATGTGGTGGGTAGCTCCCTGGAAGTTTCCAGGGCAAAGCCGGGACAAAGACTGTTCAGTCTGGATGGGGAGTGGGCTGCAGAAGCCAGAGGGAGTGGCTCAAGGGTCCCTTTCCCAGGAAGAATGGGGCTGGGCAGGAGGCACCAGGCAGTGGGAGCAGGTGGGCGGAGTTGGTGGGGCCTCTATTGCGCACTGAAGCCGCATGAGATGGGGGTGGGGAGGAGCAAAGTTTAGGATGCCTCAAATGAGCCAGCTTTTAAAGCCCTGAACCTCACCTGCTTGCTGCCCCTTTCAGACCCAGAGAGCTGTTTTTTTCCAAACAGGAATGCTGGGTTTACTTGGTCTCCAGCTCCATGCACCGCTCTGCATCTCCTCACTTGTGCCAAATGACAGTGCAGTACAGTGTGGCGTCGGTGACAATCGCACGCCTGTTCCTATGGCCTCGTGGTGGGGGCTGCAGAGAGGACCTCCAGAGGGACCCCTTCATCAGCCCCAGGGCCACTTGTTCCGTTCGGGGCCCTCCCTGAGTGCTTCTGTTAATTCCTACAGCTCGGGCTTTGAGAGAAAACCAGCAGACTAGTTCTTTCCTGGTCCCCACCACCCACAGCCTCCAGCCCCCCCAGGCTCAGCCTCGGAGCCGTGTGCAGCCACCCTCCCTGGCAAGGCTGGGGAAAACAGGCAGCCGCTGCTGTGTATCAGATCTCATACTTGCTGACACAGGCCTGATGGCTCCTCTCGCCGCTACCCCATTTTCCCCCAGCAGAGCCTTGCTAAACGGGCACTGAATCACTGACAGGCGCCAGGAGGCCCCCACCTGCCAAATAAGACCTGAGCTTTGGCCCCACTAGTTTCTCTTTCCCTTTGTAATTAGCAAGGTATGGGTGGAACAAGTCACTGTTAACTGGTTTTGGACTTTGGCCTGAGCCCTGTGGCTCCTCCTTGGCCCGGGTGAGGGGCCCTGGCCTTGGTTTCTGATCTCATCTAACACTGCTCTCTGGCACTGGCTGGGGTCTGGGGCAAGGCAGAGAAATAATACCCTTTTCCCTCCCCCACCCCAAGATTTTTTTTTTCCTTGTCCAGCCTCTTGCTGGAGCCTGAAGGGATGGGGAAGCAGGGGACCAGCTGGGTTATTTTGCAGATAGTTTTTGGTGAAAGCTGAAAATCTGCAGATTTGGAAAGGGAAAAAGCCCTGAGAAGGAAGGGATCCCCAGCAGTGATCAGTTTTTTGGGCAGCAGCCTTGCTTTGAGATCTCTAGCTGGGAGCTGGGCCCTTTTCCTTCCCCACGCAGGGGAGAGGGTCTTCCTAAGAGGGAGGAAGGGAGTGTGACGGCCCTACAGGCAGAGCCACGCCTATTTGCAGCAAGCCTGGAACAGTGGCAGTGCCTCCTCTGCGCGTTGCAGCTTGGCGGCAGGGAGCGGTGGACAACCAGCCTTCAGCACCACTCGGGCATTCCGCAACCTGCCCCAGCCTCCTTGCCCCCAGCCCCTGCGGGTGCTGCCCAAAATGGTGTGGCAGGGGTTCGAAGGGTCCTGGTTGGGCTAGCCCTTAGCACGTAGGCCAGGGGAATGGATGAGAGCTGGGGGAAGGCAGCCCTCCCCCCGGCCCTCCTCCCCACCCCTGGCACTGCCTGGCCTTGGTAACAGAAGCCCATCCTGTCTTCTCACTTTCCCCCAGCAGCTTCCTCGGGTGTCAGGACCTAGGCGATCGGCTCAGCTTCTCTGCCCATAGAAGCCAAGGGAAGCAGAGGAGCAAAGGGCTCGTGGGCCTGGGGCTGCCAGGCTGCCATGCAGGAGCCTGGCAGCCCTGGGTCTCTTTTGAAAGCGGGGCAGAAGTATCTCCTTTTGGCCTCCTAACCTTCCCTTTAGACTTTGGACTTTTCCAGAATGTGCCTGTGTGCTGTATTTCCTTCTCTACATTCCTGCTTCCCCCACCCTTAGCCATTTCCCTTCTGTAATCATCACCCTGATTTCCCCTCCTGTTCTCTCTCTTTGGGGCCTAGCCTCGAGTCCTTCTTCCTTTATATTTAAGAGAAAGCAAAAGGACATGTCAGACTTGTTCTGAAGTGATTGGTCTTCACATTTGGGATGGGGCAGAAGGGTGGGGGTGGGGCTATTGCTGGATTCCCAAGGAAGTTCTGGAATCTCTGTGTAGAATAACGCTAGTACACACAGTGGCATGCCTTAGTTTGAGGGGCTCTCAGACTCAGAGCTGGAAGCCTGCTGTAGATGTGGAGCCCCTTCCCCTAGTTGTAAGAGGAAATGAGGAAGGAGGCAGTGGTCTAAGGGTGAGCCATACCTTCTGGCAGCACTCAGGGACCCCAAGGAAGATTCCTGTTTTACTGCCTAAAGCTAAACGTTGGGATTCAGCTCCCCCATCCCCACGTGGCTCCTCCCCCAGAGGATCCCTCTGCTGGGTTGGTTCAGGACAGGCTGGCCTCTGCTTCTCCTCTGCCCCGCCCCCAAACCCGGCAGGCGGGCAGCAGGGGCTGCCCGACCCCGACTGGCCATTCCCCAGAGTGGCCAGGGCCGCAAGGGTTAAAAACTGCAGCGCAGCAGGGGGAGGTGACTTGAGTCCTCCAGCCTCTGCCACCAGCGCCATGCCTGCTGCAGTCCCCTCCCTGACACTCACCCTTCCTGCCCCAAAGGAGCAGTGGAGTGAATGGTGCCCCTCGCCGAAGAGAGTTGGGGCTGCCCCCCTTCCTGCCCAGGGTTCTTTCAGGCACTCCACAGACACCAGTTGGCAGAATTGTTGCCAGTTGGGTCTGCAGTGCTTGGACCTGGTGCTTCCAAATTGGTGACATAGAAACTAGGAAAGAGCCGGCTGCCTACCCTGGGCCTGGCCTGCTTCAGTTTGGAGCCTTCTAGAAGAGCTGCTTGATTAGGCTTCCAGGGCAACTGCTCCCTTCACTCAGCCTCTGGGGCTCCCAGCGGCTGTGACGGCGCTGAGACGTGAACCAGTGCAGGTGCAGCCGGGCTGGGGCTGGCTCCAGGGCCCTGGGCCAGGCTGGCCTGGGTCTCCAGCCTCCTGAATCACCAGACTTGATCCAGTACTGGCTCTGGCATGACCGCCCTTGCCCAGGTACATGGACTGCCATGTGGAGCTGGCCGCACCAGCGGGGGCTGGGCTGAGCAAGGAAAGATGTGCCAGCCTGTGACTAACTTTCTCCTTCCTGCTTTTCCAGGCTGACCAGCTGACCGAGGAGCAGATCGCAGGTGAGCTTGCTTCCCTCCTTCCCTCCCCCATCCCCCTTTCCTCCCCTCACCCTGCCGCATGAATGCTTCTGCATCCCCAGCCAAGTCTTACTCCAGCCAGGAGGAGCATCTGACAGAGAAACTCACGTGTATGAGAGCGCACCAGTGACACCAGACCCCACAGTCCTGAGCCAGGCCCTCCTCAGGCGGCAGGGCCGTGTTCCTCTCCTGGCCAGGGGTTACCAGGCCTTTTAATTGGTGGCTGCAGGGTGAGCCCAGCCGTCTGTCCTGGCTCCTGCCAGTTAGGCTCAGAAGGTCAACTCCCTGCAGGGCTCCTGGCCCACTTCAGGAGCCACCCAAGGGAGGGCTTGTCACTCCCACCTATGCACTCCCCTTCGCGCATGCTTGCACTCACTTCTTCCTGGGCCGGATGTGTCTTCCCCCAGCTCTTTGCACCAGGCAGCTCCTTCTCCTCTTTTTGGTCTTGATTCAAATGTCATCTTGGAAAGGCCTTCCCTGACCCCATCTCAAATAAACAGGCTTCCATCACTCTCTTGTTTCCTTACTAGCCTTTCTCACCATCTGAAATTAATCTCTGATGCCTGCCGACTGCATCTCCCTGTCACTAGATGAGATCCACACTGGGGGCTTTTTTGTGTGTTGGTCCCTGCTGTACCTTTGGTGCCTGCAACATAATGGTTGCTGCATACATTTTTGTTGGCTAAATAACTAAATGAACAAGGGAACAATCACATATCTTCCAGTAAGCTTAAAGAAGTCCTTGAGTCCTATGTAATTCATTCTGTAGGCTCCCCTAAAGCCCTGTGACCACAGCTACAGGAAGTACTGTGTGCTGAGAAGGTTTCCGTGTCCTGTCCCCCCGCGCCCCCCCCAGACTGTGAGCTACTACAAAGGACAGAGACCAGCTCCCACAGCCATGCGTCC
The DNA here is from genome assembly GCF_023699985.2 of Odocoileus virginianus. Lineage (NCBI taxonomy): Eukaryota > Metazoa > Chordata > Mammalia > Artiodactyla > Cervidae > Odocoileus > Odocoileus virginianus. Next base: position 8,087,815 of record NC_069693.1, on the reverse strand, counting down.
CACAGCCATGGGCCAGCACGAAGTACCCCCTGGAGCCGGCTTTGCTGTCAGGGCCCACAGGCTGCATGTGACACGTGCAGAGAGCCCAGCTTCTGAAGTGGGGGAGACGGGCGTGGGCTTGCCTTTTCTTCTTTACTTCCCTCTCCCCCTCCTTCCCCCACATCTTCAGCTTCTGAACTTTGGAGACCCACCAAGGAAAAGCAGAGAACTGCCTTGTTGTTCAGTGATCCTGAGCGCAGGGTACCCGCGTGACCCCTGAGAGCAACAAGGCCTTGGCACAGGGAGGCACCAGCATCCCCCAGGAGACTCGGAGTCTCCAGGGCCCAGAGGCTCGGGCCAGGGCAAAGCCTCTCGGCTGTACGTGTGGCTCCCGTACCGGCCACCCACAGCCCCAGCTCTGCCCTCGCTTGACACCAACACACGCTCCACATTGCCCCCACCCCCCGTCCCCATTAGCAAACTGTCCGCCGCCTCACCCCAGCCCACACCCTCTGGGAATAGGCTGCCAGGCATCTGTTCCCCTAGGGTTTGGGGGCAGGGAGCACCAGGTGCCAAAATGGGCCCAGTGGGAGGGCAGGAGCCATGTGCTTCTCCCGCTCCTGATGCGGCCCCAGCTGTGGCCTTCCCACTCGGCACCCCCAGTTCCTCGGCCTCCTGGCTTGGCAGCCGTCCCCTCTCCTTCCACACCCCCCACCCCGCCTACCCCACACAGTCCACCAGCCGCGCCCTGCTGCCGGCCGCCCCCACACTCCGACCCACGCGCTGAGCCGGGCTGGTAGTCCCTGTCGGGTGGGATGCCGTGGCACCCAGAGCTGTCCTGCAGTCCCTCCTGCCCTTCCTCTCCTGGCCGCTGACCTTGGCTGGCACACTTCAGATGGAGACTTCCTTGGCTCTCCTCCCTTCCAGGACACTGGTCTGTTTCATCACTCGAGGGAGAGCCTGAAGCTAGGGACCAAAAAGAAATGTAGAGGATCTAAGGCCACTGTCAGCCCGTTTTCCCCCCGTGTTCCCAGTGAGCCGGGCGGAGCAGGCATCTTTCCCCGTCACCGAGCAGGCGCTCCGTGAGGGGTGAAGGGAAGAAGGAAGCGGCCTGTGCCCAGTACAGAGGCGAGAGGCTTGGGCTGGCATCGGATCCCCTTCTGGCTTCTTGAGGCGGGCCTGACTAGGCCTTCCCATGCCCTCACCTCTGGTTCGTTGTGCTCCTTGCTGCAGAGTTCAAGGAGGCCTTCTCCCTCTTCGACAAGGATGGGGACGGCACCATCACCACCAAGGAGCTGGGGACGGTGATGAGGTCCCTGGGACAGAACCCCACTGAGGCCGAGCTGCAGGACATGATCAACGAGGTGGATGCAGATGGTGAGCCCGCAGCCAGGGCGGGAGGGCAGCCCTCTCCCAGTGCCCCCGGGGAGCTGCCCGGGGGACGACCAGCGTCTCCTCCGCCAGGGCTCTGGGGACATCTCCCCGGGCTCAGGCCCAGAGCATCTCCCTCCCTCCCCCACCTCACAGGGAATGGGACCATTGACTTCCCCGAGTTCCTGACCATGATGGCCAGAAAGATGAAGGACACGGACAGCGAGGAGGAGATCCGAGAGGCCTTCCGTGTGTTTGACAAGGTGAGCAGGCCTTTCCCTGAGGGGCGCTGGCACTCCAGCAGAGAGTAGGACAGGTGGGGTCGCGGGACACCCAGCCTAACTGGAGTCACCACTTCCAGAGGCCAGGGTTCCAGTTCCAGCCCCACTGCCAGCTTGCTCTGCCACTGCAGGAAGCCCCTGCCTATGCCAAGGGAGGTGACTGACAGGCCCTGCACTGGGGTCTCTCTTCCGCTGCCCCCCAGGAAAGAGCCATGCGAACGGACACCTCGAGCTTGGAGCCTTTGTCTGTCCCCTGACACCCAGGACGGCATGTGCTGAGGTCTTTCCCACTGACCCCCAAGAAAACACCGGGCAGATGAACGCCTCACGCTCAGTGCCTTTGTCTGTCCCCCAACATGCAGGACGGCAATGGGTATATCAGCGCTGCAGAGCTGCGCCACGTCATGACGAACCTGGGCGAGAAGCTGACCGACGAGGAGGTGGATGAGATGATCAGGGAGGCCGACATCGACGGGGACGGCCAGGTCAATTATGAAGGTGAGCCGCCAGCCCCGTCTCCATGCCCGCGGGAGCTGGGGGAACCCCGCTCTCTGCTGACCTCCCTGTCTTTCCCTTCACAGAGTTTGTACAGATGATGACTGCGAAGTGAAGGCCCCCGGGCAGCTGGTGATGCCCGTTCTCTCGATCTCTCTCTCTCCCCGCGCGCGCACTCTCTTCAACACTCCCTGCCTATCCCGGTTTTAGCAAACACCAGTTGATGGACTGAGAATCTGATAAAGCAACAAAAGATTTGTCCCAAGCTGCATGATTGCTCTTTCTCTTCCTCCCGAGTCTCCTTCCAGGCCCCCGCCATCTCTCCCTCCGGCCCCCCGCCTTCCGCTCACATCTTCCAAGGCCTGGCGCATTCATAAGATGAGCCCCCAGTCCCCTCAGGGGCCTCTGCCCTCCTCCTCCAGCCCGGTGGCTCGCGCCCATTTTTGGTTTGTTTCTGTTCATTCGTCATCTTATTTTGGGGTGCCAGGGTGGCCGCCGGCGCTGTCCCGGGACCTGCTGGGGAGGGGCTGAGGCCCTCAGGAGGGCCGGGCGCGAGAGGCACACCTTTTGCTGTTGCATGCGACCAGCCTGTGATACCCTGTGCCCATCCCAGAGCCTGTCGGGGCAGGAGTGCCCAGCGGGGCGTTCCAGAAGGACTGAGGGTGGTGGGGAGGGCCCGGAGCTGCGGTGTTGCCTGGATGTGGCCCAGGAGGAGGCCAGGGGGCGAGGGAGGCTTGGCAGCTGGCATGCTCTTAGCACGTGAGGAGGCTGGCCAGGCTGGGCAGCGCTCAGATCCCATTGGCTGCTCTTCTGAAGCCGTTTGACTGGCTCCCTGAGGTGGGGTGGGTGGGGACCACTCCCCTGGTGCCCCTGAACATTGCCCCCCATCCCGTGTTCCCGAAGCGATCTCAAGCTGTCCTGGTGCTAACATCCCACGCTGCTCCCTCGTGACGCCCCCACCCATCCCGCATCCCAGTCCCCTCGTGGGAACGCACGTGGGGTTGGCCGCTTTGTCACATGCGACTCATCCTTCCGTTTTTTCTTTATACCCCTTTTTGTTTGAAAAACTCTTTAATTTTGTCTGAAACCATGCCGGGCTAGCTGAGGGGCGGGGATTGGGAGGATGTGCCCCACCACACGCTCAAGAGAACATACCTGCAATAAAACAGTCCTGTTGGCCCGCCGGCCCCTCCCGCTTCCCCGTGGTGGCTCGGCCGGCTCCCCAGCTCCATCTGTGCTGTCTGTGCGCCCACCTGCCTGCCCCCACACTCCCCAGCGGAGAGCATGATCCGCAACCTGGCTTCTGACTTTCGCCTCTGGGACAAGTAAGTCAACATGGGCAGTTCGGCCGTCTGGATTTTTTTTTTTTCTTTTTTTCCTTTTTCCGTTCATTTCATCTGCCCCCACCCCCATCCCACCCCACCCCTCAGGTCGATCAAGTGGCTTTTCCTGGGACCTGCCCAGCTTTGAGAATCTTCTCGTCAACCCTGTGGCACCCAGCCTCCAGGGAAGGGGGGGGGCATAGCGGGAGACCCAGCCAAGAGCTGAGGGTAAGGGCAGGTAGGCGTGAAGCTGTGGACGTTTTCGGAGTGTTTTGGTTTTTCTTTTTTTTTCCAAACCGGGCAATATTTGTGTTCAAGCTGTGAAGAAAAATATATATCAATGTTTTCCAATAAAATACAGTGACTACCTGACTGCTCCTCCCTTCTTGTCTTGGTTTCTGGGCCTGCTCCCTGCACAGGCCTGAAACCCTGCCCCAAAAGTCTGTCTGCTGTGGGATCTGGTTCCCTGGCCAAGGACCAAACCTGGGCCCCTCACACTGGGAGTGTGGAGGCTTAGCCACAAGGGGAGTCCCCTCCTGTCAGCTTTAAGTGCTCGGCGCCTGCACGTGTGTGTAGGACCAACCCCGCCTTAGTAGGGCCACTTGTCAGCCACACACAGGACCGCACGGTGAGGCCCGAGAAGGTGGAGGCGTGTCCATCGCATCGCAGCAACGACCCGGTTTGGGGGCAAACCAGTGACAAGCTGAAAGGTGGATGGATGGTCACCTGCTATGCAGGAGGAGGAAGGGCATCACCCAAGGAGAGAGGAAGGCCGGGTCCGACTGGGGGCCCAGGCCAGGTGGGGAATTCTTGACAGGGCCCTCTGGCCAAGAGGTGACCAGTGCCCATTGGCAAGCTAAGTGCTGAGTGAACTGAACACAGTGGGGAGAAAAGAGGTGTTCCTGAGCTCACAGCTTCAGTCAGCCCCGAAAGACAAAGGACTAAAGCTCAGAACAACTACTATAAACCCTAGAAAGCCCCTCAACTTCCCCAAGGTAAGCGCAGCTATGGAAAAGAAAGCCTGGGACTTCCCTGGCTGTCCAGTGGTTAAACCTTGCCTTCCAATGCAAGGAGAGCTAAGATCCCACATAGTGCCAAAAAACCAAAACAACAAAAACAAGCTCATGTTGAGGTCTGAGAAAACAAAATTCTGTAAAGCAATTATCCTTTGATAAATAAAAAGTAATATTGTAACAAAGTCAAAGACTTAAAATTGTCCATATCAAAAAAAATTAGGTGGGGAGGCCCAGTCCCCAGCTACAAAACCCATCTGATTCCCTCTCAGGGGTGGGAGTGCACGGTCAGTAGACACAGTCTAACATCTGAGCAGCCACACAGTCTAACATCTGAGCAGCTGTCTCTTTGGCCACAGGGACCAGGCAGGAGGTAAGCAGAAACAGCTCAGTGGAGTAAAAAGCCGCCTATTCACCTTCGCCTGGCCTTGGGAGGATGGAGAAGCCTCGTGAGGCCCAAACTCAGGGGCTTTCCTGTGGCTTCAGAGTAAATGGTCATTTTAAAAAGCGGGGGGGGGGGGGGGGCGGATTCCCTGGTAGTCCAGTGGTTAAGAGTTTGTCTGCCAATGTTGGATCCTGATCGGGGAAGATCCCACATGCACCCAGGATAACTAAGCTCATGCACCACAACTACTGACACTCTAGAGCCCGTGCTCCACAAAAAGCCACTGCATTGAGAACCCCAAGCACTGCACCCAGAGAGTAGCCTCCAATCTCAGCAACGAGAGGAAGCCCACACGTGGCAACAAAGACCCAGCACAGCCAAACATACTACCTCTGTTTTAAAACTGACTTCAGGTAGTCCAGAGGGCTTCCCCTGGTGGCTCAGATGGTAAAGACTGTTTTCAATGCAGGAGACTCAGGTTCGATCCCTGGGTCAGGAAGATCCCCTGGAGAAGGAAGTGGCAACCCACTCCAATATTCTTGCCTGGAGAATTCCATGGACAGAGGAGCTGGGTGGGCTACAGTCCATGGGGTGGCAAAGAGTCAGACACGACTGAGTGACTAACAGGCCAAAGATAAGGGGAAGGCTAGGCTGAGGCTGGGGTCAAAACAGTGGAATCTGGGATGAGAGCTGCCTTCTTAGCAGCCAGAATACCTGTGGAAAACTCTGGTCTTACAGTTCAGAAGAAGACAGGTCTTGGTGACTCACAGAATTGGGCTGCAACACAGTTTGACCACTCACTTCAGTGTCTATACTCACTAAGCCTCAGGTCTTAGCTCTGACACTGCCTGCTTCATAACCTTGGAGCAGTGACTTCACTTCTCTGAGCCTCAGTTTACCCATCTGCAAAATGGGAAACAGTCATCTCTCAAAGGAGGAACATAAAACATCCACCTCACAGGGGTGTGCCACTTTCTAGACATCATTTCATTTATGTCTCACCCAGGCCAGGTTGAGTCCTAATAAAATTTTTTTCCCATTTTTTTCCCCCATTTATGACATGTATCCTCCCCAGTGGGCATATGAGCATAAGTTATCAAGAGCTGACAGGAGGGATGTCCCTGGCAGTCCAGTGGTTGAGACTCTGAGCCTCCACTGCGGGGGTGGGGAGGAGGTGGGGAGGGGCGCACCCAGGTTGGATCCCTGGTCAGGAAACTGGCATGTCACGTGGCGTATCCAAGAGCTTACAGGAAAGGAATGGAGGCCTGGGAAGTAAAGCCTCTCACAGCATTCTTCTTGGAGGTGGCTGCACTGGGACTTGAACCCCAGGTTATCCACATCCCAAACACCCACACTTTTAACCACCCCAGCACATTGCCTGCACTTCTCTACTGCCTGTCGATTATTTCCCCCCTTGGGCCCTAGTTTTTGAAAGACTTTTACTCCCATACAACCTGCATTATTAAAAAGGCATGACTTCCCCTTCCCATTCTTTATTAACCACAGGCACAGAGATGGCACTCGGCACTGCTAATGGACAGGGGAAACGCGGAGGAGCACACATCAGCTGATGCTGGTCGTGGAAGTCATTTCCAACTCAGGCTCATGGATCCGCTGGGCCAGCTCAAAGCCTGTCACTGAGAAAGTGACTAGGCAGGGGGCCACATGATGGGACACATGCCCACCCGGGGCACACAGGAGAGAAACCCAGGCTCCCCGCACTTGCTGGAGGGAGTGGCTGTGGGACCTCGTCTCAGTGTCATTCCCACTGTGGCCAGCAGGTGGGGCAGTGACTACAGAGGGACCAAAGAGCGGCAACTCCCGAGAACCCGCGAGGGCGTATATGGGCGTGCATGCTTAAGTCCCATCTGTGCTCCAAAATCAGAAATGAATAAAGAAATGAAGTTAAAAGTGCATAAAGTCTCCGTGAAGGAGACATACTTGTTCCTAGTCTCTCACTTCTTGACTCCAACCCCAGACCAGAGCTGGCACCTCCCTTGTATTCTGTTCTCAGTGCATTTCACAGCTTATAAGTTTGTGTTTTTACTGCTTATTGTAATATATATTTCTGAGATTATTAAACTGTCACCCCCTGAGAGCTCCCCGGCGGTCCAGTGGTTAGAACTCCGCACTTCCACTGGCGCAGGGTACAGGTTCGATCCCTGGTCAGGGAACTAAGATCCCACATGCTGCAGGGGGGAAAAATTGTCACTCCCACTGGATTGTGAGCAAGGTAAGCCCAAGGCAACATCAGACACCTGCTATCTCCCTAACAGCACAGCTGCCTTGAGCCCAGAGCAGGCTCAAGGGAATGCATGTTGAATTGACGAATGAATGAGAGATGAAAGAAAGGAGGCATTAGAAATCAGAGTCAGAACCCTGAGCACAACAGAAGCCCTCCTCTTTATTTGGTTCACTTTCTTACAGTCCTCAGATCCATCCTGGCTCAGCCATCTCCTCCTCCATGCAGCCCTCCCTGATCTTCTCCCTAAATTCCACCTTCCCTGGTCCCAATCCCCCAGCCCTGCCCACTCTGAACCGTGAGCTCCGGGAGAGCAGAGCCAAGGCCATCTGTCATCACTGTGTCCCCAACATCACAGGGATAAAACCTGATGTACAGTAAGCCCTCAATCAAAGCCTGCTGAATGAATGAACAGATGTCTGTGCTACAGGCTGCTATGAGGGCCACCATGGAGCCCCGGAAGTGCCTAGAGCATCTGAGAGGAGCGATGACGCCTTCAAGGGTGAGGAGGAGCCTCAGCGGGACCTTGAAAGGCAAGGGTGCTTTTGATGAATGGAGAAGGGAAACCTCTTACAGAAAGGGTGAGCCCAATGAGTAAAGAAGTGGAGGCCTGAAAGGTCTTGTGCTCTTTGGGGAAATCACGATTTTCTGCTGTGGCCAAGCAGAGAGCGTGGGAGTTTGGCCCTTGGCCTCCAGGCAGTGGGAGCCCTTGGAGCTTGGCAGGCAGGGGAGGGGCCACTCAGACAGGAGCTCCAGACAGGACTGTGGCTGACAGCAAGACGCTACCCCAGGAACCAGTGGGGAGAGGAGCTTCCAGATCAGGGCAGATGGGGCGGGAGTTGGGGCCCTTGGCGGACAGCTTAGACATCCACAGTGGGATGCAGAGGAGGGGGCGGAATCCTGAGATGCTAGGCCTGGTGGGTAAAAGTCAGCAGAAAACCAGCTTCAACACTGAATCCTCTCCTTCCCTTAATCCACACCCAAAAAAGAGGACTGATAGTGGCACCCACCTTGGGGTGCTGGGGGTTGAAAAGCCCAGCCCTGTGCTGACTTTCAGCGAGTTCTGAGGGGCCAGAATGGACCCACCTTCAGGGGCAGCCCAGAGAGGAGATGTGCACCCCCCCACTTCCCAGGGAATCTTGCTTGACAGGTAGCGGGTGGGGCTGGGGGGTGCGCCCTTGACTCCTGCCTGAAACACAACCCCTCCACACCAGGTCCCTTGAGTTGGTTCCTGTTGAGGCAGATTTGTTAACCAAGGCCAGATCCTCGTCTGATGTTGCTTGACCTGTTTTCTGGTTTATTTTGGTACAAGTCAACATGTTTATTATTAAATTCAAGCGATACAATATGACTCTGGCAAGACTGCTAAAAAAGTTTCTAAACTTCCTCAATTTTTTTCCAGTATTACATGCTTTTTTTTTTTTTTTTTCAAATTGTGGTAAAATACCCATAACACAAAATGTACCATTTTAACCATCTCAAAATGTACAATTCAGTGACATTTAGTACGTTGACGACATTGTACAACCACCATCACTCTCTAGTTCCAGGATATTTTCATTCCCCCAAAAGGAAACCCCTACCCATTAAGCAGTCATCTTGATCTATTTTTAACTCTCACAGCCACTCCTTCAAATGAAACAAAGTGACTTGGGGTTGTGGGGCGGGTGTGGAACAATGTCAGAACAATGGAGAAAAGTTTTGTTTTCAAGCCACATGTGCTCAGATGCCAAAGACAACAAATACCAATAGCCACGGCAATAGCAGCAGTAACAGTAACACATATTGTGGGCTTTACTCCAGGTCTTATGCTAAATTGCTTTTTAATGATTCAATTGAATCATTTAATCCTCAGCCAGCCCTGTAAATTAAGTACTAGATTACGATCACCATTCTAAAGGAAACCAAGGCAATCTCACTAACCCAATCTGGATTAAGGAGATAAAAAGGTAAACCAGGGAATTCCCTGGCGGTCCAGTGGTTAGGACTCCACTCTTGCACTGCAAAGAGTCCTGGATTTGAATGGGGAACTAAGATCCCACAAACTGCACAACACAGCCAAAGGAGAAAAACAAAAAAAAAAACAGCTCCACCTGCAGGCTGCTCTTTCTTCTCGCTGTGTGACCTGGGGCTGGTGATTGCCCTCTCTGGACCTTTATTCCAGCCTATGTAGAGTGGCTCTAATAATAGCAGGTTGGGGTGAAGAGGGTGCAACTCACGAGGTGGAGGACTCACTTTAGCCGCCCGTCTTTATAGGAAGTTCTTGCCTCATCTATTCCACCACCCACCCCCACCCTCACCCCTCCCAGAGGCAGAATGATTGCTTTAACCCTGAAGCAAGTGAGAAAGTGGAATCAGGGCGGGGGAGAGTCTGGGGGCTTTCCCATTCACCTCCTCCCACCACCCGAAGCACCACTTCCTTTCATGCTCACTCCTGGAAAACCCTTGAGTTTGGTAGAGGATGGCTGTGAGGAGAGAGGGGTGGATTGGGTGGAAAAGCCCCGGCTATCAGAAGGGGAATTGAAGGCTGGAAATTACCCTAGAAGAGTCCCAGGTGGGGCTGAGACTGGTTTGTGTGTCCCCAGCACCTGGTAGATTCAGGGCTCACTATTTGTTGAATGAATGAATGGATGGATAACATTTTTGCGAGGGTTCTGAGGACACAGGGCGTGAGGTCAGGCTCTGCAGGGGTAGTTGGGGGGGGGGGGGCAGCTATTTATCCAAGGATAGGTACAGGACTTAGGTCTGAGTTCTTGGGCCATCCCTAGGTTCTGTAGCTCCCACCCCATCATTCTCCAGCTTCTCCTGCCACCCGCCATCCACATCTTGCAACTCACCAAGCCATGCAGTTTTTCTCAGGCAACTGTCCAGTGGTGTCACTCCCAAGGCAACAGTCACCCCTTCTGCCCTGGTGGGGAGGGGGGTGGACCAGGCCTCCCAAGTCCAATGGGGAATCGGAAGGAAAGGGAGACAGGGAACTTGTCAGGGAACCCCAGGCTTTCATGAGGCAGAGAGAGGGTGGCTCTTGGGGAACTCCCCCCATCAACGCAGAGCCGGGCTTAGGGGTGTCCACTGGGGCCTTGGGGTGGGCATCAGGGGCACCCTGAATGAAGGAAGATCAGAGGCAGAACCCTAACCAGAGCAGACCTGAGCGCACAGAAGCCGCTGGGAACATTTCTGCCTTCTAAATATTTAGACAGTGAGATGGATGGGCAAGTGAGGGCCAGACCAGGCCAGCCAAGCCGCCGGATATTTTGAGAGAACTGTTCTTTTTATGTTCCAGGATAATTCCTTTCCACATCTCCCTCCTCCTGCAGCCCCTCGTGGCCACCCAGAGGAAGGAGAAATAGCAGCTGATCATCCCCTGAATCCAGAGGGTCCATGTTCCGGCCGGCAGGGCTCCAGGAACCATCCCTAGGCTGATCCGCCCGCAGCCATCGGTCATGTCCCTGAATATCTGGCAGCTGCGGCCGGAAGACAGGGCGGAAGATCACCGGGCAGATGTCAGCAGAGGGAGCAGGCTGCCTCGGACCCCGGTTTGGAGGGTGTTCCCACGGTGCTGGTGGGTGGCTGTGCGGCTGGCAAGGGCGCCCCCTGCCCCTCGCCCCAGGCTGACAAAGGCACCCAGTTCCCCTTTCTCCCCTCGAGAGCAGGGGGGGCGCTTGAGTCCTTCCTCCCTGAGGCAGACCGAGAGAGGGATGTCCGAGAGTCGCCTTGGGCAGGCCTCGAGTACAGGCAACAGAACCAGAGCTTCAGCCGCTGGAAGACGGACTTGCGGAAGAGGATAAAGACCCAGGGATCCAGAATGGGGTTGAAGGCATTGAACCGGAAGGCCAGGAGGTCTCCCATCTCACTGCTGTCCGGGGCGATGGCCTGGGTGAAGCCACGGATCTGAGGGCAAGTGGAGAGCGATCAAGAAGCACCCCAGGATTCCTCTGCCCCACCCCTCAACACCCACCCCACTCTGGACCCCCTCCTCTCCCTTGCTCACTGACGGAAATGAGGGAGGCGCGGCCTGTGGCCTGTCGGAAGGGGAAGAAATAAGATGAGAGCTAAATAAGAAATGCATCCAGGGGCAGAGGGAGAGAAAGCCCCAGGAGACAGTCAGCAAAGCCCTAGAGGGGGAGAGGTGGGGCAGCGAGGCTGGGTCCCACGGTTCTGTGTGTGTGTGTGTGTGTGTGTGTGTGTGTGTGTGTGCCATCTCTGAGTCCTCCGTCACCCCCTTAAAGGTTTGGTGACTCTCAACTCTAACCCTAGCCCTTGCATTTTGCAGAAAGAGAAGCTGAGGTCCAGACAGTATCAGGAGGACTGGGGGCCACAGGACCAGGATCAGCCCTGCTGCCCTCTGGGAGGGGCAGGGCAGGAGTTCCTGCAGGGAAGGGGTGAGTCCAGGAGAGCCCAAGGGCAGCTACATGGGTAGGGCTGGAGAAATGGGGAGCAGGGTGGCAAGGAGATCAGACCCTGGCATCAGAGGAGCCCAGGGTGCAGCCCTGCCTCTGTGTGATCGTGGGCAAAAGACATCATCACCCCTCCTTTGTAGAAATGCTGACAGAAACTTCATCACATTTCTTGCTAAATGCTTGTGGAATAGATGCGTAAGATCATTCTTGAGATGATCGGAGAAGGGATTTCTAAACCACTGAGCACAGGGTAGACAGAGTGCAATACTGAATGATGGGTCGTCTTAGTCTTGCAGGGGTAGGTTGGTTGGGTGGCTAGGGATGTGGAAGGGGGAGACAAGGGTCAGGAGGAGTCAAATGGAGCAGAAGCAAGCGGGGAGAAACGTCTCTGTAAAGTTTGGAGTTTGACTGTGGACAAAGTCTCTGACCTCTTTGAGCCTCAGTTTCCCCATCCGTGAAATGGGCGCAAACAGTGGCAGCTAGAACTGGGCGCTGCCCTCCTCCCCACCGCCCACCGGAGCTGCCCAGGGGACTCACCGTGAGAGGCAGGGAGCACACGGCCATGATGCCCGTCATGAGGGCCAGCAGAATCAGGTGGTCAACCTCGTCCTCGCCCGCCCGGGGGCCGAGGAGCAGCGAGCCCTGGTGGCGCCTCTGCTGGCGGTACATGCGGCAGAGGCTGAGGGCGACGGAGCCATTGCAGAGGACGATGGCGGCCACCAGCAGGGCCACGAGGCCGGCGTAGGCCAGCGAGAAGGCGCAGCCGCCCGGCTCGGCCGAGCGCATGCGGATGAAGCACCAGCTGCCGGGGCAGTACTGCTGGTGTTGGCCCAAGCCCAGGAGGGGCAGCGAGCAGAAGACCATGCAGAAGACGTAGATGGCCGGCAACGCCAGGCGGGCGCGGCGGGGCCCGTCCAGCTGGGCGTAGAGGTAGGGGTGGCTGAGCGCCAGGCAGCGCTCCACGGCCATGGCGAAGAGGATGAGCGTGGAGGCCAGGCCGAAGAAGGTCATGGCGAAGGCGAAGGCGTCGCACAGCGCCGGGCGGCCCCGGGCCAGGCCCAGCAGCGAGCTGTTGCGGGCGTAGGCCACGAACACGGCCGGGCTCAGGAAGCACGTGCCCAGCAGGTCGGTGACCGCCAGCCCGGTGACCAGCACAGCGAAGGCCGAGGGGCGCGACCGCCGCCGCGCCCCCAAGATGCCCAGCGCCAGGCCGTTGCCCACCACGCCCGCCACGAACATCATGGTGCTGGTGGCCGGGCCCACCGAGTCCCGCACGTAGGTGAGGTTCCGGCACGAATCCGCCATCCCCGGCCTCCGGCTGCCTCCCGGGGAGCGGGGCTGGAGGGGTCCCCGGGGAGGTGGGGGGTGGGAGGTGGCAAGGGAAGGGGAGACGGGTCCACCCCTGTGATGCCCAGCACCTCGCTCCCTGCTTCCCCCGGTCCTCGGTGCAGCTGGAGGCGGAGGGGTGTCCCAGGCTACCCTCCGCACTTCTGGGGCGTCTGTTTCTCTCTCTGCCCCCGTCTCCCCAGGCTCCCTCCCTGACTCTCCCTCGCCTGTTTCTTTCCTCCGCTACCTCTGTCTCTCCGTCTAATCCTGCCCTTGCCAAGCCCCTCGTTCTCTCCTCCTCTGTCTCGGCTCCGGCTCTGGCTCAGTCTCCTCCCTGGTCCACTCCCTTCACCTCTCCCTCCCTCCCTCCCTGCCTCTCCCGACCTATCCCCTCCTCTGCACCTCTGCTTGCCCAGCCCCTCCTCACCGCACCTCTGCCGACTCTCTGAGCCCTCTGTCCCCCAGCTCCTTCTCCCAGGTCTTGCTCTCTGGGTCCGGCTCCGAGTGGCAGCTTCTCCCGACGTCCCTCCCTCCTCCCTCCCTAACTCATCTAGCCCCGATCGCTCGCCCCGGCTTTTCATTTCCTCTCTCTGCCCCGCCTTCCCTCCCCCTGCCTTCTCCTAGAGGCCCCTTGGCTCCCTCCTGCCTTCCCTGGCGCGCTCCCCTCCACCCCCCTGCCCAAGACACCCATCCGTCTCTCCCGCGTCTCCCTCTCCCTCCTCACGTCCTCTCCTGGACCCCATCCTGAACCACCTGCCACCTCCTCCGGCTCGCTCTGGACTCTGCACCCTTCCGCCTTCCCAGCGCTGCCCAGCGGCACCCCGGGTGGGGATCACCTGAGTCATCATCTCCCTAGAATTGGGAGCTCACCCGTGGGGACCCGGACAGGACCTGAGCGGCACAGACAGCCAGTCTGTGAGGCGGTCTGGGGGTGGCCTCTGGCATCTGTTCTGGGCTCAGGCCCCTCGGGGTTAGGGCATTGCCTAAGGATTGAGAAACGACCAGGAAATTCTTCCCTTATGGAGTGTTTTCCAGGCGCAACTGAGATTTCTGTTCCCTGGACGCACTTCACTCCTTCCACAAGGGTGGGGGAAGAGGTGGCCCTGCCAGAAAAAAGAAATGCCAGTCCCTGGAGCCCCGTCGGTTGTGGGGGGGGACCTGACATCCGCGGGTAGGGGACAGCTCCCCCCGCCGGGATTTCCACTGGTCAGTATCAAAGGGCAGCGCCCTCCCACCCTCTTGTCTCTCATCCCGGGGGCCCCAGACCAAGCGCTGGTGACCTTGACTTCAAGGAATAATATTTTAGCCACAGACAGCAGTCCAGTCCAGGGCTCCAACATTGCTCTTCCAGAATGTCTCCCAGCCCTCCACAGACACATTGCCAGCGGCACCACCCTCCCGCCTGTGTGGTCTGCCTGTGTGTGCCCGCAGCCAGCACAGCGGTCACCAGTCCCTATCCCCACTGAGCCCATTTCCCATGCGGCCTCCTCACCCAAGGGTCAGATAAGACCTTAGAGACCTTCTCAGATGCCCCTTATTTTTCAGGAAGGCCATTTAAATACAGAAATGACCAATTCAAGATCCTACGCCATTTGACTGGAGTTTCTGTCCCCATTCAACCACCTCCTTGCTATGGGATGGTCCCAAGGCCAGGAAGGGAAGCCAGGGGACCTCAGTCTCCTCGTCTGTACAATGGGGCAACACTGATTCCGTGGGCCTGGTGGGCTGACCATGGCCAGTGGCCCATCCCAGACCCCTCTGTGGAACAAGGAGAGAACCTTGTAGATATCATAGCACATCCAAGGCCCAGAAGAATGGTCCTGACCCCGAGGACTGGACCCTGGGCAGCTACTGACTTCCTCTCTCTGTCCTCATGTCACCCCTGCCTCCATGACCACGATGCCCTCCCCTCTCCCCCGTCTCCTGTCTCCCTATCACCCACGCCCAGCTGGCACTCCCAGCTTCCGCCAGGATGGGTGCCCCAGCTCCGGCCACACTGTGGGGCTCTGGAGAGTGACCATTCAGCCCTGCTCTGAGGGTGCTGGTGTTTGTCTCAGGCCTACTTGGCCACGTGATTCCCCCCTCATACTCTGAGCGATCCCTAGCCAGACCAAAGGGAACTCAGGAAGTTCTCTCATATTAATGAAGGATGACGCCTGGCAGGCTAGCGTCCTGTCTCAGCATCAGGGGAGTTGCAGGGGTGAGAGGGGGTGCTCTGGTTCCTGGAGCCTCCCTGTCACTGGCTTCCTGCCCCCGCCAGGCACTGTCGAGCTTTCGGGAAGTCCATGCTGCTCCTCTGACCCACAAGGTCTCAGACGGTACCCCCCTCCTGGCCTCGGTTTCCCCACCTTTGCCGCTGAGGGTCAGAAGCCCTGGCGACCTTGATATGAATTCTGTGCTCCAGAGCAGGCAGGAGAGGTGACGACTATCACTCCTTCCTAAGAATCCCTGGGATCCATGCCGGGTCAGACACGCTCATCTTCTGGGGAGCCCCCAGCCTCCTGCTCAGCTGTGAGAGGTCACCCCAGCTGGTCTGGGTTAGAGGGTGGGGTGGTGGCTTCTGGGGGTGGGAAAAGCTGTGGGAGGGAACTGCTCTGGATGGGTGAGTCAGCACCCTCCCCCTGCCACGCGATGCTGAGAAGGGACTCCCCAGAGGGACCCCGGGGCAGCACTGCAGAAGACAGAGGACAGCCCCGGGAGGACTGGGAATGGACATGCAGCACCGTGTGGGGGAGGAATGGGTACCCGGAAGAGAGCATGCTAGAGACTGTGTGTGTGTGCTAGAGACTTCGTGTGTGGGTTTGGGTCACCTAAGTGAGCATTGTATCAGCATGGTGTGTGTGTGAGTGGTGCGTAGGTATTCTTTCCTATGAGGTCTCTTTGTGTATCTGTGTTTATTGGTATGTTGTGTCTGTTCATTGGTGACCACGTGTTTCTTCATGGCTGTGTCAGCCCACATGTGTCCGTATGTATCTTGATGGTCTTCATCAAATGGCTGCCTTGCCTTTGTTGGGATGTTGTACAAAGTACAACAAAGTACATGTTGTACTTTGTTCAGTTGCTGAACAAAGATTCAGTTCAGTCGCTCAGTTGTGTCTGATTCTGCAACCCCATGGACTGCAGCATGCCAGGCTTCCCTGTCCATCACCAACTCCTGGAGCTTGCTCAAACTCATGTCCATCGAGTCAGTGATGCCATCCAGCCATCTCATCCTCTGCCGTCCCCTTCTCCTCCTGCCTTCAATCTTTCCCAGCATCAGGGTCTTTTCAAATGAGTCAGTTCTTCGCATCAGGTGGCCAAATTATTGGAGCTTCAGCTTCAGCATCAGTCCTTCCAATGAATATTCAGGACTGATTTCCTTTGGGATGGACTGATTTGATCCCCTTGCAGTCCAAGGGACGCTCAAGAGTCTTCTCCAACTCCACAGTTCAAAAGCATCAATTCTTCAGCGCTCAGCTTTCTTTATAGTCCAACTCTCACATCCTTACATGACTACCGGCATAATCATAGGTTTGACTAGATGGACCTAGTTTACAGATGGAATTCACTCTGCCTGCTTTTAGGGAGCTCTCATACAGTTACTAGTGGGGTTGTTATTCACTCAACAAGCCAGCATGTGTATAGGGCTGAGGGACTCAGAGGTGGTACCATCCGATGTGGGCGTAGTCCCAAGTGGCGTGGGAGTGGAAGGTCATAGCTGGAGCCTGGGCAGGCCCTCAGCTGAGTCATTCCATCTGGGCGAGTGTCCTCATGGGGACAAGCACCAAGCAGGCCAGGAAATGGGACCGGGACAAGCTCTCCCACTCCTGCCGGCCAGTGCCTACAGCTGCCTGCCCAGGCCTGCATCTGGTCGCGCTGTTGACCGAAGATGCCAGCTTGCCCTGGGCCTGACCCTCTCCTGGCTCCCGGGCTTCCGTCCTCCAGGCTGTGCCCTGGGAGGAAGCTGGCCCCACCTCGTACCCGCCCCCCCCACCACGTGCCACCAGCTGCTCATGCCTGCCAGGCCCGCTTGTCATCTGTGCCCACTCACTGCTGTGAGGAGCTGCCGTGTGTCCATCCTGACCCATCCTTCCTTAGCAGGCCCCAGCCCTTACAGCTAGAGGCCAATATTCTCTGCCCACCACCCCGTTTTCCACCCTACAATGGGCCCTTGCCCACCTACTAGCTGCCGCTTCCTTCACTGGCCCCTGGTGTCCCTACTCTGCTGCCCCTGCCCTGCATTTGTCTGGGCTGGGTGCCTCCCCTGGGATCCCCTCACTTCTGTCCCTCAAGGCCCCCTTTGAACCCCTCCGGCCCCTCCCGAGATCATCCATTGGCTCCTCCCACTCCAACCTCAAGCCCCAGCTGACCAGGTTATCTCTCCGTGTGGGTCTTCCATGTCTGTAAAATGGGGGTAAGGAGAGTCCTTGTGGGAGCTTCCATTAGAATGGAGTGAGATGGGGCTTGTGAAACCGCACTCCTGATAAGTGATGGCCATGATTATGGCTCCTTCTGGCTCCACTATCTCCACTCCTACTCTCCGGCCCCTCAGTGCCAAGGATGTGGGGTGGGGTGTGGAGGCAGGACAGCTGAGTGGGGCAGCCTGAAGCCCTGGGATTTGGAGTGAAGTGGGAGGGAACTGCTGAATGCCAGCTCCTCCCTAGGTATTCACCTCTGCCTCTTGGCCTGGCTCTGACCAGGCCTGAGCCTGACCCCAGAGCTGACCTCACAGCTGGGAGGGGCAGGAAAGGGGAAACAGAAGCGGGTGCTGCCCCAGAATCATACCCACTAATGAGATTATCCGATTTGGAGGCTGGTCACCCAGGACTGCTCCCTTCTGGCTTCTTGTCTCTCCCAGCCTCAGTCGGGGTACAGGCTCACCCAGCCCTGCTCCTCCAGGCAGGCACACATTCCTCCAGCTCCCTGCCCCACCACTAGGTCAGCCAACCCCACTTGCTTCTTTCTCCCCAGCTTCCCATTCCCCGAGACCAACTCCAAGTTCCCAGGGTTCAAAGGGTCTAACAGGCCAGGCTCAAGAAATCCGTACACTTCTGAAGTGTGAAGCTCCGGATTCCTAGCCCAATTAGGGGACAGGACCCCACCATCCTGGCCCCACAGGGTTCAAACACTCCAGAATTCCAGCCCTCTGAGTTTCTGAGATTCCTTTGCATTTCAGGTTCTAAGATGCAAGGATGCTGAGTCTGTGAAATTCCAGAATCCTTCTGGCAACTTCCCCTCAGCATCACTCCTCCTCCCTTCAGCTCATCCTTGGCTCTCTCTGTCCCCCCATCTCCCCCGGGGCTCCCACAGACATGATGCAACCAGGGCCGGAGCCAGGCTGAGAGGTGGGAGGCAGGAGAGAGATGTAATTACAGCATCTCTTGCCTCAATTCAACAGGAAGCTCAGATTTGGGGCCCAGGGGACCCTAATTCAATGTGAATAATGGAGCACTTGCCAGACACAGGCACAGCCCCTCTGGGAAGGGGAGGCCCAGGGAGTCATCTTGACCAGATCCAGGGGTGCAGACTCAAGACAAGGGGGCATGTGGAGAGGGGAGGGGTCGCAAACTCAGTGGACCTCAGACCAACCAGGTTAAACAATTAACTAAGCCCATAGCTCACCCAGTCTGCATTTCTTCATTTTCAGCAGAATCATGGGTTCAAGGCATTTTACATTTCTCTTCGTTTCTCTGTAAGAAGCTCCTGGCACAGGCTTTGTGATAAATAGTATCTGACCCCCAGTGTCCCTCACTGGGAGACAATAGGGTGTGGTGGGAACTTTGGCAAACTGGAAAGCCAGGGCCCCATCTCATAGCCTCTGGTCACCTTGGAGGTTATGCAGTTCTGAGGTCACCCAGACCTTCCAAATGGAAGAAGCCATCAAGATGGGCTTTTATGTGAAGTACTGTCATTCAACTGCAGGCTATAAAGGTCCTAAAGGGCTTCCCTGGTGGCTCAGTGGTAAAGAATTTACCTGCAACGCAGGAGACATGGGTTCAGTCCCTAGGTGGGGAAGATCCCCTAGAGAAGGAAATGGCTACCCACTCCAGTATTCTTGCCTGGAATATCACATGGACAGAGGAGCCTGGTGGGCTACAGTCCATGGGGTCCCCAAAAGTCAGACACAACTTAGCAGCTAAACAACAAATACAGGTCCTGGAGATCACCAGTGTATGAAGTGAGAAACACAGAAGAGGAATCAGGTCTGTCACCGTAATCCATGTCCCCCCAAAAAAGAAATAGAAAAGAATGTACATACTGATTTGTCTTCTGTAGTCCCGCTTCTCTCTTCTCTGGGTCCCCACATTTAATTCCCACCGTGTACCAGCTCAGATGTCCCCTCCTTCAGGAAGCCCTCCCTGACCTTCAAGCTGAGTCAGGCCTTCCCTCTGAATTCCCCCATCCCAGCCCTGCCCACTCTGAATCATCACTATCTGAGGACAGGTCTGTCATTCCCACTGGATTCTGAACCCCAGGAACCCAGGGCCAGGGCTGTCTTGGTCGTGTCCATGACCCCTGTTTCAACCCTTACAGGACCAAGAGTGTTTGGAAGAATGAAAAAAGGAACAGAGACAAGTTTGGTGCTTGTGGGGGTGGGGCTGTGGTAGGGAGTAGGCCCATGTGAAAAAGGGGGCTGGAATTATTCGGGGGATGAGAAAGATGGGTACTGGGTATTTTAAGGACCTCCAACCCAGGAGAGAGGCAAGAAGAGCCGCCAGCAGAGAGGTTCAGAGAGCGGGAGCATCCAGTCTTCACCCCATTATCTCTTATCTTGTGACTCTGAGTAAGGGACCTCCTCTGCCTCAGTTTCCTCATACAAGTAGCCAACTGCTTTCTGGGGCTGTTGGGACGATTAAATCAATTCAGGATTGTGGGAACACTCCGTGGAGGCCAGAGCCAGGACGCAGGATATCCTCTGAAATCCCCCCCGGCCCAGTATCCACATAACCTCGCCCCACGCCCCCACTCCACACACACGGAGAAGGTATGAGAAGGGACACGGGCTCCTCCATGGTGGCCCCAAGTTCTGCACGTGCCTCAGTTTCCCCGAGAGCACAGGCACCCCCGCAGTCACCACGTTTATTGGATTCATATTTTGACGGGGGGTGGGGGTCAAACAGCCGGGAGGGCTCAGAGCAGGACGCAGAAGAGGCGCTTGTCTCGGAAGGGGTTCTCTGCGGCAGGTACCGGGGTCACCAGCGGGTCATCTTTCGCGTGAGTCTCGCAGAAGGCCAGGAGCTCAGCCGCTGCCTGCGACACCTGCGGGCACCCAGGGGGAGATGTACACGCCCCGCCCCGCCCCTGCCTGGGCCCCGCCCCTCCCCGCCTGGGCCCCGCCCCCGCCTGGGCCCCTCCTCTAGTCAGGCCCGCCCCCTGCCCGGGCCCCTCCCATGGTCAGGCCCCGCCCTTAGGCCCCGCCCCATGTCTGACCCCGCCCCCTATCGGTCCAACCCCTCACCCTCACCCTCCCAACCCCCCTCCTTGGAGTCCAGTCCGGTTCCAAAGGGGATCTTTCCACCCGGACTCCCGGCTCCACTCCCAACTCTAACCCGTCCAGACTCCAGCCCCGGAGCCCGCGGCCTTCCTCCCCACCCCGACCCAGCACCTTCATGCGGTCGATGTTCACCTCCAGCTTCAGCTGCTCCACGGTCTTCCGGGCCTCCGCGATCTTGGCCATGTTGTTGGACATGGCTGCGGCGGGAAAAGGTTAAAAGCCGGTGGGAGTGGAGGCGAAGGAGTAGGCTAGGGCAAAGCTGTGTCCCCAGATAGGGTTGGCGGTGGTGGTGGAACACAGTTAACAGGGGCGTGCGTGGAAGGGCTCACCGATGCGGTGCCCAGAGTGGAGGAAGAGACAGAAAAACAGAAGAAAAGGGGAGAGATGGAAATCTGCGTGGATGGGGGACCAAGAAGCCGGCCGAAAGAGGGACCAATGAACAGGGCCAAGAGGGCCAAGAGAAGGCTTGGAGGGGCGCACAGATGGGGTACCTAGAGGCAGGTGACGGAGGGAACAGAGAGAAGAGAGGGAAGGCAAGGGGGAAGCACAGATGGGAGGCCGAGGAGCAGTGGAGGGAGGGACAGAAGGACAGGAACACAGGTGTTGGATCCAGAGATCCAGGTGTCCTCACCTCCTGGGGAGAGCACAAGAGCCAGAAGGGGGCCCTCCCCAGGCCAATTAGCGCTGGCTCCAGGGAGAAGAAGGAATTAAGATCACCGCGGGAGGGGCGCAGAGGGGGCCTCATTAGGGCCTTGGCAGCAGCTGCCCCCTCCGCCCCCCTCGGGGAGCCCCCCATCCCAGCCCTGGCCACCTCAAAGGCTCCTCTGCTCATTAGCAGCCAGAGAAAGGGCTGGAGAAGGGGGCAACCCAGCTAGGACTGGGAGAGGGACAGGGAGGATGGCGACAGGGACAAACAGAGAGAGACGGGGAGGGGGAGGGGGGAATAAAGAGACTGAGGGAGAGAAAGATGGAGAGACGGGCAGGAGGGATGGAGTGATGGAGAGAGAAGAGACAGAGGGAGGGAGGGAGACAGGGGTGTGAGGAAAGAGAGTGATACAGGGAGAGAGAAGCACAGAGCGGACAAAAGGACAGAGGGAGGAAAGAGAAGGGGCGATGGAAGGCTTGGGGAGAGATGGAGAGATGGAGGTGGGAGAGAACAGAAAGAGGGGCACATAGAGCGCTAGAGGGACAGTGCTAGAGGGGAGAGAGGCAAGAAAGGGCAGGGCAGACAGAAGGAAGTGGAGGTGCAGGAGGGGGCACACGGAGAGACAGAGGGGAAGACAGGCTGATGGAGATGAGCAAGGATAAAGTCATTCATTCACTCACGCATTCATTCATTCATTCCCAGGCAGAGGGACCAGCTGTCGGGGTTCAGGACCACAGCAACCTACCTGTTGCTGCTCAGGGCTGGGAAGGCAGGCGGGTGGCAGAGACACAGCGTCTGGGTCCCCTGCTCAGTTCTGCCCCGCCCCCTCTCCTGGGGCACAGCCCCTGAGGACCCGCCTCCTCCTGCCACCAGCATCCCCATCACCCTTGCGTCTTTTCTCTCTGGGTCCTCTCATTACGTCTGTCCATCTCTCTCTTTGTCTTTGTGTGTCTGTGTCTCTCTCCCTTCCTCTCTCTCTGTCTGTCTCCCTTCTCAATCTCTGTCTCTATCTCTGTCACACTCACACACACACACACACACACACACACACACACACTCTCACAGGTAAAGAGTCTCTTAGGATGAGTCCCCCCCCGCTCTGCCACATTTATCCCACAGTCATCCAAATCTCTCCTGTGGGTCCCACACAGCCTCACACACCATTACATACGCTCTGCCACCCTGTCCCACCCACAACCTCTGTGTCACCCCATCCCAGATGATCCCCTCTCAGCACACAGAATCACACTCACAGTCCCTCGCAGAGATGCACAGCTCCTCGCTGTGTACAGTCTCCTGAACCACCCTAACCTTCTGCAGCGCCACAGTCACTCGACCTCTCAAAATGTCACACAGTCCCTCACAATCTCTTTGAGAGGCCCATCACCACCAGTGACATCTTATACAACCACAGTCAAAGGGACGATCTCTAAGCATCAAATGTATACACACACACAGTTCCACACAGGATCACACACAACCTCTCAAGATGTCTTGCTGAGCCTCACACAGTCTGTATCACACACAGGTGCTGCCTTCACACCACAGCCTCCCAGTGTCAAAACTTACACCCATGAGGTTTCTCTTGCACGCTCATCTGAGCACCCTGGACAGTTGCACACTCTCTAATGCACTGTCATGACACTCTGCCAGTCTCTCAGGGTCCCACACGACCTGTGTTACACACAGTCACACCCAGCATCTCACACATCATCATTGTGGCTGACACATCCTTGTCACACACTCACAAGGTCACTCACACTCAGCTTCCCTCCCCACAGGTCTCTCACACTGCTTCTCACACCGTTACTTGGTGGGCCATTCTCATTCATTCTTGCCCTCTCTCACACACCATCTCCCCGTGGACACACACCTCTCCCATCCTCGCCATATTGCACAGTCACACATGACCTCTTGCTCACACATGGTCTCTCGATGTCACAGTCCCCCAAATAGTGTCTCAGGGACACCCAAACTCATGATGTCTCATGCAGTCACCGATATGTCACATACACGGTCACACACAATGTCTCGGTGTAACATGATTTGAAGAACTGACTCATTTGAAGACTCTGATGCTGGGAAAGATTGAAGGCAGGAGGAGAAGGGCACGACAGAGGATGAGGTGGTTGGATGGCATCACCGACTCAATGGACATGAGTTTGAATAAACTCCGGGAGTTGGCAATGGACAGGAAGGCCTGGCGTGCTGCAGTCCAAGGGGGGCGCAAAGAGTCGGACACGATTGAGCGACTGAACTGAACTGAACACGATTTCACAGTCACGCGCCCAGTTTATGGTTGTCACAGAAAATCTCACAAGGTCACACAGCTACGCACAACCTCTGGACGTCACGCGCGATCTCAAAGTAGTACACACACAGCGAGTGTCACCCACGGACGCCCACAGTGTCCTGCCCTGAACACACCCCTAACGGGCGCTGCACACTCAGCACGCAGTCGTCTCCTGACAGCTCCCTGCCGGCCACACGGGGGCGCCCGCGGCCCGCCGAACCTCCCACCCCGCCGGCGCCAAAGCCGTAGGAGGTGGAAAACCGGAGGGCAAAGCGCCCCCGCCGGCCGGCTGGGAATTAGAGGTGGGAGAGACACAGGAAGGTGGAGGGAGCTAGAGAAAGCTCACTGAAGATGGACTGGGACACAGAAATTCAGAGAGAGGGACAGAGAGATGCCGGGAGAGACAGAGGCAGAGATAGGGACACAGAGACGGAAATTTGGAGAGGAGAGAGACAGAGACAGGCAGAGGGTTGCAGAGATTGAGACGTGCAGGGCATAAGAGAGACACACAGACAGAAAAGTAGAGTCAGAAACTGTGACTGAGAAATACGGACACCGATACACAGACAGAACGCGGTAGAGAGACAGACACGACCGACCGCACCCTCCGCAGGGGACCAGACGGCAGAGGAGCGTCCCGGAGGCAAGACCTGAGGGCCGCCGACGGGGCGGGGGTGGTTCGGGGGCGGGGCTTATAAGGGGCTTATCTGGGGGCGTGTCCAGGGTGTGGTTTGCCGCGAGGGGCGGGTCTTGGGGGCCAGCTCCTGACCTCGCCTCCCTAGCTAGCTGCGGGAGGGGCGGAGGCCGAACCCCGGGAAGACGTGGAGGTCGGGGAGAGAAGCGTCTTTACTGCAGTCATTCCATCCCAATTGGGTTTTTACCGCCTGAACAGGGAAGCGAGACCGGCCGGCAGGGGATACAGGCCTGGGTCCCCAATTTGATAGGAGGATATCGGACCCTGGCTCCCCAACACCCTATCGCGCGGGAGCAGCAGGGCCAGGTTGGGGGGAGGGGAACTAGGCTCACATCTGGAAAGCATCAGGCGCGCCGGACGTGCCAGGGCCCCGGGCCCGGCAGCGGAAGAGCGGAGGGGAGTTAGGGCGCCCCCGTCTCCCTCCCTTAGCGGGGTCGGCCGGCGCCGGGGAGGGGCCTGGGTTTACGCCTAACCTCGGCGCCTCCCGCAGCTGGTTTCCATCAGCAGTTTTGGCCCGGGCAGCCCCGAAGGAGGAAACACGGCTCAGAGCGGGGAAAGACAGGGTGACGACCCAATCTTCCCTCCGTCTCTAATGGCAGCCAGAGGCTGGGGGCGGGGAGACGGACAGGCGGACACTGTCTGAACCAAGCGTAACCTCCATTTCTCTTCCCGGTTGCGGACCTTTCCACTCTATGCATTGCCTTGGTTTCCAGATGTGCAATCCTTCCCTGTGCTGCAGAGGAATTCCCCAGCCTCATGACAGTGGTACTCCTGATCCCATTTTCTGGAGGGAGAAACTGAGACCCTGGATTGCAGATTCAATTCTGACTTGAATTATTAAAGAAACATGCGGTGACTGCCAACAATAAATCTAGCATGGAATACCCAATCCCTACCGCACATTCCATATGAACGTCTGCAGTATCTCAAACTCAGTTGCTCAAAACTGAGCTGATTCCACCTGCCAAACCCTTTCCTACCACAGTCTTATTCATCTCAGTTGATGGGTCAATCTTGATCCCCCCTCCCTTCCTCACACCCCACGACTGCTCTAGCAACAAATCCCATTAACTCCATCTTCAAAGTCTGTCCACAATCCAGTCACTTCTCACCTCCTCTGGTCCAGGCACCATGCTCTGCAGCTTGGACAATTATAGTCCCTACTCACTGGGTCTCCAGCTTCTATTAATACCTCTGTCTCCCTCAGCCTGTTAGGCACAGAGCAGCCAGAGGGACCCTGTTTAAAACAAAGTCCCAAGATAACTGTAGCAAGTGCTAGTGAGAATATGGAGAAACGGACACTCTCATTCACTGCTGGTGGGGATGTAAAATGATGCTGCCGTTTTAGAAAATACACTGGCAGTTCCTCAAAAGATTACAGAGTTACCAGATAACCCGTCAATTCCACTCTTATGTATCTACCTAAGAGAAATGAAAGCATGTAGTAACACAAACACTTGTATTTGAATGTTCATAGCAGAATTATTCACAAAAGCCCCAAAGTGGAAACGACCCAAATGTCCATCAACTGATAAATGGATAAACTACATGTGGTCTATTCAAACAAGGGACTATCATTTGGCAATAAAAGGAAATGCAGTACTGACATGTGCTACAACATGGATAAACTTTGAAACATTATGCTAAGTGAAATACACAGTTACAAAAGACTATATATTGCATGATTCCACATATATTTCCAGAACAGGCCACTCTATAAGGACAAAAATAGATCTACAAAAGTGGATCCCCACGGGCTGGGGAGACTGTAGGATGACAGATAAGGGATGCAGAGCTTCTACCTGGAGTGATGGAAATGTTCTGAAATTTACTGTGGTGATAATATAATCACAGGACAACTCTGTGACTGTAATAAAAGCCATTGATAAAACCTTGATAAAAGACACTGAAGAAGACAGAAATAAATGGAAAGACATCCTGTGTTCATGGACTGGAAGAATTAATATTGTTAAGCTGTCCATACTATCCAAAGCAATGGACAGATTCAGTGCAATCCCACCAAAATTCCAACGGCATTTTTCACAGAAATAGAACAAACAATTCTACAATGTGTGTGAGATCAGAAAAGACCCTAAATAGCCACAGCAATTATGAGAAAGAAATACAAAGCTGGAGGCATCATGTGCCCTAATTTCTTACTATATTACAATGCTATGGTAATTAAAACAGCATGGTACTGGCACAAAAACAGACACATAGATCAACAGACCAGAATAGGAAGCCCAGAAATAAACTGACACATACATGGGCAATTAATTTATAATAAAGGAGCCAAGGATATACAATAGAGAAAAGATAGTCTCTTCAATAAATGGTGTTCTGAAAACTCAACAGCCACATGCAGAAGAATGAAACTGGACCCCTATCTTACACCTTATGCAAAAGTTAACTCAAATGAATTAAGTACTTGAACCTAAGAACTGAAACCACAAAAGCCCTAGGAGAAAACATAGGCAGTAAGCTACTTGACATCAGATGTGGAGATACTATTTTATTTTTTGGATTTGACACTAAAAGCAAAAATAAATGTAGGACTATATCAAATTAAGAGTTTCTGCACATGAAATCATCAACAAAATGAAAGGGCAACTTACTGAATGGGGTGCATTGCTAACTGTGTACAAGATAAGGGATTAACATCCAGAATACATAAAGAACTAATATCCAAAATATATAAAGAACTCATACAACTCAAAAGCAAAAGAAAATCTGATTTTAAAAAATGGGCAGGGACTTCCCTGGTGGCCCAGTGGCTGAGGTGCCACGCTCCCAATACAGAGGGCCTGGGTTTGATTCCTGGTCAGGGAACTAGATCCCACATGCTACAAGTGAGACCCAGGGCAGTCAAAAAAAAAAAAAAATGGGCAGAGGATCTGAATATACATCTTTCCAAATAAGACATACAGATGGCCAACAGGTACATGAAAAGACTCAATATCACTAAACACCAGGGAAAGGCAAATCAAAGCCACAATGAGATATTGCCTTACATCTATCAGAAAGGCCATCATCAAAAAGACAAGCAATGACAGGTGTCATTCAAGGATGTCGAGAAAAAGGAACCCTCTCGAACTATTCCTGGGAATGTAAGCTGGGTGCAGCCACAATGGACAAACAGTATGGAGTTTCCTCAAACAAACAGAACTACCATATGATCCAGCAATTCCATTTCTGGGTGTTTATCTAAAGAAAATGAAAACAGCAATTGAAAAGGATACATTTATCCCTATGTTCACTGCAGCATTTCTTACAATAGCCAAGACTGTGGAAGCAAATTAAGTGTCCACTGATGGGAATGAATAAAGAAAATGTGAATATAATGGAATATTATTCAGGCATAAAAAACAGGGAAATCTTGCCATTTGTGACAACATGGATGGACAACAGATGAAATAAGTCAGACAGAAAAAGATAAATGCCATGGGGTCTCATTTGTATATGGAATCTAAAAACAAAAACAAGCTCCTAGACAGAGAGAGATTGATGGTTGCCTGAGGAGTTGGGGGATGGGCAAAATGGGTGAAGAGAGTTAAAAGCAAATTTCTAGTTGTAAAACAAGTAAGTCCTGGGATACAAAGTACAACATGGTGAGTATAATTAATAATCCTGTATTGCATGTCTGAAAGGTGCTAAGAGAGTCCATCTTAAAAGCTCTCATCACAAGGGGGAAAAAACTTTAAACAAAAACCACTGAGTCCTATATTTTATATGGGCGAATTTTATGGTAGTGAATTATGTTTCAATAGAGCTGTTAACCCCCTCCTCCCACACCCCAAACATCTAAGTTGCTCTTCTGCTCTGAATTCTCCCATGGCTCTCATCTCTCTGGAGGAATAAAAACCAAATTCCTCACCATGGCCCATGAGACCCCACGTGATGCAGTGGTCTAGACCATTCTCTGCCCTCACCTCCCCCACACCCTCCCCAGGCCCCGTTCTCCCCCTGTCACTCACTGCTCCAGACATGCTGGACTCCCAAATATTTTGCCAACATACCAGGCACTGTTTGGGCTTCAGCACTGGCTGACCCCTCTGCCTGGGAGGTTCTTTCCCAAGAGATCCACAAGCTTCAACTCCCCACCTCCTTCAGGTCTCTGTTCAAAAGTAACCCTCTCAATTAGAACACCCCGATCAGTCTACTTAAAAACTCCTCTGCCTCCCCATCCCTCCCAATTCCTTCACATCTCTGCTCAGTTTCCCCCTCACAGTCCTTATCACCTTTTAAAAATTATAGAATTTATATATTTATTGTATCAGCATCCCCTCCTGCCCGCCACCCACCCAGCTTCCATCCCTGTGAGCAGTTCCTTGTGTATCTGTCTAGAGATAATCCATACAGAAATAGGCTGATGGGGCAGTGGCTAACAGCATGGACTCGTAGGCAGTCTGAACTTAAAGGTCTGGCTTTGCTACTTCTTGGTTTCTGGTAAGTGACTCCAGAGAGCTGTGCCTGGGTTTCTCCATCCAAATGGACATAAGAGAGACTTCCCTGGGGGTCCAGTGGCTAAGACTCCAGGCTTCCAATGCAGGGGGGCCCTGGGTTTGATCCCTGGTCAGGGAACTAAATTCCACATGCTGCAACTAAAGATACCAAACGTCACAACTAAGACCCAGCACAGCCAAATAAATAAATAAATAATTTTTTTAATGGGCATAAGAATCATATCCACCTCCGTGAGAATGTCAGAATTAAATGAGTCACTGAGAATAGTCTGGCATATAGTAAGTGCTCATAGAGTGTTGGTTGTTATTTTTTTATGATTAAGCACTAAAGTCTTAAAAAGGAAGAAAGGTCAGCCATCTGCACTTCAACCATCTTGACCACTGAGTGATTTGCATATCCTTAGACAAGTCCCTTCCCCCTTTCAGCTTTAGTTGCTCCTTTTATGAAACAGAGATGGGAGAAATATTCCCAAGGGCCTGAGAAGCAATGACTTTTCCCGGAAACTTTAAAAAATAACTTTGTGAGTTCCCTGGTGGTCTAGTGATTTTAGATGGCGCTTTCAGTGCAATGCCCCAGTTCTCTGGTCAGAGAAATAAGATCCTGCAAATCTCGTGGCACAGCCAAAAGCAAAAAAAGCAAAAAAAAAAAAAAGTAAAAAAAAAAAAACTTTGTTGCTGTAAAAGGAAGTATCTTTTAATCCACACACACACCACCACTACAACTCACACCTACCAGAAGGGGAGCTCCACGGGGCAAGGACTTTTTTCTGTTTTGTTCCTTACTATATCCAGATTGCCTTAGTGGGCCCTGGACATACAAGTGAGTACAGCAGACCTTACTCTCTCAGAAGTCAAAGGGACAGAGAGGTGGACACACCCGTGTAGCCCATGTAGTCACAAAGGTCAATGCAGCAACAAATACCCATTCTTCAGACTGTGAGTCAGGTGGAGATTGGATCCTAGTCCTGGCTCCCTCTTGCTTTGTGACCAGGGTAATAGCCCCTCTCTGAGTCTCTATTTACCCATCCATGCAGTTAGTACAATTATTGGGCTTATCCAAAAGAAAAATGGGCAAAAGGTGTGAACAGGCAATTCAGAGAATTACAAGTGGGTCAACAAGCATACAAAATGTGTTGTATGAGAGTAGGGAGACATGCTAATTAAAATGAAAACATTTTTTCCCCTAGATTGGCAAAATGAAAATGATTAATAGCATCTCTTGTTTGGTGAAGGGGTGAAAAAAAATGGGCCTCTCGGAAATTACTGTTGGAAATGTCAACTGAGGGTAGTTTCAGTGGAAGGAATTGTGACTATGTCAATTATAATTTTTTTTAATTTTTAATTTTTTATAATTTCAAATGATTGTACTGTAATGACCAAGTGAGTCTATTTCTAGGATCCTACAGAAATATGTATATGCACAAAGAGGCATATACAAAGAAACAATTGCACTAAAGTCTAAAATATGAGACTGACGCACTGCCTACTGCACTAAGAAGGCTCTTAAAGTCTAAAATAGAAAGAATTGAGGAGCTGACAATAAGGTTAGATCATGGGTAACCCCAACCCCATTGGAATCATATGCAGCTACTACAGTGATAGGAAAATACGTCACCTAAATTTAGATGAGATGAAAAAACACCTAGAATACAACTTAGTAAAACTGACATATGAAGAAATAGAAAAGCATAAACAAATAAACAGAAAAGCTAATAAATAGTACTAACCCCTCAAAGAAATTCAACTAATTAAAACCCTTCCCATATAGAAATCTCCAGGCACAGATTAAAAAATTGTTAAACAGTGTATACATATGGCTCAACTTATGTAAATAGTTTTAGCTGGACAGAGTATAACTATATGTATATTAATATATATGGACATCCCTGGTGGTTCAGCTGGTGAAGAAGCTGCCTGCAATGAGGGAGACCTGGGTTCGACCCCTGGGTTGGGAAGGTCCCCTGGAGAAGGGGATCTACCCACTCCAGTATTCTGACCTGGAGAATTGCATGGATTATACATCCATGGGTTCGCAAAGAGTTAGACTTTACTGAGCGACTTTCACTTCACTTCATGCATATGTATAGTCTCATATATTTATATAGCTACTAGGATTCATACATGTATGCAAACACATAAAGGAAAACATACAAGGATGCACATCAAACTGATTATGATGACTTCTGAGAGAAGGCATTTGGGGCTGTCACTTTTACCTATATTATTTCCATTTCTAAACATTTTGTTTTTTATTTCTGTATTATTTCCATTTTATGAAACCATATTTATGACCAAACAAAACTCAACCTAAGGTTAGATTCATTGATATAAAATATTCAGTGGTAAAAAAAAAATGCTATTGAGACCTAGGCTAGGATTTAACATCTGGTTCTGACATTACCATACCCAAAGCAAACAGTAGTTGCTCAATAAATAGTAGTCCAAAGGAAAAGTCCATTTAACCACAGAAGGAAAGTCCACCACCACATATGTAACACTGTGCATTTATTTACAAAGAGGTTAAAGAAACACACAGATTCTGGCCCCCCTGTGCACTGGGGAGTCACCATCGTCATAATAAATACAGTAATTTAAAAAAAAAAAAAGAAAAAAATACTGGATTGGAACAACTGAGGGTCATCCTGGGCTTCCCCCACTCCCTCTCACAGGGGGTGCCACGAGATAGAAGCCATCTTCCTTCCACTCTTCTACCTCCCAATCCTTCATATCTGTCCAGGGAGGGAGGTGAAAGAGTCTTTCCCTGGTGTCACCAACTCCTACTTGACCCTCAAAACCCCAAAGTCAGTGCTCCTTCCCTTTCCAGGGCACTCTGCAAGCACCCTCTGGGTCAGCCACAGAGTCTCTGACCAGGGTGCTAAGGGGATATCCTAAGGGTTCAAGGACGTGGAGGGGGGCACTTTGTGAATGTGAACGGGGGCCATAACTGGGCATGGAAACTAGGAATAAGAGGGCTCAGTGAGAGAAACGAAGAAGAAAAAACGGACTAACTGTCTAAACTAAAATGGGGAAATTCAAACTGAATTACCCCTTCTGTATACCATAGTACAGACATAGTACAGATGAAGAAAGTGAGGCCCACAGAAAGGGAACTTTCTAGCCCAAGGGCTGCAGAGTCCGCAGCTCATCTGGGTCAAACAGGGCTCCTCCCCAATTCCTCCCTGTGGTGGAGGAGGAGCCTTTTCAACCCAGACTGCAATGAATGGGGCAGTGAGGAAGGGTCTTTGGAAGCAGAGAGAATGGTGGTCTTTGGAAAGGAGGTGTAGAAGGGTCAGTGATTGGGGGGTGTAGTGGTGCAGAGGCCATGTAGGGGGATCCCAAGCAAACCTCTAAACTCACACTGTAGTCATGACCTTGAGAGAACCCGAACGGAAACGCAGGATCTTCTTCTTGAGCGCGTGGGAAGCCTTGATCTTCACAAAGACTTTGGCGGGGCCCGCAGGCGCCCCTCCACCCGCACCAGCCCCTGGCCCGGAGGCTGCGGTGGCTGCCACCAGCTGCTGCGGCCACACGAGGCCACCGCTGCCATCGGAGTCGCTGGATGCGGAGCTGAAGGCAGGCGACTCGCCCTCGCTGGCGCTCGATTCACTCTCCCCGTAGCCGCCTCCGCCAACGCCGCTTGCCGGGCCCCGGCGCCCCAAGGGCCCCAGGCGCCCGGCCGAACACTCCGAGTCGCTGCCCGCGCAGCCGTAGAGCAGACGGCGCTGAGGAGCTGACGGGGATGGGCCAGGACCCGGGCCTCGGGCGGCGGGGCCGCGGGGCCGGCCTCGGCGCCCATCGGCAGCGTCGATCTCGGCCGTGGAGCGCCAGCGGCGGCAGGACCCGGCGGCCTGAGCCGCGAGAGTGGGTGCTGGACCACGGCGAGGCCGTGGCGGCCGAGGCTCTTCCCTTTCGGCTGTGGGGTACTTGGGGGGACCTGGAGGAACTGCGGCGGCGCGGCCCAAAAGGCTGGTCTCGGACTGGGAGCGCGCGGCCTTGCGAGCCCTGGGCGAGCCCCGGCGGCCCGAGGCCTCGGTCATGCGTCCGCGGCGGCCCGCGGCCCGGGGACGCTCCCGGGGTGGGGACTGCTCCACGCTGCGGCCCCGTGTCAGAGGGGGCGCTTTACGGCGCGCCGCGCGGCCAGGGAGGCCGCGGGTGGCGGCCTGAGCGCCCGGGATGTACTGTGCCTTCACCAGGCGGCCCTCCGCCGGGCTGTCGGGGGGCGAGGGGGCAGCGGGCGGGGCCACGGGCTCGGGGGTCGCCTCCGCCTCCCACGGCGAGGCCCAGGCGCGGCCCAACGGGGCCGGGCTGGCGGGACGGACCCCCGCGCGCTCCACCGGGGGCTCGGGCGCGGATCGCGCGCCTCCGGGGGGCGGGGACGCGTCGGGAGGCCGCTGGCGCACGCTGTTCTGGCGCCGCGGGCCCCCGTCCGCGCCCCCGGGACTGGTCCGGGGCTGGCCCGCCCCCCGGCGGCGGCGCCTGCGCAAGAGCGCCGAGATGTAGCCGTCCAGGGGCCGCCCCGCGCCCGCGGCTTCGGGCGAGTCCGGGGGAGGGCGGCCGCAGGGCCGTGGGCTGCGCAGCGCCACGGCGTGCAGGGGGCTGGGCGTCAGGAAGGGCCCCGCGCGGGCTCGTCGCTCCGCGGAGGAGCAGGCCTCCGGGCCCGCAGACCCCGCAGCCGTCGGGTAGGGCGCCGAGAAGGACCGCGGCACGGCTGCCCTAGCGCCCACTGGCTCGGGTGCGCTGGGACTGGCGTCTCCTAGGGGAGGGAGGCAAAAAAGGAAGAGAGAGGAGAAGCTCTCAAAGCCCTTTCCCTATGAGCCTAGGAGGAGCAGTTTGCCTGCCGCCTGCCCTACTCTCCCACTCCCATTAGAAACAACAGTAACAACGAAGCACCTGCTCTCACCCCTTTCCACACATCAGGTTCATAACGAAGTCTTCACAGCGGCCTCCAAGGCCTTGCATGGTCCGTCCTGCCTCTGCGTGTCTGACCTCCAACTCCTGGATGCACGGGGCCAGTCTCTGTATTGGCTGCTCCTGCTATCTAAACTACCCTTCTCTCAGGATGTCTGCTTGACCCACTCCCGCTCTTACTTTAGGGCGCCACTCCAACGTCACAGCCTCAGTGACGCCGTCTCTGGCCATATTTTCTACAGTTGCAGTTCCCTTCCCGGCTCCCAGAGACATGCTCTCATCCCCTTCCATAATTTTATTTTCATGGTACATGTCAATATCTACTATCCTAGGGACTTCCCTGGTGGTCCAGGGGTTAAGACTCCGTGCTTCCAATGCAGGCGGCATGGGTTCAGTCCCTGGTCGGGGAACTAAGATCTTAACATGGGACTTGACCATTAAATAAATGAAAAGTGAAAGTCATTCAGTCACGTGACATTCTTTGTGACCCTATGGACTGTAGCCCGCCAGGCTCCTCCATCCATGGGATTTCCCTGGCAAGAATACTGGAGTAGATTGCCATTTCCTTCTCCAGGGGATCTTCCCGACCCAGGGATCAAACCCGTGCCTCCTGCATTGCAGGTGGATTCCTTACTGTCTGAACCACCACGGAGCTTATTAAATAAATAAATAAAATCTAATATCTTAGATGTTTTACTTATTTATCTTGTATATTATCTATTTCTTTCACTCGAATGTCAGTTTCATGAAGACAGTGATTTCTTTACTGCTCTATTCCTCACCCCTATGATATGTGCCAGGAAGGCACATAGTAGGGACTCAGAAAGAAAGGTAGTTGAACAAATGAATAGCAGCGATTTACTGAATGGCTACCATGTGCCATGTTCCAATGTCTTTGGGCAGAGGCTCACTGAATAGTCAAAACTTCCCTGTGAAGTAGATGCTGTTATGAATCCCATTTTAATGGATGGAGAAATAACACCCAGAAAGAAGGAATGTGCTCAAAATCACACAGAAAGGGACAGTTACAGCCAGACTTCAAATCCAGGTTGATCTGACTCAGATGCTTGTGATCAAAAGCCTAGCTCTTGGGGCCCAACCCCACCCACCTTACCTAGGGACTTGGGCCTCTCGCTGGCATAGATGCCCCGGGGTTCAGCGGGACCCAGGCGTCCATAGGAGCCAGAGCCAGAGAAGCCACTGTCCCCACAGAAAGTCGAGGGTGGTGAGTCCGGGCCTCCCGTGGAGCTGGGGTCTTCATAGAAGCCTAGATTTCAAAGAGAAGGGGAGAAAACAATCAGGGGGGCCTGAAAGGCGGACATGGGGTGGAGGGGAGGAGATCAAGAGGCAGAGTGAGGAGCCTGAGAAACAGGAGACAGTGGGGTGGGGGGGCCCAGGCAGACCACACTACCTCTACCCATGCTTACCCGAGCTGCGTCCACTCTCCTGTTCCAAGCCCCCAGACTCCAGGCTCAGGTCTCCCAGCTGCTGGCCCAGGTCCCAGATGAGCCCAGGCAAGGCCTCCTAAGGAGGTAGGGAGAGCAAGATGATCAGAAGAGCCCCCAGTCCTCTGTCAACTGGTCTTCTATTCTAGCAGCTCATGGGCAGAGTTTCGGTTTGACAGTGAGGCTTGATTTCAAAAAGGTAAAAGCAGTACCCAACTTCCAGGATTCCTTTCAATATTTCTGTCTCTTCAACCCATTAGAAAGTCCTCCTGGTCGTCTAACTCCAGTCCCTCATGCTGCAGTCACCTCATTCCCTCTTAAGTGTGAGTGATAAGGCTTCCAAAGGCCCCATCTCTTGTCCCTTCTCTACCAGCTGTTCCCTCCATCTGGAGCTCATGGCTCCTTAACCCCTATTAGAATGCTCTTTGAGCATAACTTCAGGTCTTCCTGCTGTAAAGGCAGGTCACTGCTAGAAGTTAGTGTTCAGGACCCAGCAGATCTCTCAGCCATTCATTCATCTGCCTTCCCCCAGACTTTTACTCTCTCTTCTCAGATGCTTCCACCTCCCCTCATGGCCCCGCTTTTTAATATTTATTTATTTATTTACTTGGCTGCTCCAGGTTGTAGTTGCAGCAGGTGGGATCTAACTCGCTGATCAGGGATCTAACCCCCCCCCCTGCCCCCACATTGGGAGTGTTCAGAGTCCTAGCCACTGGACCGCCAGGGAAGTCCCCCCAGTGCCCCTTATCACCAATGAAAAGTCCTTCTGCAAGTCTTCCTTAAGTTTTTCTTGCTGCAGGCTGGCTCTGTCCCTCATTTGGGTAAAACAGGCTGACCACAATTTATATAAATCTTTGCACCCCTCAGAAAGAATCCCCTCATGTCTACTGGAGGGCTTCCCTGATGGCTCAGTGGTAAAGAATCCACCTGCCAATGCAGGAAATTCAGGAGACGCAGGTTCGATCCCTGGGTTGGGAAGATTCCCTGAGGGAGGGCATGGCAACCCACCCCAGTATTCTTGCCTGGGAAATCCCATGGACAGAGGAGCCTGGTGGACTACAGTCCATGGGGTCGCAAAGAGTCTGACATGATTTAGCGACTGATCAACAACAAATGCTTACTGGAAAGCCCTTCTGTGAATCTAGCCTTAGTGGAACTACCATAGCAAACCCCAGGGGGTTCCATTGCCTCCAGCAGGGACCTCTCCTCCTCCTGCCTTAGCTCCATCCTCACCTAGAAGCCCTAGTGTCTGTCACAGCACCTCATCCCCATGGGAAATGTCGATGGAGTCTACCCTGGATCCTTTGTGCTGCAGGAAAAGACCACCTCCTATCAGATGTGAATAAATGAAGGTGAAACCCTTTAAGGGGAGTGACTGGGACACGGTGGGGGCAGGGGCTGAAACAACACACATGGGGTCTCCAAGACACTAGGACTTAACCCGCTTTTGAAAAACAGGACTGGAGCCAGGAAGAGTCTCGCAGGGATCTGGGTGAGGCCAGAGGTGGGGGCAGCCTCGGGCTGACGGTTGACCCTCAGACAAAAGCGGCTTGTCTGGACGGCAGGCGGGCAGCGGGAGGGAGGGAAGGGGGGAGGAGGGGCTGAGAGGGCAGCCGCCCAGGCTTGCCTATTTAGGGCAGAAAGACTGGCCGGCTCCCCCGCAGACAACCCCCCCTCCAACTTCCTATTCCTGTGGCTGCTCTCCTGGGCCCTGGTCCTTACCCCTCCCCCCCAGAAGAGAAGCCCCCATCTGGGCTTGTATCTGGGAGGAAAGTCAACAGATCTTTTCACTTTGAGCTCAGTGGACAGAGATGCTCAGAGTGGTGTCATCCTTGAGCAGATTCCAGGGATGCAGATGCATGATGCAGTGTCAGGGATGGCTAAAACACATCAAGGACCACCCCTATAATCCCACATCCTGTCCCACACTAATCATGTCCTTGCTCTCTCCGCTGTAGCCACACTGGCCTCCTGACTGTTCCCTGAACATACCAGGCATGCTCCTAACTCAGTAGGATGTGTTTCCCCAGCACGCTCTCCTGGCTCCCTCCCTTGCTTCATTCAGATGCCTAACATGTTCCCTTCTCTGATCACTCTTTCCAAAATAACTCCCCATCGTTCTGCACCTGGGTTGCTCTGCTTTTTCCCCCCACCCCCACCCCCAACAGAGCAGCAATGACCTCCTGACTTAAAATGATGTATCAGGCTGTCATTTGTTCATTGTCTTTCTCACCAGATCGTCAGTCCCAGCCCCAGAAGAGCAGAGATTTGGGTCTGTTCTGTATACTGCTGCGCCGTCCCTGTCACCAGCCCCCCAACCCAGTCCCAGTGCCTATGACAGTTCCTGGCTCAAAGTAGGTACCCAGGAAATGTTTGGAAAAGGAATGAATGAATACAGCAGAATACTATACAGCTGTTAAAATGGAATGAGGCAATTTCTATATAATAGAACCATCATCAAGACCTATTGTGGAGTGAAAAAAGGAAAATGCAGAGGGACTTCCCTGGTGGTCCAGTGGTTAAGATCCACCAGGCAGGAGACATGGGTTTGATCCCTAGTTGGGGAACTAAGATGCCAAATGCCCCGAGGCAACTAAGCCCACACTCCACAGCTAGAGAAGCCTGTGCATTGCAACACACAGCCCAAGTGCCATAACGCAGAGCTAGCACAGTCAAAAAAAAATACAAAAGCAGAATGTATAGTATAATGATGAGTCAGAACTACTACCTGGGGGTTGTGTTAAAAGCTAAGTTACTGGGTCTGACCCCCCATAGCTTCTGATTCCAGGCAGGAGCCTAAGAAATTGAATTTCTAACAAGTTCCTGGGTGATGCTACTAGTCCATCAGGCCACACTTTAAGAACTACTGCTATAGTCTCTGATACCTCACCCAAGAAACTGGAATTTGAAAAAAGCAAAGCAAACTCTACATATTTTGGAATGTAGGTTGTTTTTGTACATAGATGCAGAATTCACACCAGGGTGACAATGATGATCACAGGCAAGAGGGTGGATTTTAGGGAGTCAAGGGAGGGATGAGGGGACTGGATGGTAGGATGAAGTGTTTATGGAGGCACAGCTGGGAGCCGAATTGCCAGGGTTCAAGTTCAACTCACAGCCACTTGCCAGCTGTATGACCTTGAGCTGGTTTCTGGGCCTCAGTTTCCTCGTCTGTAACATGGGCATCTTTTGATTCCAATAGGGTTTTTGTAAGGATTAAACAAATTTAAACAGCAGTTCCTTTTAAGCACTAAATAAACACTGACTTTTATTATTACATGAAAGCCATGAATTTCTAACAGGGAAAATATAAAATCATGCTTTACTGGTGTAATTAGAAATAAATGAAAAAAGATTTTTTTCCCCAGTAAGTTCTGCAGGTCCAATTTCAGTTCTTCCACTTCAGGGAAGAGCAGGAGTAAGGAAGATAAATAGCAGAGGCCTCTTCCTCCCCAGTGCCTGGACCCTACAACA
Source organism: Odocoileus virginianus (assembly GCF_023699985.2). NCBI lineage: Eukaryota > Metazoa > Chordata > Mammalia > Artiodactyla > Cervidae > Odocoileus > Odocoileus virginianus. Next base: position 8,049,604 of record NC_069693.1, on the reverse strand, counting down.
CCCCCCTATTTGCAAGTCTGACCTCATTTCTTCATCCTCCCAGCTGCAAGGAGATGAATCTTTAAAAGACCAGAAGGTCCTTGGCCTGAATCTGGCTCTCTGCCTATTCACAGTGCCCCTTATGGCTTTTTGGTTTTTTTTTTTGCAAGCCCATTTGCAAGTGGGCCTGAGGCTGCCCACTTCAGGCAGGTTTAAGATGAATGTGGTTTGGACCTCTGGAGACCCCTTTGCCCAAACTTTCCCAGACCTTTATTGCCCCCATTCACAAGTCCCTGGTCTGTGTCCAATTCCCTTGATCTCTGTTAGGAAGTCCTTCTGCAAGTCTAACTTGAGTCCTTCTTGCTGGAAGGGGACCATTTTCCTTGGCGGGAGAGAACAGCACTCCTGCCCCATTCAGGATTCTTGCCTCTTTTCTCTGAGGTTCCCCCTAATCTTTCCCTGCATCCCTATCTTTCCTACTAGAAACGAATCAATTCTGGCCCCAATCAATTCTTGTTTCAAAGGGAGTGTATCCCTGGGTGGTGGGGTGGAGGAGTCGAAGGGGTGAGCATCACACAACAGAGGTTCAGGGATCAGAGGAGGCCCCCACCCCCTCTTTGGAAGGACCCAGGAACCCCCAACACCAGAGGAGTTTATATTTAGCGCTTCTCTGCTCCTCCCTCAGTGGCGCTGTCTCCCTCCCGTTGCCTGCCACCGCCTCCTCCCTGATGCAGGGACGGAGCTCTGCTTGGAGATTGTTGGGGGTGGGGGTAGGGGGGGAGTACTGATGGGTGGGAGTAGACAGAGGGGCAGAAAAGGGGGAGACTGAGGCAGAGAGGGAGAGGATGAGGGGCAGGGAGGCAGGACACAGCTGGCCCATCCCCATGCCTTCTGCCTCTCTTTGGAGGGATGGGAGGTGCCTTCCCAAGCCCAGCCAGCTTAGGGTGGGGTGAGCTGGTGAGGGCCCCCACAATGCGCGGCTCTAACTTTGGGAGGGGGTGGGGCCTCCCACAGCTGTTTCTGTTTCCACAGAAGAATGTGCAGGGTCCCTCTCCTGACGGGGGGCGGGGTGGGGGGGTGGGGGGAGGGGCTGGCCGTCCTGCCCCAGAGTCTGGCTTCACTTTACCCCCACCTTCCCGCCATTCCCCATCCGAGGAGGGGGCAGTCGAGGTCAATAGCAGGGAGAGCCCCCTCCCCCTGCTACCTCGGCTCAGGTTTCCCCAAATGGGAAGCTCTGACCACACACAGGCTTGGGGATGGGATCAGCAAGTGGAGCTGGGGTCTGGGGCCTGGCAGGCTGGGGGGGAGGGGAAGAGAGAGACAGGGATGTGGGGCAGGAAGAAATGCAAGAAAGGAAGACCAAGGGAGACAGAGAGACAGAGGACTGAGAAGGCAGACAGACAGGCACAGAAAGTCACAGAGATGTGTCAGGAGGGAAGAGAGTGCAAGAAACCCAGGAGAATTAAGGAATAACAAAGAGAGGCAGAGAGGGGTGATGCTCCCTAAGTCATTCTGGACACCTTGCCTCATCTTCCACCAAGCACCCAGGGTGTCTAGAAGTCAGACTCCCATGCTGCTTCAATTTGTCACCACTTGGGTTAAGCAGGGCTGTGACCAGGTAGCAAAGGAGGGAAAGTGTCACCAGAGAGGCGAGATCACCGTGGGATCCTAAGGGACTGAACTTCCTCAAGGCAGCAATCCCTCCCTCAGGAGGCTTGAGGATCCCCTCCCCCCTCCCAGCCCCCTCCGTAGATCTCCAAGCGCACCAGGACTTAGGGAAGACGTGAGGGCGGGGGGGGGCGCTGATAGGGAGACCAGGAGAGGGTCATGTTTGGATCCGGCTGTGTGACCTTGGGTGAGTCGTTTGCCTTCCCTGAGTCTCAGGTTTTTTCCTCTATGAAATGGGTACTATCATCCCCTTATCCCCCAAGCTGCAAGAAGACAACGCCTGCCAAATACTCAGCCCGGGCTTGACACGTACTTGGCGCCCAGATGGATTTTCCTTGGGGAAGGGGTGTAGGAAATGCGGCCCTGTGCATCACAAGAGGGTCCGGCAGAGGCGATGCAGCCCCCTTTCTCAGTTTGGGGGCGGGGAGGCCTGATCCCGCCCGCCGCCCAGACTCTCCAGCCCCACCCCCCTCTTCTTTTCCCCTCCTCCCTCCCCCACCCGGACGGGTGTCTGAGCATCCAACCGAGACAGACAGACAGACACAGACGAGGGCACAGGAACGGAAGGACAGGTGGCCCCTCACCAGCTGTTCTTCCAGGGCCGCTGCGGCCCGGCGCGCCGCCGCCGCATCTTCGTCCTCGTCGGCGTCCTCCTCGTCCTCGGCCTCGGCGCCCCCCATTCCGGGCTGGGCCAGCCGCAGCGCCTGCTGCACGCGGTACTCCTGCCTCTCCCGGAGCCAGTGTAACTCGCAGAGCCCGGCCAGGCTGCCCTCTAGCCAGCCCCGCAGCCGACCCCGCTCGGGGCTCACCGGGAACGAGAAGGCCCGGATCATGGCTGCGGCCCCCCGCCCCAGACCGGCCGGGCCCCGCGGCCACCCCTCTCCCGGTCCCACCTCCCCGCCCCAACAGCCCGCCTGCCAGCCCGCCCGCTGGCCCGGCTGTCACCGTCTCATCTGCATAGGCGCCCGCCCATTGGGCCGCCCACCCGCGCCTTATCTGCATGGCCACGCCCCCGGCGACAGAGCAACCCCGGCTTATTGGCTGGTACCCTTCCTTACGAAGATGCTCTGCTGTGCACCCTCCAAAGGGACGCATGCTCGCAGCTGCCTACTCGATCGGCTTACGGCCCTCCTCGCCACGCCCCCCTTCTCACCGCCCTTTTGGCCATGGCCACGCCCCCACGCGTCACAATGAAACAAGTCCTCCCTTGCCCGGATGTCATTGGTCCTAGTCTCTCCCATCCCGCAACTGGTTCCGCCCCCTTGCGGGAGAGCTCTGGCTGCCATTGGACTGTCCCGCGAGAAGGGCGGGGGTGATCTATAAATAGAGAATGGGTCCATGTGACATTTTGGCAGCTGCTCCTGTCTCCCCACCTCTCTTAACCTTCAGCTTCTGAAGCGGCGCACGGGGAGGAAAGGATTTGAGAGTCCAGTGCTGATTTTGCCTCCTCTTCCAGGAAGCCTTCCCAGATATTCAGCTGTAATACGAGAGGGCCAGGCCAACTGAGACGACATCCACCCATAAAATTGTGCTTCTAGCGAGGCCAGCTTCACGGGCATATGACCCGCTTAGGAGGGCCCCGAGTTTGGTTTAATACTCTGCTGTTACTGTCTTGAAATTCTTATTTTTTGAAAAAGGGCCTTGCATTTTCATTTTGCACTAGGCCTTTCAAATTCGGTAGCCAGTTCTAACGTCTAGAGTCTAAGATCGGTCATGTTCCAATTCGGGAATTATAAGACCCTGGGCCGAACAGAATCTAAGTGTCTTTTATCTCCCAGATGCTGTGAGGCTTTGCGCTCACCATTCAACGATTCCAGGGGCCTTTGTACTACGTTCTAAGAGGCTTTGTTCTCCCCCTTCTAAGATGCTCTGTTCTCAACGCTCTACAGTTCATAAGAGTCTGAGCCTGACATTCGTTTGCAAGGTTCCCTCCTCCTTCCCCTGGCTCCTTGAACAGGGCTGGTGCCCCCTCAGGCGGCCAGCCTGGGTCACTACGCTGAGTGTGCGTCCCTACTACCTTCAAGATCTAGCTCCAAAATTTATACCCATTTCTCAGACAAACTTTGACTCCCTAAAAACCAGGACCCAGAAGATCGTGCAAGATCCTCCCTCCTTTAATGATCCCAGGTTAACTTCTGGTCCTGGACTGGAGAGACAAAGTTAGAGATTGCGAGCAAAGACTCCAGAACCAGACTGCCTGGGGTGAGCCCTAGCTCTGCCACGTTCTAGCTGTGTGACCTTGGAAAACATGCTTGCCCTCTCTGTGCCCCACTTTCCTTAGCTGTCTAATCGGGGCTGTAATACTGTCTACTGCATTGAGTTGTTATGAGGATTAAGGGAGATGTTTGTCAAGTGCTTGGCGCACTTCCATTATAAAGAGCCACGGAAGGGTCTGATAAATAAGTTAAAAATAATCTTGTGAGTCCTATGGAGAAAAAAAATGAGTCTGGATTTTAGTATAGATAAACTTTATTCAATCCTCCTCTTGTTTAAGACAGATGTAGACTGTCATTTATTGTTGTTGTTCAGTCACTAAGTCATGTTTGACTCTTTGCAACCCCATGGATTGTAACCCACCAGGCTCCTCTGTCTGTGGAATTTCCCAGGCAAGAATGCTGGAGTGGGTTGCCATTTCCTTAAGTTACATTAATTTACCAACAGTGGGGAGATGATCAGGTTGATGAAAGGGGATATGGAAAGCTCGCTCTCAGACAAGATTTTCTTGGCAGTAAGTGTGTGGGGTGATGTCAGGATTGGTTTTCATCCCGGCTGTTTGTGCAAGACCAGTGGAACCATTTTCTGTGTAACATGTTGGATCTGGAGCTGACTTAGGGTTCTGGTCACCAGCCATTTCATTTGGATAAGTATTCCTAGGAAGATAAATAAAAAGAGAATTGCTCATGATCCAATTAGGGAGTAAAACCAAAGATTTGAGACAAGAGTGCAGCCAGCTGAGAGGGTTCCAAATAGGAGATGAAGAGAGATCCTTAGTAGGTGGAGTCAGAAGAGTGGTAGAAATTTTGTGGATTTCCTTGTTGGCCTTTGGATGGTGGTGATGATGATATCTGCAGAGTTCCTGGGAATGAACATACTGCACATGACTCCTGATCTATAGATGATAGGGTAGGGGGAGCTTCCTGTGCAGATGGAGCTCTGAGCTGGGAAGGGTCTTGAAAGGGAGTATGGAAGGAGGGCATGGCAACCGAGTCTAGTATTCTTGCCAGGATAATCCCACGGACAGAGGAGCCTCGTAGGCTGTGGTCCACGGGGTCGCAAACAATCAGACACCACTGAGCAACTGGGCACCCATGCACACAGACACCCATGGAGAACTAAGATCTCACATGCCACGTGATAAAGCAAAAAAAAAAAAAAATTAAACAATGTAGCTAATTGTGGCATCTCATCAAAATCATTGCTGGGCCCTGAGGGCAGTTGAGAGGTGAATGGACTATGAGATACTTAAGGGGTGGGGTGGCCCCTGTATCTACAAAGCTGGGGGTAGCATGCCCATTAATGGGGATGGTCATTTGCCTCTGTGAGTTGAGGGGTGTTTATGGATGCAGAGGAGAAGGTCTGCTGGAAGTCACCAGGGAGAATGAATCCCAGGTTCAAATTCCTTTTATTTATTTATTTAAATATTTATTTGGCTGCATCAGGTCTTAGTTGTAGCATATGGGATCTAGTTCCCTGATCAGGGATGGTACTCAGGCCCCCTGCATTGGGAGCACAGAGTCTTAGCCACTGGACCACCAAGGAAGTCCTTCAAATTCCTTTATTGTATTTTAAAGCTGGACAGGCTCAAGTCCAACGTCCCTTTTCTTTATAGTACCTGTAGGTGTCTCTCTTAAGATTAGGCTTAGTGGTTTCTGATGGGCCAATAGGATGGCTTTTTACCTATTTATCTCCAGGTGCTTAAGTAGCAGGACCTTAAATTGGATTGTGTGGATTTTTTTTTTTCATCCTCATGTTGGACTCTCTTAGAGTTCTGTAATCAAGCTAACATGATTTTTTTGATCATCTAATTTCTGACCTCAGGATGTTGACAAAAGTCGTGGCCAGGATAGAAGCAGTGTGATTATCAAGGATCAGGCCTGAGTAGTCTTTTCATCCATCTCCTAGCCTGCTCTATCACTGCAGATGGATTTGGCCCTCTGTTGTCTACCCTTCTGGATTTTAGACCAGTCAGTTTTAGGAGAAACATTCAGGATTGGGTCTAAGAGACATGCCCCAAACGTGTGGGCTTGGAATATGCCTCGGAGGTGTTCGGGTTTGTTTGGAGATCCTCATTGACTAGGGTTCATTCAACTTTTTCAAATTAAAGAGCTGCAACTCCCCAACTGACCAGCAGATGGGCTAATTGATATAAATTGGGAAGACATGGAGCCTAAGCTCTAGGTACTAGCCTAAAGTTTTGTTTTGTTGCTAAGTCGTGTCTCTTTTGTGACCCCATGGACTATATAGCCCACTAGGATCTTCTGTCCATGGGATTTCCCAGGCAAGAATACTGGAGTGGGTTGCAATTTCCTCCTCCAGAGGATCTTCCCGACCCAGGGATCAAACCCACATTTCCGGCATTGCAGGCAGTTTTAAATTGGCTGCTGAATACTATCCTGGTTATATGGGGCTCAGGAAAATCTTTAACTACGGTGTGTAACTTCGAGCGTGACCAAGGTGTATAGAGAGCTTGGCTAAGCGCATGCTCTGATCGTTTGCCTTCAGCTCTAGGCCAAAAGTCTGGGTGATAATGGGGAGCTAGGGCAGTGGAGGACAGGGGTCAAAGGACAGAGGTTCTCTCTGCCTACAACCTTCTGGGTGAAGGTGAACTGCAAGAAGTCAGCTTAGAAGAACTGCCCCCAAAGACACCCAGGCTCATGCTAGGCTGCCCCATCCTCTTGGGCTCTCCCATTCCAGCCCTCCCCACTCTGGGTCCTCACTAGTCAGGAACAAGCCTGTCTCCCCCACTGGATGGTGAAGCCGCTGAAGGCAGGACCTGGGCTGGCTTGATCACCACCATGTCCCCAGCATCACCCCACACAGTGTGACAAATGGATGAGCCAGCGAATGAGAGAAGTCATTATATCAACTTATAAGAAAATACCAACTACTGTGTATCGACTTTCTACCATAGATCAGGTGTGCAGTTAGTAGCAATAACACCAAATTAAAAAATTAAACCATTAAGCCATGAGATTACTTGAGCTTTTCTAAATCCTTCACCCCTCCGATCATATTCCTTCTATTTCTCCTCCATTAATTTTCCCTCTCCTCTTTATGCTTTCACATTGTTTCCCTTTCTAGTCTTCCCTCCTGGCAGTGCTCCCTCTGTATATTTTTTTATCCGTTAGTTCTCCTTCCAAAACTCCTCTCCCTTCAGTGCCCCTCCCTCCACTCCTCCTCCATCCCATCGTTTTTCCAGATGAACTCCATCTTGGTGAGCAACAGACTCAATAATACGAGAGTGCGGTGTGGCCAAAGACCAAGGCCATAGGGCCAGAGATGAGTCCATTTTAATTGCTGGGGAATTAACTTTGGAAATAACCCCGGCCCCTGCCCCTCCCCCGGGGGCGTGTCCAAGTTGGGCAGGAAACTGCTTTCCTCAGAACAGTTCCATCACTGGTAAGGTGTGAAGCGCCGCTCTCCAAGCACGCAAGGACAGCATCACGAGGCAGCCAGAGTGGGAGCCCGAGACCTCAGAGGACACTGATGCGCTCGGCCAGCCCCTGCATCTCGTGGTCCGGGGGTGGGAGGGTCCCACGAAGCACCCGGTCGGCTGGCAGCCCCGGCCCGGGTAGTGGGTGCTCTGCCAAAAACTGCTCCCAGCGCGCATCGTCACTCTCGTGCGTGATGTACCGCTCGCCCATCTTCCCTTCCAGTTCCCGGAGGTCCAGCCATGTCTGGTACTCCTGGGCCGGGGAGAACAAAGATTAGTTTCGGTGTTGCTCAAGGGCAGCCAATAGTTGCCGGAGCATCGCCCCCATGGGATCTGCCTACCCCTGAGAAGCCGGATACCGAGGACGGTGAAGCCACACCCTTCACAACCTACCTAGCCAATTAGCTCCACTTCCTTCTACAGCCCAGCCAATGGGAGGCTCAGCCACATTCCTAGTTCAGCGGGAAAGTACCTATAACCTAAACTACCTTAGTATCCAATAAGAGATGTGGTTCCACGCCTTCCTCTATCCCAACGAATGACTCAGCCATTCCCACTTGGCTCTCAGCCCCGCCCCTGAATCACCTGTAACCATGGGTGACTGAGAGACTTGTCCACGCTGTAGCGCTTGCGCATCTTCACCTGCAGCAGGTTGTTGATGAGGTCGATGGCTGCACCGGAAGGAGAGAGACAGTTTAAATCCTGCGGGGTGAGGGGCCGCCCCTCCTTCAACAGGCACCCCACCCTACTCACCTGTCATGGGGGCCTTCCTTCAGTGCAGAAGCCCCACCTGCACGAATCACTCTCCCACCTATTTCCTCATTAAACTACACATGTATCCCCATCCCTCACGTTGGGTCCTACATCTCCCACCAAGTCTCTACCTCAGTTTCCCCATTCCTATGTCACCTTCATTGGTTTTGTCATACACAAGCATGTACAGGTACATTTATACTATATTTCACTTAGTATTTTTCTTTAAGCCAACTCATTTACCCAAGATTGCTGGGATATGGACAAAGCAAGTTGGTTAAATATATATATATATATATATATATATATATATATATTGTGTATAGCATGCTGCCATCTGTGTAAAAGGAGAAATAAGAGAATGTATGTACCCATATCTGCTTGGATAAGTATATAGACTTGTAATACACACTGCCTTTGGGAAGGATGTCAAATAAAATAATAAGAGAGAAAAAAAAGAAAAAATTTTCATTTTAGACCCTTTTGTACATAGAAAAAATTTGAACCATGTACATAACCCTTGGAAAAATAGGTAGAATTTGGTTTTAAATCAATTCACTTTTTCAACTCACTTTTTAAGGTGAAAATACACAAATATATATATATATATATTTATATATATAATCATATAAATATGTACTTTATATAAAATATAGGATACAGAATTATATAAAATGGAAACTTTCTATCACCCTGGTCAATAGAAATCCTAAGATCACTTGCCATGTCCACAAAAATAAAATGAAAAGAAAACAATGTTATGAGATGCTAATCAGTCACCAGTTTCCTGCAGAAAGCCCAGAGTCAGAGGCCTGCTCTCTATGAAAAGGATTAGTGAGTGTCAGGCATTCAAGACAAGCTAGCACTCGTCCAAGGCTCCCTGCTTGATCATGAGCCTTGAAAGACAAGGCCCCACTGTGTAAACTCCTCTGAGTATAGGCCTTGTTCTCACAGGCTCCCTCACACACACCCATCCACACTCAAATTCACTCACATACACCGGAGGACACACTTTGACTGAGGGACTCTGGATCAGGTCCCAAAAGACAACCCCTTACACTGCTCCAGGGCTCAAGTCAACCCACCTCCTCACTGCTCGGTGCTCATCTTTCTTGGGCCACCAACACCTTTTCCTGCACTGTGTAACCCCCTCTGCCTGCTCCATGAGGTCGCACCCTCTATGCCCCTCCCCCTCCTCTTCATGGACCACTGGACCACCTTCTTTCATGATCCCTTCTCTCCAACTGATTCCAGTATTCCCAGAACCTAGGACAATCAGTACTATGCATGAAGTAGACACTCAACACATACTTGTTGAAGAAACTCTTAAGGATGAGCTTTGTTTTTTGTTTTTTTTTTCTCTCTGCACCTTGTGTCTTTTGGAATCTCAGTTCCCTGACCAGGGATTGAACACTGGCCATGGCAGTGGAAGCACTGAATCTCAATGACTAGACCACCAGGGAACTCCCAAATGCTTGTCTCTTTAACTAACCTCCCTCCCACACTTCTGTCTTCCTGAGCTTCTGATTTCAGAACCTGCCCTTTGTTCTAACTCATTTAAGGCATCTTCACACACCCCAGTATCTTAGCCTCACCCTTGGCTCACCCTGACACCTGGCTTTGCCCCAAAGCTGGGGGCCCTCAGGAGTCAAATTTCCCAGACCCGTCTCCAAGTCAGCAGGAGCATCACAAAGACCATCAGCACTACCAGGCCACGATGCCAAAGCCCCTATATGCAGAGACCCCAAGGTCCACCTCTGTCCTGCCCCCTAGCCCCCACCCCCATAGTCCCATGCTTCTCCCAACCTCCACCTGCTCTCAGATTCCAGGCCTGACTTTGGTTTCAGGGTCAGTCCTTCCCTTAGAAAGCTTCAGAAACCCTCTGTGGCCCTGCCACTCCTTTAGTGAAAGTGTTAGTCACTCAGTCATGTCTGACTCTTTGTAACCCCATGGACTGTAGCCCATCTTCCAGGATCCTCTGTCCATGGAATTTCCCAGGAGAGAATACTGGAGTGGGTTGCTATTCCCTTCTCCAGGGGATCTTCCCAACCCAGGGATCGAACCCAAGTCTTCCACATTGGAGGCAAATTCTTTACCACCTAAGCAACCAGGGAAGCCCTGCCCCTTCTCTAGCTAAGCCCCTAAATCAGCTCCCTCCATCACTGGATCTAATCCCAGGGCCCAGGCCCATCTTCATCCCAGTCAAGCCTCCAGTACCTGGCGAATTTGCCATGCCCTTGTTCCTCAACCCTGCCGCCTGGCGCCACTGCTTCTGCGGGGTTAATCCTTTTGGGGTCATAACCCCAAAGACTTCAGACTCCAGCCAACACCTTGCGAGGACCTGTTCTTTCTCCTAGCCACCCCGCCCTTTGACTTTCTCGGGTCTAGTCGTTCTCCCCGCCTCGCCCTAGACAAACCAAGTATTAATTAATAGCCTCCAAGGTGGTAACTGTCTTAATGTTCCCAGGGCACTTCCTTCCCAACTCACGTAACCTAGTCTAGGCCTGAGTCTTCGGACCCTAGCTCCATACACGTGCTGAGTCCCTCCCCCAAAGTTCCAGGTCTCCGAGCCTCCCTTAAACAGCATCACTAGGCTCCACCCTCACGGCCACAGGCCTCCTCAGGGCGGCCCCGCCCATTATCCCCACCACGTCCCCACCGCGGGGCCCCGCCCCTCGCCTGCGCCCTGGAGTCCAGCGAGCCCCGCACCTCCGGCCGAGATGCAGCTCCAAGGGCAGGCCGGGTACATGAAGGCAGCATTCTGGATCTGGTCTTTGATGTCCTCGTCCTCGTTGAAGGGGAACGTGCCGCTGAGGCTGACGTACATGATCACGCCCACCGACCACATGTCCAGCGAGCGGTTGTAGCCCTGGTTGAGCAGCACCTCGGGCGCCAGGTAGGCCGGCGTGCCCACCACCGAGCGCCGGAACGACTTCTCGCCGATGATGCGCGCGAAGCCGAAGTCGCACAGCTTCACCTGCGGAGGCGAGGGATAGAGGGTCTCAGGGCGTGTGGAGGTCGTGCCTCCCGCATCTGTGCTAGCGTGCCGCCACTACAGAATCCCAGACAAAATCGAACGCTGGTTCGAATCCAGGCTCCTCTGCTCACTGGGTGACCCTGGGCAGGGGGCTTCCTCTGTCTGGGCCTCCGTTTATTCATCTGTACGAGGAGGGGGAAGATCCTACCAGCGCCTATCTCAACGGGCTGTCGTGAGGATTATATGGACTTCATCCATCTAAAGCTCACAGGACAATAAATGCCCGACCTGCAGTGAGGGCTCCGTAAGGGCTCCCTGCTACTATCCCTCTGTCATGTCGAACAGGTCTCAACCTTCTTCTGCCTCTGTCTCCTCTTTTGCACATGGCGATGCTAACAATCCCTACCTTAAAGGGTATTAGTATGAATTGAAAGAGTAAATACGTGGGAAAATGATAGAAGCAGCAGCGGGCATAGAGCGAGCCTCAGGGATCACAGCAGAGGGACAGAAGTTCTCGCAGCCCCGTTTTTGTCTACCGGGTTGAGGATGTTAACAGCAGCTGCTGATCAGGCTTCCCTGGGGATTAAAGGGCACTCAGCATGTAAATAGTTGACCATGGCATCCATGGAAATAGGTGTGAACCTACCTTGCCCTCTTTGGAGGCAGTCGAGGGTCATGAATAGGCTTCAGAGCCAGCAAGTTCTGGGTTCAAGTCCTGTCTGCTGCCTACCAGTCCATAGGCAGCTGCCACCTCTATTCATATACTGTCCCTCCCCTACTCAAAACACTTCTCTGGTTCACTACTGCCCCAAGCCTCTATTGCCTTCAAAAACAGCAACACCCCAACCCCTGACCCAAATCTCAATGTGACAGCCATACCACCCTTTCCTAGGATCCTTTGCCCTTTTAACAGACCTTATAATCTTTTACTTTTCTAAGATCCACCCTTTTCTACCTATCTTATGATGGAATATTACATGGCCATAAAAAGAAGTGAAGCACTGACACATGCTATAACATAAATGAACCTTGAAAACATTAAGGGAAAGAAGCCAGTCACAAAGGATGACATATATTATTGTATATTCCATATATGTACACATGTAGTACACAATATATGGAATATACAATAATATAATATGTCATCCTTTGTGACTGGCTTCTTTTTCTCAATGTTTTCAAGGTTCATTTATGTTATACATGTGTCAATAGTTCATTTCTTTTTATGGCCATGTATGATGGGCTTCCCTGGTGGTTCAGATGGTAAAGAATCTGCCTGCAGTACAGGAAATGCAGGTTCAATCCCTGGGTCAGGAAGATCCCCTGGAGGAGGGCATGGCAACTCACTCCAGTATTCTTGCCTGGAGAATCCCAGGGACAGAGGAGCCTGGTGGGCTATAGCCCATGGGGTCATGAAGAGTCGGACACGGCTGAAGTTACTGAGCACACACACACACACACACACACACACAGAAGTGTTTGTTTATTCCATTTACATGAAAAGCTCAGAACAGACAATCCACAGAAAGTAGATTAGTTATTGTGGGTGGGGAGATGGTGCGATTGGGGAGGATGTTGGCTAAGAAGCATGAGGTTTCTTTTGTGGTTATGAAAATGTTCCAAAATTGATCATGGTGATGGTTGCACAACTCTGAATACCCTAAAAGCCACTAAATAGTATACTTTAAAGTGGTAAATTGTATAGTATGCACATTATATCTCAATATAACTGGTTTTTTTTTTTAAGTACACCACAGGGCCTTTGCACAGGCTGCTCCCACTCACTAGAACACTTGTCCCTTCCCCTCAAAAAACCTACTGTTTCTTCAGATAAATTGTCTCTGACCTTCCACTGGGCTATACAGTTTGAGCTCGTAGAACTGTGCCACAGAACTCATCACAGATATAATTACGTTCTTGTGACAATTTGACCAATATTTCATCTACCCTCTATGAGCTTTGCCGTCCAGCATGGTGGCCACATGTGGCTGCAGAGTACTTGAATGTGGCAAGTGCAGCCGAGAAACTATTTTTTATTTAATTTTAATTAATTTACATTTTAAAAGGGGTCCTAGATTTTTTTTATTGGAAAAATTTTAAATAAGCTTGGAACAACTTGGGTGTATCAATCTACTTTCCCAACTGTTAACTTTCTGAAATCTAAGTGCAAAATCAAGTATTTCTCATAGAAATCTATTACCCAAATTGAGATTTACTTTAAGTGTAAAATACACACCAGATTTGGAAGACTTAGTAGGAAAAGAAAGGATATTTCATTAATAATGTTTATGCTGATTCCATGTTGAAATGGTAATATTTAGATATACTAGAACAAAGTATATTAGCAAAATTAATTTCACCAGTTTCTCTTCAGTTTCTAAAATGTGGCTTACTAGAAAATGTAAAATTGTAAATAGGGTTCACATTATATTTCTTTTTTTATTAATTTATATTTATTTATAAATTTATATATTTATTGTAAATTATAAGATTTAATTTCTATGGAACCTCTGGTTGTGACCTATGAACTATTAGTTGCATTATGTGGGATCTAGTTTCCTGACCAGGGATTGAATCCAGGCCCCCTGCATTGGGAGCTGAGTCTTAGCCACTGAACCACCAGGGAAGTAAGTCCCAGTACATTATATGTCTAGTGGATATTACTGCTATAAGTTACAGTTTCTCATACCCTGCACTACTGACATTAGGGAAAGATAATCTTGTATTATGGGGCTATCCTGTGCACTGTTGGATGCTTAGCAATCCCTCCATGCCAGTAGTAATGCTTCCCCTCAAACAGCTTGTGACAACCAAAAATGTCTCCAATGTTGTCAAATATCCCCTGGGGTGCAAAATTAGTCCCAGCTGTAAACCAGTGGGCATGGAGATGGGGCTGTCTCTACTTACTACAGTTCCTAATGCTCCAGCATGCAGCTTGGCACATAGTAGGCACACAATAATTTTTAGTTGATGACCAAAATGAACTTTTAAAATGAAATGAAATAATCACACAAGAGAGATAAGGAAGCAAAAACTTCACAGGGATGTGGAAGGGCTAAATGAGAACCTGTAGCTAAAAGCCCTTAAACACAGTGGGCACCCAATCAACTTTAGCTGTTATAATCATCACCCTTGCTCAATCTGGCTTTGCCTCAAGGGGATTCTCATCCAACCAGTCAGAGCCTCATCAAAATTGTTTTCCTGGGACCTCCCTGGTGGGCCAGTGGCTAACAGGCTACATTCCCAATGCAGGGGGCGTGGGTTTGATCCCTGGTCAGGGAACTAGATCCCATATGCTGCAACTAGAAAAGATCTCACATATGGAAGGGAAGATTGAAGATCCCACGTGTGGCAACTAAGACCAGGAGCAGCCAAATAAATAAATTAAAAAATATATTAAAAACAAACAAAGAACACCAAAAAAGCTGTTTTCCTAAGAGATCCACAGAAGAAATTACCAGTTGCTCCGCTCCAATATCTGTTCTCTGCTTCTCCCCTTAATAAAAATTCTCGATTTTTAATGCGCCACACGGCCGCTCAGAATGAAAACTACATTTCCCAGCAGCCTTTGAAGTCCCACGTGATCAAGTTCTGACCAATGGAATGTGAGGCGTGCCCCGTGCAAGTTCATAGTATTACCTTAGGGAAGGAAAGGGGTGCATCTATTTCTTCTACCCGGTTTCTTTCCTCCCCCACATTATCCTTTTACATTTAGGAGGTGGGGAAGCAGCGGCGCAACATGGACCATGAAGACCAGGCAACGCCATAGAGAGGCCACAACAAGACAACAGGAGCTGTGGTCCCAACACCATTGCACTGCTTTTTCACCCTCAAAATGTTATACTAGTCCCTCCGTGAGTGAGAAGCAAGCCTCTGTCTCACTTAAGCCATTATCTTGGGTCTCTGTGGCTGATTAATTATCTTGATTAACACAGTCCCCACCCACCGTTAGTGTTAGATGGACTTCCCCAAATAAGGAGGGGACATTTCTGACCTGAGGAAATGGGTCGGCTGATGACAGCAACACGTTTTCTGGTTTCAAGTCACAGTGGACGATATTCTTGAAGTGAAGGTGTCTCAAAGCCACCAGGATCTGAGGGGAGGAGATGGCACCAGTAAAAGTTAGAAAAGTCCCTGCTGTGAGAGTCTGCCTTCAGCAGCCAGCCCTCCAAACCCCATCCATGCCATCACCGCCCCCCCACCCCAGCCCCCGCCCTGGACCAGGGAAGGCATCGGAGCACCAAAGAAGCTCAGAACCCCAGAACCATTTCAGTCAAAGATAGAAGTTTGACATATAATTCTAGGGAGACTGAACTTGAGCAGGGGGTTTAGGAAGATCCTGACACCCTCTGACATGCAGATCCTGCTGAAAAAGAGCTATGAATAATGCAGCGGTTTCAAGGAGGTGCTATTGTGTGCTTCCATTTTTTAAAAAAATATTTTTCACGCATTAAAAACCTGAAATACTAAACAATTACAAACAATGCCAATATGACATATTATAAATCAAACATAACACCCTTAAGAGGTGGGGGGATTTGAGAGCCAACCTGGCTCCACACTTGCCTACAGCACACTTGCCTACAGCAAGTCACCTTATCTCTCTCGGTCTCAATGTTCTCACCTGTAAAATGAGGGTGATAACAGAAACCATCCTCATGGGTTGCTGTGCATTTTAAGTGAGTTGAGTGAGGTATAGAAAGTGCTTAGGGCAATGTCTGGCACACAGCAAGCACTCCATGTGAGTTATTATTATTGTTGTTTTGGTTATTATTCTTGTGATGGCCTGTTAGTGGACACGTTCCTGTAAGTGTTTCAAATCAAACTTTTCCTGCTGTAGCTGTTAATTTAAGAATATTCTATGATGGCAAGGTGAGCTGACTTAAACAAACAAAAAAACTGTTGGGCTTCCCTAGTGGCATAGTGGTAAAGAATCTATATGCTAATGCAGGAGACATGGATTAACTCCCTGATCTGGGAAGATCCCACATGTTGCAGAGCAACTAAGCTCATGAGCCCCAACTATTGAACCTGGGCTCTAGAGCCCGGGAGCCTCAACTACTGAAGACCTTGAAGCCAAGAGCCTGCACTCCACAAAAAGAGAAGCCACTGCAATGAGAAGCCCACACACTACAACTGGAGTAGCCACTGCTCGCCAGAACTAGAGATAAGCCCAGGCTGCAATGAAGATCCAGCACAGCCAAAAATAAATACATCAATAAAATTAAAAAAAAAAAAAAAAGACTTACCATTTGTAACTACTTATCTATGGAAGCCATGATTTTCCTTGATTCTACATAACTCAAACAAAATATCAAATTGTCAAAAGTGTGACATAAGCATGAAGCTGTAATTTATATCTCAGAACTGAAATATTTGGACTTTTTCATTGTTTTCATGGATGATTTTTGACTATGGAAATGCTATTTGAAAGCTACTGCTGAGGTCCAAGTTCCTCACTCTACAGAGAGGCTGGGGGTCCAAAGCCATATATGGACATCCTCTCCTACATAGCTTCAGTTTACTGATTTTCCCAACCACTAGTAAATATGGTGAACAAAGAGGGTAGATGGGAAGCTGGACAGACCCAGGTTCAAACCTTGGCCAGACAGCTAAGCTACCTAGCAGTGTGCCCTTGTACCTGTATGACCTTGGGCAAGACCTAGGAAACCCCTCAACCTCAGTTTCCTCATCTGTAAAATGGAGATTATAGTAATACCTACCTCGAAGATGGTTGTGCAGTTTATAAGTTCATGAGGTATAGGGCTTAGCTTAGCCCAGGACTTGGGGTGGGGCAGGCAAGAGGCAAAAAGCAGAAATCTGCAGAAAGAGAAAGAGGGAGAAGAGCACAGACAAAAAGAGAGAAAGAGATAAAAGACCAGAATGAAAGAGAAACTGCCTCAGTTGCTGAAGGCAGGCAGTTTTCTCTCCCCACCTGAAGTCCAGATGGGCCTGTCTCAGTGAATTTCTATCCCCACCCCACAAGCCAGACTGACAAAGGCAGACAGCTTGGGAGAGCAAGAGTGCTGGGCCTGGAGAAAGGAAGCCAGTACAGGAAACTTTTCAACCAACAGAGAACATGTTCCAGAATCAAGTGTAGGGCCAGCCAGGTGGGAAGATATTTCCAAGAAGGCTGTGAAACCCCCAAAATGAAAGTAAACACCACAAACAAAATGAAGAGGAAAAGAAATACCAGGATAAAAGATGGGAACAACACAAGCAACAAAGATCCAGGGTCCTTCATATACAAAGAGCACTTTACAATTCAATAAGAATAATACAACTGAAAAAAAAGGCCAGAGTGCATAAGTGAAAGTGAAGTCACTCAGTCGTGTCCGACTCTTTCCGACCCCATGGACTGTAGCCTACCAGGCTTCTCCATCCATGGGATTTTCCAGGCAAGAACACTGGAGTGGGTTACCATTTCCTTCTCCAGGAGATCTTCCCGACCCAGGGATTGAACCCAGGTCTCCCGCATTGTAGGCAGACACTTTACCATCTGAGTCACCAGGGAAGTCCAGAGTACATAAAGTACAGGTCAATAAACATGTGAAAATATGCTCAACCTCACTCATAATTTTTAAACCACCAAATGAAGCCATATGAAGTATTGTTTTTCCACCTTTAAGACTAGTGATTATATTGGGAATTCCCTGGCAGTCCAGTGGCTAGGACTCAGCACTTTCACTGCCATGGCCCAGGTTCAACCCCTGATCCGGAACTAAAATCCCTCAAGCCATGTGGCTTGGGGAAAAAAAAAAGAACTGGTGAATATATTATCCAGAGTAAGGACTGAGAAAATAGACACCCTCAAACTCTGTTGGTGAGAACAAAGATTGAAAGAGGTTTTAGAGAATAACTGGGCAACACTTTTCAAAAAATTTTAAGCACATTTCCTTAGGCTTGGGAGTCTACTATTTGAAACATGTTCTATTGAAATCCTCCCACCAGAGCCTGTCGATGTTTGTAGACAAATGTTCACAGGCTGTTGTTTGCAGTAGTGGGATAGTGAAACCAACTACATACTCAGCAACTGGAGAATTTGGTGATATTGTCGTGGGATACAATTAAGAAAAAGAGAGTTCTGCTAACTACATACTGAAATAGAACGGTCTTTCAGAAGCACTATTAAAGTGAAGAAAGTAAAAAGCAGAACAAGTGTTATATGTGATGTGAAATCAATTTAAATGTACATACACATGCACACAGACACACACACACAGACAACACAAATAAGTTTGACTTTTGTAGAAGGGAATGGCAACCCACTCCAGTATTCTATTTTTTTTCTTCCTTTTTTTTTTCCCCCAAATATTCTTGCCTGGAGAATTCCAGGGACAGAGGAGCCTGGCGGGCTACAATCCATGGGGTTGCAAAGAGTCAGACATGACTGAGTGACTAAGACACTGTTTGACTTTACTTGGTAAAAGCTCGCTTCCAGGTTTAAATCCCACCAGCTGTGTGACCCTGGGTGAGCTACTTAAAGTCCCTGAGTCTCAGTAAAATGGGAGTAGTAATAACCACTACCACATAGGTTGCTAGGAAGATTACATGAACTAAAAGAGTGGCTGGCATACAGTAAGGGCTCAATAAAGGTTAGCGACCACATTGTTTATCATTCTCATTATCAGCACCCCCATCTCAGCCCTGCCCACTCTGGGTGATCACTGTACAGACCCGGGGCTATCGAGGTCACCGCTGTGTCCTCACACTGCCCAACATGGGGCCAGACAGTGTTTGCTGAACCGTTTAATAAATGAATGAATGAGCTCCCCAGAGAAAGGCCTCTCTCCCTTTCCCTTTTTCTTCATGAAGTCAGGCAGGCCCAGCGAGCCTGACTCATTATATAAAGTAATAAAGGATAAAAAATAATAGTTATTATTTTCTATAATATTATTATTACTGCTCTATTATTTTCAACTTATCTTATTATGTATCTATTGTTATTACTCTGTAACTGTTATTCTACTGTTCTATCATATTCTATTATAATTTTTAAAGTATAATTCTAATACTTTTTCTATGATTGTTATTATTACTCTATTACTACATTTTCTCTTATCCGCTATTATGATTCCCACCCAAGGTCTGCCTGCCCTTCAGGGCACACAGCACAGGTGCGACTTGCAGGACAGGTGGGGAGCCTGGCTGGGGAGGCGGGCAGTGGGCGGGCGGTGGGCGGGCGGTGGGCGGGGCGTGCGCACCTCGGTGATAAGCAGACTTGCAGGACAGGTGGGGAGCCTGGCTGGGGGGGCGGGGCGTGCGCACCTGGGTGATGAGGAACTTGGTGAGGCGCTCAGGCAGCCGGCCCTTCTCGCTGGAGAGGATCATCTCCAGCATGTCCCCGTGCAGCTTCTCCATCACCACGAACACCTTCTCCGGGGTCTCGAACATACATTCCAGGTTGACAATCCCTGGGTGCCGCAGACTCTGGGGTGGGGAGGAGGGCGGTCAGGACCCACGTCGCCCATGAGCTTGGGACCCCAGAGGACAAGCCACAGGAGCGGGCGGACAACAAGCAAGAAGAGGATGTCCCTGGAGGGCCGTTCCCCCCTGGGGGTGGCAGTGGCAGAGGGGAAAGGGTGTCCACAGCCCCAGAGAGGACCACCCCTCTTGCACCACCAGGTGTCCAGAAGGATTTTTACACCATGAAATCATGGTGAAGGCCCAGGGTTGAGGGAGCAAGAGAGAAGGGAGCCTGAAGAAATGGGAAGGAGCTTCGTACATCTGTATCTTTTAAATCCCCGCCCTCCTGGCTCTTCCCCAACCCTTGCCTGGCTGAACCCCATCTCTTCACACAGGTCCCCACCCAGCCTCTTCCCAGGGCTGCAGGCTCCAGCCCCACAACCCTTCCACCTCTCCTCCAATAGCAGCCAGTGGGATCTTCCTAAAGTTCACACATCTGACTCTGTCCCTCTCTTTGCTCAGAATTTTTCCATGGCTCCCTAGTACCCTTAGGAGAAAGCCCATAGGGTGGGTGGGACCCCACCCTGCTCCCTAGCCTCACCGCCTACCACCTTGCTTCACATAAACCATCTAGTAACCTTGAACCCCTTCAAATTCCTAGAAGACTTTGTGTTCCCTCTCAACTCTGGACCTTCGCACAGGCTGATCCCTCTGCTCAGAATACGTGCGCCACCCCTTCAGTCTCAACATGCGTACCGCCTCCTCTAGGAAGCCCTCCCTGACCACCCCCAGACTGGAGGAAGTGGGAAGGGAAAGCCCTTGCATGGTGGGGATGGGGTCAGAGCAGGACCATAGACTCCAGGGGTCACCTGCAGAATGGCCACTTCGTTCCGGAGTTGGCTCTCCTGCTTGGTGGGGAAACGCAGTTTGTCGATGACCTTTACTGCCACGTCCCGGCCTGTCTTCCGATGCTTCCCTGGGCAGAGGGTAGGGGAGGTGGGGGATGAGAGATGTAGGACCTTCCAGTCCTGGCAAGAGGAAGACCCCACTAGAGACACGCAGCTAGAGTTGGGCAGAGGTGGATGAAAGGCCACCAAGGGGGCTCTGAGGGGCCCCCGGGAGCGATGTCAAGGGTGGGTGACCCTAGGAATAAAGGTAGAATGAAGGAAGGTAAAGTAAGATCTCTGAGGCACTATAACATAAGAAGCTAGATTTGTAACCAATCAGAATCCAGCATCTAGCTCTGTGGCCAATCAGTGCAGAGTTTACCTTCCCTATTAATAACGGAGAGAGTCACCGGCCTTTCCGAGTGAGAAAACGTGAGCCTGCAACCATCTGCCCCCAGGATCCAGCTTTCTTAATCAACTAGAAAAGGAGGTGAGCATGTGGCCAAGCAGAAGGGGAGGTCTGGAGCCCAGAAACCCCCAAGACGCCTTTCTAGGTCGGCTCTTGAAATATCCTTACCGCCATAGACCACTCCAAACTGGCCAGAGCCCAGCACCTCGTCAGGGAAGATCTGGTAGACAGTGGCGATGTCCTGCAGGGTGGGGAGGGGAGAGTCAGAGGGGCACATAAAGATAGGGGGTGGTCAAGGAGGCTGGGAGAGCTGGGGGTTGTTTGAAGGGGGGCACATCCTTGGGGCTGCCGGGTGCGGGTGGGGTCTTACCACATTCTCTTGAATCTGGCTGTTAGACACAGAGATGCTCAGAGAAGCTTGTCCTGGGGAGAGGAGAAGGCGGACGTGAGAAGACCCCAGGCTCAAGATCACCCATAACTCCACCCTCTGGAGCCAGTAGTTAGACTAGACTCGTTCACTAAGAACCTCAGTTTTCTCATCCCAAAGAATAGGAATGATAAAAGGGCCTCCCTTCTAGGGCCAATGAGAGGAGGAAATGAGAGGAGCTCAAAATATGTTGTCATGACGCAGTTCACCGAGCATTGCATTCTGTCATCTCAGCACCAAGGGAGGCGTGATGATCCCATTTTACTGAGGAGGAAACTGGGGCTCAGTGGGAAATTGACTCAGGCTTCTTCCCCTGAATTTGCCCCACTACTGACCCAACCAGGGCCAGACATTTCCAAAGTCCTGATCCTTCTGCCATTTGAACATCTGTCCCCTCCCTGAGGAATATTTGGCCCTTGCTCCTTAGCCTCCTCCCTGGTCTCCCTGTCCTGTCTCCATCTCTCCTGTTCTTCCTCCAAAGGGAAGCCAGGGGGATCTTGCCAAAGCATAAGACTAACTCTGTCCTTCCCCTGCTCAAAACCCTGCCATGGGGACTTCCCTGGTGGTCCAGTAGCTAAGACTCCACACTCCCAATGCAGGGGGCTGGGTTCAATCCCTGGTCAGGGAACTAGATCCCACAGGCTGCAACTAAGAATTCCCATGCCCCAACTAAAGCTCTCATGCACTGCAGCTAAGACCTGGCACAGCCAAATAAATAAATATTTTTTTAATTTAAAAAAATTCTGCTATGGCTCCCCAGTGTCCTGAGGGGAAAGGCCAAGTCCCTTAAATAGCATAACAGGAAGTATCTGGCCCCTCTGCCTCTTTGACTTCATCCTCTCCCTTGCTGTTGTGCATTCCTGACATTCAGGCTTCCTTGCCAGGCCTCCTATAGGGCAAAGTCTCTCCTATCTCCGGTCCTCGGCACTTGCTCTTGCCTCTGCCAGGAATGCGCTTTCCCTCACTCTGCACTTAGCTAAATCCTCCTTGTCGCCCAGTCTCAGCTCACATGTTACCCTGGGACCACATCAGATTCCTCTAGCACACGTTTTACATCCCACTTGTCATTCACCCAGGAAGATCTGATGAATGTCTGTCAGTCACCCTGGACTATGAGCTCCATAACATAGTAACCCAGGGCTCTGATCATCCTTTGCCTCTGCCTGAAACGATTTCCCATTTCCTTTCTCTTCATTTCACCCCTCCTTAACCTCCAGGTCTTAGCCTGGATGTTGTGTCCTCCAGGAAGCCCTCCTGGACACTCAGGCTGGGTTAGTCACCTCCTCTGAGCTCCCACAGCCCTCTGGCTCCCCTGTCCCAGCCCTGCCAGCTGTAAGCCTGTCTGGGCACAGGTCTGTCTTCCTTCTGGGACTGTGAGTCCCAGAAGAGCGGGTCCTGGGCTGTTTTGGTCACAGCTGGGCCCACAGCACTGTCTGACACAGGACAGGCACAAAGGAGCATGAATTAAAAAGTCTGAACTCACAATTTGAAGGAGTCATTACTTGCCCCGGGACAAGACTCAGAAAGGGGAAGTGACATGCCCAAAGCTACACATGAGCTCTTAATGATTTAGATTGATTTCTGCTGAGTCCAGAAGCCACATTCTCCTCTCTGCCCTTCCCTGGCTCTTCCCTTCTCCAGGGCCCCACCCAAGCCCTCTGGACCCCTCTTCCCAGGGATCTGGAGTGGGGCCCTTACTGTGGGGTGCGTGGCCGGGGGCACTGGGTGCGTCCTGGAGGATGACAGGCATCAAGGCCTGGCGGATGGCCGTTTCCCAGCCCCGGGCAGTCTCAGCCCCCTGACCGCTAGGCCCGCCTGGGGCCCCACCAGGGGTTTCTCCCACAAAGTAGGTGGCATTGGCAGTGACAATCTCGAAGCAGTGTGGGTTGGTGCCTGGTGGCACGAGGCTGAAGTTCTGGGCCGGCTCCACGGTGAGGATTTCAGACAGTGGAATTTCCTGACAGGACAGAGATAGTATGTGTGAGGGCTCTGGGCAGACCCCAGCACTCTCTACTTACTCAGATGAGCACACATTTTTGCATGGAGTGGTCAGGAAAGCCCTCCTGGTGGAATTTACATGGAAGCAGAGCTCAGAAAGGTAAGAAGAGGCCAGCTGGTGGAGGAATGTTGGGGGGAAAGCATGTGCAAAGATCCTGAGGTAGAAAAGGCTTGTGTTCAAGGGACATGCCATATCCCCATTACATGGATGGTGCCTGGCACAAAGTAGGTATGCCGGGTTTGATGAATAAAAAAGGGAGATCAGGCTAGGGCCAGCTCTGCAGGGCCTCATGGGCCACAGGCAGGAGCCTGAGCTTTGTCTCCAGCGCCCTGGGGAACCATGGAAGGGTTTAGCGCAAGGCAGGGAGCATTTCTCTCTGACTTTGTGTGGAAGGTGAATGAGAGAGGATGGGACTGAGAGAGGAGACAAGGCAGAGGGCAGAGGGGACCCTGGGAGGAGAAAAGGTGGAGGGTCTATGGAGAGGAAGAAGAATATGCTTTGGGAAGTGTTGAAAGACAAAGGAAGGGAGGAAGAAAAGAAGGAAAGAATGAGAAAGAGAGACTTATGAAACCCATAAAGCCAGGAGCCAGGACTTTACTGGGGGTCCAGTGGTTAGGACTCCGAGCTCCCAATGCAGGGGGCACAGGTTTGATCCCTGGTCAGGGATGATCCCACATGCCGCATGGCCAAACCAAACAAACCAGAAGATGGAGACGTTGCAGCAGGGATGGAATTTTAGATAACATGGCTTGAGGAAAATGGGAAGGATGAGAAGAAAGCAGCCATGGGATGGGTTAGGATCGTCCAGAGCGGGTAAACAGTGAGGTGTCTGGGTTTTATTACATGGGCAGTGGGAGCCACTGGGAGGTTGTAATGGTTTTAATGGACTCCTGTGACAGCTAAGTAGAAAAAGACAGTGAGGGCAAGGACAGAAGCGAGGACCTGGGAGGAGACTTGCTGGAACCCAGGACTGGCATGGGAGGCACTGATGAATGAATACAAAGAATGAATTCAATAAATTAACTATAATGTAATAATGATAACACACTTAAAATTACTGGGAGTTTAATGGAGCTTAAATACGCCTGGTCCTAAACGAATTGCTCCACATAGATTATCTCTTTGAATTCTGGCACAGCCTTGCGGCAAGGACTATTCTTGGTCGCCCTTTACAGGTGAGAGGCGCAGGGTGCAGAGAGGTGAGGTAACTTGCCTGGGTCCCCCAGCTGAAAAGTGATGGAGCCGAAATCAAACTCAGGGCACGGCGTCCACGTGGGCGACACTTGCTGATGGGACGGGAGCGCACAAGCAGGGGTTGGACAGAGGGTGTGAGTCGCAGGCGTTTGGCTGAAGCAACTGAGAGAGGAAGGGAGAATATAGCGGACAAAGAGGAGAGGGCTGGGGGACCTGGGAGCCAGAAGGCCCACCTTGTAGTATCTGTTGGTCGTGTTGTTCTGGAAGAGCGTGATGCACTTGCAGTCCAGGCGCCAGTAGTGCCGCTTCCTCTGTTGAGAGAGGTGCTTGAGAGGGTAAGGTCGCCCGCCTGCATACTACTGCAGCTCCGACGCTAATCCCAGCCAAATCCCGCCCCTAATTCTAGCCCCGCCTCACCAGACCGTGCCTTAGTCCCGCCCCCAAATCCCGCCCCGCCCCTCAAGCCCCACCTCCTCCAACTCTAGCCCCACCTACCTGCCCCACCCCACCCCGCCCACCCACTCACCAGTGTATCCTTGTTGCTGTAATGAACCACCCAGCCCTCTCGAAGCGTCGTGCTGGATTTCCGCGTTGTGTGTCGCACTGACTGCACCACCCTCATTAGGGGGATGTACCCCAGGGAGCTGAGAGTCGGGGAGAGAAGGAGAGGTTACAAGCAGAAAATAACCACAGTGCCTGGGGCTACAGCAGGGGGGAGGGGTGCGGAAGTGGGAGTCAATCTCTGGGTGGCTAGGGCGATTTCGGCCACACTTTTTTGCCTGTGTTTCCAGATTTACCATAATGAGGAAGGCGACTCTTGAGAGACCCACATTAAGAGGCTGGTTTCCAAAGTCAGGCTGCCTGGCGAGAACTAATCTCTTCGTGCCTCAGTTTCTCCACCCAAAGGGGTTGTTGCGAGAAGTGAAGCCCTTCTTAGGAGCTTAGCAGAGTGTTTGGCACATGGTGGGCCCCCAATAAGTGGTAATTAGTACTGAACCCACTGATTGTGGAGCCAGTTGTGTGATACCGAGCAAGTGACTCAACCTCTCTGTGCCACTGTGCACACACTATTATTACAGTGAGGAAATGAAGGCAGAGAAAAATTAAGTGACTTGTGCAACTCCAGAGCCAACAATCTCTCTCTCTCTCTCTCTTTTTTTTTTTTTTTTTTGAGAACAATTTCTTGATCCCTGTGCGAGAACCTGGACTGGACTGCCTGTGGCCACTTCTCTTTGCCTCTCTGAGATTCAATTTCCTCATCTGTGAAATAGGCTGCCTCTCCCAATAGCCCTCTCTTCTCAAGTGCTTCAAGGTCCAACTCTGATAGCTTATCACTCTGTTAATGCTAGGAAAGACCTGGAAAGACCTGGGAGAAAGGGATTCTGAGGTTCCAAGCGGCCAGGGCCGGTGGCACTAGGAGGAGACTCGGGGTGACCACTGTGATCTGAATACTGCCCCACCTCCACCCCAGCCTCACTTCCCATCCTCTTCCCCTCATTCTCCCTGCTCCAGCCACTCCAGGTTGCTTGCTACTTCTGCAACAGGTCTCAGGAAACTGGGAAATGTAAAAGTACAGGGTGAAATCAACCCACGGTAGGGATGGGGAAGGAGCCTTCGCTGGATGGGGCCTTGGGTACCTCTCAGATTTGCCCCCCTCTCCTTCCTCCTCCTCGCTGGCATGGAGAGCATTTTCCGAGTGGGAGCCAGGGATGAAACCTGAGTCATCTGGCTCATCCGTGAGGGAGCTCTTGTCAGCCTCGCTGAAATCAGTGGCCTCCTCCATGGGCACATCTGGGGGGACAGGGGAATCAGAGGGGTCTCCACCCAGTCCTGTCGCCTTTTCCCACTCAGCACCCCTAGCTTCTTACCTCCATTGATGAGTGCCTCCCCCAGACAGTCGTTAGGGACGCGGGTGGCGCAGCGTTTGTGACAGTTGAACTTGCAATCTGGTGGTAGGAGGACAAGGAATGTGGAGAGGGAGAGGGGGAGAAGAGAGGTCACCTCTAAGGGTCGACCCTTGATGCCTAGCCCCCAGTCTCAAAAGAGTCTGTTCTTGCTTTGGGGAGCAGGAAAGCTAACTGATCCTACTCTGGTCATCCTGCCTTTGAGTCAAAGTCCTCAAGTATGGAGTGGCTTGATTAAATGGAAGAGGGCCAGATGAAGTGGCCATGGCTTGACAGTCGTAGGACTCACAGAGTCTAAATTTAGTGACTCTACAGTTCTACGATTCTAGACTCTAAGCCTCTAGAATCTGATAGTGTCAAAATTTTCAGGATTCTGTACATCCAGGAATGTAGAACTTAATGTTTCTATAGTTCTTTAGCTCTAAACATCTAAGATTCTAGAATTTGCTTGTTCTGAATCCTAGAATTGTATGGCTCTAAATTTTTATAGATCTAGACTTCTGGTATTCCAGAATTTGATCATTCAAAGTTCTGGGATCCTAGATTTCTAGGACTCTAGAATGTGATGCCTCCAAGGCTATATGGTTCTAGACTTTTCAGACTCAAATATGTTGTTTCTAGGTTTCTATCATTCTCACTTCCTATAGTTTTAAAGTTCTAACATTCTGAGAATCTTTTTTTTTTTTACTTTAAAAATCCCATGTATTTGGAAATTAAATGCACACTTTTAAATGATGGGTGTATCTAAGAAACTATAACAAGGACATAGAAAATATTTGTCATAGAATAGGTATGAAAAGATAATTTACCCGAATTTGTTGCATGCAGCTGTAGTTGCTCAATGCAATTAAGTACAATGTGGAGTCTTGAATAAGGTATGAAACAAACAATGAACACCTGAGAATCTATAATTTGAGAGTTTTAATATTTCTGAGTCTAAGGTTCTGTGATTCATTCTGTTGAATCCTATGATCCAGAAGTCTTGAAACTTATGTTTCTACATTTCTCTGATTTGAGAATTCTCAAGCTTTGTGGTTTTAGAATTCCATGCTAAGAGTCATATGAATATAGATTTCTCAGGCGCTAGGATTACAAGTTTCTAAGGACTGAGGTTCTAGGATTCCAGAATTCCAAACGTTCTAGAACACCAGGATTCAGGGCACTCCCCTCTGAGACCCTGTGCTTCTAAAGAACAGGCCAGAGGCTCTTGTTTGCAGCCACAAGCCCAGCTGAGATCCTAAGCCTGTTAAGATCGTGTGTGTGCGTTGGGGGGGGGGGGGGGGGGGGGCGGATTCTGACTTTGCCCCGCCCCCCCCCGCCCCCCCCCCCCCCGCACCCCGGGGCCCTCGCTGACCTTTGCACTGCAGGCCCTGGCGAAAGAGGCCCTTGAGGAGTTTCTTGCAAGCCTGGCAGACGGTGGGGCGTGTGTAGCTGTGGATGAGGAAGGTGTGCGGCACCTTGACCTTGGACAGCAGCATCTTATCCAGCTCGATGGGGCGACCGGTGTAGGACGAGGCAGAAGATGAAGAGGAGGACGAGGGAGGGCGGCGAGGGATGAGCTCGGTGGTACTACGGCTCTATCAGACGTCAAGAGTGGAAGGGACACTCCAGTGAGTTGCCCCCACACCGGATCCCCCTCAGCCTCCAGCCACTCGCCCTCTCCATTCCCCCAGCCGCTCACCAGCTCATCAGTCATGCTGAGCAGGGACTCAGAGGTGCCCAGGCGCACCGAGTGGCCGCTGGCCAGAGACGTGGACGACAGGCGTCGCTTGCGCGCCCCGCTGCAGTTGTTGGGGATGCTGAAGGCGCAGCGCTTGTGGTAATTCAGTCCGCAGCCTGTTGGGGGCGCCAGACGGTCAGATTCAGAGCCTCTACCGGGTCCAGGCTCTAAAGCTCCGCTCACCCCTTCCTCCTCCTTTTCTGAAGCTCTGGAATAGAGCAGATCCCTCGAGATACCTCTTCCTAGTGTAATTAACTTCAACGGAAAACTACAAAACCCATTTCAGGCAGAACTGCTAAGGGCTGAGAGACTGCAGGAATAAAGGTCTGGGGAATTCCCTGGCAGTCCTGTGGTTAGGACTCTGCGCTTTCGCTCTTGAGGATACCGGTGCAATCCCTGGTTGGAACAATAAGCTCCAAGATGCGTGGGGCAGCCAGAAAAGAAATAAAGAAAGAAAGGTTTGGGCCACCACCCTGGGCAGGTGAGGTGTTGGCTGAGGGCGAGGGAAATATGGACCAGGCAGTGGAGAAGGAAGACAAAGAAGCCACAGCCACGTGGCTAGTTGCAGCCCCGAGGATTGTCACAGTCAGGACAATTTCTTCCTTACTTTGCTATGAATACGTGCGGATACCAAATATTTTCTTCTTCCCTCCTCTACCCCGTTATCCTCTAACATAAGATATTAATAATAACTAGCTTTATATCATGGTATGTAAGTTGTTGTTGTTCAGTTGCTAAGTCGTGTCTGACTCTTTTACCACCCCATGGACTGTAGCACCTCCAGGCTCCTCTGTCCGTGGTATTCTCCAGGCAAGAATACTGGAGTGGGTTGTCATTTCCTTCTCCAGGGGATCTACCCGAACCAGGGATCAAACCTGCGTCTCCTTCACTGGCAGGCAGATTCTTTGCCACTGAGCCACCTGGTGAGTCCCGATATCTCAGTTACAGGATATCAAAGGAGAATAGGGACTATCACATGAGGACTTTGCCTTCTGGGGAAAGAGCACATTTTCAGTCCCACTCCGGATGGTTGTATCATATGAGGTGGAAGTGTGCCTTTGTTCTTTCTTTTCTATTTTTAATCCTTGACCATGATAGAGTCAGGCTCAGCTTGTCATTTCCTACTGGACTTCCTGAACGCTTCTCCATACACCTCTGATAATTCCAGATGACTCCAGGACTGCCCTCTGGAGCAAAGAATCTTCCTTCAGGGACTCCCTTGGCTAAGACTCCATGCTTTCCAATGCAAGGGGCCTGGGTTCAATTCCTGGTCAGGGAAATAGATCCCACATGCTCCAACTAACAGTTGGAATGCTGCAACTAAAACCCAGCACAGTCAAACAAATTAAATACTAAAAAAAAAAAAAAAAATGTTCCTCCATCCTTTGGAAACTTCTTTTGGAACACCTCATGAAACCTGCCTTCTGGCAGCCTGCCTGTTACAGACTTTCCTGCTCAGTAATTCCTCCTCCTAGGCAGTCTCGAATGCATGATGTCACAACTGCAGATGTAAGCTTCAGGGCCACTGTTGGCACTGCCAGGAGATCCAGGCTGGCAAATCGCACACAGGAACCATGTCTCAGTTTCAGTCTTTAATCACTCACATGCTTCACAGAATTTCAGAATCTCATCTTTGACTCCTAGCACGAATACTAAAGTGGAGTCAATCTCCTGTAGGAAGGTTGTCACTGGCATTAAGGACAGGCATTTGGGCCTCTTCTGGAACCACGTGTACTTGGACTATCATCTGTGACGCCGGGCCAATGAAGTCCACTCAGAGAGTGGCCATTAGAACTTAATGACACCAGGGATATGCCATAATGAAGGTTATGCAAACCAAGACATCAAGAGTTGGATACAACGTGTAGACGATGGCAATATTGATAGCAGCTTTGAATGCACTAAATTGGTTTTTGCAGGCCTAATACAGCTGTTATCTTTAGAGCCCTTAAATAATGCCATGAGTGTATTTAATTATGCTTTGTTTTTTGTTGTTTTTGGCCATGCAGCATGCAGGATCTTAGTTCCCCAACCAGGGGTCGAAGCTGTGTCCCCTGCAGTGGAAGAGTGGGTCTTAACCACTGGCCCACCAGGGAAGTCCTCCACAAGCATATTTAGGGCTGCTGTTGCTGCTCAGTAGCTTCAGTCATGTGCGACTTTTTGCGACCCCATAGACTATAGCCCGGGCTTCCCTGGTGGCTTAGTGGTAAAGAATCTGCCTGCAATGCAGGAGCCACAGGAGGCCTGGGTTTGATTCCTGAATCGGGAAGATCCCCTGGAGAAGGGCATGGCAACCCACTCCAGTATTCTTGCCTGGAGAATCCCATGGATAGAGGAGCCTGGCAGGCTACGGTCCATGGGGTCGCAGAGAGTTGGACATGACTGAAGCGACTTAGCATTCATGCACACACGCAGACTGTGACTCTCCAGGCTCCTCTGTCCATGGGATTCTCCAGGCAAGAATACAGATGTGAGTTGCCGTGCCCTCCTCCTCCAGGGCATCTTTCTGACCCTGGGGATTCAATCTGCACTTCCTGCCTGCATTGCAGGCAGATTCTTCACCGCTGAACCACTAAGGAAGTCCCATATTTAGGAATGCATGATAAGAGTCTTCACCAGTACCATGGGCCATCTGAAACATAGGGTATCAGGGTCTCAGATCTCTATATGACCTGACAGCCACAAAGCCAGAGATCCTTAGACAATGGGACATCTGAGAATATCCTCTAACAGTGGGTCACACTGAATAAGCAACGGCGGTGCAGATCATCATCTTAGAATGGATGGTCCTCATTTGCTGTGTATAGAGCCCAGCTAAAGCGTGCAGTGCCGCCCTTATCTTCAGGGTAGGCGTGATCTCAACGTTCTTGATCAGAAGCATCAAAGACAGAAACAGTGAACCTGTGGACCCCAACTCTTGGGCTTAACCTTAAGACAACTTGTCTCAAAGGAACACACTGTGTTCCTTTATTTTTTTTAAAGTATGACTTAAGGATATGTGTAAGGGTGCTTGTTATGGACTGAATGCTTGTGTTCTCCCCAGATCCATCTATTGAAGCCCTAATCGTCAATGTGACTGTATTTGGAGATAGGGCCTTTAAGGAAGGAATTAAGTTTAAGCGAGGCCCTAAGGATGGGGCCCTGATCAGGGGGACCGGGATCCTTATAAAAAGAAGAGACATGAAAAACCGCCCTCTCCCCACGTGCTATGTGAGCACACGATGAGATGGTGGCCATCGTCAAGCTATGAAGACAGCCCTCGCCAGGAGCCACATCTTGTCAGAACCCAGATCTTGGACCTTCCAGCCTCCAGAACCAAGAGAAAATAAATTTCCATTGTTTACACCACCCAGCCCTTGATCTTTTGTTAGGACAGCCCTAGGAGAAGGAAGTGCCAAGTTGCCACGGGGTGGACGCTGATGGTCAGCTCTATGTGTCACATCCCCAGTTATTAATCTGCGTGTTACTGCGAAAGTATTTGGCGATGTGATTCAAGTCCACAATCAGCTGACTTTACGTGAGGGACTCATCCTAGTTAATCTGGGTGGGCCGGTTTCAGTCAGTTGAAAGGTTTAAAGAGCAACCTGAGATTTCC
Organism: Odocoileus virginianus; assembly: GCF_023699985.2. NCBI lineage: Eukaryota > Metazoa > Chordata > Mammalia > Artiodactyla > Cervidae > Odocoileus > Odocoileus virginianus. Next base: position 8,018,033 of record NC_069693.1, on the reverse strand, counting down.
CAGGTGGAGAGACGTTTCAGCTCTTGCCTGAGAGTTCAGCCTGCCCTTCCTGACGACCCACCACATGGATTTCAGTGTTGCCAGCGCACGCAATCCTGGAAGCCAATTCCCTCCAAAAAAATACTTTAATATATGCTCCCTACAGGCTCTGTTTATCGCATTGGTGCCTGACTGGTACGGGTTCCGCTCTCTTCTCCATCACCCCTTTTCTACCCCCAAAGCATCTGTCTCTTACGGCTCCCTCGGAGCTCCACCTCCCAGTACCCATCCCCCACCCCCAAACCTAGTCCCACCCAGGCCCCGCCCCCACCCAGACCCCGCCTCCTGCCCCCACCTCCAGTTCCTCCCCCAAGCCCTGCCTCCGGGCGCTCACCTCGCCTTCCGAGCACCCCCTCTTAGGCCCCACCTCCAGGTCCTGAGCTCCACCCCGGCCCCGCCCTCACGCCCACGCCCTTCCTCTCGGCCCCGCCTCCAGCCCCCTCGGTCTCTCACCATCACACTTGAGGCCCTGGCGAACTAGGCCGAAGAGCATTTCCCCGCAGTGGTCGCAGAAGGCAGGCGCTCGGTACGAATGAACGGTGAGGGCATGCGGGCGAATTTGGAAGTCCTCGAAGGTGGCCGAAGCTGCAGGCAGCAGGGAGGGGCGCATGGTTGAGCCGCGACCAGCGGTGGCCATTTCAACCCCCGCGTTCCCAGGTTTCTGCCAGTCCTCCCAGCTGCAAGGTTTGATCTCTCCTTCAATCATTTACTCGCATCCTACATTCGACCTGGGTTCAAATCCCAGCTCCACCACTGGCCAGAACACCTATGTACCTATGCCAGGAGCTGAGGGGAGGGGGAATGGGGAGTTGTTTAATGGGTGCAGAGTTCCAGTTTTGCAATATGAAAGCAGTTTTGGAGGTTGATTGCATAACAGTGTGAATGTGATTAACACTGCTAAACACTGGACTTTTTAAATGGTTAAAATGGTAGTTTTATGTTATGTATATTTCATCACAATTTTAAAATGTTTAACTCAAAAAAAAATACAAATGCTTGGGTCCCACCCTCAGTTTCTGATCTACTTGATCTGGGAAGTGTGAAAAAAAAAAAGAGAGAAAGAGAAAGACAAAACAAAAGCAATACCTATGTTTCTTACTTTTCTCATCCGTAAAATGGAAATTCAACAAATAGTTTCTGGATATTGTTCCAGGGGCTGGGGACACTACATAGAACAACACAGACAAAATCTCTGCCTGGCCTCTAGTAAGGGAGACTGACAAACAAAATAAATAAGATAAATACTCTCATTTAACAGTCTCCCAATCTAGCAGTTACTCTGTGCCAGGCCTGTGCTGAGTTGTTGTTGCTGTTTAGTTGCTAAGTTGTGTCCAAGTCTTTTGTGGAGTCTGTAGCCCACCATGAGATTTCCCAGGCAAGAATACTAGAGTGGGCTGCCATTTCCTTCTCCAGGGGATCTTCTTGATCCAGGGATCACACCTGTGTCTCCTGCACTGGCAGGTAGGTTCTCTATCACTGAGCCACGGAGCCACACTGTGCTGAGTACTTTATAATATTAACAAATTTAGCCTTCTCAAGAGCCCACTGAGGTACATGATTATGCCTATTTTCTAGATGAAAAGACTACAGCACAGATAGGTGAAGCAATCTGCCCAAGGTCACACGGCTAGCAAGGTACAGAACGCAAATTCAAATCCAGGCCGGGGTGGCTCTAGAGTTCATGCTTTTAACCCTGTACATGAGAGTGTTAGTTGCTAGTCGTGTCCGACTCTTTGCGAGCCCATGGACCATAGCCTGTTAGGCTCCTCTGTCCATGGGATTCTCCAGGCAAGAATACTAGAGTGGGTTGCCATTCCCTTCTCCAGGGGATCTTCCTGACCCAGTATACATAAGGCTTCTGAAATTTTTAAGCAATAAAATATACACTAACTGAGAAGTCAGTAAATGCTTGGGAGAAAAATTAAGCAAAGAGGTTAGATAGGGAAGATGCAAGAGGTACCATTTTAAATAGGTGGTCAGGGGAAGTCCCTGGTGGTCCAGTGGTTAGGACTTGGTGCTTTCACTGCCTGGGGCTGGGGATCAATCCTTGGTTGGGGAACTAAGATCCTCAAAAGCTGTGCTACACGGCCAAAATAAAATAGGTAGTCAAGGAAGGCTTTCTTGAGGAGATGACATGAAGATATAGGCCTGAAAAAGGTAAGGGTCTGGGCCATGCAGAAATCTAGCAAAGAACAGGACCAGTATCTTTCTTTCTTTTTTTTTTTTAAAAGTATTTTATTTATTTGGCTGCACTGGATCTTAGCTGTGGGATATGGGATCTAGTTCCCCAAGCAGAGATTGAACCCGGGCCCCCGGCATTGGGAGCACAGAGTCTTGGCCACTGGACCACCAGGGACGTCTCCGTGCCCAGTATCTTAATAGTATCTGCTTACAGTTCTTTTTAATGGGTTAAATGAATATATGGAAAGCTCTATTTGTTTTGTTTTGTTTGCACCTTACCACATTGCTGATGGGATTTTAATTCCCAGACCAGGGATTAAACCTGGGCTCTTGGCAGTGAGCTTGGAGTCCTAACAACTGGACTGCCAGGGAAGTCCTGGAAAACTCTTAAAATAGTACCTGACACAGAGAAAATGCTCAATAATATGTTAACTATTATTTTAAAAGTTTTTTTTTGGACTAAATCTTGTTGGGCTCCCTACCCCCACCCATTTTTTTGTCTATCATTAAGTTACTTTTCTTATATTATGCAATGGAAAGGGAACTGTGTTCTATGTGCCAAGCACTGTTTACACACTCAGGATAAAGCTCTGAACAAGAGAGATTTTTCACCCCACTCTCAGAGAGCTGACATTCTTTTGAGGAAAGAGACAAGAAACACTAAAAAAGGAAAGAATAGGGACTTCCTGGTGATTCAGTGGCTAAGATTCTGCACTCCCAATGCAGGAGGCCCAGGTTTGATCCCTGGTCAGGGAACTAGATCCCACAAGCCAAAACTAAGACCTGGCACAGCCAAATAGGTAAAGATATGTTAAAAAACAAAAACATCAAAAGCCAAAACCAGAAACAAAAAAGCAAGTGCAAAGGTCCTGAGGTGGGAGGGAGCTTGGTTTCTTCAAGGGACAGAAGGCAGACAAGATGGTTGGACCAAAGAAAGTAAGAAGGACAGTGTTAAGGGATGGATTCAGGGAATTGGCAGGGGCCAGGTCATGCACAGCCTTGAGACCACATTGAGGAGTTTGCATTTTTTTCTTCCAAGGGTACTGGGGAGCCATGGGTGGATTCTGAATGGTGGAATGTCATGAGCTGACTTAGGTGTTACTGCAGTAATCTAGGCATGAGGTGATGGCGGCTTGGATCCATGGAGAGAATAAGAAATAGCTTCAGGATGTAAACTAAGGCTGAGATCAGTAGGTCCGATGATGGACCAAGTAAAGGGGTACGAGAAAAAGAAGAGTCAGGGGTGACCCAAGGTTTGGGGCTTGAGCACCTGGGTGAATGGTGATATCCTTCACCAAGCTGGAGAAGATAGTGGGAAGAGAAGGGTTAGAAGGGCGGGGGACTTCCCTGGTGGTCCAGTGGTTAAGACACTGCACTTCCACTGCAGAGGGCATAGGTCCAATCCTTGGTGGGGGAACTAAGATCCCATATGCCCAGCGGTGTGACAAAAAAAAAAAAAAAGAAGGCAAAATCAAGATTTCTGTCTTGGACAGGCTATATCTGAGGTACCTGGAGGCACCCGGTAAAAGCATCAGGAAGATAGCTACATGAACAAGACTAGGGTTTAGGGGGAGACCAAGATGAAGATAAACATCCAAGGGTTGTGAGACTCTAGGAGGGAGGTAAATCCAAACTTCTAATTGTCATCCATCCATCCAGCAAATTTTACTGAGCATTGGAGCATTCAGGGTGGGGTTGGGGGCAAAGGAGGACACACAACCTGAGTAAGGAAGGTACCTCCCACCCACCTCAGCCTTTCTGAAAGAACCAAGGGCTAAAGATTCCTCTAAGTGCTGAGAGCTTGCACATCTTTCAAATGGGAATGGCCAGTGGGTGGGCTCGATTCTGGCTGAAAATCCAGGTGCCCGGGTTTCATCTCCCGCTGCAGAATCTGAATTAAGCATGTCATCGAGAGGAGACACAGACAGCAAAACATTTTGAACTTTATATCAAGGTGACGCGTAGGTCTAGAAAGGGACAAATCAGAAACGCATAGCTCGATGAAACGTCAAACTGTTTACGCCGTGTCACCAGCATCCTGATGGATAAATGGAAGTTTCAACCACTGAGACCGCCCCCCCCCCACCCCGCCCACTGCAGCTTCCTCAGAGGCACCCACTCTCCTGGCTTCTGCCAAAATAGCGTAAATGTCTTTGTGCTTCGTAAATGCCATGATTCAATGCCTAGCTTAGCTTCTGTCCCTTAAGCAAGGTGTGTGAGATCCATCCGGGTTGCTCTGGCTCATTTACGTTCAGTGCGTGGCGAATTCCACGGTGTGCAGGGACCACATCTACCCATTCCGGGAAGCAGGAGTTTTTAAGAGCTCCTGCGGGTCTCCTAATTTGCAGCCATCGCTTAGAACCGCGGGTCCCTAACTTGAAGAACTGAGTGTCTGGGCCTACCCCGCCCCGCCTCCTACCGATGTCCCGCCCCCCGCTCGAGGCTCCGCCCCTAGGCGGGCCTCGGCCTCTCACCCGACAGTACCACCTCCACCAGGTCGCCCTCCTGGATGTCTCCGGCGGAGCGAACCAACTGCAGGAGGTTGGCCGACGTGGGGTCATGTTTGAAGAGCAGGATCTTGTCGTAAAGGCCGTAGAAGCCACACTCGGGGAACTGAGGGGCGGGAGAGGGACGTGGTGATGGAAAAGCTCAGAGCAGCGGTCTGGAACCTTCCCAGGGCAGGGCCGGCTGTTTCCCCCGGAAACTCAAGAGACCCCACAACCCCTTGCTTCCTGCCTGTACCCTCCCAAACCCAGCTAGAGCTGAGCCGGGCAGGGTGCCAGAGACCCAGGTGTGCTGAGGGAGAGCCGCCTGCCAGAGGTGGGGAGGGAGACTGGCTCTGGGATCTCGGGGATCTAAATCTTCTGGAAGTGAGAGGGGCAGGGCTGAGTGAGCACCCCTTCCCTTCTCTCCACACCACCTCCTGCTCCCGCAGCCCCCCACTTCCCCCCTCCTTGTCCCCCAACTACCAGTTTCCTTCCTGAATCTATTGTCCTTGTTACCTGGCTCCACGCCCAGCACTGGGGCTGGGCAATCTGGAAGGAGGAGATTTAAGACTCCTGGTTGGGGGTGGTGGGGTGGCGTGGGGGGGTGGTGCAGAAAGTCTAGGGCTCCAAGGAGTTGGAGATAGGCAGGGTGCCCCCACCCAAAGCCCCAAGGACCCAGGTGCCCCGGTTCCCAGCTTAGGGAGGTGGGGGCAGGAAATGAAACCTGTAGAACAGAAAGTGAAACCACCCAGGTGGAGCTGCTGGAAGGAAGGAAAGGGGCCCTACTACACCTGGACAGGGAGGGCAGAAAAGAAAACTGGGGTGAGGACTGAGGGGGTAGGCTGAGGACTTGAGCAGATAAAGAATCTCACCTAGGGAACAACTGCTCTCCCCTCAGCCTGACTCCCCAAGGAGCAGGCTGAGTTGGGTGTGGGAGCTGGTTGAGGGGAAGGGGGTTGGTGGCAAAGGAAACTCATCTGTTCTTGCTGCTGGGAGAGGGTCCCCAGGTGCCAGGACTCCAAGTCCTGACTGCCCCTGGGGGCTTTCTCTAAGTTTCCTTGTCTGTAAAATGGGAGAGTTGGCCAGGTTCCTCGTGTTTTCTCTGAAGCCCAGAGAATCCATTCCCAGGAGTCTAAGAAGATTCTAGAATTTGAATATTTGGGGATTCCAGCATGCGCCTATGATAGGATTCATTTCTAGATTCCAACGAATTATTATAAGGTTTAGACTTTTAACTACCTAGATTAGCAGTAGCCTAATATTTTAATGTTATAGGGATCTGCCAAACTAGAATTCTAATATTTGAATATCTTAGCCTAAAAGGATTTCAACAACCCAGCATACCAAAATTCTACATTTTAATGCTCTAGGATTCTAACAACAAGGGAATCGAATATTCCAACATTTTAATGTTCTAGTATTTCAACCACCTCGGGGTCTAATGTTTGAACACTTCAATACCAGAGGAGTCAGTTACCTAGCAGTTGCATATTCCAACAATGTAGAATTCTAACATTTTTAAAGTTCAAAATTCCAACAGTAGAGTAGCCCACTATTCTAACTTCTAGCGTTCTCGAATTCAAGCATTGTGTCCCACCTGATTTTCCCCTTGACAAGATTCCCCAGGCCCCAACCCCAGTGACCGTGATGTCCAAAGCAAAGAGTGGGATGGAGTGGGGAAGGCTCGTGTTGACAGGCCAGCCTCAGAGCTGAAGGGTGGGGACACCGATCAGGAGCGGGGACAGAGACCTCAGAACCTCTGGGGATTTCGAAGAGGCGCGCCTGCCCCTCCACACACATGTCCGGCCTGGGGGAGGGCAGAGATTGGTCTCTGAGACCTCACTTGCCCCTGGCAGTTAGTCCAGGGTGCGCACCCACACCCACACATGTCACCCGATCGCCCAGGCCGACCCGGCTTCAATTTCTACTGTTTCCACCAAGTCGGAGGCTGGGGTGGGCCCAGGCAGGGAGGTCTCCCACATCTGGGGCTCCCGCCTGCTCCTTCTCGGCTCCTACACCTGGCCGGCCCCTCCCTTCCTCCCTGCTGTCTGCAGCAAACAAAAACATGCAGGGACATGCAATTCGGGGAAGCCTCTGGGGAACCCCACCCTGGACCAGGCCTCTCTCAAAGGGTTAGTGGGGTGAGGAGGCAACTGGGGGGGCCAATGCTGCACCCCACCCCTCAGCAGCCCAAGGCTTAGTCCACTTCTCTCCCTCTTCCTTATAGTGGGCTCGAAACTACCTCTGCCAGCACCCACCCCCCACTCCTCTCCTAAAGCTGGGGCGGGGGAAACCTGTGTGCTCACCTTCTGGTCGACGATGGAGCAAGCCAGCTGCTTCACGTGGGCCAGCTCAGAGGCGGCGGGCAACAGGACGAACTCGCGGGTCAGCCCGATCTGGATGTGGAAGGAGACCCCCGAGCCCGGGGCTGGGACCTGGGGCAGCAGCGGTGGCGGCGACTGCAGTTCCAAGCCGCCGGAGGGCGAAGGTGACCCCGGCCCGGGAGAGCCCGGGAGCCCGGCGGGATGCGAGGGGGCGGCGGCCATAGGGGAGGCCCGGGGTCGGCCGCCCGGCGCCCACCCCGGGATCCGGCTGGAGAAGCCTGAGCAGGGAGGCTTGGGTCACTGTAAACCGGGGATCTTATAAGCGGGGATCCCGGGGATCCAAGAAGAGAACACTGCCTGGCAGGTTGAGGGAACTCGAGGATGGTGGGACCCTGGGAAGTTAGAGAAAAGGAATCTAGTGGATCAGACGCCCACCCGGGGAATTAAAGGATCACAGATGATCAGAAAGGAGAAATCTAGTGGTTCTGGGGAGGGGGGCCAGCAATTGGGAGATACCAAGAAATCAAAGAAGAAAATCTAGTAGGTCCGGGTCACAGCGATCAGAAAAGCCCAGGATCCAAAGGATCCGTGGAGAGAGAAGGGATTGGAAAGGGAGCAGGTGGAGTCGAGAAGTCAGTGACTCTAGGAAGAGAATCCATTTAAGAAGGGGGCCAGAGGGATTCTCCAGACCTTGGGGGTGGAGAGCAGGAGCCTCTGAGTCGGGGATCGAATGGATCCCAGGGATCCGATGGCGGGCCCGGGGATGGGCAGAGGGATCCCGAGGGCCGGGGTGCTAAGGAGGGAATCTCACGGGTCTCGGAAGTTGGAGAAAAATTCGGTCGAGCCCCGCGGGGAAGGCGGTGTTACCATCGGCAGTGGGGTGGCGGGGGGTGGGAAGGAGGGGAAAGTCACCCAGCGCAGGGAGCCCGTGGCTCTTTTTCCCCCTCCAAAGTTTAACTCTGCGGCGGCAGCCCAGGAGGAAGTGTTCAGAGTGACAGTTCAGTCGGCCAATCGGCACCGACCTTGGTGACGTCAGAGAGGGTGGAACTTGATGAGAGCCTGGGGGCGGAAGAGGAGGGCGGGCTCAGCGCGCCTCCAGGTTGGGGGTAACACCTCCCCCGCCCAGGCCTGGGAACCTGGGGTGGGAGATGCAGGACTGGGAGGAGAGACCGATTCCTCCCACCAACAAACCCTTGTCTGGAAAGTTGACTTTTCCCTCAGCTGGTGAGGGAGGAACAAGCCACCCTCTCCCCCACCACAGGTCGCGAGGCCGGGGCTGAGGAGGCGTCTGGCCCTTTAAGTAAGGGAGCCATCTCGCCTGGCCTGCATCCGGCGCCCACCGCAGGGGAAAGGGTGGGAGACAGTGTCAGGTCCGGCCCGCTCTCCGGAGTGAGCCTGCCTCTTCCCAGAGCGTCACCCCTCCTCCCCCGCGACACACCCCAGCCCATTCCACAGGTGGGAAGACCGAGGCCTCCAGATGGGCAGAGATCCTTGCCTTGGGTCTTGCTCCAACGACTTTGGCCAAAGTGCCACGAACAGACGGGAGTGTCAGGGCTGGTGCACGCTGTGCCGGTAGTCAGGCACAGGGCCGGTGGAGAAGGGGTGTAGTTTCCTTCCTCCTCTAGTCAGCTTCCCACTCTGCCCCAGTCTTTAGAAGGGTGAAGAGCCAAATAAAAGCCTAGGGGCGCCTGGAAGAACCATAGCAACCAGGGAGGACCACACATCCTCACCACCTCACAGACGGAAAGCACATTGTTTTCCGGGGCAAGTGTGCACGTGTCTCTCTCTGGGTAACTTTAGGTTGGTGACTTCTCCACTCTGAGGCTGTTTCTCTTATCTCTCAGATGGGACAACAATTGGCCTGACCCCAGAGGGTCTTTGTGGGGATTAATGAAACGGTGTAAGTGTTGCCTAAAACACAGTAGAAGCTCAGTCCTGCTGGCTCTGACTCTAATGAATGTGCTGACACTCGGGTGCTGTGGGTGGGTTTGCTCAGTCATTCAGCAAGTATGAATTGAGGCCCTAGAATGTGCCAGGCCTGTCATAAAACACCCCTTCAAGGAGCCATTTGGACTTGATTTCTCCTCCCCAGCTAATAATAAGGGTCGCTATCATTTAGTTTACATACAGGAAGCTGAACCCTCAGAGAGGCAGAGTGACTTGGCCAAGATCATCCAGCGGGTAACTACCACCCATGGGCTTCATCGAGAGGCCAAGGCCTGGCTGAGCCCGAGAAGCATCCAGGTTGAGATGGGCCACTGTATCTGGGATCCCAACCAGCAGGACTGGGTGGGGGATGAGGACCTCAAAACGAGCCCCCTGCTCCTAAGAGGGCTGTTGGGGGGCAGCTGAGGTCGGTACAGTAGCGAATCTGCCACCACATCCGGGGGCTGGCTGGGGCTGGGGAAGGAAGTCTGAGGCTGGGGCGAAAACCTAAACCACCACCTGGGGAAGCAGCACAGAGCCTAGAGGGATTGGGGGGGGGTGGGCAGGGGATGAGGCCACATGGTGCCCGAAGCTGGGCTCCTGTCGGCCTCACCTGATGGCCTCTGTCAAGACAGGTGGGCGACTGCCACCGTGAAGTCCTAACAGGAGTGTGTACTTCTCAGGGTTTCATCCTTCAAGGGGACTTCACAGGCCTTCATCCTTCCTTAAGTGTTCACAGGGCCCTGACAGGAGGCAGGCCCTGTTCTGGGCATTGGGGTGCAGCCCTTGATAAGCCAGGAGGTGGGCATTACTGTCTGGCTCTCTTTTCTGGGGATACTGAGGTCCAGAGAGGTACGGGGATTGTCCCAAGGACTTCTGGCTGGTAGGGGTGGAGGCCTCCAAGCGAGCAGAGGGGGTCCCCAGGGACTGGATACAAATTCTGATGACCTGCTGGGCCCTGAACAACCTGCTTGGCTGCCTCGAGCCCTGGCCTCCATCTCTTATACTCTGTAACATGTGTCATGGTCTGTCCTCACTCTTTGAGGTTGTGAGAACCCAGCGCAATGGCACCTGAAGAGCTAAGCACAGGGTCTGGCTCCAGCTGAGTGAACAGCCAGCCACTGTGATTCGGCCGCCTCGAGAAGGGAGAGGAATCCCAGCAGCGTGGAGGTGTTCTGAGCGGGCAGGCCCTACACTCCATGCAGGCAGGGAGGGAAGGGGCATGTTCAGTACTCTGGGTCAGGCATGCTGGGGGGGCGGGGATGAAGAGTCTAGAGCTGAACTGTCCCGTCTATCATTGGCCAGTCAGGGCTCCGCCCCCAGGCTGCTGCTGCAGCCCCTGGGGAGGGAGCGCTTAGGGGCCCGAAAGGAGGGGCACGGGGAGATTCGGTCCTGTGCCCCCACTTCCGTCCCTCCACCCACACCCCGCCCAAGCTCTGCCCCCCCAACCCTACCACAAAACCCCAACCCACACTATCTCCTCTCTCCAAGCTCCACCCACCCGTGGCAGAGCCGGTGACTCCTCCCCGAAAGTCCCCAGTCCCCTCGACACTCAGTACTGCCACCCATCTTACTCCAAAGGGTTTATTGAGACAAGTTTCACGTACAAGTCAGGGCAGAAGGGATGGGGCTTATAAACAGGAACCTGGGAGGGGGGCCTGGGGGCACAGGGTGGAACCCAAAACAGAGTGAAATAAATAGAGGAAGAGAGTGAAGGGTCAGGAGTGGAAACGGACAGACTATCACACAGTGATAACAACATGGGGGAAGGGGGCTCCATTAAAATCCCATTTATTTATACAGATATACAGGGAGTTACGGGGGGCCCAGGGGACCCCACTCCACCCTCCATGCCCTGCGGAGGGGCAAGAGAAGGCTATCTCTCCCCCCATGGGTCACCCCATGGGGGTTTGGGGGGCTGCCCTTGGAGAAGTGTTGGGGGAGGTAGGGTCGGGCGCTCCCCCGAGGGCATCACCTGCTCCCCAGGCAGTTACTGGCCCTGGCGGCGCTGGGTAGTGTCTGGAAAGCTGTGCTGAGGGAACTGGAGGGGAGGGGGATTACTGGGCACGCTGGTGGTGGGGGGGGGGGGGGGAGAGGCCCCCGCAGGGAGGACGATCTGGCCTGCAGCTGGCTCCAGGGCCCCAGCAGACCCAGAGCAGGGGTGCAGGGGGGCCTCCCGCGTGGCTCCCACCTGGGGCCAGGGAGGTGGAGAGGAGTGGTCAGGGGTTCCAAAAGAGAACCCGGCACCTTCTGGCATCTTGGAAAAGTTGAGCCCCATGGACACCCAGCCCTGGATGTGTGGCTCCAGAGAAGGAGGCTCAGAGACCTGGCGTGGGTGTCAGGGTGAAGGGAAAACTCCCAGAGACCATGCTGGAGGGCGATTCCTGAAGGAGGCCGCGCCCGGCGGGAGGCCATGGGAAGGGCCTCCTAGGGAGAGGGCCGATAGCACCACCAGGCCCCAAGGCAGGCAGGAGGCAGCCAGGCCTTGGGGCCTCCAGACCAAGGCCGGGAGTCACCTGTGGGAGACAGAGGGGAGGGGAGGCTGGACCACGATCTCCAGGGTGCCAGAGGTCAGGCAGCTCCGGCCCCTCCTCTGAACGCCTAGGGGCGACCCTGGTAATTCTCGCAGGGCATCCCAGCTAGGGTATTGGGATTTGGCACCCTCCAGAAACGCCAGGCAGGAGTGAGGGTGCCGGGGGCTTCTGCCCTCCCAACCCAGGCCTCCGTCCCTCCATCCCCTCACCTCAGTGCCACTGCCCGGCCCCGCCCCCCAGCCAGCGTGGTGGCCTGGGCTGGGGGGCCAGGTGGGCATCATACGAAGACCTTGGCCAGGGCGTCGGCGCCCGCGCTGGCGATGAGGGCCTTGCTGGGGTGGCAGGCAACCGCGTGGATGGCCTCCTCATGCTTCTTGCGGTGGGCCGTGATCTCCTGAACGCACGTCTTATTGTCCAGGCTCCACAGACGCAGCGAGCAGTCATGGCCTGTGCGGGTGCAGGAACAGGAGAGGCTGTCGCCCAGCAGCTCCGGGTCCCCCAGCTCCCTGCCCAGAACCGCCTCCTGAACCCAGCCATCCTGGAGACAGCTGAACCGTCCTGGCCACCCTGCCACACACCATGGCTCGTGCCTTTGTGCGTGCACTCATCTGACATCCCTGGTCAGGCCAACACACCCCCTTCACCCCCCTGGGGAGTTTCAGTCCCTTCTCCACCTGCCCAAGTCCCAGCCATGCCATCGAGAAGCAGCCCCGTGGTCGCTGGGGCTTGGTGTCTTTATCCACAAATGGCAGGTGCCCTAACTGCTAACACGTCTTGTGGGGACTGAGAGTCAGATAGGCCTGAAATTCCTGCAACCCGCTGGGCTGTGACCAAGTGAAGTGACTTCTCTAGGCCCGGTTTCCACGTGTGTGCAATGAGGGCTGCAGTACCAACATCATTCAAATGCAACGGGGCCATGTGGGAGCACACCTACTGTGGCTCCGGTGTTGTCCCCACCCCTGTGACCACTCTAACCAGCCACAGAGGGGCTCCTGACCCCTGCTCGGACAGCACTCCCACCAGCACCCCGGCCTCAGAGAGCCCCCGAGCACTCCTCTCCGCCTCCTGCAGGGAAGGGCACGCGCCCTCACTCCTGAGGGGCCAGGAGGCTCCCGACTTACTTCCTGACATCAGGAAGACGCCATTGGGGTCCACGGCGAGGCAGGTGACCGCGTCCAGGTGGGCGACCATGGAGTGCACCAATTTCCCTGCAGGGAGAGGGTGGGCGACAGGTTACTTTTCCACTCTGCACCCAGCCTGGAAAGGTGCAGGCGTTAGCGGGGACACTAAGTCTCCAAGGTGGACCCTGGGAGGTCTCCATCTGAGGCGGCTGACCCCTGCCCCCCATCAGCACAGGTGAGCGGGGGCTGGGGAGGCTGGGCCTCACCTGTTCGGTTGTCCAGGAAACGGATGCCTCTGTCATCATGGGCGGTGATGGTGAGGGGCTGGCTGGGGTGACTCACCACCTGGTTGATCTGGGTTGGGCCTGAAAAGGAGAAAAAGCAGAAGTCAAGGGGGAAAGAATCAGGAAGACCAGGAGAGACAAAGACGAGAGGAGAACCGCCATCCCGTCCCCGTCCTCTGCCGAGACGTCAAGCAGGGCTGGGTGCCCTGGCCGCTCCCTCCCGGGCCCAGGGCTTCTCCATCTGTGCTGTGGACACCGCGTGGCCCTGGGGCAAGCAGGAGGGGTGATGACCGTGAAGGCGGTGCTTCTGCTCCACCAGGCGGCCCACAGGAGAGTCCCCAGGGACGTCTCTCCCCCAGCCCTCCGGAGCTGTCCATAAGGGCACAGTGACTGGGACTCTATTTCCATCCTGCTCGGAGCCCTGGAGAGGGCAGGGCAGCCACCGTCCACTGACTGGGCAATAGGAGAAAAAAGTCCCAGGAGAAACGGGCCCTGGAGGCATTCAGACCTCAGCCCCTGGCCCTGGGCTCCCCCTTACCGCTGTTCCCCCGGGAGTCCAGCGTGAGGAGGGCACTGCCAGCCTCCAGGTCATACAGGACGGTGTCGCCAGAACGGAAGGAGGTCACGATGTGGGCAGGCTCGGTGCTGGTGAAGGCCACTGAGGTGGGGGTCCCGTGATCTGAAGGCGGAGGGAACAGAAGGCTGCCAACAGCCCCACTCCTGCCCTGCGGCAGGAAGCCTGGGCCCTTGTCAGGAGTCACCCTCCTCCAGGGGCCTCCACCCCAGGTGTCACGGCCCTCCACAGCCCCGCGGCCCGCCCCTCACCGCTGGCTGTGGAGAAGGTGCAGAGGCAGGTCGGGCTGCTGCTGCTGGGGTCCCAGATGCGGACGGTGCCATCGGCAGAGCAGGAGGCCAGGCGCTGGGAGGCGGGACTGAAGGCCAGGCCCCACACCGCGTCCCCGTGGCCCTCCAGGACGTGGCTCAACACGCTCGGGTCTGGGCCAGCCGGAGGGAGGAGAGGGCTACGTCAGGGCCATGGCCCTGCTCCAGCTTGGACAGCCCGGGAGTGCCGGCTCTGCCGAGTCACCCCCCAGTCCTTGTGCCCTCAGAGCTGCTCAGGCTCTGACCATGGGCCAGCTGTTCTCTGAAGGTTTCAGGCTTTCAACGCCCCCAGAGTGGAAGCTCCAGAGGGAGGGATTATCTGGCTCCCTGCCGTTCCCCCAGGCCTGTGACAGTACCTGGCACAAAGCCCTGCTTGGGACGTACCTTTTAAGACTCAGTTAAGGGAACAAGGGCCGAGACTTCTGCAGCCTGGCCCCTGGAGTCAGCCCTACCCTCCGTCCCCGCGGTCTTTTCTTGCCCACTCTCTCCTCCAAAGCCCTCTGGCTGTTCCCACTACGGCCTCCCTGATCACTCGGGTCCACGTGGGGTGCTCTGGCTGGGCCCTGCTGACACCCAACGTGTGACAGCCTGCCAGGCAAACAGCAGACACTGCCTGGGGCTGACCCCTGATCTTTGACAGGGTGAGATGGTCCTGAGAGGAGATACAGATCCCCAAACTCTGCCCCGACACGCCGCGGCATGGAGCCAAGTGTGTGATCAAAAGCATTATCAAAAGAGGTGTCAGAGGGCAGGCACACGGACACTGAACAAAGGGGACAGTCTGCTCACTTCTCCACTTGATATTAAACCCTGCAGCCCGGCCCAGCTAGCATCTCCACCTCCCCTGTCCTGCCTCCTCCGCTCGACCACGCAGATGCAGGCAGAGACCAGACTGCTGCCAGGGCCCACCACCTTTGCCTGGTTTGTCCCAAAGCTCCACCCCAATGAGCTTCTCTGCACCGCTCACCCAGCGCGCCCTCGTCTCATCTGACCCTCGGTCACGTGCTGAATCACCTGGGCCCAGGCTTCACCAGAGTGGGAGCCCTTGGCGTTCCCTCCCGAGTTCTCGAAGCGCGAGGCCTGGGTGCTGAGGAACCAAGAGGCCCCCGGGGGCAGGTGGGTGGGGGAAAAAGAAAGACGGGAGGGAGCTGTCCTCACCGTAACAGTCGTAGGGGTCCATGTTGAGGTCTGGAATCTTCCAGCTATGGATGCGGGCGTCTGCCCCACCACTGTAACAGTATTCACTGTGGCTGCCCATGGCCACGGCCAACACGGGGCCCCTGGAGGATACGGAGGTGGGGTGAAGGGGGGGACCAGACACTCTGGGCTCGCCTCCTCCCCTCAACAGGACCTGAGGGTGTGCCACTAGCGTATTTCAAGGCTGCTGAAAAGGAACCCAGCATCCGGACCTCTGGCTGGGCCACCCAGGCTAGCTGCCCGTCCCCAGCCTCCCCCTCCTCTAAAGGCTGTGCTGAGAACCAGCTGTGGAGCACTGGAAGCCTGCACGCCGTCGGGAGCAGGGCAGGGTATGTGCCGAGCGCTACGGGGACCTGGAGCCTTTCAGCCACCCTGCCGCCTGCCCTGGCTCCCAGGATGGCAGTGAGCGGGCCGGGGGCAGGCTGCCACAGGGGCAGGGGCACTTCCCTACCTGTGAGCCCGGAAGGCGTGGATAGGCTCCACATCTAGCGCGGCGTTCCTGTAGGTAGCCAGAGGAGCCGGGAGTCACCCTGTGCCCCCATGCCCGGATGCCCCCACCCTCCACCCCGGGGCTGCTGCCCTCACTTCTTGGCCGTGACTGCCTTCTGGAGGTTCCAGAGCTTCAGCGTGCCGTCCTCGGAAGCGGTGAGCAAAGCCGACTGGCTGTGATGGAAAGCCAGGGAGCGGATGCCGTCATAGTGGGAGCGGAGAGTGAACTTGGGGTTCCAGGTCTTCTTGAAGGCGTCTTTGCTGTCAGACAGCTGGGGTGGGGGAGCTACCTCAGGGTCTGCCCATCCCGGCCGGTGGTTCCCATACCCAGCCCCACATGGAGCCGCGTGTGGCACACAGGAGCCTCTGGCCCAGGCCGGACCGCTTCCTTCTCGTCCACACGCAGCGCCCCCTCACTCGCTCAGCGAGCTCCTGCAGTACGCAGGGCCCGTGCTAGCTTCTGAGGAGGCAATGGTGAGCCCAAGCCCAGGGGTGTCCCCGTTCAAAGGGAGCCTGGGGGAGATGTCAGAGATCATCTCCATTGCAGAGACGATCAACAAGCAGTGCCATGAATTTCAGATGCACTGACAGAAGGTGCTGGGCAGCCCGTCCTCCTCCGTGCGGGTCAACAGGCTTTCCTGGGGAACTGACACGTGATCAGGACGTTACTAGGTAAATGAAGGGGAGAGAGTGCGGAAACGGAATGTGTGAAGCCCCCGAGGCAGAGGCAGCAAAGGCGGATCTTGAGCCGAGAGGAGGCCAGGGGCACAGCAAGAGAGGGAGAGCAGCAGGGAAGGCCCAGAGGGCTGGCCCACACCCAGGAACCTGCTGCTCCTTCTCAGGGACGGGGGCCCCGAGGGAGGGTTTAGAGCCGTGGCTACTCCATGGCAGGGGTGCTGGACTGAGGAAGAGGAGAGTTGCTGCAGAGAGAGGTGGAGGAGGTCCCAGGGCAAGTCTCCCAGGGAGCGGAGCAGGGGACCAGCACACGCAGCGGGGAGAGACCGGGGAGCAGCGTCCACAGGCCTCTGGGGGAGAGTCCCCGAGACACCACAGAAGGCCTGATGGACCATGGTGGTATCCCTCTCGAGGTGGGGGGCCCGGGGAGGGCCCCGGGGGAAAGGAGACGGGCAGATTGTCAGGCAAGTCTCAGTGCCCTTCCCTGAGACAGGGTGCACCCCGACAGACCCCTACATCTGGGCTCTGTCCCTTGAGGTCATCGCTTCTGCCAGTTGTTCAGGACTAGAGGGTCTACCCCCTCATGCGCATGCAGCCCTGGGGGGGGGGTGCGTGTCTTCATTTCATTTTGGGGGAGCAGAAGAACCCAGCATCTTCCTGCTCAGACTCTCCCAACCCGCCCCCGCTGCCCTCCCAGAGTGCCTAACTTGGCTGAGATCACCAACCACCTGGAGTCTCGCTGGAAGCTGCGCTAAGTGTCCTACCACAGGAACAAGCTCACACGCGCCCACTTCAGAGATGCCCAGAGAGCCAGCGGCCTGGCCAAAGATCTCAGGTTCAGGACACTGGCCCTGTCTCTCTGCATTCCAGCCCCTCTGCCCTGCCAGCCTCCACTCATACCAGATCAGCCTGATTTTTTTGTGTGTATGACTGGAGGTCACCTTCCCGTCCACAATCCCCGCCTCCTGCACAGACTCCTACCCGCTCTGCCCCACCCCAAAGGCACCTGCTGCCTCTGATGCTGTATTTGGACTCAGCATCCCTTTGCCCCTGCTTTGTGCCCATGGTGGGTCCTGGATTCAAGATGCATGGGAGCCTGGGGTGGAAGGGAGCACTGCTGAGAGGAGCAGCCTGGCAGTGAATGAAACCCAGGCTTCAGAGCCTGCTAGGCCAGGCACCTCGGTGACCCCGTCCAGTCCCAGCGCCTGTCTGCATCAGCATCCCTGTGACACAGGGTGAGCTGGCGAATGATTTCACATCGTCCTGCTGTGTGAGGGGCTGGGTGCAGGCAGGCACCCGGCCAGAGCTCAGCCAGTCCCAGCACTGCGCCGGAGGCCTGGGGGGGCCCGAGAGGGATGGGGCACCCCAAGGACTTACATCACAGCTGAGGTCGTTGTCGTTGGTGACGGTGAGATCTGCCAAGTCCCCCAGGCTCACCTCCCCGCCCCCGATAGTGTCCATGATGAAAACGTCTGAGGAGAAGCCAAAGGAACCTGGTAGGGGGAGGGGAGGGAGGGGGCAGAGAGGGGCCGGGAAAGAGAGAGAGAGACAGAGAGAGGCGGAGAGAGGTGAGAAGGGAGACAGAGAGGCAGGGAGAGAACAAGATCAAGAATCACAGCTGGAAAGAAAGAGACAGGGAGAGCCAGACAGACAGACAGGGCAGGACAGACAAAAAGAGGGAGACAGAGATAGACAGACGAACTTTTGGGACAGGGAGGCTGCAGACCAGAGGCTGGGCTTCAACTCTGAGGACACAGAAGCCCGGGGCTTAGCTCTGCAGCCTCCCTCTGCCGTGGGCTCCTCAGGACTGGGTCAGGGTGCAGGAGCCGCTTACCTTCGTGGGGCCGGGGCTGGGGGGTGCCAGGAGGCGGGCCGGTTACTTTGGGGGGCAGCCCATCCACATCCCGAAGGTCAGCCAAGATCCCCTGGAGTTTGACCCGCCGGCTTTCTGCAGGACCAGGGCGCAGACGGGCGGGCGTCACTAACTGGGCACTCAGCCACGTGGGGAGGGTGCTCTCCTGCCACTGTGGGGGCACTGGGGAGCCCTGGGCTCCAAGTGGGGTTGGGGACAGGCAGAGGAGAAAGATGGAGAGGGGACCCTCCATGGCCTCAGTCCCCCGTCATCCTACGTGACCCCAGGGGCCTCAGAGCTCAGAGTCACAGGACAGGAAGCGCTGCCCCCTGCCTTCCCCGCGCTGGGTCTGCATCCTGTTCCCCCTCCCCATCCCCCCAGGTCCACCAACTGGCCAGGGGTGAAGGGCTGGAGGCCCTGCCTCAGGAAGAGCTGGGCCTGCCTGTGACCCCCTGAGATTTTCCAGGGAAAGGGAGAGGGCCTGGCCACGGCGATACAGCCTCCGGCTCTCCGGGGCCACTCTCCCCTCAGGAAGTATATCCGTCCGGTGGGGACCCTGGGGCAGGAAGCAGCTGCAGGCGCGGCGGGCAGCAGTGTGCGCCCGCGGGGAGGAAGGCCGGCTAGAAACCCCCCAACTCACCCAGTTCATGGTGGGTCCCCTCTCCAGCACATCGCCGCGGGTCTGGAGAGCCCTCCCCATCCTCTCCCGAGCCCAGGAAATCAAACTCGTTGATGGCGTCCTCTGAGTCGTCCTCCTCGTCTTCGTCCTCCATCTCAGGAACCAGGGCCTTGGATGGCAGCTGGGGCGTGGAGACCACCAGAGAGAGGTCAGGGCCCAGCCCACTTGGTCTCCCAGAGCAGAAAAACCAGGGTTCCTGGCCACGGCCCCAGTCCCACACCCTGACGCCGTGCTCCCCCTACTGGAAGCCCTCAGGGCTGCACCTCTCTAGGGCTCCCGGGCCGTGCCAGCCCCCAAGCCTGGCTCTGGAGACCCTTTTTGCTGCTGCCCGCCGTGACCCCCACACAGGGCCCTCCTCCTCTCGCTCAGGCTGTTCCTGCTCCCCCGTGCCCTGCCTCCCAGCCCAGTACACTTCTCAGGAAAAAACGTCAGATAATATGACAACCTGTTTCGGGGGTGAAGGAAGCTATACTTGGGTGTATGGGTGTACAGGCATGGAAGGAGACACTACCAAGTGAGATCAGATCCGTGGATACAACAGTAATGACGATGGACACTTACCACAGTGCCGGCCTCTCGGGGTTACTCAGTGCACTGACTCAGCTTCACATATATGATTTCACAACCCCACGGAGTTACCACTCTTCTCATTATTACTCCCATATTACAGATTAAGGAAACTGAGGCTGAGCAGAATGAAGTCCCTTGCCCCAGGTCCAAGCCACTCCACATACATCAAAGACAAGCTTTGGGCTGTGAGGCTACCTGGGGGTCTCCAAGTCTTCCTGGTAACTTCCTATACTGGCTGCATTTTTGTTTTCTTCTATAACAAGCAGGAGCTACTTTTAGAATGAGAAAACACCCCAGTTCTTCCTTTCTGAGAAACAGAACGCTGGGCGAGTGAATACAGAGTCTGAGTTTTCCCACACTCGGTCATAACCAGGGCTGAGAACCAAACCCTCTCGTTTTCCTCAGTCCACAAGCTTGGACCCCATCCCAGGCCTGTGAATGGTGGGGCAGCATCGCGCCTGCGTCTCCCCACCAGACCTTTGAGACGCGGCCTCATGAGGTGACATCTCGCACGCAGACCTTTAGCCTCCCAGTTCCTAAGCATCACTATGTTCACCATCAAGTGCCATCCGGGAGGGAGCTGTGTATTTGGCACTTCAGAGACTGCACTTATGTCGCTTAAAGAGAGTTTCAGAGCTTTCAAAGACTGTTCGGATATGAGTTCTGCTTTCAGTGCTGGCTTAGGACACAGCTCACCCTCAGCACTGGGGCTCCGGGACCAGTGGACTCAAATACCACCTCTTCCAGGAAGTCTTCCCCCTCCTCAGTGTCCCCAGCCTGGGCCCTGCTTCAGACAGGCTGCGGATTCCTCCAGGCGCGGGTGACTGCGTCCCAGAGGCTCAGCACCCCAAGCTGGGTCTCCAGAGTACCGACATGGAGGTGGCTATGCTAGGGCATTTTCAGGGGCCAGCCTCTGGCCTGTGTGGGAGGAGGGGGATGGGACGTGACTGCTTTCCCCTTCCTCTCTGGGAGAAGACCTAGGGTCAAGGTTCAGACAGCCTGCCCAGAGAGACGATGGTAGGGCTCAGTCCCTGAGAGAGGCCTTGCTTCTCTTTCACCTCCTGGGGCCGTTGGTGCCACGCGCCTGCCTGGTGTGAACTCATTTATTTTATTTTTCAAACATACAGATTTTATTTACTTATTCATTCATTTTTGGCTCTGCCATGTGGTGGCTTATGGGATCGCAGTTCCCTGACCTGGGACTGAATCTGGGCCGCACCAGTAAAAGTGCCGGGTCCTAACCACTGGACCACCAGGGAACTCCCAGGACTCATTTTAATGAATTCCTCAACAACTCAGAAACAGACTACCAATCTCTGAGGCTGACACTATGACAAAGAGAATCACGTGTCCCTGGTTACAGAGCCAGGCCAGTGGCCACTCTGGGAGGCACTCATGGGCGGGTCTCCTGAATTGTGGTCTAGTCACTGAAGGTCAGCTGGTGGAGACAGAGACCTGGGGACGCGTGAGACCCTGCACAGTGAGCCGCCTGATAGGGCGTGTGGGACCGCTGCAGGGAGCACGCGAGCATTTCTAACAGGAGCGCAGGGCAGAGGGGAGGTTTCCCAGAGGGGGCTGAGGGAGACCTGTGAAAGGAGTGGAAATCCACCAGGGGGCACGAGGGACCAGGCGTTCTGGACTCGGAGACACCCTGCTCTTCCTGGAACCCCAAGGCCAGGGCTCCGGCTCCGGGCGCTCCGGTCCCCTCAGCGTGCTCACTGAGCCCTGGACCCTGCGCTGAGCCATGGTGGGGGCCCTGGATACAGAGTGGAGGCCGGGGCAGGCCTGACACCAGACAGGGAGGACCCAGGATGGTCCCGATCAGAATGGGGCAGCCCATAGGAGATTCCTGACCCTCTAGGGAGAAGGGGAGCAAGGGCGAATCAGAGAAGGCTTCCTGGAGAAGGGGGTGTCTGAGGCGGGTCTGAGGAGGGAGGGCTGGAGTTCGGGTGGGAAGAGCCGGTCAAGGAAAGCCCCCGAGGCTGTCTCCTCTCCCACAGGGCCCCCTTCATGGGTGCATGTCCCTGCCTGTAACTACCTATAAGCCCACTGCTGGCCACAAGCTCCTTCCTGCAGGGACCAGACCTCTGTGTCTCCATGTCCTTGCTGCCAGCATAGAGCTTGGCCCAAGAGGCCTACACTGACAGGTGAGACCAGGCCCCGCCTAAGGACAGCGCCACCAGGATGGCAGGAGCACTGGGCTCTGGCAGTCCAGGAGCAGGGGTGAAACGTGGTGGGAGCCCGACCTCCAGGCCAAGCTGAGAAGACCTGGACTCTCCACCTTGTAAGCAGTGTCCCTGGGCCTGGGTCCCGCCACCAACAGCAGACTGGACACTCGCATCCTACAAAGTGACCCCCAGAGCTCCCCAACCTGACTCCAGGCTAAGCTGGCGGCTCGGCCACATCCCCTAAGGGTGCTGGGGAGGGAACAGAAAAGACCCACACAGCCCCTGGCTTGGGGAGCTCACAGTCTACTGCGGGAGACAGCCGGGGGTGCGTTAGAACATTTCCAAGTCCCACTGTGGTTGGGCTGGCGGGAAGGAGAACGCGCCATGAGAGGGCATCTCGGGGCTGGCCTGGCCTGGTGATTCAGGAAAGGCCACTTGGAAACATCAGAGCCCAAGGAGGGAATGTAGAGAGAACGATGAGGGTACAGCTGGAGAAAGGGTTGCCCTGACAAAAAAGACCAAGGCGCTTCGGAAGGGACCAGAGGCCACAGCATGGCTGGACAGGAGACGGGAACGTGGGGAAGGGATGGACCAGTCCTCAGAGGAGCCCAAGAACACCCCCAAAGGCCCTCTGCATGCAGGGGGGCCCTCCTGGATGGGGGCCCCCCGGGCTCGCGCCCTCACCTTCACGCGCTGCTTCTTGTGCTGCACACTGTCCAGCTCGTCGTCCTCGTCACTGTCCTCGTCCTCGCAGTTCTGCAGGAAGGGGATCTGCTCCAGCACCGAGCCGCCCAAGCGCTCTTTGCCGTCCTTGCCGGCCGCATTCCTGCCCAGGACAGGGGGGCAGAGGGGCTGTCAGTCCTGCCAGACGACAAAGCTCGGCTGGGAGTGCGCTGAGGCTGGGGGGCAGGAGCCTGACCCCAGAAGAGCCTTGACTCTGACCCTGCACAGGGCTTGGAGCCCAGCCTCGGCCAGGCGTACCCCGGTTGGACCCCTCACTGAGCTCTGACCCTCCCCCCAGTTCCAGATCAGCCCCCGACCCTGACCACACGTCCCCCGCGTGTGCTGAGTCAGACAGAGAGCTGGTCACGAGATCGCCGCTGACTCTGCAGCCCTCATCCCCACGGCCGAACCACGTGCACACAGGGCAGGGAGTGGCGGGGACACACCCGGCGACAGGAAAAGTGGGATCGGTCAGCCCAGGACTGCTCGGGCCCCTCACGGCCTGCGCCCTCCCCACGCCAGACGGCGCCACCTGTCCACCTCCGGGCCTGCTGTTGAGTGGCTCCCTGGGGACGACAAGTTTGCGCCAAGGAGGTCATCTGCCACCAAACGTGACTTGAGGGCAGAATTCGAAGTTCAGATAAACATGGACGGCCTCCCAAAAGGAGGCTACCACCGGGCTGATGCTCCAAGCGTCCTTGTCAGCTGCCCGGGAGGACAGGTGCCACTCGGTAGAGACCCCCCCAGCCCTCAGTTCCCAGCCTCCCTGCTCGGGCTTTCGTCCCCAACGCGAGCTGTCTCCGCCCAGCCCCCTGCTCCTCTGGGGGCCTCCACACGTGGAACGGGCTCCTTCCTTGGTGCCATCTCTGCACCCTCTGCCTCAGTGACTGCCCAGCCCCATGGTTTTCAAGCCCACCTGTGTGCTGGTGAACTGGAGATACAGTCATGAGTCAAGTGCTGCCCCTACCCTCGCCACGGGGGCTCACAGAGACCTCACACACTCCACTCGTTCTGAATGGCCCCCTTGAAGCCCCCCACTCATCTCCTCCATTTGGGTCAGCATTGCTCCCAGCTGCTCAGATCCCACCCTTCAGTCACCCCAGTTTCTTTACCACTCCCCCCACAGCCAGTCCTTTCATTATTGCCGGCTCCTGCTGAAAACCTGCTGAGAAGCGGACCGGCCTCACCCCTCCACTGCTGACGTCCACCGTCTCTGGCCTGGACGTCTCTAGGAGTATCTGACCGGCCCTCCCTGCTCCCAGCCCGGCCCTCAGTCAGCCTCTCCATAAGACCAAGATGATGTCACACCCTGGCTCAAAACCACAAGCCCATGTCTAAGCTCCTTATCGTGGCCCGTGAGGCCCACTGTGATTGGACTCCTGAGATTTCAGCCTCGCCACAGACCACGGTACCACGTGCTGGCAGCACTGCCGCCACACCGGCCTCTGCCTGCTCCTGGGCGTGCCGGCCCCCTCCTGTCCTGGACCCTTTACTGAGAAACTCCCCTCCCAGCTACCTGGCTGGCTCGGCCTCCACTCCATGCAGTTCTCTGCCCAAACGTCATCCTGTCCTAAGCAGTACTGCTTCTCCCATCACCCTTTTTCTCTTAAATTAAGATTTTTTTTTCTTTTTTGATGTAGATTGTTTTAAAAGTCTTTACTGACTTTGTTATAATATTGCGTCTGTTTTATGTTCAGGCTTTTGGCCACAAGGCATGCGGGATCTTAGCTCTCGACCTGGGAACGTCTTAACCACTGGACCGCAGGGAAGTCCCTTCCCACTGCTTTCTCACTGCCTTTCATAGACCTCCTCACATCATCAGCGATTTATTTTCTGACAAACTGATGAGAGGATGAGCAAGGGAGAGCTCCCCAGGGGGCACTGACCACGTGTCGTGCCACGCCCCCCAGATCCCCCAGGGACTTGGCGTTTGCTGGGGAGCGTGCAGGCTGGCGCCTCAGGCGGGGCCGGGTCGGAGGGGAGCTGCAGAGCGCAGCAGCATGGAAGTGACGCCAGGGGAGGGCCACCCAGGGGGACCCAGGACAGAACCTGCACATCCCACAAGGGACAGAGGGTTCTGGAGAAGAGGAATCCACGATTCACTCCAGGAAGAACGCGACTCCAGATCATGGACTGGCCTCATGGGGTGGGGGGGGGGGGGGGGGAACACACCCTCCAGACCCCAGGGCTCACCTCTTGATCTGCTCCTCGATCTGTTTCACCAGCAGCGACTCCCCACCGCTGAGCCCCCCGGGGGCCGGCGGGGCCCTGGGGCCCCCTTCGCTGGGCTCGGCGGCCCCGTTGAGCTCTAACGAGCGGCCCAGCAGGGAGCGCACACGCTTGGATCGCATGTCCAGGATGGTGTCGGTGTAGCCGACCTCTTCCAGGTACCTGCGGGGAGGCAGAACCAGGACAGGTCTGCAGGGGAGGCGGAACCTGAGTGGGTCAGGCGCCACATGGCTTCTTTCTATACCGCAGGGGCAGATGTGAACTGGGCCAGCCTTTTTGGAGAAGCAACTGAAGACAACACACCGAAATCTCACATAAGCGTTCCCCTGACCCTGCTGCTTCCCCTTCGAGACTACTCCCGGTGGAAGCCTTTCTATATGGGTATCGTGCTGTCGCAGACGCTTGCAGAGACCGTGTACGTCTGGGGGACCTAAAGGCAGGGGCCGACCCACACTTCTGCTGACGAGGACTGCGGAAGTAGACGTCTGATGGGACACCAGGCACAGGATAAACGAGGCAGAGTGCCAAGTGCTCAGTGGCGACTGACCCCTTGCAAGCCCATTGACTGTAGCCTGCCAGACTTCCCTGTCCAAGAATACTGAAGCAGGGTGCCATCCCTTCTCCAGGGGATCTTCCCGCCCCAGGGATGAAACCCGTGTGTCTTAACAGCTCCTGCACTGCAGGCGGATTCTTTACCACTGAGCCACCTGGGAAGCCCAGAGGAGAGGGCCGTGCTCAATAAACAGCACAACAGAAGTTGTAAGCTAAGTGCTCCTTACAATTCAAGTGTTTGTTGGAAAAAAAACAAGGTGCCCCTAAGGAGAGACCACACAAAAACACACGTTTGTATCACGCCCCGCACCAGGCCTAGAAAGAAACACACTGAGCTTCAGAGCAGTGACCTCCTCTGCAGAGCAAGATCAGGGAGGTCAGTAGGAACTTCCGTCATTTACTCTACACGCGAGCATTTATTACCACCATGACTACAAAACCTGAAGCCAGCTGAGACCGGCCTGAATGCTTAAGAAAAGAGAACGAGATTCAACTACAGGTATCTGTGGCTTCAGAACACTGGAGACAGGAGTCCCTGGCTGGTCCTCGGGGGGCGCCCGCAGAGCCTTTCTGTTGACCGTGACCCAGGCGCCTGGGCAACAGCAGACACAGAATCTGGGGCATGTGCATGTACGCCTGAGGCTCCCCTGCCCCCACCAGCAGGGAGAGGTGCGGAGGGGGAGCTGGGCTCTGGGGATGGGTTCCTAAGATCACACGTCAGACCCTCCGCGTATTAGCTGGGACCTTCCGCAGCCCTCTCTGCACCTCGTCTTTTCATCTGTGAAAATGAGGGGAACACTAGCAGTTACACTGCCTAGGGATTTACACGAGGAATCCTGGTGCACCAGGCGTTTAGCCCAGTGCCAGGCACATAACAGGTACCTGGCAGGTGTTGCCTGGGACAATCCTTCTGTCATCACTGTTTGCATGCCCTTTAAGCTAGCAACTGCAACTACACTCTCCGACGTTTAGCGTAAGGAAATCAAGGATACGGACAAATAACTTCCTGGTGTTTGTCACACTATTAAAAAACTGCCTTCAACAAAATACACAAGAAGAGACTGGCCACAGGAAGTTATGATTATCCACATAACACACGATTACATAGGTCTTGAAATGATGCAACATAACTAATTTATGTGGAGAAATATTCACAACACGTAACAAAGCAAGGCCTTATGAAACAATACAAAGAGGGAACCCCCGCTTTTATAAAACACACACACGCACACGCACAAATACATATATACAGAAGAGAAAGCCTGTATGTCAAAATGTTTATAGGGGCATGAAATTCCCTGGGTGGTGGAATTATGGGTGATTTTTGTTTTATGTGTTTTCCTGTTTCCCAAGTTTTCTAAAACACATATATCTCTTTAATTAAAAACAATAAAATTAAAATTAAAAACAATTAAAATTTAACATTCTCCCTTGGGTGGGGGGAAAAAAGGCACATGGGATTGCTTTCCAAGCGTTGGGGTCCCCCAGGGCTGCCTCCTGCCAGGCTTCCTGCGCTCCACCCCGACAGGGGGACGGGCCCTTCTGGCTGTGGCCAGCAGGGATCCTGAGAGCTCACGGTCCCCAGTGGGGACAGGAAGGACTGTGGCGTCCCCGGGCTTATCTCCCCGGCCCAGCCTCCGCCCTGGCCCGGCGTGCACTCACTGTCGGAGAAGCTGCCGCCCCTCCTTCCACACCAACGGGCTGCTCTCCAGGGTGACTGACTCCACGGGGCCATTGGAGACTGCGGGGTGGAGAGAAAGGAGGCGGGCTGTCTCGAGGGCACCACCCAGGCGCCCACCACCTCCTCCACTGGCCCTGTCCTCACCCTCAAACCCAAATCAGTCACTGCGGAGCCACCTGCTGAAAGGGCCTGGAGCCTCCCTCTCCCCCTGCCCTCCTCCTCTCTAGTCCCTCTGGGTCACTCCCCAGACCATCCCCAGACTGTCTTCAGACCCTGTTCTGCTATTTCCCCACACAGGAAACGGGCGGGCTCTGAGCAAATGGGCAGACGACCGTGGCCCAGGCCGCCCCGGCCGCTTCCCGGCTATGTGGCTTGAGCAGGTCGGTTTACTTCTCTGAGCTTCAGTTTCCTCATCTGAGAAACAAAGTTAACAACCACAGCACCCACCTCCTGGGACTGCTGTGAGGACTGAATGAGGCAGCCTGTTTACTTTCCTCA
This sequence comes from Odocoileus virginianus, assembly GCF_023699985.2. NCBI lineage: Eukaryota > Metazoa > Chordata > Mammalia > Artiodactyla > Cervidae > Odocoileus > Odocoileus virginianus. Next base: position 7,990,943 of record NC_069693.1, on the reverse strand, counting down.
TCGAGTATTTATCGGGCATCCATTATGTGGCCAGCTAGGTGCCTGGACTGTATCAGTAAACACAGACCCCTGTCCTTGTGGAAGGCACTCTGGTCGGCGTCCGACGTGAAGAACAACGGTCACCGCCTCACTTTGCGAACACACCACACTCTTCCACGTCTCCGCGCTCCTGGACCCTCCTTCCTCCCCCTAGAACACCCTCCCTACTTCCCCGATGGTGAACTGATGCCTCTTTCTAGGAGCTCCGACCCTCAAGGGCGTCGTGTGTCTGCCTCAGACAGACAGAGGGACAGCGGACAGGACTCCCAGGCCTTCCCCGCCCCCTGTCCCCCCACAGGAGGGCACCAACAGTGAGACCCGACTCCTCCCGGTTCAGGCCACACCAGCTCTCCGTGGAGCATGGGAGACTCGGGGGTCCATCTCTGCTCTGTCACGCTCGGTTTGCAGCGGGTGGGCATGCGGGGAGGATCAGGCTGGCGGTGGGTACCTGGTTCCGATAGTTCTGGCTTCTTCTCCCCCTGGTTCAGGTCTGTCCCAAATTTCAGTTTATGGTATTTGGCCCTAAAAGGTCAAACGATGAACGAATGAGAGGAACCGAAGCGTCGGCAGGGCCAGCCCTCGCCTCCAGAATCCCAGAGCCCGGGTTCTCGCCCTCCTCCACCCTGCCCGACTGGGAAGCAGCCGTGGCGGAGGCGGCGGTACAGATGGCACTGTGGCGAGCCTGCTGCTGGGAGCCAGGCACACCGGGCTGCCTTCCCAGCTCTAAGTCCTTGAAGAAGTCCTCTCCCTCCAGAAGCCTCACCTGAACCCATCGGGCCCCTGGAAGGCAGGGATGAGACAAGGACTGTGTGGTGTCTGCCACGTGGTGGGTCATTGCCATGATGAAGCCGTTGCTCGCGGTCTGCCCTGAACCCCACCCACGAGGTCCTGTTCTGCCCCCCTCTCTTGGACCGTGCGGTACTGACTGATGGAGGAGAGGATGCTCCCAGGGGCTCGACCCCTGAAGGCAGGCAGGCCGGGGCATGGCGGGGCTCACCTCTCCTGCTTCAGTGCGTATTCCAACATCTTGATCCGCCGCACCAGGTCCGTCTTGAGATTCTCCTGCCCCTTCCTCTCTCCCTGGAGGAAGGCCACCTGAGCCTGTGGGTGGACAGAAGGGGATGGTAGATGGCAGGGCTCAGGCTCACTGACCTGTGTCCCTCACTCGCTCGGGGACAAGCAGCTCCAGCCCTCCCTCCCCTCCAACCCCAGGGACACGCAGCAGCCACTTCTTCAAGCGTGGAGACCCTGAGCCTGGGTTCAGCGGAGCAGTGAGAGGGCGGCTGGATCTGTTTCCCTGTCACCCGTGATGAAACGACTGAAGAGAGACAGACTGGGGACAGCTTGAGGCTCCCTTGGCCCCCACCTTTGGGGAGAAGGTGGAGGCGGTAGGTATTAAGAGCCCTGGGCGCCTCCTCCCCCACCCCCGGGCAGGTGCCATCCCCAGGGTTGTTGGCGGAGGTGGCATGGCCCTGTTCAACCAAAGCTTCTGTCTCGGGGGGGTGTGGGAAGCTGTTTTTGGAGTTTAGGGACAGGAGTGGGTAGCTCGGCTCGGCTTGGCTCCCGCTGCAATGCAACAGCTTTGCCATCCGACCTCCACGGTGGGGACTGACCGTCCTGCTGGAGTCGGCCCAGAGGAAGGGAGACGTGCCACAGACATGACCCCGGGCCCCTGCCAACCACTTCACACCGTCTGCTGGCCCGGGCTGCCCCCATCTGCTCTGGCCCGTCAACGGGCCTTTTGGAGACACCAACGGCCTTCGAGGCAGGTTCCTGGCCCCCGACCATGCTCCGGAAGCCCAGTGCCAGAGCCCTGAGCGCCGCGCTCCTCCCTGGCTTCCCCTGCAGCGCTCCTCTGACCCCGGCTGGGACCGCCCGAGCTTCAGGCCTGGCTTGGCCACTTCCGCGAGGCACAATCTTACACGGGTCGTCAGCCCTCTCTGAGCCTCCACTTCCCCTTCCAGAAAATGGGGCTCCTGAGAGTGCCTGCTCCTCACGGGTTAAGTTGTTCTCAGTCCAAAGCCTGGCACAGACGAAGGGCTAACAAATGCCAGCTCCCACCTCTTGTTATTCTTATTCTCTCAAAATACTTAATTATTTGGTTGCGTCGGGTCTCAGTTCTGGCATGCAGGATCTTTCCTTGTGGTCCACAGGCTTCTCTTGTGGGCTTAGCTGCCTCGCTGCATAGAGAATCCTAGTTCCCCAACCAGCAATCAAACTGGCATCCTCTGCTTTAGAAGGCAGATTCTGAACCACTGGACCACCAGGGAAGTCCCAGGGCCCAGTTCTTCACAGGAGCTAGGATGCCTGAGACCATGGAGCAGAGAGGTCTGTGGCTGTCAGGCCTCTTACTGCCCCCGCCCCCAGCAGCTGCATCGTCCTGGAGCTGACCCTCACACATCACGTGCTTGCTGAAGAACTTCCGCAGCTCCCTCAGGAGCCCCCAGACACCTCTGCCAGGCGGTGAACATTCCCAAAGCCTTGCTCCAGGACTGTCTGCCGTTGGTGGCCTCTCAGATGCCCGTGAACATGCTTCCTCCTCGCCCTGGGGCTCGAAGCGCCCTGACCTCCCTGCCCCTGGCACTTGTGCCACACACAGCCCTGTGCCCAAATGCCTCCCCTCGCCCGCCGCAGGCCCCAGGGACTAGGTCTCTCCCTCAGGTCAGCAGAGATTCAGATGTGGGCTGAGTACTGCTGAACACTGGCCTGAGGAAAAGGTACACTCAGACACCGCTGGCGGGGCCACAAACTCACAAACCCCTCCAGCGGGCCATCTGGCCACATCCACAAACCTGTTAAATACATATTCCTTTTGTCCTAGCAGTTCCACTTCTAAGGAGTTTACCCCATAAGTATAACTGCAAGGGTAGACTTCCTTCCTTTGCATGTGTTAATGCACAACAAAAGCATCTTTCATTCACTCCACAAATATTTACTATGTATCAAATACAATCGTGGACTAAACAGAACTAAACAAGATGAAGTTCATATTTTAGAGGAGGGTGTGGGACCAGCAGTGAACAAATAAATACCTGTCGCAGGTGTGCTACGGAAAATAAACCTCACCTGTCCACTGAGAGAAAGAGACTCCTCCCAAAACTTCTTTTCCCGACACTTTAAATCAACATGTATGTACATAAATACCTAAGGCCAGACAGGCAGACACACGTGATCAACATCTCGGGAGTCTGAATTTATGTCCTTTGTGGATCTTCTCAGCCACCCAAATCAACGCTGTCCTGAGCGAGTTTTAGAAGGTGAGGGGAGTGGTGGAGAAGACGAGGTTGATCACCAAACACACGCCCCAGGTCCCCATCTCCCCGTGCCCTCACCTCTCTGGGCTTCCATCTACAACTTTCTGCTGCCAGGTGCCTGCCCCGCCTGCTGAGGCCACAGGCGTTCCCCCCTGGACACTGCCCGCCCATGATGGGACAGGTTCAGGGTACGGGGCTGGCGGAGTAACAGAGAAGATGAGCGCCTCCTGCCCCCAGAGAGCCCTCAGTCCAGGACCCAGGCCAGGCACGAGCAGCCACAGCTAACACACGACTCGACTCGGACCCCAGGAAGGGAGCAGAGGGGGGTGGGGAGGAGGGACACCTCTGTGAAGAATTGACAGTTCGGCTGAGACCTGAGCCTGCTTAGCAGGCAGCCAGGGGTGGAGCGCGCAGCTGGTGGAGAACGGCAGCCTCTATAAAGGCTGGTATGGCTCCATGCGAGAATGTGTAAGAGGGTTAGTGAGGGAAGTCAGAGAAGCTTGTTGGCCTGACAAAGACTCACAGACCATGCAAACAAGTTTGAAATCCACCCTAAGAGCACAGGGGAAGCTATGGAAGGGTTTTTTCAGCAGGCCAGAGACGTCATCAAACCTACATCATCCAAAGGTAATTCTGCAAGCTGCGATGTGGAGAAATGATAGCTCAGGGGCAGGGGGGCAGGGAGAGGGCCCAGCTAAAGGCCCAGAAACCAGTCACAGAACGAGGCAGATCCCAGGGAGAAACGACAGGGGCTCCAACTAGGAACAGGCAGGGGGTGAGGCGTGGGTTAAGGGTACCAAGGAGGTGGCCCTCACCTGTGGGGGAAGAAAGTGGAGTGGGAGAAGCAGGGTCCAGAGTCACACCCAGACCTCGAACCTGCTCACCCCACAACGGGCCCCCTTGCTCCACAGCAAGCCCTGAGCGCCCATCGAATGATGATTCGAGAACATCACTCTGCACTGCGGGCCCCTTCCCAGTTCTTCCGGCAAAGAAAGGAGAAGGAGAACCAGAAAACACGTGGGTGAAGTGTCCTGAGCTGGTGGAATGCCGCAAAGAGGGGAAGCGCCGCGGGCCTGGCCCTCCCACCGTGCGCACACCAGCGTTCGCGGCCATGGCTGCCTGACCTGCCGGGGCTGGCAGGTAAGGCCAGGATCTGGAAGTTCTCTACCCAACCACCACCTCCACCCACTGCCACTGAGACAGGGCGGCCGCCTCTCCTCCGGCTGTTCCCTCGCCATCCAGGCGGCACGGGAGGAACCTGGCTATCTCAGTCCTCCTGGGAGTGCTTGCTGACTCTCCCCCTCCCAAGCTTTCTGTCCCACCCCTCCCAGTCCTTTCAGTCCCATCTGGCCCTGTGTCTCCGGCACTCCACTCCCCCCTCCCCAGGCTCTGGCAGGGCTGAGTCCCTGTGGATCCCTCAGAGCCCCTTGTGAGGCTGGCGGGCGGCGGGGGGTGGCGGGAACCAGCTCCCCATCTTCTCTACCTGCAGCAGCGTACTCACTGTCCCTGCTCGTCCCTCAATGTCCAGTCAGACCCCCCCACCCCCGAGGTTCCTCTTGTCCTCAAAAAAGCTCGCTGCCCTTTGCAGAAGTGCCACAGCCACACCACTGAAACCTCAACTGCGTGTGAACCTCTGTAACCCCTGCGCAAACCAGCCTTCTCCATTAGCCTGAAGCTTCTGAAGGGCAGAAACCTTACCACCTCCTTCTCAGAATCCCCCCACGATGCCAACTCCCTGCTCCCATCTTCCGGGCGCCTCCTGACAGGACCTCCCAAGAAGTTGCCTTTTCTGCCATTCCCCCACACTGATTGTCTGGTGCCAGGAGCAGCTGCACGAAGAAGCTATTTGGAGAAGAAGTATTCAGGGTTTATGGGGAAAATCTGACGCAGCCCAGGCCTTGAAGGCTCTCGGGGGAGAAGTCACACCTCTCTAAGTGATAAGTGCTCAAGTAAAAGTGTATAAAAAGAGGTGCTGCTGCGGGGAGTGTAAATGTGGGACAACTTGGCAGAACCAATCACCAGTTTATAAACACGTCTATTCTACCACCCCACCTGTTTATTCTGCTGTACACTCACACAGGAGGGAATATGAGGACAGTCCCTGCAGCCACTTCCAATGGGCAAAAACCAGAAACTACCTAAAAATCCATTAAAGGGACACAAACTAAATGAGCGATGGTGCAAACACCCGCCGAATGTTGTTTTCAAAAATAATAAGCACTCTGTGTGCTCATATGAAAGAAACACAAAGATATGTAAGTACGTGAAAATAAGTCACAAAATGATGCACGTAATAGGATATAAACGGCAGGAGGAAAAGGGGACGACAGAGGATGACATGGTTGGATGGCATCACCGACTCGATGGACATGAGTTTGAGCAAGCTCCAGGAATTGGTGATGGACAGGAAAGCCTGGCGTGCTGCAGTCCATGGGGTCACAAAGAGTCAGACACGACTGAGTGACTGAACTGAATAGCATTTCATATAGTACACACACAGAGGTGAATTACTTTTATAGCAATAATAGAGTTTGGGGGAGTGGATCTTTCCCTTCTCACTCACTTGGGTGTGTGTGTACATCTATACACACAGGCACTTCTGAGATCCTTGAAATTTACAAATGTAACGGAACAATAACAACAACAAAAGAGTACAAAGTTAGTTACACTGGAGCCTGGACAAAGGACAGCTCACTGGGCACAAACCACAACTTTCGCTCAGACTCCAAGAAGGATCATTAAGTGTGGGAGCACACACATCTTTCCTCTTGTTGGTCTCGAAGATGAGGCAGCAAGGTGGTGGGTGCTGCGGGGGACCCTGGTCTAATATGACAGCCAGGATGATCCTGGGAAGGTCACCAAACTTCCCTGAAACAAGCTCGTCATCTGTCCTAGGCGTCAGACGGGTATAATCCATGGGCTTGAAAGCGCACAGGACACCCCTGCCACCCACAGGCTGTGACCCTCGATACATTACTGACCTTCTCAAAGTCTCCACTTCCTCTTTTGATTATTTTTGAAAAAGAAGGGAAGGGGAATAACATCCCTCACCCTCCCAGAATGTTGCAAGCATTAAACGATACTATGTATTTGCCGTGTCTAATACAGTGTCTGGCCCATAATGTGTACTCGATAAACAGAAGCTGCTATTATAATTGCTAAATAAGGGCAATGTCCCTGACCCTGTCTCCACAATGGGGGTATTGAGAAGATCTAATAAGATGTACCCTGGGCAAGCGCTCAGGAAGTGGAGATAGGATACCATAGCAAGGAGTACTTACGTAAGGCTTTCTCTCCCACCCTAAACCCAAGCCTCAGCCACCACATAGTGAAGATCCCTATCGGGGTGGGAGAAGTGTGGGATGCTCTCTTTAGTCATCCTAGGGAGAAAATTCTAATCTGGTTATTTACTTGGGTCCCCACCTCAATCAGATACAAAACAGCAACTCAGAAGGGGAAAGACCAGCTGCTAGGAACTGATTTCTGCTAACAATGCCCCAACCCTCCAAATCCTCACCACTGGGATACCCAGGCTCCTCAGGACACTGCCAATCGACCCACACTTGTCAAGATCACAAAATCCAGCCCAGATCCTCAGCCTCTTCCAAACATTTCAGGACACCTCCCTCCCTGAATCTACTCTACAAACCATATGATCCTTTCCCAGAGACTTCCACAAACACCTCCCACCCCAGGATCCTTCTGAGATGTTTCCTCTGGCTGTCTCCCTGCTCTACAAAAAGGCTCCCCCTGCCACGCCCCAGGTCCCCCGATTCCTCCTCACTGTCTCCATCCCACCACCCCTCTCCACAGCTGGCTAAGTTTGACCCTTCCCTACTCCAGTTTGGGAGTTCTCCATCTGACATCCCACACACCTCCCATCTCACGGCGGGGGCTCCCACGCCTCCACATCCCCAAAGAGTTTCGGCTCTCCGTTCTCTTCCAACACAGGCTCCTGGCTCACATCCTGGCTCCATCCGTGCTTCCAGCCCTGAGACCCCTCCCCTGCACTCGGAAGCCAGGCCTGCCAGGGCTCCCCAAAGTTTCCTCCTTAGAGGAGAGGACACACACCTTCACAGCCCCCACCTCCCGCCCGGAGACCTTGCTCCGCATCCTTGGGAGTCCTCAACACAGCCGTCATTCAGTCCCTCCAGTCCAAACGCTCCCAAACACACACACGTCCCGGGCTCCCTGACTTCCTCTCTCGACTCACACGGGTCCCCCGCCCCGCTCTCGCCCCCGCCTGATCCTAAGTCACCCCCGACGCCCCCTCTCACCCACCCGGGGTCCATGGGCTCCACCTCCAAGGCGCACCTGGTCGGGGACGGAATGAGGAGTCCCTCGTGCGGCACCCTGGGAGCTTTTTGCTCACTCGTATACGAGACCCCTCCATCCTCTCCCAACACCCTTCGCTGAGTTCTCCTGGGGTCCCCTGGGGGCCCCGAAGCCACTCTTCCAGGAACCTTTCCGCCGGTCGGTTCACTCCCACTTCCACTTCCAGCAGGCTCGGGTCCCCCGCGCCGCCCTCCCCCGGCGACCGCGCCGGGGCCCCCTCCCGCCGCCGGCCGCCCGGGTGCCCTCTGGCCGCCCCTCGGCCGGCCCCTCACTCCGGCTCCCGGCCCGTCGCCGTCCCCTCCCGCCCCCCCGGCCGTCCCGGCGGCCATTGCTCCAAGATGGCGGCGGCGGCGGCGGCGGGTGAGGCCGGGCCGGGCCGGGCGGGCGGCGGTCGGGGGTCCTGGGGCGGTGCTCACCTGCAGCTCGGCGCGCTCGGCCTCCCAGCGGGCCTTCTCCGCTTCGAAGCGCGCCCACTCGTGCTGGATAAAGTGTAGGATCCCGGGCAGGCTCAGGGGCTCCGGTCCCGCCGCGGGACCGGGGCTGCCTCCGCCGCCGCCGCCTCCCTTGGCAGCCGGGCCGGGCCCGGGGGCGGGGGCGGAGACCAGGGCCGCCCCCGTCGGGCCGGGGCCCGCGCCGGAGCCCAGCGGGCGGCAGGAGGAGGCGGCGGCGGCGACGGCGGCGGCCGCTCGCTCCTCCATCATGGAGGCCCCGGGGCCGGCCCGCGCGCCCGCTGTGCCTCGCGCGCCTGCGCGGCCGCGCCAGCCTTCGCGCGCGCGCTCGGTGGGGGCCGGGGGGGCGGGTGACGGGAACGAAGTCGGGCGCGCGCCTCGCCCACCCGGGTCGACCTCGAAGGCGCGCGCGTGGGAGGGGGCGCGGGGCGGAAAGGAGGCGCGCGCCCGGAGGAGTGCAAACGCGACCCAGGCTCCGCGCGAGGGTCGCCCCTGGGAAACGCGGTACTTGGGGAGGGGCCGCTTTCTACCCCCCTCCTCCCGTTTCACCCCAAAGAAAGACTCTAGCCCTCTCCAGACCCAAATAGCACTCTCCTCCACAATCACTGGCACTCTTTGAGGGAAAGAACGACCACCAGGGCAGCAATGGCCCCATCCCGATTTCTGGCCCAGGTCGGTTGTCATGGTAACTCCTCCCAGTCTGGAACACCCTTAGCCTCCCCTCCCTTCCACCTTTGTGGTTATGGAGCTCCAACTCTCTCCTGGCCCTGCACCAGGAAGAGGTTGCTAAGGTAACCCAAGTCCCTGGTGGTCCTTATGCTCCTACCCTCATCGGTTACTATGGCAACCTCACCTAGCACTCAGGTAGAAAGGACCCCAGCCCCAAGGACACTGCTGAGGGAAGCAGCGCTTCCCAGCCCCTCCCCCCAGCCACCCAGTTGGCATTACCATGGTAACCATCTCCCCCTTTCCCATCGTGGGAGGTCTGTGGACCAAACCAACCAGGTGTTTTTATTTAGAGGAGATGCTCTGCTGAGAAATAGTTGCTATGGTTACAAGGCCTGGACCATCCCCAGAGAGGTGAGAAACAAGCAAAGCCAAGTCCTGGTTACTATGATAATGGGGGCAGTCCCCCTTCCAGTGACCATAAGACCCACCAAGGTAAAGGACATTTTAAGGTTGTCTCTCAGGATGGAGTGGGTCTAGGGAAGGGGTAGTCATGCTAACACCTTCTATCACTTCTAGTCTTACCTTTCTGGACACATTTATGAAAGAAAGGGTGCTTATACGTTGCTATGACATCCTTCCCATCTCACTTTTATAGATGAGATGAAATTGTATTCTATTGTGTGAAATTGACTGATTTGAGGTCTCCTGGTTTCTCCTTCCCTCAGCGGTGCAGCTGAGCTGGGCTGGAACCGCCCCCCCGAAGCTCCCTCATCCTGCAACCTAAGAGGTAAGAAATCCCTCAGTGTCACCAGCACTCATGTGGAAACTGCCCTTGTCCCCAAAGATTTCTCCACACATCAGATGTTTTCTTTATCCATCACATTACCATTCTACAGTGCAGCCATTGAGACTCAGACCAGGTGAAGCCTGGCCTGAAGTGAGTATAGATCCCCTTACACTGTTTCGTAGGCAAGGGCAGGACAGTCTCAGCTTAACAATCCTCTCCTCACCTGACTACCTTTTCTCTTTCATGACCCCTTTTGTTTTCCTGCTCTGTCTGTCAGTTGTTTGCAGGATTCTGCTCTGTCTGTCAGTTGTTTGCAGGGTTTGTATCTGTCTTCCAACCTCTGAAAGGACCTGCCCAACCACTGTCTGGTTTATCCCGGGTCTCCAGAACACAGAGGACACTCAATAAATACTTGTTTGTTGAGTAATGAGTTGAATTAATTAATTAACGGGCCATATTCAGCTTTGAAAGCACCTGTTAGGTGAGGACTGGGGAAAGAGTGTTGTCTCACTGAAGATGGGCTGAGAGTCGGACTGTCTTTGTGGACCCAAAAGAGACAGCCAAGTTTATTGGCTAAAATCACAACTCTGAAGCCAGCTTCCCCATCCAGTCTTGGGTTTGCCACTTCCCCGCTGTGTGACCTGGAGCAAGTGTCTTCACCTTTCTGTGCCTCGGTTTCCTCATCTTTTAATGTGATCATAATGTGAAGATTAAACGAGTTAATATCGGTAAAATGCTTAGAATACGGTCTGGCACATCATGAGTGGCTAGAATTGTTGATATTATTACGATCCTGTTATGATCTTTCAGAAGCCTCGTTTCAGCCCCTTTGCCCCAGTGTTTTTGAGCCCTTACAGTTTTTGAGTCCTTACAGTTGGGGAAGCCAAGACCGATCTTGTCACGGTACTAGATGAGTCCTCCCTATTTCTTCGCTGGTCCCATCACCTCCTCGTTTGACTCACACCCACTGGTCTCTGAGAAACCAGCTTCTGTCATGTGTCCTGTTGGGTGCCTCCTGGCCCAGAGTCAGCCAGACAGTGCCTGGTGAGAGTCAGGGCCCCGGGGATGGAGACCTGAATTCTGCTCCCTCTGGCCTTCCTCTCTCTGGGGCTCAGGTTCCCCATTTGAATAACAGGAATCAGTCATTCTTTCCACGCAAATTTATTGAGCACCTGCAGTAGGCAGGGTACTGAGCCATGTTCTGAGTATACAACATGAAACAAAACAGACAAAACAAGACACAAGATAAGTCACATCTACATGAGAACTACCAGGAGAGGAAAAAAGACATAGGAAGGGTCTCATAGGGTGAGGTGTTTTAAGTAGGTCTGCCAAAGGAAGGGGCCAAGATCTGATGGCTGGCGGGGCGGGGGTGGGGGGCATGCAGCTGCTGCCGGGCCGGGAGAGCGTCCAGGCAGAGGGAACAAGTGAGTGCTGCAGCTGAGGTCGCCCGGGTGTATCTGGAGAATGGGTCCACATGACTGCATCTGAGTGGGAGAGGGCAGGGATCACATGGGGCCTTGTGGGTCACAGCAGAGACTTTGGCCCTCCGTTTGAGTGAGTCTCCAGCCACAGAAGGTTTGAGAGCAAATGCAGGCAGGACAGGATCCCTCTGGGCTCCGAGTGGGACCCAGACCATAGAGGACAAGGGTGAAGCAGCAGGATGGTCTCTCTATTTTTTTGTAAGTGAAGCTAAATGGTCCTCAATTTTTAATTTTTACTTTTTGGCCACACGGCAGCATGTGGGATTCTCAGTTTCCTGACCAGAGATAGAACCCGCATTGGAAGCGTGGAGTCTTAACCACTGGAGCACCAGGAAAGTGCCAGGATGGTCTCTTTAGAATTGTTAGAAGATTCTGAAACCACCTAAGGGTCTGTTCTGTGCTTCTGTGTACCTGAGTGCTAAAAGTCTCAGGTTTTTAAGACCCCGAACACTCTGTGGTTTCAAAGTTTCCTTCCCTACTGTAATGTGCGTTGTCCAAGCTCAGGAGTCTTGTCTGTCTTTTATGTTATGTGTCCACGGCTGGGTCCCCAGTGCCCAGGACAGTGCCCTGTGTTGTAGAGTTCCACAAATAGATGCTGAAGGGTGGGAGGAAGGAGGGGTCCCTGGAAGGTCCAGAAAGCAATTCCAAGGTCCTGAAGAATAACAAGTCACCTGAAAGTGCAACGCAGATTCTTAAGCACCATCTGAATTGGATCAGAGAAGGACAAGCAGGCCTGGATGACTGAAGGGGGTGGGAGGGTGTTCCTGGTGGGTGAAAGAGATGGGGAGACCAGGGCAAGGTCCCAGGTACATGGCCCCAGTGCAGCCCTGGGGACCTGAGTGGGCTACACAGAAACTGTGCCACCGGTCATCATCATTTCCCCAAGTACATTTTCAGTGTCCAGCTGCATGCAAGGAACACAGCGGTGATTGAGACAGCCCTGGCTCTGTCCTCTTGGGGCTCACAGTCTAGTGGGGGCAGACAGACCCATTCCCAGAGAGTGGAAAACCAGAACGGGTAGCCCAAAAGCTCTGGGAGTCTAGAAGGAATTTCTCACCCAGCAGGTGGTTCAGGGAGGGCTTCCTGGAGGAGGGGGGCATCTGCGCTGAAGCCTGAACATAAGCAGGAGTTCTCCAGAGGAAGAGAGGCATGGGGAGGTGTTCAAGATGAGACTCTTCCAGGCAGGAGGAACAGGATATGCAAAGGCTTAAAAATAAGCCTGTTTGGGAATTCCCTGGCGGTCCAGTGGTTAGAGCTCTGAGCTTTCACAGCTGTGGGCCTGGGTTCAATCCCTGGTCAGGGAGCTAAGCTCCCACAAGCAGTATAGCATGGCCAGAAAAAATTTAAAAACCATGTGTGTGTGGGGTGAATAAGACCTGTTTGAAGCAAAGCCCAAGATGGCTTAGGCTCAGAACTTGAGGAAGTGTGGCAGGAGACGGGGCTGGGCAGGCAGGTCACACCTTGTGAGACATTGTGAGAAACTTAGACTTTCTCCCCAGAGCACTAGGGAGCCATGGCAGATTCTGAGCAAGAGAAGGAGAGGTTAGCGTGTGGTTTCTGCAGACCCCTGTGGCTGCCATGAAGAAGGGACTTGGTCAGGAGGAGGCTGAGTGGGGATCTGGGTGAACCTGGATTGAAGCAGGAGCTGGGGGAATGAGGAGGAGGGGTCAGAAGTACTCAGGAGGGAGGAAGATTAGCTGGGTCTCTAATGTCCCCCTTTCTGGGAAGGAGGATTGAACCTAAGATGATCCTTCGTGGGGAAACTTTCTTGAGTATCTGCTCAAAATGGGGCGAGTTAGCTATTCCTTCTATGCTGGAAACCACCCAAGCTTGTTGTGATGGGGATAGGGAGACAGCGCCACCTGGGGGTTGCCTAGAATGTGACCAGTGAACAGACTCTAGGGGGTGCTCTATGGAGCACAGCCTTCCCTATGATGCAGCCCACTCTACTTTTTTGGGGGTGGGGAGAGCGGCTTCCCAGGTGGCTCTAGTGGTAAAAAACCTGCCCGCCAGTGCAAGAGACATAAGAGACACAGGTTCAATCCCTGGGTCTGGGAGTTCCCCTGGAGAAGCAAATGGCAAACCACTCCAGTATTCTTGCCTGGAGAATCCCATGGACCGAGGAGCGTGGCAGGCTACAATCCATAGCGTCACAAAGAGTTGGACACGACTAAAGCGATTTAGCATGCATATACTCTACTTTTTAAAAAATGATTTTTTAATTGTGACAAAAGACACATAGCAAGATTTGTCATCTTAACAGTTTTCGAGCATACAGTTTAGTAGTTGTGTATATTCATACTATTGGGGAAGCAATCTTAGAACTTTTTCATCTTGCAAAACTGGAATTCCATTCCCATTAACTAACAGTTCCCCCTTTCTCCTTTTCCCATGGTCCCTCGTAACCACCATCTACTTCCTGTTTCTGTGAGTTTGACCCATTCCATTAAAAAAAATTAATTAGTGGCTAAGGTTATAAATTGGAATTTCTGATTTAAGAAAACTTCAAGCTTTTCTTGCAAAACCAACCATCTGGCTGATCATCAGGAAAGAGATGGCCAGATGGCACAGGATTTGAGGAAGTGAGAAGGAGACAGTGGGGGAAAGGGGCTTGGTGGCCACAACTCTGACCCCAGGGCCACGGTGTGGGAGGGAAAGGAAGGAATGATCTGGAGTAAAAGCAGAGAATGATGGGGTCTGGGCATTTGTAACTGAACCGGAAACTGAAGAAATTGACAATGAATTAAAGGGTGGGATTGAACAAGGAAGACGGGAAGGTGGTTCATTTGATAAAAACTTCCTGAGCATCTAGTGTGTCCCTGGCTCTGGGCTGGGTGGCTGTGTGGACCCAACAGTGACCAAGACAGGCTCTGGGCCCCCCTCACACAGCCTGGTCCCTACTCTTAATGAATTAGAGTGGTAAGCTAGAGTCGGAGAAGCTGGGGTAGGCTGAAGGAGACCAGAGGGGGTTGCATGACTCAGACTGGGATCAGGGAAGGCTTCCTGGAGGAGGAAAAGTCAGAACTGAAGTCAAAGAAAGGGCTGGGAGAGGAAGACAAGGCTGAGGATGGGTGGGGGGGGGGGGGGTTCTGACAACAGCTCCAGTCTCCCATTTTATTGCCCCCCACCCCAGGATACCCCGGAAGCCCAGCTAGGGCCTGACTTCAGCCCCATGCGGCTCACCCGCTGCCAGGCTGCCCTGGCAGCCGCCATCACCCTCAACCTTCTGGTCCTGTTCTACGTCTCATGGCTGCATCACCAGCCCAGGAGCTCCCGGACCAGGGGCTCCCGCCGTGGATCCGCCTCTGGCCCCCGCGTCACCATCTTGGTGCGCGAGTTCGAGGCCTTTGACAACGCAGTACCGGAGCTGGTGGACTCTTTCCTGCAGCAAGAGCCTGCCCAGCCAGTGGTGGTGGTGGCTGATGCGCTTCCCTACCCGCCCCTGGCCCTGCCGCGCATCCCCAACGTTCGCCTGGCACTGCTCCAGCCCGCCCTGGACCGACCCGCCGCAGCCTCCCGCCCGGAGACCTACGTGGCCACCGAGTACGTGGCCCTGGTGCCCGACGGGGCGAGGGCCGAGGCACCAGGCCAGCTGGAGCGCATGGTCGAGGTGCTCCGAGCGGGCGGCGCACGCCTGGTGGCCGCTCCAGTCGCTTCGGCCAACCCGGCCCGGTGCCTGGCCCTGAACGTCAGTCTGCGGGAGTGGACCGCCCGCTATGGCCCAGCACCCTCCGCACCGCGCTGCGACGCCCTGGACGGGGATGCCGTAGTGCTCCTGCGCGCCCGCGACCTCTTCAATCTTTCGGCGCCCTTGGCCCGGCCCGTGGGCACCGGCCTCTTCCTGCAGACCGCCCTCCGCGGTTGGACGGTGCAAATGCTGGACCTGCCCTTCGGCGCGGCGCGCCAGCCTCCGCTGGCCACGGCCCATGCGCGCTGGAAGGCAGAGCGCGAGGGGCGCGCACGACGGGCGGCGCTGCTGCGGGCGCTGGGCATCCGCCTGGTGAGCTGGGAGGGCGGGCGGCTCGAATGGTTCGGATGCAACAAGGAGACCCCGCGCTGCTTCGGGACGGTGGTGGGCGACACGCCGGCCTACCTGTACGAGGAGCGCTGGACGCCCCCGTGCTGCCTGCGCGCGCTGCGCGAGACGGCCCGCTACGTGGTGGGCGTGCTGGAGGCGGCCGGCGTGCGCTACTGGCTGGAGGGCGGCTCGCTGCTGGGGGCGGCCCGCCACGGGGACATCATCCCGTGGGACTACGACGTGGACCTGGGCATCTACCTGGAGGACGTGGGCAACTGCGAGCAGCTGCGGGGCGCCGAGGCAGGCTCGGTGGTGGACGAGCGCGGCTTTGTGTGGGAGAAGGCGGTGGAGGGCGACTTCTTCCGCGTGCAGTACAGCGAGAGCAACCACCTGCACGTGGACCTGTGGCCCTTCTACCCCCGGAACGGGGTCATGACCAAGGACACGTGGCTGGACCACCGGCAGGATGTCGAGTTCCCCGAACACTTCCTGCAACCTCTGGTGCCCCTGCCCTTTGCCGGCTTCGTGGCGCAGGCGCCCAACAACTACCGCCGTTTCCTGGAGCTCAAGTTCGGCCCCGGGGTCATCGAGAACCCCGAATACCCCAACCCGGCGCTCCTGAGTTTGGGGGGAAGCAGTTGAAGCTGCCGCGCCTGCTCCTGGCGTGCGGAGAACATTCGGGCACTGGGCGCTGTCCTCTGCTTCGTGCAGCTGGCGTTCGGTGGGCGGGCCAGGGATGTGAAACCGCCCAGCCCAGGATGTCAAGGATGCGCCCTACCCAGGAGTTCCAGAACCGGGACTCCGGGGCTGGGACAGAGTTTTGGAAAGAGAAGGAGAGTGAGTGTAGGTTCTGGGGCCAGATGGTCTTGTTGCAATTTTTCTATGCCTCGGGTTTCCTTCTGTACTCCGAGCGAACCCTCTGGGTCTAGCGCAAAGCACAGGGCACTTGGCTGTTGGGTTGCTCTCGCCACTAGAGGGCGCCCTTGTCCTTCCTTGGGGCCAAGGCAAGTGTACGCCCAGAACCTGTGTTCCACCGGCTTTCAGATCTCTTGAGCCTTTGGTCTTCTGTCCGGTCTCTTGCGCCTGACTGCCCAGGATAACAAACCCGCTCCCCCCTACCCGCCCTCCCTTTTTTTTTTCTCAGAAAATGACCTCCTTCCCTCCTGGGCGAGCCCTGGGGGGGTGCATGCTGCTATTCACCCCATCTTGCAGAGAAGGAAGCAGGCTCAGAGCTGAGGTGCAGATATGGTTCTGGATCCCAGCCCCAGGCCCCTGAACTGTGTTACCTCATTATTTTAGCTCTCTGCACCTGTTCGCCCACTCGCAAGGCAGGGTGAACAGTCCTCATAGCTCACATTTACTGAGCACTTACTGTATATCAGGCTTTGTTCTCAGCATTTCACACGGAGTAACTGACTTACCCCTCAACTCCACCGTCTGAGGTGGGAGCTGCTATTATTTTGGTTTTACAGAGGAGGAAACTGATAAAGTCACTTGTCCAAGGTCAGACAGCTGAGAAGTGTCAGAGTGGGGGACTTGAACCCAGGCTGTCATTCTGGAGACTTCACTGCCGTTGTCCACATCGTCTTTGCGGATGTGGTACCCCAAGGTGGGGGCTTGGGGAAGCCAAACCACTTAGCAGGTGACGCAGTGGCAGCCTTCTTCTGGTGATCAGGCACCTTAGAGGAAATCCCTTTTTGGCCATGTACCTCCAATATGTGTATTTATTGCTAAATTATATCCAGGCGCTTTCGGCTTTCGGCTAGGAGGAGGCGAAGGTGCAACTTTCTTCGGTCGTCCCGAATCCGGGTTCATCCGACACCAGCCGCCTCCACCATGCCGCCTAAGTTCGACCCCAACGAGATCAAAGTCGTGTACCTGAGGTGCACCGGTGGGGAAGTCGGTGCCACGTCTGCCCTGGCCCCCAAGATCGGCCCCTTGGGCCTGTCTCCAAAAAAGGTTGGTGATGACATAGCCAAGGCAACTGGTGATTGGAAGGGTCTGAGGATTACAGTGAAACTGACCATTCAGAACAGACAAGCCCAGTTAAGCACAGTGGAAACATTACTTTTGATGAGATCGTCAACATTGCCCGGCAGATGCGGCATCGGTCTCTAGCTAGAGAACTTTCTGGAACCATTAAAGAGATCCTGGGGACCGCCCAGTCTGTGGGCTGCAATGTTGATGGCCGCCACCCTCATGACATCATAGATGATATCAACAGTGGTGCAGTGGAGTGCCCAGCTAGTTAAGAACTGCAAAGGAAAAAGAAAAATAAAGGATCATTTGACAACCAAAAAAAAAAAAAAAAAAAAAATTATATCCAGGCACTCCTGGCATTCTGTATATTAGTAATACAGCTCAAATTATTCCGTTTTAAAATTAAAAAATAAATGGGGCTTTGTTGACCAGCCTTATCTCAATGACATGTCCTGCATACCCCTTGGATATGTGCACTTGGCTTTGAGAGCACAGGCTCTGAAAAGGGAGAGGCCTGGGTTCAAATCCAAGGACTGCTGCTTGCTCCCACTACGAACTTGGGCCGCGAGGGACTCTGCTTCCCTGCACCTCACTATGCACCTGAGAAATAGGTAACGGTGATCCTCGACCCACAGAGGTAAAGGAGTTGTGAGTCAGGACCAAGTGTGGCTCTTGTCTTTCTTTGTGACTTTAGGCAAGTCACTGCTTCTCTGAACGGGTGGAGGGATTGGTGATCTTGCAGAAGTGTGAAGCCCGTGGAGGAGAAAACTTCACCAGCAAGAGAAGATAAATGCCACTTCGGCCCAATCTCCAGAGGCTCAGACATCCCAAGCCTGACTTCTTATAATGCAGCCTCTGTTTCTAACCACTGAACCTGCCAACTGCTGGCAATCTGTTGGGTTCCCAGGGAACATTCTGAAAGCTTATGGGGATGATTCAGGTTATCGATGTGGTTGGACAGTGTTCTTGGCTCTCTGCACAGTCCAGGGAAATGTCATATGCAGGGCACCTTCACACAATGAAGCAGGGGCCCTTGTCACATACTGTTTCAAAATGTCCCATCAGGCATTCATGAAGGACTGGTGATATTCAAAATATTTTGCAACTGGTATGTAATATAAATATATAAATCAATATATGCATCACATTTTAAAAATATTTTTTAATTCTAAAAGTGATCAAAATTATCTATCCATACTTCTTGTTGCCAAGAATCTAACTTGAAGCTCAAATCACTTAAATGATTGTAATGTTTTGTTTCATTTAGAAATTGTTAGTGTGACTCCTTGATTGACACAGCTGTATATGCATATATACATAAAATATATGTACATATATATATGTAAAACAACCTTTTCTTAGCTGTGGTTCGAGAAAGGAACCACATCAGATGCTTCTAGCAACTTTCCATTAAATGAGAATCATTAGAAACTTTAGACTCAAACGAGTGTGTTGGTGTTTTTTTTTCCAAACTGTTTGCAGCTCCTGAACTTACAGCAATTACATTTGAGACTTTTCTAGCCCTTAAAATATTGTGTAATCACTTTGTTCAATATCTTTATTATCAACTAAATAATGGGATGACAGAAAACCCATCACAACTAACTTGAACTAAGAAGTCTGTTACAATATGTCTTTTTGAATTGTACTGCTTTCTCAATTACTCTTATACTGTTCACCAGCCAGAACAGAAGCTTTTTCAATATTTTAACAACCAGCCCTTCCACACTAGCACAAATGAACGAAATTTTAGCCTTACTTGGAAAAACCTGGTTAAGAATTATCCAAGCCCAGAACTTGACTCTCCTTGGGCAAACAAAGTCCTTTTTGGACTGTTTTCCCTACTTCTGAATTTTCCAGGAAGTGCAACTACCATGTAAGATGAGGGAAGCTTGTATCAGGTTTTGTTCATAGCTTGGCCATGTATTGTCAACAATATCAAAAAATCATGTTCCACCTGGTTCTCAGTAACTCAACACCTAAGCTGCGTGTTTGCAGCCGACTAGGGAGCCGCCCACTTTACAGGTGTAAATGTTTGGTTTCTCTCAGCTTCTGGGGAGGTGGCCCCACATATCTGCATATTGAAATACACATTATACATTTTTATCCTTTTTTTAAAAGTTTTTATTTGCTTATTTTGGCTGCACTGGGTCTTCCTTGCGGTACACAGGCCTCTCTTATTGTGGAGCACAGGCTCTAGAGTGGTCGGGCTCAGTAATTGTGGGCTGGCCTAGAGTTAGTCACTTAGTTGTGTCTGACTCTTCACAACCCCATGGGCTGTAGCCTGCCAGGCTTCTCTGCCCATGGAATTCTCCAGGCAAGAAGCCAAAGTAGCCATTCCCTTCGCCAGGGGATCTTCCTCACCCAGGGATCGAACCCATGTCTCTTGCATTGCAAGCAGACTCTTTCCCGTCTGAGCCACCAGAGGGGGAGGGTGGCCTACCGCAATGTGGGATCTTAGTTCCCCAATCGGGGATCAAACCCATATCCCCTGCATTGGAAGGCAGATTCTTAACCACTTGACCACCAGGAAAGTCCCAAATTCCTATTCTTTTATTTCTCCTTTTTCTTACAGTTTGGGCAATATGGGATTATTTTGTGTGTGTGAAAGGATTTGTTTTTTTAATTTTTATTTCTTGTCCAAATATAGTTGATTTATAGTGTTGTGTTAATGACTGCTGTGCAGCAAAGTGATTCAGTTGCGCGTGCGCGCGCACACACACACACACACACACTCTCATGTCCATTGCTTATTGTAGGATACTGAATCTAGTTCTCTGTGTTGCGTAGCAGGACCTTGCTGCTTTTTGGAATCATTTTTAAGATCAGGTGTGAGTGGGTTACACTACCTATGAACCTCATTTCAGGAGAACCAAGAGGACTTTCCCAGAGCTGACATGCAAATGAGCACAAGCACTGTGTGGCCATGCCTGTGGTTTAAACACAAAAGCATTAACTTACAGGTTATTAATTCATTGGTAAATGGTCCCTGCCAAGAGTCCCTCTTTTTTAATTTAACTTTTGTGTCCCTGTGCAGCATGGGGGATCTTATTTCCCAGACCAGAGATGGAACCCATGCCTCCTGCAGTGGAAGTGCAGAGCCCCGACCACTGGACCACCAAGAGTCCCCTATTATCCTGGCTCTCCCGGGGGACCCCCTCCCTAGATCTTCCCCTGACCCAGCAGCCCAGGGCTCACACTAGGCATGGTGAGAGGAAAGGGGGTCCGTGTCTCAGTGCCTGCCAGATGGGCCAATGCATTTACTAAGTAGTGTCTCTTTTGTGCATCACCACTGGACATTACAGAATATTTGCTCTGAAAAGTGAATAGCACACAAAGACATGTTTACAAATGCACTTTTATGCATGGCAACTCCCAAGTGAACACTATGCAATGTCCTTGAACACATGAAATAAGATGTATACATCCATACAATGGAATAGTTCTCAGTGATTAAGGTGGACAGGGGGAGGAATGAACTACTGATACGTGTGAAAACATGACTAAATCTCTAAAGCATTATGCTGAGTCAAAGGAGCTGATGCAAAAAGCTCCATACTGTACAAATTCTGCTACTGTGAAATTCTAAAAGAGACAAAAGGAATCCTTCGGGATCAAAAGTAGATCAGTGCTGGCTGGACCCCGGGGTGAAGGAAGGAAATAACTGTAAAGGAGCATGAGGAAATCTGGGGAGGCAGTGGGAATACTGTGTTTTGTGGTGGCGGTTTTTCATGAGTGTAAGTATCTGCCAAAACTCATCCTTCAACTCCCCTAGTGGTCCTGAGGTTAGGACTCCGAGCTTCCACTGCATGGAGCACGTGTTCGATCCTTGGTCAGGGAACTAAGATCCCACAATTCTCGAGGCAAAAAACAAACCTCCTCCCATTGTGTGCTTTGATTGATGCAGTTTATTGTATGTAAGTTATACTCAATAATGTTGACCCCCCCCCAGAAAGCAGAATTTGGCCATTACATATTCTTTATATGTACATGTATTTTCTACATAGATTTATATGCAATTTATTACATATGTAGGTGTTTATCTCTTTAAACAGCCATCCCTCATAACCCAAATCTAATGCATTCCCCCAAAAGCATGAAATAGAAAATTGGAGAATAAATAACTATTTCAAGTGAGGAAAATAAGACACCTCTATCTCCACCCCAAAACCCCAAATGATTTCCTTAAATATCATTCAACACTCTTATCGAATACTTCTAAAACCACCCATTAAAGATTTTGGCAAAATAGAATACATTGAAAACAATTTTTCAACTCAATGGACTCATTAGTGGCTATGTTTGTGCACAATACACAGTTTTGCACAGAATCAGATATGAATCTTTTTTATGTGTCACACAGCAATGATCAGGAGATGTAACTAAATAACTCTGCAGAAAGGTCAAAGTTAAAAGATAACATTTATAATTGGATCCATGTTGGTGGTTCCTCCAGGCACTGGCTTAAGTCTACACAGCGACCCAGGGAGGGGAGAATATCAGTCATGAGTAATATGCTTCAACAGCGCACAGGACAGGATCCTGTTAGAACAGGTGAGTCTTGATTGCTATCTTCCGCATCAGGGACTCAAATAGGACTGCCAACAGTTACACAGCAAGTGTTTTTATTCAAACAGCAAATTGGGATCAAAAAAAAAAAAAGAGCAGGCCATTATTTTAGGGTAATGAGATTTAAGATATCAAGAGATAGGGACTTCCCTGGCAGTCCAGTGGTTAAGACTTTGCCTTCCAATGCAGGGGATGTGGGTTCCATCCCTGGTTGGGGAGATAAGATCCCACATGCCTCAGGGGCCAAAAAACCAAAACAGAGGCAGTATTGTGACAAATTCAGCAAAGACTTAAAAAAAAAAAAGATACCAAGAGGAAACTGCATTACTATAAAGGTGGTTACAGTGGGAAAGGAATTTACCACTGGTGGTACAAAACCTTTAACTAGAAGATAACGTACCAAGGGGAGACAATACCCACGTATTGTGTACCAGTTAATGTTTTTCCAACTGTTTACATCTGTGCAACCATCAGTCATATCAAGGTACACATTTGCTGTGTCATAGAAAGTTGCCCTCAACTTTCCTGGCGGTCCAGTGGTTAAAACTCTGAGCTTCCAAGGCAGGGGGCACAATTTCAACTCCTGGTTGGGAACTAAGATGGCACATGCCCTACAGCTTGTTTAAGAAGAAAGTTCCTTTCTGCCCTCTCCAAACCGACAGATCCTCATGTAAAAGTGCAAGTCACTCAGTCGTGTCCTCTTTGGTCATGCCCTACTCTTTGCGGGTCGCAGTCCATACAATTCTCCAGGCCAGAATACTGGAGTGGGTAGCCTTTGCCTTTTCCAGGGGACCTTCCCAACCCAGGGATCAAATCCAGGTCTCCAGCATTGCAGGCAGATTCTTTACCAGTTGAGCCACAAGGGAAGCCCAAGAATACTGGAATGGATAGCCTATCCCTTCTCCAGCGGATCTTCCTGACCCAGGAATCAGTCACCACTGTTCTGAGTTCTCTCATTATAGACCAGTTTAGCTTGCTCTAGACTTTCATATGGGACTTCCCAGGTGGCATTAGTGGTAAAGAACCCACCTCAGGTTCGATCCCTCAAGAAAATCTCTGGAGGAGGGCATGGCAATCCACTCTAGTATTCTTGCCTGGAGAATCCTATGGACAGAAATGCCTGGTGGGCTATAGTCCATAGGATCACACAGAGTCGGACATGACTGAAGCAACTTAGCATGTAGACCTTCATATAAATGGAATTATAAGGCACTATTTCAGGTTCCTTTCACTTAAAATGTTATCTGTGAGATGCATCGCATTGAGTGTATCTATATCCATATATATATATATATATATATATATATATATATATAGGCCCAGCAGCCTTCCATCAAATGATGATTGTACCCAGTAATCCAGTTGATGTTTCTAAGTTTTGGCAATTACAGAGAGCAACTCTAAACATCTGTGTACCAGTTTTTGAGTGAATAGGAGCTTTCTTTTCTCTTGGGTACATTCCCAGGACTGAGACTCACAAGCTCCCTGGTTAAGTAGATATTTTAACATATGCTTTGACATTAAAACACCCTGTTTTCATAATCACCCAGTGATTTTCCAAAATGACTAGACCATTGAGCATTCCTACCAGCAACAACATGGGCTCTATCCACTTCCACATCCCCATCGGCACTTGGTGGTGTTTTTGATCGCTGCCATGCCAATAAGCGTGAAGCAGTATCTCATGGTGGTTTCCAATGGTGTTTTTCGATAAGCAGATACCTCATTTCAATGAAGTCCTATTTATCATATATTTTCTGTTGTTTTCTGCATAGCTAGCATTTTTAGTCAAATTCTTACAAACATCTGATGAGATATAACTGACAATTTTATTGTTATAAACATCCTCAGAGTAACAGCAATGTGTTATCCATCTCCCTTCAGTGTTCCCAAGGAATGTCTGCTATTGTGGAGGGAACAGAGGGCCCAGGGACAGGGTGGGATGTACCGTGGAGTCACAGAGCACACACACACACACACACACATGCAGCTACAGCCACCAAAATAACCAGCAAAGGAGCCAGCAACCTGTCAGAACACCCTTCCTCTCAGAGGACAGAATTTCTCATGATGCCCTGTGCCCTGAGACAGGAAGGTGAGGCAGGCTGCCAGGATGGGGTGTGGAGGCCACTGCTACTTCTCCGTCTCATATGGTTTCCTAGCCTTGGGTGGGGGCCAGGAGTTGAGGACTGGGCAGATTTGGAGACAGTCACACACACACACACACACACTCATTCACACACAAACAACATACACCCCAGCAGCGAGGCCTTCCGGATCTGACGTCAGGGAGGGAACTGAGGCCCATGGCTCCCAAAGGTGTGGGCAGGGCCCTCCAAGAGTCTTGTTTGTCCGTTCACCCATCCCCCATGATTCCGATGTCCAAAGCGCCCCCCATCGCGGCAGGGAAGGTCTCTACGGGGATTCACATAACTGATTCCTTCTCACAGGTGTCAGCATCCCCAGCAGGTCCCGGGCAGCCTTTGAGGAGAGGGTCCCCCTCCTCGCTGGGGACCGGCAGCACGGCCAGGGGCATCTCACTCTTCACCTGGATCAGCTCTGGCACGGAGCTGTGGTTCTCTGTGCGATCCACGTAACTCTGGAGGAGTCCTGCCCCAAAGGCGTCACCTTCCACGTTGAGGATGGTACAGGACCGGTCCCTGAAGGGGGAACAGTGACAGGAAAGTGAGTGGGAGGGGAGAGGTCAGGCCCCAGCCCTGCCCCGCCCCCAATCTTTGTAATCCCAAGTGCCCCATCATGCAGTTCTCTGCTTTAGTACCTCAAAGATCTCCATCCTCCCTGGATCCCCAGCGATCCTCCTTCCAGTAAAATTCCAGTAAAATACAAGATTCGCTCCTTTTGGGACCTCAAAAAGTCACCCTTCCCTTTCCTGGGGGCCCCAGAAAACCCCTCAACGCCTCTTTTTCCTTCTTCAGAAGGAAATACTACATTCTCCCTCAGGCCCCCTGAACTTCCTAGAACCCTAAGATCTTCTTCCTTCCTCTTTGTATACATTTTGTGTGGCTGTGTATGCCATTTAAAAAAATTGAGATATAATTCAGATATAAAATTCACCCTTTAAAAGCATACATCTCAGTGGGTTTTAGTTTTTTTTCAGAGTTAGGCAATCACCACTATTTAATTCCAGATTATTTTCATCACGGCAGAAAGAAACCCTTGTATCCATTAAGCAATTATTTCCCATTTCCTCCCACCCCGCAGCCCTAGGCAACCATTAATTTACTTTGTCTATAGATCTGTTTCTTCTGAACAGTTCATATAAATGGAATCATATACAATGTGGTCCTTTGTGTCTGGTTTCTTTCACTTAGCTTAATATTTTCAAGGGTCATATGTTGCGTTTTTATCACTGCTTCATTGCATTGTATTGCTGGGTAATATTCCATTGTATGGACATATGACACTTTGCTTATCCATTTATCAACTGATCAGTATTCGGATTGTTTCCACCTGTTCGCTATTATGAGTGGTACTGCCATGAACAATCACATACAAGTTTTTGTGGCCATGTTTTCAATTCTCCAGTTTAAACCTAGGAGTGGTATTGCTAAGATACAGGGTAACTCTCTAAGTTTTGAAACCAAATTGTCTTCCAGTCTTTTAGGCTCTTAATAGCTTCCTCATAATAGCTAACAATGATGTAGCACTTACTACTTACTGTTCTAAGAAAGCTGCTTGTATTAAGTCATCTAATCCTTCAGGAGAAACTATTCTCATATTACAGATGGAGAAACTGAGACACAAGGAGATTAAGTTTTTATGTGTAATCTTATGTGTAATAATCTTACACATCTTATGTCCAAGGTCATAATAGCTCGCAACAGCTGATCTGGGAGCCTGGTTGAAGAGTCTGTTCTATTAACTACCAGGGCACGCTACTTTTTTGGGGTTCCTTTTGGAACCCCAAAGATCCTTTCCTCCCCTCTGATTGGAACACTTCAGGTCCCTTCCCTTTTCTTCTAGAATTCCTTCTTTCCTCTCCTCTCCTTCTCAGAGGCTATCAATGACCCTCTTGCTCATTCCCTTCCCCAGGAGTACCCCTGAGCAACCCCCGAAATCCCAAACCCACACTCACACTAGCCAGTCCACGGCCAAGATCAAAGAGATGTCGTGAACCGGCAGGTTGACCGCCTCGAGGATGATGGCCAGAGTGAGCACCCCTCCAGATGGGATGCCCGCTGCGCCCACGCTGGATGCTGTGGCCGTGACCCTGGGGGAGGAGAAGGGAGGTCACGGGGAGGTCCCTCGGTAGTGGGAGAAGCTGCGGGGGTGCGGCTGCTCCGCCTAGGTTTTCTCTGTTGTCAAGGGAGGGGTCAGGTGGATCGGGGGTCCTCGCCACAGCCCCCCCCCCCAACTCACAGGATAGTGATAATCTTCACGAAGTCCAAGGACCGGTGGTTGAGCTGTGCAATGAACACTGCAGCCACACACTGGAAGAGCGCGGCACCGTCCATGTTGACAGTGGCACCGATGGGCAGAATGAAGCGGCTGATGTGTTTGGCCACTCCATTCTTCTCCTCCACACACTTCATCATCAGCGGCAGCGTGGCGGAGCTGCGAGGGACCAGAGATCAGTCAGCAGCGCTCCCTGGGCCGGGCCAGCCGGGTCCCGCCCACTGGCCAGCCACGCCCCTGCCCAGCCCCTGGGTCCGGCCCCGCCCACAGTGCCTCAACTGGGGCACAAGCTCCGCCCACCAGCTTTAGACGCGCCCCCCCCCAGCCGCTTCCCACATCCTCAGACCTCCCCCTACAGTTCTCAGCCCTCCCCAGCTCTCCATGCCCTTCTTTCCCCAGAGACAGAAGGCACTAGGGATCCCATAGAATGAAAGCACTCCGAAATATAGAGTCCAGGACTGCCAGGGAGAGTACCAACCACTATTGGCCAAATACACATAAAGACTCATACCTAAATTCTGAGTGCTTGCTGACTCACACCCCTTCCCTATCTACCTATAACAGACCTCGATTAAGCTGCTGTAGGGAGGGTTAGATTCCGAGGGGACAGGGCCAGCAGATGAACAAACTACCCAGGAGAGGTGGAAGGCGATTTTGAGAGGTTGGACCCAGGGTCCTAGAGTCCCTCAAGGGCAGGCCTAGGGGCGGGGAGGGCTTCTCAGAAGGGGAGCAATAAATCTCCAAGACAGTAGTTTCTTAAGAAGAGGGGTTTTCCAGGACCTTATGAGAAACATACCCAAGTATGGCTTCTGTTCCCAGATCCCATGTCCCACAAACAAAATTCCAGGGGTCTTTAGACATCAGATGCCCACTCCAGATCCCCTACTCTTAAAAGTCCTGCCCTGGTCCGCCCCAAGGTCACACCTGGAGGAGGTCCCGAAGGCGGTGGCCAGCGGTGTCATGATGCCCCACAGGAAGCGGTAGGGGTTCTTGCGGGCGAAGAGGAAGTAGATGAGGGGCAGTGTCAGGAGCCCGTGGATGGCATGGCCGAGCAGGCAGCACAGGATGTATTTGCCGAGACTGGCAAAGAGCAGCCCCACGTCCTCCATCTCCACGATCTTGCCGGCCACCAGGAACAAGATGCCCACAGGGGCATACCTAATTACCCAAGAGACAGATTGCCACCTCTGATCACGTGCTCACCCAGTGTCAGGTACTGTGCTGGGCACATCTCAGCCTTCCTCAAAGTCAGGAAGCGCCCACAGGATCGTGGACTGACGTTCGGACACCTCCCCTGTCATCTGCCACTCTCTCCCCTTGAACATGGTGCCACTGGGATGTAAAAGAAGTCTGGGTGGTTCCATCACCACTCCAGTAGAATCACCCACCAGATCTGCACTGAACACATGACCAGGAAAGAAACACCCACCATGCATACCATTTACATTTTCTGGGGTTTGTTACAGCAGCTGACATGACTTAAACCAATATACTGTCTCTCCCTGAAAAATAAGGATCCTGACTCATGTCTTAATGACAGCTCCCAGGTATGAAGCATTTATGATGCGCTGAGCCCTTAAAGAGGATGGAATCTTCACCACAACCCCATGAGGGAGCTTTTATTTTGAGACTCTTGCAGCTACCGTTGCATTAAACAAAATCAAATCGGTCTATAAAACAGGGACCCATAATGCTACCAACTTCACAAGAACTGTGGGAGGATTAAATGAGATGCCAGTTGAAATGAGTTGAAAACTTTCTGTGACCAAATAAGTGAAGTCTAAAGACTTCAGCTAGGCTTCCCTGTTGCCTACCAATGCAGGAGATGCAGGTTCAATCCCTGGGTCGGGAAGATCCCCTGGAGGGGTAAATGGCAACCCACTCCAGTATTCTTGCCTGGGAAATGCCATGGGACAGAGGAGCCTGGAGGGCTACAGTTCATGGGGTCTCAAGACTTAGACACAACTTGGCAACTAAACAGTAACAACTAGACTTCAGCTGGGATTTTTTCTAACTCCTGGAGTGAAGATCCCAGGGGTTGCTCGTGCATCCCCGCCAGGAGGGCTCCCATCTTCACCTCAACTGTCTGATCACTATGGCTAGTTGTTTCCAAACCCCTTTTCCTCTACTTTTTTTTTTTTTAACATTTATTTGGCTGTGTGGAGACTTAGTTGCAGCATGTGGGACCTAGTTCCCTGACCAGGGATGGAACCCGGGCCTCCTGCCTTGGAAGCGTGGAGTCTTAACCACTGGCCCACTAGGGAGGTGCCCCCCTTTCTCCTCTTTAGTAACAGAAGAAAAGCACCATTTCTCAGCCACCTGTGTACCATGCTTTGGCCAAATGCCCAAACTTTAGCCACTGGGATGCGCCCAGAAATTACACCATTACTTGACAAATATTAGCTAAGCTTATTTACTGTAGGCATGCTATGGGTCAGGCACTAACCCAAGAACTTTACATATATTAACTCACTCATACCCGGTACTATCAATCCCATTTTCCACCTGGGGAAACTGAGGCATGGCAGGATAAGTAACATGTCATAGGGCACAGAGCTGGGAAGTGGCAGCACCAGGAGAGGAACTAGGCTATCCAGTTTCAGAGCCTACTCTGACCCAACCACCAAGTGTTTCTACTGGGTTTCCCAGGTGGCTTAGAGGTAAAAAAAAAAAAAAAAAAAAGAACCGCCTGCCAGTGCAGGAGACACACAGGTTCCATCCCTGAGTCAGGAAGATCCCCTGGAGTAGGAAATGGCAACCCACTCCAGTATTCTTGCTTGGAAAAACTCCATGGACAGAGTTGCCTGGCAGGCAACTCCATGGGGTTGCAAGGAGTCGGACACGACTGAGTGACTAAACAACAAACTTTTTCTATTAGTCCCAACAGCAGCTTTGTAGATGTCAGCTCCACTGGAATCAAGGTTGGGGTGGAAGATTTGGTAAAAACGCAGTAGCCCTAACCCACCTCCTGATTTCTCCTTTTTTGGCAATGCTGCATGGCATGTGGGATTCTCATTCCCCAACCAGAGATTGAACCCTCACCAGCCCATTGGAAGCACAGAGTCAATCACTGGACCACCAGGGAAGTCCCCCGACTCTTGATTTCTGACCTTCTGATCTAGGATGGATGCTAAGAATCAATGTGATACCATGTGGAGACATGGCAGAGGGAGGTGGCAAGGGTGAAGCCAAAAGCCTCAGCATGTGTTTTTTCCCCTCATTATCTGAGGCCACTTAACAAAAGCTCATACATATTAATAATAATCATAGCTGACATTAAGTGAATGCTCAGTAGGTGCAAGATATTTACAACACTTTCTAAGTGCTTTACTTACGCCCCAGTCACTCATTTCATCTTCATGATAACCCTGTAAAGCAGGCACTATTTTCCATCATTGATCCAAAGGCAAACATTTGATGACATTGAAATCAGGAAAACTGAGATGCGTTAGCCAGGCTGTGCCCACAGCCTGGCTGTCTTTTTGTTACCTTCCGGTGCCAGGTTGCGCTAGTGGTAAAGAACCTGCCTGCCAATGCAGGAGACATAGGAGACTCAGGTTCAATCCCTGGCTTGGGAAGATCCCCTGGAGGAGAGCATGGGAATCCACTCCAGTATTCCTGCCTGGAGAATCCCCATGGATGGAGGATGCTGGTGGGCTGCAGTCCAAAGGGTTGCAAAGAGTTGGACATAACTGAAGTGACTTAGCAGTAGGATCAATAAGGTTCTGGGATCAGTCTTAGCTCTCATGGAATACAGCACTGTCGTCTCATAGATAAGGAAACCGAGGCACAGACAGAGTAAGTCACTTGTCCAAAGTCACACAGCCAGGGAACAGTCAATGCGAGACTTGAATCTAGACAATCTGGTTTGAAGGAACAGATGTCCCCACTCCCATCACTTACCACATGATCCAGGAGACCAGCACCATGGTGGCATCATTGAAGGAGTTGAAGAAGCGAATGAGCAGCTCTCCCTCGGGCCCCAACTTCCGCAGGGCCACGCCAAAGATGATGGCAAACACCACCAGGCCCAGAATGTTCATACCCTCAACCTCGCTCCCAGTGGGCACCTTTGGGCAAGAACAGATGGGGACGGGAGGGGCCATTCGGTCAACCTGCACAGGAACTGGGGGCCTGTCCTGAGCGCTGCTGGGACCCCAGCAGAGACAAGACCATTCGCCCGGCCCTTTCCTCCAAAGGCTCATAGTCCAGGTCCAGGGACCGCCCAGAGTGGGCAAGGGAGAACGCAGGGGAGTATGGGAACTGAGGAAGGCAGTGCTGCCAAGCTCAGAGGAGGGGAATCAAGGAGGACTTCCTGGAGGAGAGGGCTGAGACCTGGAGACTAGGGGTGAACAAGGTAAACCAGGGAAGGGGTAGAAGGTTCTAGAGAGGTAACAATATGCAACAACATAGAAATGACTGTAATTCAGGCATTCAAAGAGAAAGAAATTCACTGTGGCTGGAGTAGAATGGGCCGGGCAGAGTCACAAGATGGGGCTGGGTGGGCGGATGGGCAGGGGTGGGACCTCACAGGGCCCTGTGGACTATGGCGAGGCGCCTGGGCTTTCTTCCAAGGGCACTCAGGGGCATGAGAGGGCTTTAGGGAGAAGAGAGGAGAGGTCAGTTTTGCGCTTTGGAAAGCCAAGCTGAAGGGGGGTGGGGTGGGGGGTGGGGGTGAGAATAACAGCCCAGATCAGAGCATGGATGTAGGGAGGAAGAAGGGCAAAATGGAGATTCCAGGAAGGCAGAAAAGACAGAAATTGGGGAGGGGCTTCAGAGAATTTAAAACAGACTGCACCCCAAATGCTAGAAGACCCAGAAGACAGGGGTAAGAACAAAATGAAAAAACCCACAACAATGGGCCAAGGTGCAGCCCCCTGCCCACCCCAACCCTTCCCACCTCTTACCTTCACCAGGGTGCCATTGAACCATCTCTCCTTATAGGAGGTACTGTACTGCAGGAGGGGTTGGGAAGAAAGAGTCAGGGTCAATTGTCATTGTCAGTTGTCATCAAGGCTCCCCCACCCCACCCTGGCTCTGTTAATACTCAAAGCCCGCCCCAGGCATCCCTTATAGTGATTTTGTTCCATCCCACCAGCAACCCCACTGCAGTAGGACCATTCATACCCCCATTTTCCAGAGGTGGAAATTGTGAGGCTCACAGAGGTAAAGGTACTTGTTCAGGGTCGCCCAGCTAGAATTAGAACCCAGACGGGGCTCAGAACCCATATTCTCAGAGAGGCGTGGATGGGTTTCATTCATAGGTCACCCAGGAGCCCCGCATTGTGGCCTATAAATAGGTAGGCATGTGTGTTTTTCCAGGCGCCACCCAAAATCAGGCATCCAGCGTCTGCGACTGCCTGTTTCCCTCCCTGCCCACCCCCCCAACCCCAAGGGACACCCCAAGGACTCACTGAGCGGAAGGCTGCAGACACCAGGTTGGAGGGAAAGATATTTCTGCAGAGAGAAACATGGGCAGGGTGGGGGGGGGGGGAGGGAGTATTAGATAAGGCAGGAGATCAGGGGGTATCAGGGTTACTGGGTTGGCTTCTTGGGGTGAAGGGAACCTTAGAGGCCCCATTTGTACCCAGATGTGGTACCCCAACCATGCCTCAGCCAGGCTCAGCCAGGCAGAGATGGATCTGGCCCTGAACATTTTTCCAGGGTGTGGGGAGTCTGAGCTAGTCTCCTGGGGCCCCAGGAGACTAGTGTTCTAGCCCCAAGGGAGTGTTGATTGAGACTGATGAATGCCAGCTTCCCATGCTGGCTGGGGCAGGGTTACAGGGCTTGGGCTCCACCCCTGTAGCAGCCTCAATACCCTGGACATCTTGCATCAGCCACTTCCTCCTGCAGGTCTGAGGAAGGGCTGGCCCTGGGGGCTGGCTGGTGGGTTACAGGGTGTGGGGAAGATCTGGGTGTGTTGGTGAGAAAGTGACAAGGATTGGCTGTGCTGTTGTGAAGGCATCTTTGTTTATGCGGCCACTCTTGTGTGAGGGTGTCTGGGTGTGATTAAGGGTACAGTGGCATGGAGCATGTGAAGGAGTCAGACAGCAGCCCCCCCGTCTCTCAGGTTAAGACAAAAATAACAGCCAAGGCAACTATGGGCGTTGGACTAAGTGCTGTATATAAATCAACTCATTTCATCCTCCCAACAGCCCTTGGGGCGGGGCCCTATTATCCCCATTTGACAGGAAAGAAAACTGAGGCACTGACAGGTGAAGAAACTTGCAGAAGTGGCAGAGCTGGGATTTGAGCCCTGCTGGCTGGTTTCACAGTCCTAACCACTCGGTAGCCTCAAATCCTCCCTCTCACCAAAGCCATGGGTACGCAGCTGTTGCTGGTGGATGGTAAAGCTTGTCAGGCGCTGGTCTTCAGCTGGGGGCGGGGGGCACGGGTTAGTGTTTAGAGATGTGCGACCTGAAGGTGTATGTGAGTGTCTATGTGCTCTTGAGCTGTGTTTGGGCAGTGTTTCACACGTTGGTGTGATCGGCAGCATCAGTGAGTGGCTGTTTGTGCTGAAAAGGTGGCAGTGCCCAGCGTGTGTGACGGTATAAGCCCACGTGTCGGGGAGATGGCACAGCCGCGTGTCTGCATGCCTGTGTCCAGCTGTGTGTCAGCTGCTTATAAAGCTGGGCGGTTCTGAGATGTTCCAGGTCAGTTGTCGAGTGACTGGCCAAGTGCGTTATGTGGATCTGGCACAACCACAAAGCTTGTACACATACAAACAGCCTTCAGGGGGCTGTGCCTGTCTGCAGGTCAGCCTGTACTCACCCAGGCCAGCCAGGGCTGGGTCGGGATGCAGCTATCTGCCTGGGCCAGGAGGTGCCCACCCACGTTAACTTTTGGACACCAAGCCTTCCCCCAATATCAGCCTGCACTGATGTCAAGAGGCCAGGGGATAACCCTGTAACGTGACTCGTCATTTCCTTCCGCCACTTCCAGGAAGGCCCCAACCAACCTGGAAACACTGAATCAGCAGCCCTCAGAGGCAAGGCCGCGCGGACCCAGCCTGTCCGCCCTCCTTCAGAAGGGAGAAGAGCCATTCTTGAGGAGCCGGGAGCAAAAGCCGGAAGGAAAAGAATCTGCCCCTTCTCTGGACAGCCTAGTGCCAGCGGAGGGCGGCCAGGGACCAGGCAGAGCAGGAAATGGGGTGGAAAGGCTACCCAGGTGGCAGCACGCAGAGTCCAACACAGATGAACTGGGCGGGGAAGACAGGCTCAGAAAAGGACCTGGCTTTGTCTGGGTGACACATGGTCGGGGAACCACGTGGGAAGAGGGCCTGGTTGTGAGGGGGGGGGGTCCCTCCAATCTCCTCAAGTCCTTCAGGGCCCCCTGATGCAGGACTCCCCAAACTTCTATCCGGACAGGGGACTTAAATGTTTATCCAGAAACCTCATCCTGGGGCCCTCCAACACTCAAGATTCCCTTCCAATATCCCCTCAGCATCCTCCCTCTTCACAGCAGAGACCATCTTAGGCCCCCCTCAACAACCCCGCCCCGCCATCCCAGACGCCAAGCATCAATCCTAAGACTTCCACGCCTATCACTCTCCTGTGGGGTCCCGTTTATGTATCCAAGCCCTCACATTTAGAAACCTCAGGAGTGCGTCCTCACCCTCCATACCCTGACCCTCCCCAGAGCCCCCCCAACTATCCCACCCCGTTTTCCTGAGGCCCTGGGGATGTCCCGGGCCCCCCACCCCAGGCCCCCAAACCTCTCTTCCGTCCACGTGGCGACTCCCCTCCCCACCAGGCTGAAGCACCCCTACCCCCCACCCCTCCACCAGGTAGGGCGGGGTCTGACCTCACAAGATCCAGGAACGAATCGAGCACCTCCTTGCTGGGGGTCTCTTCCACAGGGCCACTGGCTCCGACCGAGGTGTTGATGGCGGCGAAGGCGGCGCCCGGCTGCAGCGCGAGCGCCAAGCCCACGCCGAGCGCCGACGCTAGCAGTGTGGTGACAAGGAAAAAGAGCAGAGCCCAGGCGCCCAGGCGGCCGAGCGCGCTCGGATCCAGGCTGGCGGCGCCGCCGATCAGGCTGCACACCACCAGTGGCAAGATGATCATCTTTAACAGGCGCAGCAGCAGCTCTCCCGGAAAGGAGAAGGCTTCCAGGCGCGCGGGGCCCAGGGCGAGCGCGCCGCCGGCTCCCGAGACCCCCAGCCCCAGCGCCACACCGGCCACCACGGCCACCACCGTCAGCAGCACAAGCAAGTTGGCGCGAAGGCAGCGACGCACCTGACCCCAGGAACCGCAACGGCCGCCTTTTACCGAGCCGGCGTCCTCTATGGGGACCAACGTCGAGACACCGTTGGCGGTGGGCTCCGCCGCCGCGTACCCTTTGGGGTCTCCCTTAGGCGGATCGGCCACCATGATGAACGCCGCTGGTTCCTTAGCGCCTGCAAGCTGGGAGCGTTTGGGGTTCCTTCCCAGGACGCTGACGTTCCTTAAAACTTTAACAGAGTCCGGAGGCTAGAACTTTCAAGAATTCTTTGCAGCTGTGAGTTCACAGCGCTCAAGTTCCTTGGCTCTTATAAGCTGAAATGTTTGAGAGTACCTTGGCTGGGCGCTGCGGTTCCTCTGTTTTCGGTCTGTGCCCGGCGCTGAAAGAAGGGAGGTGGGAGCGCTGGCGTTCTTGACACTAGGGTTTAGGAACACGGGAGTTTCTCGAAATGGGACCCTGGGGTCCTCGGCTCCGGAAGGGTTGAAGACGCCCGAGCGGCGGAGGTCTTCAAGGGGCTAGGTCCTGGTGGCTCAGATCCGGGACGCCTGGATCCGGGAGGCGGGAACCTGGAGGTTGGCGGGGTCCTGGAAACAGGGCTGGGGAGTCTGAGTCTGGGAGCCAGAAGACGGAGCTCCGGGAAGAGAGGGGGCCAGATTCTTGAGTCCAAGAGGGAAGATTCGACCCCGCGGTGCCGAAGGCGGCGGCCCGAGACCCCGGGAGTAAACAGCTGCTAGCCTACACCAGACCTCCCGGGCGCGCCGCGTGGCTCTGAGCCGCTCTGGCGGAAGCTGGCGGGACTAAGGGTCCCGGGGCGAGGCCTGAGAGAGCGGGGAGGACCAGCGCGCCCGCGCTGCCGATTGGCTCTCCCGCTCAAGGGGCAGGACTTAGAACAGGGGTGGGGCCAAGTCACCTCAAGGGAAGGCGAAATAACCGAGTTTGTATTCAGGGGCGGGGTCCGGGTGGGGCGTGGGGGGCCTGCAGGGGCGGGGCGTTGGCAGGAGGTTTGTTTTTCCCGCCAATGGCTAGGATTGGGGGCTTTAAACCACAAAAATCCCTGGAGCCAAGTCCTCTAGAAAGTGCCAGGTAATCTGTGGGGCGTTTATCGCGTAAATCTGTTTAGCTCCTTCTGCCCTGAATACCGGTCTTTTGTTCCTCGTTGTCAATTCCTCGATGTCAAAGTAAAATACAGATCCCTCACGTGATTGGTGTAAGATTTAAATAAGATGGAGTAATTGAATGATGTTAATCATTTTCAGAATAAAGGTTCTCAGTTCAGAGCCCCACACGTGTCGATTAATGGCAGTTATTAAGATTGTAATCCACTTCCCCCTAGGGTAGGTAATTTGCAGTTATCTATTTTAAATGGTAATTCAGTTTAATCTAAGGCTTTTGCTTTCACCAAATAGTTTCCTCTTTTTATTATGAAAATTTTCAAGCATACAAAAAAGTTTAGAGGATTTTACAGTGAACATCCATATAGCCTAGACCTAGAGTCGTTATTTCACCATACTTTTATATCGAAGTATTTCTATCCATTTATCTTTCTCTAGCCATCTAACCATTCACCTTCTTTGGATACATGTCAAAGTAAGTTGCAAATATCAGCACCCTTTTCTCTAAACAATTCAGTATGCATTTATTAATCAGAGTTCAATTTGTATGCAGTCTTCTTTATTTTTTTATTTTTGGGCCGCTGACTGGCTTGTGGGATCTTAGTTCCCTGACTAGGGCTTGAACCCACATTTTGGGCAATGAAAGTGCTGAATCCTAACCACTAGACCACCAGTGAATTCCCTGTACACAGTCCTTTTTCACAAAATGCACAAACCATCAGTGATGCCTACTGGTTTTTGACAAATGCATATGCCTGATTTCACTGGAATCTCCATAACTGCTTGGTGAAGTTGGGTCCACTAATATACCCATTCTCCAGATGGGCAAAACTGGGCCTTATGGCCAGAGGAAGTCACTCACCTTGAAGCCACACCTGAAGGGAGCTGGGAGTTGCACGCCTGCCTCTCAAGACCCTAACCTTAAAGGGAATCAGTTATGATCTCCTACTTCTCCTGGCCATGTTGAAATCCTACTTCCTTCCCACCTGAACTGTTCTCTGATAACATATCAGGTGTTCACACTTGTAAAGAGTATTGATAGCGATCATCTCAGAGGCTTCCTTCTGAAGCAACTGTGGGGCCTTAGGCAAGTCACCACCTCTATAAGCCTGTTTTCACTTATAAGTCTATAAAATGGGGAGAATAATAGTAGCTCAGACCTCCTTGGGTACTGAAGATCAAATGAGACCCTATATTCAAAGTATTTAGATGGGGTACAGGTTAACTCCTAATAAAGTTAACTATGACTACGCTTACTGTTGTCATTATCTTTCTAAAATGTTTGTCGCTGCTGTTCAGCCACTCACTCGTGTCCGACTCTTTGCAACCCCAAGGACTGCAGCACGCCAGGCTTCCCTGCCCTTCACTATCTCCTGGAGTTCGCTCAAACTCATGTCCATTGTGTCGGTGATGCCATCCAACCATCTCATCCTCTGTTACTCTCTTCTCCTGTCCTCAACAGCATCAGGGTCTTTTCCAACGAGTCGGCTCTTTGCATCAGCCAGAGTATTGGAGCTTCAGCTTCAGTATCAGTCCTTCCAGTGAATATTCAGGGCTGATTTCCTTTAGGATTGACCACTTTGATCTCCTTGTTGTCCAAGGGACTTTCAGGAGTCTTCTCCAGCACCACAGTTTGAAAGCATAGAGTCTTTGGCACTCAGCCTTCTTTATGGTCCAACTCTCACATCTGTACATGACTACTGGAAAAACCATAACTTTGACTGTTTGCCATCACTTTGTTGGCAAAGTAATGTCTCTGCTTTTCAATACACTGTCACCATTTGTCATAGCTTTTCTTCCCAGAAGCAAGAAATAAATAAATATTATTATTTTATTAAAATATTTTAGTATTTATGTTATTTATTTGGCTGCACCAGGTCTTAGTTGTGGCATACAGGATCTTTGATCTTCCTTGTGGCATGTGGGATCCTAGTTCCCCGATCAGGATTTGAACTTGGGCCCCTTGTGTTGAGAATGCAGAGTCTTAGCCACTGGACCACCAAGGAAGACCCTAATGTTGTTATTGTCATTATTACTGAAGAACATGGTTTGGGAGTCCCCAACCAGCTCCAGATGGTGTTGGCCCCTGGTGGTGAGTTATTCCTCCTGGTCACTTGGTCTCAGCCAGCCCTAGCCCTCGACCTGCCTGGACAGGAGCTTTGAGAGCTTATGATGACATCTGGCAGGAACTGAAGGGGCCAAACCGAGCCAAGAATTTGCCCAGGACCTGAAGAGCCCACCACCCAGGCACAAGTGGCCATATGGACCTCCTTCCTGGGTCTCTTGGATGCTCTCCCTCCCAAATTCTCCCGGATTCCACGCCTTCTACTTCAGAAAGCCCCCGTCCCTCACCCCACCCTCTGAATCTAAAGTCATATACATTTAACACTCACATTAAACTCCCACATGCTCAGCTCTCTGCTAGATGCAGAGCGTGGGCACTACAGCCACATAGACTGGTTCGAATCCTGGCTCCACCACTTATCAGCTAAACATCAGTTTCCTCATTTGTCCTAGAGTCACTGTGAGTGTAAATTTGATGACGTACACAGAGACCTCTGACGCAAAACACGAGGGGACAATTCCTCAGCACTCTGCTCATTCCACAAATACTCCTTGGGCCATTACTAGGGGCCAAGTGCTGTTCAAGGGGCTGGGGATTCCACAGTAAGGAAAAAATTAAAAATAAAGCCCAAGAAATATAGTCATTATCTTTTTTTTTTGGCCATGCCATGTGGCTTGCTAGATCTTAGTTCCCCAACCAGAGGTTGAATCCGGGCCCTGGCAGTGAAACATGAGTCCTAACCATTGGACCACCAGGGAATTCCTTCAATATCTTACAATAACCTATAATGGAAAAAGAAAACTATATATATATACACATCTGAATCATATACATATATATCTGAATCACTGTTGCATATTGGAAACTAACACAACATGGTAAATCAACCATTCTTTAATAAAAACTTTTAAAATAAAATTTAAAAAAGCATTCCAGCGAGGGGAGATGAGGAAATGAACTTGGGCTGTCAGGTGGGAATAAGAGCTGGAGAAAGAGAAACAGTTCAAAAAAAAAAGAAACCGTTCATTGCCCAGCAGAGACAGACAGAACAGTACATGACGGACCACACCGAGGAGGTGCCATTTGCCAGGAGATCTGAATGACAAGAAGGAGCCCACTGGGACAATCTGGGAAGAACTCTCTCTTTTTTAAATATTTATTTAATTAATTTATTTGGCTGCCCTGGGTCTTAGCTTCCACACCTGGAATTTTTGATCTTCACTGTGGCCTGTGGAAACTTTTCGTTATGGCAAGCAGGATCTTTGAGTCACACATGCAGAATCTTTAGTTGCGGCATGCAGGCTCTTGTTGTGGCACGTGGGATCTAGTTCCCTGAGCAGGGATGGAACCCGGTCCAAACCTCTAAGGCAGCAGGAGGGGTTTCTGCCCCTGTGTGGATTCTAGGTTTTCAGATCTTCACTAATCTTTGAGATCAATCCTGTTTTAGTGACTTGGAAGCAGACAGAGTAATGAGGTTTGTTGTGGCCCCACCCCTACCTGGGCAGGGGATTTGAACTCAGGGGTCCTCAACCCTTATCTGATGCCCCAGCTATCCTACAGTTGGTCCTCACCCCAAGCAGAGCTATTTCCTTCAAGGGACCATCATTTATTCTGATCACAAGCCCTCCTGACCCACTGAGAAGCACCAATAGAATGAGACAGATGGGGAACTGGGTGGAGAGCAGGTTTCAATACCAAATCAGGGGGTCAAGAAATATTGCTAAGGAAATAAAGGTAAGATACAGGAGAAGTATATAAGGCAGGGCACCATACCATCTGTGGGGGAAAAAAAAACAACTAATCTATATAACAAAGAAGTATATTTGTATACATAAATAAAATGTATATAGAAACTTCCTTGGTGGTCCAGTGGTTAAGAATTTGTAAGAATCTGTGCTTCCACTGCAGGGGGCTCGAGTTCAGTCCTGTTAGGTAGATGGGAAATAAGATCCCACATGCCTCCCCGTGAGGTCAAAAATTAAATTAAAATAAGTAAAATATATATAACAAAATTTTAATAAATAAATTAATTAAAATAAATAAAAATATTTATAAAAATAAAATATGTCATTAAATAAAGTTACCATAAATAAACGTTTATTAAAATAAATAAAATATATTAAAATAAATAAAATAAGTTTAATATATGTATATAAATATTTCCTCGGCATTGACTACTTCTGCAAGAATTCACAGAAACTGCTCAGAATGGGAACTTAAAGGAAGGAAGTCGCTGGCAGCACCGCACAGTGAAAACGTCACCTTGTCTCATGGCTTAGCAGCTGAATGACGTCCAGCAAGTCACTCAATCCTCTAGCCTTAGTTTGCCTGACTGTGAAATGAGCTTAAAGGATAGCATCTGCCTCCAAGGTCACGGAGGGTGAACCAAGTTCATGTGTGTAAAACGCTTGGGTTGGTGTCTGGCAAATCATAGCCTCATGGTATTTTAAGCTCCGATGACTTTTGATATATCAACATTATACCTAAGGGTGAAAGTAATAAAAACCTCTTTGTGAGTTCCCGCAGACTCATGGACTGGTGCTTCTGCCCAGGAATGTTCAGGCCCCAGGGACCACGGAGCAGAAGAGCCTGAGAGGTCCCAGGTGGGACCCAGCACCAGGTGGCCAGGCTTGGGGCCAGCAAGCTGCTGGCAGCCCTCCTGGTAATTAGAGCCCCTGGCAACGGAGAAGCCACCCAGGCCAGCTGGGCAACGTGAGCGTGGGCCAGGCTTGGTCTAGTCACT
Organism: Odocoileus virginianus; assembly: GCF_023699985.2. Classification (NCBI taxonomy): domain Eukaryota; kingdom Metazoa; phylum Chordata; class Mammalia; order Artiodactyla; family Cervidae; genus Odocoileus; species Odocoileus virginianus. Next base: position 7,950,800 of record NC_069693.1, on the reverse strand, counting down.
GGCCACCTACAGGGGTGCCAGACAGGGAGAGGAGGAAGGGAGAAGGCTCCAGAACTCAAGGGATCCTAGAAACCCGGAACCTTCAGGAAGTACACAGTAGATCCCAGCCATGAGGGCAGGGTTTTAGGGTTTGGTTCAGGATTGGCCAGGAATGTCCCACCCCTTGTTCTCCTCAGGCTTGGAGAGAAAAACAGACAACTGGTCTTGGCCAGCTTTCTTGCTATTCAGCCAAACCTCCTACCCAGATTCAGATTTCATCATTAGGAAAAAAAAAAAAGACTCTGAGAAGGAAGGTGAGAGGGTCCAGGAAGAGGCTGGGATGAGAGCAAGAAGGCCATTTTTGGCCTCAGTTTGTCACCTGTGAAATGGGCATAGTTCTGAACTTCATCCTCCCTGAGAGGACTAAGTGTCTGACCTTGGGAGGGACTGAGTAAACTCCAGGGCTTCAGCCTTCTCCATTAGGCTTGTGATCAGGCCTCTCCTCCTACTTCAGATTTGCATTCATGCATTCACCAGACCTTTCCTGAGTACCTACTGGGTGCCCTGTGCTGGGTGGTACTGGGGACCCAGCAGTGGCTGAGACAAGCCTAGTTCCTATTCTCCTTGGGTTCAGAGTCCAGAGGGATAGACAGACAGTGATGACCCAGAGTAGGGCTGGAATGGAGGAGCTCAGAGGGGAAGCCCAGCTTGGGAAATGGAGTCAGGGAAGGCTTCCTGCAGGAGGGGACATTTGAGCTGCATTTGGAAGGATGTCAGAGCCAGACAGTGAAGAGAGGAGGAAAAGGAAACAGGCAGAGGACACAGCAAGGGCAAAGACCTGGAGATCGGAAACTTATGAAACCCAGAAGAGTTCCATCTGGCCAGAGTGGAAACAGAGGAAATTGCTGAGAAATGAAGCTGGAGAGGTAAGAGCTATCAGTCATGTTCGACTTTAGTCATGTCCGACTCTTTGCGACCGTCTATCCATGGGATTCTCCAGGCAAGAATACTGGAGTGGGTTGCCATGCTCTCCTCCAGGGGATCTTCCTGGCCCGGGGATCAAACCCACATCTCCTGCGGCTCCTGCACGAAAGGCAGATTCTTTACCGCTGAGCCACCAGGGAAGCCTTAGATCAGGTAAACAGAAATAAAAAGACTGAAGTTAAAATCATTCCTTGAACACATGTTATCTAAGCACCCAGCTCTGCGCTGAGTCCTGCTGGAGTCTGTGCAATGGCCAAGGCAGGTTCTGCCCTGTCCTCTTGGAGTTTATCACTATCTCACTGTTTCTTAAATTTCCCAAGTCTCACAGCTCCTGTTGTCTGTTAAAATGCAGGTTCCTGGGTTTCAAGGCTACCTTCCAAAGGGAGGTAGGTACAACCCCACCACGTGCCTAGAGGGATAGGAGGATGGGAGAATCCTTGAGCAGACCTAAAAGACATCACACCTGCTGATTCTAGAATTCCCCTCCTTTGATTGGAGTCCAGGTGTTCTAAGCACAGCCTGGACATCTAAATTTTCAAACCCCAGTGTTAACCTATTACTAGGGTATGAAATAAAGTAGTGGGTTCCAAGCAGTTAATTTTTCAAAATGTCGAATAGAGGAGGGTTGTGGGAGGGAGGTTCAAGAGGGAGAGGATACATGCATACATATAGCTGATTGACTTCGTTGTACAGTAGAAGCTAATACAACATTGTAAAGGAATTATACTCCGATTTAAAAAGTGAAAAAAGGTCAAATAGAATATATTGTACAAGTCACTACTGTTTTGTGAAATTTTAATTTATGTGTGTGTGTACATACTTGCTCACCCATATACTGTGTTGCATGCAAAATAAACACTTTACGGTGTCTCTGATTCAAAACAGCTTGAAAAATGGTTGGCCAAAGGAGCCCTGCATGATCTCCCTCCTTGAATTTTTAGACCTATTTCCTCACCTCTTTTTCTCACATGCTTTTCTCTTCAACTAACTAAGATCTTCGGATTTCCCCTGAGGCATCCCCAGAGTCTCCATGACCCTGAGGCCGGCTCAGGCGTCCCTCTAGTCTCCACCAGCGCCTTGGACGCCCCCATCCAGCCCTGCCCACTCTGGGTGGTCACTCTCTGGGGATGGGCACACTCTCTGTGCCTTCCCTTGGACTGGGGATGGGGACCTTCACAACCACTGCTGAATCCCCCCAGGCATCGCTCTGCATGGGGCCAGGGACACCGTAGGGACTCTGGAAGTGTGGACTGAGTCTTTAAGAAACAGGAAAGAAATGAGGAAGCACAACCCTTGGGTCTATCAGGGCCAGCTATCATGGGGACTTCATGCTTTCTGGCCTGGCTGGGAAGCTGCAACTGGGGGCACTGGAGACTGACCCAGACCTTCCTTTCCTACCTCTGGAGTTACTTATTTAAAAGCTGGCTTGTCTGGGATGCTGTGCCCCACCTCCCCCAGCTGTAGGCTGTCCGGCCCCTGTGGCTTGTGGTGCAATGTGTAACTCAGGTTTCTTGAGGCCCAGAGCGGGGAGAGTCGGACAGTGCCCTTCGCCCAGATCCAGCCGAGGCCATGGGAACTGTTTTCCAAGGCAGTCGACCCTGCCACCCCTCCAGGCCCTGCCCTGGGACCCCACAGTTGTCCAGGAGTTCAGGTGACCTGAAGAGAAAGATATTTGATGCTTCCAGGGAGATAGGGTAGGATGATGGACTTATTGAAAAAGACCCTGATGCTGGGAAAGATTGAAGGCAGGAAGAGAAGGGGACGACAGAGGACAAGATGATTCGATGGCATCATCGACCCAATGGACATGAGTTTGAGCAAACTCTGGGGGACAATGAAGGGGACAAGGAAGCCCGGCATGCTGCAGTCCATGGGGCTATAAAGAGTCAGACTTGACATCGCAACTGACCAACAACATCAAATGGTCAAAGGCAGAGGGGGCAGGGCCAGAGAGATGAGCCTTGGACAAAGGATTCCACCTCTGAGCCTCAGATCCTCCGGTCTAAAACAGGATGAAAGGAGTTTCCGCCCCAGTGGTGTAAGAGAATGAAACAAAACCGTGTGAGAGGGCCCTTTCCTGGCAGTCCAGTGGTTAAGACTGTGCTGCCCCTGGAATGGGTTACGGGTTCGATCCCTGGCCGGGGAATTAAGATCCCACATCCAGCAGAGCAGAAACAAAAAACAAAACCAAAAAAACAAGAAACAAACAAATGGCTCGACAAAAGTCCTTCGTATGGGTCTGGACGATGCATTAAGAGGCTGTATGTTGGGGAGGTTTTCATTACTGCGATTATTAGCTTTTCTCTTTAGAGAGCCCCGGTCAGAGGCGAGCCAAGCCACAGATGGGGGAGGCCAAGGGGACGCTGGGCTGCCCTGGGGCTGTGAAGGACGAGGCCCTGGCGGGAACCAGTTCTGAGGGCGGATAACCACACAGTTTGTTCCTGTGACCGTGTGGGCACCATCTCTGAAGGCGGGCAGTCTGAAGGACCGGGACATTGTGAGTCTGCAGACAGTGGCCACCTCTGACCGCCTGGGGCTATAGACCTAGAATGCCCGGTCCCTCCCATCACTGTGTGCAGCCAGCTGAATCCCGGGAGAAAAGTTCAAACAGTCCCGGTCTCCCTTTCTGAGAGGGGTGAGGAGCAGGTGGCCTGACTTCGAGAGGTGTTAGAGTCTGCGGTCCAGTATGGGAGGGTGGGGCAGGCGTCTGAATGCTGGTTCCCAGGCCCTGCGCAAAATCCTGCTAGAGCTGGGAGGAGAGTCTGCATTTGGGGGGGAAGGGTAGGGTGAAGGGGGTACAACCTTGTTGTTGTTGTTCAGCTGCTAAGTCATGTCTGACTCTTGGCAACCCCACGAAGTGTAGCATCCCAGGCTTCCTTGTCTCTCAACCATCACCCGGAATTTGCTCAAACTCACATCCATTGAGTCGGTGATGCCATCCAACCATCTCATCCTCTGTCGCCCCCTCTTCTTCCAGCCCTCAGTCTTTCCCAGCATCAAGGTCTTTTCCAGTGAGTTGGCTCTTCGAATCACGTGGCCAAAGGATTGGAGCTTCAGCTTTGGCATTGGGCTCAAGTAATGCCTGGGCCTGTGAAATCTAAGAACACATTGGAAACCATGGGTCTGGGGAATTCCCTGGAGATCCAGTGGTTAGGACTCAGCACTTTCACTGCCATAGCCCAGGTTCAATCCCTGGTTGGGGAACTAAGATCCTACAAGCTTCACATGTGTGTGTGCATGCATGGTCAGTTACTCAGTCATGTCTGACTCTTTGCAACTCCATGGACTGTAGCCTGCCAGGTGCCTCGGTCCATGAGATTTCCCAGGCCAAAATACTGGCATGGGTTGCCATTTTCTTCTCCAGGGGATCTTCCCAACCCAGGGATCAAACTAGCATCTCCTGGATTGGCAGGTGGACTCTTTATCACTGAGCCACCTAGGAAGCCCTTGAAAGCCTCACAGAATGGCCAAAAAAAAAGAGAAACCAATGGGTCCAAGTTCCTCTGGGTACAGACAAGGAAACTGAGTTTCAAAGACCCACAGCTAATTGTTGCAAGACCCAGAGGATGAGTTGTAAGCCAAGCCAGCTAAGGCCCTGGGTAGGGGTGGTTTATCAGTCCCTGGAAGAGAGAAGGGCCCAATCCATTCAGGACAACGAAGTCTCAAGGCTTCGCAGCCTTAGAAGGACATCAAGATACATTCCATCCATTTTTTTTTCCAAAGTACTAATGGAAAAAAAAATTTCAGGTAAAATTCACATAAAAATCAACCATTTTAAAGCGTATGACACAACGGGCTTTAGTAACTTCACAATGTTGCACAACCATCACCTCTAGGTAGTTTAAAATCATTCTCATCATCTTCCCAAAGGAAACCCCACACCCATCCAGCAGTCACTCTGCGTCCCCTCCCACCGGATCCTGGCAACCGCTAGTCTACTTTCTGTCTCTAAGGATTTGAGTATTCTGGATGTTTTCAGACAAATGGAATCCTACAATATGTGACTGTGATAGTCTGAGTATTTGCATCCCCCCCACTGCCCAATTTCATATGTTGAAATTTGCATTGCAGCCCTATTCACAATAGCCAAGACATGGAAGCCACCTAAATGTCCATCAACAGAGGAATGGATAAAGAAAATGTGGTGTATTTATACAAGAAATATTACCCAGTGATAAAAAAAAGAATGAAATGAAGTATAAAATAAAAATCACCTTTAATCCTAAAAAAAAAAAAAATGAAATCATGCCATTTGCAGCAACATGAATGGACCTAGAAATTATTGTACTAAGTGAAGTTAGAGAAAGACAAAGATCATATGGTATCATTTACCTGTGGAATCTTAAAAAATAATACAAATGAACTTATATACAAAACAGAAATAGACCCACAGACATAGGAAAAAAACAAAACTGATGGTTACCAAAGAGGAAAGGGGGAAGAATAAATTAGGAGTTTGTGATTATGTATGTATTATATTAATGTATTATATATGTATGCATGCATGCTCAGTCAATCAGTTGTTGTGTCCAACTCTGCAACCCCATGGGCTATAGCCCACCAGGCTCCTCCGTCCATGGGATTTTCCAGGCAAAAATACTGGAGTGGATTGCCATGCCTTCCTCCAGGGGATCTTCCCAATCCAAGGATCAAACCTGCGTCTCCTGCATTGCAAACGGATTCATTATCAATGACACCACCTGTATATGAGGGAAACCTCATATACACACCACAGCATGCATGTGCGCGTGCACACACACACACACACATACACACACACACACATAAAATAGACAACCAACAAGGGCCTACTATACTCAGTATCTTGTAATAATCCATAAAGGAAAAGAAGCTAAAAATATAGATACATATGCGTGTAAAGAAAAAAAATGTAACCCCCAAGATGACGATGTTAGGAGGTAGGGCCTTTGGGAGGTCATTAGGTCGTGAGGGTGGTGCCCTAAGGTTAGGATTGCTACTGCTACTGCTAAATCACTTCAGTCCTGTCCGACTCTGTGTGACCCCGTCCCTGGGATTCTCTAGGCAAGAACACTGGAGTGGGTTGCCATTTCCTTCTCCAATGCATGAAAGTGAAAAGTGAAAGTGAAGTCACTCAATCATGTCTGACTCTTCTCAACCCCATGGACTGCAGCCTACCAGGCTCCTCCATCCATGGGATTTTCCAGGCAAGACTACTGGAGTGGGGTGCCATTGCCTTCTCTGAAGGTTAGGATTAGTGCCCTTATTAAAGAGGCTCCAGAGAGATGCCTCACCCCTTCTGCCCACATGAGGAGGATACAGTGAGAAGTTTACAACCCAGAAGAGCACCCTCAGCCAACCATTTACCCCAATCATGGACTTGCAGCCTCCAGAACTGTGAGAAATACATTAAAATTTTTTTTTTTCTTGATCACGCCACTCAGCTTGTGGGACCTTAGTTCCTGGATCTTGCCAGGAACTAAGGGAGTTCAAATGCATGCCCCTTGCATTGATAAAGCAAGAGTCTTAACCACTGGACTTCCAGGAAAGTCTTGAGAAATACATTTACGTTGCTCATAAGCCACCCTATCTGTGCTTTTTGTTAGAGTAGCAGCCCGAACAAGCTAAAGCAGTAACCTTTTGCATCTGGCTTATTTCACAGGGCCATCCACCCACTATTTTGATTTAACCATAAAAACTAATATTTACTGAACACTTAACTAGATCCCAGGTACTACCCCAAAGACTCTACATGTGTTAATCTACCTGAGGCTCTAAATAAGCAGGTGTGGTGGTGGTGGTGGGGTCCTATTATTGTCTTCATTTTATAGTCCAATAAACAAGAGTACAGAGAAGTATGGTGTGCTCTAGTTTATGGGGTCAAAAAGAGCTGGATGCAACTGAACAACAACAGGGAAGTCGTATGGTTGGTAAGTGGTATCGTCAGGCTTTTTTTCCTCTTTGTGTTTTTATTCTATTTTTTTTTTTTTTTTTTTAGCATTGTCAGCCTCATTACTTTTCTACTGTGGTAAAAGATACATAACATGACACTGACCCTGTCAACCATTTTCAAGTGTCCGGTTCAGTGGCCTTGAACACACTCCCACTGTTGTGTAACCATCATCCCTACCTGGTTCTGAATATTTTTCATCACCCCAGGTTTTCTACCTTCAGAACCCAAGCAGCTCTTCCCACCTTGCCTCTCAGTTGAAGAATTTATTTATTTTTCTCAAAACATATATTTATTTCTTTATTTGGCTGTGCTACGTCTCAGTTGGGGCTTCCCAGGTGGCACTAGTGGTGAAGAACCCGCCTGACAATGCAGGAGATGTGAGAGACTGGGGTTCGATCCCTGGGTCGGGAAGATCCCCTGGAGGAGGGCTTGGCAACCCACTCCAGTATTCTTGCCTGGAGAATTCCATGGACAGAGAGGAGCTTGGCAGGCTCCAGTTCATAGGGTCGTAAAGAGTCGGACATGACCGAAGCAATTGAGCACACACGCATCTGGGACCTTTAGTTGCAGCATTCGAGATCTAGCTCCCTGATGAGGGATTGAACCCAGGCCCCCTGCACTGGTAATGTGAAGTCTTAGCTCGTAGATCATCAGGGATGTCCCTTCAGTTGAAGAATTAGCATGAGGGCAAGAATTTGTCTTCTTGGAGTTCACCCTGCAGGATGTTATGAACCTGTCAGGTTATCCACCACGCCCAGTCAGGATCTGGGTTTACGAACAACAGTTCTGGGCTGTTTTCTCTGCCTAGACCCTTCTTTTCCATCTCTAACTCTTTGCCTCCTCTGACCATGAGGGAGTTTTTTAAAGGCGTGTGTGCGTGTGTGCTCCATCAGTTCAGCTGTGTCCGAATCTTTTGCGACCCCATGGACCGTAGCCCACCAGGTTCCTCTGTTCATGGGATTCTCCAGGCAAGAATACTGGAGTGGGCTGCTATACCCTCTTCCAGGGGATCTTGCTGACCCAGAGATCAAATCCACATTTCCTGCATCTCCCTCGTTGCAAGTGGATTCTCTACCTGCTGAGCCATCTTTCTGAAGCCAGGGGTGCCAAAGGGTCCCAGTGTTGAAGAGAACAGAACTGACAGGCCAAAACTGGCTTCATGGGATCATCCAAACTCCTGAAACCAGCTATGCCTGAAACCAGTTGACTCGATGATTTCTTTACTCAGATGAGCTGATCAACTCCCGATTTTGCAGAAGACAGTTACCCTGGGATTTTCAGCCTCTTGAAACAAAAAGGGACATAATTGGGACTTACTTGGCAGTCCAGTGGTTAGGACTTTGAGCTTCCACTGCAGGGGGCATAAGTTCAATCCCTGGTTGGGGAAGTAAGATTTCGCATGCCGTGCACTGTGGCCAAAACTAAAATAAACTTTTTTTTTTTAAGGGACAGAACCGATGGAGTGGGAGTTAGCCAGTTGATTAAGATGCTGGGAAGTAATTCCCAGGGAAGGGACAGGCATGAACAAACAAGAGTGGGTGGGAACACGGCCCATTTCAGGGAATAGACAGCATATGATCAAGGTGGCTGCGATGTGGAATTTACGAGGGGTCACAGCAGGGTCATGGTGCCACCCTCCACTCGCAGAAAGAACAGGATGAGGCCTGATGATGAGGGGCCTAGACCTTGGGAAAAACCCGAAGGCTTTGTCCTGGGAGCAGCAGAAGTCATCTAAGGATTTAAGCAGCAGAGTGACACAATCAAATCTGCGTCCTTAGAAGAAGCCTCTGTACTCTGACCCATTTGCTGGAGGTTGTGGATATTGGTACAACCTCCATGGAGATGTATTAGGCAAGAGGCATTCACATTAGAAGGTCCCATGGCCTCTGACACAGCAGTTCCTCAAGGAGTTGATTCTACAGTTACAGGAACACACGTGGGAAATCAACACTGTGTGCGTAAGAGACTGGATGCTAGTCAAACAACCGTCAGGAAGGGAGCAGCAAACTATGCCATGGCCCATCCGTGCATTGGAGTACTACGCAGCTTTACAAAAGAATGAGCCGCGCCGCTACGTATTAGGTTGGTGGGCTGGTAAATGTTTAACTGCCAGCTCTCTGGGGGAAGAAACAGCCCTGACGTGTAGCGTTTGCCAGTGTCTGCGGCACTAGTGGTAAAGACCCTGTCTGCCAAGGCAGGAGACATAAGAGAAGTGGGTTTGATCCTTGGGTCGGGGAGACACCCTGGAAGAGGGCATGGCAACCCACTCCATTTTTCTTGCCCAGAGAATCCCCATGGACAGAAGAGCCTGGCGGGCTACGGTCCATTGGGTCACAGAGCCAGACATGACTGAAGTGACTTAGCACACAGGCACGCAGGGAAGTGTTAATACTTCTATCACAACTGATGGTAAGCTCCCAACATGGCCTCATTGAAGGCAGAACTCGGAAGATCTCCTCAATAGCTCACCACGATGTGAGATTTTCATAACCTTTAGAGCAAAGATAGCAGTAAGATGTAGTATAACAGCTGTTGTTGCTCAGTTGTGTCCAATTCTTTGTCCCCCCATTGTCAGCAGCATGCTAGACTTCCCTGTCCTTCATCTTCTCCTAGAGTTTGCTCAAACTCATGTCCATTGAGTTGGTGATGCCATCCAACCATCTCATCCACTGTCATCCCCTCCTTCTCCTGCCTTCAATCTTCCTCGGCGTCTTTCTCGGGTCTTTTCTAATGAGTCGGCTTTTTGCATCAGGTGGCCAAAGCACTGGAGCTTCAGCTTCAGCATCCGTCTTTCCAACGAATATTCAGGATTGATTTCCTTTAGGATAACAGTTAAGAAGTGATAAATTGTGACTACTTATCGTTATGCATAATAGAATTTATTGTTGTTTAGTCGTTAAATCATGTTCAACTCTTTGCCACCCCATGGACTGTAGCCCACCTGGCTCCTCTGTCCAGTGGATTTCCCAGGCAATGTACAAACTTATTGAGTTGTAAGTTTTTACAATTTAAGTTTTAGTAAAAAGCTATCCTTAATGACAGGCTTGCACAATTCCAGGAAGTTTAGCAATCAGCTCTCACAAACTGTTACAAGTTGGCACCCACACACCAAGGAACAGTTTCAAGATGAAACAGCAAAGTCAATTTATGCACAAGGCTCTGCAGGACTGTATCTCACTCCCGACATATACACATGCCCTCCCCGTTACTTCTCCTTTCCAGGATGGATCTGGAACACTTCAGGCTCACATCTACCTCAGGGCCTTTGCGCTTGCTATTCCCCCTCTCCATCTCACTTAACCCACACAACTTGCTTCCTCACCTCCTCCAGGCCTTTACTCAAATGTCACCTTTATTGAGGCTTTCTCTGACCACCCTGTAAAAAAAATAGAAACCTTCCAGCCTCCTCAACACTCCACCTTCTTTGCTTGCCTTATGTTTTAGCAACAGCACTGACTATGCTATCCGACCTACTAAGTTTAAGTGTTAGTCACTCAGTTGTGCCTGACTCTTCGCGACCCCATGGATTGCAGCCCACCAGGGTCCTCTATCCATGAGATTTTTCCAGGCAAGGATACTGGAGTGAGTTCCCATTTCCTTCTCCAGGGGATCTTCCCAACCCAGGGATTGAACCTGGGTCTCCTGCACTGCAGGCAGATTCTTTACCGACTGAGCTACAAGGGAAGCCAACCTACTATGTAATGTTAAAATGTATTAATACCTGCCAGGGCTTCCCTGGTGATCCAGTGGTTAAGACTCCACACTTCCAATGAAGGGGGCGTGGCTTCGATCCCTGGTCTGGGAATTAAGATCACACATGCAGTGCTAAGACCCCACATGACCCTGCAGCCAAATAAAAAAAGTACTTTTCATTTTATTCATTGACTGTCTGTCTCCCCTACTAGAATATTAGCTCCTTGAAGGCAGGGGTTTCTGTCTGTTTTCTTCTCTGCTTTAACTCCAGTGCCTAGAAGAGTGCCGGGCATATAGGGTGCTCAATAAATATTTATTGAATAAATGAGTATACACTTAGGTAAAAAAATGAAGCATAGACTATTTACGATGGCCAAGACATGGAAGCCACCTAAATATCCATCAACAGATGAATGGGTAAAGAAGATGTGGTACATAGACAGAACAGAATACTACTCAGCTGTAAAAAACGAATGAAGTAATGTTATCTGCAGCAACACAGATGAATCTAGAGATTATCATACTAAGTGAAGTAAGTCAAACAGAGAAAGACAAATATCATATGCTATCACTTATATGTGGAATCTAAAAAATAATCATACAGATGGGGAATTCCCTGTGGTCCAGTGGACACGAGTTAGCAACTGAACAACAACAATAACAACCAGTGGGCAGGACTCAGTTGTTTCACTGCTGAGGTCTCGGTCGGATCCCTGCTTGGGGAACTAAGATCCCACAAGCCTCACTGTGGCCAAATAAATAAACAAATAAATAAAGATTAACTTATTTAAAAAACAGAATCAGACACAGAAAACAAATTTATGGTTACCAAAGGGGAAAGTGGGGAGGGATGAATTAGGAGTTTGGGATTAACAGGTACAAACTCCCATATATAAAATAGATAAACAAGGACCTATTGTATATAGCATAGGGAACTCTGTTCAATCTCTTGTAATAACCTGTAACTTGGGCAAACTCTGAGAGGTGGTGAAGGACAGGGAAGCCTGGCATGCTGCAGTCCACGGGGTCACGCAGAGTCAGACACGACCTGGCAGCTGAACAATAACAGCAACAATAACCAAAAATGAAGAACAATCTGAAAATACACACACACATATATATCTGACTCACTTTGTTGTATACCAGAAACTAACACAACATTGTAAATCAAGTCTAGGTCAGTTTTTAAAAAACGAACAAAAAAAATTTTTTAAAGTAAGCTGCAGAATCATGTAAATAACCAGAATAATATTCCCCTAGCTGTACTTACATATGACAGACAGTCTCTGGGAGAAAATCCAAGAGACTGCCGGCCCCAGAGCCTCGCAGGAAGCGCTCCAGGGGAACGAAGACAAGAAAGGTTTCGCTGTATCCCTTGTGTACCTTTGGAAATCTGTGCCATGTGCCTTTAATTACCTATTAATATTTTTTTTCAAGTGTTCTATTAAAAGTACTGCCACAGGCTGCCATGGGGAGCTAGGACACGGAAGAGAACAAGCCTGAGCCAGGAGGAGGCCAGGGCAGTGACCCGGGAGCGAGGGCGGATACGGCTGCCAAGGCTTCATGGCCTGTTCCAGAAGGTCCGACTGTGGAATGTTCTCCATAAAGCCCTTAGAAGGCTCTGGGAGGCCAGGCCTGTCCCTCAAGCCTGGGGTTTTTGCAAGCCAGACAGGCGGGTCTCCCAAAAAAAGGCAACTCCGCTTCTATGTAAAAAGATCCCCGTTGAGAGTCCACCTTCCCCACCCAGTCAGCATCAGCGGATAAAAGCTCCTCTCTCTTGCTCTCCCTCTGCCTTCCCACTCATCCTCCGACCTCCTTCTCTCTCCTCCCGCTCCCTGCTCCTCTCCCCGCCTCCTCCTCCCGCTTCCCGGCTTCCCTCGTCTGGAGCCTCCTTCTAGCCCCACACCACCTCCCCAGTGCCTGTGAAACACCAACTGCCTCTCCAAAGGCTCCGTGCCTTTGTCCCTTCTGTTCCCTCTGCCTGGAACTCCTTTCCCCTGCTTCTCCCCTGGACCCTGGTTTAGCCCGGAGGTCTTAGCTTCCTTCCTTGACATCACAGATTTACCAGGCATCAGGGGTTTGTCAGGCGTCCTGCCAGGGGTCAGGGAGCAAGTGCTAAGGAGAGGCCACATCCTAGCTGGGAAGGGCAGGAAACAAAGGAGTCAGTAGGAACTAGAAACAAGAGAATTCTTTAAAAGAACTAAAAACTGCAAGGGTAAGTGGTCTGCAGTCTGAATGAGGAGAAGGAGCTCACCTGGTGAAGAACTGGGAAGAGAATCAGGAGGAGGGAACAGCAAGTATGATGGCTCAGAGGATGGGAATGAGCTCGGAGAGTTGTGGAATCAGAAAGAAGGCCAGTGTGGCTACATTAGAGGGAGTGAGGGAAAGTGTCATCAGAGGCAGCCATAAAGGTAGGTTTCCATGAGGGATGTCAGAGACTCTGCAAGGAACTGGGTGTCCCCTCCTCCAGGAAGCCCTCCTTGACTGCACTAGGCTCCCTCACCCTAATCCTGTTCACTCTAGGTTGTAGTTCCCTGGTCACAGACCTGTCTCCCTCTTTGCCCTGTGAAGTCAGAGCCAGTCACAACTGTGTCTCCAGCACTGCACAGCACAAGCCTGGGTACACAACAGGTGCTCAGTAAATGCCCTGGTCATCACCAGGAAGGCCTGCCTTCTCTGTCTCTTGGGCTCCCTTCTGCTTACGCCTCTTCCCGACCCAGCCCAGCCTCTTTCACCCCATCCTCAAAGGGTCCTCTGGGGAGGATCCCCAGCCTCTTTCATCTTATCCTCAAAGGCCCATGTGGGGAGGATTCCCAGTTCCAGCCACCTCTGATGGGCTGCAGGCCCCAGATGAAGGCTCTGAAGTGGGCAGATCAAACATCTCTAGAGCTGGCCTTGGGCTGGGCCAGCGTCAGGGAGGCTCAGAGGAGATGCAGCTTCCCAGGCAGGAGTGTTCCGGAATGGAGAATGGCGGGGTTGAGGAGGAGGGAGCACGTGGAGCCAGCCAAGGGGCCCATTTGTTTCCCCATGGTCATAAACACATAACTTCCAGTTGCTGACTCATTTCATGCCAGGTGCTGGGCTAATTTTTAAAATATTGTCATTTATTAATTTAAATGGATAAGAACTGGTCAGGGTGCCGAATTCAGAAGACTCAAAAGGCCTGTGGGGGCGGGGGGCTTCCCTGGGGGCTCAGGGGTAAAGAATCCGCCTGCCAATGCAAGAGACAAGGGTTCAATCCCTGGTTCCAGGAGGATCCCACATGCCTCAGAGCAACTAAACCCATGCACCACAACTATTGACACTGCTCTGGAGCCCAGGAGCCGCAGCTGCTGAAGACTGATACCCAGGGCTTGTGCTCCACAACAGGAGAGGCCACCGCAATGAGAAGCCCACACGCCGCAACTAGAGAGTAGCCCCTACCTGCTGCAACTAGAGAAAGCCTAAGGACAGCAGCAAAGACACAGTGCCAAAAAATAAAATTAACCAATTAAAAAAATTTTAAAGCCTAGGAAGCAAACCAAGTGACAGCAAAAAATGAAAGGATGAACAAAACACAGTATGTCTACACAATGGAATATCATTAAGCTGCCATCCTTATGTGCCACCATTATGCTGGCATGATTGACCAGGATGCAGTTCTCGAGAGCATCAACAAGGCCAAAATGAGAGGCAGATGCCAAGTTCTTGTTAGGCTATGTTCCAAAGTCATTTTCCAGCTTTTAATAGTGATGATGAAGCATGATTACACTGGCAAATTTGAAAACATTGATGATCACAGAGCTGGGGGGAATTGTTGTGAACCTCACAAGCCCGTCCCGTTAGTTTAGTTTCATTGTTCTGACGACCACAGCTGGCATCGTGAACCAAGAAGAAGCGAGACAAAAAACAGACAGGAGGGCCAGTCCTCAGATTCTGTTTTCCAGAGATATAACACAACGTACAGATAAAATACCTCAATGGGAAAAGACGAAGTGAAATTCTGACACATTACAGCACAGACGAACCTTGAAAATCTTATGCTAAATGGAATAAGCCAAACACAAAAGGACAAATATTGTATTGGTTCACATACACGAAGTGCCTAGAATAGGTACATTCACAGAGAAAGGAGAATAAAGGTTATCAGGCATTAGAGGAGGGAGTGGGGAGTTACTGCTTGATGGGTACAGGGTGTCTGTTGGGGATGATGAAAGAGCTGTGGAAATGGATAGTGGTGATGGTAGCATTACATTATGAACATGCTTAATGATACCAAACTGTACAGCTAAAATGGTAATTTTTTTAAAAAAAACTGAAGTATGATTGATTTTGTGCATAACCTTACTAGCATGCAAATTGAATGCAGTTGTTCAGGATTTCAAACATTATTTGGTACTGCCCTTCTTTGGGAATGGAATGAAAACTGACCTTTTCCAGTCTGTGGCCACTGCTGAGTTTTCCAAACTCACTGACATATTGAGTGCAGTGCTTTAACAGCATCATCTTTTAGGATTTAAAAATAGCTCAGCTGGTTTTCCCAGTAGTCATGTACGGATATAAGAGTTGGATCATAAAGGAGGCTGAGCACCAAAGAATTGATGCTTTTGAACTGTACTGCCGAAGAAGACTCTTGAGAGTCCCTTGGACTGCAAGGAGATTAAACCAATCAATCCTAAAGGAAATCAATCCCGAATATTCATTAGAAGGACTGATGCTGAAGCTGAAGCTCCAGCTCCAATACTTTGGCCACCTGATGCAAAGAGCCAGCTCATCGGAAAAGACCCTGATGCTGAGAAAGATTGAAGGCAAAAGGAAAAGAGAGCAGCAGAGGATGAGATGGTTACATAGCATCACTGACTCAATGTACATGAATTTGAGTAAACTCTAGGAGATAGTGAAGGATAGGGAAGCCTGGTGTGCTGCAGTCCATTGGATTGTAAAGAGTCAAACAAGACTTATACAACAACAACAAACAGCAAACAACAGCAACAAATGATTGATTTACAACATTCATCTGCTTACATGTCCTGGCTATTGTAAACAGTGCTGCTATGAACACTGGTGTGCATGTATCTTTTCAAACTAGAGTTTTCATTTCTCCAGATATATGCTCAGGAATGGGATTACTGGATCAAATGGTAACTCTGTTTATAGAATCTCCATACTGTTTTCCACAGTGGCTGCATTGGTTTACATTCCTACCAACAGTATAGGAGGATTCTCTTTTCTCCACACCCTGTCCAGTGTAAAATGGTAAAATTTTATTTTCTGTAGTTTTGACAACAATTTTCTTAAAAAAATTCAAAGGTACTGGAGGAGTCAGTGGCCTAGGGATCTAAGAGTTGCTGGACAGCATGAGCGCCCCCTAGGAGGTTCATGGTCCTGAAGTAAGAGTAGACCCACTAAGATGCTTCTCAGGACAGCCCAGGACAGGGGGAGGGCCGCTGGGGGTGTGTGTGGGGGGTGGTCTTCTCCTTGAGACTGATGAGTCAGAGGGACCGAGGGTTGAGGGCGTTGGGGAGAATCTGCAATGACCAGCCACAGGCTTTACGCTGGGTGAGGGCAGAGTAGTCATCAAGTGAACAGACAGCTGAAAAGGATCGGATTAATGGAATGGAGATCCTGGGGAAGTTGAAGGAATTTCAGAGTTGGGTAGGGGCTTCCCTGGTGGCTCAGTGGTAAAGAATCTGCCCGCCAATGTAG
The DNA here is from genome assembly GCF_023699985.2 of Odocoileus virginianus. Taxonomy (NCBI): domain Eukaryota; kingdom Metazoa; phylum Chordata; class Mammalia; order Artiodactyla; family Cervidae; genus Odocoileus; species Odocoileus virginianus. Next base: position 7,934,527 of record NC_069693.1, on the reverse strand, counting down.
GAGACTCAGGTTCGATCCTTGGGTTGGGAAGAGCCTCTGGAGAAGGAAATGGCAACTCACTCCAATATTCATGCCCGGGAAATCCGATGGACAGAGGAGCCTGGCGGGCTACAGTCCATGGGATTGCAAAACAGTTGGCTGCAGCAATTCAGTGACTACAACAATAACAACAGATGGGTGAGCAGGAAAGTTTCATGTGGTGGGGCTGGGGCAGGATGTTTGAAACTGAGACTGGAGCGAGCAAACTGTGGTTCTTGGTTGTAACAAGTTGTCTTCTCTGATCCAAAGAGAGCAGCTGAGAGAGGAGTGAAGCTCCGGAGGAGCTGAAAGAGAGTGGAAGGCAAGATCTTTAAGAGAGAAGAAGTCAAGGCTGAAGAGCAAGTGTCCTGAAACAGTCATCTCTGAGCATTTGGAAAAGCCCAAGAATTAGGACAGGAAAGAGTGACAGAAGCTAGAGGACTGAGGGCCAGACAGCTTGGGGTCCACCATTGGTTGTAACCAGACAGCCCCCAACAGGTGGTAGAGTGACTGCTGAGCTTCAAAATAGAAGGTGAACTGTGGTGTTGGAGAAGACTCTTGAGAGTCCCTTGGACTGCAAGGAGATCCAACCAGAACATCCTAAAGGAGATCAGTGCTGAGTGTTCACTGGAAGGACTGATGATGAAGCTGAAACTCCAATACGTTGGCCACCTGATGCGAAGAGCTGAGTCATTTGAAAAGACCCTGATGCTGGGAAAGATTGAAGGCAGGAGGAGAAGGGGACGACAAGATGAGATGGTTCGATGGCATCACTGACTCAATGGACATGAGTTTGGGTAAACTCCGGGAGTTGGTGATGGGCAGGGAGGCCTGGTGTGCTGCAGTCCATAGGTTGCAGAGAGTCAGACACGATTGAGTGACTGAACTGAACTGAACTGAAATCTGCTATTTTTATCCCCTATTACTCTAATTCCACCCAAAGGGCATCTGGCTGGAATAGACCTCGCTGTCCTGAGGATGTGGGGTTGTCATGGTGACAATGTCTCCATCCCTTTGGGTCAGAGGATGGGATCTGGCTCCCAACTCCAAGGAAACAGCCAGGCTCACATTCTGGAGAATGTTATTATCTGGAAGACCTTTAGTGGTCTGGGATTCCTTCTTTTACCAGCCTTACTTCTTTCTCTAAGAAGCCTTCCAGGATTCTTCCAGATCTCCCTTCCCCACCTCACCCCCTCCTATGCAATCTAGCTTCTACCTTGGATCTACTGCATGACTTTTTGAATCCTAGTTCTCCCACTAGCCATCGAACCTGGGCCCAGAAGAGAAATTGCTGGGTCTATAACCACTGAATCACCAAGGAATTCCCAATAAAAATTTTTTTTTCAATGTGTCTTCCTGGGACTTCCTTGGTGGCCTAGTGTTTAAGACTCTGTGCTTCCAGTGCAGGGATACATGGATTCGGGGATACAGGTTCAATCCCTGGTCAAGGAACTGAGGTCCAGCATGCTGGATTGGGGATCCAGGCTCCCACATGCCTTGCAGCCAAAAAAACAAAACATAAAATAGAAGTGATATCATAACAAATTCAATAAAGACTTTTAATATTGTCCACATAAAAAAAAAGTTCTTAAAAATACATTTTACCCTTGACCTAACAACCCTACTGCTGAGAAAGCATACTATAGAAATCAAACCTCCAGGAGGTAAGGGCTTATATGTGAAGGTGCTCACTACAGGATGTGAGAGTTGGACCACAAAGAAGGCTGAGCACCAAAGAATTGATGCTTTCAAACTGTGGTGCTGGAGAAGACTCTTGAGAGTCCCTTGGACATCAAGGACAAACTAGTCAATCCTAAAAGAAATCAACCCTGAATATTCATTGGAAGGACTGATGCAGAAGCTGAAGCTCCAATACTGTGGCCACCTGATGCGAAGAGCCGACCCATTGGAAAAGACTCTTATGTTGGGAAAGATTGAGGTCAGGAGGAGAAGCAGGTGACAGAGGATGAAATGGTTGGATGGCATCACCTACTCAACGGACATGAGCTGGAGCAAATTCCAGGAGACAGTGAGGGACAGGGAAGCCTGGCGTGCTGCAGTCCACGGGGTCACAAAGAATCAGGCACGACTGATTGACTAATAGACAACAGCACAGTAGTTAGAAGCTGAGAATCAAAGATGAAACCTATCTTTGGGGTGAATAAATGATAGTCTACTCCCTCTGTGAACTCTTTTTAAAGAAGTTTTATTTGTTTATTATTTATTTTTATTTATCTTCATTGTTGCCTGTGGGCTTTCTCTAGTTGCAGCAAGTGAGGGCTATTCTTTCTTGAGTTGCAGTGCATGAGTTTCTCATTGCAGTGGCTCCCCTTGTTGCGGAGCGTGGGCCCGGTAATTATGGTTCCCGGGCTCTAGAACACAGGTTTCGGTAGATGTGATGCAGGGGCTTAGTTGCTCCATGGCATGTGGTATCTTTCCAGGCATTGTCCCCTGCATTGGCGGGAGGATTCTTAACCACTGGACAACTAGGGAGGTCCACTCTGTGAATTCTTATGCAGTCATTCCAAAGAACCCATTCTGGCGGACCTGGTCCAGTGGTCCACCAGTTGTTTAAAAACCATGATTTTCAGACCACACTGCAAAACAGCCAAATCAGAGTCCCTGGGGGCCAGGGCATCAGTATTTTGTAAAAGCTTCTCCAAGTGATAGCCAGAGTGAAACCCACTGACTTGGAGGGATTTCTTGTGGTATATACTAAGAAGAGGAAATTGCAGAGATGTGAGTAACATCTCTGTGAGAAAACAACAGTCCCCTGTGGATTGGTTTATCAAATATGTGCCAGGCACTCTTCTAAGCATTGACTCCTCATAATAACTCTATGACGTAGGGCTGTTATCATCCCCATTTTACAGATGGGAAAACTGAGTCTCAGCATGGTTCAAGCACTTGCCGGAAGTTATGGGCCATTAAGTGGTGGAGTTGGGATATGAACCCAGGTCATCTGGCTCCTAAAACTTCGCTGGGTTCTTAATTGCTAAACTTTATATATGTATGTGTGTACGTGTGCATAGTCACTCAGTAGTGTCCAACTCTTTGTGACCCCACAGACTGTGGCCTGCCAGGCTCCTTTGTCCTTGGAATTTTCCAGGAATACTGGAGTGGATTGCCATTTCCCGATCCAGGGGATTTTCCCAACCCAAGGATCGAACCTGAATCTCCTGCATCTCTAGGATTGGCAGATGGATCCTTTACTGCTGAGCCACCTGGGAAGACTTATATACAAATATATAGTTATACTTTCATGTATTAGTATTCCTAGATAACTCTGATCTTCCTATAACACTCCTATATATGTTTCTATATGTAGTATTTATATGTAATACATGTATTTTTACATCTAATAGTAAGTATATATAGTATTTGTGTATATTAATAAAAGTTTTCCTATATATCATATTACCATGTATATTCTTTTTTTCCTCCATGTCTATTCTTATAGCTGTAACTACCTATATAAGGTAATGGTATATAAAATATTCTTAAATATAATATTTATACTTGCTTATATATATGCTACTCCCACATACCATTCATAAATATATTTATATTAATATATTATATCCCTTCATATGTTTCTCTATATAATATTCCTATATAAATATTTCCATATGTAGAATATTTCTAAATATATTCATATATACATAATATTCTTATATACAATAATCCTATATACAGTATATTTTAAAATTTCTATTTACTACACTTTTACTTAAGTAATATTTATATGTATTATATATATAATCCCTCCCAAGTCACCCCATCCTGGGCCTGCCTCTCTCTTTGGGCTGAAGAACTTCCAGGCCTTCCCCTCTTTCTTTCTCATCCTTTTATACAGAGTCCTAAAAATTTAACTTCCCTGGTGGCGCAGATGGTAAAGAATCTGCCTGCAGTGCAGGAGACCTGGGTTTGATCCCTGGGTAGAAAAGATCCCCTGGAGGAGGGCATGGCAGCCCACTCCAGTATTCTTGCCTGGAGAATCCCCCTGGAAAGAGGAGCCTGAAGGAGTATAGTCCATGATGTCACAAGAGTTGGACATGACTGAGTGACTAAACCAACCATCACCACAAATCCAGCTCAATTCTGACTACCTGAAGATTTTCTAGAGAGGTAGTAGGTAGACAGGTACTTTATTTACCTAGAGATAACCTCTAATCCCACAGGTTAAGGGCTCAGTCCCACTAGACCATACCCAGTCACCAATCCAGGTGGTCACTGGTGCTTCTGACCAAACAGCTATAAATCAATCCCTTCCTCTGTTGGATCATTTGTTAGCATGACTCGTGAGGCTCAGGGAAATGTTTACTTGCATGGGCCAGTTTGGTGGTTCAGATGGCAAAGAACCTGCCTGCACTGCAGGAGACCCGGGTTCCATCCCTGAGTTGGGAAGATCCCCTGGAGAAGAGAATGGCAACCCACTCCAGTATTCTTGCCTGGGAAATCTCATGGAGAGAGGAGCCTGGCGGACTAGAGTCCATGGAGTTGCAAAGAGTCGGACACGACTGAGCGACTAACTCCTTCACTTTTCACCAGTTTATTATAAAGAATGTTATAAAGGATACGGAAGAACAACCAGGTGAAGAGATGAACAGGGCGAGGTCCCGAATGGTTCCAAGCACAGGTGCTTGTGGCACCAGAGAACTGGAATATGCCATTTCCAAGCATGTGGATGTATTTACCAATCTAGAAGCTCATCAGGTCTCGTCGTTCAAGAGTTTTTAGGGGGGTTCCCTGGGGGCTCGGTGGTAAAGAATCCACTTGCCAATGTAGGAGTCACGGGTTCGACTCCTGATCCGAGAAGGATCCCCCGTTTCAAGAAGCAGCTGAGCTCAGGAGCCACAACTACTGAAGCCTGCATGTCCTAGAGTCTACTCCACAACAAGAGAAGCCACCACAATGAGAAGCCTGCTCACCGAAACTAGAAGAAAGCCCCAGCACAGCCAAAATAAAGATAAATAAATAAGTTGTTGTTGTTTAGTCCCTAAGTCGTGTCCAGCTCTTTGTGATTCCGTGGACTGTAGCCCGCCAGCCTCCTCTGTCCATGGGATTTCCCAAGTGAGAATACTGGAGTGGGTTGCCATTCCCTTCTCCAGGGGATCTTCCAGACTCAGGGATGGAACCTGGATCTCCTGCTTTGCAGACAGATTCTTTTTTTTTTTTTAGTGTCCACAGTATTTGTTAATTGTTTATTTATTGAGAGACTTTCTCACCCCAGATAGTCATAGTTTCATAGTTCAGGAACACAGGAAAGTGACAAACTTCCATGGAACTCAACCCAAGAAATCCTTTATATTCCAAATCACTTTGCACTCTGAAAAATACCAGCCTTCCTCATCTCCTCAAAATCTTTCATGGAATCATAATTCCTGTAGAAATCTGCATATGCCTTCTTTCTTCGTTCAGCCACAGCAAACTTATAGAAAGTTGCAAACCCCAGGGAGACCATGAACCCTCCAACAATATGAAATCGCAGACGTTTGGCCAGGAGGCCACGCATCTGAGGTTTTGCCAGAGCAGTGGACATGGTAGTTCTCCTTCTCGGCGGCTCAACCGCAGACAGATTCTTTACCGCCTGAGCCACCGAGAAAGCCCTAAACAAATAATTTTAAAGTGAGTTTTTATGGAAATGAGGACTGATTTGCAATGAAGAAAATAGAACATTTCAGAGGAGCTTTATGGGAGGATATCAACACATCCCTGAAGCGAATAAACTCCTGCAGGTAGTAAATGTTTGTGACAGAAAAGTCACATATTCAAGGTTATACATCTGTCACTGTTCAACAAAATTTTGTTTTCACAAGCGAAAATCCTTGCTGAGACTTTCAGAATCTAAAAGCGAGATGCCATTCATCACATGGTTCTTGTAGGAAGAACATTGTGAAATAAAAGGAACAGCAACTGTTTTTTTCTGCTCTCCAGAGAGAAATCCTACCCACCAACCTCGGAAGTGAAATTAACCGTTGAAATTCACCTTCAAGTACAGTCTCTGGTCATGATGCAAACAAAATCTTTCAGAAGGTACATCCACAGAGACACAGAGATAGAATGATTAAAACTGAACCAATAACTGAAATCACTGAGAACTTCCTTACTGTTTTAAGCTCCATACAACGCCCCACTAATAGTACTACTATGCACTTCTCCTAGACCGTGAAACTGAAGATGGATTCACAAGTGGAGTCTGGAAATGACTCTTGCCTTTCTTTTTACCAAAAAAAAGTTTTATACCCCAGTATAAAACTTTAAAGGAAAACAGGGACTTCCCGGGTGGTCCAGTGGCTAAGACTCTGTGGTCCCAGTGCAGAGGGCCTGGGTTCGAGCCCTGGTCAGGTTACTAAGATTCCACACGCTGCAACTAAGACCCTGCACAGCCAAATAAATAAATATTAAAAAAAACAAACAACTTTAAAGGAAAACAAAGACTTTAAAGTATGGAGATTGGAGACAGAGAGAGCAGACTTGTGGACTCAAGCTGGGGGAAGGAGAGGGGAGGATGGACACATATACACTACCATATGTAAAAGAGATAGCCAGTGGTCTGTGCCTTATGACTCAGGGCACCACACCGGGGCTCTGGGACAACCTCCGGGGGTGGGATAAGGTGGGAGGTGGGAGGGAGGTTAAGGAAGGAGGGGACATATGTATGTATACCTATGGCTGGTTCATGGTGATACATGGCAGAAACCACCACAATATTGTAAAGCAATTATTCTTCAATTAAAAATACATCCATTTAAAAACAAAAACTGTAAATGATGGTATTTGTGATTAAAAAGAAAAAAAAAGAACTGATAGAAAATTCACTTAAACTAAAATGGAGGGTGGTGGTGGTTTCAGTGGTTAAAACTTCAGACTTGCACTGCAGGGGACATGGGTTTGATCCCTGGTCAAAGAATTAAGATCCTACATGCCACGGGGTGTGGCCAAAAAGTTTAAAAATATAAATAAATAAATAAATAAAATGGAAAGTAGTCTAGGGGCAATAATTTTTAGAAAACTTTCGTCTGCAATCCACTTTCCCTCCAACTTTCCAGAGGTGGGCAAGTGGGGCTGAAAGTTTCAGGCTCCTAATCAGTTGCTTTTTCTGGTGAGCAGCTCCATCCGTAGGCTATGAGGCGACTCAAGATGTTACCCCTTTAGCATAAACTTGCCCAGGAAATTCCAAGGTACTTAGGGTCTCTGTGCCAGAATCAGGGACAAAGATCAAATACATGTCTAATTATAGCATAATAGCCTCCCTTCAAGTCAAGGAGCTCAACTGCTCTCTCTTTGAGTGAGAGTTGAATTTAGTAACTCAACTTGCTATGAATAGAATATAGCAGAACCAAAGGCATGTCACTTCCTGGATTGGATTATAAAAAGATTGCGGTTTCCATATTGGGTCCTCTCACATCACCTGCCCTGGAGGAATCCAGCTGCCCTGTGTTAAGAAATAAACTGAGGCATATAAATTTTTTAACAGTTTAATCGATCAAAAATTAATTCCAAGCAGGCAGTACCAAACTGGAAGCAGTTAGGAGCACCACACTATCAGGAGCTCGGGAAAGACTTCTATGGAGAAGACCCGGAAACAAAGCAAGGAAATTATTTGATTGGCTGTAGCTTAAGCATTTGCTTTATTTGGGAAAGATTCATTGGTTGTGATTGGTTGTCCTTGTATTTTGATTCTTACTTCTGGCAAAAGATATTGCCTGTCATTTCAATAAATAATGAATGTTGCCTACCATCCAGCCATCAACCACTGTTGCCCTGAGCCCTGAGGGGAATTCAGGGTGGAGAAAAACAAAATACTGGCCCTAGATAGTTAAGATTCGCATCTAAGGAATAATTTCAATGACCCCAAACTCTAGCATCTTCCCATAGTTAGAAAAGCATTAACTTGACATGTCTGACATTTGTCACTAGCAGTAATCTTTTGGGTACATGTTAGGTTTCCTTTTTCCAGCAAAAATTCTTATATATTCTGGCTCCTCCCTTACCTCTTCAGAGCAGTTCCTCAGAGCTATCTGAGACGCTGTCTCTTGGGCTTAGTCTTCATTCAGTAAGGCCCCCAAATAAAACCTAAGTCACAATTTTTATGCTGTGTGTTTTTCTTCAATTGACGTTACCTTGAGGCATTTATGGGCTTATGTTTGGGTTCACATACGTAGGCTGCTAAGGTATTTGAGCCACCCTAGTCTAAAGTTTTCCTTGTTAATTAATTTAACACACGTCATAAGGACTCTCAGGAGAGGCCCACAGGTCCTGCCAACAGCCAATGAGGTCTCCGGCCGATCTCCAGCCCCACTTGAGTCTTCGAGGGACTGAGATCCTAGCAAACAGCGTGACCACAAGCTCTTAAGGAATCCGAAGCCACAGATGCCTGGCTCTGTTGCTTCTGGATTCCTTACACCCAGAAAATGTGCAAGATAATAAACATTTGTGGACTGCCCTGGTGGTCTAGTGGTTGGAACCTGCCTGCCAGTGCAGGGGACACGGGTTCAATCCCTGGTCCAGGAATACTGCACATGCTGCGGGGCAGCTAGGCCCGTGTGCCACAACTACTGAGCCCACATACTGAAACGACTGCAACTTAGCACAAACACACACATCACAGCCTCTGCCTCCACGTCTCCTTGTTTACTCCTTTAGCTCCCCCTCCCCCTGCCTTTTGCACTTGCTAAAACACGTCAGAGTTAAAGGCCAGACTCAAAGTCAGACGCCCTGCAAGTGACTCCCAGATTTGCTTCTCACCAGTGATATGACTTTGGTGGAATCACTTACCCTTCCCTGTGCCTATGTTGTTGCAGCTATAAATCTGGCCCTCCTCATAGTGTGATGGTGAGGCATGAATGGGTTAGCTCATGCAAAGTACTTAGAACCAAGCTTAGAAATTAGTAGGTGCTTTTAAAAGTTTTTGCTATTATTATTTTCATAATGTTGCAGCCATAAAGAAATGCAGTCATTTCCCCCAGATTATGCCGTGTGCCTTTTTTCTTTTCTTCCCAGCTGTGCAGAGTCTTAGTTGAAGCACTCGGGATCTTTCTTTTGGTAGGCAGCTTCTAGTTCCCTGACCAGGGATCAAACTTGGACCCCCTGCATTGGGAGCACAGTGTCTTAACCACTGGACCACTAGGGAAGTCCCATATGACACGTGCCTTTTTCTTCCTGGTGTTTGCACATTTGCATACCACTCCTGAAACTCCTTCCTTACCCTGCTTCCTTTTGGTTGATCTTTTTTTTTTTTTTAATCCTTGATGATGCTGCTGCTACTAAGTCGCTTCAGTTGTGTCCGACTTTGTGCAACCCCATAGAAGGCAGCCCACCAGGTTCCCCTGACCCTGGGATTCTCCAGGCAAGAACACTGGAGTGGGTTGCCATTTCCTTCTCCAGTGTATAAAAGTGAAAAGTGAACGTGAAGTCGCTCAGTCATGTCTGACTCTTCGAGACCCCATGGACTGCAGCCTACCAGGCTCCTCCGTCCATGGGATTTTCCAGGCAAGAGTACTGGAGTGGGGTGCCATTGCCTTCTCCGCAATCCTTGCTAGTATGGCTCAAATGCCCACCATCCTCCAGGAAGCCCTCTTTGATTTTTCCTTCCACCTTAGATGCAATACCCACTCTGGGATTCCCTCAGTGGATCCTGAGCTCCCCTCTCCCAGTCCTGCCCAGTCTGGGAAGAGTTTGTTTCCACCACTGGATTCTCAGTCATATGAAGGCAGCACTGGGAACATCTTGGTCACTGCTGGGTCCCCATCACTGCCTAGCACAGGGTGGACACACAGGAAACACTCAGTGAAAAGCAGATAAATCTCCACAGTCAACCAGGGTATGTTTGTATGTATGTGATGTAGTGATTACAAAAGCTGTTTTCAGTATTACAGGCTAGCATGCTTTTTTGGGGGGCCCAGCTGCACAGCATGTGGGATCTTAGTTCCCCTAGCAGGAATAAATCCACGCCCCCTACTGTGGAAGCACAGAGTCTTAACTACTAGACCACCAGTGAAGTCCTATAGCATGCTATTTTTAATCACCAAAATAGTGGTATTTTGGGCTTCAGTATTTCTTGGTAATCAGACATTTGCAACCCAGAGAGTTGCAGACTATTTCATAATTTCAGAGGAACTGAGTTCACTCAGCAAGAAAGCTTTCTGACCACACGCCTTGCTGTTAAAAATCTTACAAGTACCTTACTAGTAAAGGTCATTCTTCCTGGCTCATCAGAGGGGCTAAGCATTGCCTTCTCTCTCTTTTTTTAAGTTAAACTTTTTCTGTTGAGATAATTGTAAATTCCCATGCAGTTTGAAGCGATAATACAAAGAGATCCTTGTGTGCCTTTTACCCAGTTTTCCCCCATTTTATAAAACTACATACCAGCTGATTCTCCTCACTGAAGCCTGGTGCTCAGTCATGTCTGATACTTCATGGCCCTTTAGACACGACTATAGCCCACCAGGCTCCACTGTCCATGGGATTTTGCAGCTAAGAATACAGGAGTGGGTTGCCATTTCCTCCTCCAGAGGATATCCCCCACCAAGGGATGGAACCCACCTCTTGAGTCTCCTGTATTGCAGGCGCACTCTTTACCCCATGAGCCATCAGAGAAGCCCCTTAACTGAAGGCAGTTACGTTCCATAATGTGACCGGAAACACTAAATTCATGAATACTGAACCACCGCTCCTAGGGGCACACGGGGTTAGGTTCCCCAGAAATTTCTGGTGACGACATTTCCTGAACTGGTCAATATGTAACTTGGTTTTATGTGTCTTCCTGCTTAAAGATACTTTCTGTAATGTACATTGTTGATTCGCTCGCCTTGAGCTCAGACCAACAGCACGACAGTGGCGCCTAAAGGAAGTTACAAAACAAATGCATTCTAAAAATCTTTTGCATTTTCTCCGCAAAGCACATCACAGCTTTCTGGCTCGTAGGAGAACAGCGTGCGGCACTTCAGCCCTAGGGCTTGGAAGCCATTTTAAGCAACATCACGAACAAAAAGCAGAAAAATGTGAAAAACGTGGCACCAACCAGACCGTGAAAGGGACCCTTGTTTACAGTCTGAGAGCTGAACCGAGCCGGCAGAGCGAGGCTCGCCTCCTTCGACCTCGCCTGGGAATGCGTGTGTCGGGCGACTCAATTTCTTGGGCCGCTCTGCGCATTCCTGGAAGCGACCTCGCAATCCTATTGATTTTAGGGTTTTTTTGTATTTGCTTTCACAAATAGGAAACCCGCAGACGATGAGGATTGGCTGTTCAGTAAGACATCCCGGATGTTGACTCTGATGTGGTCGAGACAGACGTTTCCCGCCCCAGCTCACGCCCGGTGCTCTCTTATAGCTACGCCCACTTTCTCTACGCTCACCCCCCGGCGACCCCACCCACCCGTTCTCCTTAACCTCTGGGGAACACTGGTCTGTTCTCCATTTCTAGACTTTTGTGACGTCAAGAATGTTATATGCGTGAGATCACGTAGCCTGTATCTTTGGGGGATCATTTTCAAGTGTACAGTTGAATGATTTTAATTACAGTCACAGAGTTATGCCACAATCATCGCCACAATCCATTTTAGAACATTTCTTTGCCCGCCAAAGAAACCTCACACTCCTTGGCCATCAAGTCCTTTTCCCTCCATCCTTCTCACCCCTTAGTAACCACCAATCACTCAATTTTCTGTCCCTATGGATTCCCTACAGTGGGGATTTAGTATAAATGGAGTCAAGGGGAATTCCCTGGGGGTCCAGTGGTTAGGAGCCTGCACTTTGACTGCCTAGGGCGAGGGTTCAATCCCTAATCGGGAGAAATAAGACCCCACAAGACACAAGGCACAGCCACCAAAAAAAAAGAAAAAAGAAAGAAAGGAATCATAGGCTATGTGCTATATGGTCTTTGTGTATGGCTTCTTTTTTAAAAAAATTATTTCTTTTTAATTTTTTTCTGTGCTCGGTCTTTGTTGCTGCAAAGGCTTTTCTCTAGTTGCCAAGAGCAGGGGCTCCTCTCTAGTTGTGATGCTCCGGCTCTAAGGCGTGTGGGCTTCTGAAGTTGTGGGCACATATGCTCAGTAGTTGCAGTTCCTGGGCTCTAGAGCACAGGCTCAATAGTTGTGGCTCATGGGCATAGCTGCTCAGTGGCATGTGGGATCTTCCTGGACCAAGGGTTGAACCCGTGTCTCCTCCATTTCCAGGCAGATTCTTTACCCCTGAGCCACCAGGGAAACCCACAGCTTCTTTCACTTAGAGTTACTTTTTCAATGCTGTAGAACAGACCAGAACTTCATCCTTTCTTCAAGGCTGAATAATACTTCATTGTATGGATCCACTATATTTTGTTTATCCATTCATCAGCTGATGGATCGGGCTTGACTCTTTGGTGTGAAAGCAAAGAAGTTGGAGGTCAAGTATCATTTTTTTTTTCCAAACTAAAGTGTCTGTGTTACTAATAGCATTTTGGCATTTTTCAAAACATGTACCAAAATACTGGTTTAGTCACAGGAAATTGTGCTGTGGTGTTTGTTTTGGGTGATTGCTGGCAGTTTTATAGCTCAAGCATTTGAAGCTTCAAAGACAAACATTTGACCAAAGTGCAGGTTCTAAGTGTTGGTGCACATTCACTCATTTAACCCCCTGCAACAGCCCTGCCTAGTAGGGACTGTTATTATTGTGCCCCCATTTGACAGTTGAGGAAACTGAGGCTTGGTCCCCAGGGCTGCTGCAGCCCATGAGTGGGGAAGCTGGCTTTGAACCTGGGCCATCTTGCTTCTCAGTTCCACAAAGTCAGTCAGCAGAGAGAAGCTCCTGGTATCACCTCTGGAGGCTGACCGGTCTGTCATTTCAGGATTCTTGTGTTGGAAGATGTGTGGCCCATCTAAGGTGGCCTGGACATCAAGGAATGTGCCCATAGCTGATATAGCTTCTGGGATTTGCTTCAAAAATAAACACAGGGGTGGGTACTGGGTGGCATAGAGAAGGCCCAGGGTGAGCCAAGGACTTGATGATGAAAAGCAAACAAACACTCAAACAGTAAGTGACAGAAGGACACTTGATCTTTTTTTTTTTTTCTTTATTTTTTGAGCTGTGTGATTCTTTTTTAAAATTTTACTTATGCATTTAATTTTAGTTTTGGCTGCACTGGATCTTTGTTGCTGTAAGGGTTGTGTTATGAGGTCTTTTCACTGTGGTGGCTTCCCTTGTTGCGAAGGACAGGCTCTGGAGCACGCAGGCTTCAGTAGTTGGGGAGTGTGATCTTAGTTGCCTCTCAGCATGTGGGATCTTCCCGGACCAGGAATCAAACCCTTGTCCCCTGCGCTGGCAGGCAGATTCTTAACCCCTGGGCCACTAGGGAGGTCCTGCTGTGTGATTCTGTTTTATTTTATTTTGTAATATTTTGGCCACACCAAAATATCCCGCACGTGGGATCTTCGTTCCCCTACCAGGGATTGAACCCATGCCCCCAGCATGGGAAGCGCAGAGTCTAAACCACTGAACCATTGGGGAAGTCCTGAGACTGCCTGATCTTTTGATAAAGGCTTTGGCACGGAGACTCTCCAGCCTGTACAGGTGAGAGGATGGCCCTGGCTGCAGGCAGACCTCCTTCCATCTCAGAACTTCCTGGCTGTGTTGCACCAGCTAAGTGACTTCATGTCTCTGAATCTGGGACCCCTCACCTGGCAAGGAGACAATCCTGACTTCCTTTGAGAGCCTGAACGTCCAGGGCTGACCTGCCACAAGAATTCAACAAGCGGGAAGTTCATGGGTGGATAACTTCACCTTCAGTCTTCTCATCAGCAAGATGACATAGTCAGAGTACCTACCTTTTACAGCTGTTTGTTTATTCATGTACTTACTATTTATTGAGCAGCTATTAAGCATAATTACTGAATATCTAGGCTTGGAGTAGAGCAGTGAACAAGATACCTATCCTGGGACTTCCTTGGTGGTCCAGTGACCAAGACTCCATGCTCTCGATGCAGGGGACCCAGGTTCAATCCCTGGTCAAGGAACTAGATCCCATATGCCCCAACTAAAAACATTCTGCATGCTACAGCTAAGACCCGAACAGTTCAAAAAAAAAAAAAAAAAAACTATCTTGCCCTATGGAACTGACACTCTAGTGATGACCTGTCTATCTATCTATCTGTTATGTTAAGTGGTATTTAAGGAAGAAATCAAGAAATAAAATAGGTTCTGAGATAAATGGTGATACCATGGAGAAAGAGAAAAATAGCTATTTTCTTTGGTGAGGTCAGGAAGACCCAACTGAGGAGGTGATGTCTGAGAAGAGACCAGAGGAGGTGAGGAAATAAGCCACACAGAAGTCTGGGGAAGGAGGGTCCCAGGCAGAGAAACAGCAAGTGCAAAGGCCCTGAGGCAGGTCTGGGCCTGGTAAGGTCAGAGCAGAGCAATGAGGCCAGTGTCTGAGATAGAGAGAGCTTGGGGGAGAGGAAGGGAAATGAGCTTGGAAATGGGATGGGGGCCTCATGGGTCCAGCTGAGTAAGGCAGAAGTCACAGCAGGAATTTGAAGAGGGAAGCGACATCATTCGCTTCCTGTAAAAGGGTTCAACTAACAGGCAAGGAAGGACCTTTCTGTTGGAGGCAAGGGCAGAAACAGTGAGGAAGTGAATGCAACAGTCCAGGTGGGAGATGCTGACAGCTGGACCAGCGTATAGTTTGGCAGTCAGACATTGGATGTACGTTGAAGGTCAACCCAACGGGATATCCTGCTGGCTAGGATATGGGCCATGAGAAGCAGAGAAGAGGCAAGAATTCCTTCAAAGTCCCTCCAGTCAGAGCAGCTGGAAAGATGGTAGTTTCTATGTTGCGGAAGGAAATAGGGTACTCAAAGCGCCTAGCACACAGCCGCACCTGGGACCGTGCCTGACCTGTACTAAGTCAGTTTAAGAGGATGTTGTCAGCCAAGTGTCGGATTGCATCACAGAGAAGGCAAGGCAAGGCTGACCCAACCTTGACAAGACTCCTCGGGCAGGTGTCAGGCACAGAGCCAAATTTCCACCCTAACCCTCTCCCTCTGGGCTGGGCCAGCCTCTCCCTTCCCTGGGCCAGAAAGAAGTAATCTCTCCCATCTCCACCTTGAATTCACACTTAGCCAGGTTACTGAGACTCCTTCTTTCTGCCAGGCCTGTCTTCACTCAGGTCACTGATAACAACTACTAATGGACCACACCGCAGCTGTTTGTGTATGTGTGTCTGTGTGTGTGTGTGTGTGTGTGGCTAGAGACAGAGATCCAATCTCGCACCCCATGTACATAACCTGCCCTTTTCCCCCTCTTTCAGGACTTCTAAAACTGTTTTCCCCTCCCTTTTTGCACATTTTCCCCTTCCACTTTCTTATTTTTTGACCACTCTCTGCGGCAAGTGGGATCTTAGTTCCCTTAGTCCCCTGACCAGGGATCAAACCCACGTCCCCTGCACTGGAAGCACTGGACCCCCCCACCCAGGGAAATCTCTGTTTGTCTTTTTCTTTTTTCTTTTATAATAATTTACTGTTTAAAAGATTGGTTGATTGATTTTTGGCTGCGGTGGGTCTTCGTTGCTGCGCACGGGCTTTCTCTAGTTGCAGCGAGTAGGGGCTACTCTTCAGTTGCAGTGCATAGGCTTCTCATTGGTGTGGCTTCCTTGTTGCAGAGCCCAGGTTCTAGGCACTCGGGCTTCAGTCGTTGCCGCGTATGGGCTCGGTTGCCTGACTCTAGAGCGCCGGCTCAGTAGCTATGGCGCAAGGTCCTAGTTGCTCCCGGACATGTGGGATCTTCCCAGATCGGGGATTGAACCAGTGTTCCTTGCATTGCCAGGCAGAGTCGTAACCTCTGGAGCACCAGGAAACTCCTTATTTGTGTTTTTCTTACCGATTTGTAGGAGTTCTTTATATACTGTGGTTATGACACCCTTTGTCAGTTACAAGTGTTGCAAACGTCTTCTCACAACTTGCAGCTTATCTTTCCATTTTGTTGATGGGATCTTTTGATGCCCAGAGATATTACTTTTAATGTAAAATCAATGGTTAGTACTTTTTGTATCCTAAGAAGTCTTTCTCTACCTCACACACTGCCATAAAAAGGAGTAACGAAGGTTTTTTACATACTCCTTGGGAATCGTCTCCAAGGTGAAGAAACTGTGTGATGAACATGCCATTGTTTGCATTAAGAGAGAGGGAGAGGGTGTGTGTGTGTTTATAATGCTTCTCCAGGCATAAAGTATATCAGCAAGATAACAAGTAATAGTTATACCAGTTGACTCCAAGGAAGGGAACAAGGTAGTTGGAGGAATCAAGATTGAGGAGGCATAAATTTTGAAATATAGGAAAGCATTCTTTAAAAACTGAAACAATTACAATTTTTTGGACCACATGGCATGTGGAATATTAGTTCCCTGACCAGGGTTGGAACCCGTGCCCTCTCCGGGGGAAGCACAGAGCCCTAACCGCTGGATTGTCTGGGAAGTCCCATAATTACAACTAGTCTAAATGCAGCAATCCTTCTTAACCTCAAGGTCATAAAATTATTCTCCCATGTTTTCCTCTAAGCATTTTGTCTTGCAACCTAGTGGGGATGACTTTTGTGTATGATGCGAGGTGGAGATTGGCTCTCCCACCCCATGTGGATAAGTCACACCCTGCCCCCATGACCTGCAAGGCAACCTCTTTATTGTATCTCCCCGGATACGTAGGTCTGTTTCTGGGCTCTCTGTACTTTTTGGCTAATCCGCTCATCTAATCCTATGTAAATATCATGTTCCCTTAGCTGCTAAGCCTGAATAATACTTATCTGGATGATTGCTGAGGTCAGCCCTCTTGTATTCCTGAAGATCGTTTTGCCTTTTCTTGTCTCTCTGTTTTCCAACATGAATTCATTACCTAGGGCTGCTTGAGGAAAGTCCCATAAACTGGGAGCTTACACAACAGAAACGTGTTGGCTCATGGTTCCGGAGGTTAGAAGTTCAAGATCAAGCTGTAGCAGGATCAGATGTCTCTGGTGGTCCAATGGTTGAGACGCCACACTTCCACTGCAGGGGGGCACTTTGGCCACCTGATGTGAAGAACTGACTCATTGGAAAAGACCCTGATGCTGGGAAAGAATGAGGGCAGGAGGAGAAGGGGTCGACAGAGGATGAGATGGTTGGATGGCATCACCGACTCCACGGACTCTGTGGAGTTTGAGCAAGCTCTGGGAACTGGTGATGGACAGGGAAGCCTAATGTGATCTCTGGTTGGGGAATTTCAACAAACTGTGCAATGTGGCAAAAAGTAATAACAATAATAAGTTTTGTGAGGGCTGGAAGGGAGAATCTGTTTCAAGCCTTTCTCCTTGGCTTGTGGGTGGCCATCTTTTCCCTGTGTCTCTTCACTTCATCTTTCCTCTCAGCCTGTCTATCTCCCCTTCTTCTTTTTTTTTTTTTTTTTTGGCCATACATAGGGCTTGCAGGATCTTAGTTCCCTGAACCGGGTCACAGCAGTGAAGGAGCTGAGTCCTAACCATTGTACCGCCAGGGAACTCCCCAAACCTCCTCTTCTTAAAGGACCACCTGTCCTATTTGATTAGGGCCCACCCTAATGGCCTCATCTTAACTTAATCATCTCTGTAAAGACCTAATGTCCAGGACTTCCCTGGTGGTCCAGTGGTTAAGAATTCTTCTTCCACTTCAAGAAAGCATGGGTTCCATCTCTGGTTGGGTCACGAAGACCCTACCAGTCACTGTTGTGGTTGTTCAGTCACTCATTGGGTCCAAATCTTTTTGACCCCATGAACTGCTGCATGCCAGGCTTCCCTGTCCTTCACTATCTCCCAGAGTTTGCTCAAACTCACGTCCATTGTGTCAGTGATGCCAACCAATCATCTCATCCTCTGTTGTCCCCTTCTCCTCAGCTGGGGAAAAAAAAAAGGAACCAAAACCCCCAAAAAACTAAAAATGAAGTTATATTCTGAAGTGTTGGTGGGGAGGACTTAGTTTTTTAAGGGGGGACACAGTCCAACCCATAACACTACGTAAACTTGATAATCAGTTTCATAAGTATGGAAAGTTTTGTTGTTTTTTTTTTTTTACGAGGGGTGGGGTGGCTACTGAGTGGAATTACATTCTCACTGCATCTCTGAAATTGTTTCCTACTTCCTTTCTTACCTTTTGAGGGGATCCCTTGCAAAAATTTGTCCCCTTGAAAAGAACAGAAGCATCCTGCCTCCAGCATTCCAATCTCATCTCGTCATGTGTCTTTGGGCAAGTGGTCCTCCCTCTGGGAACCAGAATTTCCTTATCTGCATAGAGAAGCTTTTACTGGCAACAGCAGTGATAAAACCAACAGCTACTGGGCAGCCTTGTTCTGAAGATTAAGTGGGAGGATGTCTTTAAAAACCCTGGAACCTACAGGGGCCAGGAGCAGGCCTGCCAATAACATTTCAGCAGCTTGCTTTGGTGACTTTTCTCAAGTTCCTCTTTGTCTCCCAGTTAAACACTAGACTTCCTCAAAAGCCCAGGGCTGAGTCTGGCTTCTGCTTTAGTCCACTCACACCAGAGACTGCAAAACACGTGGCTCTGACCAGTCTGACCGCTGGACGTGTTTTCTTTGACCTAGTGTATTTAAAAAAAAATTTTTTAAGCAAACAGTAAAACAGAGAGGACTTCACATTCAAAAAAAAAAAAAAAAAAACAAACCTCTAGGTTGTTGTAAATCAATCATACTTCAATTAAAAATTTTTTAATTAAAAATAAAAAAAACCTCTAGGGACCTCCTCGGCAGCCTGGTGGTTAACTCCACAGTGCCAATGCAGGGGCCACAGGTTCCAGGTCTTGTTTATCCATTCTTCAGTTGATCAGCATTTAGACTTCAGAAGCAATTTTGTTGGATGATGGGGGTATAAGGTGCATATAAAATTCACTCTTTTAGGGCTGCGCCAGGTCTTGGTTGCAGCATGAGTGATCTTTAGTTGTGACACGTGTATCTAGTTCCCTGATCAGGGATGGAACCTCGGCCCCCTGCATTAGAAGTGCGGTCTTAGCCACTGGAACGCCAGGGATGTCTCTAAAACTCACCCTTTTTAATGGACAGGTCCATGAGCTTTGATCAAGGCAGAAGGTCAGATGGCCCACGGTCACAGTGGAGACATGGAAGAATTCCATCGCCCTCCAAAGTCCTCTGGTGCTCCACTGTGGTTTGGCCCCCAGCTCACCTACCAGCCCCTGGCAATCCCTGATCTGTCCTCAGTCACTTCATTCTTACAACAACATTGTGGGAGTTCCCTGGTTACCCTAATGGTTAGGATCCTGGGCTTTCATTGCTGTGGCCCAGGTTCAATCCCTGCCTGGGGAACTGAGATCATATTAGCCTTGCACTATTAAAAAAAAAAAAAAAAAAAGACTTCCCTGGCAGTCTGGAGGTTGAGATTCCATGCTCCAATGCAGGGGGCCTGGGTTCAATCCCTGGTTGGGAATGAGGATCCTTCCTGTCGTGTGGCTCCACCAAAAACCAAAAGCAAAAATAATAATTTCACAGTGTCGTGTACCCTTCTAGGTCTGGCTTCTCTCCCTCAGCAAAAAGATATGAGATTTGAGATTTATCCACCTTGTTGAGTCGTATCAGCTGCTTGTTCTTTGCCCATGCTGAAGAATATCCATCCATTGCCTGGAGGGACCACAGATTATTATCTATTTACTTGTTGAAGGACATTTGGATTGTTTCCAGTTTCTGGTGGTTAAGAATAAAGCCAGTGTAACAATAACATCTGGGGGGTGGGCAGGGGTTGGAGTTTTGTTTTTCTGTTTGCCACTGCAAGGTGAGATTTATTTATTCAGTCATTAACAGCATTATTAACCTATAACTCACATATCATTCAATGAACCTGTTTAAAGTATAGAGTTTGAAAATATAACAAAAGACAAAAAAGAAAGTGTACGATTTGATGATTTTTCATATATTCAGACATATATTGTGTCAACACAATTTTAGAACATTTTCTTCACCTTGAAAAGAAGCCTTGCACCCTCTAGCTATCAACCCCCAAATCCCAGTTCCTCAAGCATTCTCAATCATTAATCTGCTCTTGTCTACATGGATTGGCCTAGGACTTCCCCGGTGGTCCAGTGGATGAGAACCCACCTACCACTGCAGGGGATACAGGTTTGACCCCTAGTCGGGGGAGATCCCACACGCCACAGGGCAATGAAACCCGTGCGCCGCAACGACTGAGCCCTCACGCTAGAGCCTGTGCTCCACAACGAGAGAGGCTGCCGCAGAGAGAAGCCCCTGCACCCCGACTAGAGAGTGGCCCCCCGCTCACTGCAGCTGGAAAAACCTGTGCATGGCTACGAAGAGCCAGTGCAGCCAAAAATAAATAAATAAACACACACCGGAGTTTAAAAACAAAACAAAACATGGACTATTCTGGAAAGTTCATATGGTACAGAATCATGTAATATGTGGCCTTTTCCCACTGTCTTCTTTCAGTCATCATACATTTTCAGAGTTCATTCATATTGCAGTACGCATCCATGTTTCATTCTTCTTACACAATTAATAACCATCCATGTGGACATAGAATTTCTTATTTATCCCTTCATCAGTTGACAAGTCTCTGGGTTGTCTCCATCTTTTGGCTAAGGTGAGTAATGCTGCTATGAACATTCACGGACAAGTCTCTGCATGAACCTAGGTCTTCATTTAACTTGGGTTCATGTAGAAATTTTGTACATCAGTTTTTATTTCCCTTGGGTAAACAAATAGGAGTGGGATTGCTGAGTCATAAAGGAAATGTAATGTTTAACTTTACAAGAACCTGCCAGATCCTTCCAGAGAACCCGCCCCGTTTTCCATTCCAAGCAGCAATGTACAAGAGTTCTGGTTGCTCTGCAAGCTTGCCTGGCACACTCTGCATTCTTTTTAAATATTTATTTTTTATGTAACTGTGCCAGGTCTTCGTTGTGGCATGCAAACGCTTCGTTGTGGCGTGTGGGATCTAGTTCCCTGACCAGGGATCGAGTCTGGGCCCTGCATTGGGAGCTGGGGTCTTAATCAGCGCACCAGCAGAGAAGTTCCTTTGCATTTGGTGTATTTAACGAGCCATTCCCATAGAGCTGCGGTGACCTCAACAGCATTTCACGTGTGAATACTCTCTTCTCCTGAGCACGCTTTTTTCTCTGATTCCAGGGTGCTGCACTGAACGTTTTTCCTTCTTTCTCATTGGCTGTCCTGCCTCTGTCTCATTTTCTGATTTCTCCTCCTTTTCCTGATCTTGGTCTGTAGATCTCTTTTCCCTTCACGCCTGCCCCCTTGGTGATCTTGGCTGATGTCATGGCAGCAAACACCAACAGCACTGTGGTGTTTTCAAATGTCTGTCTTCACCTTGCATCTCTCTTCTGAACCCCAGACCCTCTGCCTCCCCAGCATCTCCCCCTGGAGGCCCAAGAACTCAAACTTGACAGAATTCCCCTGCCGCTGTCTTCTCACTTCTGGAAAAGGTGATTCGAGTCTTCCAGATGCTCAGCTTATAAAATTAGGAGTGATCCCTGACTTCTCTCCCCCCCTACATCAAATCATCAGCAAATCCTATTGATTCTACCTCCAAAATGTGTCCAGAATCTGATCACGTCTCTCGGCTCCCATCACCTCGTCCCCAGCTTGTCCCAAGCCAGCATCACTTCTCACCTGGATTGTTGCAGTCACCTCCTGACTGGCCCTGGCTCCCACCCTTGACTTCCTACGTTGAACATGGCCAATAGTTATCCCTCCGCAGCTCAAAACATTCCCATTTCCCACATAATGTACGATTCCATCTCTGTGAAATATCCAAAATGGGCAACTCCACAGAGTAGATGTGGATTAGTAGGTTGACTCAGGGCTGGGGCGGGGGTAGGAAGGGATGGAGGGATTGAGGGGTGATAGCTAAGGGTACAGGTTTCTTTTGGGGGTGATGAAATGTTCTGGAAAATATTTTTATTATTCATTTATCTAGGCTGTGCTGGGTCTTCCATAGTGGCACGTGGAAACCTCACCTCCCACCCTATATCACCCAGCTGCAGATCCAAGCCTCAGTTGGGTGCCCCCCACCCATGCTCTCACTCCCCACGAGTGATCAGAGTCCTGTTGGTTTAAGCCACCCAGTTCGTGATAGCTTGTTACAGCAACAACAAGAAACAAATACACTGTTGGAACGATTTATCTATGAAAAGAATTCACCTCCCCAAGCCTCAGTGTCCCAGATAAAATGGAGATGATGATGTGCTCACCATCCACGTCTATAGGCATCCTGTATCTCTCATAGGGCCATGCACACAGCAGGCACTTAATGTCTGTGCAGTGAATGCGTGTCGACCGATGCTAGGTACTGACCAGGATTAATTCACTTACTCCTCAGGGACACTCCATGAGAGTAAAAACTATAGTCGACCCACTTGCCAGATGAAGAAAGAGAGGCAAGCGGGGTTAAGTGACTGACCCCGAGGTTGCACAGCATGCCTGGGACTGAGCTGGGACACGCCCGTCCCCTGCAGGTGGGAGACAGACACGAAGCTGTGTCACACCAGTAGGAACGGATGCCACATGCCTGGCGTTCTCAGCTCTGCCAGGGGTGCCGGCCATGGCTGCAGCTGGCCGCCACCACTCTGTTCTCAATGGGCATGGGGCGAGGGGGCACAGCCACCCCAGAGGGCACTAGAAACATGTGCAGGGAATTCCCTGGTGATCCAGTGGTTAGGACTTGGTGCTTTCACTGTCACGGTCCCGGGTTTAATTCCTGGTCGGGGAAGTAAGATCCTGCAAGCAGAGCGAGGTGGCCAAAAACAAAGAAAACACGCAGGACTGTTTCCTGTTGCCAGAAGGGCTGAGGGCCACTTGGTGCCGGCACCTGGCAGATGGGGGCGGGCAGGCCGGCCACGCCCAGGACAGCCTCACACGGTGAAGAACTGACCCGCCCCGACGGCCGGCAGGGCCACGGCTGAGAACCACTGAACACAGGGCCCGGGGCCTGCATCTCAGGCCTTCTGCCTGAGGACTAGAACTCTGGAGCCACCTGCCTGGGCTCAGGACTTCCAGGCTGGTCTAGTGGTTAAGAATCCAGCTGCCAACGCAGGGGACACAGGTTTGATCCCTGGTCTGGGAAGATCCCATGTGCCGTGGGGCAGCTAATGCGACGCCACGATGACTGAGCCCGAGCCCCACAGCAAGAGAAGCCAGTGTCCCCACTCGCTGCAAGCCCCCGCGTAGCCACGAAGACCCAGCACGGCCAAAAATAAGCTAAACAAGATTAAAAATCAGAAAACCTGGTTCAGCCGCAGACTCACTCTGTGACCCTCTGAGCTGAGTGATCCCCTCTAACCATCCCTTCTGCATCTTGTGAGGGTTAATGAAGGCACGATGTGTCACGCTTAGAACGGCCTGGGAGATGTCGGTGTTGGCTCTGAGTGTCATTATTTTAGGAGCGAGAGCTCGGTGTCTAAATCTGTCACCCTTCCCAGTCCCCTGGGGCCGTCTGCGGGCAGCAGCAGGTGTGAATGCCCCTGCCCCCACCCCGCTACCTCACTCAGAATGGCAGGGCCCCTGGAGCTGCCCGTGGTCCCCAGGAGGACAGGCAGAGGCGCAAGGACACGAGGCCAGGCGGGGACCACAGGTTTATTGGGGGCTCCACGCACACGCTCACGGCATCACACGAGGACAGCACGGTTACACGCGAGGTGGCCTCCGCCCACAGCTGGGGCCCCGAGGCCGTGGGGTGTGGCCGCCTCCCTGGTGGCCCAGACCCAGCTGGGTGCCTTCCTCCTGGGCAGCTGAGGGAGGGGGCCGCTGGGGTGGACCCCGGGCCCGGAAAAGGGACACGAGCAGGCTAGTCCGGGGAGGGACCGGGGCGGGAGCGGACGGCCGCCCTCACTCCAGGGACTGCAACATCAGCAACTGCTTGAGCACCTTCGTCTGGCTGGTCTCACGGATCTCGCCGGCCAGGAACATCTCGTCCACGACTGTGTAAACCTGAGGGAAGGGAGTGCATGGGGAGACCCTGGGGTGAGCAGTGGGGGGGACCCCTGGGGGGCTGGGGAGTTCTGATGCCCAAGAACCAGGAAACAGACGCCAGTGGAAGCACCGGGGTGGCTGTGGGCTTCTGGCCCCCCACCAGCCCCCTCCTCTGGCTCCCTCCTCCTCATCTTCCCCCTGATCCCACCTTGTAGAAGTTGAATACCAGGTCCAGTTCACAGACGTTGTGGAAATATTCATTTAAGACCTAGGAGAAGAAGACAGAGGTGGTGCGAGATGGGCAAGGAGACACACACACATACACACAGGAGCAGAGGCATCAGAAAGAGATGGCATGAAAACAAGGCAGACGGGGACTTCCCTGGTGGTCCAGTGGCTAAGACGCCATGCTCCCAATGCAGGGGGCCCAGGTTCGATCCCTGGCCAGGGAATCAGATGCCACATGCCACAACTAGGGATCCTGCGTGATGCAATGAAGATTAAAGATCCCAAGCACTGCAACTAAGACCCGGTGCAGGCAAAATAAATCAGTAAATATTAAAAGGAAAGAAACAAGAGAGAAACTGAAGGGAAACAGAGCCCAAAGGAAACATCAAGGTGGGCAGAGAAAGACAGGATCCCCTCCCCCCAAGCTGAGGGCCCTGTATCCTAACAGAAGGGGTCGGAACGGTGCTGCCGCCCTCTGCCCCCTACCCGCGCACCTCCACAAAGTTGTGGATGGCCTCCAGGTACGCCAGGTTGTTGTCGTTGACGTCCACGCAGATGCAGAAGTAGAGGCCGGCATAGCGTCGGTAAATGATCTTGAAGTTCCGGAACTGCGGGGCAGAGAGGCGGGCAGTCAGCGACAGGGCGTGCCGAGGACCCCGAGTACTGGGCAGGATGGTACCAACACGTACAGTCCTGCGTTCCACACGTGGTCCCAGAGGCCCTGCTCTGCAGTCTGACTCTGTGCTGGGGACAGAGGGGTGGCCTGGCTCTCCCTGCCTCGGGCTCACAGTCCAGTGGCGCATCATCCTTAGTCACCCCCTGAGTGGGCAGCAAGGGGCTACAGGTACTCAGAGGCGACAAGAGGCTGACCCATCCTAGGAGTCCGGGAGGGCTTCCTGGAAGATGGGGCATCTGCACTGAAATCTGGAGGATGAGCAGGAGTGATCAGGCAGGAGTGCTTTAGGCAGAGGGAACAGTACTGTGCAAAAGCCCAGGGCCGAGAGGTGGGGGTGCTCCAGGGTATCCATCTGCCCCTTTCCTTGACTTGCTGTTGCCTCTGGAAGGAGTCAAACTACTCAGCCTGGAAGTAATCTAACAAGTTCTTCCACAAACACTGCCTGAGTACATGCTGGGTGGCAGACAGGCTTTGTGCTGAGCGGTACAGGCTCACTGCCACCTGTAACCAAGACAATCCTAGTCCTGCCCTTAACTGAACCGTAATATAAATATTCCTACCATAACACATAAATACAACCCAGGAATAAATATTCATGAGCCAGGGATGCAGACTCTAATTTTACACCATGTGTAAGTAGATAAAGCCATACATAGACAAGAGATCCATGATGTACTGGCTGGCAAAGCATCTGAAAACTCCAGTCCAGCGTGTATGTGTGTGGCGCCATCTGCTGGCAACTGCAAAAGCCAACTCAAGCCCCTGATTTCTCATTTTTTCCCTCTAGCTTATCTTTGTGAATGCCTAGACTTTCGAGCTGTTGTTGTTTCGTCCTTTAGTCCCTAAGTTGTGTCTGATTCTTTTGAGACCCCCAGGGACTGCAGCCTTCCCGGCTCCTCTGTCCATGGGATTTCCCAGGCAAGAATATTGGAGCAGATTGCCATTTCCTTTTCCAGGGGATCTTCTCGACCCAGCGATCGAACCCACGTCTCCTGCATTGGCAGGCAGATTCTTTACCGCTGAGTCACCAGGGAACCCCAATATTATGACAGTAGCTCCTGCACATAATCCATGGATTAGTAAGAATATATCAGGATGTTAACTCTACTTGCTGGTGTGGCCTTGGCAGGGTCTGACCCTGAACAGTTCTCTTTGTTTCTTTCCTGCTATCATCCACCTGGCTCCTTCCTGTCACCGCTGTGTCACCAGTGCTGCCCTGCACAGGGCGACAGTCTGGAGTGGGCCTGGGTCGGGAGGGGTCTAAGATGGTCCAGACCCCTTGTGACATTCTCAGCTGGCATCAAACCTTTCTGGCTCCTTCTAATCCGCCTCCCTGCCCACTCCGGGTCCCTCAGATGCTGTTGTTTCCAGCACTCAGCGTGGGACTGGCCCTGCGCTGGCAGCATGGTGCCCCGGGAGAGCCGACATCCCTTATGCTCCGACTCCCCTCCCTTCATCATCCCGCCACCCACATCTCCACTCGGTTAGGAATGGACACCCCACTGCTGATCTTCCCTTCCACCTGTTCTTTGCTTAAGTCAGCCCATCTGGAGAAATGACAGCGCCCCCTACTGGCGGCTCCATTTTCTTTCCCACACCACCTCCAATCTTCGGCCCTTCAACTGGCTCTCCTTTCAAAATGCTTCTCACCACCCCGTTTCCATGACTGTGAAAGTCACCAGCATCTCTCACCTGGGCCGCAGCAGTCACCTCCTGAGCAGTCCTCCTGCTTCTGCTCCTGCCCCTTAGAAAGGGATCCCTAAAGCCTAAGCTGGCCCACCTCCCTCCTCAGTTCAAAAGCCTCCTGTGGCTCCCTTCTTGCTCAGAGTAAGGGCCCAAGTCCTCATGACAGGTCACAAGGCCCTGAACCTCCTGCTTCTGTTATACCTTCAATCTGCTCCCACCTTCCTCCCTGGATTACCACACCTCAGATACACCAGCTTTCTTGCTATTCCAGGAATGCCCCTGTACGCCCTGCTGCCTCAAGGCCTTTGCACTTATGGTTCCGTGGGCTTGGAACGTTCCTTTCTCAGATATCATCTCCTTCCACGTCTCCATTCCTTCAGGTCTGGGTTCAAACGTCCCCTGTTCAATGAAGACTCCCTGATAAAACCATTTAAACCTACGTTCCACTCCCCATTACCCACTGTATACACCCCAGCCATTCCATCCCCCACAGCTGCTTCCTTTTTCTCCCTGGCATCTATCATACCTGATACACTATATCTTCATTATAATAACAGCCTCCCATGGACTAAAACTAAAAACCTCAGTGGTCAGCTCTCTGAGGGAAAGGGCTGGCTCTGTTTCACTCCCTGCTGTATCACCAGTGCCTGAAAGAGTACTCGGTACATAGCGAGCCGCCAATAAATATCTGTTGAACTCTACATGAACAGAGGAGCCTGGCGGGCCACAGTCAACAGGGTCACAGAGAGTCAGACATGACCGAGCGTGCATACGCACGTGCGCACACACACACACACAGGACAATCAGCCTGGTCTCTTAATAGGCTATTACCGTGGGAATTAAAGCTAGAAGCATCTCAATAAAGAGACCAAAAGCAATGCCAAGATCCCTGACTGGCTTTGGACAATCAGTTTTGATGATCTGTGCTATGCTAAGTTGCTTCAGTCGTGTTTGACTCTTTGTGACCCCATGGACTGCAGCCCGCCAGGCTCCTCAGTCCACGGGATTCTTCAGGCAAGAATGCTGGAGTGGGTTGCCATGTCCTCCTCCAGGGGATCTTCCTGACCTAGGGATTGAACTTGCGTCTCTTATGTCTCCTGCATTGGCAGGTGGGTTCTTTACCACTAGGGCCACCTGGGAAGCCCTCTGATGATCTGGGGGAAATTTAAATATTGATTGGATTTAGAGTAACATTAGTAAGGAATGTTAAAAGGACTCCTTTTATCAGGCCTGAGGATACTGTGGTCATGGAAGGCAGTGTCTTTATTTTCTGAGATGTACCCTGAAATATTTAGGGATGAAATGTCATTATCTCTATACCTTTTTTTTTTAACTGAAATACATGGCTTGTGCAATGTTAGCTCCTCAATCAGGGACTGAACCCGCACCGTTGGGAGTGACAATCCTACCCTCCAGACCTCCCGGGGCTTCCCCCATGATCTCTCTAACTTAACTGAAAACATGACAACCAGGGATGGTTCATTATACCATTCTCCACGCTTATGTGTGTGAGCATTTTTGTAGTAAGTTTTTAAAAGGCACCAGGGGAAAAAAAAAAGTTCTTCAGCCAAAAAAAATTAAAAAGAGAGGAAAAAAGATAGAACAAAATGCAAACTCTTAATACTGATGAAAGCTGGAGGAGTTTTCAATTGACTTCTCATTGTACTAACCTGTATGTCTGAAAATGTTCACCCTGAAAAGTAACCCACCCTCCTCAAAGGAAAGCAGACAGCAGGCAAGCTGAATAAATGACTGGGGGGTGGGGAGGAAGGAGAATCTGAGGGGTTATTGCCATCTGAGGCTGGGAAGAGGGGGGTCAAAAGAAAGCAGGGCAGTATGGGAGGGGCTGGCGGGGGTGAGGGCAGCTGTCACCTCCACAAAGTTGGTGTGTTTGGCGTCTCGGACAGTGACCACGGCGTGCACCTCCTCGATCAGCTTCTGTTTCTCGTCATCATCAAACTGCATGTACCACTTGGCCAGGCGCGTCTTGCCTGCTCGGTTCTGGATGAGGATGAAGCGGATCTGGGGATGGCAAGAGGAGGAGGCAGGGAGAGAGGTGGGGTAGGCGAGCCAGGGCAGGGTGGCCCAGCCCAACAGCCCCACCCTGCCCCATGGGGAAGATAGGGGTCCAAGTGTCCCAGCTGCCTGCCTTCCAAGGGTCTCAGCCACTCCCCTGAGCCCAGCCAGGCTGACCTGGCCACATGCTCTGGTCCCAGGTCCCTCCAACACCCTGTGGAGTGATTTATCGTCCACTGGCCAACTCTGCAGTCGTCTCTAGGGCGCTGAGTCCCAAGCTCCGCCAAGTCTTTCCTCCCTGACCTTGGACAAAAGATCCCCCCCTCTACGCCTCAGTTTCCCTACAGTGAAACAAGTTTCCCTTAGAAGACTCACCTTGTCAGGGTGTTCTGAAGGTTAAATAAGTTTATAAATTTAGTCAGTGGCTGGCACTAACAGGCAAGCCAGGTGTCAGCTGCAATTATCATCAGTGATGGCTAGGAGATGCAAGGTGTTTTTAAGATTCTGAAAAGCCAGCTCAGCTGTCACAGGGCTACTATGAACACTGAACAAGTTGATCCCAGAAGTGTTTTGTGCAGTCCCGTTTATATACTGAGTGTTCAATAAGATTAACTATTACGACTGACGCATTTGACCAACTGGCTAAAAACACAGACTCTAGAGCCCGAATGAATCCTGGCACTGTTGGCTGTGAAGCTGTAGGCAAGTTACTTCACCTCTCTGGACCTCAGTTTCACTGTCTGCACAATGGACATAATGAGAGCACCTCCCTCACGAGACCGCTGCATGAGCTCATGAACACAACAGGGATAACACAGTGACGAGCACATACTAAGCATTATACAACTATAAGTTCTTCAATATAATTCATTGCCATTTGACTTTAAGAAAATCATGGGCCAAGTGCATGCAGCTTTGAGCCCAGTTCTGTTGGAGATGGGCGTGCTCATGTCCATTTTATAGATGAAGAAATCGAGGCTCAGAGAATGGAAGTCTCACAGCCAGAAAGCAGAGCTGGGAATCCAAAGGCTTTGCTCTGAATCCCCTTATCCTAACTTGTGGAAGCCTCCACCGGGTCATGAGAGGCTGCTCTCTTTCGTAACCCTCATTCTCCACACACTCCATCCCTCCTCCCCCGACTCATCTGAGCTGGACGGGAACAGGATGTTACACTCTCCTTCCAAGAACCCCTTCTGCTGAGCCAGGGAAAACCACTTCCTAGCAAGGCAGGGGTCCTGGCAGGCAGGCCAAGGGCATGGGGTGGGGGGTGGGGGTGGGACCCACACCAGGCAGCCACAGCCTGGGGGCCAGAGCCAGAGACAGATGGAGGCGACAGGGAGGAGACGTGGGAGCAGAACTAAGGGGGAGCTCTGTCTCTGACTCCTGAATTCCCTCACACACCTCTTCCTGTTTCTCCTCCCAACTAGAGTCTCTCCATCTCAGGGAATCCACACTGAGAAGTCCCACCCTTTCTGTGTCCTCGCCCCTCTGATGTCCCCTCTCAGTACCGCCCCCTCACACAGCCTTCTCTACCTCCAAGTCCTCCCGGCCCCCTTGGATTGCTCTCTTTTGACTCCTGCTTTCTCAGTATCAGTGCTTTCTGTCAGGGTGCCCCATCCCTGGGGATTGGTGCCAGCTCCAATGCCCGGCCCTTGTTCCCCAAACCCCCTCCCCACCTCTCACTTCCATGCTTACTCCCTCCCATGCTTACTGCCCTCTGAGACCCCTCCTCTTGCAGAGACCTGTTCCATTGCTCCCCATTCATGTGTAGTATTCACTCCCTACTCCAAGCCTTCTTCCCTCTTACACCACACTTTTCCTAACTCCAAAGCCTCACTCCCTACAGTACTTCCTGTCTCCAGTGTCCAGTCTCTTACCCTTAAGACTCTCTCTCACCAGCAGTATCCCACCCAGTTCCAACAGCCCCTCTCCGCCCGCCACATCAGCTTCCTGCCCCTAGAGACTCCCTCTCTCCTATCCCAACGTCTCCCATTCTTCTCTAGCTCTCCTGACGCACTCCCGGAAAGCCCTCCGCTTGGGACGCCCCCTCCCCACCTCCAGTTCCTTCTCCCCGCTTCTGAGATCCTGCCTCGTGAGTTGCCTCCCCGTTTCAAAACCCTCCAACCACCTCGAATGTCTCCCTTCCGCACAGCCCTCTCCCCTGGCACCTGGTCTTCAAAAGCCCCCCTAGCCTCGATAACCCCAGTACACACTCGCGCCCAGAACCACCCCCACTTGCCCCCTTCGCCGGCCTTTGATCGGCCCCAATCCCGAGAGCCCGCGCCCGGCCCAGACCTTCGCACCGCAGCAGGGGCGGCTTGTCAGCACCGCACCGAGCCTGTAGTACCTGCACGTGGGCCCACCCGTCGCCCATCCCCAGCAAAGGCGCGCCCTCGTTACCATGGCGACCCCCGTCCGGACCCCAGCGGCCCCCGGTCCCGCGGCTTCTGGGTGGCTCCGGCTCTGGCAGCTGTTGGGGGACCCAGAGGTAGAGCGGACTTCCGGCAGAAGAATTCGCCCGCCCTCTCGCGCACAGCCCGCTGGGAATTGTAGTCCTGAAAAAAAAAATAGGCTCGCTCGTCCGGGAGACAAACCGAGAAAAGAGCCGGTCCCGCTTCCCAGCATGCTGCGCGACTGGACTTTTCCTACGGCAAGGTTCAGGCTCCAAATGCATTTTGGGAGCCATGGGTTATTATCTCCTCGGAGGACTACAGTTCCCGACATGCTTGACAGCCAGGAGCGTTGCGTCCTGGGAAAAGTAGTTCTGTCAGCCCTCCCTCCACCTCCCAGCCTAGGCGAGAAGGACATGCTGGGAATAACTTTTATTTTTATTTTTTTGGAATAACTGTTTTAAATAAAAAACTGCGTTGGGAAATGTAATTATGTTTACGTGCTTACCTTGTGCTCTGTTTAAAATGTGTTGAGTGTTTTCTCTGGGAGACAGACAGTGGTTTAATAGCATCAATTTGGAAGTCAGAACTGTGCAAATCCTGCCGTCGCGTTCCCTAGCTCTGACTTTGGGGGAGCAATTTCACCTCTTAACTCAATTTATTCATCTGTTAAAGAGAAGTGATCAAGGGGTCACCTCAGTGGGGTGGTTTTAAAGCTTCGGCCAGTTTCCCAAGTACTTAGCACAGTGCTCGACACACGGTAAGCGCTTGATAAATGAGTTAAAATCATGAATGTTCATTGTTTCTATCAGGTAATAGGGGTCTTCTTGCTTCCTATTCACAGGTATACCTGTCTTCTTACACGGCTTGGCTGTTGGGGACCCCTTACTAGAACACGGTGGCACACAGTAAGCACTCGATAAAGGTATTGCTACTGAGGGCAGACTTGCCATAATAAGAACAAAACATATCCTGGATGTAAATTAAAAGTGTAGTATTAGCAGAAGAACTAACACAGAGGTGTTGAATGACTGTAGGGGCAAAAAGAGGTAAGAGATCATTTTCAGTTCTTGCACTCCTCTATCTCCTACAGGGTTGGGACCAGGATAAAGTCAGCAATGTGCCCAGGGTGCAAAATTTTAAAAGGCACTCACTCTTAGATGTTGACCCAGTCCTTGCAAGAGCCTGAAAGTGAGCAGCTGGCTTGCCTCCCCTTGGTCCCAGCCCTGATTTCTAGCACTCAGCTAAGTGCCTGGCACAAGTCTGGTGTTTGACAAATTTCCTGAATGAATGAATGAATGAATAGGAATCAAGGAAACAGACACCCTTAAGGCTAAATAAAAGAAGTTTTACAGGAGTGAGTAGTTAGTATGTAATTTGTTTGAATGACCATGAAGACGAAAGTTGGTAAAACTGATCTGTGATGTAAACACAGGAGCAGCGATTATCTCCGTGGACAGGGGGCTAGGAGACGAGGGTTATGCTGGATTTGGCATAGTAATATTCTATATCTTGAAAGAGGTTTTAGTTATATAGATGTAGATACATGTCAAAAATCAACAAACAATACACAGAATTTGTGCATTTCACCTTACATAAAATTTACCTAAGGGGTATCCATGGACTGTGCCCCCACCCCCCAATTTTTTTTACCCGAACAAAATAAGTCAAAAAAATGGAACCCTAGTTGATGATATGCATACTGTTTTGTTTTTTGTGTTTTGGTTGTGCTGTACAGCATGCGGGATCTTAGTTCTCAGACCAGAAATTGGAACCGTAGATCCCCGCAGTGCCAGTGCAGATTCTTAACCACTGGACCGTCAGGAAAGTCCCTGCAATTGACCTTAAAATATGTCAGAAAAAGAAGCTAGATTAGTGGATAGATTAAAGGATAGAGAGGTGAAAAATAAATCAACCAAAATTATAGACTCTAGACACTGAGTATATGGGTATACACTGTGTAAAACTCTTTGGAAGGAAAGTTATAGCCAACCTAGACAGGATATTAAAAAGCAGAGACATTGCTTTGCCAACAAAGGTCCGTCTAGTCAAGGCTATGGTTTTTCCAGTAGTCATGTATGGATGTGAGAGTTGGACTATAAAGAAAGCTGAGCACTGAAGAATTGATGCTTTTGAACTGTGGTGTTGGAGAAGACTCTTGAGAGTCCCTTGGACTGCAAGGAGATCCAACCAGTCCATCCTAAAGGAGATCAGTCCTGGGTGTTCATTGGAAGGACTGATGTTGAAACTGAAACTCCAGTACTTTGGCCACCTGATATGGAGAGCTAACTCATTTGAAAAGACCCTGATGCTGGGAAAGATTGAGGGCAGAGGAGAAGGGGACGACAGAGGATGAGATAGTTGGATGGCATCACCGACACAATGGACATGGGTTTGGGTGGACTCCAGGAGTTGGTGATGGACAGGGAGGCCTGGCGTGCTGCTGTTCATGGAGTTGCAAAGAGTCAGACACAACTGAGCGACTGAACTGAACTGTGTAAAGCTTTCAAACTTTATGCTTGGAAATTGCCATAATAAAAAAAATGAAAGAAAAGAAAACAGACACTGTCCCCACCCCAACAGCATTCATGGTCTAGCAGAGGAAATAGACATATGTATAGACTTATGCATATAGACTTAAATGACAATATGCAATAGACTTAAATGACATATGCAAATAAACAACAAATTGCTGAGCAAACAATGATACATATTTCTTATCTTCCGTGGATTGGGAATTTGGAAGCTCCTTACCTCGGTGATTCCGGGCAGTGTCTCTCCCAAGGTTGCAGTCAGATGTCAACTGGGAAGGCAGTCATTTGAAGACTCAACTGGCGCTGAAGAACCTCCCTCCCAGGGGCTCCCTAACAGTGTTGGCTGACTGACGCTGGCTGCTGTCAGGAGGCCTCAGTTCCTCACCGAGTGGCCCTCTCCACTAGGACACGTGAGTGTCCTCACGTGACAGTCGTTTTCCCCCAGAGTGAATGAGTCAAGAAGGGGCAGGTCAGTAGCTGCCCTATTATTTATGACCTGGCTTCAAAGTCACACCCTGTCGTTTCCGCAATGTCTTATCAGTACACGGAACTGCCCTATCCAATGTAAAAGGGGACCTGAATACAAGTGAGAATCAGTGGCGTCCGTCTTGGAGGCCCGGCTACCACAACCGCTTCAAGTAGAAGCACCTGGTCCAGATGAGGTGTTAGGGACAAAGTCAGGTAGAGTGTGCGAGCAGGGAACAGACTTTGTCTCTGCTCTCAAGAATCTCATGGCTCGGGTTGTTTGTAGTGTGAGTCTGTCTATATCTATATGTGTGTATATGTATGTACACACACATGTGCACATGCATATACATATGTATACGTATGCATGTATATATACACATACACACATGTATATGTATGCATATGTATACATATATATGTATATTAAACAATATATGGGGGCTTCCGTGATGGCTCAGTTGGTAAAGAATCCACCTGCAATGCAGAAGACACTGGGGACTTGGGTTCAATCCCTGGGTAAGGAAGATCCCCTGGAGAAGGAAATGGTAACCTGCTCCAGTATTCTTGCCTAGAAAATCCTATGGACAGAGGGGCCTGGTGGGCTACAGTCCATGGGGTTGCAAAGAGCCGGACACAACTGAGTGACTAAACACAAGCACTTAACAATATATATACATATATATTGCAATATATATAACAGATATCTAACAATATATCCATGTATTCTATAAATATAGACAGAAATCTGTCTAGAATATATATCTATATTCTATTTTTTTAATCTTTTTTTTTTTTTTTCGACTGCACTTCACAGCATCTGATATCTTAGTTCCCCAGCCAGGGATTGAACCTCTACCCCCTGCAGTGGAAGCATGCAGGTTTAACCACTGGGCCGCCTGGGAAGTCCCTATCTATTTTCTATAGCTATAGACAGAAAGGGCCAGTCCCAGCACTTCCTCTTTAGAACCAGAAGGATCCTCTCCTTTCGATCCCATTTCAACACGCTTGTCATAGAGAAAAATTGGAAAGAGACAAAATGCACATTGATGGGGGAAAGTCAGCTAGTACATATGCAATCATCACAAAATATTTGCATTCAGGCAAATATATGGAGAAGTCTAGAAGAAACCACATTTTGGGAGAGGCAAGAGGATGGGGTTGGGTTGTCCAAGGAGACTCCATCTTAGCTGGAGTATTTTTTTCAAGGATGAGAAATTCATGTATTATTAGGTATTAAAAATAATTAAGAGTATATAGAAACAGAAAATGGGCAAAGATTTTAACAGCATTTCACAAAAGCTGCTATTCAGAAGGTTCATGTATATATGAAATGATGTTCAACCTCATTAATCACTGGGGAAAGACAAATTAAGATCACAACGAGATACCGCTACACAGCCAACTAAAATGGCCAACATTAAAAAAGACTGGACAATATCAAGTGTTTGGGAAAACGGAGCAGCTGAAATTTTTCTAAATGTTTCTAGGAATATAAATAACATCCACTTTGGGAAACTGGTTGTAGTACTCATATACACCTTGTGACTAGCAATTCTACTCTTTGGTACATACCTAGCAGGAACGAGTACACATATTTACCAAAAGATACATTCTAGACTGTCCATAGTAGCCCTATTCATAATAGCCAAAAAGTGGAAACTACTCACCAACAATAGAATGAGTAAATACATTGTGTGTGTGTGTGTGCGCGCGCGCGCACGCGCATGCACGCACATGCACGTGCTCACGCTCAGTCATGTCTGACTCTGCAACCCAATGGACTGTATGGCCTGCCAGGCACCTCTGCCCATGGAATTTTCCAGTCAAGAATACTGGAGTGGGTTGACGTTTCCTTCTCCAGGAGATCTTCCTGACCCAGGGTTTGAACCCACGTCTCTTGTGTCTCCTGCACTGGCAGGTGGATTCTTTACTAGCTGAGCCACCGGGGAAGCAAATACATACTGGAGCCTTCATTCTGTGGAATACTACGCAGCACCAAGAATGAGCAATCTCCATTTATTTAAAATAATATGGGTGAATCCAACAAACTACGTTGATCAAAAGAGGTCACTTAATTCTGTTTATGTAAAATATTAAAACAGGCAAAATTTAAAAAGGCATAGAAATCAATGACTGGAGAAGGACATGGAGGGAAGTCTTCTCAGAGATTGGTCATATTCTGTTTTTTTTTTTTACCTGGGTGCTGGCTACAGGGGCATGTTCTTTTGGAATACTCATTGAACTGTACACTTGTGATTTGTGTTCTTCTTAGTATGCGTGTTATCAGTTCAGTTCAGTTCAGTTGCTCAGTCGTGTCCGACTCTGCAACCCCATGAACTGCAGCACACCAGGCCTCCCTGTCCATCGCCAACTCCAGGAGTTTACCCAAATTCATGTCCATTGAGTTGGTGATGCCATCCAACCATCTCATCCTCTGTCGTCCCCTTCTCCTCCTGCCTTCAATCTTTCCCAACATCAGGGTCT
This sequence comes from Odocoileus virginianus, assembly GCF_023699985.2. Taxonomy (NCBI): domain Eukaryota; kingdom Metazoa; phylum Chordata; class Mammalia; order Artiodactyla; family Cervidae; genus Odocoileus; species Odocoileus virginianus. Next base: position 7,898,088 of record NC_069693.1, on the reverse strand, counting down.
TTTCAAATGAGTCAGCTCTTTGCATCAGGTGGCCAAAGTACTGGAGTTTCAGCTTCAACATCAGTCCTTCCAATGAACACCCAGGACTGATCTCCTTTAGGATGGACTGGTTGGATCTCCTTGCAGTCCAAGGGACTCTCAAGAGTCTTCTCCAACACCACAGTTCAAAAGCATCAATTCTTCAGCCCTCAGTTTTCTTTAATAGTCCAACTCTCACATCCATACATGACCACTGAAAAAACCATAGTCTTGACTAGATGGACTTTTGTTGACAAAGTAATGTCTAAGCTTTTCAATATGCTGTCTAAGTTGGTCATAACTTTCCTTCCAAGGAGTAAGCATCTTTTAATTTCATGGCTGCAATCACCATCTGCAGTGATTTTGGAGCCCCCAAAAATAAAGTCTGACACTGTTTCCACTGTTTCCCCATTTGCCATGAAGTGATGGGACTGGATGCCATGATCTTAGTTTTCTGAATGTTGAGCTTTTTAATCCAACTTTTTCACTCTCCTCTTTCACCTTCATCAAGAAGCTCTTTAGTTCTTCTTCACTTTCTGCCATAAGGGTGGTGTCATCTGCATATCTGAGGTTATTGATATTCTCCCGGCAATCTTGATTCCAGCTTGTGCTTCATCCAGCCCAGCATTTCTCATGATGTACTCCGAATATAAGTTAAATAAGCAAGGTGACAATATACAGCCTGAACATACTCCTTTTCCTATTTGGAACCAGTCTGTTGTTCCATGCGTGTTATATTTCCGTTTTAAAATACAGGATCTATCAGGACTTTCCCTGCAGGGTGCGCTGGTCTGGAACATGCCACGCCTCAGGACTAAAATAAATAAATTAATTAATTAAAAGAGAAAGACTTTTAAAAAAGAAAAAAATAGGATCAATCTTTTCTTTCTATTTTTTGGCCACGCTGTGTGGCCTGTGGTATCTTAGTTCTCTGACCAGAGATCGAACCAGCGCCCCCTGTAGTGGAAGCGTGGAGTCTTAACCATTGTACTGATAGGAAAGTCCAGGATCTGTCTCTTTTTAAATTTATTTTTTAAGTTTTAGAAATTTATTTTATTTTTTTTTATTGGTCCAGCGGAACGGCTTGTGGGATCTTAGTTCCCTTATCAGGGATTGAGAGCGCCAGGGAATTCCCTCCATTGTAAAGCTGATAGAAATTGGGAGGTTCATCATCGATCTTTCCATCAGACGTTTTTCTTGTACCCACCAGACTGGGATTTTGCAGTGAATCCATGCATCCCCGCTTCCTGTTCCTTATTCGTTATTGGCTGCTCTTCCGGCCAATGGCAGAAGAGTTCACCCCTCTCGGACATCCCCAGAAGCATCAGTTAGCTGTAGCTTCCCCAGTTTGGTTTGTAGGCGGCGCTGTGAGCTCACTGACTCTTTGGTCAATCTGAGACCTGGTCCCCACCCTTTGATTCTTTTAGAGGAATGGAGAGAGAGAATATGCCCTAGCATTTACACCCTCTGCGTAAAACTCTTTTGCAGACTTTTCTATCTGTGCATCTCCTGAATGCGGATCTAGATTCGGGTCCTTCTTCTGACCTACTCCAGCTCCACGATTAGTGGGAAGTCCAGTCCCAGCTATTTGGGCCTCTAGGGCCATGCTGGGGAAATTTTGACAACTTGACAGTCGGCACCTCTCTCTGTCAGCTGATTATTTTCTCGCTTATCTATTTATCCTGCAGTGGAGGTTAGCTGGGTGCGCGGGAGGCGGCTGCCCCCAGGGAAACCTGCTTCCGGTGGTTGGCTTGCTCAGCTAACACCAGCTCTCTTGTGCACTAGAAAGAAATGCACAGCTGGGAAGGCCCTCCTTGATGGTTCCCTTCGTTCATCCAGGGAAACACTGCCTGAGCCCTTGCCTTGTGCCTGGACAGGTGCTAGGAACAGTAGCATCAATTGAGACAGCCTCAATTGAGGCCTGTCTTCATGGGGCTCACAGTCTGGTGAGAAAGACCTATCAGTATTTGGGAAACCCAGGGTGGTCAGGGCTTGGTTGGAGGACACAAAAGTGCTGTGGAAGCCTAGTTCAGTCGCTCAGTCGTATCTGACTCTTTGCGACCCCATGGACTACAGCATGCTGGTTTGCCCTATCCATTGCCAACTCCCGGAGATTGCTCAAACTCATGTCCATCGCGTAGGTGATGCCACCCAACCATCTGATCCTCTGTCATCCCCTTCTCCTCCTGCCTTCAATCTTTCCCAGCATCAGGGTCTTTTCTAATGAGTCAGTTCTTCACATCAGGTGGCCAAAGTATTGGAGCTTCAGCATCAGTCCTTCCAATGAATATTCAAGACTAATTTCCTCTAGGATTGACTGGTTTGATCCCCTTGCAGTCCAAGGGACTCTCAAGAGACTTCTCCAACAGCACAGTTCAAAAGCATCAATTCTTCGGCACTCGGCTTTCTTTATGGTCCAACTTGCACATCCATACATGACTACTGGAAAAACCATAGCTTTGACTAGACGGACCTTTGTTGGCAAAGTAATATCTCTGCTTTTTTTTTTTTTTTTTCTTCAGTAAACAACTTAGTCTTTTATTTGCCCAAGGCCAGTTGTTGCAGGCACTGGGGCCCCGAGACTTCCAGGAGGGATGGGGGAGGGGCGAGCCATCCTGCCTCCCAGGTGCTGCCTGCCCCATCCAGCTTCCTGCAGGAGAGTAGATTAAGTGTACCCTTGCACCATCAAGTATCTCCTCAACTTTGTGTATGTGTCAGTCACTCAGTTGTGTCTGACTCTGTGACCCCATGGACTGTAGCCCACCAGGCTCCTCTGTCCAAGGGATTCTCCAGCCAAGAGTACTGGAGTGGGTTGCCATTTCCTTCTCCAATGTCTCTGCTTTTTAATATGCTATCCAGGTTTGTCATAGCTTTTCTTCCAAAGAGCAAGCGTCTTTTAATTTCATGGCTGCGGTCACCATATGCAGTGATTTCAGAGCCCAAGAAAATAAAGTCTCTTTCTTCCAGTGTTTCCCCATCTATTTGCCATGAAGTGATGTGACCTGATGCCATGATCTTAGTTTTTTGAATGTTGAGTTTCAAGCCAGTTTTTTCCACTCTCCTCTTTCACTTTCATCAAGAGAGTCTTCAGTTCCTCTTTGCTTTCTGCCATAAGGATGGTATCATCTGAATATCTGAGGTTATTGATATTTCTCCTGCCAATCCTGATTCAAGCTTGTGCTTCATCCAGCCGGCATTTCGCATGATGTACTCTGCATATAAGTTAAATAAACAGGGTGACAATATACAGCCTGACTACTCCTTTCCCAATTTGGAAACAGTCTGTGGGAGGGCCTCTTGGAAGAGGGGACCTCTGAACTAGTATCTGAAAGAGGATTAGAGTTAGTTATAAAACAGGGATTGTGTCTTGGCTACCATGCCCTCAGTGCCAGCCATCATTCCCTTTGTTCACCATTGTATTCATTCATTTATTCATTAGCAACTATTTAGTGTGTGTCAGTTTTCAGACTGAGGATCTAGCCAGAGTTCCTGGCTTCGAAGGGTTCCCATATAATATGGTGATGCCAATACAGAACTTCAACCCCTGATGGAGTGCTATGAAAAAGACCCAAGTGTGTGACTATCTGACCCCTGTTGTCTGAGTTTAAATCTCACATTTGCCACTCACTAGCTGTGTAACCTCTCTGTGCCTAAGTTTAGTAGAATAATAACAACCCCAACCTACTTGTAAGGTGTGAGGATTAAGTGAGTTAATATGTTTGAAGTGCTTTAGAATGTTGCCTAACATAAAGTGCCCATTTTTATAAAGTATGAGGGGTCAGGTCAAATCTGGGAGGCCACCCAGAGGAAGTGACCTCAAGCGAGACTTGACTAGGCAGAGTTGATGGGCTCCAAAAGAAGGGGAGAGGAGCATCTGGATCCAGAGTGAGCCCAGGCTTCCTCTTACATTTCCCAATATTCAAAGGACCTAGAACACTGCATTGGAGTTATAAACACGCATTAATTGGGGGTAGGGGAATCCAATGTCCCTTCTCCCCAGGCTTTTCTGGTGTTCTCAAGTGATAGATCTCAAAATCTCTTACAAATCAGGGCTTGCAGTAACATGTAAAGAAAATCTGGCCCAGGCACTGGATTTGTTTTGCCCACAATGCTAAAAAACAAACTTTCAGTAATCAGAAAATCTTTAGTGGGATGCTTTAAAATTTGAGCGCATCTAGCACAACACTGTAAATCAACTATACTTCAATTTTTAAAAAGCAGTAAGACCTCCAAAAAAAAAACCCCACCAAAAAACAAAATTTGAGCGCATGTAATTTTATTTATCAACGTTTATAGAGCAAGGCATGATTTTCAGTGCTTTAGAAATATAATTCATTTAATTCTCCCAACAAATCTTACTAGCAGATAAGATTATCATTCTACTTTTAAGTTGAAGAGAAAGAAACGAAAAATGCAATAAGAAACATAGCTTTTCTTCATGCATTCCTTAAATATTGACTGGGTTCCCAGAACACTCATCTTCCACGATCCGTACTTCCGGAGGGCTCCCAGAGGAACCCCTCTTCAGTTCAGAGGAAGGAACTGAGGGGTTACAGCGGTGCCCCTTCCCATCATTACTATTTCCCCTCTGGGCGCCCAAACTGACATTTGATTTGCAGTCATTGGCACAATACTGACTTGGAGGCCAGGGCTGTATGCGGGACCAGGCCCTCTCCCGTCTCCCGAGATTTGGCGATCACGGAACCCAAAGCAATTTGTAATAATGCGCGCGTTGCCTGCAGATTTTCTTCGCTGCCAGGGAAAAGAGCACGCGCTTCGCAGCCCCGCCCCTTCTTCCGGAACGACGAATTTCGAGGCTCCTATTGGGCTGAGGCGGGCCACGCCTCCCCGTGTCCCCCAATCAACTCCCCACTGGGTGCGCTCCCTCCTCCTCAGCCCCGCCCCAGTGCCCCACCGCCCCACCGCCCCACGTTACGTCGCTCCTTCTCTCCTCCTCCGTTATCCCGGGGGCTGTGCTCACGCGGCAAACCCACCTCCCCTTGCCTCTCATTGGTTGGTCAGGTCCCGCGCGAGCGGGATCGCGCCCTTCGCCCCCGCCCCCAAAGCCCGGCCATGCCTCTCCCCTCCCGCTTTCTCCAAGAGCCGGCGCGAGAGGGGTTTTGGCTGCTTCTCCTGCGCGCAGGGGTGCGCGCGCCTCCTGAGGACCACTCCCTCCGCCTCGCGCGAGTAGCCGCAGCGGCTAGCAGCCCCTCCCGCGCACGCACGCTTGCCCACCCCAGGCCTCTGCCCGGTCGCGGCTCTTCTCGGGCTCTGTCTGGCGCTGCAGCCACCGCAGTAGCGGCAATTTTTTTTTTTTTTTGTGGTGGTGGGGTTGGGGGAGAGCGCACGCGCACTGCGCCCTCCGCGCCCGTTCCCTGGACGCGGCCGCTGCGGTGGCAGTGAGTCCCTTGGGCGCGCACGCGCTCTTGCTTCTGCCCGCCACGCGCCGGTTAGACCCTCGCGGCGCGCGCTACAGGGGCCGTTATCCCCCTGCAACGGTCCCCGCGCCACGCACGCGCAGTAGCGAGGGGGAGCGCGCGCGGGAGCGGCGGCCGCAGGAAGGAGGCGCCGCCGCCGCCGCCGCCATTGCGAGGGAGGGAGGGAGCAAGCGAGCGAGGCTGGTCCGCCCTCCCCCTGGTTCCCGCCCCTCCCCCCTTCCCCTCCCCGCCCCCCCGCCCCGAGGGAGAGCAGCGGAGCGGCGGGAGGAGGAGGTGGAGGAGGCGGAGGAGGGAGCCCGCGAGGGAGGGTCCGCCCGGCCCCCCGCCGCCGGAGCTGCCGCCGCCGCCGCCACCGCCTCAGCCGCCGCCGGACTAGAAGCAGCAGAACATGGCGCCGGGGCCGCCGTCGCAGCTGCCGGGATCCCGAAGGCCAGGGCCGCGTTGAGGGCGCCCGGCTGGTGAGTGCGCGAGCTCGCGGGCCCGGGCGGCGAGGTCGGGCGCCGCCCCGCTGCGGGGTCCAGGGGGAGGCGGGGACGGCGGGGCCCGGAGCCCGCGAACAATGGAGGAGCCGGAGGGGGAGGGGAGGGAGCGGCCCCCCAGCCCCCCGGGCCCCGCCGGCCCCACCACCTCGCGCTGCGGCCCGGCCCGCCGGGGCCCGCCTGCCCTTCGGACTTGCCCCTGCCCGCCGCAGCCCTGCTGTCGCCGCGTCTGCCGCCACCCTCCAATCCATTGAGATCTCCGTGTCTGCCTCGGCTTCCTCCACCCCCCGACTTCAGCCACTCTGGTCTCAATTCTGCGCCTCCACCTTCTTTCCTCCGCCCCTCAGTAATGCCCTTCGCCCCCCACCCCCCACCGCTAGACTCTGCAGTGCTCTTGGGACCCTTTCGCATCCCTGAATTCTGGACCCCCACGTTCAGATTCGTGACCGTTCTGCCTTCTCTCCACTCTCACCAGCCTGGGTCCGGCCCTTTCTTTGACCATGTCCTGTTTCCCTCCCCTGCTGCACCCCCAGGAGCTGTCCGTCTAGGACCTCTGGTTCCATCTCCTCGGTGATTCATCCGAGACCCTCTTCGTCTTGACACTACTGCTCCTAGGTCTTCTCCTTTTAATTCCACGTCCTTCTTGGGTCCTACTGCCTACTGACAAAACCTGCCGCCTCCCTCCGGCCCCACTCCCCACGGGATACCCCTGGACTCTGACCCCTGCCAATCTCGATGCAGTCCCCTGCCCCCTCTTGGACTCCGACGCGCCATGCTCGCCTCCTCCCCTCCGATCTTGCTTCATTTCTTGCCATTCAGATCCTTGCCTCTCTTCCAGACCCTTCCGCCTCCCCACTCTGCCCCTCGTCTAGTCTCCAATCTTGCGGTGCCCTCCTTGCTTTCTGACTTGGCCTTTCTTGAAGCAGCCTCCACAGCCTTCTCTGACCCTGCAGCTCTCTCGTTCCTGCCGTCCGCTTCTCTGACCTTTCTCTCTCACTCAGCCTTGCCGCAGCCTGGCGCCCTGCAGTCCCCGTTGAGGTTTCTTCTCTCCCCCACCTCCTTATTGGCCCCCTCTTTAGTCTTTGCATTCATTTGTTCACGCTTCCTTTGCCCTGTCTCCCCTTCATTTCTTCTTTGCTGAAGACCTGCTTGCAGCCTGTTTCTCCAAGGCCTGTCCTCTCCATTTTGGCCCTTACTGAAAGACTGGGAATTTCTCTTTGATCCATCACCCCCTTTCCCTTCCCATTCTTCACCCCACACCTGCCCCAGATCCTTTTTGCACCTGCTGTTGGCACTTGTTCAATTCTACCCCATCCTCTCTAATGTTTTCCTCTCAGCTCTGCCCCTTTGGGAGCTGTCCACTCTTGTCCACCTATGTTTTGGACCCATTTTAATTTTCCTACTGCTGTCTCCTCTTGGAGTGGTCCTGTTTAACTCTGGTCATCTTGTGACTGCCTCGGCTCTCTGTTGCCTCTCAATTCTAAGTTTCCCCCCTGGTCTTCTCCCCCCACCCCATTTTGATTCAGCCCTCAATATCCGCTCCTTTCTTGGATGGGTCCTCCCCCTTTTGCCTTGCCTCTTACCTCCTTTTTGAGTCTCCTTCCTCCGGGTCTGCTCAGTATAGAGATGTTTCCCTAAGCCTTCCTACCTGTCACTCCCCACAGCCCAGCTTCCTCTTGAAGCTGTCTCAGTTCTTGGCTAGAGTCTCCATCCCTTTTGTGATCCCTCTCGCAGTTCTGGTCTTCATTGCCTGGTTTTCTCCCTCATCTTTTCTTTCCTGTTGTATCTTGCTAGACTGCTGCTCTTCCCTTGTAGTTCCTATCAAATTTGCTTCTCCCAGCTCCCCTCTTGACCTGCCTATTCCTCACTGGGTTACTTCACTTCTTCCGGTATGCCTTTCTCTAGTCTCCATCTCACAGCTTTGGGGAGGAAGGGACTGGGTTGGGCCTAGGCTGCTTATGTTCACATTTAGACTACAGATTTGCTCAGCACTCTGACTCTGAGGGTTTTATCTCCAGGGATCCTGTGAGATCTGGGTAAATAGCTGGGGTTGGTTGATTAACTACTACTCTCTCGAGTAGGGGAGTGTTGCCCCTATTTCCCCCACTTTTACCAAGCATAGTGATGGTGGAGGTAGTTCTCTTTCCATTGCCCCACTTTTCTTTCCCCCTCCCATTTTGCTTCCCCACCCCTTTGAGTCCTGAGGCTTTGCAGTTTTGTGTCCTTTGGAAAAGGAGAAGGCAGCTGCTCACAGGTCTGTCTTTTCTTTTTCACTTTCCCTCCCTCCTCCTCTCAGCTGTCATAAAGAGATAGTTGTACCCTCTCCCCCTTTCACCTCCAAGCCAGCATCTTTTGGGAGAACTCAGGAGTGTGTTTTTTTGTTTGTTTGTGTTTTCCAGCCGACAAGTCCTATTTTTGTTTCACCTTTAGCTGCGGAAATGCCAGTTCTCAACTTCTCCCCAGCCCCACAGGGGTTATGGCCACACTTGGTGTTTACTGTTCTGGGTCTGCAGAAGCTGCCAGTCTTGCTTGGCTTCATTGATGGCCTCTGGTTTGCTCTGTGACCTTTGGGAAGGGTTGGAGGAAGGTGGGCTTGTTTCTTTTTCACCTCTGCCCCAGGAAGGATTCAGCTTCCTGGTCTTCAAAATGGTGAGGGCCTGGCTTTGGAAAGCTCTTTGCGGTTGTTTGTTGAAACAGAGTGCCAAGTGTCACTCAGATTTCTGCCCTCTGGTATTGCAGGCGCTTCCAGCCGCAGAAGCTGAATTCCTCTAGGTAGCTCCATGCTTGGGAGAAGGAGGGAACTCATTGGTGAACCAGGAGTACGTGGGTGGGCCCTGACCCTCCCAGGCCTTTTGACTGCCCTGATTTGGTAGAGAAATGAGTGCCAGGAACGGGCTGATGTGATTGGGTTTTTGGTTTATTACCTGAAAAATGTACCATTGCTACCTTTCCCTGAGCTGTTTTCTCCAGTGATCTTCTGTTGGAGGTGAAATATAGGAAATTCATTCAGAGGAAGCAGTGGTTTTATAGAAAATCGTCCAAGCCTTTTCCTTCCTTAACTTGGGAGAAGGAACCTTTGGCATGTTCTAGGTTTATTTATTTTATTTCTTAAGTAGATCGAAAGCCTGATTTTTTTCCCCCTGTGGCCTAGGGCAATTGCATATTAAAGCAGCCATCCAGCTGTGAAGGAACATTTACTGGAAGGACTTTCTTAACTGAGCTATGATCAAACTTCGTTTACTTCACCACTTAAATTTAGAAATAGTTCTGTATGAATACATGTGAAATAAAAAACATTCGTTGTCATCTACAGAATTAGACCACTGACTCATCAAACGTTAGGGCATTTGTATATGAGACAGTGAAAGGGAATGACTAGTAGATCCTTATGGCTCCTTTAGCGCCTAAGTTCTCAGGACTTTAAATTTTGTGACAAGCAGAATCTGGTAAATTATCTTTGACATTTGTCTTCACCATTATTGACTTTAAGGGTTTTGGTTCATTTTTCTTCATTTCTGTTCATTTGATGAAAATAATTCTGATGAATTCTCTGAATTTATTTGAGTTTTTATGTTGCCTATGTTGGTATAAATAGTTGTTTTGGTTTTTATTCTTAATGTGCAAGTGACAGCTAATTAAGAACAAAAACAACTGTGTATGCAGTACTGCTTAAATTTGTGTTCCAGGGTTTTCACATCACTGGCAGCATAGGAAGTTTCTGCGTGCCCAAAGCCTAAGTTTACATAATAGGAGGAGAGGAGACAGAAGAACAAAGAGCTGTTTTTCTTCTGAGACTGGTAACTGATGTTCCAGAGATTGTCAGATTTCTTTGACGGTGACAGTGGCTCCAGCCCCTGTATCAACATTTGTTTTCATGATGGAATTGGGTGCTGCAGAAATCTGAGGTGGTAGGCTTGGCCTTCTGGAACATTTAATGTGCCAGTTGGGGGTGGGGTGTGGAGTAGGGGAAGGCAGTAGATGACTGTTTTCAACCTAGTAATGTGTCTTCAAGGGCTCTTGCCCTCCTTAGAAAATCTTTGTATTACTGGCCTGATTAGAATTCTGTCTTCATTTTTTATACTAGCCTTTACTTTTGTCTATGTCCCCCCTCCCTTACCTATTGCCCCTTTTTTCTTGCCATGATGAAGGCCAAAGATTTAGGACAATAAAAGGATCAGAAAACAGTCATTTCTGGGATTCCCTGGCAGTCCAGGGGTTGGGATTCCACACTTCCACTGCAGAGGGGTGCAGATCCCTGGTTGGGGAAATAAGATTTCATATGCTATGAGGCATGTGGCCACACACACAAGTCATTCTTCTTGATACTGGACACATGGAAAGAGTTGTCCCTGTGCATATCCATGGACCTGATGGTGACTTTCTGACAAAGGACAGTCTTGGGAGAGTGAGGGTTGTATGGGTGACTGTGAACTATAGCCTCATAGGTGTGGTCAGTCTTGATGTAATGAGGAAATGCATTGGGCTGGTACAGTTGGCGATCGACAGGTGAGCTTGGTTGTTGCCCTCTAGCCTTGTCTGCTTTCCCCTCCTCCATCTGCTGTGGTGTTCTGAGAGGTGTTGGGCCTCTTAGAGGGCCTTTCGGTGGTAATGTGCTCTGACTACTGTCATTCACCCACTGACAGTCTAAACAGTGTGTTAATAGACCGAGTCCCTGTGACAGTTCATTGACCATCTAGTTCAGTCACTTAAAATTTCTTTTTCACACTATGTGAAATAAACTTGGAGAGTCTCCGTTTGAAGAGGGAAAGTGACCAGCAGAAATCCTTTGGCTTTGAAACAGCAGTTTAAAGATCAGTGCCTACTCTAACCTCCTCAGTTATAGTTGGGGAAATGGAAAGTTTGCAAGGGGCAAGATAAGGCTTCCTGTCATAGCTGAAAGAGTATTGGGCATACAGGTAGGAGACCTGGTCTAGGCTCTAACCTAATTAAATGGACTCTTGGACAAAATGCTTTACCTTTCTGGGCTTCTCATTCCCAGCCTGAAGTCTTGTTTGCCATCCAGCTCTAATTGTAGATTCTTGTTCTGGATCACAGACGACAGGACACTGGGATTGGCCTCTTGGTACTACTGTTAACCCCCTACCACCACCCACCCCATCCTGCCCCCATCAAATCCTGTAACCCAGAATGGGCCAGGCGATGGTGGGGCAGGGGGGCTCTTTCCTCATGGGATGCAGTAAAAAGAATTGGATTATCTTTGTTGTATGCTTTTTCAAATATAAAGTAAACACTTGCCTCTTTTTCAGCCATTCACATGAAGATAGTTTATAATTTGGGGAGAAAGGAACATTCAGATTATATTAACTACATAACTAAAACCATATACCTCCTAAAAAACAGTATGAAATTTTTCAAGCTGAGTCATTGTTGACCTAGGCTCTCAAATAGCAGTGGTTTGAATAGCACTTGGATTGCTGGTATTAAGAAATGCAAACAAATCTTTCATGTTCATCTCCCCCCAAATTTATTTCTATTTAATTTTTGATACAATGCTTTATCAGACTTCATCTATGAAGAGTTCTTGAAAATAGTATTTGATATCTGTCAGTATCATCTTCATTTCTTTGCTTTGTTGATGTTAAGAGACTTCATTAATTTGATATACTAGCAGAGAACCAACCATGAAGCATCCTCACAGGAAAGTAATATTTGTTTCAGTCAAAAGTAGCCAGACTTGCCTGTCTGCTTTATCTTCCTTTATTGAAATGGACACATTGTCATTTTATGAAATTTGCAGCAGTTGTGATGTTTGATCATGCATCTATAGGTATTTCAGACTGTTTCTGCTTTCCCAGTGTCTGCATTCTTTTTTGGAAACTGTTCTCTTGCTAGTCACTATTGTAATATTTGTGCTTGGTAATCAAACTTGAATAGTTGAGAGACAGCTTCCTATGGTAAAGAATGTTGAATTGATGATGAAGAAACCTAGGTCCTAGCCCTGAGTCTGCCGCTTACCAGCTGTGTGACTTTGGCCAAGTCATTTCACTTCTTGGCTGCAGTTTCCTCATGAGAAAAATGAAGGGGTTATACTAGTTGGTTTCCATTATTTCCCATCATACCTAAATACCTTGTATGTAGTAGGCCCTCAGTACTGCTGACTGAAACCACGCTGGTGCCAAAGACTTTTTTGCCGGGGGCCGAGGCGGGGGGGCATGCCTGCCACTGAAGCGTTTCAAGCCTAAAAATGGCCATTATGGATAGTGTACACATCTCCCCGACATTTTTGACATGCCTTCCTGGTCAGCATTTAATCTCTACACACACACATATGCACACATATCATAAATGTCTTGACCAGGGCTACACAACTAATATATGAGCTAATATATGGTAAGGTCATGTTATGAATCCATATCTGTCTGACTCTAAAATCCGTTTTTATTTTATTAGACTGCCTTGCCTCTCTGGGCTATAAGAATAAGCTGTAGTTCAATTCCTTGAGGAATTGTAGTCAGTTATAAACAATTAACTATATATGTAATATGGGGTGGGGTGAGGGAAGTAAATGTTGAATAGACTATTCTTACTAATTTCTAGCTGTTCCGGAGGTGGTCCCATAGTAATCTGAAAGATTCTCATATTCAGAGACTAAGCACACATCAGGTTCCATATCCCAATATTTTAAAAGAAATCCACAGCCACAAGTACCAGCTTGTCTTTGTAGTCAGTGTATTGAAGAAGTTGAGCATTTTATTTCTGACCTGGATTCACACCTGAGGTAGCAAAACTGTAAGTAAATTTACCTAACAGAAATAAGGTAGAAATGTTTGGTTATGGAGTGGCCTTAAATCTGTCTTTTCTCTGGCAAATAGAAACGTGTCTGAATAGCTCCTAATTGAGAGATTTTATTCTGAGAAAATTCTCTAGACAGCTAGAAATGTATAGATAAAAATATGCTTTGCCCCTTGACCTATTTGTATGGAGCTCCCTATAATATATTTTTTTTAAATTGCAATTCAAAAAGTTATTAAACAATGTTGGGGTGCAAGAATGTTTCCTAGCTACAGTTAATAGCCTCCTGAGGTGTAAAATACTTTTGTTGCATGGTACTTCTTCCCATCTCCATTTAGAGATAGAAAGGTCAAAACCAAGCCTTATCTATTTCAGCCTGCACTACTTAAGAATAAGATAAAGGAAAATGATTACTGTTAATTGCCATGGGCAATTAAAAAGGATTCTTTGATCAGTAACAAATTGATTGTGTACAAATGACAGTCAGCACTGCATTAATACAAGATTATTAGATTCTTGAAATCAGCATCTTCAGCCAGAGTGGCTTTCACTTCAAGGGAATTGTTTCACTGGGAATAGTGTACCTAAATGCTTGGTGATTAAAAGTATCACTAGAAAAAAAAAAAAGTATCACTAGGTCTTTATTTTTCAAAAATGCTTATTAAGTTTGTAGGTGGAAGACTGGTGGGTACCTCTTTTGTAATACTATTTTTAATGGACTGATATCATTGAATACTTTAATGCTGCTGACATAAAGGAAATTTATTCCACTGATTGGTCAGTCAGTTGAAGAATGTGGATGAAACCTTTGATAAATGAGGAAAAGGGCCTCAGATTGCTGTGGGAGTGGGCTGTTGGCATATGCCTAGTGTTAGTCAGTAGCCACAAAGGCTTAAAAATGGCCTCTTTAGCTAAAGTAGTTATAATTTGATGTGTATACAAGGAAGATGTATTTTCTTACATACATGTTGTACAGACTGCTTTTTCACATGCTAGGGCATAATTTTCTTTTTCACATAATTTTTTTTCCCTACTCAGTTCTCCTTTTTAATTTTATTTTCTACCACACAGTTCTTCATAAATTGAAAACTATTTGAGAGTCTGTATCTATAAGGTACTTCTCAGGACTTTAATACACAAATGTGAATGTGTGGGATCATATTTTTAACTTTTACAGGTTCGTTCAAAGTCGCATACCTGATGATGAATGGGTTAATAGTGATCTTGTACAAATTACAAGTGTCAGAAGCATCTAGTACTTACAGATCTTTTCTATTTTCTATTTGTGTTATAATTCCAGATTTTTGGAGTCTCTGTTTACTTGAAATTAAAATAGGTATGGTCACTGCTCTGACTTCATGATGGGACTGTCAGACAGGCAGACTGGGGCAAACTTTCTGGAAAGCAGTTTGGCAAGCGATACAATCCTTGGTCTGGTTATAGGTATCCATATGGACCAAGAACTGGAGATGAGGACCAAAATTTGATATGAATGTGTTAATTATAGTGATGTGTATTGGGAAAAAAAAGAAACAATCTAAATGTTTTAACTTTATGGAAAAGTCTGGAGTCATAAAAAAAGATGATTTTGGAGAATTCTTGACATGGGAAAGTACACACAAAATAAAGTTAAGTATGAGAAAAAAGCAGGATATAGAACTATAAACAGTATGATTCCAGTTATTTTAAAATATATATGGGAAAAAGTGGAAGAAATATGCCCACATGCTATTAGTATTTTTCTCTGTGTTGCAGAAATTTGAGTGATTGATTTTTTTCTGAGTTTTCCCAAGTTTTCCAAAATGATTTGCTATTTTTGATTCAGAGAAAAAAGATTGAAGATTTTTTTTTTGCAGTGTGGTTGTATTATGTTTGGTTTTTCTTGAAAACATGAAGGAAAAATTGAGCTGAAAAGCAGGAAATTAGTAATCATGAGTTCTGTTGGAGTTTAGTACCTTTGAAGGTAAAGGCAGTTACACTTCTTAGAGCAGTGATTGAATTAATGATAGCAGTGTAGCCTTCCTGGGTGGCGCTAGTGTTGAAAGAACCCACCTGCCAATGCAAGAGATTCGGGTTTGATCCCTGGGTGGGGAAGATCCTCTGGAGGAGGAAATGGCAACCCACTCCAGTGTTCTTGCCTGGGAAATCCTGTGAACAGAGGAGCCTGGTGGACTGTGGTCCATAGGGTTACAAAGAGTTGGACCGGACTGAAGCAGCTTAGCAGGCATGCGTGCATGGCAGTTATTACCGCGCAGGAGCAGCAGTTGCTTCTGGAGTGCCGGGAGATTCCTGTGTGTCCCCTCACGTCTCCCTCACCGTAATCCTCTGCTCCGAGGCAGGTGGTGCAACAGTGCGCAAGCTGAGACTCCCTCAGTGCACTTAGCAAGGCCACCAGGCTGCCAGGTCAGCAGTCTGGGTCAGAGCCTTTGCTTGGAGCCCCTACTTTCTAGCCCTTTCTCTGATGTGCCATATACTTCACAGAACTGATTTCACCCCAGAGATGAGGAGAGTAAAAGTCTTAACTTCCTTACTGATAGCTGTACCCTAGTCACTCAGTCGTGTTCACCTCTTTGCAACCCCATGAACCTCCTCTGTCCATGGAATTCCCCAGGTAAGAATACTGGAATAGGTTGCCATTTCCTCCTCCAGGGGATCTTCTCGACCCAAGGATCTAATCCAGGTCTCCTCCATTGCAGGCAGACTCTTAACCATCTGAGCCACCGGGAAGCTCTGTTCTCTTCAGCATGATATCCCCTGCCCTCAACCAAGCTTCTTTTAAAGGGGCCATTAGTGTATCACTTTTTTCTTTTCTCTGTCACAGTCAGGAATGGACATGGAACTAGTTATGTCCTCCCTTTCATGGGCCAAAAATCTTTTAAGAGTTAAATTATTTTACATTTGATTAATTTTACTATTAAAGTGAATTAAGGACTGTAGAGCAGAAGAGGAAAAGAAGAGGGAACATACTAATTCTTTGTAGCTCTAGAGGATAGAGGTGTAGGGAGACAAGTCTTTTTCCCTTTTCTTCTCCGTTCAGCCAGCGTTTAGGGGAGGGTCTATACCATGTAGAGCACCGGTTGTACAGAAGATGCCTTCTCTCTGAGAGTTGGCACACCATTTCTAAAACAAAAGCAGTTCTTCCCTTACAGGTAACACAAGGAGCACCCTGTTTCTGTACCAGAAAGTAAAAAATTTAGGAAGACCAGTGGCCTGATTTTATTATTTTTTTTTTAATCTGATCTTAAGGAATTAAGTGTGACTGAACATTGAAACACAATGCATTGACCAGGGAGGTAGGTTTCATTTTGCTATGAGAAGGAAAGGGGTCTAAGTTCATGTTTTGTTTTTAATAAGGAACAATGTGGAAATTTACATTTTCACCTTCTTTGTATTGTTGTTACCAGCAATTTGCACACATATGTACCTGTTCTTTCACTCCTCATTCTTTGTTTCACCAGGGAGAGTACTGAAGACCTGATGCGCGTTTGTAGTATCAGGGGTTGACAGATACCAGGGAGAAATTGGGAAACAGCTTGGAAGCTCTGGAGGACTTTTCGTTTTGTTCTCCCATTTATCCTGTGAACCCGTTGCTTTTATCCTAGAACAAACACGTCAATAGGAGCACGGTATTTGTTGAATTAAAGATAGGACTTTTGAGAGAAACCAGGAAAAATAAAGCCTCTGAAGTCTTTCAGTCCTTAGACTCTTGGGTTTCCTCTAGTGACGTAAAGAACCCTTTGTTGTTAGTGTTCATTTTGCTTCTTACCAGCTTTTGACCTTGGGCGTCATTTATCTCGAGTTCTTATATGTAAAATGGGCCTCAGTACTATTCTGCCTGCTGCAGAGACTTGTGTCCAGATTTTTTTTTTTTTTTTTTGAGAACTAAATGCCAACAGTGGATGTGGAAATTCTGTCACATTGGACTGCCTTTCAGTTTTCTGGGAGGATGAAAAGGAACAGTTTGATTAATGAAGCTGTTTAGGTAAACCAGCATGTTAGAGTGCTTCAAGAGGAACCTGGAGACGTTTTTGAATCAGTGGAGCATCAGTGCTATTGATTGGTCACCTTGTAATTACGGCAGCAGCAGCCAGTTTTAGGGTCTTCCCAGGGTCTCACACATATAAATGTTGTAGGTCACAGGCCACAGAGCAGTGTTAGCACTGAGGCCTCAGTTACTCCTTCTCCCATGATGACACATGACATCAGGTTGCATCCTAGTCCTACCTCCTGGCAACTCTGCACCCTCACATTGGTGCCTTCAAGCCCCTCATCCATAAAAAAGGGGAACAGTGTCTACTCATAGGTTCACTGTGCAAATTAAACAATGCATTTAAGAAGCGTAAGATCATGCCTGGGTCACAGAGAGTGCTTTGTAATGTCATTATTTGTGCAGTGGTCTTGACTTTTACAGGTCAGTTGACAATGTGGTGGTGGGGCCAAAAAGTATTACTTTACCAATTTTTAGTTTCGCCAAGGAGGACATTAAAAAAATGGGGTGGGGGGACTACCCACTATATTTGGTTAAAAGAAGAGGATCCACAATCAGAGTAAAAGATTGCCATTTTCCTTTTTTGGTGGGAGGGGTGGGAGGCACACTTCTGGCTTGCAGGATCTTAGTTCCCCAACCAGGAATCAAACCCTGGTCCCCCTGCAGTGGAAGCACAGACCTCTCTCTACTGGACCACCAAGAATTCCCAAAAGGTAGCCTTTTTCAAGGAAGTTGGCAGCTTTACGCAGACATACATAGGTGTATGTTTCTAATTCTCATTTTTACATAGACTGGGGAAAACTGCCACAGACCAGCACCAGTTGTATGTAGACAGTCATTAAATAGATTCCTGTCCTAGTTCCTCCATTTACTGTCACCTTAAAGAAGCTCTTTGACTTCTCTGAGCCTTCTTTTTCTTGTGTAAAATAAAGATACTAATTGCTATCTCACAGGTTTGTGAGAAGCCAGGGTAACTTGTGAAAAATGTTTGGCCTATAGTAAGTGTTGAGTTGACAGAGATCGTCCCTCTCAGATGGTTAGTTAAGTATTAAGCCAGGTAAGCGAAATCCCCTGTGCGTTGTGCCTTTGGGAGTTCCAAGCAGTAGGGCATCAGGCCCGACTGCAGAGATGTCCTGCAGAGGGGCCCTTCCCTCCATTCTCTCCTCTCTCGTGTGTTCTCCACAAGCCGCTGGAGGCACCGAGCAGAGCCTGACTGTTGCTCCCCGTCTTTAAAACCGTGAGTGCTTGTCTGTGGCTGTAGGGTTACGTCCAGATCACTAGTTTGGCCCATCCTGCCTTCCCAGCCTGGTCACTCCTGGTCTCCAGAGCATGCTCTGTTCTTTCTCTGCCTCTGTTTTTGGGGAAGCTGGTTCCTTTTGAGAGTTCCTTTACCTTTCCTCCGATTGGTGAATTTCCTGCTCACCCTTCCACATCCTCTCAAGTGTCCACTATTCTGAGGCCTTTCTTCCAGGGGGTTTTCCTCAAGTCTGTTCCATTAGCACTTTGCTGGTGACGTTAGACACATCCCTTGTTTCATGTAGTGATAATGTTTGTGCAGTTCTGAGTCAGCAGTCACAGAACACCTCTGTTGTCTCCTTATCTCTGCCCCCGGCCCAGCCATACAGTTGTTCTCTTTGGAGACATCAGTTTTCTACCAGGATTTTTTTTTTTTCCTTCCAGGGTTGCTTTTTGCACACATAAATAAGCAAATGGAAATGATATTTGCGTTCCAATAGAAGCATACTGTGATTACTGTTCTGCGTCTTCCTTTTTTTCACTTAATATTTTGGGATGGTCAGTGTTAACACAAAGGAAGCTTCCTTGTTCTTTTTCAACAGCCTCATGGTATTCCACCATACAGATATACTGTAATTAGCCAATCTCCTAGTGATGGGCATTGGATTTGTTTCCAGTTCTTTGCTTTTGCAATCAGTGCCGTAGGGGAAACTTGAAAATAATTTGCACAAGTGAGATTATTCCTGGAGGTGAAATTCCTGAAAGTAGAAAAGTTGTCTTCTTTTTTGGCTGAATGGCTTGTGGGATCTTAGTTCCCTGACCAGTGATTGAACCCGGGCCACCGCAGTGAAAGTGCTGAGTCCTAAGCACTAGACTGCCAGGGAATTCCTGTCTCCCACTTCTTCTTTTTTTTAAAAAATATCTATTTTTGGCTGTATCGTGTCTTTGTTGCTGCACGGCCTTTTCTCTAATTGCGGTGAGTGGGGGACTTCTCATTATGGTTGCTTCTCGTTGTGGAGCACCGTCTCTAGGGCGCACAGGCTTCAGTAGTTGATGGTTAAGCCAAGATGGATTTTTGAAAAATATTTTGATAGCC
The DNA here is from genome assembly GCF_023699985.2 of Odocoileus virginianus. Lineage (NCBI taxonomy): Eukaryota > Metazoa > Chordata > Mammalia > Artiodactyla > Cervidae > Odocoileus > Odocoileus virginianus. Next base: position 7,879,080 of record NC_069693.1, on the reverse strand, counting down.
TGAGTCCTGATATTGGGGGTCTGCGGCTAGATCTAAGGCTCACTGAAGTTCTGGCAGCTGTCCCCCCATGGCTTTGAGTATTCTGATGGCCCATAGGACTTGGTTGGAAGATGTCTATGTAGCTCACTCAGCTGGGGACAGATTGGACTTTTCAAAAGCCCTCTCCCAACATGACAGTCAGTACAACACCCTTTCCCCTGTGAGCTCACTCCTGGGGAAATCCTTTCCCCCTTCACCAAGTGAAACTAGGTCCTCAGAGACTCCTGCAGTAATAGCCATTACTTCCTTAGTCTTCTGCATCCTAGGCACTGTCTTATGCAATTACGTGTATTAACTCAAGGAATCCACCTGACAGCTCTCAGAAGTAGGTGCAGGTGCTGTCCCTGTGCCCGCTTTACAGATGAGGGACCTGCGGCGTCTTGTGTTTAGGTAATGCGGGCAAATTCAGAGAAGAGAGTGAGAACACACCTGCCCTTTGGCAAGTGCCCAGTTGTGCTTCGGTTTTAGCAGACTGGTTTTGTGTGTGTGCTGTTTCTCTGTCTCTGCAGTTTCACCTTAATTGTTGACCTTGATTATTGGGAAATGTTTCTCCCACTGAAGGGTATTTGGATGAGCATAGTGTGTTCTTTTGTTTGTCCCCTTGATCCCTAGTTTAGCTTACCTGTTAAAGATTTCCAGAATGATCTAGCAGTTAATTCCACTTCTGTTTCCCATTCCTTTTTAGTGAGGTTCTAATTGGACTTTATAATCCAGTTTTTTCATCAAAGCTTATCTTAGCAAACTACAGCCAAAGCTTGTTATTACTCAATTCTTTCTGTAATGCCATCTTGAAACACTTTGTTTTTGGTTTTGGGGGAATAGCCCTGGAAATTTTGATATTGCATGATACTCAAGGGGAGGGCCAGTGGCATGTGTTGTGTGTCATCAGCCAGCCTGGAATGCTCACTTTAATAACCAAGTCAGATGCTTATCTCCCCAGAAACCTTCCCCCGATCCTTCCTCTGCGTCCAAGATCTGGATTAGCATCAGGGCTTCTTTTAGATCAGCCCTGTCTAGTCAGCTCTGTCCTTTACAACAGCTACGAGCCACTTGTTTCTACTCGACATGTAACTGGGGGACCAAGAAACTGAATTTTTAATTTTACTTAATTTTGATTAAACTTTAAATAGACAAATTATCAGGAGTGCAGATGTAGACAGTATCCTTCCTCCACAAGGGAGAGGTTTTTCTTTTTTCTACTTTTAATTCTGACACAGGGCCATGCTTATGTGTTTGACCAACGTTTGATCAATAGCCCTCAGTGGCTGAAATACACAAGGGAAGTTAAAATATTCCTTAAATTCTACTTCCTAGGGATAGCCGGTTTTACGAATTATGTTTTGGTTGTATAAAAAATTGCCAGTTTTCATTGACAGTGATTTTTGCACAGGATTCATCCTTGATTTTAGGAATTGACATTAATCAGGGTTGCTGTAGGTTTGGGAATTTTAGGAGATGGAGGCTTAGAATAAATGTAATAGAATGGGTCATAAGTTTAATAGAAGTATGACTAATATTGGTCAGGTAGCTTTATGAAGATTGTTGTGACATAATGGAATTCTGTCCTCATGATTCAGGTCCTTAATGAAAGTCTAAGAGGATAAATCATCATTCATCTTTCCACTTCCACTTTCCACATGATTTTGCTGGCATTTTGTTTTAAGGAGAAATTGGGTGTTTAGGTGTTTTGGCTTGACTACTTGGGGTGGTTGGACTCTTTAGAGAGAGGTTAAAGGATTCATGACTTGGTAGCAAGACTAAAGAAGCAGAAATGGATCTGCTAGAATTTCTTTTGCCTTCCCTAGTGGAAGCAGCACAGTAGGCCAAGTTCTTTTTGTAAAGGGGAGGATGGGATGTGTGTGTGTGCACGTGCATGCTCATGTACATACGCTTCTTGCCTGTGTAAAGCTGTCACTGATTTAGTTTTTATTACATTTCTTTGAATCCCTAATAGTTTTCTCTAAAGCATTTGTTTTTGGGAATTTCTCTTCTGAAATGATGTTGTATTTACATTCTAAGTGGGCTGATGATGTTCAGGCATAGCAAGGCATAGATAAAGAGTGGTGAAAAATGGCAAACTGTGGTGCTCAGAAGTAAATGAAGGAATTTTATAAAAGTCTTTGAATTAATGGAATATGGCATTGAATCCTGGAACAGAAAAGAGAATTAATGGAAAACTGAAATCCAAATAAAGTCTGCAGTTTAATTTTTTTGTACCAAAGATAATTTCTTTGTTTTGACACGTGTACCATGGTTATATTAACATGGGGGGAAGCTGGGTAAGGACATATGAGAACTCTCTGTAATATCTGCAGCTTTTCTGTAAGTCTAAAATTATTCCAGACTAAGTTTTTTTTTTTTAAAGAAGCCAGGAAGAGCATGAGCGTTTAGGGCTGTGACTTCATCAAGGGGGCGGGGTCTGTATAAATTTAGATTATATGAGGGCCCTCTGGGAGCTCTGCTGCTCTCCCCACTTACCTCCTTAAACTCAGTGTCGCAGCCATGTTGGATGACTGCAGCTCTCCCAGAGATCCTTGCTTCTGACTCTTTATGTACTGTTTTCTTTTTTATTGTATGTTTTCCTGCTATCCCCAACCCAACCAAAAATAAAATAATAAAAACAACTCCTAAAAACAACCCCCCCCAAAAAAAACAACCCCCCTCCCCCAAAACAACCCACTTAACTAATTCCTGTTAATTCTTTAGGTCTGCCTTAGATTTTATTTTCCTCAGAAAGCCACCCCTGACCTGCAGTGCTCAGCCTCTTGCCAGAGTTTATTCCTCATGTGGTATTTACCACTCCGTGTTCTAACTGCCTGTTTTCTTTACTCTTTATCCAGCCACATTTTAAACACCTTAAAAAGACAGGGGCTGTTCTTTCCTTCATTTTATCTCTAAGCATATGACCCAGGAATATAGGCATCATTGATGTTGAGGAAGTATTTCTTGAGTAAATAATCTTTACGACGAGAAGCAAGACACCTGCTCGCGCCCCCTCAGACCCCTTCAGTGAGGCAGTTTCGCTCGCTCCCTTAGGCAGTGGTGGCTGTCGTCGGCTGTATGCTGGCGTGTATGCCATAGATGGCCGGTCCCTGCCAGAAAATCAGGACTATGGAGATGAGGAGGTTCTTTTTTAACAAACTTAGGCTTTCATTTCAAGCTCCCAGGAGTCCAATTTAGGAAAATATTTTGTTTTAAAATCTGCTAGTTATGTACCAAGTTATCTTTTCCTGTACTACGTTAATTTATATCTCACTTTACCATAAGAAATAATGTGTAGGTTATTTTAAATCTGTTCTTTAAGTAAACCATTATCTAGATAATTAAGACTGTCAGATTTGGCCCCTGCTTTTGAATTTCTTACATTCTATTTGGAGGAGAATAAGCGTGCTTACCTCACAGTTTATTATTGTGGCGTAATAACATGACTTAGGTAGTGAGATGAGCAGGGGCCCTTCACCATGGTGGGCCGTGAGACAGTGCCAGTATAAGCTGTTGCCTGTGTCTTCAATTTCCTTTATGTTGGTATGACCTCTAATGAACAAAAAGGTTGATGAATTTGGGTTGCCTCTAGCACAACTTCCTGGTCGCTTCCCTGGTGCCTCAGATGGTAAAGCGTCTGCCTGCAATTCGGAAGACCTGGGTTCAATCCCTGGGTTGGGAAGATCCCCTGGAGGAGGAAATGGCAACCCACTCCAGTACTCTTGCCTGGAAAATCCCATGGATGGAGGAGTCTGGTAGGCTACAGTCCATGGGGTCGCAAAGAGTCGGACACAACTGAGCGACTTCACTTTCCTAGTACAACAGGGATTAGACATGCAGATTCTAGGGAAAAGTTATGAATTCAAGGGTCTACGGACCCTTAAGTGATTGAAATGGGGGAGTGTCCATGATACTGTCAAGAGTATGTGCTGAATTTGGTTCTGTTTATTTTCTGTGAAGAGAGGATCTGTAGCTTTCATTTAATTCTCAAAGGAATCCATGACCCAAAAAAGATTAGAACCCTCACTGGTTTAGAGTAACACTGAGACCCATGACCTCATTTTGTCTCCCTTTTATTTGACCATTTTAGATGGAGCACTGCATTTTGTTTTTCCCTGATGCTTACTTGGAGGAGTCAACTGTTGAACATATAAGGGAGGCGTGTGTAAATTTTCTTTTCCAAAGCTGAGCTTAGGGCTCTTAAGTCTTCATCTGTTCTCTCATTGTTTAGTAAAAATGGCTTTGTATTTGAAATATGAGCACTACTTTTCCTGGGTCTGAGTAGCTGAGCACTGGTCACATAAAGATGAAAATGACTAGGTTCTGACCTTAACTAGGCTTTCAGTGATATACAGTGTAAGTGCTCTGAAATGGTAGCTAATAGTCTCACGGGAACAACTATCATATAGTGTCATGGCTATAATCTTGGAAGATGTACAGGGTAGAATAGGAACATGCGGGAAAGGTTTTCTTGACTTTGTTTCATTGAAATTTCACTGTTGATTTATTTCATTACCTCAGTGGTATTTTGCAAACCTTTGCATGCAAGGCTGTAACATAGCTGAGGTCCGTAGGGTCATTGACAAGCCATAGAGGCCCAGTTGGAAATAAAACAGAGACTGAGGTCCACACTGTAACACATGCATTCATGTGGCACTCTTAAAGACTATTGACACCATTTCCCCCTTCTGTGGGCAGGTTCTCCTTGCCTTAGTCACTTGGCAGGTGTTTATTGGCCAGCCATAGGGTGTGTAATACTGGAAGTGGAACCTTGGACCGGACTGTTTACTTACTAGGAGATGGCAGTGTCTTCTGGTTGCTCCCCACAATCAATATGGTGACAAGGTCCTTTTTGCTGGGAGGCAATATAGATGGACTTTGGAAGTCAAAATGCCAGAGTTCTAAACCTGACTTTGCCATTTTCCAGTTAAGTAGCCTTGAATCAGGTCAGTTGACCCCTCTGAGCTTCTGTTTCCTCTTGTGTATACAGAGATATAACTGTTATATAGGACTTTTTATTATATACTGCATATCAACTGTTTTACAGAGGACCTGTCACATAGCTGGGCCCAATAAGTGGAAGATATATTGCTGTTGGCTGATGGGCATTGTAAAACCGGATAAACTCTCTCATTTTATGTAGTCACTGAGGATAATCGCTACGTCATTTGAAAGAAAGATTCCGCATATGTGACTGGGGAGAAGTGGGTGCTCCTGGTTAGAAACAGTGGCAATGTCTTTTTTTTTTTGGTTGGTCTTGTTTATTCTGTTATTTTTACTAGAGAAAGGTTTTGGGTTCCTGAATTTTTTTGTGTTAAGTGCATTTTTCTGAGATAGGGTCCATATTTTCATCAGATTGTCAAAGAGATCCTTAACTGTCAAATGATTAAGAATTAGTTAATTGACCTAAGTCACAGTTAATACCCTTGATCTGAAATTATCCATTTAAGAACTGAGAGAGACCTTTTCCACATAAAAAGAATGTGATGAGGCTATATAGTGAATATACAAAAGCTTTTAGGTGCTGCTCTTCTTTGTTTATTTTTTAGCCTGGGAGGAAGTGGGACAAGTAGGGAGGCAAGAGAGGTGTCAGAGGGAGTGGTAAGGAACCCCCTGAAGAATTAAATGCCAGCTTCTTGCGCACATATTCCACAGATTGATTCTAGGTTATCGCTCAGCCTCCTCTCCCGTACTCTAACTTCCAATCAGACTGGATCATTTGTTTTCTTCTGAACACCCTTTAAAGCTTAATTATCTCATGCTGGTCCCTCTGTCTAGACTCTCCCTTCTCCTTTAATTCGCCGGTCCAGTTCTCGTGTGCTTCAGAGCCTCTTTCTAATGCTGCCTTTCTTAACTGTCATCAGTTTATAAATCCCTTAAAAGCACTCACTCATTCATCTTTTGTCCATCAGAGGCACAGTTCTTTGCATAGAGTATGAGTGAAGTCGCAAGTCGCTCAGTCGTGTCCGACTCTTTGCGACCCCGTGGACTGTAGCCTATCAGGCTCCTCCGTTCATGGGATTTTCCAGGCAAGAATACTGGAGTGGGTTGCCATTTCCTTCTCCAGGAGATCTTCTCACCTAGGGATTGAACCGGGGTCTCCCGCATTGTAGGCAGATGCTTTACTCTCTGAGCCACCAGGGGAGTCTTGTGTAGAGTTAGGCACTTAATAAAAAGTTGCACTTAATAAAAAGTTGTGGAACTAAAGTGAAGAATGATGCCTAAGATGGAACTAAGTTTGTGACTCCATGGACTGTAGGCTGATAGGCTCCTCTGTCCACAGGATTCTCCAGGCAAAAATACTGGAGTGGGTTACCATTTCCTTCTCCAGGGGATCTTCCTGACCCAGGGATCAAACCTGGGTCTCCTGCAGATTCTTTACCCTCTGAGCCACCAGGGAAGCCCATAGGTTAAAGTGATTGAAAACAAACAAAAAAATGATCAGATGCCAGTGTGAGTTCTAAGTTCTGGGAGAGAGTTTGGGGAATCTTTTTATAGCCTCAGTGATGGTCTGGCTACTCTGAATTAGGACGCAGGAGTGTGGGGAACTAGTAGCCAGCATTACAGCCTTGGCCAGGTGGTATTTTTGGACTGGGGTCATCTTCCCTGGAAGGTGGGTTGGACTTTGTGATATGTAATAACGATGGTATTGCTGAGCATCTGCTGTGTACCAGGTGCTGTGAGCGTATGATGGGGAACAGCCAGGCGAGACCCTTGCTTCGCTTCCAGTGGGCGATGTTGGGTAGGCTAGTCCTTCATCAGCCTTACAGTCCTGTGATCTAGAGAGTGGGGTACCAGCCCCTGCTTGGGATTGTTGTGAGGATTAAACGAGAAAGTGCTTTGAAGATTATATAAAGTGCTCTTATTTATTTTGAATACCCTCCACCTCCCCCATCTTTGAGCTATAACTTAAACAGATTAAAAATGTTTAAAATGCGTTTGAAGGTCACTGGCAGCATTTTTGCATTAGCCAGTCCCCAGTGAGGGTTTCATGCCATATTGTAAGCACATTAGCATAGGAAGATTGGTAGAAGCTTTTTGCACCAGTAGGAGTATGAACTAATGATCCCAGGGTTTAAGTAGATTCAGACATTTAATTCTTTCCATTATAAGTGAATCCCTTAACAGGATTGGGACATAGATTTGTAATACCATCTTCCCCCAATTCTGAGGAGTACATTTATTTATGAATGTTTTTGACTGTCTCTTAAATTCTTAAATGCAATTTCATGCTGGTAAAGGCTGCATGTTGGGGAAAATGAAACTTCTTTACTGATTTGGGGGTTTTTTTGACCACAATTGGGGGATACAGTTATTCTGCTTTCATTTTGTGATTAGGATGAAAATTTTAAAACACACCTCACTTGTCCCCAGAACCCTTATAACAAAGAGCAAATGATGCAATTAGGACGCAATCCATTGCCTGTGGATTTCAAGGGAAGTTATTTTCTACACAACTCGGAAGTTCATGGATAAAGTCAACGCTTCCCTTTAGATCTGGTGAGTTTTGTCATAACTGACCTGATAAGGTGAGATTCCTACCTTGAGGTTAGAGTTTTTGAGTGTTAAGCAGTGCTGTGAAATTTCTAAGGTAGCTTTGATTTATAAATAAAGTGTCACTTCTGATTCATTCTTTGAATTATTTTTATTCTTTTTCCCTTGAAACTATAAATGGAATTGACTTTGTTCACACTGTTTTCTGGTGTTTTTCATTTTCGGTAAAAGCGAAGACTTCGCTCCCTTCCCGCTGTCTCCTGTATCAGGTCTACTCTGCTGTTCTGTGAGTTCTTGGGATTGGGATAAAAGATGAGTTTTTACCTCCCCACTGATTTTCATTACAGGTATTTTAATTTCTTTAAATTTGAGACTGACTTTCTTTCCATAGAATTTAGTTTGATGATTGTCCCTATTTGGGGCCAAACCCCTCAGGATCCATATGAACACTGCTCTCTGATCAGTAAGAGATACTTTTTCTGGAGTCTTGAAAGAGTATTTCTGTAATAGTGGAGTCACAATATTACTTTTTTTGGTGACTTTTCAGGTTTATTTTCTGTATGAGTAGAATTGAATTTTTGCAATGGATTGAGGGGGAAAATGAGGTTAAATTTAAGGGCAGAAACTTAAAGCATCTTCTCCCTTCCATTGTTTGAGAACTGAAGAAAGGTACAAGTGGGTTTTTTTTCACAATTTTATGCTCAGTTGACTGAAGTCATAGTAATTCTTAATTGCAAATTACATAAGTTTTAAAGACAACCATTTTCCATCAAATTTCACTTTGGAAATGGTCTTTGTGGTTAAAACCAAAGGAGATACTGTGTTTCTGTTGTGTCTTGGGTGACATCTGTGTGCCCATTGAGGAGACAACATATTGAATCCTGACCTACCTTCACTTCCCAGGTGGGTTTGAGAAGCTTTAAACAAGATATGTAATAGTACTTTGAGCAGCATAAGGCACACACATATTTTTATGGGCAGTACATTATTAAAGTTTTGCCTCTAGGTAAATAAGTGATTGCCCCCCTTACAATGGAGAGCTCTGCTGAAAGAGGCCATGGATTATAGGGAGAGTCAGTTCTATTTTCTCCAGAAAGCCCATGCTACACCACTGGTTTTGTCCATTCTGTCTTTGCTGAGGGCAGCGTTGGGGTTAAGCCATGGTCTTAGGTTTCAGAAGCAGGCAGCTAGGGCCACATGAAGCTTGGGTGATCTAGAATGAGTCACTTCACCTCTCAGAGCCTGTTTTTTTCTCATCTGTAAAATGAGGATTATAATAATACCTGACTTGGGTTATTGTGAAAAATGAAATGAAATCACATATGCATATTGTTTATTTGGTACCGTGTCTGACTCATGAATATTTGCTATTATTACTTATATAAAAGAGATGACTAAATGGGAAAACAGCTAGCGTAGGCGTGTTGTGTGTATGTTAAAAGCCAGTTCTAGGGCATCTTCTGTTTGGTCATTTACTTACTGTGCAGTAGGAAAACTTTATGTTGGCATGGAACTCCTGTTCTGATGGTCCTCTCATTTCTCATCTGACCCCAAGAAGGCCTTCAGTAAATGTTAAATAAGGGCTGTACCTGAAGATCTTCATTGAAAAGTGCTGGCTTATTTATCAGAGAAAGGTGTGGTTTTCTGTGGTAACTGCTAGGTGGAGTTTTGTCTATCCCAGTTTACTGAGAGTTGACTATCTGTGAAGCATTCAGCAGGTCCTGTCTTACAGACCTTTTCATTCTGCAGTTTCTGGATTCATTGTGCCTGACACTTGGAAATGCCTCTCTTGGGTTGTGCAGCATGGTTTCCTGCGGTGAGGTGGTTAGAAGTAGTAATGGACTAGCCAGCAGTGTTCAAGCATTTATCTGTGAGGTATGTTGGCAAATGAAGTATGAAAATGACAACAGCTGAATGGCCCAATTTCGTCAGTCAGCCTGGAAATCAGCGAGAATCAAACTTCTTTGTGCTCTGGTTGGAGGTTATATCTTCTCTAAGGTTGCCATTTCGTGGAACATTTTTTTGTTGTTAATGGAAATCTGGGTCCCCAGATGATGTGATGAAGCGCCATAGGTGTGGTTTTCATAATTGTTAATCTCTGGAGTTACTGGGGTTTTTCTTTAGCCTTTTAAAAAGTTTATACTCTCCAGCCCTTCTTACCCTTATCTAGGTTTAAAATAATACCGGAATTTGAATTTAAAAGAAGACTTAGAGATGTTTAAGTGATTTCTGAGCAGGTTGGAAACACACACACTTTCAAGAGCCAGAGATTTGCATCTGTTCTAGATTGATTCAGTTCTTCATCTTTCTAAGAAAGGTATTTTCAGGATAGAGGTTTAACCAAAAAAAAAAAAAAAAAATACAGACCCTCATCAGAAATACAGGTTCAAGGGTGGCTTCAGCAAGGAAGAGGCGAAAACTCCTGCCTTGTCTGCCAGTTGAGTTCCTCCACCTCCCCTCCTTAGTGGCTGCATTTCAGGACTTGAAAGAGCTTTGGAATCCTTTGTTGAGTGCTTCAGATGAAGTTTGTATTCAAGTTGCTTCTTAGAACTAGGCTGACTGTTTGCTTGGCCTTCATCCCCAATCTCTATGAATTCCAGCACTGCGGAACAGACATCAGTTTTAGATACCAGATACCTAAGAAGTACCTCTGTGTGGGAGGTTCTGGGGAAACAGAAGCAAACACATAGAATAATTCTATTCCCTAGAAACTCAATGAGTCAAAGAGAGAAGCAATACTGACTTCCTTTAAAAAACAAAAAAAGCACAGCTAAACTACACTGTAAATATACACCTAAGTAAGCTAGCATTTTAATCTTGAGAACTCAAAAAATCACGTTGTGTAATACACCTTAAGACACATTTTCTAGGATTTCATTTTATGAAATTAAAAAAAATGGTGGTCTTCATTCTTTTGCTGTTTTATATTTTCATTTTTGTTTAGTTGCTGTTACTATTTTTATTTCCATTATCTGTTGTTGTATCAGCTATTGTCCAGTCAAGTGGACAATAATTAGTGGTCCAAGCAGAAACCACTCTAGATACTTCAAGGAGAGAGGGATTTAAATACAAGAAATTTGTGCAGAAATAGAGACACAGACAAACGTATGGATACCAAGGGGGAAAGGAGGAGTGGAAGGAATTGGAAGATTGGGATTGACATATATACACTATTGATACTGTGTATATAAAATAGATAATTAATGAGAGCCTACTGTATAGCACGGGAAATTCTGTGGTTCTCAGTTCTCTGTGGCGACCTAAATAGGAAGGAAATCCAAAAAACAGGGGATATATGTATATGTATAGCTAATATATATACTTCACTTTGCTGAGCAGTTGAAACACAACATTATAAAGCAACTATATGCCAATAAAATTTTTTTTTTTAAATTAAAAAAAGAAATGCAAGGGATATGTTACAGAGGTAGTAGAAGGGCTGAAGGAGTGAAAAGAGGAAAGGAGGTATGTGTGGAGGAGCACACGGGAGAACCTAGCCAGAGATCAGAAAGCTGCCTTTGGGCTGAAGTCCAGGCTTCTGCACTCACAGATGAGCTGGGAGCCATATTGCCGCAGTTCGGCAGGAGCCCAGAAGGCTGTGCTCCGCCAGTGCTGCTAGGGCCTGCGGTGTGTGCAGTTGCCTGCAGTCCTCCATAGTTGCTGACAGCTGCTGCAGATATGCCAGAAGCAGGGAAAAAATGATGCATCCCTCTTCCTGCAATCCAGCCTCCAGCAGAATCTTAACTGAAAGCTAGCTAGCAAAGGGGTCTGGGAAAGGTAGTTTGCAGGCTTTCAGTTCTGGTGATAACAGAACAGTATAGGAAGTACCAAGTGTGGCCAGTGAGTAGGGATGCATTCTTAGGGATGATGAATTTGTCATGTGGGCCTGAGCGGAGAAGGCATTATTTTAATAAAGTGATAACATTCAGACAGGTGGAGAAGTGGAATGGCATTCCAGCTAACGGGTATATCCTGGGTAGAGGTGTGAAAGCAAGAATGCACAGGACATGTTCAGGGAACAGTTTCTCTGGAACTTGAAATTCTTATTGAAGGAGAGTTGGAAATAAGGTTAGAAAGGTAGGTTAAAGTCAAATTGGGGAGAAAGTATTATGACAGAACTGTCTTAAAATTAACATGGAACAGTGATTTGGCCTCGGAGAGACCATTGAGGAAACCCACGTGATAGTTCCAAGCTTTGTGATGAAAAGGACACAGCTAAGGCCACAGTAGGGGTGTTGGAGAGGAATATGCAGTCCAAGGTAGGTAAACTTTTAACTGGTATATATATCAGGGGGTTGGGGCCAGCCATTGGAGTAAATAATGAATTCTGATTGTCTTTTAGTTTTTCCATGTAAATTAACAGTGTTAATTACTTCATGATCATTGGAGGTCTCTGTTCTCTACTTAATATGCTTTTCCCTCTCTGGGATGATCCTTTAGTGAGTAAGGTTCTTCATGAGTTATATGGATCTCTGTCATAGTGGCACTTCATTAATCATGATCAAAAACTGTATTAGTAAATCTGCAACCTGTGTAACCTCTGCAGGGGCCTGGATAACTTGAGGTGACACTTTTATTACTTGGGGACACCTTTTTGGCCTTTAGACACGAATTCACTTACCCCATTTAGTGAGCGAGTATTGAGCCCTCTACTGTACGTGGTGCTAAAATTGAATGCGGTGTGGAATGGATAGGACACTGGTCCCCCTCTTCTTGGAAAATACTGCTCAGCCTTCGAGCCTTTGCATTTGCTGTTCACTCTGCCTGGAACGCTCTCCTCTCAGCCTCCCACCTTATTAACTCCCTCACTTTTTTGTTCTGTGATTTTTTTTCCCCCTTTGTTAGAATATGAACTCCGTGAGGGCAAGGATCTTTGGCTCTTTGTTCATTGCTATATCCCTAGTGCCTAATGTAGTGCCCGGCACAATAGTAGGTGATTGACAAGGCTCAGTATTTTTTTAAAAATTTATTTATTTTAATTGGAGGCTAATTCCTTTACAGTATTGTGGTGGTTTTTGCCATACATTGACATGAATCAGCCATGGGTGTACATGTGTTCCCCATCCTGAACCCCCCTCTCACCTCCCTCCCCATCCCATCCCTCTGGGTCATCCCAGTGCACCAGCCCTGAGCGCCCTGAGCGCCCTGTCTCATGCATCAAACCTGGACAAGGCTCAGTATTTTTTTGTTGAGTGGTTGAAGAAGTGAATAGGGGCATCTCGGGAACTGAATAAAGGCCACAGTAGTTAGAGTCTAGTGAGAAAGAACTAGAATGGCAGGGATGAGATCCCACAGGGATGGGTAAGACTTTGGGGTTTTATTAGAAGGGCGGAGGGAATGCTGAGGGGTTGTAAGCAGTAGGTCAGCAGGGACAGATCTGTACTCTTAAAAAGGTAATCTCCTGCTCTACGGAGTACGGGGTTGCAGAGAGCAGTAGAGTGGGAAGGGCACTTGAGGCTGTGGGGATCTAGCTTCCCTGCCGGTGGGTATGTTTTCTTTCTCAGCTGTTGAATTTGAGTGTCTGTTCCAAGGGTAGGGATTGATTGTTATCAGTCTGATTATAATTGCATGCACTCAGGTTATCATTTGCCCCAAGAGACCTACCTGTCTCCTTGAAGAACATCATTGTCCAGTGAACCTGCTGACGGACGAAAGCTGTCCAGATAGTCAAGATAGCTTGGTTGTGAGATGCCGTTTAACTTGCTTGTATCTGTGTGCACCTCCCCTCCCTTCTGTGAGATTTAATGACCTAGTTGGGGAGAAAGTCCAGGCCGCTTGGCTACTCTCCAAGTGTTCTACCACTAAAATGTTGGTATTACCTTGCTCAGAATTCTTCTGAATCATTTGCAGGCATGGTAAGTGGTTTTCTAAACTTTGATTTTGCCGCTTTGAAGACTGTGTGTGCTAGTACTTCTCTCTATAGGAATTTGAGTTTCTTTGGTTACTGGAAGAAGGCCTTTCACTCGCCTCTGCTGTTCAGAATGCAGTTGAGTAGCCCGTGATAGGTAGGAATGTTTCTGCCTCCTGACATGGTAGTTGGCAAAGTAGGAGAGGCAGCTCTTTATAAAGGTCACTTTGGAAGAGTATTATTTAGGTACTTAGCATTCTTGGCATTCTTGTGGAATGATACAGGTTTATGGCCTTTTTATTAAGTTCTTAAAATTGAATAATCTTTAATTAGAAGCAAGCACATATAAAACTTTGCGACTCCAGACAACACTGGCCTTACTGTATTAGATTATAGAGGAAGGTTTGCGCCTGTAGAAATATGGGCATTGGAGGAGGAATCAGAAAGGGTGCGAGAAGGCTATATTGAACACATCCTAGCCCTGTCCAGGCCATCAGCTCACTACAGCCTTGACTGTGTGGAATGTGGAACATATACCTTTAAAGCTCAATTGCCTTTTGATTGCTTCTGACTAGACTGTTAGCTCATATGATTCAGCTGGTTGAGTTGAGCTTTTGTTAATAGTATGGAAAATGGCATTCAGTAGCTTTAAAAAAATTTTTTTAAACTCATGTTACTATAAGACTTGACAAACCGTGATACATAAATTTGAATCATCATCTTTGAAATGGTCTGCTCTTATGTTTTAAATAAGACAGTGGAGGAATATATAAATTCAAGGACTAAGTTATTACAACCCCCTTCACAGCCCCAGCGCCCCTGGCGCCCCCACCCCCCAAAAAAAAGAGATGACAGCAAGAGAAGTCCCACCATACTCTTGTGTAAGATTCTTCACTGGACAAAAAGGACTCAGAAAAGTGTGTATCATCTTTTCATCCAAGTGTAACTCAGGATGTCCTTAATGAGGAAAACTGACTGGTTGATGTATTTGACCGAGCATTTTGGCATAAACAAGTTGTATATAAGTTTACCTACTGATTCCTGTGCTCTTTAGGGGAGTTGGTAGCCAGAGGGATCATGCTGTTGTGGACAACAAAATTAAGCCTTTGATAGGCTCTTTCAGTGGTGGGTTTTCTGAACAGAAAGTCAGTTGAATTGCAGGAGCAAGTGAGCAGTCTGAGGATTTGGGAAAAAAGCCCCCTGAATACTGAAAGTGAAGGAGCTGAGCTAAGTCACATCTAATCACCACACCCTCTCCCTTCTACCAATCGTAGTAGTCACATAGCCATGTTATAAATGGTTTCGTTTAAACATAGTTGGTGCTGTAGGTAGTTAAACTCAGTTTACTGATAGGATTGTAACATGTTGCTGTATTTTTCTATTCCGTTTTTTCAAGTGTGAGTTAAAAATCAGTAGCTATTTGTTGTACATCGATTTTAAGACTTCTCCAAAGAAAGGAGCTGTGCTGTATTCCCAGGGCCACGTGTAACCTGGGGAGTGGGAGCTGAAGTCAAGGAGGGGGCACTCACAGGTTTATTATGCTGGGATGGAACAATGTGAGCCTTCTGTGCACAGGTAGCTGAGAAAGGTGCAGTGTCACCTCATGTGAGTATGGTTTTGATAATTTGAACTCAGAGACATGGTTTTCTGAGTAGCAGCCAAATCCATGAGGTCAGGTGACTTCCTCTTGTAGGTAGGACAGCCGTCATGGAAGAGTAGGCTGGACCTGTTTTCCTTCTGAAGTCTGAAGGCTGCACCACTGGTTAGAGATGACTCATTGGCTTTCATGAAAGTTACTGGCCACGGGCTTTCAAGGAATGGTGGTTGATAAGGAGGAACTAGGTACTATTCTGATGTGTTATCTAAGGGAAAATCATGAAGCTAGCATTTTATAGGAAGTGCCGTTTATTATATTCCTCATATGACCACAATGTTTTCTTAGTTTTGAACTCCCCAACAGGACATATTTGAGAGTTTGACGTTTATCTTGAAGTAATAGGTGCCGTATGGAACATCCAGCAGAAGCTCATGAAAGTATAGCTACGGTGAGGGACGGAGGTTGTAGCTGCCATAAACGGTACTGACTGGAGGACACTCCTTTTTGTCCCCTTTGTGATCATCTTGATTCTGGGATTTGATTAACCCGTCCCTGGCAGAGAGCGGTGTGTAGAAACAGCCCAGGGCTGGGGGTGAGGTCAGGGAGGCCTCGCCTGGAGCTGGGCTGACCGCAGCCCCAGTGACTTCCCTTTTCGTCTTCAGCTTCCTCATCCGTTACCTGAAGGAGTCGGCTGCCAGCTGTCCGCAGCTCTGCACAGATCGGTTCATCTAGATGTCCTCTTAGTTGTTAATCCCAAGAAGAATCTTAGGAATTTTTTTTTGGCCAGTTTTCTTCAGATTTTGCTTCTTATTTATCTGCCCTTTCCCCTTGGCCGGCTTCCTTGACAGTGAGACACAGGGTCATCAGCTTAAGTATGGGAAGGAAATTATGGCCTTGAGCACAGTCAGAAAGAATCTGGCTCTCAGGCACTTCCTGTGAGCCACCACTAAATTACAAAGACTGGGCCCTGACAAGGCTTTTCAAAGGGGTGTCTCACACCGCGACTGTGTCAGCAATTCCATCGTGAGCAGTTGTTTTTCGTGGTGCTTATTATGACCAGGTTTGAAGTGGCCTTTACATGGAAAGCATTTACCCAGTGGGGTGAGTGAGGTAAAATAGCAGAGAGAGAGAGATGGAGGGAGGCCGAGAGTACAGGGACTGCTTTCAGAATTCCCTCTTTCAGCCTGCACCGGGTGTGCCGCTCTTGCTCAGAGTCCTGGGGCTTCCTCAGAGGATGAAGTCCAGACGCTCCTTATTGTGACGGCGCCCACCAGGCAGGTTGGCCCCCACCTCTCCCACCGTCCCTGCCTCGCGTGCTCTCCGTTCGGTTCTTTGGCCAGGACAGTGTGGTAGAGCGGGGAGACAGGCCTGGGCGCGGGGATTTAGGGGTGCGGGAGGTGGCAGACCTGGGCCTGTCAGGTGAGGCTGCACCCCTTACCAGCCACGTTACTTCCTTTCTCTCTGTGTCAGTAGTCACTCCTCTGCCTGAGTTTCCTGAGTGAGAGTTTCAAAAAAAGGAGCCTGGGGACAGGCAAGAGGCTCTTTTTGACCCACGTTTCTTTGGTAGAATCTTGGGAATTAGACCACCAAATGTCTGATCATTAGATTGGTTTTTGAACCATGAAGTTTTTTGAGCTTTAAAAAAAAAAAAATTGTAGAATTTGAAAAATTTTTTTCTTTTTATGTGGAATCTAAGCATATAAAGTAGATCAAATTGAGCTGCTCTGCTTAAATGCAGGGAGGTCTGATGTTCCACCTGTTCAGCCTTCTCCATGGCCCTGAAGAACTGCCAGTTGCATCTGGGGCCCTCCAGGGCACTTGCTCCTCAACCCTTCCTCTCACTGATACGTGAGGATTAGAGTCACCTGTTTGACAGGACCCCAGGCAGAGGCCTAGTGTAGAAGGGGGAGAATGCATCCCAGTGGTGGAGAGAGGGCCGGGTTCAGATTCCAGCTCTACTTGCTAGCTCTGTGAGCCTGTGTTTCTTCATTTCTCCGAACTATATCCTTTTGTAAAAAGAAAAAAGACTGTAAAGAAAACTGTATAAAGCATGTGCAGTTTGAACAGCTATGAAGTGAATGCGCTACCCATGTAACCAACCCAGGTCAGGAAATAGAAGCTCCATCCGTGCCCTTTTTCTATCACACCTCCTTTCCTAGCCTTAAATAGTGAGGTGGTAAATATTCAAGTAAGAAATAATGTTTTTCGTAATGCCTGTTTGTTAATTGTGCCTACATGTAACATTTTTTCATTTAAAAAATGATTTTGTGTTATATTAATTTATAAGTCCATCACCTCTAGACAATTGGGATAAATACCTCAATTTAGAAGATTTTCAAAAATGATGACTTTGAGCCTAAGGCGTGATTTTTGTGCTAATTCCAGGCTCCTTCCCATATTCTGTCTTGTAACTGTTCATTTTCCATTTCTCTCAGACCTCTGCTTTTAACAGTGTTTTGAAACAAGGCAAGTATATAAGTAACTGAAGCTCCTAGAAAATGGGAAGGAGAAATATAACTATTGGTTTTGTTAGTGTGAGTCCTAAATAAGTTTTTTTAAGCTGTGAATTCTTTGTTCCCTACTAAAGTTTAGTGGATTTAAAAGTTTTTCTTTTCTGTTTCTGTGTGACCATTGTTCTTATCTTCAGTACAGAAGATAAAAATAAATAACAATAATAAAACCAACGGTTCTTATTTTAAAAGTTTATACATGTGCATAACTTTTTACTAGCAGTGGTCTGTTTTAGGACTGGCAGTTTATAGAGTCATGCAAATAAGTAGCGAGGAATAATTAGAAATAATGTGCTGAAATCCTGTTGTCTAAAACTGCCACCAGGGGTATTGACTACTGACGCTTACTGTTGGACTTAATTCGACCTATTTTCCCCAGTTGAAGAAATGCCTGTTTCTCCCTCAGCAAGACACATTTGGCTGGGTGGCGCCTCCACTCTTGTATATTCAGATAAGTTTTTATGGAGAACGTTCCTTCAAAAAACTTTTTTTTTTCTGCTGAGTTTTTTTTTTTTAAATTGAATCGATCAGAAGTGCTCAGAAGCAATTGCTGAGATAAATTTATAGCTTTACTGTTTCAAAATCTAAATGTAAAATTGACCTGAATACCAGGGAATTCAAAGGTAAGACATGGCTCTATTTTTGTGTCTTGGTTTGGTAAGATTTTCAGCTCACTTTATTAACGGTAGATAGGCTGTGATACCAAGGTGGGCTCGAGTGGTCTCTGTTTCCATTTGGTCTTGGTGTTACATTTCCTTTGGCATGGAGTAGTTTTGCAGGTTATTAGAAGTTGTTGTTGTTGTTAATGTAGGTAACTGGGAGAAACTGTGCTGCATCAGTGAGAAGAGCTTCTCAGCCTTTGGTTTTGCCTTTGTTTATAGTGGCTTTGATCAGAGCCTAATCAGAACTCCAGAATTACCTGAGAGAAAGCTGCTGAGGATAAAGTTTAAGGAAGTGCTTTTGCTGAAAGCAACTCCCTTCATTCATCAGAGGAATTTGATTTCATCCTGTGAATAACTTGGCTTAGAAATTTTGTTTCTTTGGGGACCAGCTTGTAGAATTCTGCATGAGAACTATGTCATGGTGGAAAATGGGCTATTTGCTTAATTCTGTGTGGGCCGGCTCTGATGGTAAGATAGCATAGCTATGTTTTTCTACCCTGGAACATGGAGGTATCTTTACCAGGGTTTGTGGGGGGAAGTGAGTCAAGAGGATCATTAAGGGATATTGGTAAAAAATTATATATGTAACGTCAGAGAATCTTTCATAGCTGTTCTTTAAAAAATTAACTTTGGGCCAGATTATATTCAACACAGACATCTCAATCATCAATCCTTGAAAATTGTTTTTGATCCGTTTGTATTTTCTGCATTGCGCAGAAAGGAAGAGCTGAGTGCACATGCATACCCAGTGTCCAAGAATAGCCCATCTGCTGTATGAGATTACATGTCTCAAGACCAGATTGTTGAAACACTTAACTTAGTCTTTCCAAAGATGCAGGTGACGCATTTCAGAGATCTCCTGTTCCCAGAGCCCTGGGGCCAGGTGGGTTGTGGTGAGGAGATCCTCCCCCTTTACTAACCAGGTGTAGTGTCTGTGGCCAGTGCAGCCAGAGGCCTGTGGAGCCCTGTAGAGTGGGAGCGCCACCGAACTCTTCTGGGCTAATGTGTGCTCTTTGCTGCCTTTGTAAATCTGTGGCTTTCTGCCCCTTCCCCATCATACTGTTTTAATTTGCATTGGCCTGAACGGTAGAAATAAAATCGCTGAATTCAAATGATGTTTTCTTTCATGTATTGATAAGATGATCAGTTCCTTAGACTGTGTTGATTTGTTGGGTGAGGAGTTGAGGTAGCAGTGTTACCAACAATAAATCACACTGGTGGAATAAAAGATTATTTTCATGTTAGATGCTCACAGGTGAAAATACAGTCTGTCCGTTGTCTGAGCCCTGCTGCCCTTTTTCTACCTGCCAGGCTTGGAGGACTCTGTGCAGACAGTATGTCCGTTTTGGTCACCATCGTTCATGCCCTTCACGTCCTTAGAACACCTGGGCCGTCTCTCACAGCCCCACCAGTCTTTTCTGTACCAGTTCAGATTTTACTTCTGCTCTGACACCATTCCCAGTCTACCCCAGATCTGAATGATCTCCTCTCCTTTCTCTGGATCCGCAGAAGTGGTCTATGCCATTTATTGTCTGGTCTAGTTATTGTTTAAGTTTAAAATACTGTGTCTCTAATAAATTATTAGATTCCCAACTTCAAGTGCAGTGCCCTTTTTCTATTTTGTTTCATCACATTGTCTTAGATGTAAGTATGTATTTGATTTGGTTGGTAGACAGGTTCTCAATTCTAAGAACTGGAGACTACAGTAATAAAAAAAATGGTTAAGGTCTTTGAAATATTATGAAGGAAGAAGAGAATTTAGCTGCTCTGGAACTGGGGCCATCAAATGGCCTACCTTTCTCTTTTATTCAGCCTTAAAGACTATGTTGTGCTTGTTGAGTTTGATGTAGTCATTTCAAAAGACACTTCTGCAGTAAAGAAAAGGGCATTACTTCAGGTTTTGACAGAAATCACACAGAGGAAGTGAAGACTCACTCTGGTGGGTCTGTATTTTGTTGTCAGGTTCATAGGATGATAATTCCTATTTACAGTTAAATACTCTGATACATTATTTGTGCACATTAAGTTTCTGTAAATTTATCTGGATTTCACAGATGAATGAATTGAATAAACGAGGACCTTTGGACTCTTAATTTCTTTTTGTAAAGAAGAACCCAAGTAAAACATTTATAAATTTTACTTTAACATTTAATAATATGAAAATAGAAACACTGGGTTTTGAAAGATTATTTTGTTTCAATTCAGTGGCTCAGTGAAACAGAGAGTAGTGTTTTCTTGTTACTTGAGTTTTTTTTTTTTTTTTTATTACTCGAGTTTTTACAGTGCATCCTTTCTGGCCTGATTGGAAAGTAAATTCCTCTGAAAAGTTCTCCTTGAGGAATTTCTCTTATGGGGAAAATGCTTCCTGGTTAGAGCCCCTCGTTTTGTTCTCCCTCTCCCCTCTGTGGAGCGATGAGTCTTACTATTGAGGATGAATCTCCTTAATGCAGACGTTTTAACCAGCTGCTGATGGTAATTCATAGCTTTGAAAATCCATTCAGAAATTTAACGTGGTGAGAAGTATGAGGTATTGAGGACATTTAGAAAATGCTGTGCTTTCTGTTAGATTACAATGTGTATTTCCAATCCTTTCTCCTATTGGAACTAAGAAAACTTGTGGTAACAAAGATTTTGCTTCCTTTGCTAGTGTCGCACTATGAAATTATTTCCTTATATTATCGTATAACGTATAATTATTATACAGTGTTGTATTATTAGTTTTGGTGGTGTTCGGTATATGGTTGTTTGAAATGAAATGCCTCTCTGTTCTTCTCATAGGTAGAGAGAGTAGTTTTGGTTATGAATAGTGCTGGTAGATCTGTGTCTTACAGGGCATTCCAGATTACAGAGCAAGAAACATTTCCTCTTGGGTAGGGGGTCGGGAGTGTGAGGTCGGGGCTGGGAGGGTGAAGCGGACGCTGGCAGGCTGTTGACAGTGTGAGCTTGAGCGGCCACGGTGACGCTGGATCTCTGGCGTTTCTGTGTCCTGTGAACTGTGTGCCATCTTGGGAATGTTGCCACTGCTTGCCCTGGGTGTTTTGTAGAGGTGTTAAAAACGAGACACCCTCCTCTTACCTTCCAGTTGAGGTGCTCTTTGGGGAGCTAGTGTCTTGGCTAAACAAGTCACATAAACAATGCCGGAAGCTTGGTGACAGGTTCTAAAAGAGTTCTCAGAAGTTGGCATTATGTTTTAGTTCAGCATTTATTTGTGACAAAGAATCGAGAATTCTTCTGGAGTGTTTTCCTTTCTGAAGTAGTTGACCTATGTGAAGCTAAATGTTAGGTTCTGTGTTTTTATTTTTCCAATACAAGTAGCTCAGTAAAGCTTAAAGATAAAAGGAGTTACTGTTTAAAGGAATATTTTTTTCCTCCTCTGCCGTTAACTCTTCAGTTTTGAAAGGATTAGTATTGGCAAATTATTAGAATGGGTGTTTAGATTGTGCTGTTTGAGTAGCTTAGTTGCCCACGAAGAACACTGGTTCCCATCAGATTTAAACTCTGAAGACATTGTGAAGTCTTGAACATACCCCGTCTTCTACTTTTTCTTTGTGGTCTTCAGATCATTAAATTTAGTGACTCAGCTAATTCTTTTTACCCACCTCTTAGAAAAGTTGAACGTGTTTGTGACCAGGCACTTAAGGTTATTTCCTTTAAACCAAGTGTTGAGATGTTTTTAGATTTATAACAGTCTTTGTTTACCATGTAATTCAGTCCAATTGAGGAACTAGTAAAACTGCATTATCCAGACATCAAAGACAGACATGTAAGAAGAGTATACTTGGACCAGGGAAACTATTAGGTTTCTAACAAGTGGAAAGGTACCAGATGTCCAAAAATTAACCACTCCTATGCTAGCTAATTCTCATTTCTTACAGCTTTTTTAGTTTAGCCAGCAGCATTCTGGGTTTAAAATAGCAGTTGCTACATTCTTGAGAGTTGAGAGTGTTTTCTTTTCTTTAGCGTCATTCAGATAACTGAGACTTTGACTTGAATGGACTAAATAGAAATCCTGCCATTAAAAAATTGTTAAGTGACAGGGCGTTGAATGGACTATACTTTTTAATTTAGTTCAGAATTGAGCCACTGTCTTTATTTCTTGAGGTTTACAAGCAGGTTGTGGTTTCGTATTCCTGAGATGATGATTTAACCCACTTTCCAGAGGGTAAGTGGGATGATTTGCCAGCTGCATGTGGCATTTGCCTGAAGTAGGACCCGTGTTACCAAGTTGCATTTCATGATTGGTCAAGTGGGTGACCTTGGGTCCTGCCAGACCCTGAGGTGAGGGATTGTAGAGAAAGGCTCTGGTAGGGGAGCGCCCTTGACTCTTCAAACTTCCGTCAGCATTCCTGCCTGACTCTCCTCATTATGTGTGCTACTGAGTAATGTGCAAAAAGCAGTTCGATTTTGTACAAATCTTTCCAGGTATTTCAGAGATGTATGTAAACATGCATTAGATATTCATAAGCATCTTATAATTTTACTTACGTAAACAATCACCCAGGGAGGTGGAGAGTCGGGAGACTGGGTTTTTCTCTTTCCCAAAGATACTGTGCTTGTTCCTGCTGAAGTCTGGTGCCCAGCTTTTATAGGAGCAGGCCATTAGGTTATCTGGAGGCTGTTGCTTGCAGGCTCTGAGATTTCTCTTTTGAAAATGGTCAGTTTTCCAACAAATAAAAATAAATGGGAAAAAAAAAAAAAAGAAAATGGTCAGTTTTTACATACCATCTAGCAACATTTTGTCTCCAATAGAGGGCTTGACTTTCTGGTTTATCAAAGGAAGCCATGGATGTTTGGGAAAGGTCTTTGACCTTTCAAAGTTATCATCACAGGGGCCAGCTGCTCTCCCATTTGTTACCCCCTTGTATCAGTCAGAGTAACATGTGGTGGTCTGACTTCCTGTGGCATTTCTTGTGAGACAGGTTCACAGAAGTATATTAAGGTTGTAGAAATGCTGGGTTCCTACCAAGCATAAATGAGATTCAAAAGAAGATTGCTCTGTTTATTTTAAGATCTTCTCTTTGGGAATGTCTCAGGAGACTGTTTCTTTGGCTACAGGTTTGGCAGCTACACAGTCATATTTACCTGTGTAAGTAGACTGCGGCGCAGTGTAAACTGTAGCAGCCAGAAGACCATTTATGTAGAGGCGGCCAAAGATTACGCATTTTCCTTACTTCAGCTGGAAGGTTGCTGAAGACTTCATAAGACATTATCATAACTTTTCATTACTTCAACTATTCAGCCTTTAGGTCCTTTAAGGTGCCACTTCTCAGCCACACTCTGTGGCTCCCCGTAGCCTTTGGGGAAGAATCGAAGCTCTTTGAAAGTGGCTTCATCTGGTCCCTGCTTACCTGCTAATGCATCTCCCCCATCTCCCCCACACGCTCTGTTTCAGCTGATTCTCCCGTGGGCTGCGCCCTTTTCTGGGGAGAGAGGAGTCTCTGCACATCTCATCCCCTCCACATCTCTCCCGAGGTGGAACTTCCTACTGCAAGGCTTTCCTAAGTCTAAAAGGCTGAGTTTGGGGGCTCTTTAATATGCTCTAAGAGTCATTCATTAATTCAATTAATTATTTGAATTGAATTATTTGAATTCAGTCAATTCATTAATTCATTCCTTTAGTAAATATTTGTGTCAAGCATGACATCATAGCCTGCAGACACAGAAGTGAACAAGGCAGGGTGATGGGTTCTGTCCTCACAGAGTTTATGTTCTTGTCAGAGAAAGAAACCCCTTATTCACACACACAACGCTCCCCCTGCTTTTTTTTTTTAAGCTTTTTATTTAGAAATAATTACAAACTTTAAAAAATGAAAACAATACAAAGAAATATCCTGTGCATTTTACTCAGATTCACCTATTGTTAATATTTTACTTCATTTGCATTATTCTTTCTCAATATATAGATGTAATTTTTTTTTTAACCAGTCATGATCATTATGGTCTTTTCCCTCTTAATACTTCAGTGTGCATTTCCTAAGAAAAGAGCTCTTCTCTCATGTGATAGTTATAAACTGCATAAGTTTACACTGATAAAATACTTTTTATCTAATTCTAGTCATAGTATAGTGTCATTAATTGATCTAATGATGTGCTGTGTAGCCTTCCTCCTCCAGCCCCTCCACCCCCAACCCGTATAGAATTCAGTTCAGGATTTGATAGTCGCACTTACTTATAATGCCTCTGTAGCCTCCTGTTGTCTGGAATATTTCTTTACAAAGCCATTCTTTGTCTAGTATGACATTGATTTTTTTTTTAAACAGGACGCCACCACCACCACCATCACCTTAATAGAATCTTGCTCATTTTGTGCTTGTCTGGCATTTCCTGGTGATAAGGCAGAGGTGTAAGGCACTCAGGCCATCACACTGCGCGCGGATGTTGTGTCCTCCAGGGGTGTCATATCTGGAGGCCCCTGGTGTCCTTCTGGCCTCTTTGATGGTGATCGTTTTCACTACTCTCAGAGTGTTGTCCACTATCTCCACCGTATAATTAGCATTTGTTTTTCTTCTTCCCTTTGCATCTTTTAAGTAGTCTATCAGGAGAATCCTCACTTCTGTACTGCTCCTAATCAAAATTTCCCCCCTAGGTTAGTGTTAAGTGATAATTGTCTGATGCAGTAGTATGAACCCAAGCTCCTATTTTTTGCAGTGGGTTGTAATTCATTTCTGTGCTTAATCATTTTGGTGTCCAGAGTGTCCCGGATTTGACCAGTCGGTGCCCCTTCAGACCGCTTTCTGTGTCCTGGTGAGGTACCCTATCATCCTTTCAAGCACTTCCTTCCCTCCTTGTACAACAGGTTGTTAGAGGCTCATATTGTCCACTCCTCCCCTAGCCCTGGAGGCCGCCATCTCTTCACGGAGCGTACAGGCCCTTGTTTTGGTCCTCAGCACATTGCTTCCTGAGGTGTCTCCCTCCAGTCGATGATACAGTACCTCTCTGAAGGTACACAGATGTCAGCCTTAGTTTACTTGCTCTTACAGTTTCACCTAGCTTAAGGCCTGGTATATTTGATATTTACTATATTTATTTGTTGAAGAAGAAAATTGGGTTTTGCTTGTTTGGTGATTAAAATTGGGTTCAAAATTATGATACTGATTGGTTTTCTTTTCTTCTCTCTCCCATCCAGGAAGAAATGTTGGCTATTCGGCGATGAAAAGTGGCAAAAACTGACCTCGTACTGGTATACAGACACTATGAGATCTGACACTTTTGCTTCGTGGGCAGCCAGCCCCCACTGATAATGTGGGGAAGCCTTTGGGTCCACAGGAAAACACTAATCTGATCTTGGAACTGGCGGATTGTGGCAGGATGTGTCGACGATGATGATGGCAAGAAAGCAAGATGTCCGCATTCCCACCTACAACATCAGCGTGGTGGGATTGTCTGGGACGGAGAAGGAGAAGGGCCAGTGTGGCATTGGGAAGTCTTGTTTGTGCAACCGCTTCGTGCGCCCGAGCGCGGACGAGTTTCATTTGGACCATACCTCTGTCCTTAGCACCAGTGACTTTGGTGGGCGAGTGGTCAATAATGACCACTTTCTCTACTGGGGAGAAGTCGGCCGTTCCCTGGAGGATTGTGTGGAATGTAAGATGCATGTTGTGGAGCAGACCGAATTCATTGATGATCAGACATTTCAACCTCATCGGAGCACAACCCTGCAGCCGTATATCAAGAGAGCTGCTGCAACCAAGCTTGCATCAGCTGAAAAACTCATGTACTTTTGCACTGACCAGCTGGGGCTGGAGCAGGACTTTGAGCAGAAGCAAATGCCAGATGGAAAGCTGCTGATTGATGGTTTTCTTCTTGGCATTGATGTTAGCAGGGGCATGAATAGGAACTTTGATGACCAGCTCAAGTTTGTCTCTAATCTCTACAATCAGCTCGCAAAAACAAAAAAGCCTATTGTGGTTGTCCTGACGAAGTGTGATGAGGGTGTTGAGCGGTACATTAGAGATGCGCATACTTTTGCCTTAAGCAAAAAGAACCTCCAGGTTGTGGAAACCTCTGCAAGATCCAATGTAAATGTGGACTTAGCTTTCAGCACCTTAGTGCAACTCATTGACAAGAGTCGGGGAAAGACAAAAATCATTCCGTACTTTGAAGCGCTCAAGCAGCAGAGCCAACAGATAGCTACAGCAAAAGACAAATATGAGTGGCTGGTGAGTCGCATTGTGAAAAACCACAACGAAAACTGGTTGAGCGTCAGCCGAAAGATGCAGGCCTCTCCCGAGTACCAGGACTATGTCTACCTGGAAGGGACTCAGAAAGCCAAGAAGCTGTTTCTCCAGCACATCCATCGCCTCAAGCACGAGCACATTGAGCGCAGGAGGAAGCTGTACCTGGCAGCCCTGCCCTTGGCTTTTGAGGCTCTTGTCCCCAACCTAGACGAAATAGACCACCTGAGCTGCATAAAAGCCAAGAAGCTGCTGGAGACCAAGCCAGAGTTCCTGAAGTGGTTTGTGGTGCTTGAGGAGACGCCGTGGGATGCCACCAGCCACATTGACAACATGGAGAATGAGCGGATTCCCTTCGACTTAATGGACACCGTCCCTGCAGAGCAGCTCTACGAGGCCCACTTAGAGAAGCTGCGGAACGAGAGGAAACGGGCTGAGATGAGAAGGGCGTTTAAAGAAAACCTGGAGACCTCTCCTTTCATCACTCCTGGCAAGCCTTGGGAAGAGGCCCGCAGTTTTATTATGAACGAAGATTTCTACCAGTGGCTAGAGGAATCTGTTTACATGGATATTTATGGCAAACACCAAAAGCAGATTATAGACAAAGCGAAGGAAGAGTTTCAGGAGCTGCTGCTGGAATACTCAGAGTTGTTTTACGAGCTGGAGCTGGATGCCAAGCCCAGCAAGGAGAAGATGGGAGTCATCCAGGATGTGCTTGGGGAGGAACAACGGTTTAAAGCGTTGCAGAAGCTCCAGGCGGAGCGGGACGCCCTAATTCTAAAGCACATTCATTTCGTGTACCACCCAACCAAGGAGACGTGTCCTAGCTGCCCCGCCTGCGTGGACGCTAAGATTGAGCACTTGGTTAGTTCTCGGTTTATCCGACCATCTGACCGGAATCAGAAGAATTCACTCTCCGACCCCAACATTGATAGAATCAACTTGGTGATCTTGGGCAAGGACGGCCTTGCCCGGGAGTTGGCCAATGAGATTCGAGCTCTTTGTACAAATGATGACAAGTATGTAATAGACGGGAAAATGTATGAGCTCTCCCTGAGGCCAATAGAAGGGAACGTCAGACTTCCCGTGAACTCTTTCCAGACACCAACGTTTCAGCCCCATGGTTGTCTCTGCCTTTACAATTCAAAGGAGTCTCTGTCATATGTGGTAGAGAGTATAGAGAAGAGCAGAGAGTCCACACTTGGCCGGCGAGATAATCACTTAGCCCACCTCCCCCTGACCTTAATCTTGGTTAACAAAAGAGGAGACACCAGTGGAGAGACGCTGCACAGCCTAATACAGCAGGGTCAGCAGGTGGCCAGCAAGCTTCAGTGTGTCTTTCTCGACCCTGCTTCCGCTGGCATCGGTTACGGGCGCAACATCAACGAGAAGCAGATCAGTCAGGTTTTGAAAGGTCTCCTGGACTCCAAGCGTAACTTAAACCTGGTCAGTTCTACCGCTAGCATCAAAGACCTGGCTGATGTTGACCTGCGAATTGTCATGTGTCTGATGTGTGGGGATCCTTTTAGTGCAGATGACATACTCTTTCCTGTCCTTCAGTCTCAAACCTGTAAGTCTTCCCACTGTGGAAGCAGCAACTCTGTTTTACTTGAACTCCCAATCGGACTACACAAGAAGCGCATTGAACTGTCTATTCTTTCATACCATTCCTCATTTAGCATCCGAAAAAGCCGATTGGTCCATGGGTACATTGTTTTCTACTCAGCCAAACGTAAGGCCTCCTTGGCTATGTTACGTGCCTTTCTCTGTGAAGTGCAGGATATTATCCCCATTCAGCTGGTTGCACTCACTGACGGCGCTATAGATGTCCTGGATAATGACTTAAGTCGGGAGCAGCTAACCGAGGGGGAGGAGATCGCTCAAGAAATTGACGGGAGGTTCACGAGTATCCCCTGTAGCCAACCCCAGCATAAACTTGAGATCTTCCACCCCTTTTTTAAAGATGTGGTGGACAAAAAGAACATCATTGAGGCTACGCATATGTACGACAATGCTGCCGAGGCCTGCAGCACCACTGAAGAGGTGTTTAACTCCCCTCGGGCAGGCTCCCCGCTCTGCAACTCCAACCTGCAGGACTCAGAGGAGGACATCGAGACCCCGTCGTACAGCATGTTTCGAGAAGACACACCACTGCCCTCTCTGTCCAAAGACCATTCCAAGCTCTCTATGGAACTGGAGGGAAATGATGGGCTGTCCTTCATCATGAGCAACTTTGAGAGTAAACTGAACAACAAGGTACCTCCACCAGTCAAACCAAAGCCTCCTGTCCATTTTGAAATCACCAAGGGGGATCTGTCTTACTTAGACCAGGGCCACAGAGATGGACAGAGGAAGTCTGTCTCGTCAAGCACCTGGCTACCTCCAGATGGGTTCGATCCTTCTGATTATGCTGAACCCATGGACGCTGTGGTCAAGCCAAGGAATGAGGAAGAAAACATATACTCGGTGCCCCACGACAGCACACAGGGCAAGATCATCACCATCCGGAACATCAACAAAGCCCAGTCCAATGGCAGCGGGAATGGTTCCGACAGCGAAATGGACACCAGCTCCTTGGAGCGGGGCCGCAAGGTATCCATCGTGAGCAAGCCAGTGTTGTACAGGACGAGATGCAGCCGGCTGGGGAGGTTTGCCAGTTACCGAACCAGCTTCAGCGTGGGGAGCGATGATGAGCTTGGGCCCATCCGAAAGAAAGAGGAGGATCAGGCATCCCAGGGCTATAAAGGAGACAATGCTGTCATTCCATACGAGACCGACGAAGACCCGAGGAGGAGGAATATTCTTCGCAGTCTAAGAAGAAACACTAAGGTAAGACACGACTTTAGAGCTCTAGGAGTGACTTGCACAGCGTCTTGGTGAGAGTTCATTGATGATGACAAAGATTTTCAAGGACAGCTTACCCTGGTTAAAAATCGCTGTGTGTGTTTCCTCCTTGACTTGCCTTAGAAAGTAAACAGTGTTGAAATGATACAAATGAACTTAGAAAGTAAACAGTGTTGAAATGATACAAATGAACTTAGAAAGAGACAGACTTAGGGAAGGGAAGTTGGAGAATAGAAGGGATATTCAGGGAGTTTGGGATCTACACATACACACGGCTGTATTTCAAATGGATCACCAACAAGGACTATGGTACAGCACGTGGAACTCTGCTCAAGGTTATGTGGCAGCCTGGGTGGAAGGGGAGTTTGGGGGGAGAATGGACGCGTGTATATGTATGGCTGAGTTTCTTCCTTGTTCACCTGAAACTGTCACAACATTGTTAATTGGCTATATCCTAATACAAAATAAAAAGTTGGGAAAAAGTAAGTAAACAGTGTCTCAGGAAGCTACTGCTGGTAGCTCTCAAGTGGTGAGGACATTTTGGAGAGATAACCTGAGAAGTCTTTGTCCAAAACAGTAGTTAGGTAATTACTGAAATGAGCAGATCACTCAATTACTGAAACGAGCTTGTCAGTATCCGGACAAGCAGCTAAACTGGTGATGACGTGCTTGGCCTTTCTTCACTGAAACACGAGAATCCAGCATCATAGTCCTTAGTCTTTGACTGAGAAAGGAACATTTCATCCATACATTCTCCTTCTCCCCCTTGATGATCTGTAAAGGTTGCTGCATTTTAGATAGGGAAAAATTGGATGATGATTTTATTTGCACACGTAAAATCATTGAAAGGTCTCCAGGTACATAAATGAAAAATAATCTTGCCTCTGCGGGTTATAGACCTGTCCCATGTTTGTGAAATCAGAGTGCCCTGCAGCGCTTTAAGTGAATCGCTACTACTTGGAGATTTGATTTAGGGACCACAGGTGGGGCGGAAAGGGGAAAGTCAGCTGTGTGTGTTAGGAATGTCGGGCCTGCCGTCAGATGTGGAACAGCCCCCGTGCAGCGGCACGGGGAGTCTCTCTACCTTGTGTGGAGCTGCAGTGTGAAGGGCAGTGTGCTCTGTCCTTGTGGGCTTAGACCTTGAGATCTAAAAGCATTTCCCAACTTTATTCCCCCCCACTTAGAGTAGGGGAAACACCCTTCATTTCTCAGAGGAGGCCGTGTCAGTGAGACGCCACGCAGAACTCTCACACGCAGGCCCTCCCCCAGCGTTGTGTATGCAGGGGTCCCCCGCCTCCAGGCTGCCAGCTGGTACCTCCTGTCAGATCTGCGGTGACATTAGATTAGAAATAAAGTGCACCCTAACGTAATGTGCGTGAATCATCCAGGAACCATCCCCACCTCCTTCCCAGTCTGTGGAAAAATTATCTTCCACAAAATCGGTCCCTGGTGACAAAAAGATTGGGGATGGTTTCTCTACATTGAAAGCTTTTGCCCCTCTCCCTGCCGTGAAATGGCAGAGAACAAAGTCACTTATCTGAAAGTGTTTCAGGGAACTTTGGAAGAAAGGTTGTCCCAAACTTTCATCATTGCAAGATACACCAAACCAGAGGGCCCGTGAGCCCAGGCTGTTTTGAGAGCTGACAGTTCTGATGTGGAACACTCCGGAGGCCAGTCCTGCAGCCCACGCTGGCTGAGAGGGCCCCTGGAGCTGGAGGCTTGGTGCCGTGGCCCTCACAGGGGAAGCCTGTTCACGCCCTGCCTGTTCCCGGATGCCACACAGCCTGCTCCTCTGTCACCACTGGCCAGAGCCTCCAGAGTTCTCTGGCCTACGGAACATCAGAGAGGGCAGGGCAGCATCTGTGTGTTCTCTTCCCTCCCATTCTCAGCTGAATGTTAATAAATAGCCTGGACATTCTTCTGTTTGCTCTCCCCATGGTTTGGTTTTACGTTTGCCAACCTTCATCTGCCATCAGTATTTTGTTCTCTAAAAGCTAGTAGTGGGCAGGCCAGTGGAAAGCAGTTCTTATTTCAGAAGCCAGAAAGTAGCCTGACCAGCCTGCCAGTGTTTCCCCAGAGCTCTCCTGTTCGATAATCCTGGAATCCAAACATTTTGAACGCTGTGACTTTCCTCTCCTCCTCCACCACTCCCAGTGAAGACTGTTGCCAACACAGCTTATCGAAATGCTGACAGTCTTCTAATTGTGGGGGTGTTTGCACACCTGGGAATTAGGAAGGTGGCATAATACCACACTGTGAATCAGAACTGTTTTTCTGACTTCTAGCTACATTTATAATACTGTTGAAAATAATGCTTGTAAAACGCATCCCCAAACAAGCTGTGCACTGAAGAGTAGGTTCTGCAGAGAACAGCTGGCTACAGGGACCTCTGATGCTGGTCACGTGCATCTACTCACCTAGAACTGCCTCATGGGGTTGCTGGGTCAGCGTGCAAGGAGTGACCAGCTTCCCGTCCCTCCTGGTTATCTGGGCCCCACCTCTTCAAGTCATACAGAAACGATTACCTCTGGCCCCAGAGCAATAGCGTGCCAGAAGTCATTTAGGAGTATCCTTTGGAAAGAGTGAGTAAAAGGTGAAAATGTCTTTTCCTGCCTTGGAAAATGGTGCCTTAAAAGGAGCCTTGCTGCTTTGTCATCCTAATGCAGAGAGAAGCGGAGTCTTGATTCTGTTCCTGATTGGCGCAAACCTTCTATTAAAATCTGCTGCTGTTAAGGAATCAGACTGACACTTGTTCTACTGGAAAAGCAAGATCCCATGGGGCAGAGTGTGCCAAATCCCCCTCCCTATATGGGGGAATCTGGTCTCTGACTTTTATTGGCATGACCAAGCAGTACAGTATTTATTTGAAGTGAGGGGAGAGCCAGGTGGTAATGGGAAACAACACACTTAGTCCCTCCCGCACGCCAGACACCACTGGGGAAGTGGCACAGATTGCTCTCAGCCACGCCATAGCACCCAGGTGAGGCAGCGAGACGTGCACAGCTTCTGAAAATAGGTGGTCTGCCTTGGAGGGCGAGGGGAGCAGGTCTGTGTTGGGGCAGAGCAGGCATCCTGTGCTGGGGCTGGTTAGGGTCGTGCAGTGTGGGGTGATGGGGAGCTCAGGCTCTGGGAACTGGGGGCCTTACATCAAATGCCAGTTCCTCCAACTCCTCCTCGTCCTGGCTGGGCCTTTGGGCATGTGATTCACCTTCCACGTCCCTTCAGCAAGAGGAGCCAGTGCAGCAGCACTTGTCTCATAGGGTGTGAGAAATGGAATAAGACTGTGCATATAAAACACAGCGTGCTGCATGCTGGATGAGCATTCATTGTTGTTATTATTTAACTGGACCTTGAAGAATGAGTAGAATTGAAGAAGTGCTGTGAGGAAAGAAAGGCTTGACGGTGAAAGTACGCATGTTGAATTCAAGGACAGGAGAACACTGGTCTGGTCTAGCTGAGAGCTTTAGGGACCCAACCCTGTCCCTCCCTTTTCTGTAAGTTTTAACCCTGTACGTCATTTAGCTGCTTTCTCAGCCCATACCTTAGCAACAAGCCTAACAGCAGCCAAAAAAGCTATGCTCCGGGTACCTGTGTCGTGTGGAGAAAGAAAAATTGCTCAGTGCCCTTGGCTGATATGCTGGATTAGCTCTTACTGTAAAACTGGAGTTGGAGTTCAGGGAATGGCTTTCGTTTCTAATAATGAAAGTGCAGGCTGTGAAGCTCACTCTCATTCCGGGTCCTTTTCCCAGCTGAACCATTTAGCAACCCACCCTCATAGTGGGAGCCTTCCGCACTCAGCTGAATGAAATTGAAAATCTACGATTGCACTTCAGTGGGGTCCATGAATAGATGCTTTGTCTGTAGAGAGTTGTCGTTGCACATGGTCTCTGTCTCCCAGCACCGTGCGTTTGCAAAGATGAGATCAGGAGCAGCAGGGTCTTATTTTAAAGCCAAAAAACAGGCTGGGGTGCCTTGGTCCACAAAATGTACTGTTTAGGCAAGCTCAAATTGCTGAATTCAGTGAGCTTGACCACGGATTTAAAGAGAAGACATTATTGGCTATTTACCCTTCTATCTGGCGTGCTCTTATTTTGTGTTTAAAAAAAAAAAGACAAAACAGAATCATAAAGAAAATCTTTCAGTCACTCTAGCTACCACATGACAAGACAACCTATTGAAAAGCAAACCAATTCAATCACGCATTGTTTGGTCTATAAGGCACCAAGTAACCAGTTTGACAGTTTGTGTCCCCCCTGGTGAATTGGCTTATTTCATCGGATTCAGTGAATTGGCTGGTTGTTGTGGCTTTGTGTGGACACAGCTCTCATTTTGTGAGGCCTAGAACGAAGTTAAAGTTTCTAGTGTGAATAAAAACCAGCTGGGGAATTGGACTGCTCACCCGACTGGGAGGGCTGTTGCATTTTGACAGGCTGAATGGTGTGAAATATGAGCTCTTTGTAACCTACCCAGGAAAGACTCCCAGTGTGTGCTTTAGAAGAGGCTGGCCCTACTCTGAGCTCTCTAAGGCCAGATGAATACCTTGATCTTAAAAATGGTATTGGGATGCCGACTGGACCTTGGATGTTTCTGATTCCTGAAAGAATTTTTTCTTTGAAAAGAAATACTCTTGCTCCATGGGCTTCTCAGATGCCGCTCGTGGTAAAAAACCTTCCTGCCAGTGCATGAGACAGAAGCGATATGGATTTGATCCCTGGGTCAGGAAGATGCCCTGGAAGAGGGCATGGCAACCCACTCCAGTATTCTTGCCTGGAGAATCCCATGGACAGAGGGGCCTGGCGGGCTCTAGTCCACAGGGTTGCAAAGAGTTGGACACGACAGAAGCGACTTAGCATGCATGCACTCTTGCTCCAAAGCGCGTGTCCATCCGTTCTTTCAGGAAAGACACATTCAACTCCATGCATGGGCATTCCCTGAGCACTTGTATGCCTGGCGTTGTGCTGAGTCTCGTACGTGTGGTAGTTGTGTTCGTGTTCATCTAGTTTATCATAACAGAATAATTAGATTTTTATCCATGTATTTACATGCATTTTGAACGTGGCCAGAGGGAAGGTACAGGGTGCTAAGGAATTGTATAGCAAGGAGTTTTACCCGCAGCTGGGGTAGGCTATCCGGTAAAGCTCCCTGAGGAAATGATATATAAAGCTAAGACTTTTTTAAAAAAATAATTTATTTTTGGCTGTACTGGGTCTTGGTTAGCACATGCAGGGCTTTTTCTAGCTGCAGCGAGAGGGGGCTACTCTCCATTGCAGTGTGCGGGCTTCTCGTTGTGGCGGCTTCTCTCGCTGCGGAGCATGGGCTCTAGGTGCCTGGGCTCAGTGGCTGTGTTGCACAGGCTTGACTCCGAGACATGTGGAATCTTCCTGGACCGGGGATCAAACCTGTGTCCCCTGCACTGGCAGGCAGCTTCTCAACCACTGCAGCACCAGGGAAGTCCTAAAACTGAGATTTAAGGGGTAAAGCGGGCAAAAGTCAGTGAACATGGAGGCTTCTTGGGGTACAGTTTTGAGGAAAAGGTGTGGAACTTGAAACTGAGAAAACGTGGCATGTGCAGAGAGTGAGGGAGAACCAGGCAGAATAGCAGAAGTCTGTGGATCCCCGTGAAAGGCTCTGCATATACTTTCCTACATTCGTTGGATACCTCCTGGGTGCCAGGTCCAGTGCCAGGCATTCTCACATCCATTTTTTTCATCATCTGTTTCTCTTACCAGTCTTAAGGAAGTGATGTTTTAAAAAATTCCGGTGTTAGAGATGAGGACACTGAGACTCATTTAGTGCTCCTAAGTTAGTGTGGTTACTAAGCGGAGGAGTTGAGATTTGGGAACCCCAGTCTTCTGACTTCCATTTTCTGTGGGTTTTTAGAGTCCAGTCTCTGAGAAGGATGGTAATATTCAATAGCCAGGCACACACTTGGGGCACTCAGTCAACCAAGTCAACTTGTTCATTTCAGACAAAGGACTCTGGTTATTATCTCGAAACATCTATTTCCCCACACTGCCCCCTAAGAACAGCGTGGTGGTTTGTTTCTAGCTTCAGTGTCTGCTTGAATAGAGGACAAAAAAGGCATGGAGGCGCTGAAATAGCAACTGGAACTTTGAGAAATTGTTTTGAACTGGTGTCACTCGGTTCTCAGTTTATTTTAAGCCCAAAGAACTGCTGTAGTTTGTTTTTGGTGACAAAAATAGGCTATCTTTAACTATCTGCTTTAGCTTAGCACACCTGTTCTTTTTTTAAAAAAAATGACAATAGGCAACCTAAATCTATTTTTCAAAGAACAGAAAATTGCTCTGATCTTCACTGAGCCAACTTGTTCTCTACCGCCCAGTGATACTGACATATCTTTATAGAAACTCAAGTTATTTCAGCTCGAGTCAGGGAATCGCCTCTCCTTCCATAGAGAAAGGCCTTCTGAATACTTTTTATCCAGTATTTGGGAGGAGGCTAGCAGGTAAAAGCTGAGCCCCACAGCTCTGAGAAGTCCAGATTCAGTGAGTGGCGAGCCGGTCATGAATGTTTGTGAACATTTCCTGAAACTAGTGGATGCTCCTCTCTGCTTAGCCTCCTGTTGCACTGGCCATTTAGCAGGGATTGACCCAGATTCGTGTCCATGCACCATAAGCAAAAAGCTATGGTCTCAGTTTATCCTGGGGCCCTTGAGGGGCTGACGTGCCTTTCTTTCCTTTCCCATCTTGCAAGAGGGAGGCTTAGGGCTGCTGCTCTGTGGTCCATCCCTAAAGGAAGATGCTCCAAGTGTGAAAGAGACAAGGCTGAGCATTTGTGCTTTCATAATAGAGTTTGCCAGTAAGATCAGTTCCATCCTTGGGTTTTCTGTTAAACTTGGGCTAAGATTTTTTTCAGAGCCAGAAGCAGGAGCAGCGGTCAGCCAAGAACACATTTGGGGCGTGAACAAGTAACTTACTAGTTGAAGAGGTCCTTTCGAAGCTGTGTTGGAAATATGCGAGAATCATCACGGATCAGAAAGCTGTGATGTTGGATACGGAATGCAAGAGAACACTTTGGGAAAAACCTGGATTAGTGTAGTTGACGGAACCTCTGGGTTTTTCTAAGATTTCACCCACTTGACAGTCACTTCAGGGTGGGCCACCGTGCAGCTTGGCACACCGTATGGGCGATCCTCTCGGGCTTTGCTTGTTGTATCGCTTTCACTCTCAAGAGGGAGAATGCTCCATTCAGAGGACACTGTCCCGGTTCCAGACTGTGCTCTGTATGACATTCCTCCTCAAAAATAAAAAACACAGGCTGGGTTCTGTTTTTTATTTACTTTTTTAGGTAGGTTATCAAGCATTTAGAAGGCTGTGCTAGGTGGTACAACTCCAGTGACCATGTTTTCTGACCTTAAAATCTGGATAAGTCATTTGATATGGATAAGGGTATCTATGGAAACCGGGAGAAAATATTGAAGTTGACAGTTTCGGATCATTACATAGTTGTTCCTGCCGTTCCCATAGAAGATAGAATATTCTTTATCCAGAAGGGGTGGTTGAGCTCCCCATTGAAGCTATGGGAGACTGTTTTTCCTTTGTAATTCAGTTGGTATTTATCTGGTGTCTAGATCCCCTTTGCTTGCTGTAGATGCATATCTTCTCTGATACCAGTTAGATTATAAATTCATCGAGGGTGAGAGGACTTTGGTCTTAGTGTTAGCTCTGCTGCTAGTCTGTTATGTGACGTTGGGTGTAATTCATTAAAAAGGAAAAACAGGGGCTTCCCTGGTGGCGCAGTGGATAAGAATCTGCCTGCCAACACAGGGGACTCGGGTTTGATCCCTCGTCCGGGAAGATCCCACCTGCCTCGGAGCAACTAAAGCCATGTGCCGCAGCTGCTGAGCCTGAGCTCTGGAGCCGGTGCTCTGCGGTGGGAAGCTCGTGCACTGCAACGAGGTGACCCTGTGCCCCACAGCTAGAGAAAGCCCACGTGCAGCGCCGAAGACCCAGCACAGCCGGAAAGGAAATAAATACGTTTTTTTGAAAAAAAGGAAAATTGCCTAGGTTCCTGCGTACTAGGAACTTAGCCCATTGGGAAACCGGTCCTGTGTGTATGTAGACGCCTGTTCCTTGTCCAATACTCACAGAGTGACACAGGGAATTGATTACCTCATGTGTTTCTTGAAATGGAGTCTGTGATACAGTACTGTCAGTGTGAACAAGACCTTCTGAACCTGAGTTCCTCACATCCTAGGAAGAGCAGCACAATGTCAGAAGAAGAAGAAAGACACTCTCCACACAGAGATGGTCCTCATCTCAGCTAAACGTGAAAAACTGTGAAGAAACATTGGCCTTGTATTTTATTGGAAACGGTTTTTGTTCAAGTGTCAGCTGCGCATGCAGCTCTAGAACCCAGTCACCTTACAGACGGGTAGAAGGGCACCTCCTCTTGGCTTTTCCTTGCTGTTTGGCTGGCATTCTAATCCTTTTCTTGCCCTGTGAACTTGGAGGAGCTGTGGGGTGGGCTTACTGTCCCATAAGCAGGAGTTTCCCCTTTATGCTCTTGTTTCAGAAAGGCCAAAAGGCCAATCTGCCTTGGGGCAGATTCCAATCACTATTTCTCCTCACTGCAACACTGGCATAAACTGTTGGTTTATTTCTTTCTACTTGGTTAGTATCAGGCATTAAGGGCACTTTTAAGGAAAAAAAGTTTTTTGCTTAAAAAAAAATTCATAGGTTTTTAAGGAAACTGTGAAGTAAAGAACAATGGACTGTGTTTATTCAAAAAATACCTGTCCATTGGACAAAGTGAGGAAGTTTTGAGCTGACCCAGTCCCTTGTTTATGTAGGTGGTGTTTCATCATGGAGATAGGTCACGGAGGAGAGAGAACATGAGGCTTTGACATTCGTAGGTCACTGGCCTCTGAACCCTGGCTCTCTCAGTGCTGGGTGTGAATCTCTCTGAGCCTCTGATTTCACATCCGTAGAAAGGGGTTAATAACCCTTACCTTGAAGGGTGGTTGTGAGTTTTCAGATAAGTGCAGAACCTAGCACAGAGTGTCTAGCACATGGCCACTCCTGATAAATTCCTCTTATTTTTCCATTTTGCACCCAGTCAGACTCTAAACTTAGACACGCAGATGTGTAGCTTATTCTCAGGACTTGGTTTCCTCTAGCTGGCTGCTTTTTTCAGTCCAGCCCACTAATGAGCCAGCCCAGAGGAAGATAGCTGTTGGGATGGCGTTATTTTCTTCTCTCCAAGGACCTGCTGCTGAGAGCACTCCGCCGACGCCCTAATGAGTGACACATGTCTGACCTGGGACTGAGACATCTGGCAGACCACTCAGAAGAATGGCATTTCCATCTCGACATGTGCCCAGTAACCCTTCAGATGCCTGCGGTGTTGCCTGTCATAGCAACAGTCCTGCCCGACTCTTGGCCTGTACCGCAGTCTTGATTTCCTTCCTCAGAAAGTTTGGAATTAGTTGCGCAAGAATCCCTGCCTGATTTTGTGACACCCTAGAGAGCCTTCAGTTATTTCAAGGGAATATTTTGGCGTTCTGTAAAGCTGAGTTTGTTTAAATCTTAGAATGAGAGTGAACATCCGTGGCATTCAGCAAGGGGAGCTGCTGCTGCTGCCAGATTTCACGTTCCGTTTGTAAGTTGGAGTGCTGAGCTCGATTAGATCTTATTAGACTCTGAGGTGAAAGGGTAAGAGCAGCTCTCTAATTTAGTCTTCCATCTGACGGCAGGGTCTCCTTGACAGTGAATGTTGCCCGTCGGCTGCAGCCTCTGCTTTGAACACTGACAGAGCAGTCCTTTCCTTTTTAAACAGCTGGGGGAGGGGGGTGTTTGTTTTTTAAATTTCTCTGGCCAAAATTGCCTCTTCGTCTTCATCTCATCTCTCCCAACATAACTGTACAAGATAATCTGCTCTCTTTCCATGAAATAGTCCTGGTAGCTGATTGAAATAGCTGTCATCATGTCCCATTCTTTCTTTGACCAGCTTAAACATCCCTGGTAAATTTTATGTGAGACCTTATTACCTTCAGAAGTTCAGATTGTCAGTGTACCCTCAGTTATTTATTTAATCATCCGTTTGTTTTCCATATCCCAAGGACTTTCAGGTGAAGGTAATGAACCATAGTGGTTAAGACTGCAGGTTTTGTAGTCAGAACTGACGGGCAAATAACTGAATTTTTCTGGGATTCAGCTTCTTCATCTGTGAAATGGAGTTTTAAACACCCATACCCACAGATCTATTGTGAATCTTGAATGAAATATACATAAAAAGAATTTAAGCCAGAATCTGGTACTTAGTAAGTGTTTGGGTGATGGAAGCTAAATTTTCTAGCTAACTTAAACTGTTAGGACACACTTCATCAGCTCACGTATTGAGAGGGTGGAGGAAGTATGACATTAACATTTACTGTCTGTTTACTAGAACTATGGTCAGAGGCGTTATAGTGATTAGAAATGGCTTCCTGGCAGCTCTCTTAAAGTTTTTTTTTTTCCATTCCATAACAACAGTTTATTTGGAAGCCTCAAGGTTTTACTGAAGAACAATGGTATTGTTGTAGTTTTGACTGGCAGATTCTGCCTGATTGGGGTTGGCCAAAAGAAGGCCGCTTAAATCCAGATGGTCTTCATTGTATGTTCAGACTCTGCAGCTTATAGTTTAAATGCTGCAGCCTTAAGAGAGAGTGGACTGTCAGTTGACTCATTGCTGTCCGGTTCCTGCTGTGTGTAATGATGGAAAACACTCAGTCCTTCTCTCTTTTAGTAACAACTCACACTCTTGGGCGACTGTGTCGTCTAGGCCCCGAGCCCCTTCCAGTACATCATATCATTTCACCCTCAGGACCACCTTGTGAGGAGGATACTGTCTCCGGGGTGCTAAGCAACTTGACCACAGTCATAGAACCTGTCCCTTGGGATTCAAACCCAAATTCTGTTAGATTTGGAAGCTTAAATCCTTTATGTTGTACTTCATCTAAGTAGAAGATGATGGAGAGAGGCTAGGTTGGTTAAATTATTTCATGTAAGTCACTTTCTTTTCCATACTTCTTTGATAAAAAGTGTGAAGTCAGGGCCTGTTTGCCTCAGGCAGTCTATACAGGGAGATAGCAGCATCCACGCCCCATAACCTGAGAGACATGGCAGTGGTTTTACCAGGAATGAGCATGTTGCAACGACAGGGATGGGTAGGCTGTGTGGAGCGCAGGTTCTTCTCTGGGACCCTTGGATCCATTCACGTGGCATTACAGTTCTCCAAATCAGTTAGCTGGATGTATGAGGATTGGACCATCTTTGCTTTTGGTCTGTCATGTCAGATAGTATCCACCAACAGCCCAGAATAGCCTTGTTCTTTCGTGTGCATTTTATTCTCACCCGTTCTTTTTTTTTTTTTTTTTTTGTGCCACATGTTTGCAGAGAAAGTTCTCAGCAAATCTCAGACTAAAT
Organism: Odocoileus virginianus; assembly: GCF_023699985.2. Taxonomy (NCBI): domain Eukaryota; kingdom Metazoa; phylum Chordata; class Mammalia; order Artiodactyla; family Cervidae; genus Odocoileus; species Odocoileus virginianus. The sequence continues at coordinate 7,838,504 of NC_069693.1, read as the reverse complement.
AGGAAGTGATTTGTTCCCATGTAAAGGGGGTACGAGAAGGAATGAGGATGAGCAGGATGAGGAACAGGGACGATCGATACAGACCTATTTAAGCTAGTTAGCTGTCCTCTTTAGTGGACTTTATCCAAAGCATTTACCTTGATCCTATTTGGTTATTCTCCTCTTCAGTAGATACTTTAGTAACAAGCCAAAATTTGAGGTATATTTCTGTAGCTTTAGAAAACTTAGCATTGGTCTAGAGCATTTTTTTTTCCTTATGTGATCTTCAAAATAAAAGATTTGAGTAATTTTGAAGCAAATTATCTCAGTAATGTTTATGAGCATGGACTTTGGAGACAGACCCTCCTGAGTTTGAATCCTCACACTGTCACGCACTGTGTCCTGTGAGACATTTTCCTTGGTAAAATGGAATGCTATAAAGTTGAATAGAAATGGTATCTGGGACTTCCTTGGTACATAGTAAGCTCTCCAGTAGTTGTTGCTACTACTGAGGGAGGTGACTTCTAGGAAGGAACAAAGAATTATCTTATTTGTCATGTCTGATTAGTTGGTTTTACCCTCTCTCAGTGCAGAAGCCATTGGGAGTTAACTCCAGACTGATATATCAGAGCGAGTTCTTCCTGGGAACTTTCAGCAGAATATGTGCTCTTTTGTCTGGAAGGAGGAAATTACTAGTTTTTCAATTCCACTTTTTAATCTTCTAAAAAGATTTTAGCCATCTTTTGAGTGTATAGTATCTATTATCTGTGTGGAATGTTTGGAATATTTCCTGTTTACTCCATTGCACGCCTGATAAAGGATGGTGGCCAGTCCTCTCATTGTTATTAAATAAACACAGCCTGCTTCTTTATAAACACCTTTGTTCTGATAATGCAGTTTCACACTCAAGGTGTGACTACCTGGCAACTTGCCAGCATCTTGTGTGATACTTGGAGAAATGAGATGAGTAGGTGAGTCTCTTTATCCTGCTTGAAGTCTTTTTTTCTAACAGTTTCCATACCACCGTGAGTTCCCCTCTGGAAGCCTTACTGATGTTTGAGTTGTGTGTTGAGACTCATTTTATTTTTGTGCTTTTTTTCCCCCTCTCTCCTGGACAGAAACCAAAGCCCAAACCCCGGCCATCCATCACAAAGGCGACCTGGGAGAGTAACTATTTTGGGGTGCCCTTGACAACTGTGGTGACTCCGGAGAAGCCAATTCCTGTGTTTATCGAGCGATGTATTGAGTACATTGAAGCCACAGGTAAGTGTCACCTCAGAGAAGTTAGTTTTCACTGTCTGCAGGCTGCTTTCTAGAGGGTAAGCCATCTGGAGATGAATCGTGTCTGGTTTCTGTGAGATACTTTCTGAGAAGGAGCTGTCGGACTTGTGGCTCCTCCATCTGCATGTAGTCGTGAGTCCTTTGGGCGCATGGGAGAGGGGCAGCTGTGGTGTCAGGATGGCAGGTGAAGCTGGTTAGAATACCTCTCTGTGTGCCCCCAGCCCCCTGTCATGGCGTGCGGCCTGTCTGTCCCTCTTCGTCTCTCAGCAGGGATAGGGGCTTATTTATCAGGGACCTCGACGCTGTTCTGGACACAGATAGTAACACATTTTGGTTGAACAAAAGGAATGTGTAGTTGGCCATCAGTCAGGTGCCTGAAATTCGTATATTGATAGTTTTTTTCCTGCAGTAAAAAAATAAATCCTTAGATACCATCTTATCAAGCAGCTACATTTCCAATTCCATTGACACCTTGGTGTTATCACAAATGCTAACAGTCTTAAAATTTTCTGTGTTGCTCTTGAAGCGCTAAAATTTTACCTGTGTTGAAAAACATTTATGTTGTTTATTTAGAACTCCTCTAATGAAACATGTCTCCTTGGTGTTTCTCCCTTCCTCCCCACACACACTTTTTTTTCTTTTTGGCCATGTCGCATGACATGAGATCTTAGTTCCCCGACCAGGGATTGAACTCAGTCCCTGGCAGTGAAAGCACAGGATCTAACCATTGGACCTCCAGGAAGCTCCCATCCTTGGCATTTCTTTTGTAACCCCTGGAGCTTCCTTGTTTCCCTTGGTTTTCTCCTGGATACTGTGAGAGCTGATGAGCTTTGAAGAGGAGGTATAGTGGGCACATGGTTATGTGGATTCTTGAGCTTTAGGAGTTAAGCTCAAGAATATTATAGGTTTGTACTAATTTGAAACCAAGGTAGGGATCATAATCTCCCTATGTGTTCTTTCTAATCCCAGTATTACCTGTAATAATATTAACTATTGTGTGGTATGGACAGCCTACTGATAATTTCAGTAGCATATTAAGCTGAGTGATGGTGTTAATATTTACTCAGGTTGTGTCAAATCAGGGGAACTGGATTTCAAATTAAGTGCTCTGTAGACTTTGAGTTGTTACCAGGGTTTCCTCGGTCACCCCAGGATTGACTTTGCATAATTATGACAGATCTGCAATTTCGTCCCTCTGTACCCAGAACCTTTTGTCAGCATCCATCTTCTTGACCTTGGTTTTATATCAGCTTCTTCCTGAACCTCTGCCTTGGGCAAGGAGGAAGTGTGCAGGAAACAAGTTAGGTAATTCAAGCCTTTCCTTGTTGACCCAGCACTTCAGAGAGATAGTTTGTAACATTTAGAGGGGTTGTTCCCTAACTTTACTTTGAAGTAATTTCAGATTTATAAGAAAGTTACCGAAATTTTAAGTTGTAAGAAATTTAAAAGTTAACAATTCCAGGTTCCTTAAATGTTAACATTTTACCACATTGCCTGTATCATAGGTCCCTGCCCTACATGTCTGTCTGTCTTTTTTCTGAAATGGTTGAAAGCTACAGACATGATACACCTTTATTTCTAAACAGTTCAGTGGATGTTTCCTAAAAGTGTTCTCTTTATGTAACCACCATGCAGTTATCAAAATTATGACATTAATATCCAGTACTAACCTATCTAATCTATAAGTGGTTTCATTTCATTAATTACCACATTAACATCCTTTAAAAGCAAAAGGACCTTTTTTGGCCCAGCAGCTAATCTCAGACCACATGGTACATTTAATTATGGAGTCTCTTTAGTCTCCTATAATCTGAAACAGTTCAGTTGATCTGTTTTTCATGGTCTTGATAATTTTAAAAAATACAGATCAGTCATTTGGAGGAGCTTCCTCAACTTGGGGTTGTTTTTGTTTTTGATGTTTCCTTATGACTAGGTTCATGTTTGCCCTTTTGGAAGAAACATCAGGGAAATGAGGCTGTGTCCTCAGAGCATCATACCAAGTGGCATGTGTTGTCAATGTGTCCCATCACTGGAGATCTTCTCCTTGATCCTTTGATTAAGGTGGTGGTGTCTGCTGAGATTCTCCGCTGTAAAGCTACTCTTTCTCCTGTTATCTGAATAAGTACTTTGTAGGGAGATGCTTTGAGACTGTGTAAATACCTGTTTTCTCCTACTGTTTTCACCCTTCTTGGTGGCTCTGATGGTAAAGAATCCGCCTGCCAGTGCAGGAGACCCAGGTTCAATCCCTGGGTCAGGAAGATCCCCTGGAGGAGGGCCTGGCAACCCACTCCAGTATTCTTGCCTGGAGAATCCCAGGGACAGAGGAGCCTGGGGTCCTCTGCAGTCCACGGGGTCACAGAGAGTCGGACACGACTGAGCGACTAACACATGCACATAGTTTTAGTATCCACTGATGCTTCTTCCCTGAGACAACGATCGCTCTAATTCCTTCTTCATTTATCGGTTAGGATTTTCCTGTCAGGGTGAGCTTCCCTTTTTAGGGAGAGCCTCTTAGGAGTGGGCTCCTTGACTGGCTTGCCTGTGGTAGCAACAAATGCTTGAAGTCATCTGCTTGGGTAGCACCCCCTAGCTTAGCACCTTAGTGGGCTTGATCTATCATTCCCATCTTGCTTCTCCTGACTCTTAGACTGAGCTTAGCTTTTTTCCCATCCACCGCTTCTCAATACTCTTTCTTACCCGAGAGTCCTTTCAGGTGTGACCTCTTCAGCCCTGTCCCCAGGTCACCAGCAGCCCCCACTGAGCCTCTGCTTCTCTTAAAGTTCCATTAGATGCCCCACTGCTCACTCTGACTCCCCAGAGCTTGGAACTTCAGCATCCTCTCTGACGATCTCATCAGTTCCCAAGTATATCGCTCCCGCTCCGCCATCCGTGGCTCTGTCTTCTCCACTTCACTTCTCCTGCCCCACCGTCACCCTCCTCCTCAGTCCATCCCAAGTCTGTGACAGCCCCTCTCCTGTAAACCTCTTCTTGCTTCCTCGCCGCCTTCCAGATGCCGACCGCTCCCTCCTGCACACCGTCCTGCCGTGGTTGTCTGCCTGCCCTCTTCCCTCAGTCCTTTCCTCTTTCCCTCCCTGCCTCCCCTTCTTTGTTTTATACCACTGCAGGCGTTAATTTTAAAATTGTTTTACAGGAGTACACGCAGTGTATATACACAGGGTATGGCCAGAGCAGAATTTCTTTGCGTTTCTCTGCTTTGCGTATGTCCTTTGTGTGGTTTGAAATGTGTCCCACATTCCTCCTTGCCTCTGGAACTTGTCCTCATTTTTCAAGACTCTTCCACCCCCAGTAGCCCTTGGAGTGTAACCTCCCTGGTAGCTTTTCTCAGCATGTTTCAGTCCTGGGAACAGGATTCTCTGTTCCTCCAGACTCCAAGAGCGCGGCACACAGTGTCCATTAGTTGTTGATGGAGTGATTGGTTTTTAACCTAGAATAGCGTAATTCCATTGTTTTCTTCTTTCTTACCTTCTCCCCTTAAATTCTAATCACAAATTCTAGTCACATGCCTCCCTTCATTGGCATTAATTTCTATTTTTATAGAATTTCAAGAAAAAATTTAGATGTGGTATCTGTGAGCTTAATGTGTGCTGGAAGCAGATGTCTTTTGAGTACTCAGTTTCCTAAAAGAACTTGTTTTCAGCTTCCTAAAATTTAAGCATGTTTGTTGTAAAAATTCAACAGAAGGCAAAAGCTGTGAAAAGGAATTTAAAGATTCATTGATCTTTGATTTAATGAAACCACTGTAGGTATTTTGATGTATTACCTTATAGTCTTATTTCTCTGCATGTGTATGTGTGCTTAGTCGCTCAGTTGTCTCTGACTCTTGGTGACCTGTGGACTGTAGATCTCCAGACTCTTTTGTCCATGGGGATTCTCCAGGCAAGAATGTTGGAGTGGGTTGCCATGCCCCTCTCCAGGGGATGGTCTCAACCCAGGGATCAAACCCAGGTCTCCCACATTGCAGGCGGATTCTTTACTGTCTCAGCTACCAGAGAAGCCCAAGAATAATAGAGTGGGTAGCCTATCCCTTCTCCAGGGGATCTTCCCGACCCAGGAATCGAACCAGGGTCTCTTGGTGTTGCAGGTGGATTCTTTACCAGCTGAGCTAGCAGGGAATCACCTGTGCATGTGTATAGGTTTTTGATTTTACATAATTCAGATTATGTGGTGTTATAGTTCTCAAAAGTTGTGTAGCGTAACTCAGATGACGCGAAAGAGCCCTGAGTTTACCAGCTTACCTATGCCTGTTTTCCTGCAGAAAAAAGAACTCAGTAACCGAGAGTTATATCAGAGAACCATTTTTTGAGATCCATTGTTTTTTAAACCAGACATTGTTTTGTGAGCATGTTCCCCTGTCATTAAATACTCTGTGAAAATACGACTTTTAATTGCTGTACAGTATTCCATTAAATGGCTGTATTACTGATAATTCAACTATTCCCCCCTTGTCCGGCCCCTGTAGCATTTTCTCCTGATGTACTTAAAACAGATTCGCTAGGAGAGGCATTTGGGAAGAGCGATACATGGCTTCAGACCTGCAGTTAGACCGCGTTTAGAATCTTTGTTCTGCCATTTGCTCATCTGTAAACTGGAGGTGATGACAGGGCCGGCCTCCTCAGGCTGCCAGGGTTCAGGGGGCCTTGCACGTCGGGCAGCGGGTGTGGCGCCCGACCAGCGGAAGCGCTCTGTGCTTGCTGCTTGTCGTGGTTAGCTGCGCCTGTAGGGCGTTTGGTCTTCCTGTTGCTGGTCAGCTTTACCGAGTTATGACTCTTCTCTTTCTCCCTAACTTTTAAATTTGAAAATGGTAAAATCCATGGAAAGAACAATACAGTAATCTCCCCATAGTCACCAGTGGTTACCATTTTGCCACTTTTACCCTTTCTCCCCACAATTTGTATTGTTGTTAAGCCATTTGAAAGTGAGCTGCAGACACCATGTCACTTTGCTCCCAGAAAATCTCAGGATATATCTCTAAGCTTAAGAACTTTTTCCTCCATAACTGCAATAACATTATCAATTTTAAGAATTGTTCAGTCACTCAGTCGTGTCCGACTCTGTGACCCCATGGACTGCAGCACGCCAGGCCTCCCTGTCCATCACCAACTCCCAGAGCTTGCTCAAACTCATGTCCATCGAGTCGGTGATGCCATCCAACCATCTTGTCTTCTGTCGTCCCCTTCTCTTCCTGCCTTCAGTCTTTCCCGGCATCAGGGTCTTTTCCAATGAATCGGCTCTTCTCATCAAGTGGCTAAAGTATTGGAACTTCAGCTTCAGCGTTAGTCCTTCCAATGAATATTCAGGATTGATTTTCTTTAAGATTGACTGGTTTGATCTCCTTGCAGTCTAAGGGACTCAAGAGTCTTCTCCAGCACCACAGTTCAAAAGCATCAATTCTTTGGTGCTCAGACTTCTTTAAGAATATTAGCATTAATTCAGGAGCATTTCTTATGCTGTCTGTGTTGACTCAGATTTACTCAGTTGACTTACAGCTGCCTCTTATAGCTGAATTTTTTGTGCTAGAATCCTGTCAATATTCACAATGCATTTAGCAATTGCCTGCTTAGTCCCTTCCAGTTGAGAACAGTTCTCTCTGCCTTTCTCTTTTTTTTAATGATGACTCTTTCTGAAGAGTCTAGACAGTTGTCATGTAGACCATCCCCTTCTGTGGTGTGCTGTCTGTACCTCCTGTGTCCTCAGCCCCCTCTGACCCCTCATCATCACGTGGCTCCTGTCTGAGCAGAGGGCCGGGGCCGGACCACTGCCCCCTCCCTCCCTGGACAGAGCACAGCTGTAGAGTGGGCTTAGGGGCTCTCTTACATTTTGGTGGATGAATAAATTATGGATCAGGTTTTTTCCCCAGCTTGGACTGATTTATACTGAACTTACACTTTTTCTTTAAACTTTGTGTTTTATATTAGAGTATAGCTAATTACCAATGTTGTAATAGTTTCAGCTGGACATAACACATGTATCCATTCTCCCACAAACTCGCCTCCCATCCAGGCTGCCGTGTGACATTGAGCAGAGTTCCCTGTGATGTACAGTAGGTCCTTGTTGGTCATCCATTTTGGATGCAGCACTGTGTACATCCATCCCACACTCCCTGACTACCCCTTCCTCCATCCTTCCCCCAGCAGCCAGAAGCCTGTAAGTCTTGAACTTGCACTTTTCTCAGGGGAAGTCTGTGCTGCCACCTGACCATCCCCCCGCCCTTACTCACGGGAGACATTATTACCACACGAGCCCGTCTCCACATGGTAGTCTAGGCAGTCACTTCCAGTCAATTCCGATGATATTCCAGATAAAACGTGTTTGTCAGGACTGGCCCATGCAGTTCAGGGTCAGAAGTCATTGTGTCCTGTTTCTGGGTCCATCTCCTGCGTCTTGGCACTGTGCTCATCTAGGCAAACAAAATCCTGCATCGTGACTTTCAAGGGCAGTGCCTGGGAGTTGGTGTTCGCCAGCCACGGGGAGGCCTCTGTTGCCAGTCGCTTGCCGCTTCACAGCCAGTGTCACAGCGGGAACCCAGGCAGAGCCTTGCAGTGGAGCAACTGGTGTGAACGTTATGAGTTGGGACGACTTCAGCCATTCCATCACCTTAACGGTATTTTTTGGGGGTCTTCCATGGCAGTTCAGTGGTTAAGGTTCTACACTTCCAAGGCAGGCAGCTTGGGTTCATTCCCTGGTCAGGGAACTAAGATCCTGCGAGCTGTACAGCACAGCCACAATTAAAAAAAAAAGTATTATGAGAGCAGTACACTTGCTCACTGTAAAAAGATTATTATAAACACAGACGTTGTGTAGGTATATAACAGAAAGTCCCTTATAATCCCAGCTCTCCAGAAGTAATCTGCATTAATAGTTGAATTATATTTTCTGCTAATACTGTCCCCCAAAATGTTTAAAAACATGAGGTCACATTGCTGTTCCACAGCTTTTTTTTTGTTTTAACACTGTATTTCTTGTGCATCATCTTTTACGATTTCATCTCTAAGCCGACTGTGTTTTAACCTTTGACCTGGGAAAGGCTGGCAAGAGTTGGGCTCGTGGGGGTCCCTGGGAATATGGGGAGAGGTTGGTTTGCAGCTAGTTCCATCTTCCCGGGACTGCTGGACCGAGATCCCACATGGTGTGAGAAAATTGCCTGCTCTTTGTAAATACGAACCAGGAAGAAAGGATCACTGCCTTCTCGCCTCAAAGTGCACCGTGCCTGCGTTCCCAGGGTTCTGTTGGAGCTCCTCCTCCGTATCTTTAGGTTAGCTCGTAACGTTGTGGGTGGAGATGGGTCCTGGTTTGCACCTGTCTTTTTTCCTGAGCTTTCTTACCAGTTCATTTATCCTTGTTCCATATTTCCTAAAATTGGAACGTGTTCAAGAAAGGGCCAGTGGGTAGAAGAGCATTCAGATTGACCTGCAGATGCCTTTAGCCCAGCCCAGGCCCAGGGCCAGCCCCCACGCTCACCGCGCTTGGAAGATGTTAGGTTCTCCCTCTCCTGGCTCTGGTTACACAGAGGGCTGGGAAAGGTACCCACTCCTGCAGCCTTTCTGGGGTCCGCCCAGCAGTGGGCGGGGGCACTGGCTGGGGGTTGGACTGACTTTATGTTTCTGGGTTTTTGGGTTTTTTTTTGGAGGGAACTTTTTCTTCCAGATTTCACCCATGTGAGAAATTGGTCGGGGCTGTGGGGTCCCTGCCTCCCTTCCATAGCAGTGTGACTTCTTGGTGCAGGGGCACATCGGCCCCGCTGACTTCAGGTCTCTGTGCTGGGCAGGGAGTGGGAATATTCACTTCTGGACAGTTTTATCTCCCTGGAGTTGAGGTGAGGACTCACTTGGAGAGCCTGCTCACCATCCTGAGACTAGTTTCTGAGGATAAGAATGCTGTCTTTACACCTCACGATGGTCACAAAACTGAGGTTTTAAATCCCGAGTCTCTGGGCGAGTTTTGAGTCAAGGCTCCCTTCCCCAAGTTGGGGGAAATGGCCCTGTTGCACAACACAGATACTCCCCGAGGGAGCTTCCAGGGGTCACCCCTCCCTGTCCCGGAAGGGCTAGTGCGCTATAGACTGAGAGCCCGGTGCCTGCTCATCCATGCTCTGCGGCACAGACTCCCCGGGCCCTCAGCCTCATGTGTCGGCCATTTCACTAAAAATAGCATTCTCTAGGAATGAGTTCTTTGAATAATGTGTAAGATCAAACCTTCTTGCCCTGTCTGTGACTTTTAATCTTTTTCTTTTGGCAGTGGGAGAAGGGGACAGGGGGACAGTAGCAAAAATTACTTGGCATCCAGCAGTCCTTTTCTGCATCACTTTGCTCACTGAGAGGTGAGCAGTCCGCAGCACCTGTAGCTAGTGCCACAGGCCACTGAGAAAAATTGTTCTGAGGGAGAAGCAGTTTAATTTGGACAGAAGGCCCCTCTCTTTTGCATCTTGAATTATAATGTATTCAGACTGTACCATGCAATATATAATTGGTAGGCCCTGGTATGGTTAGTGCATCTTAATTTCTGTTGGTCTCTGTGGAGTGAGAAACTCCCTGTAGTCAAGGAAGCCTGCAGCTGTGTAAAATAATAATGCCAGTGATGGTCTGCCATCATGTTAACTCCCGATCTTCTATTCCTGACACATGTATTCATTGAGCACTTGCCATGATCCAGGTGCTGTACTGGGCACTTGGCATCTGTGATCTCATCTTCCTCGAGATTGTTTTCTTGCTGTAAGAACCCAGATGAGGGAAGGTGACTCTTGGGAGGCGCAGTCAGGGGCCATTGTGGTCTTCTATCATTGCAGGGAGGACCTCTGTGTCAATAAAGTTCAGGGTTAGCTTGGCTGGAGGGAAGGCAGCAGCATTTATATTCTCTTCCCCCGCTCTCTGGGAGGAGTCCTACCCCCAGATCTGGTAAGAGCACCGGGACTCTGCCTTTCAAGGCAGCACCTGCCTGGGCACAACATTGCCCCTGAAATTCACATTTATTTTCAAAAGCTCTTTGTGGGAGGGTCTGGCATTGAGCCACACTACCCTGCATTGGGGTTTCAGTTCCTACACGGAGCAAGCTGTGTAATGCCAGAGGGCTTTTTCCTGTCTGACTTCCCGGGGCACTCCTTGATAGTCAAGCTTGACATTTCTGATGGAGTGGAAAAATCCAGATACAGTCCCAAGTGGTTGTAGAAAGACAGAAATGTCCTGATAATTCATTAATAGGTTTACAAATATTTAGTTTACCATCTTTTGATGGTGGTGGTGTTGGTGGTGGTGGAGGATGGCAGATTCCATTCCATCAGCAGATATTTATTGGATTAATCCATTACTATATTAATTAATGCTAGGCACTGTGTTGAACTAAAGTTGCCCTCATGATATCCAGGGGTGGAGGAGATAGGCATAATTATACGAATGAATAATTAATTCAAGCAAGGAACATGACTGGGTTTTAAAGTCACTGGAGAATAACACAACTAACAGGACCAAGTCATGATAGGGAGCAGTTAGAACCCTCACTGCTGCTGTTGAGGGGAGTAAACAAACCGGTTCATCCACCCCTCGGAATACTACTCGGGGACCGAAAGGGATGAATTACTGCTACACCCGGCTACACTGCCAGGCCTCAGGATCATTATATACTGAGAGGGATGGAAGCCAGACACAGAAGATTACAAATTATGGTTCCATTTCTATATGGCTCTGGAAAATGCACACTAATCTATAGTGACAGAAATGCACACTAATCTATAGGCGGATCGTGGTCGCCTGGGAGCTGGGGGTGATAAGAACAATTGATTGCAAAGGGCCATGGGAAACCTTCTGGGGGTGATGGAAACGTTGCATATTTCGATTGTGGTGATGATTTTACTCATGTATGTGAATTTCAGAATTATCAAACTGTATGCTTTTGGCTGCATCGGGCCCTGGTTGTGGCACTTCATTGCAGCACATAGGCTCTCTAGTTGTGGTGTGGGTCCAGCTGCCCTACTACATGTCAAATTTTAGTTCCCCAACCAGGGATCGAACCCATGTCCCCTGCATCAGAAGGCAGATTCTTAGCCACTGTACCACCAGGGAAGTCCCTTAAGCTGTACACTTTAATGTATGCAGTTTATTATATATAAATTATGCCTCAATGGTTAATCACTGAGAAAAAGTACAGAGGGAACTTGATGTTTGCATGATCTCAAAATACCACCCAATGCATTACTAATTGTAAAGGGAAAATATACCTTTATAATGGAGAGATGTGGGAGGTTACCACTTAATCAAAAGGCAATCAGGACTGGCACCCCCAGTAGCAGTTCATCCTAACATTGTGTGCCTCCTTGCCAAAAACACTTCGTCTGAATCTTAACATGAGGGAATAATCGGACAAAATCTGAGTGTGATACATCTTACAAGACAGTTGGCCTGGATTCAATGAAAAGGTTAGTGTCGTGAAAAAGAAAAACGGGGGCATAGTGCGGTTTCTGTGTTTATAATGTGAACCCCTTTCCCATTCAGGTAGCCAAGTGTTAAGTCCATGAGCTTTTGAGTCACCTCTGGTGTCCTGACTTCCCCAAGCAGTAGCTGACCTTAAACTGTCTAAGCCTCATTCCTGTGCCTTCAAATTAGGAATAAAAATAATAGCTCTTTGAAAGGGAATTTTTTAGAATGAAGTGAACCTCTGTTTGTAATGTTCTTAGCACAGTGCCTGGTACGCAGCACTCAGTCCGTGCTGGCCATCATTTTGTGGCTCCTGTTACTGGGTTACTGTGGCTGTGGAAAGCCCAACAGTACACTTCCCCAAAGCAGTAATGGATGAGGTTAGACAGTGGCTGTATGCAGTTGTGGTTTTTTTATTTCTTGTAATTTTTTTTTAATGGGAAAGGAGGAAGTGGCAGAATCAAGTGTTTTTATTTAGTTGTTTGTTTATTTATTTACTAGCCATGTAGACTTGCAGGATCTTAGTTCCCAAACCAGGGATTGAACCCATGCCCACTGCAGTAGCAGCATGGAGCCCTAATCACTGGACCACCAGGGAATTCCCCGTAAGCAGTTTTTTAAAAACTTTTCATTAAAGTATATATCACTGACTCAATGGACATGAGTTTGAGCAAACTCAAGGAGATAGTGAAGGACAGGGAAGCCTGGCATGCCACAGTCCATGGGGTTGCAGAGAGTCGGATACAACTTAGCAACTGAACAACAACGAACAGCATAGTATAGTATCCATTAAGAAAAGGGCACTCATGGTTAGTACAACTCAATGAATAACCACTAACTGCATACACATATATAACCAGGACCCAGCACTGAAGATGACCTACTCCCTCCAAAACTTAGCAGGGTCACCACTACCCCGGCTCCTGACAGTTGCAGAGTAGTTCTGCCTGCTTTGATACTGTACTGATGGCCTCATCCCAAGTGCATCGTTGTGGTGTAGCTTCTTTGACTCAGCATTACGTCTGCGATTTATCTGTGGGTGGATCTGTAAACTCACTCATGACTGCATGACTCACTCATTCTCATTGCTGTATACTGTTCCATCATGTGACTAGTCCACTATTTATTCATTCGTTCTGTTCTTCATGGATATTTGGGCACTTGCCAGTTTGGGGCTGTTAAGAATAGTGCTGCTGTGAACAGTCTTGTCTGTGAAATTTGGTGCATGTGTGTACACTCGTGTACTCAGAGTCTATACCAAGGGATGAGGCCGTTTTTAATCATTACTTTTAGCATGTTGAACACGTTGGTTTAAAAGCTGTCTTGAAGCACATATCAGTTCTTGAAGAGGCAATAAGTCAGTGAGGCTGAGAGCTAAAGCAGTAAGGGGATCTCTGCACCTACTTACGGCTTTGTGTTTCCCATCTTTTAAGGGGTAGGGGGTAGTTCTGGCAGGGGTGGGTGTGGGTACACAAAGCCGTGTCATAGGTTGTTTTAGCAGCTAGATCATTCCTGTTGCAGAGTGTACACCTTGTGGTGTAGCTCTTTGCTGAGGCTTTCCTTGTGGTTCTGAGCTGAGACTGTGGTTAGCACAGATCCTGATAACCCCATGGGTTTTACTTGACAGGCCATCATGGGGCATTGCTCAGATTCAGTTTTAGCCATTTGTGGCACAGATAAGTAGGTGTTCTTGTTGACACCTTCTAGTGAGACTGAGATGAAAGGTTCAACCCCGAGGGCAGTATGTGAGGGGAGGAAGGGTGAGGCAGAGTCTGAAAGCGAGGCTCTTCCCCCAGGGTCTCTGGGGGTGAGCGTGGAGCCCAGCAGCCGGGGCTGGAGATCAGCTTGTCTGCTTTGTTCGCAGGTCAGAGGTGGTCCATGGCTCCTCTGTGCAAATGGAAGCCCTCTGTAAAATGCTCTTTGACAAATACTTAGAGCTGTGACCTTCCTCCTTATTGAGCTCGTTTGCCTGGGTAAATGAGCAGAGTGCTGTCTGCATGGCAGATTTAAATTTCACCACTAATTGAGGAGAGCATCTTTGGGGAGAAACGCTTGCCATTAGATCAGAGGCCTTTGGGAGACAGCCTGGCAACAAGCGCATCAGGGCAGATTAAGGCAGGGGGTGGAGACGGGGAGAGGACAAATTGCAACTGTTATGAGTAACAGGGGGACGGGCCATGGAGAAGCCATGGGAGAACTTCGCCATGTGCCTGTGGGGACTGTGGGCATGTGCACATGCATGGTGCATATGCTTTGATGGCCTTTTTCCCCTTTTTTTCCTGCTACTGACTGATCTGTACAGTATGAACCTGGAGCCAGACTGCCTGGATCCAAATCTCTTGTTTTGCTGCTTGTGAACTAGTGTTTAACCTCTCTGTGACTCAGTTTCCTTGACTGTAAGATGAGGATAATGATATTACTTTGAATCACTGAGGGCATTCAGTGTGTTAAAAAACCTTACAACAGTACCTGGCAGGTTGTAAGTGGTCAGATAGGTCTTGTCGCTGCTGCTCGTAGTTCTGACGCTGCAGTGTCTTCACCCCCACTGGGCCTCCCAGCTTGCCAGACCCTCTCCTTCACCGGGCTTTGTTCCCCTTCCCGTTTGCAGAGGTACCTCACTTCCGGGCCCAGTCCAGGCCTCTCCCTCCAGGAAGAGCAGCCCCTTGACTCACTCCCCTTTCTGAGTTTCAAAGGGCTTGCGAGCCAAGTGGGTCAAGCATGGACTTTGGAACTGGTCACACCTGGTTCGCAAGCCCAGCTCAGCTGCATTTCTTAGTTAAGCCGCTTCACATCTCTGAGCTCTGTGCTTCCTCTGTCAAATGCAGCTAATGACAGTACCCACCTTATTAGGGTTATAAGGACTGAATGAGATCATGTGTGTAAGACACTTGGCCTGGCACATCCTAAACACTCAGAAAAGGGGAGACCTTGTCATTTTGTGGGGAGATTTTCAGTAGTGACTTCTTGCTTGTCCTTTGATTATTTCTTGGATTGGTTTTTAATCTCTCTGTAGGTGTTCACCCCTTACAGTCAGGATGTTTGTTACGTGTACTTGGGGATCTTTTTTCCTGCAGAGCCGTCTTCAGCTCTGCATTATCTCGCTCGTTAGATAACTGTACGTTTATTGCTCTGCCTGGTTCCAGAGGACTGGAGTGCGTGAGGATCCTGTCCTTTCTCATTCATTCAGCACACTGATGCCGAGCACCGTCTGTACTGAGTGCCGTGTGCTGTTGAAGATGCTGATGATAACAGTATTGGACCAAAGAGATGAGAGATCCTTGCCTTTGTGCAGCATGCAGTGCATTCTGGTGGGGGAGGCAATGACAAACAAATTATAAAGAATCTTTGTGATTAGTGCTTGAGAGGAAAAAAAATGAAGCAGGAGAGTGGTATGTGAAATGTCTGGGATGAGTGTTAGAATTTTAGATAGGGGGGCTAGGTGAGAGTGCCTTTTGATGAGAGCCTGAAGTCAGTGAGGAAAGGAGACATGCAGTTACCCAGGGAAGAACCTTCCAGACAGAACATCAAGTATAGAATTCCTGAGACTGAAGCATTCCTGGTTAAGGACCTTTGCTTTTATTCTGAGTGAGGTAAGAAGCCATTGGAGGGTTTTAAGTGAAGGGACAGTAATTGGCCTTTGTTTAATAAAACAACCTTGGGTACTGTGTGGAGAACAGTTCTGACCCTTGAAGACTTAAATGCACTTGATCTTTAAAAGTTGCAGTTGATCTAGCTGCCTTTCTACAAATCTTCCTCCATTCTGCACTTCCTTTCTCTGCATATGTGCCCAGTCTCTCATAATGCTAATGGGTCCACCTAAACCTTTAGACCTGAAAGGGTGGAGGTGTGTATGTAATTCAGCATGTGGGGGACGGGGGAGGGGGGAGCCTGGATTAAGGCCATAACTGGAAGAATGCCAGAAATGGTAAGCAGATGGGTCACTTCCTGATCCTGGCAGGCCATTCCAGCCTCATCTTTCTTCCTTCTTTGCAATTTCATGCCTCTAGGTCTTCCCTCATCACTGTTCCTGCTGCCTCATATGTTGTTTCCTCTCCCACATGACAGATCCCCACTATTTCTTAACCTTCCTTCTCCAGACATGCCTCTATTACGGCTGGTTTTCCCTGTATTAAGGTTAATTGAAGTCATATGGGTGGGGCCCTGGTCTAATAGGATTAGTGTCCTTACAAGAGGAGACTTGAGAGATCTCTCACCAGAAACCAGATTGGCCAGCACCTTGGTCTTGGACTGCCCAGGCCGTCATGTTTTGTCATGGTAGCCTAAGCAGAAGACTAGAGATGACAGGAAGATTGATGCAGATATCACAACCCCTGAGGTCCTTAAGGGCTGGCTTTCTTCATTTATGCCTCTCCTTGGGGCCTAGCTCTCCAGAGACCACAGTCAGGGATCTTTGTGTTCACTTAACCAGAACAGAGCAATTGGGTCAGTAGGAGTGGGAACTGAGGCAACAGAAAGTCAGGAGGACTGAAGCTGGTGGAAGAAGACATGGAAGAAGTATCACTTGAGAATCCTGGTCTAAAAAGATCAGCTCACTCTTTTGTGTTGAATCAGATGCTCAGGTGGTTTATTTGTCTGAAATGTAAGATTACTTGGGTATCAGACAATTGAATCCACTTTTTCAAACAGAGATGGTACAAGGCCTTGTGATTTCATCCCAGTTTGCATTCTTTCCCTCTTGGCTGGACTCCTTTGTCTATTTAAATTCGGTGGCCTCCCAGCAATTTAAAAGCAAACTCACACAATTTATCTTTTCAGGTGCGCTGCAGTTTGTTTGAAACAAGACATTTCTAGTGTGTAGCTTCTGATAACTGCACCTACAATCAGTGTTTCTGTTTTGTGTTTCAAAAGCCACAACAAAAAACTCTTTCTTCTTTTGCAGTTGTCAGGAGCCGGCATTTGGGTTGTGGCAGCCAGAGAGTGTCTTTGTGGAAACTTAATCTGTAATGAGGTATTTCGCTTCCTAGCCTGGGCTTTCTGTGAAAAGCGTGTGTTCCTTCATCACCCATGAAGGGGGTGAAGGACCCCCAAGTCTTGAGTAAATTCAGAATTCTTCTGAGCTTTGAAAAATGTAGGTTATGTAGTTGTTGTGGTAGTTTTAATGTCTGAGACTCCGTGAAGAAAAACAAGGTGAAAACAGCCAATCTGAATTGAGTTGAATCTAAGGATTTGGGGTTCTAAGAAGGCTCTCGGTTCTAAGCTGCCCCCATCCTGGGGGAAGGATTGTGGGGCAGCACAGAAGGTGTGGGTATTAGTGGTAAGTTGGCCTCATGTGGCAGACAAGGGAAGGAATGTGGTAGTGGCTGTTGTAACAGCAGTTATGATGAGGGTAATTAACGTTAAGAAAGCCTAATCCTGAGCTCTTTGTCAGCATCATTTCACTCCATCCTCACTGTGAAGAGTTGTCCTTTGCCCGCACACAGCTAGCCTTTCAACAGCCTTCTTGGCGGCAGTTATGTAAGGCTGACAATATCTTCCTAATCTGAACATCACTATTTCATATTTCCTGCGTTTGGGGTAAGGAAGCCGTATCTTTAGAGTGATCTTTGGAGGGAAGGACTGACGCAGCATTTAAATAATATAAGCAAGATTATTGGGGAACCCCTTAAACTGTTTAGGAAAAAAACAGTTGTCTTTTTTACAAAATGGAAATTGCTCTATTACTGTCATAATTTTCTCCTCGAAAGATCTAAAGAAGAAAGTAAAAATGAGCCTTAATGCTGCCACCCAGTTATAATCCTTGTTTAACAGGAGAGAGAACACAGCAGAGTGGTTAAGAACAACCCCCTGGAGTCTGCCTGCTTGGATGCTAGGCTTAGTCCTGCCACCTCACTGGATCTGTGATTTGGGGCAGGTTACTTCCCCAGACTCAGCCATAGTTGCCTCATCTGTTAAATGCAGGCACTGATAAAAACACTATTTTGATATATTCAAATATTATCTTAGATTTAACCAAGTATATCTGAGCATTTGAGAAGTACTTTTTTATAGCTCTCAACATACTGATCACAGGTGACTTTTGGTTATTCTGGAAACAGGCCTTCTAACGCTGCTGTTCAGATGGTACCATCCTTCATCTTCCCCCCCCACCCCCCACCCCAAAGTCTGATTTAAGCTATTAAATTTGTTAACTTAGGTGTTTTATTCATCCAAGTAGGCTTTCTCAATTAACTTCAGATTTGTGAAGTTGGGCGTGGCGACCATTTTGGTATGATGACAGATGGCAGGCATCAGAACATCTGACTTGAGTCCTGGATCTGTTGCTCACTCATTCAGGCCAGGAGGGTGTTTGATGACCATCTTCAGGAATCCAGAAGACAATGAACAGAACATGAGTTAGGAAATGAGAAGGGGGGAGGGGTACGCCCATGTTCAAGACCTTGAGCCTCCAGAGCCGGGGCTGGAGTCCTCTCGTCTCTCTGATCCTTCATTTCTCTGGTGCAGAATGGAGGTAGTATCTGCTTTACCTGTGCTGCGTGGTGTGATGGAAGATCAAGAAGAGACACAGAAATGTTTTTAAATGATGAAACTTTGCAACTCTCCTTGCCTGGAGGCGTGTTGGTCTCAATTTGAAAGGTAGCGGTGAGACCTGCTGTTGCTCTTGACTAGGCATGCGCTGGATGCCGTATCTCCTCTCATCTTGACAGCAGCCCTGTGAGGTGGACCATCAGATCATGCCACAGAAGTTAAAGATGATTGGCAACTGTGCCTTCCCGAAAGGTAGGGAGCAGACTCACCACAGCTTCGGTCTGACAGCTTGTATCATTTCAGTTCAGTTCAGTCCAGTTGCTCAGTCGTGTCTGTTAAGAGATTGTCAGTTTAATTATGGCTGCTACTACAGCCGCGCCCAGACTCTGATTTGGTGGACTAGTG
The DNA here is from genome assembly GCF_023699985.2 of Odocoileus virginianus. Classification (NCBI taxonomy): domain Eukaryota; kingdom Metazoa; phylum Chordata; class Mammalia; order Artiodactyla; family Cervidae; genus Odocoileus; species Odocoileus virginianus. The sequence continues at coordinate 7,819,929 of NC_069693.1, read as the reverse complement.
CTGTTAGCCTCAGCATTTTGGGGATGACAGAGGGTTGCCAGCCAGCTTTTTTATTCTTCCTTTTGGCTTCAGTCTACCATAGCTTTTCCCTACTGTGTTATGGTTTTATCTGAAATGTGTTTTTTGGAGGATGCAGCCTTATTTCAGATGTGACAGCATTATATTGCATCTTCTGTCTTCTACTGATCTGAAAGCCACTTGTATATATTACATACACACTACCAAATTCTAGTATTGGAGTATCTTTTTGAACCCTCTCATCTCGCTGATCTAGCTAGCTAGCTACACATCCATTTTGTCCCAGAGCTATACTGTTTTAGTGTCTTGAGTTTTCTAGGTAGCCACTTTGGAATTATCTTGGCTTTTTTTGCTTGTTTAATTTTCTGTATGAACTTTAGTATCTGTTTAATTTTTAAAATAAGCCATTTTTAATCCTGCTGGGATCATATTAAATCATACATTAACTGTTGACATCTTTATGATGTTATGGGGGTTTTTTTGTCTCTCACTAGTATTTTAAACTTCATGAAGCTCTTGGCTTTTTGGGGGGGGGAAACACACATATAAAAAGGGACTAATATGTGTGTTTTTATAAAGACTTTTGATTTCTGCATATTAACTTTATATTCAGACTCCTTACTGAGTATTTTATTGCTCTTAATAGTGTTCCAAATGATTCATTTGGGTTTATTGAGATATAATTTACATATAATAAAACTCACCAATTTTAAGTTTACACCCAATGAATTTTGACAAATGTGTATAGTTTTGTAATGCTCACCACAGTCAAGATATAGAACTTCTTGGGGGTTTTTTTTAGGTGAATAAGTAATAGCACTTGTAAATAATTTTCATTTGACTTCTTTTCCTCATGTTTATTCCTCTGATTTTATCCCCCTTTGAACTACTTATATTGGCCAATAGTACCTCCAGGACAGTATCACATAATGCTAGTTAGTAATAGTGGATATTCTTGCCTTGTTCCTTGTTGCCTTTGGGATGAAATAATTTTTTTTTTTTTTCCATTTTTAAGAACTTGCCATCCATCCTTTTTCACTAAGAGTTTTTGTTTATTTTTAGTTTTTATAAAGATACAGCCATAATTTTTCACTTCTGTTCTATTTGGGAATATATTAATAATTTTCTACTGTTGACCCACTCCAACAGTCCTAGAATGAATCATACTTGGTGTGATATACTGGGAAATAGATTATTTGGTCTTTGTTTTCGGGTTCTGACTCACAGGATCTCTGGACAGGTGGGTGTCTTTTATCGGCTAATGAAATGACTGGTGACTTAGGGCCCCTAGAGAGCTTCAGGATGGGACTGATCACCAGAAAGACCAAGTCATGATTAGAAGGTTGGAAGTTTTAGCCCCACCACCCCCACCAACCTCTGGGGAGAGGCAAGTGGCTGGAGACTGAGTTCACTCACCACTGGTGGCCAGTGCTTTAAGCAGTCATACCTATGTAATGAAGCCTCTGTAAACACCCCTAAATGATGGAGCTCAAAGAGCTTTCTGGTTGAGGTGTTGGGAGGGTGAAGCTCCATGCCTCTTTCCCAACACCTTGCCTTGTGCATCTTTTCCACTTGCCTGTTCTGAGTTGTTTCCTCATGTCCTTACGTGCTGTCACTTCAGTGGTGTCCAACTCTTTGCCACCCAGTCTGTAGCCCACCAGGTTCCTCTGACCATGGGATTCTCTAAGTAAGAATACTGGAGTGGGTTGCCATGTCCTACTCCAGGGACCTTCCTGACCCAGGGATCAAACTGACATCTCTTAGGTCTCCCTCGTTGGCAGGCGAGTTCTTTACCATTGGTGCCACTTGGGACACCTTGTATCCCTCATAATAATCCAACAATATTATTAAGCAAAAATGTGTTCTTGAGTTTGCCAGCTGTTTTGGCAAGTTATCAGACCTGAAAAGGGGATCATGGGAACTCCTGACTTGCAGTCTGTCGGCCAGAAAGAAGTACCGGAGGCCTGGGACTTGTGACTGGTGTCCAAAGTGGGGACCAGTCTTGTGGAACTGAACCCTTAACCTGGGGATCTGCCCTGACTCCAGGTGTAGTTAGTGTCAGAACTGAATTGTTTTGGACATCCAGCTGGTCTCTGGAGAGCTGGAGAATCAGTTGGTGTGAGAAAAAACCCACACACGTTTGGTGTCAGAAGTGTGAGTAAAAACAGATGCCTTGGTTATAGAGTATTATTTTTAAATTTGCTGCTGATTGCTAGTTTTTACATCAAGGTGCATAAAATGCAGTTATTCTGTAGAGATTTGTTTTTCCTCTTGAACATTGAGAGATATTTATTGTCTTTATATTTAAATGGCAGTCTTGCCGTGTATAAAATTGGGTTAGCCTTTCTTTCCTCGAGGCCTTTCTAGGCGTGCTTCGCTATCTTCTAGTGTGGGCTCTGCCACAGAGCATTCTGAAGCCAGCCTGTGTTTCGTCTCAATGCCTTGAAGATTCCCTTTCTTCACTCTCTTTTTTTAAAGTTTAATAAGTTTACCAGGACATATCTTGTTAATTGAATTAAGTCAGTTTTTCCTGGAACAGAGTGAGCCACTTTAATCTGTAGATTGAAGTCATCCTGACTTCTGTTCTACGCATCCCTTCCAGGTTTTTCAGCAGTGTCATTTTTTTCCCATGTGTTTTTGGTTTCTGTAATGGAAAAAGATTTATTTTTCTCTCCTACTTCCCTAGCTCTGTCCTTAAATGTTTTATCTACTTTTTGTTGTCTCGTATCTTTTCTAAGTATATCTCTGCTTCACACATTGTTTCACAGAGGAGATTGCATTGTTCCTTTGTCTTTTATTTCATGGGAATATGTTTTAATTTACTAATGGCAGCATTTTTGGATGAATGTTCTTTGCAGTTGGTTTTTCTTGCAGGTTTTCTTGTTTTGTTTGATTTTTGCTAGTAGTCTTGTGCTGGTTGCTTTTTTTAAAATTGTGATAAAATAATGCATAACAGAGTTTACCATCAACCATTTTTGAAATGTACAGTTCACGTGCTAGATCCTTTTATAAAATTGTCATCCATCCTTGAATGGGGTGATTCCTTCTGGTCTAGCAATCTGTAGAAAATTCTTTTGGGAAGGGGCTAGCCTAGCAGGGGGTTTTCTTGACTATCCCGCTAGCCTTTCTTGCCCTCAGACATCTGGAAATGGCAGTTGTAATGCCCCAGGCAGTCTCACTCTTGTCCCCCTACCCCCTTGACAGACTGCTTCCTGTAGGTTTGACTTGTGTGTGATTCTTCGTGCTGGACTGGATCTGAGGAGGCCTCAGTCACCAATCCCTGAGCCAGTTCCCACTGTTAGAAACAGTGGCTTGCTGGTCTTGCCCCCGTTAGAATGAAGCATTTACTTTTTAGAAAAGGACTTGCCCGCTTTGTCCAACCTCTGTAACAACAGGCATCCTCTCATCGCTTTCCCACACCCTTATTTGACCTTTACAGCATTTGATGGTTCTCACTCGTGTTCGGGGTTTGGAGTCATGGAGTCTCTAGTTTTGTCAAAGACGTGCTATTTCTGTTTCTAATTCTCCTGGTTGCTTTTGTGTGGTTCTTTAGTGGAGAAAGGGGTCAAATCTATCCTCCCATTTGAAAACCAAGTACAGTCTTTGAACTTTAGTAAATTTAGCATTCTGAAAAACTCATTTTTTTATAGCCCTTAGTTTTTGCTTACTGATGAGAACTTCCCTAGCATTGGTGGGGAAGTGACTGCTTCTGTGTCACTTAAAGGTAATCTGATCTTGTTCAGGGAGCCGCTTGAAGGTTTAGAGAGAAGGATGTGTTTAGACCCTTTCCTGCCTTCTCTCCATTGCCCGTTTCTGTCTCCCTCTGATTTTATTAGCATTTCAGTTAGGTCTCTGTCCTCAGTTACCCATGTGTGTATGTGTTTATCATTTTGCCGAGAAACTTAAGAAGGATATGTCTCCTGTATGATCCGACAGTGTGTGGGGCGGGAGTAAATGCAGACCAGTCCAATCACTGGAACAGGAAGCTCTTTGTGAGTGGATAAGAACTGCACAGACCCTGTGGCTTCCTTAGGTCAATGGAGAATTTCACAGGTTTTCATCCTTTAGTCTACACAAAGAAAGATCCTTTTTAGAGAATAGATTTTATTTTTCACCCCAACCTTAATTATGACTGTCATTTCTTTAGCTAAATTTTTCTTTTCCACTGGCCATAGTATATCATTCAGATGAGGCCAGATTAAAATTTCAGTGCCTTTAAAGAGCAAAGATTTTTCCCCCCCTCATTCATTTTTCCCCCCCTCATTCATGTTTTTTCTGGCTCCTGTGCTTTGCATTGTCCTCACTCAAGGACCCAGCTGATGGAGCAGGCATCCTCTTGAATGATGCTAGGTGCAAAGGGAAAGAAACTTCTGGAGAAATTCATTCTAGCAATTAAATGTTTCAGCCTCACCTCACTTCTACTCAGAAGTCATTGGTCAGAACTGGTCACATGGCTTTATCCAACCACAGTGGAGCAAAGGAGCTTATTCTTCCTTGTTCCCAGGAGGAGAGTGGGACAGTGGAGAAGCACTAAGGATGACCATGGCTCCCTGTCAGTTGTTTCAGCAGAGTTGGCAAGTATGTGTGCATTTTTCTTTTAGCATCCCAGTGGATCCGAATGTCTGTGCCCGGGTCTGAGAGAACTTCCTGAGTGGTTTTGCAGAGGAAAAAGGTTCTGAGCTCTTTTCTCTTCTGCATGATCTTACTTAATCCCCATGCACTCTTATGAGGCAGTGGCTATTAGTTTCCTATTGCAATGATGAGCTAGTATTGAGAAAAATTAAGTCATTTGCCCAAAAGTAGCTTCAACTTATAAGTAGCAGATTCAACTCAAATGTAGATCTAATTCCAGAACTCAAGCTCTTAATCTTCATTGAGTATCCACAACTTTTAAATGGAAGGCTTGTTAGACTAACCTGTGTATGATGATGGCCTTGCTGACTTAAAAATTTGCCTACCTTCCTGTAACTAGCATAACAGCCCTGGTTGTCTGTGCTTTGAAATGCTAGCCCTTAACAACATTTGGCATTTCCTAGAAGCCGGGAGCCAAAACCCAAATCATTTTAAAAGGAAGTCTTGACAGGACAGAGAAGCACAATTCATGGCAGCACAGACTGTACCTCTCTCGTCCGATTATCAGATGGACCTCGGCAGCCAGCAAGTGTGGTGGCCTGATGGCTTCTGATCGTAACGTCCAGGGCCAGCGTTCTTTGTGGGTGGGGATATGTGTGTAGCAGTAAGTCAGGTGCTTTCTTTGGCCTTCTAAGTAAATCCAGCAGGTGGGAGACCAGCTTTTAAAACAGGTTAAACCTAAGACTTTTTTTTTTTTCTTTTTCTTTTTCTTTTTTTTTTGCTAGATCCTAAACCTAAAGGTTTCTATTCCTTTTTATTGTGGCACTTGTTCTTGATGTAAGATAGGTACCCCTTGTTAAAAATATAATCAAAGGCAGAATGTTTAGAATTTGGTGTACTTGTGTACTGTTGATAGGAATATAAATAGTCATAACCTTTTAAAAAGATAATTTGGCACCATCTGTTAAAAATTTAGAACTATAACTTTCTCAATCCCAATCATGGGCCCTTCTGGGAATTTGTCCTATGAAAATGGTTGCATGTGTCCTCAAAGATGTGTACAAGGATGTCTATTAATAGAATAGCACATCTGTACAGGGGAGCTCTAGGCAGATGTTAAAAAGATAAGGTTTATCTAACTAGTATGGGATTGTATGTCCAAGATTGATTTTAAGGCGGGAAGAGCAAGTTGCAAAATAGCATGTGTAGTATGATCTCATGATTAGGTAGAGTGAACCTATGTGTATATGCTTGTGATTTGATGCGAAACTGTTTGAAAATAGCAAAGGTTTCAGGAGTGCCTCCCAGACGGCTCTTGGTGAGGAGGGAGATTTTCAATAGGGGTAGTGCTGAAAAATAGGGCTTTTATCTATTTACTTCTGTATATAATTGCTATATTGTATGAAAAGAAGTTAAACAACACATGTATGTTACTTAAAAAAAACTATATAGAAACTGTTTGAAGTGGAAAAGTAGAGTTGCTTCTCACTTCTCCTATTACCTACTGTTAGAAGTTTGAGAGGCCCTTGCAGAGAGTTATTTTCTGTGCACATACACACACACACACACGTAACAAACATCACATGCACAGCGTGTTTATACAGAGCTGTAGCAGCATGAAACGTACTGTTGTGTCGCTTATTTTTTTCCCCCTGAAAAGTATATTGGGCACATTTTCCCACATTGCTGAGTGTGAACTACTCCTGTGACTTCTTCTTCCTCTCCTACTTCTGCTTCCTCCGCCTCCTCCCTTTCACTGCAGAGGATGTCTTGGCCTGGATGTATCATAATTTATTTGCTGTTGAGGGACATTGTTTCTAGTCTTTTATTATAAACAGTACTGCAGTGGATGCTTGCCTATAGGCAGGTGTATTCAGACACATACAGGTGTACAAATATATCTGAAGGAGAAATACACTTAATAAAACGTCCTCTAAGTGGACCTTTTATGTTTCGATGGGTGTTGCCAAAATACTGTTCAGTGTGTAAGGGCAGCACGGTGTCTTTAAAATGGCAATACATTAGAATTGCAAGATGCCTTAAAAATCATCTTATTCAGCTCTCCTCAATATTGGTGAATTTCATGAACATATGGAACAGAAGAAGCCAGAGACAAAAGAATACGTACTATATGATTCTGTTTATACAAAGAAGAAAAACAGGAGAAACTTACCTATGCCATTATGAGTCAGCACAGTGGTTATCCTTGGTGAGGAACAGAGACGAGGGGGCCTCTGGAAGGCTGGAAATGCTCTGTGTCTTGGTTTGGATGCTGTTCCACACGTTCATGAAATTCATCAATATTGTAGAGAGTTGAACAAGAATTTTTTTTAATCATTTAATCATTTACATTTATCATTGTACACTTCTCTATAAGTTTACAAATGTGTATTATGAGAGTTTTAATGTATAAATGAGAGGTTTTTGTTTTTTAGGCATCTGGCCCAACTCTTTGGTTTTATAGTCTTAAGATTAAGACCCCAAGAGTTGAAGAGTTTCCTGCCCCTCCTGCCAGATACAGCTGAGGCTTCCTGAGAGCTTCTCCCTGGAAGCTAGAGCCCCAGCCTGTCTTGCCAGGATTGGACTAATGATGCTGTTGGCACTCAGGAAGGCTGTGAATGTGTGACAGTGTCTCTCACCTTCAGGCCCTTGAAGAGTAATGGTGTATCTGAGAGCCAGCTGAGGTGTCAAATGGGAGTTTCTGGTCTTATAGCCTACATCGCTTTGTTTGGGAAAACCCTAGCACAGGCCTCACACCCAGTCGATAAGACAAGCTCAGAAGGTCTGTAGTTCTCTGTCATTCCCACCGGCCTCTCGTTTCTTTTTCTTGAGACTTTTCTCATTGCATCCTAATCTGTCCTTTCCACTGCTTATTTCTGGTTGTTTTCAGGCCAGTCCCTATTTCAGATAGTTATATCTTTTTCAGCAAAATTGTTTGTTCAGAGTAAAAAGGAAACAGATTTCTGTATTATCCTTCCTGGCCTGCTTTAGGAGAGTGGTGGATTCCAAGGAGTTGTTTGCATGCTCTGTGATTCCCAAGATGGGTGATTTTCAGCATCCAGGAGTCCTTTATTTTGCTATGAAGATTGTATCTGGAAACCTTCCGTGAGTCAAAGCATAGCTGGTTATTCGAGCATTTCCTGTGGTCAGAAATTCTCCTTGTGGTCAAGAAATTGATCAGAGATTAAGATGCATTCTGAGCGTTTTCTGGCATGAACACACCTACTGACTTTGCTAGTGCTAGCAGCACATCTGTGTCGGATGTCCCGTTCGATCATGAGTTAGAAATAGTGGCTAAATTACACAGCCCTCTTAGTATAAGACAGCTTTATCATGGTCTAATCCATGTCCTGACAATACCAAGAGATTTGTGCAAACTTTAGCTAAGTCCAGACTGGCTACCTCTTAAATCTTAAACATCCCTGACACATGGAGGAAGTGTTAAAGACAGTTCCTGATCTATTCTAAAGAGGCACTGGTAAATACAGAGCTGGGGGAAGACATTCTGGGTGTGATACTGAAGAGACACCAAATTGAAAAGTCCTGGTTTTGAACCAAAGAAGGCCTTCTGTAAGTGGGCACTTTCAGTAGAAAATTCCCATGTGGGACTTCACTCCAGGCCCCTAGCCCACCTCTTTGCTTTCACCCCTTTTGTTTCCCTTCACTCTCTGCCCTCCTTCACTCTGGCCTCAGCAAATCAATTTGTTACCAGAGATCAACTTTGAATCATGCCTTCTCACTGACTGGTCATCCTTACTCCTGTTGACCTCCCTCTCCCTCTTCTGGACTTCTCTGCCGATATTGTCTGTGTGCTCTGCTTAGCAGGCACCATGTTGCACCTTATTTGTTGTTACTCACTCGCTCAATCGTGTCCAACTCTTTGTGGCCCCATGGACTGCAGCACGCCAGGCTTCCCTGTCCTTCACTATCTCCCGAAATTTGCTCAAACTCATGTCCATTCAGTTGGTGATGCCATCCAACCATCTCATCCTCTGTCATCCCCTTTTCCTCCTGCGTTCAATCTTTCCCGGCGTCAGGGTCTTTTCCAGTGAGTTGACTCTTCGCGTCAGGTGGCCAAAGGATTGGAGCTTCAGTGTCAGTCCTTCCAGTGAATATTCAGGGTTGATCTCCTTTAGGGTTGACTGGTTTGCTCTCCTTGCATTCCAAGGGACTCTTGAGAGTCTTCTCCCACACCACAGTTCAAAAGCATCGATTCTTTGGCGCTCAGCCTTCCTTGTGGTCCAACTCACATCCGTGCATGACTACTGAAGAAAACCATAGCTTTGACTATATGGACCTTTGGCAGCAAAGTAATGTCTCTGCTTTTTAATATGCTGTCTAGGTTTGTCATAGCTTTTCTTCCAAGGAGCAAGCATCTTTTAATTTCATAGCTGTAGTCGCTGTCTGCAGTTCTGCCTCATAACTTATCTTGTATTGTCTTTAATTTGATTACACTTTGCACATCTTTACCTTGTCTTCCTAGAGTGTTGCCTTCTGAAAGGATGTGACAGTGTTGGTGATTTTTCTGTCCCCACTGTCCATGGAATTTAGTGTTCTGTCACCCAGGTAGTGTTCTTTCAGTAGTGATATGTTGCTCTGCTAACCCTGTTGCCCAGATACTGCCGTGTGTCATATCATCAGAGATGAGATTACTATAAATAGAAGATTCAATTGCTAATTGATTTTGCAAACTTGCGCGGGTGGCATCTTTCTTTGTCTTCCTTTGCACCATCGGTCAATCTCTGTTGAAAAACTGTGCCAAAATTATTTTCAAGTTCTGTCTGACTTAACTGACCCTCTGGATTTAGGGTAATATATGACTGTCAGGGCAGTTTCCATTCAGCACAAGAGTTGACGTGGCTTGTTGGAGCTTAGTGGAAGAAGATTTTACCCATATTTGTTCAATATGTGAATTCTTTGAAAGGAATGAATAGGCAGGCATAAGCAACATGAGCCCAAGGTGAGACTTTAAAAGACTCACAAACTTTTTGCAGAAATGCATAGTCTTGGTAAGTCTTTGGTAGCCTGTTCAAATCTGAAGCATTGATCTAAATTTTTATTCAGTTATCATAGTACTACCTTTTAATCCTTCCCCTTATCTTGTGACAATTACTTTATCAACCATGAAATCCTAAAAATTGGTTCTTTTCTAAGTTTTTTTTTTTCAGATTTCACTTTCTTGTTTTTATACCAGAATCGTGTGTCCTAAATTCTTATCTTATTATGCATTCTAATAACTGGTAGAATTCATCATTTTCAACCCTTTACCAGAATATTCTGTAACCTCACACTGTCCTAAAACAGGTCCTAAAGACCTGCTGTGTACCAGTTCCCCCTTAGATGCTGCAGGTTCAGAGATTATAAGACGGTTGATGTTGCCCTCATAGGGCTCTCAGGAAAGGAAGTAGTTGGCAGCAAAGCTTCCATTTTTTTCCAGCCCTAGTGCCTGTCTTCTTCTACACACCTAACAGCCACCAGGGTCTACAGGGCAACCTTCCAATCAGCCTCTATGTGGTATTTTTCTATTGGATCTTTTAAAGTTAGTTTTGCTATTTTTTTTCTTTTGGCAAAGTATCTTAAGTGACTTTATAAATTATTTTTCTTTAGTGTATTTAACTCTTCCATTGAGATTCTAATTTGGTTTATGTTTGATATGCAGTTGAACATCTTTGTCTAGTATATGCTGTTTGAATCCAAGATCATGATATCTGCATTTTTTCTTTTCATTTTTCTCATAGTCTTTGCATTTGTTTGTCTTTACTTTCTAAGGTTGATGAGGTGGTTTGAGTGTAATAAATTAGTTTGTCAGCCTGTAAGTATCTGGGCCTAGTGAGTAATTTCAGTGCTGAGGAGATCCTGAGCCTGAGGTCAAGTCCCATTGAAAATAGCTACATGGAAGAGGAAATTAATAGTTTAAGGCATGAAAGAAAAGAAAGTGAAAGTGAAGTCTCTCAGTCATGTCCGACTCTGCGAAACCATGGACTGTAGTCAACTAGGCTCCTCAGTCCATGGAATTTTCCAGGCAAGAGTACTGGAGTGGGTTTCCATTTCCTTCTCCAGGGGATCTTCCCAACCCAGGGATTGAACTCGTGTTCAAGGCACAAGTGTGCCTCAAGTCTGGGAGCTTAGGCTTTAGGTGGAGTCGGGGATAGAAGGAAATCCCCTGAGCTGGCTTGTCAGTGTCAGGGCTGGGGGCTTGGCCTGAAAGAGAAGTTGGATTCTATAACAAAGAAAGGATGGAAAGAACCTTCTGGGTAGGGAAGGTGGCCTGCAGGAGATTCAGGTGTAGAGGGGAAAGGTGCTGTTGACCACAGAGCTGTGTTGCCTAGAATCTTTGAACATCAGACTCAGCATTCAGGCTTAGCCAGGGGTTTTTAGACGCGCTGTCCTAGTTCCCTAGGATTCTAAGGATGTGCTTCTGTGTGGAAAACAGAAGGCAGGCCACTGGGACTTCTGCGTCCTTCACCCATAAGGTTCAGTTTAAGATTTTATTGGGAAAAAAGATTTTGATGCCCCTGAGAAGGTTTATCAGCCCTTGTTCTCATCAGTGGGAAGGCAGGGTTCAAAGGTTTTTATCTGAGAGAATTTGCGGGAACTCTCAGAGGTCGCTCCCTTTTAACCTCCCCGCATCACTCAGCCTAATCAATCGATCCTGTTGTTGTTCCCACTTAAGTGGTCTTGAATCCGGCCTCTGCTACTGCTATTAGTCTCATTGTCTTTCTGGTTTATGATCATAGCCTCTTGGTAATTGGGCTTTCTCCTTCTGGTCTCACGTCTGCTCAGCCCTTTATCCACACTGCTGCGGATATCTTCCTAAAGTGAACGAGATCACACCACCTCCCTTGTCTAAAGTTCTTCAGTGGCTCTCCATTACCTTCAGGGTAAAATTGAATACCATTGCCAGCAGAATCGTATCTAGCCTCACCTCTTGCCATTTTCACCCCCAGTGATAAACTTCAGCCACACAGGTTGGAACAGCCTTCAGCTGGTGTGCTGTTTCTCACCCGCATTGTCTTTACTTGCGGATCCCTTCCCAGAGTCCCCTCTGCAGGCCTTCTCTGGCCTGTTCTCTGAGCCACTGCCCACCGCCCCGTGTTCTGCAGTGTTCTGTGAGCACGTCCACACTGGACCCTGATTGTCCTCATTCCTCACTAGATCCTCAGTTCCTTGAGGCAGTGGACTGGGTCTTCATCATTGTATCCTCCAAGCCAAGGACACAGGGCTCTCATAAATGATTCTGAATGCATGAATGGTGTCGAGACATTCAGAAGAGCTCTTTCCTCAAAAGTGCCATTCAGTGGAAACATGGGATTGTGTCTAAAGAAAGGGAGAAGTAAAAAGATATGTAAAATACTAAGGTCTTGAGCACAGTTGCAGCCTTTCAGTGGGAACTAGTTTCCCTGCGTCTTTAGTGTGAAGGGTAGAGGGTGTATTGCTAACAGTCCAGGGAACCTGTGAAACTTTTCAGGTGGAATGTTTAAATACAGGGGCTCCGAAGGAAGGGAGGTGTGCACCAGCAGAGCAGGGGAAGGAGAGCCAGCAGCCGGGGCTCGTGGGAGACAAGGTGTCCCAAGGGTGCAGCTCGCCATGAAGATTCAGGGCCACCTTTCCTGAGCTTGGGGACATGGGTGGAAATGGCTTTAGAATTTAGAGTTCAAAAATAAGGGACTTGCCTAGCAGTCCAGCAGTTAAGACTCCACGCTACCAACGCAGGAGGCATGGGTTCAGTCCCTGGTCTGGGAATTGGGATCCTGCATGCTGCACAAGTGTGGCCAGAATAGTAATAACAGCAGCAGTAATAATAGTCATAACAGGGAGACACAGCTTCATTTGTTATAGGCAAAGAGAGTGGTAACAGCCCAAATGTCCCGCAGGTGAGCGGGTAAACAAAATATGGTCGGTCTGTACAGTAGAATGTTATCCACCATAAAAAAGAAGGATGTACCTGTGCGCATTACAACATGGATGACCTTTGAAAACGGTATACTGAGTGAAAAAAGCCAGTCACGAAAGACCAAATATTTTAGGATCCCATTTATATGAAATGTCCAGAGTAGGCAGATGTACAGAGACAGAAAGTAGAACCACTAACCACTAAGACAGAAAGTAGATTAGTGGTTGCCAGGGGTTTATAGGTGGGAGAATCTGAAGTTTCTTTTGGGGTTAATGAAAATGTTCTAAAAGTGATTGTGGATAATGGTTACACGGCTCTGTAAGATTTACAAAAAATCATTGAATTGTTTACTTTCAGTGGGTGAAGTATGTGGTATGTGAGTTGTATTTCTGTAATGCTTGTTATAGGAAATTCCTTGGTGGTCCAGTGCTTAGGGCTCAGTGCTTCCACTGCCCTTTCACCAAATGCAGTCCCTGGTCTGGGAACCTAAGATCCTGCCAGCCATGTGGCATGATTCCCCCCCGCCCCTGCCCCCAGAGAAAAAGCTGTTAGAATAATGCTGATGATAATAAGTGGAGGCTAGGGGGGATAGATGTTTTACCCCAGGGGATTTGGCACTTAAAAATTCTCAGCCCCCTGCAGCTTGTCTGAATGCAGAGTTCCTTAGAGAAGAGACCTGCTCTGACAAAGACGCCTCGTTCCTGGAGACACCTCTTCTCCCGATGCACTCTGGGAGGCGGTGTGCAACCACCTGGAGCAAGGGTGGGGAGGCTGGGCGGAGACAGCTGTGACTAAGTGAACGTTTACATCCAGGCTCGTCTGAGCAGCTAGGGCAGATGGTTAGAGAGGACTCTCCCTTCAAGGGTGTAAAGACCAGACAGAGAGCTTGACCATCCTGTCCTAACTAGCAGCTGAATGTATTGTCTGTGGGGTGTTGTCAGCCTCAAAAAAGCAATCCATTTTCTCTCCTTGCCCTCTGAAAAAGATCTTCATGCCATTGTTAGATCTCTTTGCTTCAAGTCCTCTTGGGTTGGGTTAGTTTAGGCTTCTGAGTTTATCTCCATTTTCAGGAATCCTTCCCTGAATCCCTACCCTCCCAGCTGCCCCAGGTGGGGGAAGGTGTGGCTGCTGGCAGAGCCAGTAGGCTCTCCACTGTTGTCACCACTCTGCTTCCTCCTGGTCACTTTGCTTCTTTGTTTCCTGTGATCAGAGGGCGGGGAAGTAGACTTGTTAGGACTTAAAGGATGAGTAGCACTGAAGTGATCAAGACCAGATCACAGCCCTCCACTGAGGACCTCAAGAGCAGAGACTGCCTCTTCTTGGCCGTCACCTGGCGTAGCACCTGACATACTGTAGGCACTGGTGTTTATTGAAGGAATAAGTGATATCTTTTGCCCTGTGTACTAAATTAATTATATTAGGGGAGGTAATGAAATAATCACTAGATACAAGATGAATTCTTGAGGATTAATCCTTAAAGATTTCTCACTGGTGAGTCTGTCTACACTTCTGCTTTTTTCGCTGCTCTCTTTCTCTGCCCAGGTGAAACAAAACGCATGAGGTTTTGTTTCTCCCTGCAGCAGCTGTAGAGTGCCGCTGCCGCAGGAGCCATGTTTGGGGCTTGCTCAAGTATTTGTTGTCCAAGGGACAGTTGGAGCAGGGAACTTGGGGGAGAGCAGATTCTCAACCCCCTGGAGCCTATGGCCTGAAGGACTGTGCAAGTTTATTTTTACTGAGAGGTGCATAACCTGGAGACTATGGATAGGCTTCTTGGAGGTCAGTGAACCCCTGAAATTCAGTGTAGAGATTGTACATGTGTGCATACACGTGCAATGGGGCTGAACCATAAGCTACAGTCTTCATCAAGTGATCAAAGTGAGAGGAGTCTCCTCCTCGCGAAAGGTTAAAGGCTCCGTCTGTGCAGCCCAGTGGAATACCTACTGTCGCAGCTGTAGTACATTCAGTTCAGTTCAGGTGCTCAGTCATGTCCCACTCTTTGCGACCCCATGGACTGCAGCATGCCAGGCCTCCCTGTCCATCACCAACTCCCAGAGCTTGCCCAAACTCATGTCCATTGAGTCCATGTTGCCATCCAACCATCTCATCCTATGTCTTCCCCTTCTCCCGCCTTCAGTCTTTCCCTGCATCCGGGTCTTTTCAGATGAGTCAGTTGTTCGCATCTGGTGGCCAAAGTATTGGAGTTTCAGCTTCAGCATCAGTCCTTCCAATGAATATTCAGGACTGATTTCCTTTAGGATGGACTGGTTGGATCTCCTCGATGTCCAAGGGACTCTCAAGAGTCTTCTCCAGCACCACAGTTCAAGAGCATCAATTCTTCAGCACTCAGTTCTCTCTATAGTCCAACTCTCACATCCATAAATGACTACTGGAACAACCATAGCTTTGACTAGAAGGACCTTTGTTGGCAAAGTAATGTCTCTGCTTTTATTTTTTTATTTATGTTTTTGTCTCTGCTTTTTAATATGCTGTCTAGGTTAATCAAAACTTTTCTTCCAAGGAGCAAGTGTCTTTTAATTTCATGGCTGCAGTCAACATCTGCAGTGATTTTGGAGCCCAAAAAATAAACTCTGTCACTGTTTCCACTGTTTCCCCATCTATTTGTCATGAAGTGATGGGACCAGATGTCATGATGTTAGTTTTCTGAATGCTGAGTTTTAACCCAACTTTTTCACTCTCCTCTTTCACTTTCATCAAGAGGCCTTTAGTTCTTCTTTGCTTTCTGCCATAAGTGGTATCATCTGCATGTATGAGGTTATTGAAATTTCTCCCGGCAATCTTGATTCCAGCTTGTGCTTCATCCAGTCCAGCATTTCTTATGATGTACTCTGTGTATAAGTTAAATAAGCAGGGTGACAGTAGATAGCTTCGACGTAGTCTTTTTCCTGATTTGGAACCAGTCTGTTGTTCTATGTCCAGTTCTAACTGTTGCTTCTTGACCTGCATACAGATTTCTCAAGAGGCAGGTAAGGTGGTCTGCTATTCCCATCTGTTTAAGAATTTTCCACAGTTTGTTGTGATCCACACAGTCAAAGGCTTTGGCGTAGTCAGTGAAGCAGAAGTAGATGTTTTTCTGGAATTCTCTTGCTTTTTTGATGATCCAGTGGATGTTGGCAATTTGATCTTTGGTTCCTCTGCCTTTTCTAAGTCCAGCTTGAACATCTGGAAGTTCATGGTTCATGTACTGTTGAAGCCTGGCTTGGAGAATTTTGAGCATCACTTTGCTAGTGTGTGAGATGAGTGTAGTTGTGAGGTAGCTTAAACAGTCTTTGGCATTGCCTTTCTTTGGGATTGGAGTGAACACTGACCTTTTCCAGTCCTGTGGCCACTGCTGAGTTTTCCAAGTTTGCTGGCATATTGAGTGCAACACTTTCACAGCATCATCTTCTAGAATTTGAAATAGCTCAGTTGGAATTCCATCACCTCCACTAGTTTGTTCATAGTGATGCGTCCTAAGGCCCACTTGACTTCACATTCCAGGATGTCTGGCTCTAGGTGAGTGATCACATTTTTGGCGTCTCACCTCCATGTTGCAGATTGAAGATAGACAGCCCTCCTGGGTGCTGGAGCTGACTGACTCCCCCGGGTTTACCGCTCCCCTCAGGGAGATGGTGTAGCTCTCATCTGTCCCACCCTGTGGCCGCTAGGCCCAGATGCCCGTGGCAGGGCGCACTTGCCCAGGGGTGGCACACCGTCCCTCAGAAGACACCCTGGGCTTTCCTGGAGCTGCCTCCAAAACCCCACCAAACTGTAAACAGAAAATGTCTGCTAAGTGTTTAAGATAAGTATTGTACATACATTTTCAGCTTTATAGCTAACTCAGAGCAACTTGCAGTGTTGCCCTGATGGGAGACCGCAGGACAAAAGGCCAAACTCTTACTGGAGCTGATTTCCTACAGCTGTTGGGGAACTCCCAGGTTGCTTAATCTAATTGGGAAATGGTCTTTATTTAGCCCTGGCTTTCAGCACGGAGCCTTGCACAGAGCGGGGCCAGAGCGGCACCTGTGGGCCGCAGGCAGGTGTGGCCCTGGGCGCTTTCCTTCACTTCTCGGAGTCCCCGTTTCCGCGGCTGTGAGATGAAGCTGCAGATTGCTTCCTTGCAGAGTTGTTGTGCGTGGGCATGCCACCCCCCCACCCCCAGCACCTCGCTGTGGTCACCGGCCTGGAAGCTCTCCAGACCCTGCTTCAGGTTTATGCAGAAGTTCTGTTACATAGGCATAATTGATTCCTTACTGACCTTTGGAGATTGAGCTCAGTCTTCAGCCCCTGTACCCTGCTGGATGTTGGCAGTGGGGCTAAAAGTTCTAACTCTTATAATCAAGGTTTGGTCTTTCTGGTGACTAGCCCCCATCCTGAAGCCATATAGGTTCCCCCCCTCAAAAGTCACCTCATTATCATAAACTCAGGTTTCAGATAACAAGGGGCTTGTTATGGATAGCAGAAGACACTCCTATCAGGAAATTCCAAGGGTTTTAGGAGCTCTGTATCGGGCGCTGGGGACAAAGACCAAACAGGTACTTCTGGGCTTTCTTTGGCTGTGCTTGGGTCTTTGTTGCGTTTTGCTCCAGCTTCTCTCGTTGCAGCGAGCAAGGGGCTGCTCTTTGTTTCAGTGCTCAGTTGTGGAGCACAGGCTCTAGGCACTCGGGCTTAGTTGCGCCACAGTGTGTGGGATCTTCCAAGACCAGGAATTGAACTGTGTTCCCTGCACTGGCAGATTCTTACCCACTGTACCACCAGGGAAGTTGTATTTCGTTTTATACCACGTTGCCCCTGCCCTCACCTCCCCACAGGGTTCCTGCGTTTAAGACCTTGCCAGTGGGTTTCCTCTGCCCTCTGTGGATACTGAGGGCTAACCTGACCAGTGACCTCAGGCTGGGAAGGAGCAGGAGGAGGAGCCCAGCCCTGGGCCTGCACCTCTTCAGGGTGGGGAGGACTCTGCTCTTTATCTCCCTAGGGCACCTTACTCTCTTAGCTTTTCTCCCGTGACTTAGAGGACAGTGTTCATCTCACAGTAGCACTGATCCCTTTTATAAAGAGAGGAAACAGAAACCTTTCGTCTGTGCTCAGGCGGGTAAAGCTGTGAGCTTTATAGCATCAGACTGAACAGATTCACATTTTACCAAGTTCCTTCCCACTTGGGAAACAGCTGCCCTAAAAAAGCCTCCATATTTCCCTCCATATTTATCATAGACACTTTCTCCAGTTCTCGTGGAAGAGAATTGGCGGGTCTAGAGCTGTTAAATCTAGTTATTTCCCTGCAGTCAGCCTGGATCTCTGTAATTCTGTCTTGCAGAAAAGGCGGCTAATTTCAGTAGAGATCCTCCCATCTATCACTGTAACAGTTTATTTAATAGGTGCAGTTACAGCTTGAACACACCAACAGGCTTTATGTGAGTAATTGCCATATTTATGCTGCTTTGAATTGATGATAAAGTGCTAAAATATGAGGTATGTGGTTTCATATGCTGTGATTTTATGGGGGTTCTGTGTTACTTAATCCCTTCCCTCCTCCGATAATTCCAGGTTTGTTAGCTAGTTGTTTTCTCATTATCCAGATAGTTTTAAAACAAAGCTTTCTCCACCTTTTTTGACTGTTTCCCATGTGTTCGCATCTCACCACTCTCCTGTTTTCTCCTTGCTTATAAGTTAAACACAAGTTATTTGCATTCCAGAAGTGCCTCCTTGCCATAAAGGCAGGCAGCTCCACTTTGGGCTCTTCCAGATAAGCAGAGTTCACGTGGCTGTGACTCGGCAGTGCTCACGGATTTCCTCAGGACCCAGTGCTCTGATCGGAACATCATGCCCTGGCAAGCTGCCTGGGGAGCCCAGCAGCCAACGAGAAGCAAAGCCTGTTTCACATAGTAGTCCTGCCCTTCCATCCAAGGCAGAAATGATCTGGGTGGAAGCCCAGCTCTCCGAGACAGTTCCAGCAGGCCTGCCTTACCTGGCTGTTCCCACCACCCTTTCCCTCCATTCAGCGGCGCGCCTCGGTGGAAAGGCCCCTCTGCCCTCCGCTGAGAGGCGACGGGACGAGTCAAGGCCATGTACCCGACAGGCCGTGCAGCAGGCCATTTTGAGGCGGCCCTGGGAGCAGCACCCGCTCTCACTCCCCCTTCTCCCCCTGGTGGTGTGTGTATGTGTGTTGGGGGGGCACGGTGTTTCTGTCTAGCTTCCAGGAAGGGGGCGCAGCCCTCTTGGGGGATCCCAGCCAAAGCCATGCCACTGACCTGATCTGTAAAAGTGAGCAGCCCAGATGGGGAGACCACACCTAGAACAGCCAATGGCTTACCCTGGAGAGCGTGGGAATTTGCTCAATCAGTCCCCTCAACTGCTCCAGGGAGTGGTAGAGGCAGGAGAACTAGTCCACAGAGGAAGGTGGGACCTGGGCGCCCTGGGTCATGACGCACCTTCTCCGTGCCGACCAGGCCTCAGACTGTCTCTTGTATTCCATGAGCAAGGAGGGCCTGCCAGGATGCCTTGAAGCACGAGGCTGTTCGAGAACAAACAACTTTAGTCCACTTCCTCCCTCTCTTCAGCCAGAGAAACTGTGCTTTTATTATCAGGCATGTATCCCTCCTTCCGTCCTTTCTTTGGATAGTTACCTAATGCCTTCTGCAGGCACGAGTTACTGTGCCAAGTCCAGGTACATAGAATGGTAACTGAAAAACATGCCCCTTCTCTCCTGAGAGGCCAGCATTCAGCAATCACACAGCTGTCTGGTGACTTCCAAGTTGTACCCAATGCTGTATAGAGAAAGTATGCAGGTAGTGGGTGCAGTGATTAAACCCAGGCTCTGAAGCCCGTATGGGAGTAGTCATAATAGTAGGATACAGCTCACAGGGCCACCGTGAGGGTTGTGGAGATTCTGTGTGTAAAATGCTAATCACTGGGCCTGGCCCAGTATGTGTGTTGCATAAATATAAGCAGTTTTATTCTCCTAACTGACTTATTCTGGGGGTCAGGGGAGACCTCTGAGGGAGCAGGGTTTAGCCAGTCAAAAAAGTGAAGGCAGAAGTTGAAGGAGGAAGTCTCCAAGGCAGTTGGGGGCGGGGGGGTAGGACGGGTCACACTAGGAGGCCTTGAAAGGCCAGCATGATTGGAGTTGGGTGGGAGGGGCAGCAGGGTCAGGTGAGGTGCAGGCCCCCCAGGCCATGTGTGGACAGCTTTGTATTGTTTCCTGGACACAGAGTGCAAGGATTGTAGGCTTGCGGAGACCATGATCAGATTTTCTGCCAGTGTTACAGGCTTCTAGTCTATGAAGTGTCTTTTCTTAGTGAGGAAAGAGGCCAGGAAAGGAGGGCCACTGGGCTGTGATGGGTGCCATCTTTGAACCTTTGTTTGTTGAGAATCAGGAACCCGAAAGAAGTTCACCTGTGCCCTTGTTAGTGCTTACGAGGGATCTGCCTGTGACCTCAGGGGCTTTTCTGCCGGGGGGCCTGCTGTGGAGTGGAAGTTGGCATTGTCCGCACGGAGGTGGTGGTGTGTTGGATGTACCTGTGTGTTAGTGCAGCTGTTTTTTTGCTGGTAGCTCGGTGCTGAGTCAGTGAGGACCCCCCGCCCCACCCTCAGCGCCAGCTCCGCGCTGTGGTGGCACTAGCTCGCCTCCGAGTCACACTGCCGTCACCCACGCCACTGGGCTTGCATGTGCTGGCAGAGTCACACTTGGAGCCTGAAGGAGGCTCACGTTCCTAGTTGGGGCTCCGAGCTGCTCCTGGCTTTGAATATCGGTGGCTGCCTTGCAGAGTACATTCTGCTCCCCTCAATTCTAGGTCACACTCCTCTCCCCCTCCATCCTAGGCTGTCCAGAACCAGCAGTATGCACTCTGGGCTGGCCTAAGCTTCACTTTGTCATGGTGGTTTTCTGCAGCACATCTATTGGGGTATGCATCTTCTTTGAAAGTCAGGGACAGAGCCCCTTGCCAGGTCGGAGCAGGGCCCAGATGCCCTCTTTCACAGTAACTGACAGTAAGCACACGGGTAGCTTACAAAGGATCAGCCAGATGCTAGAGCCATATGATGCCCCAGACCTGGTGTGATATTTTCATCTTTTCCCCTCCAGGTCTCTTCTCTCCCTTCTTCCTCAGCCTCGAGATTTATGACACGGCTGTGTGTACATACAACGACGTTGGAAATTTATAACGCCACAGTGCCCGGTTGTGGGGCTGACACCCGGTCAAGCTGTCATAATAGACTGCCAGTGGCATTCTGTCAGGGGGAAGAAGGAGGGGTGGCCTTGCCAGAAACAGATCCTGACTGAGGAGGGAATTACCCAGGAAAGACGGCTAACAAAGGGGCGCTGGCAGGGCCAGAGTGACCTTAGTGTTCAAGGGATGGAAGAGCCAGAAAATCATTCCAGGCACATCCAGAGCAGGAAGGCAACAGGGGACCTCGTGGGGCTGCTTTACTGTGACCAATAGTGGAACTTCATCAGAGGAAGAAAGCACGGACATTGTCCGTTGGCTGCTGTCGGTCAGAGAGGAGGCGGCATTTCTTCTCCAGCTCTCCCTGCGTCTCCTCCAACTGACAGATGAGAGCGCTGAGTGGGTGTGAGTGGAGATGACTGCGTGTGAGTGAACAAGGGAGGAACAGAAAAACCTTCTAGCCCTAATGAATCCAGCATTTATAGGGTAAAGCCTACAAGTGATATTTAAAGGATAAGGGAATAGGGATTTAACAGGAGAGGGAGGAGCCCAGCATTTAAATGCACAGTCAGCCAAGACTGAGTGAGCCAGCTCCCCCACCACACACCCAGCTCTCTGGCCCTGGGCTTAGCCTCTCTGAGCTGCTATCTGCTCTCTGTAAAATGGGGATAAAAATAATACTATTTACCTCAAAGAATTACTGGGTGGATTCACCATGATGATTCTACTGAAGAGCTGAGGAAAGTGCCTGGCATATAGTAAAGCCCTCAGCAAAAGTTAACTGTTATGTTTACTGTTTTATTATCATCGTCATTGTTGCAGGGTGCCGGCCATTTGTATTACCTGCTCTTCATACCTGTAATCTGAGTATGCGTAACATCTCAACAGTCATTCATGAACAGCCCCGTTTTTGATGAGGAACCCGAGTCTTAGAGAGGTCGAATGGTTTTCCCCAGTCACCCAGCAGCTGAGAGCCAGGATCAAAACTGAGATCACATGCGTAGAGACTGTTAACACAGAATGAAGTAAATCAGAAAGACAAAAACAAATACCGTGTATTAATGCATATATGTTGAATCTAGAAAAATGGTACGGATGAACCTATTTGCAAAGTAGAAACAGAGGCACAGATGTAAAGAACAAATGTATGGATACCAAGGGGGAAGAGGGCCTGGGATGAACTGGGAGATTGGGACTGACATGTATACAACTACTCTGTATAAAATAGATGATTAATAAAAAATACTAGATGTTGAAACTTCAACTGAAATCTTAATTTCTCTACTAAAAAAACAATTGTAATATATGGTGAAACTACGTGTAACTTTGTGCTATTAAAAAAAATCTATTTAAATATTTAAAGGAAAAATATTTGAAGTAGAAAAGAAACTAATGCATGTTTTTAATATTTGTCTGCCAACTGGCCTGTTTTGGCTGAGTCCTCAGGGCAGGCTGTGCCTGCAGACAGGGGCTGCTATTGCAGCTTCTTAAAACGTAAAGAAAAAAAAAGGCAGGCGCTACACAGTGGGCTTTACCTAAGTCATCTCATTTGCTCCTTGCAGTAGTCTCCGAAGGTGAGGTTAATCCATCATAGACTCAGAGGAGCAGAAGTGAAGTCGGCATCCGGGATCTCGATGGCACACCTCAGGTGTCCTCCACCACTTAGATCTTCAGGACCTTAGCTCCTGCCTGAGCCCTGTGCCAAGACTTCATTATACTCACCTGTACGGTGCAGAGAAGACGAAGGCAGCACAGTCACCCAGGGTCTCACCGCTAGTCAGTGGCTTCCAACCGAGATGCTCAGCCGAACCCTCCATTGTGGTGGGGGTGCTGCAGTGGGAGCCTCAAAAGGAGATAGGCTAAAAAAAGAGAGAGAGAGAGATAGGCTGTAGAGATGCTGTTGGCATTTGACCCAGAGTGGGGCCTCCTTACTCTGTTAGAGGGTCAGCCCTCTTCAAGACAATTTGGACTTGATGCTCAAGGGGGTTCCCTGAGTTCTCAGCAGCCCTCTGGCCTTGAAACTTAGCCTGCCCTAGACTTACCTCTTGGACACGTGAAAGAAAAGGAGAATGGTCTATTAGCCGCATTTCCTTAAAAGTCAACTTGTCATCTAGTCGTTAAAGCCTGTCTGCTGTGGGGTATTTTAGAGCATTGGCAACACCGATTAATTTTTTTTTTTTAAGGACTGAAGTGCTGAGTTTTATATCTAAATATAGAAAGTGAAAAATAAACAAGTCAGAGTTTGTCTTGGAGGAAGTATTGATTTGTTGCTAGAAAGGAAACTCAGGAGGAACCGAGTCCTGGGGTGTGTGAGCAGGGCTGAAAGCCTGGCCCGGGGGTAGTACAGCAAGACTTGAGGCCCAGCGCGCCGGTGCTGAGCAGAGGGACTTGGGATCCAGGGATGGAGAGTTGTTTCAGGAGCTGGGACACATACCGGGGCGGAAGGTGGAGTCTCCCCCTCCGTTTCCAAGCTCTTTCGAGTCCCTTGTCCATTTTCCTGGTGCCCCTAGCGTGCCAAGTGCCACGGGCACCTGAGCCGCAGGGACAGGGAGGTCAGGAGTAAAAGGCCAGTTCTTAGCCCCGAGGGAACGCCTCACGGCTGCCATTGGTGGGTCCTCTAGAAGGTTGTGTGCCATCACCGACTCAGACATGAGTTTGAGTAGGCTCCAGGAGTTGGTGATGGACAGGGAAGCCTGGCAAGCAGCAGTCCATGGGGTCACAAAGAGTTGGACACAACTGAGCGACTGAACTGAACTGAACTAGCCTTTTGTCAGTGAAATACTTTGAGGAGGACCACGGCTTGCAGCTCTGTAAATGAACTCATCTGCCAGATTGAGTGCTCAGTAAATATTGAAAAAAAAAAAAGACCTCTTTGCTTTTTTTCTCTTTGATTTTTTAATATTCTTTTGAAAAATCATACGTGGCTATAGTTTAATAATGTATAAAAACCTTGGTTATGAATAAAAGGCACCAATTATAATACTTTTTGGAAATGCTTCATTCCTAAAGTCTCTGATATTTATTTTTCCTTGTGTATTCTGCCACCCCTCCCCACATATTATTGAATCATAGATTTTTTTAAGAGTCGGGAGGACTTGGAGGCCTATCCCATCTTCTAGAGCGCCAGGGGTCCTCAGAGCACGATCCCCTGACCAGCAGCAGCACCTGGGAACATATCGGCAGTGCAGATTCTTGGGTCCTGCCCCCAACCAACAGGATCCAAAATCCTATAGGTACATCAGCCTTGTAATCTAGATTATAACAAGCCCTGATTCCGCTGCATGCTCAAGTTTGAAAGTGCGTGATTTAAAACACCACAGTAAAAAAACTCAGGCTCTGGAAGTGGGTGGTCTTCAGATTGCAGTTCACTAGCTCTCTGACCTTGCGAGAATTACTTTACCTCTTAGCCTCTGCATTCTCATCTGTAAAATGAGATTAGTAATAATCTCTCTGAAGGGTTATTGTGTGAACTGGTGTAGAAGGGCATGGTAGGACTCAGCATTGCATGCCTCACATACAGTACACATTGAGTAAATGGTTGGTCATTACTAACTGTCTTCTCAGACCAGGTAGTAACCTTTCTAAAAAAAAGCAGCATCCCAAACAGATGGCTGTCCAGTGAGAAGGGTGTTCAAAAGCTCTGGCCCTTCATAATGAGTGACAGCTGTAGCTAAGATTTTGTATTGAGAGACTATTTGCCTTCCTGTCATTCCCATTCTAGTCGTAGCTCTGTTCTCTAGAATGATTAGAATAAGACTGTTCTTCATAGAAATTGTTAGGTTTTTGAAGACAGCAACCTTGGTGGTTCTGAATTTTATCTTTTATTCACACAAGATTAAAAGATTCCTAAAGAAACCAGTGGAACTCAGTAAAAAAAAAAAAAAAGAAAGACGAAGCACGGCCTGTTCCCGAAACAGAAGAAGAAGAAAGAAGCAGGGCCTGTTCCCAAGATATTGGGTCTTTGGAGACGTCTGGTATATAGAGATGCTTCAGAGCTTACGGCGAAGCTTTCTCAGTTGGACCTCTGGCCATGGAACGGACCTGTGGCAAGGAGGTACTGCTCTCTGCCAGCAGGTGTGAGCCAGAGTCAGCCCGGAGTGTTTATGGGCGGGTCTCTGGGCCCCGGGATGCACATTGCTTGGGATCCAGCAGCTCCATGTGGGGGTCCCCTCCAGGCCCTGGCGCTTCTCCTGCTCCGGCCTTGGGCTCCTCGCGAGCTGTCCCTCACTGCCCGGCCTCCAGGCTCTCACTTGTGTCGCTCGCCCTCCGTCTCACTAGCATTCTGCAGTTAGCCGTCTGCTCTAAGTTTTTGTTTTTATTTTATTGATGTCTAATGAATAGCTGCGAAAAATTGTTCTGGCCAAGCAAATGATACCTTTCCTCAATTATGCCACGTTGTTGTGTAGGTCAGTGGCAGAATTGCAGTTTTAAAGTGGGATTTCGTAATAGAAGCATGCGTCCAGATTACAGGAGATACTAAGGTGGTAATTAGCCGGTGCTGAGGAGCTGGCCTTGCGCTTTCAGGTGCTTCCATTTTTCTCATCATCCATCCAGTGACGTTTCAGCAGGCCCGCACCTCTAATGGTTTCCAGATAGCTAATTTGCAGTATGTTTTCAGCCCTGTGATGCCGGGCAAGTGGCCATTAGGAGACAATGCCGAGGATTCCTGTGCGAAGGTTGCCAGAAGATTGTAAATGGACTGAGGCTGTCAGGATCTTATCTCTGCCATTCAGAGAGCTCCTCTCCACGCTGGGGCTCGGGCACTGTGGACATGTCCGTCAGGACTTTTGAAGCTCCCATGTCTGTACCGTTTTCTTTGTATTCGAGAGAGGCTGATATTCAGATAAAGAGAGAAGTGTAGTGATTTCTGTTCAACCTAGAGGATGAAGATTTGAATCTGTTGACATATGCCCAGGGCTTGTCAAAATGTGGATGATTTCATGTTGAAGCATGTGACGTGTGTTACCTGAGATTTGCAATAGGCAGAAAGTTTAAGTGTCTGAGAATAGTGTAGAAAAGTCACTGAGGAAAGAGAATTAGTGTAGAATTACTAACTGTGGATGGTGAGCGGGGGCCATGCTGACCTCTGACTTCTGGAGGGGATGGACCATCTCAAAAGCTGCCCAGAATACTGAGGGCCTGTGGGCTTCTTGGAGATGTGGTGTTTCTCTGGGGGTGGGGGCAGAGGGGGCTGTGGCCTGGGTGCCAGCCTGATGGTGGATTAACAGCACGCCCCTTCTGACTAGTGTGGGGGCCCTGAGCTGAGACCACACTGCCACCTCTTACCAGCTGTGTAGTTTAGGGCAAGGGCTTCCCCTTTCCGAATCCCACTTCCCTCATCTGTGTTCTCTCTTCATCCAGTAGCTCCCGCAGTCAAGGGTTCAGGATTTGATGGCAGCATCATTAAATAAGTGGTGGATGCGGGGAGCGTGTAGCCCAGCGCACAGCATGGCAGCCATGCCGGAAATGTTAACTCCCGGAGGGAGGCGTGCAGTGATGCGGCGTCTTGGTAGCCAGTTGTTGCCCAGTAGGGTGTCCTTGAGGCCGGTCCGTTAATGCCCTTGTCTCTGGGGTGAAAGAGCCCATGTGCAGTTAACAGCTTTTAGGCCAAGGAATGATGACTTAGTTGAATTTTACTGTTTTTGTTGGTGGTTTTTTTTTTTTTTCTTAACACTGCACACCAGGTAAGTTCCAGAAGAAACAGGAAAACCCACTCTAACCATAAAAACAAATGAAGACATCATAAAGAAGGTCTTGTTAGGTCTTGAAAACCTAACATTTCTTAATTATGTTCGTCAAAAAAAATTCAATACACAAAATTTGAAGACAGGTAAATGAGAGGGGAAAAAATGTAAAGATACAGAACAGTAACATAGTTCCTTAATATTAAGTACAAAATGAGGAGAACCACTCCGTTTGAAAATGAACAAAAACATGAATAGAAAATTCACAAAGTAAGAAAAACACACTGGACTTCTGGAAAAACCTAAAGGATTAACAGTAGATGATTTTTAAGTTATTGTATACTGTGTTATCTTTAAAATTATGTTATAAAAGAATATTTAATGGTCAGGTTCACAAAATCATTTGTAAGTGAAAAGGGTGGGTTAAAACATAATATTATCTCTATTAAAATTCCAAGGTAAACATAAAAATGTGGACAGAAGTTACCTTTGTCTGATGTGTTTCTGTATTATTTTAGTTTTTACAAAAAAGCAAATATTTGTAAACTTTAAGAAAGAAAAAGGGCTGGAGTGGGCCGAGGCAAGACGAGTGCCTGTGCCCCCCGGGGGTTCCTCACCCCAGGGGGGCCTCATGGACCCCCGCTTCTCCCCTCAAGCCCATCCCTCTCCTGCTCTGCTTTCCACTTGTGCTTCTAAGGCTCCTGCCTGTTTCTCCGCAGGGCTGAGCACTGAAGGTATCTACCGGGTCAGTGGGAACAAGTCGGAGATGGAGAGTCTGCAGAGACAGTTTGATCAAGGTAAGGCCACAGCCAGTCAAGGCAGACCCACTGCCGGTGGAGCCCCCCGGGGTGCTCATGCCACACAACCCCAAAGCCAAGGTGCTGGCTGGGTGGCTGAGGAGGAGAGAGTGGCCCCTGTCAGCAAACAGAAGCATCTGCCCCACAAACCTGCTTCAGCCAGGCTGCTCCCGTCTCCACCATCCACAGGCACTGTTGCAGCCCCCGGCACGGGCCTCATTCACCGAGACCCAGGCCTCGCTTCCCTCGGGCTAGGCCATGCAGAGGTCACGGCGGGCACGTGACTCAAGGTTGGGTTGAGATGACAGCCCTGTGTTGGCAGGGCCTCTCAACCGTAGCTGCCCTCCCCACAGAGCCCTGCAGGAGAGGAGCAAAGCACGGGGCAGCTTGTGATGCGCTGCACCTTGGGCCCAGGGCTCCCAGAGCTGAACGCTCCGCCTCCTGAGCTAGGTCAGATCTGAGAGGCTGAGGGCCACATGGCCACATCCGCTCCACCCTAACCCAGTTCATTAGGGCTGAACACCCTGGGAGGAGAGGTCACACCCACCAGTGTCAGACGCAAAGGACCCGAAGAGTAAAACTTGACAGGTGCCACTGGCTAGAAAGGAAAGTAAGCAGATCAAAGTGGGGTCCGACTTAGCGTGTGACTGGGCCTCGGGAGACCCAGCCAGGCGGCCTGTGCAAGCCTGCATGCCGAAGCCACTACCCAGTGCGTGGTGGGAGCAGGCACCGCCCCCCACCCCCAGCACCCAGCTCCACAGCCTCCACTAGCCAGAGGTGGGAAGGGAAACATGTGAGTCTTGAAGGATCGGAAGCACAAGGTCAGGATGAGGGCAGAGCCACACTAGATTAGACACTTGTGTATATGCCAGGATCTGCAACCCAGGATATACTCCCAAGCGGAAACAGTTGAGATCTATCAGTAGATGATTTGTTACGAATCAGAAATGCAGTAAAGTATGGAAAGAAAAATTAGAGACGAGTTGGTGGTATCATAAGCTGGAAGGAACCAGCAGGAGGAAAGTAAGTCTGGTTGCCTGACCACCACAAGGAGCAGGGTGGAAACAGTAGTCAGGGTTGCTGGTACCATTTCTGTAACCTTCCAGGAAAAGTGACTCGGCCTTAGGGGGAAGCCTGCTTCTGTCTCCCCAGGTGGAAGGTATGAGGAAAGGTAGCAGCATGTCCAGGGCAGACGAGAGGGGATCTGTGCCACAGAACGGGGGTATAGCTCCTCTAGAGGCCCAGAAGCTGATCTGGGCAGGTTGGGTGTCAGCGTGTCTTTGAGTCTCAGAACTTTTTTTTTTTTTTTTTAACAGCACCCAGGGGTGCCACCTTCTGTCCAGTCTGTGATGACCCTGAGTCCCTGCCCAGGCTCCAGGCTGGCCCCTGGCAGCACCCCTGGTTCTCCAGGTTTCTCTTGCTTGTTCCCAGCGCCAAGTGTTCCTTGCTTTGGCACAGCCTCGATTGGCCTGGCCTCACTCTCCCAACTTCCTTTCAGATCACAACCTGGATTTGGCAGAAAAGGACTTCACGGTGAACACCGTGGCGGGGGCCATGAAGAGCTTTTTCTCAGAACTGCCAGACCCCCTGGTCCCGTACAACATGCAGATCGACCTGGTGGAGGCCCACAGTGAGTACCCACAGCCCGCCTGGCTCATGGGCCCCTGGCGGCCCCCCAGGCTCACTGTTGGGCAAATGGCAGGGGGCGGGGGGGCGGTGCAGCAATGCAAGAACAGGTCCTGCCCTCAGAGAGCTGACGCTCTGACTCCTGGAACTGAGCCTGAAGGACGCAGGAAAGAGAACCAGCAAGATGGCGCCAGAGGGGCTCCCATCAAACCCCAGCCTTGTCGACCAGAGGGACTTTGTTCTGTCAAGAAAGCTGCAAGCTGCCCCGAAGCTCCATGGTTGAGAGCCTGGTTTTGATGACAGACTTGGGGCAAAGCCTCGCTCCTTTGCTTGTTCACAGTGGAACCTTCCTGGCCCTGAGTGTCCTAGGTTGCCATCCCTGCTTGCATTTATGAAATGAGACTTGGAGAGGCCTGGAGGCATGGCTGAGTCACAGACCTCTTCAGTAGAAGGCTGTACTGGCCTCTCCCCTCCTCACTCCTCCTCCCAGCTCTCCTGAAAGGAAATGCACACGTGGTCTGGGCCAGAGAGCCTCTGGAGGGACGGGGACAGCTGCAGTGGCCGCTTGGGGCTGCAGGGGAGCACCTCTGCCTTCAGTGGTCATGGCACACCATCCTGCCCGCTCCAAGGACTCTTTCTGCCCTAGCCGGCCTCTCTCTGGGCTCCTCTCCCACTGTGGGAACCCAGCCCTTGGGCATCCTTCCCTGGACTTGATGTAGTGCCGCAGGGGGCCTGACGTCTCAGGGCTTTTCATGGACTGACAATTCTAGACTTTCTTAGCCAGAGGCAGCTGCTGGTGTGCAGCCCAGGAGGGGGCTGTGTCGCTCAGACCCCAGGACCTTAGTCTCACCCTGCCGCCGCCCAGCTCCAGAGACGGAGCTCTAAGCACACATGGTCTACTCACAAAGCTCATGGTGTGGACAAAACCTGGGTGGAGGCCACAGATTTGCAGGACTTCAAGTCATGGGTCGTAGACTCTTGGCGGTGCTGATGGAAGCCCAGCCCTGAACTGTGGGAGGAGTCCCTGTCAGAATCTGACTGCTGGCAGGGCTGTGGGCCCCAGCGTCGCTGTGCTGTGATCTGCCTCTCCCGTGATGTTTGTTTCCAGTCTCTTCATAGTTTATGCACACCATTCTCAGCTGCTTCAAATCCTTCACAGCCACTTATCCAGGTCCACAGGGATGGGCAGAAGCCCTGGCAGAACAGTCACGATGTCCCTTGGCCTGCTCACCCATCTGCCTGCTTAGGACAGGAGGCTGGGTCTCTCAGATGAGTTACAGCGTGGGGACAAGTGCTAGCTTCTGCTCTGGCCTTGCCTTCCAGAGATGGAGGTCCTCCCAGCACTCACTCCTCTAGCAGGCTCCGGGCTGGCTCAGATGTGAGACGCAAGGGAGGCCTCCATCCGGAGCCAGCTTTCTTTGCCCCTTGGCCAAGCTGGGCTGCAGGTAGGAAGAGAAGGTATTAGCTGGCACCCAGCTTCCCGGGAGCCTGGAGGTTGCCAGTAGGGTTTGTCTTGACTTGGCGCCATCTAGAGGCCTGTGGCATCCTAGCACCCCGCAGAAAGAATTCCATTGTTTGTGCGGGAATTGCTGACATGGCATCTTTTTGTTTTTGGAGGGTCGCAGGGGGCAGGAGAGGAAGGTGTCACTGATGGGGAATCAGCTGCCTTCCTCCAGCAGCTTCCGCCGGCATCCACTCTGAGGAAGGGAGCTGCTTGCTGCTCCTGCAGCCTGGAAGAGGGTGGAGATTTTCCGCTTCCTCTTCCCATTGTGTGTTTCCTGTGCCCCACGCTAGTCAGCTGGAGCTCGGTTATCTTGAGCTTGGTAGAGAGGAGCGTCTCTCACTAACGTGGCACCTCACAGCCAGAGTTTAGTGAGCAGTGGGGCTGTGTGTGTCAGAGCTTAACCCCGACCAGGCCTTGCTGGAGTTCGTGGTGAGGGACACAAGGGAACAAAGATTCTCAGGCCCCAGAGTAGCTCAGCTCAGCCTGGCTGGGTTTCCATGGCAACATCAACTTGACCAGCTCTTTCCACTTCCTACCTCAGCGCCGTCGTGTCCGTGTGTGTTCAGGGCTTGGAGACGGTTTCAGATCCTATCACAGCAAATATCAAGGTCACTATCAAATTGTTTTGTACACTCCAGAATTTCACAGCAGGGTGAACAACGCTGAAATTGTGGCTACAAATACGAGACTTCTGTAATTATTCACCAGTTATCTTCTTGCCACATACAAGATGCCATGTGGGAGATTGAGAAGTGAATAGCAGCCACAGCCTGCACTGCCAGGGAGTGGCAAGCCGGGCGTGACCTTCTGTGCCAAGACATTTTTCCTGCCTCCCCAGTGCTCATTTAAGTTCTCTGCCAGATGGTGAGAAGCAAGCCAAGCTGGAAGGGCACAAAGCGCAAAGAGAGAGGAAGGGATTGGGCCATAGTGGAAGAGATGGCCGCTGAGCTTGACTTGAGAGAGGACCAAGATTTCAGGAAACTGAGAGGGGCCTTGAATTCTCCGTTCTATCTTGTCCTCACAGTTCAGCCCAGCCTTCAAGAAACAGTATCACTTATTCCTGCCCCACAGTCTCGCCTTTTCGTCTCACGACCACCTCACACTCCTGTCCCGTGTCTGGAATCCCTCCTGTCCTGCCAGTCCCCACACCCCCTGTCTTCTGTCTTCTGTGCTGACTCTGTCTCAGGCCAAAAGGCTCTGAGCTTAAGGATCCTTGCCCTCCGGGCCTCATTATCCCGCATAACTGCTTGTGAGTTCTGTGTGCACATTATAGTCTATGGAGACCAGTATTCATCGGATTGTCCAAGGGACGGGGGCTTTCTAGCGGTCCAATGGTTAGGACTCCACGCCTCTGCCAAGGGCCCGGGTGTGATCCCTGCTCAGGGAACTAAGAGTCCACCAAGGAAAAAAAAAGAGAGAGATGGTCAAAATATATGACCCCAGAGGGTTCCAGATGCTGGCGTATCGTCTTGCCCTTTCCAGCTGCCGACGAACAGCTGAGGGCTGACTTGCACGGTCGCTGGTTGGATCAGCCTGGCTGCTCGTCAGGCCGTTGTTCATGTGCTGCCTTGGAGAGGGCCCTGCTTCCACTTGTCTGTCCAGATAGTGGCTTAAGAGCCTGGGGCGCTCTTGCCCCTAGCGTGTGCCAGGCCTTGTGTGGGGCAGGACCAGGTGGCAGTGGGCAGACACGTGTGCAGACCCCGCCCTCATCTCATGGGTCAGATACCGTTGGACAGGCAAGGTCACACCTCCAGGAGAAGGGCAACCTGACGCTTCCATTCTGAGCCTAGGAGAGAGAGAATTCAGCCTCAGAGTGGTTTGGTGCCGTGGGTGCCAGCGTGTGTCATGGAGGGGGGACCCGAGCCGGTGGTTTGCCTTCTTGATGGTGTGGATGTGCCAGGTGGTCAGACTCCATCAGGGGTTTTCCTCGAGGACTGAGCTGAGATTCCAGCTCGGAGCCTGGCTGAGAGTCAGAGGTGGCAGTGGGGTGACACGGCCAGGGTGCCAACGGTGTCTGGGATTGGGCCCCCAACGCCAGTTCCTGTGAACTTAGACCTACTACTCTTATTTCTTGGAGCCTGGGTTTTTCTGTACACGGCGAAGGGTGTGGCCCCTGGCTCTGTCCTCCTCTTCCGCCTGAGTTATTGGGGCCTGAGTTCCACGTTGCCTGGTCTCTGTCCAGACTTCGTCTTGATTCAGCTGACCTCAGAACGCCTCTCCTGATGCCATCTCAGTTGATAGACACCTAATTTCAAAACCACAATATGTGAGCTGAGGAGGCCTGAGCCCTGCAGAGCGCCTCACCCCTTTTGAAGAGGATTGTTGAAGTTGGTAGGGGCTCAGAGCCTGGCGGCAGGCAGGTGATCAAAGCAGGGGTACTGAACTTGGAGAAGGAACTGGGTGCCCCCCTTCCCCCTCACCAGCCCCGTGGCCTGGCTGTTACCTCTTAGGTGGGCTTTCTCAGGCGGCGTGTGGGACATACCGGCGCCACCTCCCCTCGGGTGGGGGTTTCCCAGAGAGCACCCATGGAACATCGCCCCGCCAACATTCCAGCCCTTGGGCAGCAGGCCACTGATGTTGGGACTGCCGTGAAAAGGCTGCCAGGTGGAGCCCACAGCGGGTCCCCAGCACTGCTGGGCTTTGCTTGCACGCGGGAAGTCAAGTCAGGACAAGTCAGAAGGCTGTCCTCGAGGTGGCCGTGTTCCGTGGGGCAGACACAGGGTCCGGCCCTGCGCTGGGAGGCCTCCCGTTGCTCCCCTTGCTGTCCTCCCTGCCTCCTGCCAGGGTCTCGGTGCTCCCCGGCTCTCAGAGCACCTGCCCGCGCGGCCAGCAGGGAGAGTGAGACAGTTTGTCTCCACGCTCCCAGGGCGCGCGGCCATCTGGGTCCTGCTCAGGCACCTTGCTGAGGCACTGCGCCAGGAGGCGAAGGGAGGCTGGCATGCCTGAGGGTGGTCCTCGAATTTCCATTCAAGCAGGCGCTGTAATCTCCACTTCCCCCACCCCTGCGAGGAAGAGAGAGAAGGGGCAGCTGTCCTGTTGCCCAGTGGAGAGGAAGGAGAGGGACATCCCGGGCAGGCAGTGACATTATCGGCCCCGTTTCCTGCTTCCAGCAGGAAGGACGAGTGAGACCAGGCTCTTACATGAAGGTGCTGCTGCTCAAGTGCTTGATTAAAACAAACACAGCTGTGTTTTTGTCATGCAGGCACCTAGGAGAGGCCCGTGCCAAGCTCGCATCTGGAAGAGGGCACAGTTGGTTTATTAAGTGAGACTCCGCGCCATGCGCATGCTTCTCGTGTTCTCCGGGACAGTTGTTATCCTCCCAGCCCTGCTCTCACCCTGAGCAGTTCACTGCATTGCTTTTTATTGAAACTTAACAGTGAAGGATTTTGAAACTCAAGGCCAGACAAAAAAAAGTGTGCCCTTGATGTTGAGCCCTTAAAATAAATCTTGGGTTCAGAGAAACGAAGCTGATAATGGCAGCACATAATTAGTTCCTGTGGGTTTTAGGTTACTAAAACACTGTTTTTATCAAGCCACGCTCTCAAGTCTAAACATTTGCCGGTTTCCTGCTTTCAGTAGCTCCATCCTGGCCGTCTTTGCAGCGTCCTCTTCACTGGTTCCGAGTCTCAGCCTTGCTCCCAGGTGCTGAGTGTGTGTCTGGCTGTGAGCACTGCATGTCAGAGCGTGGTGTCGCCAAGTGAAGGAGGCACTGTCCTGAGCCTCTCACAGACGACGAGATAGCCGCTCAGAGTCACGTCCCCCGACATCTCAGAGCTGGCTGGTGTTACAGACAGGATCCAGACCGCATGACCCTTCCTCCCACTGCTCCCGCCACCGTTGATGTTCCGTCTGTCTTTCCCAGTCTAACTTGAGGCTCCTCATACCCACCTGCCTAGACAGTGAGCCTCTGGGGCATGTCACTTTCTACAGGAGTCCTTAACTAGGAGGCCACAGGTTTCCTGAAGAACACATGGGTTTGGAGAGTCTGGGAAGCTCCAGAGATGTAGGCAGACCTGTACATGGTTTATCTGTGGAAGAGGATCCAGAGCGTTCGTCCACCCACAGAAGCCTGTGCTGCAAAGCAGTTAGGCGCCACTGTATTTGTTAATGAACGCCTTGTCCCCCCACCCACCTGTACCGTCTCTTCACGGGGTCCTCCTGTGAGCTTAACGAGCCCTGGGGGCCTCGAGATGGGCCTCAGCTCTGACAAGTGGCCGCACTCAGATCTCAACCAGGTCAACCCCGGACCATTCTCGTCTTGCTAGCCCAGACCGACTCTCGCCTCCAGGGCAGGCCAGGTCCACTCAGGAAGGGGGTGCCAGGACCCTGGGAAGCACGGTGGTCCCTACCCAGACTCTGCAGCCATTTGGGCAGGGTCTGATTCCCAGACCAAAAGGCTGATTGCTGCCACCTCTCTGAGCATTAGATTCCTTATCCTGGAATTGAGGTGATAAGAGCCCCAGCCTCCTAGGATCGTGAGGACTCGCCAAAGCAGGCCTGGCTTGAATGAAGCGTTTCACTTGGGCTAACTTTTCCGTTTCAGGACACTAGGATTCCACGATGGGCAAGCTATGAGCAGCAGTGGGGGAAGGGGACACGTAGTCCTTTTGATAAACTGTTAGAATTCCTCACCGTTTCCATCAGCTCTTCCAAAGGGCAGATGCATGGAGGGTCTCTGACTCTAGGGAAAGGACAGAGCCCTGGTCTCGTGACTCCCTCCCTCCCGAGACTGTTGGCGCGGGTAGGCGGGGGTGCTCACCCTTCTGCTCAGGAAGCAGCGGGCGCTCTGCATTGGGATGCCCGTCTCCACGGGCAACCGGATGAGCAAAGAATGGTGCCCTTCATGGAAAATCTCTGGATCATGGGGGCCAGGAAGCCCTGGGCGTACAGTGCCCCCCTTCAGAAGCAGGGGCCGGGGACGCGGAGGTGGGCCCGGGCCTGGGCGTACAGTGCCCCCCTTCAGAAGCAGGGGCCGGGGATGCGGAGGTGGGCCTGGGCGTACAGTGACCCCCTTCAGGAGCAGGGGCCGGGGACGCGGAGGTGGGCCCGGGCCTGGGCGTACAGTGGCCCCCTTCAGAAGCATGGGCTGGGGACGCAGAGGTGGGCCCGGGCCTGGGCGTACAGTGGCCCCCTTCAGAAGCAGGGGCCGGGGATGCGGAGGTGGGCCTGGGCGTACAGTGGCCCCCTTCAGGAGCAGGGGCCGGGGATGCGGAGGTGGGCCTGGGCGTACAGTGACCCCCTTCAGGAGCAGGGGCCGGGGATGCGGAGGTGGGCCCGGGCCTGGGCCCACGCCACTGCCAGGTGGGCCCGCCAGGGGCACAGCTTGTAGGGAGAGGATGGGGTTGGGCTGCCCTCAGAGCAGGCACAGTGCATGGCCTCTTCCCCGCTGCCCAGGACCAGTAGCTAATCTGAGCCCCAGGCCCACCAGCCATGGTCTTGGTTTTCTCTTTCCTCAGAAATCAATGACCGGGAGCAGAAGTTACATGCCCTGAAGGAGGTACTCAAGAAGTTTCCAAAAGAGAACCATGAAGTCTTCAAATACGTCATCTCTCACCTGAACAAGTACGTTGCAGGGCTTGCTGTTTGTCTTCCCCTCCTTGGAAACCCTCCAGTCAGGGCCAGTTGGCTGCAGGAGGAACCGGAGTGGGGCTCTGTCCTCCGCTTGTCGGGTGCTGGCCCCTCCTCCTTCTCAGGCTCTGTCCTGCTTCTGTCTGAGAAAGGCCCACACAGCCCCCAGCCCACCCGCAGCGCGCTCTCCAGGACCCGTGCGCCCTGACCGGCATGACCACACGCTGGGCCCAGTCAGGTGTCCCGTGGGAAACAGCGAACAGGAGCCAGGGAAGCACGTGCAGGGAGCCGCGGTCCGTTCCTGCCTTTTCTCCCCGAGTAGGGTTGTTTTCCAGCCAGACCTGTTCCTCTCTCGTCAAGAGTGGTGGTATATGAACCCTGCTGTGGGACAGACACGCTGCCTTTCTGCTCAGCCAGAGCAGCGTCCCCCACTTCGGGGGCCTCAGAGGACGGGGCCAGGGGAGCTCGGGCCTTGACTCCCAGACCTGGGGCCTCTGCAATTCTCAGCTTGCGGGGCGGGGGCGGGGCAGGAGAGCAGCTGGGGAGGTGGTGACCGTGAGCACAGGTGGCCGGAGCTCTGACCTCGAGTCTGGTGTCGCCCACAGAGTCAGCCACAACAACAAGGTGAACCTCATGACCAGTGAGAACCTGTCCATCTGCTTCTGGCCCACCCTGATGAGGCCGGACTTCAGCACCATGGACGCCCTCACAGCCACGCGCACCTACCAGACAATCATCGAGCTCTTCATCCAGCAGTGCCCCTTCTTCTTCCACAACCGGCCCATCAGTGAGCCCCCTGGTGCCGCGCCCAGCTCCCCCTCTGCCCTGGCCTCCGCCGTGCCCTTCCTCACCTCCACGCCCGTCACGAGTCAGCCATCGCCGCCCCAGTCCCCTCCGCCCACCCCCCAGTCCCCTATGCAGCCGCTGCTCCCCTCCCAGCTCCAAGCCGAGCACACGCTGTGAGCCCGTGGCCTCGGGCTGAAGGAGACAAGGTCATCTCTCGACGGGGTGGCACTGGGCCTCGAACAGAACCAGGCCTGCTGGGGCAGGGCAGGGAGGGTCCCTTCTCATGCCTTCCCCAGCCCACAGCACTAGCAGCTGCCAACAGAAGGCGCAGGCTAGGCCGGCTGGTGCCCTGAGCCCAGCGCTGCAGACCTGGGGTTGGCCGCAGGCCGTGGCGGGAGCCCTGCCCTGTGACGTGGACCCTTTTGAGGACTGAACAAGGCAGGCAGGGGCCCTCCACACCCTCACTGCTCCCTGGACCCCTCCCCGCCATCTGTGCACACCAGCCTTGGGGCCTCCGCCCGCTGGGCAGAGCCTGGCACTGGCTGGGAGGAGGAGATCCTGAAGTCCAGCTGCCCCAGGGCAGGGCCAGCAGCCCCTCACGAGGACACGTCCCTCTGCTGCTCCCAGCGCTCCCCACCTTCAGTCTGCACCCCACCCTTGGGGGGTGCGGCCTGTCCCACAGCCTCCTTGGGAACATGTAGGCCGGCTCTGCCACTCTGAGGTACAGTCCCGTCTGAGGGCGTTGGCCCAGCAGGTCAGGACAGAGGGAGGGCAGCTCTGCCTGGACCAAGGGAGCATGAGCAGCGTCCACCCCCATGCACCCCGCCCCACTTCACAGGTTTGGGGATCCATTCCCTTTAAAACAAAAGAACACTGGAAGAAAAATGGAAAGGCATCCCTCCACCAATAATTTTTGAAAAGGAAGAAAAACTACAGGAAGAAAACTACAGACCTCAACATGAAGCTCTCCCCACCTCTGCCAAGAGGCACACAAGTGGAGGGCGACCCTTGTCTTTGTGACCGACAGCAAGGCGGGTGCCCAGGGGTGGCAGCCTGAGAGCCTGTTGGGGTCCCACTTACGTCCTGTCACTAGACCCTCCTCCCCCGCCCCAAGTGTCTGGTTCAAGCCCTCGGCAGGAGAAGCTGGGGGCCGCCGGCCCCTCTCTGCCTTGGAGCGCTGCAGTGCTGTGGGAACACCGCCCCTGTGTGCGCGCGAGGAGGGGGCGGGCGGCAGGAGCTGCCCGCAGGCACGTGGGGGTTGGTTCCGCGTGTTTGCTGTTGAAGTAGAATCATTTTCCTCCTGGGCCAGCAGGGCTGTCCATGGGAAGTTTTGCCGTGTCAGGGGACTCCCAGGGTGTGATGGTTGCCGGTGCTGTGCAGGCCCGACCTTCCTGCTCCTGGGCCGTCAGCGCCCAGAGGAGCTGCCGGTACAGAGGCGGTCAGTCAGGATGAGGCGGTGTGCCTGCCCGTCACCATCCTCCATGGCGTCCCCCGCCCTTCCTGGCCTTTCCACTGGCCCCTGGAAGAACCCTCTTTATTATGCGCCCTCTGCCCCGCCCCACCCCCAACAGCGACCCTGCTAAGGCTGCTACAGATACGGCTGCCCCCATCCCGTGGCTGGGCCGTGGCCTCCGCAGTGGAGAAGCCAGGCTAAGGTACCCTGGGCGTGGGGGCGTGGGGTGGAGGCCCGCCCACCCCACCGTCCTCCGGGTCTCTTTGCACTTTAAGAAGCAGCACCTGTGGTATGTTCGAGGCCGCCCTGGGTTGCCTCCACCAAGGCGGCCTGACAAAGTGAGAGATGCCTCAGAACAGTCTCGCCCACCCCTGGCCCCAGATGCTTCCCGCTGGCTGTTGGAGGGCGGGCCAGGCCCTGTGCTCACCGACTCTTCCTCTGGATAAGCTGGATGTCGCACTGTCTCTTCTAGTTCTTGTACAGCAAAATAAGGTGCTTGGAAAAAAACACATGTTTCCTGCGCGTTTTACCGCCTCCTCAAGGACACAAGTCAGAAAACCTAAGGTACATGAACGTCTGACGTCGATGTCGGAGGCCAGATCCCTTCTCTTCTGGCAGATCTGTTTCTGATGCTTTCTCAGTCAGGGCTTGGCTGGAGGGGGGTGTTGCTTAGTTTTGACTTGAGGTCGGCAGACTCCTGCTTCTCTTCTGCCCCCGTGCTGAGCCCCAAGCAGGTGCACAAATTACTCCATTGACTAATCTCAGCCTTTTCCTAGGTCATGCTCGCTTATTCCCAGGCGGCCCATCAAGGTATTGGGTGGGGGTGGACGGGAAGCTGTGAGAGTGGCCTGGACCACTGTCCCATGTGTCAGCTAAAGCAGAAGAGGCCTGCTTCCCTCCTGTGGCCCAGTCTGCACTGCCCCCTCTGTGTTGGCACCCTGGGCCACACCGCCACCTGCAGCCTTGGCCCGGCACCAGGAGCTTGACAAGCCCCCAGCTGTCCTGCCTTCCCACGCCCCCGCCTCCCTGAGACTGCAGTTCTGTAAGTGGTTGGTGACTTTTCTGGAAGAAGAAAGGGCACAGTAAGGGGTGGACACCTGTGCTGTGCACCCTTAACCCTTATGGGAGTAGCAGAGACCAGGCTCCCACGTCTCCACGGGGTCACCTCCAGTCCCGCAGCCCGGAGGCTGCAGGGGCCCCTCAGGCCTGTCCCCCCCAGCCCCACCCGGAATCCTGCCAGGGCTTCAACCGCAGGTAGGGACCGTGGCTCATTCCCCAGAGAGCCACAGGTGGACAGAAGTTCCAGGGGTTCCTCTCTGTTTCCTCTGCTAACCCTTAACTTCTCGCTTTCTGCTTCTCAGGCTGGCTTGGG
This sequence comes from Odocoileus virginianus, assembly GCF_023699985.2. Classification (NCBI taxonomy): domain Eukaryota; kingdom Metazoa; phylum Chordata; class Mammalia; order Artiodactyla; family Cervidae; genus Odocoileus; species Odocoileus virginianus. The sequence continues at coordinate 7,780,496 of NC_069693.1, read as the reverse complement.
CTTGGAGGATGTTTCTCGGCTGTTCCGAGTTGGCATTCCCACTGGCAGCAGTGCTAGTTGGGGGGCGGGGAGTGGTCGGTATTTGGACCAAATGGGCACTTGGAGGGGGACCCATGAAGGAGAGTGGGTGTGTGCGGGGGCAGACTGACCTTAACTGGAATTCTGCCCACCCCACCCATTCATCTAGTGTGGTAAGCTCTACAAAGTTCCTTCACAGGTCATTCTCTTGTGAGCGGAGCCACAACTCTAGGAATTGAGGGAGGGGCAGGTGTGTTAATTAGCCTTGGCCAAAATGGGAAAGCCTGTCAGTGGGGGTATGGGATTTGTTCCCTGCCCCGCAGTGAAATAGGGGTGCCCGGAAGCTCTTCCCCGTCCAGTGTTCTTTAGATCCCCGAAGGTGCAGACCCCGAGGCCAGAAGTAAACAGCCCTGACTACGTGTTAGGCTGGCTCTGGAGGGAGGCTTCACGAAAGGAAGTGGTCCAAGGTTAGGGCTATGGCTTGTGAGTTTGCCCTCAGTTCTTGGCTGTGTTGCATGTGGGTATCACAGTGCATTTGTCCCTGCATTCTGTTGAGTTCTTCCCAACACTTGACCTTTCAAGGAGGAATGCTAAAATGCTGTTTCCCAGGTTTTCCTTCAGCCTGAATGTGTGCTGTCAGTGAGGTTCTAGCAGGCTGTGTCTTGGCCAGGGTGGGCGGAGGGTGACCTCGGAGCAGCACACTGGCCAGAAGGGGCTGGAGAGCACGCCTTCTCTCATCCCTTCACCTTGGTTTTTCCTGTGGAGGAGGCGGCCCTGGCGGGCTGCCTGCCCCCAGGCCTGGAGGTCAGACCAGTTCACTGCAGCACTTGTGATCCGAGCTCCTCTCCACCCGTGCCCTCCCCCGTCCTCTCCTGCAAGGAGATCCACATTGCTTGGGGGCTGTCTCAGGTGTCAGTGGCTGCCTTCCCAGGAGGAGGAGGCGGCTCCAGGGACTTGGGCTGGCCACTGGGGACAGCCACGGCGCTTGCCCCCAGGGCCTCCAGTTCCCGCAGACGGTGGATGGAGGTCTTGCCCTCCTGTTGCTTGGCAGGTTCAAGCCACGCATTCATGCTTAGGTGAAAGGACGACTGAGTCGTGTGTGCCGGAAACCTAGGTCAGATCTGCTGGTGATCCCATGGCAGAAGGTGATCCCACGGCAGAAGGCCTGGGGCGGGGAGGGGCCTGCAACACTGTCCTGTCTTTCCACCGGCTGCTGGCTGCAGACTCCTCGAGGCTCCGAGGTGACTGCCCACACCTCCTGCCCAAGAGCCCGCCTCGGCCAGCTCCAACAGCAGTGATGTTACACCTCAGTGTAGTCGAGACAGGGCGTAAATTATTGTTTGCATTAAGAAGAATCATGTTCCCTGTGTACATTTAAAAAAAAAGTCTGAATTGTATGGGAATAAAACTTGTTTGAAAATTTGGAATAGTGCTGCTGCCAGCTTATTTTTCTGGTACTTGTATTTTCACATGTTAAATGATCTTTATATATGTTGGATTAACAAATATTTTGAGTTTCCTGGGGGGGGGGGGGACATTAATGGTATTGAAATGTGTTAGTAGTCTGGCTGTGTGCCCAAAATTCTGTTTTGCAGCAAAAGTGGAGAACTGTATGTAAAGAAAGTATAACAATTATTTCTTTGTATTTTAGGGGCTTTAACCAGGACATCCTCTAGTTGGTGTTAGGAATGTTTGCTTAATTTCCAGACTTTTTTTTTTTAAAACACATGGTGGGTTTTTTGAGGCTCCATCCTGATTAGTGCATGGTCAGCCGTCCGCAGAGGCTGAGCACCTCTGGCTGAGGTGTTCTCCATCTGGTTTTGTTTTTTAAAATCATGTATTTGCTACAAAGTATTGTACTTGTCTCAATGGGAATGGTGTACAAAACTGAAAAGGCCTTACGTGATATGTATCATAGTTAATAAATCAATCTTGTAAAAAACCAAACCTGAGAGAGAGATGAAGGCGGCCCCTCCCCGGCCCCTGGGCGCAGGCCCCGTGGGGACACAGGCTGCAGCCTCGGCACATCAGGAGGAGCGCGGGGGGTGGGGGGGGGGGTCCTCTGACCGCGGGGCGAGAGGGTTCCTCCAGCAGAGCCAGAGCCCATGTGGACTGCAGGCACCCTCCCCCTCCCTCCCCAGGACTGCTGCTGGGGGCCCCCCCCAGCCCTTGCCTTGCCTTTCCAGTAGAGTGAACCGGGCTTCCCAGACCTTCCCTGAGTCGTGAAGATTCCCTGGAGAAGGGAATGGCAGCGCACTCTAGTATTCTTGCCTGGAGAATCCATGGACGGAGGAGCCTGGTGGGCCCCAGTCGGTGGGATCATAAAGAGCCGGACACGACTTGAGCTCAAGCTGAGGGCTCTGCCTTCCCCAGGTCTTCTTGCCCCAGGTTGCTCCCACAGTTTTTTCTAGGTCATCACCACCCACAGAGCCCTGTGGCCACGGGGGCACCCAGCAGGCCAGACAGCAGCGTCTGCAGCTGATGCCCTTCCCTGCCATCTGAGCCAAGGCCAGGCCAGTGGCTCTGGGGTGGGGTCCAGGGTTTACTGCCAGGTGACCCAGGGGAGTTAACCTCTCAGGACAGCACCTCAGAGATGCCTCAGCCACTCAAGCTCGCTCTGCCCCATGCTGTCCCCTCCTCGCCCCTTATTCCACGGCCCTCTCGGTCACCTCCCAGATGCCACCTTCAGCCACCACATCCATTCTGGCCCAGGTCCTAATTCTGGTTCCCCTGACCTCCAATGGACACTCCACCTTAAATGGCCTCCCAGCCCTCAGTCTTTGAACCAAGAAGTTATCCTAGAAGACCCGGCTTTGCGTTACCTACGGCAGTAGTGGGGACTAGTCACCCTGTGAGATGCCTCGCCCCCTCCCCTTTCTGAGACAGGCACGGCCCTGGATCACAACTGCCCCAGCGCTCCAGCCCCATGCTGCCAGTCAGCAGGAGCCAGCAGACACCCAAGTGCGGGCCAGCCAGGGGCCCCTCCTGCTGGTCCCAGCCTATCCTCCTCTCCCAGTCCTCCAGTCAGACTCCAGCTTCTGTCTGAGTCATTCCCATTCTCCCAATGCACTTGGTTGCTTCCGACTTCCAAGGCTTTGTCTGCAGTGTTTCCTCTCCCTGAAATGCCTTCTATTCCTCACGCCCCCAAATCTCAGCACTGCCCATCACATCCTCACTTGTCCTTCAAAGCCAGTCTTCCTCTAGAAATTCTTCCCAGGCCCTTTTACCCATTGATTCACCCAACAACTACTGACCTGCTATGGGGATTTATATGACTCCCAGAAAGTCTTCAACGTTTGTTCTTTATTTTTTTGGCCACACCAGACAGCAAGTGAGATTTTGGCTCCCCCACCGGGGATTGAACCTGTATCCCCTGCAGTGGAAGCGTGGTCCCAGCATTTGCTTTTTAAAAAAAAGTTTCCACTGTATACAGTTGGCACTCAATATGTGCACTGACATCATAAGCCTGTCTTTGTGTCTAGTTTTTGATGTTCAAGTGCCATGGATTTGCATATTTAACACCTCTCAGCCACCATCCACCCAAAGAGGAGAGCTTTGGGGGGCAGGGACTGTGGCTTCCCCTTATGTCTCAGCATCAAGCAGGTGCCTCGGACATAGCAGGACTTCAGCTGCAGGACTCAACGGTCAGTTTCAACCCTGGCTTGCTTATGCTTGTGCGTACTCAGTCGTGTCCGACTCTGTGACCCGATGGACTGTATGTAACCCACCAGCCTCTGTCCATGGGGGCAAGAGGCTTTTCAGGTACTTTTCAGGCTAGAGTACCAGAGTGGGTTGCCATTTCCTCCTCCACAATATCTTCCAAACCGAGGGATAGAACCCAGGTCTCCTGCGTTGGCAGGCGGATTCTTTACCACTGGTGCCACCTGAGAAGCCTTGCCCTTGGTCTCTGTTGATAAGCCAGCCTCTCCCACGTGGTGGTGGTGGTGTTCAGTCGTTCAGTCATGTCCAACTCTGCGACCCCAGGGACTGCAACACACCAGGCCTCCCTGTCCTTCACCATCTTCCAGAGCTTGCTCAAATGCATGTCCATTGAGTCTGTGATGCCGTCCAACCATCTCATCCTCTGTCATCCCCTTCTCTTGCCTTCAATCTTTCCCAGCATCAAAGTCTTTTCCTATGAATTGGCTCTTCACATCAGGTGGCCAAAGTATTGTAGCTTCAGCTTTGGCATCAGTCCTTCCAATGAATATTCAGGACTGATCTCCTTTAGGATGGACCAGTTTGATCTCCTTGCAGTCCAAGGGACTCTCGAGTCTTCTCCAACACCACAGTTCTAAAGCATAGATGATTCAGCGCTCAGCCGACTCCAGTGCAAACAAACCTCTGCTCTGAGGACCACATTCCTGCCCACTTGCCTGTGACACTCTGCTTGCTGACTCTGGTGTGATGTAACCACAGCCAGACTCCCAATCCCTTTCTCCAAACCTGTTCATCCCCTGCTTCCTCTCCCCCACAAGCCAGAGACCCTGGAGACCTCCACAGGGTATTACTTTCTCCCATCAAGCTGCCCCATCTCCAAGTTCTGTTTCACCTTCCACGTGGCTCTCATCCTACCACCTGCCTCCTCATTTCCTGCCACCACCCTGATTGAATTTCACCAGCCCCTCCTTGACCTCCTCCTTGGTCTCCTAGCCTCCAGTCTCACCCCCTTCCTTCCATCTCTCTGTGGCAGCCAAGAGCTTTTCAAAACAGATCTGTCCCTGTCACCCCTCTCTTGACACCTTCTGGGGCTCCCCATCACCATCAGAAGCCAACTCTTCAGCAGGTCCTGGGAGGGCCCTCCCTTGCCAGCCTCCCAGGGAGGCTCACCTTGCACCCTGCAGTCCCACCTTCTGACTCCTCAGGGGCCTGCCTACCACAGGCCTTTTGCATGGGCTATTCCCGCTAGACACTCTGCCCACCCTTCCTTGCTAACTCCCTCCTTAATCTTAAGATTTCAGTTCCCTGGACTCTTCCTTGGGAAAGTCACCCCCCCCCCCCGCCCCAGACCAAGATGAACTCCTTTGCTTTCAAAGAAAAAAGCATTCTCTTCAATAGCATTTTTCTGTCTGTTATTCCTTTAAGTTGTATTCACCCATTTAACACACGTTGCCTGAGTATTTCCTCTGTGCCAGTCCCCCAGGAACAAAGCTGGGATCTGACCCCTAGTAGAACAGACACAGAAAACAGCCCAAGAAATGAATGTATGCCTTAATGTCCGGCACGGATAAGATATCAAGGAGGATGTGAATTTGGACGAGCAGAGCTGTTATTTGGGATAGTCAGGAAGACCTCCCTGGGGACGTGACCAGGATGAGCTGTCAGGCATTTGCCTCAGATACAAAACCTTTAGGCACAAGGGATCAGAGATCAAGCTAAAAAATTATTTCAATTCATGTTTTAAAAAATCAAAGTACACTGCAATGATGTAAAGTAATTAGCCTCCAACTAATAAAAATAAATGGAAAAAAATCAAAGTAAAAAAATAAATAAAAAATAAAAAGTCAAAGTCAGTCTCCCAAAATCCATGATGATCAAAATTTTAAGTAAAAAAAAAAGCAAAAAACAGGACTTCCCTGGTAGTCCAGTGGTTAAGATTCTGCCCTTCTAATGCAGGAGGCATAGGTTCAATCCCTGGTTGGGAAAGTGCCACAGGCAGTGCGGCCAAAAATAAAACCCTTAAGGCAAAAAGAAACAGATTCAGTAACAGTGCTGTGAAGCCTGAGTCAAAAGGAGAAATCGATACGACAGCCTGGAGTGCAGAGAAAAGTGATGTGGATGAGAACAAAGCTAGGACAGTGAAAGTGGAAAGAAGAGATCCGAGTATCTTGCAAGTCAGGGCGACAAGATGGCACAGTCTACTCAAGATTGCCCCAGGAGGTGAGAGGACTCCAAGGCTGACACAAAGTCTATTAATCAGTGTCTGTTCCAGAAGCTGCAGCCAGCACGGAGCCTGTACTACGCGCTCGCCAGCTCCAAGTCAACTGCCCGGAAGTGGGAAGGCGGCGTGTTACTCCAGGCGGCCACCAGGGGCCAGCAGAGCGCCGCCCTGCCCAGCCGTGGTCTGGCCTGGGACGTGTTGGAAGTCCAGGGGGTGACGTTCTTCAAAGGAGGGTGAGACACGACCGACTGAACTGAACTGAGAACGGGTCTGGAGGTGTCCCGGGAGCAGGCTGAGAAGCAGGGGATGAGCTACTCTTCCTGGCATTTCACGCAACCATCCCTCCATCCATTTATTCAGTTACTCAGGGGGCCAGGCCACACAGTTTCATGCGGTGAGATAAGCTGCAAGTTTGTCCTGAGGTCACTGGGGGAGCCACTGGGTCCGATTTGCAGGAGCTGAGGAAGAGGGAGAAGCAATTGGGGATCCCAGAGATACCGCTCACAGGAACTCTGCCTCCAAGGTGGGGATTAAAGAGCACGCAGTTGCCATAGATGTCAGGAAGACAAAGCAATTCATAAAGGCTCACGGGGTCTTCCCTGATGGTCCAGTGATTAGGACTCCACGCTTTCACTTCAGGGGACCAGAGTTCAATCCTTGATCAGGGAACTAAGATCCTGCAAGCCCTGCAGTGTAGAAAAAAAAAAAAAAGCTAACCATTTTTGGATACTTAGAAAGCATCATGCCGTTGTTTAATCATCTTTCATGTACCAACTCAATTTTCACACCTATTCTACGAAGCAGGTATTATCATCGTCCCCACGTTCCAGATGAGGAAACTGAGGCATGAAAGGGATGTCCAACAGCACAAGCTAGTAAGTGGGAGCCAGGATTTGAACCCCAAAGCCCATGGCTCTTTTGGTGCTGCTGTAACAAATGGCCACGGATGGACTGGCAGCAGAAATTTATTCTTTCACGCCCCAAATCAGGGTGTCAGCAGGGCCCTGCTCCTCTGAAGGCTCTGACGTCTCCCAGCGTCTGGTGGCTCCACATGTTCTTTGGCATCCCTCCAGTCTCGGCCTCTGTCTTCACAGGGCCTCCTCTTCTTTCTCCCTATGTACTTGTATTTTTCCTGTGCATCGCCTCTTCTTTTTTTTTTTTTTTTTTTTGGCCACGTCGTGGCTTGCGGGATCTTAGTTCCTGAACCAGGAATTGGACCCTAGCCAGCCCTCGGCAACGAAAAGCAAGGGAGTCCCAACCACTGGACCACCAGGGAATTCCCTCCTCTTCTGTCTCTTATAAAGACACTTGTCGCTGGAGTTAGGCCCTGTCCAGATAATCCAGTATGATCTCATCTCGAGAGCCCTTAATTACACCTGCAAAGACTTTCGCCAAATAAGGTCACATTCACAAGTCCCAGGGTTAGGACACGGACATATATCTCTTGGGGTCGGAGAAGAGGCAATATTCAACCCCCTACAACTCTTCCCCATGATCCTATTATTATCATTGTGGTCATCTGGATTATGCTATGAACTTGAAGGGCAGCTTGGGGCTGGAATAAAGTCAGAGATGCCCAAGTGGGTGATTGGGAAGTAAGGCAGGGCAAGGAGCAAGCATGTTAAATAACCGCAGGGACTTCCCTGACAGTTCAGTGGTTAAGACTCCACATTTCTACTGTGGGGCAGGGGTTCGATCCCTAGCTGGGGAACTAAGGTCCCACATGTTGCCTGGGGCAGCCAAAAATAATAACAATGATTGCAGCGGTGTCCTGTCATTGCCCCACCTTCACCCTGCTGTCTCCACAGCCAATGCTCAGCTTCTTGCCCCTCCTCCAGGGGGACTCTGCAGGATCATTCATGGGGAGAGAGTCCCTTTGTCTCTGGCAGGAGCAGCTCCTGGGCAGGAAGAGCAGTCAGCCCACCTCCGTGAGCGTCCCCACACCTCCCTCCCTGGTGGCAGGACCACAGGCCCACCATCCCCAGCTCTGCCCGCCCCCCGGGGGGCACACCGCCTCGTTTGCTCCTTGCCACTCATTTAGTTCTGTAGCCTCCACCTGGGCCCATGGTCTTGCCCGGGGTCACTTGGGGGGGTGGGCAGGGGACCAGCCCAGCGATGCTGACCCTCCCGCTGTGAGCTGGGCTGTAAGGAGCATCTCTCTGTGTTCCCGGAGGCTTTTGTCACTGGGACAGGTGACAGGTAGGCCTGGATGTCCTCTGTGACACTCGAGTCTTTTCCTGATATCTTGGGTGGCCCAAAGGGGACAAGATGGGACTGGAAGATGGGAGGCGACCAGGAGAACACCCAAGTGTCAGACTGGGTGATACTTAATGTGGGGTCATTTATCCAATTGGTGGGTGGTGTTTTCACTCCCCACTTTATTTTTTTTTTATTTTTTTCCCAATTATTTTTATTAGTTGGTTATTAGTGGTTCTCCCCACTTTAAAAAATAATTTTTTAAAAATTTATTTGACGATGGCGGGTCTTAGCTGTGGTGCTCAGGACCTTCCATCTTTGTTGTGGCATGTGGGACCTTTCATTGCGACATGTGGGATCTAGTTCCCTGACCAGGGATCGAACCCCAGCCCCCTGCTTCCCTGACCAGGGATCAAACCCCAGCCCCCTGCAATGGGAGCCCAGAGTCTTAGCCAGTGGACCACCAGGGGAGTCCTCTCCACTTTCTTTGTTCTTCCCATTAATTGTCAGTAGTCTACTAGGCTACCTGGGGCTTCCCTGGTAGCTCAGAGGGTAAAGAATCTACCTGCAGTGCAGGAGAACCAGGTTCGATTCTTGGGTCAGGAAGATCCCCTGGAGAAGGGAATGGCTACCCACTTCAGTATTCTTGCCTGGAGGATTCTATGGACAAAGGAACCTGGCAGGCTACAGTTCATGGAATTGCAAAGAATCGGACACGACTGAGTAGCTAACACACACTAGGCTACCTAAAACTACTCATGTGCACATACGTAGCACATACCCTTCCTTTACTTTTCTCTGGCATTTAGCTCCATCTGATGTGTATATTTTCTTGTTTTATCTATTGTGACATCCCACCTGGATGTCAGCTCCAGTGACAAGAATCTCTGCCTGTTTCTTCGCTGCTAGATCCTCGGAGTTTCTGGTACACAGGAGGTGCCCAAAACATGTTTGCTGGCTAGCTGGCTCAAAACCAAAAACAGGACAACTCTGGGGCCAGGTTGGGCTGCCCAGGTCTCAAATGACCCTTCATCGTTCACTGAATGTGCTTTAAATGAAAAGAGTTTTACTCTCAGAACTGAGCACAAAATTGTCTGCTCAAGGAATACATTCTTTGGGGGTGTGGTACGCAACTAGCACCCCCTGGTGGTCAGAGGAATCAGCTCCTCGAGAACCTGACTATCGGAACCCTGGCCTTGAACAAGGCCTGGTCCAGGGACTCCTATTTGTGAAGTGCAGAAGTAAAAACAGAAAAGATGAAAATTAGACATGTGAAAGGACTTCCCAGGAAGTGAACACCTGGGGTATGTTAGTGACTCCACGAGTCACAGGTCTGTCCCAGGAGGTCTCAAGGACAGGGTTGCACCCACCTCTTGGACAAATGCCCCCCACCCCGGGAGTTTAGACCCAGCACCTGCTCCCCCAGCCATTTCTGCCTCATCTGGTTCAAGGGAAGCTCTGTCCTCCAGGCCCTGGAGCCAAAATCTCTGCATTTTCGGACTCCTCTTCCCTTTCTGTCACCCTCGGTCGCCATCCAGTCCCTCAGCCCAGCCTTTGAAATATCTCCAGAATCCCACCACTTCTCCCCACCCCATCTGCCTCCTGGCTGGACCACCATCACCTCATCTCTGACTTTTCCAGTCGCCTCCTCAACTGGGCTCCAGGCTTCTGCTTTCACACCTTACAATTCCTTCTCCACCCAGCAGTCCAAATTTCAGGAATAGGAATTAGAGGGACTTCCCTGGTGGCTCAGATGGTAAAGAATCTCTCTGCAATGCAGGAGACCTGGGTTTGATCCCTGGGTCGGGAAGATCCCCTGGAGACAGAAATGGCAACCCACTCCAGTATCCCTGCCTGGAGAATCCCATGGACAGAGGAGCCTGGCGGGCTTCAGTCCGTGGGCTCACAAAGAGTCGGACACGACTGACTGGCTAACACTTTCACTTTCAACTTTCTTTGGTGGTCCAGTGGTTGAGACTCCCCAACGCTTCCACTGCAGGGAGCGTGGTTTCGATTCCTGGGTTGGGGGGGGGGGGGCGGGAGGGGGAGGAGGGGGTACTAATATCCAGCATGCCCTGTGGTGCGGCCAAGAACAAAAATATACGAATCAGATCAGGCCCCTCCCCAACCTTCAGTTCAGTTCAGTTCAGTCGCTCAGTCGTGTCCGACTCTGCGACCCCAAGAATCGCAGCACGCCAGGCCTCCGTCCCCAACCTTAACACCCTCTAAGCCCCTTGGAAGCCAAGCTCCTCCCCGCAAGGCCCCACCCACTGCAGCTGGCCCCGCCCACCCCCTGCCAGACACCCTCAGGCTTTTTTTTCCTCCCTAGTTCCTCCATCCCACTTCAGGGCCTTTGCATTTGCCTTTCCTCCTGCCCGGAGCACTTTTCCTGTAGATTCATCTCATACTTCAGGTTTCCCAGCAAATGTCACTTCCCTTGAGAGGGCTTCCTGCCACCATAACCACTCTCCGGTAGTTTTATTTCTCTTGCCTCACTCCCTTTTATTTTTTCACAGCTCTCAGTATGAGCAGAAATCATCTTTTTTATGTACTTGTTTACTTGCTTACCCCCCGTGCACACATAAGGACGTTGTCTGCTTTGTTCACTGATGTCTCCCAGCCCCTGGCACACAGTGGGTATTCATAAAATGTTTAGGATTGAAGAATTGCATCATGTTTATTTATATAATATTCTCATTGAATGCAAATATGGTTTAAAATTAAATAAAAGAATTCTTAAACCTATAAGATGCAAACTAAATCTCCCTTTACTAAGTTGCCATTTGTTATAAAAGGACCCATTTCCTCACATTTCCACTAAATCTGGAGACCTACAGTAGTTTTGTTTTGTTTTGCTTTTTAATATTCTGGCTGTGTGGTATAGGGTGTGCGGGATCATAGTACCCTTACCAGGGACTGAACCAGGCCCCTACATTTGAAGGGCTGAGTCCTAACCATTGGATGATCAGGGAAGCCCCACTACCACTATTTTGTTTTTTCAAGTCTGTCGACATGCAAAGGACAGCCTGTTGCCTTTTTTTATTTCAATTTCTTGATTATCATTACAGTTGAGCACTTTCCCATATGTTTATGTGTCAGACACATTTCTGTTGTGATTTGCCTTTGTGCATCTTGACCATTTTCCCCATTGAGTTCTCTGTATTGGGTCATCTGCCTTTTTCTTATTGATTGGTAGGAGCTCTTTATTTATGATGTATGTCAATCCATTGTCTCTTAACTTTTTGTCCATCCTGGTACTACTCTTTTAACATTGTTTACAATATCTTTACTACTCCAGAGTCATTTGCCTTTGTCGGGGGGTGGGGGGGGGTGGGGGGGGATTGGGGAGCACAATTCAACCCGTAACACCTCCCTTCCCCATTTCCTATCATTTTTTATTATGAACTAGATCATATAAACAAAAGACTACACAAAGCAATCTGCCAAGTTTATACAACAATAATTAAGTGGTCACCTGGGTACCCACCAGCCACAATAAGACTTCTGCTGATACCCCTTGGCCCCTGCCCCTGGGGCCCACAGCATCTTCCTCCTCCAACCCCAGACTCGACCTCTCTTCTAAATCTCAGGTTAACCATTCTCTTGATTTATTATCTATGATTCATCATTCTTGCATCACCCAGGCTCACATCCCTAAGTAACAGATTGTTTATTGTGCCTGTGTTCGGAATTTTAAAAAATGGGTTCTTTCTGTATTCCCTCTAGTACTTATTTCTTTCACAAAGGTGAAATGGGGGACGCCTGTGGATGTGGGGGAGCAGTTCATTTATCTGGGGAGTCTTGTTATACTATCCCCATCTTACAGATGAGGAGAGTGAGACAGAGAGGTGAAGGAAACTGCCCAAGGTCACACAAGTCGCGTAAGAATTACAACGAGCCCATTGAGTCCCCTTCCTAAAACTCTGCTGTCTTAGTAGAGAAGAGTGAGATTGTTTAAGGAGAAGTCACTGGAACCTTCCAAACACACACACACAAACATGCACACACCCGTGCTCTTACAGCCTACCAAAATCCTTGTGCCTCTCCTTTTTTGTTGTTGTTTAAGATTGATTTATTTATTAGTTTTTTGGCTGCACTGGATCTTCGTTGCTGCATGCGAACTTTCTCTAATTGTGGTGAACGGGGCTACTCTTCATTGTGGTGCGTGGGTTTCTCACTGCAATGGGTTCTCTTGTTGAGGAGCACGGGCTCTAGGCGCACGGGCCCTCCCCCCTCTCCTTGATTTCCCCTGGTTACAGGGACCTCACCACCTCTCAAGGACACACTATTCTTTCCCATCTCTTCCACCCTGGACGAGGTCTCCATGTTTTGGTGAGAAACATCGCCAAAGTTGAGGAAGGCCGAGGAGAGCTGAATGTGGCTGAGAGGCTGAGAAGCTAGGGCAGGACATGTCAGGGATGAGACCAAGAGGGGCTCAACTGCCACTGTCTCTAGATTCTCTAACAGGCCTCAGGTGGTAACGGCTCACTGCGTCACCTGTCCTGGGGGTGGCACAGCTGTCCTAGATTTTCCCCAAACCTTTGTCAAGAGTCTTTTCAGGGACTTTCCTGGTGGCACAGTGGTTAAGAATTCGCCTTGCAATGCAGGGGATACAGGTTTGATCCCTGGTCAGGGAACTAAGATCCCACATGCCTGCACTCCACACCCACACATGGCCATGAAGATCCTGCTTGCAGCAATTAGGACTACATTCAGTCAAATAAATAAATATAAATATTTTTTAAATGCAATAAAATAAACCCTGGGAGATTCACAGAAAAGCCTCTGACCCCTGACTGCTTCAAAAAAAGTCTTTTATGAAAGCTGTCTCGGTTCCCAGTTAGAGGGTCCCAGCTGTCTTCCCCCAGGGTCCCACCTGATGCATACTCTGCCCCAGAAGTGATCCTGTGTCTTCCCAGATCTGTGACCAGAGCTGCCGAAGGGCATAGACATCACAGAACAGCCCACCCATTTCACAGATGGGAAAGCTGAGACCCCAAATGGTGTTTGTGTTTATCAGTCACTTTGTGAGTGGAGTCAAGGGCACATGAGGGTGAATGTGTCTTTGGATGGGCATGTCATATCTAGCAGATTTAATACCTGGCTCTATTCTCAGTTTTGGGGCTTCCCAGGTGATGCTAGTGGTAAAGAACCAGCCTGCCAATAGAGGAGACATGAGAGATGAGGGTTCAGTCCCTGGGTTGGGAAGATCCTCTGGAGGAGGGCATGGCAACCCAGTCCAGTATTCTTGCCTGGAGGATCCCATGGACAGAGGAACCTGGTAGGCTACAGTCCAGAGCATCGCAAAGAGTCGGAAAGGACTGAAGCGACTCAGTAACGCATTCTCAGCTTTAAGTGGCTTAACTCAGCAGTTTTCAGACTTTTTGGTCTCTTTACATTCTTAGGGAAGACCAAAGAGCTTTTATTTCTGTTTCATAAGTCATATCAGAATAAAACTGGAAATTCTTGAAAAGGATTCAAAAGGCATTTTTAAATAGCAATAATAAATGCATTACAGGCTAACATAAATAACCTATTTTAAGAAAAATTTTAGTGAAAAGAATGTCATTATTTTACACATTTGCAAAGCTCCTTAAAGTTCAGCCTCACAGAAGACAGCTGGATACTCGTGGTCTGCTGTGATATCACAGGCCAGGGAGCCTCTGAAAACCTCCCCCACCACTGGACACTCATGGGAGAAGGAAGTGGAAAGGCAGAAAAAGTCTTGATATGAAAATTTGACCTCATAGACTCCCTGAGATGGTCTCAGGAGCCAGGGCCCACATCACACATAAAAGATTAACTCCCAAATTGTTCAGTGTGGTTATCCTGATTGAACATCCAGACCTTCCAAGGACTGGGATACAGGTATCCAAGGAACTTCAGTGATCAGGATCCTGGAGTCTTAGCCCCACCACTGCTCCCACAGGAACCTCGACATCAGAGTTTCCCATTAGCCCATAAATGAGAACTACGGGATTAAAGCGCCTCCCACATATCTTGGAGCAACTAAGCCTGTGCCCCACAACTACTGAGGCTGTGCTCCACAACAAGGGAAGCCACCCACCGCAAGAAGCCCGTGCACCGCAACTAGAGAGAGAGTAGCCCCCGCCCAGCACAGCTAGAGAAAGCCTGCGTGCAACAGTGAAGACCCAGCACAGACAAAAATACATTAAATAAATAAATTTCGTATTGTTGTTCAGTTGTTATCCAGTCACTCAGTCGTGTCTGACTCTTTGCAACCCCAAGGACTGCAGCATGCCAGGCTTCCCTGTCCTTCACCATCTCCCAGAGTCTGTCCAGATTGATGTCCCTTGAGCTGATGATGCCATCCAACCATCTTATTCTCTATCATCCCCTTCTCCTGCTTTCAATCTTTCCCAGCATCAGGGTCTTTTCCAATAAGTCGGCTCTTTGCATCAGGTGGCCAAAGTATTGGAGCTTCAGCATCGGTTCTTGCAATGAATATTCAGGGTTGATCTCCTTTAGGATTGACTGGTTTGATCCCCTTGCAGTCCAAAGGATTCTCAAGAGGCTTCTCTAACAGCACAGTTCAAAAGCATCAACTCTTCGGTCCTCAGCCTTCTTTAAATGAATATTAAAAATAATTTTTTAAAAAAAAGTGTTCCTATCAGCCCGTGCACATGAGGGTGCAGAGGTGTGTGCCTTGGTTCCTCTGTCCAACCTCAGGAAGACCCTAGCTCTCTGCCAGCCCTACCCAGGCACCTCTCCTAAGACTCCTGGCCCACCTTCATTAGTTGCATTGTGGTCTCCTAGGAGCACTTCATGCTCACATGTTCAGCTGTGTCCCACTCTTCTCGACTGCATGGACTGTAGCCTGCCAGGCTCCTCTGTCCATGGGATCCTCCAGGCAAGAATATTGGAGTGGGTTGTCATGCCCTCCTCCAGAGGATCTTCCTGACCCTGGGATCGAACCCAAGTCTTTCAAGTCTCCTGCATTGGCAGGTGGGTTCTTTACCACTGAGTCACCTGGGAAGCCCCTTCGAGCACTTAAATGCCTGGAAACCCACATGCCAGGCTGCTGAAGTGGCTTGGGAGGGAGAGGTTTTGTATCTTCTACCAGAGTGGATAAGAGCTGGCTCGGTCACCTGGGTCTCCAGTTCTCTGAGGGAGGCGCTTATAATCCGTTAGTTCCCATGTATGGTCTAACGAGAAGCTCTGATGTTGGGGTTCCCGTGGGAGCAGTAGTGGAACTAAGAACCCAGGGTCCTGGTCTCTGAAGTTCCTCGGACCCCTGTGTCCCAGTCCCTAGGAGGTCCAGATGTCAAATCCTGGTCTTATAAGGCAGGGGTGGGGTGGGGCGGTTGTTGAGCACAAGGTCCCCTTCTTGTCCGGATGGCCTCGCTGACATTCTTAAGTTCTCTCCTGGAAAAGGGCCTCCAACACCTGGATTTGAGTCCCTGGAGGGGACATTGACGTCTGGGTCTCCACTCCTACAGGAGACTCCGGTGCAGGATGCCCTCCTTGTCCCAGGGAGGCTGCTAGATGTCGTGCTGAGTACTCTTGGGGAAAACAGGGTGATAGTTCCTTCCAGTGGGGTATATAGAGATAGAGCCTGGACTCCCATGTTCCCCTTTCGGGGTGGGGAAGCTGACTTCGAGGTTCTGCTTCTGGTGGGCTAAGAGGGCTCAGATATCTGAGCAGCCCAGGACTCCCTTGCTTGGAACCCTCTACCTGAATATTCATTGGAGGGACTGAGGCTGAGGCTGAAGCTCCAATACTTTGGCCCCCTGATTCGAAGAGTCGACTCATTGGAAAAGACCCTGATGCTGGGAAAGATTGAAGGCAGAAGGGGAAGACAGTCCAGATGGTTGGATGGCATCATCGACTCAATGGACATGAGTTTGAGCAAACTCCGGGAGATGGTGAAGGACAGGGAGGCCTGGCGTGCTGCGGTCCATGGGGTCGCAAACAGTCGGATACGACGGAGCGACTGAACAACAACCACGGAAAAGATCCGAGTGGCTGACGCGGGGCAGGACCGAAGGGCGGAGACTCCGTGGGCGGGGCTCCAGCAGGCCCCGCCCCCGCCCGCTGGCGCTGTCTCCACGCATCCAAGTCTGCGAGGCCTCAGCGGGCGCGGAGAGCCTAGCGCCACAGCCCGCGCGCCCCGCCGAGCCCGACCCGCCCCGGGGTCTATGGGGCCTCTCCTCTGCGCCGCCCGGCCGGCCCCACGCCGCGCCCGGAGCCTGCCCTCGCGGCCGGGTAACGAGGCGGTGGGTCTTGCAGGTAGGGGACGCCAGGGGGCAGGTATGAGAGGACAGGGAACTCCTGAGTCCTGGAGGTGAAGGGGACCGGGACTCCTGTGTCCTGGGGGCTAGGGCATCGGAATGCCTGTCTCCCGGGGCTGAGGGTAGGGGCGCACGGAGGTTGGGTCCTAGAGAAATAGGGGGCTGGGGGATCTGAACGACAAGGTCTAGGGCATCGGGGGACCTGGCTGGGGAGGCTTGGGGGCGGCGTGGATGTGGGGAGCGGGGCTGGACCCTGAATGCCTAGCCCTGGAGGAATGAAGACCTAATTGAACATGTTTCCGGTTCTGGGGAATCTGAATACCAGGACACCTGGGCTCAGAATTCTGGATCCATCCTGAGGGCTACCTCGGGTTGAGGAGCTGGCCGCTGCATCGGGGGTCTTCAGGGAGGAAGTTGTGGTTGCGGAGATTTGGCGGCCCAGACACGTGGCATCACCCCCAAGGGGTGAGGGGTGGTCCGTGGGGAGAGCATCGGGTGGGGTCTCTAGTTTCTGTCCCCTCCGCCCCTATCTCTTTAACCGAGCCCGGGAAATAGGAGCACCACAGATGCGAAAACCAGACTCCTGGGATGGGCTTGTGGTGGGAGCAGGTCCCCGGATTAGAGGGCTCTGGGGGCTGGAGCCGGTCTTGCCTGGGCCCCGGCGAGGCGCCCGCCCCTCGCCCGGCTTGGGCATGCTTGGCACGCAGCGCGCGGGCCGGTCGGATCCGTATGCGCGCCGCGTGCGCCTATTGGTATGCGGGAGCCGGCCCGGCGCGGGCGTGAGGCGGGCGCGCTGGCGGGCGGCGCGGGGGAGGCGGCGGCGGGGCACGTCCTCACCCTGAGTGAGCTTCGCCCGGAGCCCGGCACGGTGAGAGCTGCGGGCTGTGTAGCCTGACCTCTGGGAAGGGGAAACTGAGGCCGCCTCCCGCGGCAGCTCCTCGCCGGGACCCTGCGCCCCACCCCGCGGACCTTGGTTTGCCTACCAGGTGTCCCACGCGCCCTCTCGGGCGCTGAGCGCTGCCTCCCGCTCCTTCCTGCTGCAGGAGACGCGGCTCTCGAGTCCCGCAGGCCACTCTGAGCCCGCCTGAACGGGTCCCCGCGGAGATGGCGGCCCCCTACCCCAGCGGTGGCGGGGGAGGTCGAGGCGGCAGCGTCCCTTGGGACTTTCTGCCGGGGTTCGTGGTCAAGGCCCCGCCTGGACCCTGGTGAGCAAAGCCCCGCCCCTCGGGCCGTGGCCCCGCCCCAAGGCGGGATCCGACGAGGATTCACATTCACCTTCGCCCCGCCCCTCGGACTGTGGCCCCGCCCCCAAGGCGGGGTCCGGGAAGAATTCACACTCACCTTCCGCCCCGCCCCCTCGGGCTAGACTTTCTCACCCGGAGTTGCTCTACCGAGGTTCTGCAACTCACCGCACACTGGGCGTTCGGTTCCTAGCCCCCTTTTTCGGGACTCCTACTCAACATTCTTACCTCTCCCCTCTCCTTCCTCCTTCCCCCGAGCATTTACACCCCCAAGTCCTGCCCCACAGCTGGGCGGAGAAGTCACTCTCAGGCTCTGTCCCGACCTCCAGAGTGTTGAACCCACTTCCAACGTCCCGTTCCCCCCGTTCCCGAGGCCCCAGGAGGCGGAGCTCCCCTCCTCCGCTCCTGATCCCGGAGTCCCTGGGCCCCGCTGACGCTCCCTCCGCGCCGCCCGCCCAGCCTGCAGGCGCAGCGCAAGGAAAAGTCCCGTAACGCTGCGCGCTCGCGGCGCGGAAAGGAGAACCTGGAGTTCTTCGAGCTGGCCAAGCTACTGCCTTTGCCCGGAGCCATCTCCAGCCAGCTGGACAAGGCGTCCATCGTGCGTCTCAGCGTCACCTACCTCCGCCTGCGCCGCTTTGCTGCCCTCGGGGCGCCGCCCTGGGGGCTGAGGTCTTCGGGGCCGCCGGCGGGCCTAGGTGAGTGCGCATGTGCGGGGGCGGGGTCCTGTCGCGCTCCCCCAGGGCAGGGGACCCTGGGTCTGAGCTGCGCTCTAGCTGTGGCCAGGCTCCTCCACTCGAAAGGATGGGAGTACAAAATTTGGAGTCAGACCTTTTGTGTGTTCCTATCAGACAGCTTCTGCTGTCCACGCCTCAGTTCATTCATCTGTAAAATGGGCTCACCAGGTTAGTTCAGTTCAGTCGCTCAGTCGTGTCCGACTCTTTGCGAACCCATGAATCGCAGCACTCCAGGCCTCCCTGTCCATCACCAACTCCCGGAGTTTACTCAAACTCATGTCCATTGAGTCGGTGATGCCATCCAACCGTCTCATCCTCTGTCGTCCCCTTCTCCTCCTGCCCCCAATCCCTCTGGCCAGGTAGTGTCGGTTTAATGAATTCTGGCCTGGCCGTACCAGGGGTCATGCCGCTAGAAAGGGCTATTATTTTTATTAGAGGAAATGATTCACGATTCTCACAAAGGAGACCCGCAGCTCCATGAGCGGGACAGAGAGGACCCAGCCTGGGCCTCCCATCTGCTAATGAGCAAGAAACACCCCACACTCAGACCGGAGGGACCCCCAGAGGGAACACAAGGACTCTGGCGTCTGAATTCCCAGTCTGGGATACGGGAGGGGGACGGGATAACATGGCAGGTAAGATGGCGAGCTTCAGTAAGACAGAGGTCCGTGTCCCCGCTTGGCTATTCCCCAGCATTGTGACCCCCGGGGCAGTTGCCTCACCTCTCTGTGCCTCATTTGTGAAATGGAAATCATGATGAAGCCCCTCCCCTCCCCAAGGCTGAGAGGAGAAAAAGGTCTACCAGGTAATAAAGACTCTAAACACACCTGGTTCAGAGGACACAGCCATTGTGTAGCAGTTACTGTTATCAGTGGTTGTTGCTTAGTCCCTCAGTCGCTCAGTCTGACTCTTTGCGACCCCATGAACTGTAGCCCACCAGGCTCCCTCTGTCCATAGAATTCTCCAGGCAAGAATAGTGGAGTGGGTTGCCATTTCCTTCTCCAGGGGATATTCCCGACCCAGAGATTGAACCATGTCTCCTGCATTGGCAGGCGGATTTTTTTTTTTTTTTTTTTTAACCAGTGAGCCACCAGGGAAGCCTTTATCAGTGGGTACCTGCAGGTTTATTGAGCATCTCCTGTGTGCCTGCAACTGTTCTGAGCCCTCTGGACCCAGCCGGAAACAAACTGGATAAAAGTCCCTGCCCTAAAAAAAAAAAAGTCCCTGCCCTGGACAGGCTGCCATGCTACTCGCCAAGACATGATAACAAAATGCAATCGATAATATGTTAAAATATAGAACATGTAAAATACAGATATTATATATAGATAGATATCTACTTTCTTTTTTTTTAGATATCTACTTTCATTATTATTCAGACTTCATTACACAGAAGTGTTACGTTATTGTTATTACTTCTATTTTATGTTTTATTGCTTTACTCTCATTACTAGAAGTGTGCGAATCGAGTTCTTCAGAGGTCTCAGGTAACAGGGACAGGACACCCTAAGCAACTGAGGCACCCCCCCACCCCAAGATGGATTGTCCTTAGGATGGGGTTGGAGGGGCTCCAATTCCCCTCCTGCCCTGGTCTCGGGGGGAGGGGGGAGAGAAAATAGCATTGATTAAGTTCGCAATAAATCACCATTTAAATTTAAATAATCCGGCTTCCCAGGCGGTAATTAGGCGAATTGACTGGCGCGGAGAGAATGCGGCATTAGCGCCGCTGATTACTGTCATTACCGCGAACAACATGTGCGCCGGCGGGGGATAAACATCTTGTCTATTGTCCCAAGCCCCGGGGAGAGAAAGGGAGGGGGGGACAGCCCCGCCGGCGTCCGGACTCCCCCCTCCCCGCTTGCCAGGATGGGTCATTCGAGGGGGCAGACCACCGACCTCAGCAACCCCCTTGCCTTTAGGTGGGAAGGCGGGGCAGGGCAGTGTGCCGGGCAGGAACTGCGTGGACTCCCCCCAAAATTAAGAAATGGGGGCATCTGTTCTCCTGGGGTCTTCAGCAAGAGGCCAAGAACCTGCTTCAGCAGTTCAGATGGGGAAACTGAGGCCAGTGACTTAGTTGCCGTCAGAGAAAAGCACAATGTAGGCTGTCTAAAGGAGGGAGGTCTCCCCCGTTCTCCTCAAAAATACTAGTAATAATATACACAGCAGACACTGGGTTGAACAGTGGATCCAAATTCACTTGCTTAATCTTCTCAGAAATCATCAGAGGGAGGCAGTGTTTTGATCCCTATTTTACAGAACTGGAAAACTGAGACCCAGAGAGGTGATGCTCTTTGCCCAAGGTCACACAGCCAACAAGGGACCCAGATGAGATTCAAACTCAAGTGGTCTGGCTCTGATGCCCACCTTCTCTATCACTATACTTGGCATATGTGTGGGTCTCCAGGGATGGGTTCTGGGTTGCTGGGCTTGGCCTCTCTCTGGCCTCACGCTACCATCTGTAAAATGGGATCACGAATGTTGAAGTCTAGCCCAGGGGCTCTGAGTCTAAAGAGAAGACAGCTTTGATCTCCTATCATTCATTCATTGTCACTGATTCAGCTGTGCCAGGCAGTGTTCTAGGGACTGGGGACACCGCAGGGAACAGGACAAAGCTCCTGCCCTGGGAAGTTGGCCACAAACCTGGTCCCCTGCCCTCTATCTCCTTAATGTCCCCTTTCTACCTCTCTAATGACTTCAAGCCCTTGCCCCACGTGGGCCACCTTGCTGTTCAGAAAAGCCTGTTCCCACCCCAGGGCCTTTGCACCTGCTATGCTTCTACCAGGAACCCCCTCCTTCCCCTAGAACGTGGGCTTTTCAGTCAGGCTTTCCCCAACCGCACTATTAAAAATAAAAGGGACTTCCTTAGTGGTCCAGTGGCTGACTCTGCGCTTCCATTATAGGCAGCCCGGGTTCAATCCCTGGTCAGGGAACTAGATCCCACATGCTGCAACAAAAAGTTCATATGCCACAACTAAGACCCAGTGAAGCCAAATAAAAAATAACAACCCCCTGCTCCCGGCACGTCCTGTCTCCCTTTCTTGCTTTATTTCTTTCCATAGTACTTATTGCCATCTGATATATATTTCTTATTTCTCTTGTTTATTTAATTTTAAAAAATTCATTAATTTATTTGACTGGGCCAGGTTTTAGTTGCAGCATGCAGGGTCTTTTTTTTTTTTTCCTTAGTTGCAGCATGTGGAATCTAGTTCCCTAACCAGGAATCCAACCCAGGCCCCCTGCACCAGGAGCTTGGAATCTTAGTTACTGGGCCACCAGGGAAGTCCCTTCTCTTGTTTATTGTGTTTCTCCCCTACAGCACCTTATTTGCTGAGCCTAGAATAGTGCCTGCACACAGTGAGGGATCACTAAATATTTGCTGGGCAACTATGGAACTGGGGGGTGGGCAGGGAGGCTTCCCAGGTGGCGCAGTGGTGAAAAATCCACCTGCCGATACAGGAAACACAAGAGATGATGTGGGTTCAATCCCTGGGTTGGGAAGATCCCCTGCAGGAGAAAATGGCAACCCACTCCAGTGTTCTTGTCTGGGGAATCCCAAGGACAGAGGAAACTGGTAGGCTACAGTCCATGGTGTCACAAACAGTCAGATACAACTCGGTGACAGCACTGTTAGAGCTAGGTGGTGGGGGGACATCTCAATTCACATGTCAGGTGTGACCCCTCTAAGTGACCTTTGAGCTGAGACTGGGAGGAGGTGAGGGAGCAAGCTCTCAGGAAAGCTGGAAGAAGAGGGTTTCAGACAGACAGAACAGCAAGTGCAAAGGCCCTGAGGCAGGCGGCAATCAGTTTGGTGGGTACCGGCCACAGCAGTGAGGTCAGGGGCTCCAGAGAGGGAGAGAGGAGTAAGTGGAGGGGGAGTGGTCAGCGGGTCAGGGGCCAGCTCCTGCAGGGCCTCTGGGGCCATGGTGAAGACTTTGGCTGCTACTCCGAGTGAGATGGGAGCCACAGAGGTGATGGACGTGAGGGAAGAAGCAGGGAGCCCAGTGGGCAGGCAGGCAAGGTGATCCAGGCTGGACATGAGGCAGCTAGGCCAGGTAGGGGTGGTGGGATGAGAGGTGGTGGGATCCCAGAGATGCAGTGACAGTCCAGCGTCGGGACTTACTAAACAGGGGTGTGGGTGTGAGGAAAGAGAGGGTCTAGGTGGACAGCAAGGTAACCTCCAGAAGGTGCCTGCAGTGGAATTTATCCATAGAAATGCCTAGAAGAATAACACAGACTCACCTACTGTATGGGCTTCCGCAGTGGCTCGCCGCTAAAGAATCTGCCTGCCAATGCAGGAGACACAGGAGACAGCGGGTTCGATCCCTGGATTGGGAAGATCCCATGAAGAAGCAAATGGCAACAGACTGCAGTATTTTTGGACAGAGGAGCCTGGTGGACTACAGTCCATGAGGTCGAGAAGAGTGGGACACGGCGGAATGAGCAGCAGCAGCACCTGGCTCTACCATCTGCATGCATGAGCCCACCCAGCTCCAGCCCTAGACCCATTTCACAGATGCAGCTGAGGAAAGTACAGGCAGAATTCCCCGGGCTCCAGGCCTCAGGCTTGCTTCCAGGGAGCAAGGCACTCTGATGAAGGCAGGGGGTCTCCCTCTCCCAGACTTCCACAGGTTCCTGAAGTCCCAGCCCTTCATCCCCACCAGTCTGGGACAGCAGAGCCCCCAGGACGGCGGAGGGTGGGCGGTGGGGGCGGGACCCCGGGGTGAGGCTTTAGCTTCTCCCCTTGGCCCCTCAGCGCCCCCTCTGGTTTGGAGGGAAGATGACAACTGGGGCAGTTTTATTCCAGGGGAGGCTGACTTGATAGGAAACGCAGCAAATGTTTGTTGAAAGATTGAATGATGGCTGGGGTTTGGACGTGAATAAGGAGCAAATCTGGGAGGGACAGTTGTTGAGATATTTGTGGGAGAGACGGGGGAAGAAGGAGGAAGCGGGAAGTCGGTGGACTTGGGGCAGGGAAGGGCTCGGAGTCCTAAGACCCCTCAAAGACCCCTCAGTCAGGGATGGGGAGAGACCCAGGGGACAGGATAGGGGAAGAGCGAGTGACTGAGCCCTCCCCGCTACACGCACCCCCATCCCGACGTGCCCATTAACGCTGTTAATTGCAGCCGTTCAGTCTGACCTGGGCTGATCCTGTGAGAGGGAAAATGAAGGAATTAGCAAAAATGACAGGGGAAAATTGCGACAATTAGCAGCCGGCATTGTTCCCGCCTGTCACCCGGCTGGTTCCTGCTGCATCTCGGGGGAGGGGTCCCCATCACCACCACCACCCCCCCTTCAGTTATTGTCCCTGGAACTCCAGGTTGGGGGGGGGTGGAAGAAGGGTGTGAACAGCCGTGAGGATATTGGGGGTTGCTCCTGGAGGGAGGAGGCGTGGCCAAGCTGGGGTGGCGCTTGGGGGCTGCGTTCTGTTTGGGGGGGGAGGGGGGCGGCGTTCCGCCGCCTGGTGTTTTGATGGTCTGGAAATCACAATAGTAATCAGGCTATTAATACTGATCCCAGGTTCTGTTTCGGGAGCACCTGCTGCGTGCCCACCCCTGGTAGGCCCTCTCTGTTCCCTAGGCGGGATGAATGCTCAACATCCCCTAACGGATCAGCCAGTCCTCTTAGCAAACGCATTTGACAGAGGAAGAAACTGAGGCACAGAGAAGTGAGGCACAGGCCCCAGGGCACACAGCCAGGGAGGGACAGTGACTGACACGAGACCTCAGGCCGGCAGGAGCCGGGTGCTTGGGGACCCTGGAGGTCACTGACCCCCCAGTCTGAGCACAGACCGCTTGGGGAGTCATTCTCTGCAACGCCCAGCCTGGATGTCTGGAGCCCTCTGCTCTTGACTGTGGAGGGGATGGACGGCCTGTGTGTCTATCTCCTTCACTATCTGTATCTTCCTGCCACTCTCCCTGTATCTCTCTTCGTGCATTTCTTTCCCTCCATCCCTCCATCTCTTTATTTTTTTTTTAAATGTTCTGTGCTGGTGGTGGCCTGCAGGATCCTAGCTCCCCAACCAAGGATCGAACCCATGCTGTCTGCATTGAACATGGGAAGTCTTATCCACCGGACCTCGGGGGAAGTCCCTGTCCTTCTATCATCATGTCTCTCTGTCTTTGTCTATCTCTGTCTCAATTTCTGTGTCTATATATCGCTCTATCTCTCTTTTTAAAAATTTTATTGGGCTAAAGTGTATGTAACATGACATTCACCATTTTACAGTGTGCAGCCAGCGCGTCTATCTGGTTCATGTTCATTACCCTCCAAAAGCCCTGTGTGGTTCACAGTCTCTCCCAGCTTCTCCTGCCCCTCCTTGGCGACCACTAATCTGCCTCTTGTCCCTGGATTTGCCTGTTCTGGGTGTTTCATATAAATGGAATCCTACACTATGTAGCCTCATGTGTTCGGTTGCTTTCACTTAACATAAAGGTTCTCAAAGTTCCTTTATGTCACAGCGTGAATCTGTACTCCATTTGCTTTTATGGCCGAATGACATTCCACTGTATGAATTTAGCACGTTTTACTTATTCATTCAGCAGTTAGTAGACATTTGCATTGTTTCCACATTTTCACTATTAGGAATAATGCTGCTATGAACATTCACATCCAAGTATTTGTTAAAGCACCTGTTTTCTGTTCTTTGGGATATATACCTAGGAGTGGAATCGCTGGGTTATATGGTCATTCTTTGGGGAAGGAAAGGGCAACCCACTCCAGTACTCTTTCCTGGGAAATCCCATGGACAGAGGAGCCTGGTGGGCTACAGTCCAGGGTCTCTAAAGACTGACACGACTGAGCATCTAGACAACAAATAGTAATTCTATATTTAACTTATTGAGGAATCGCCAAACTATTTTTCCAGACTGGCTGTATCATTTCCCATTCCCACCAGCAACACACAGGGCTTCTGATTTCTCCACATCCTCGCCAACACTTCTTTTCTTTTTCTTTTTTTAAATTCTAGCCATCCTAGTGGGTGTGAAATAATCTCTCATTGTGGTTTTCATTTGCATTTTGCTAATGACTAATAATGTTGAACATCTTTTCATGTACTTATGTTTGTGTATCTTCTTTGGATGACTGTCTGTTCAAATCCTTTGCCCGATTTTGATTTTGTTTTTGGCTGTGCTGTGCAGCTTGCAGGATCTTAGTTCCCTGACCAGACATCAAACCCGGGCCCTCAGCAGTGAAAGCGCTGAGTCCAAACCACTGGACTATCAGGGAATTCCTCTTTGGCCCATTTTTTAAAATTTATTATTTTTATTAAAGGATAATTGCTTTACAGAATTTTGTTGTTTTCTGTCAAACCTCAACATGAATCAGCCATAGTTGTACATATATCCCCTCCCTTTTGAACCTCCCTCCCATCTCCCTTCCCATCCCACCCCTCTAGGTTGATACAGAGCCCCTGTTTGAGTTTCCTGATTTGGCCCATTTTTTTAACTGGACTCCTCATCCTTTTCTTGTTGAGTTGTAATGTCTTTATCTCTTTCTCTATTCCTTTGTATCTCTGTCCATCTATTTGTATCTTTGTCTCTCAGTGTCTCTCTATGTCCCTATCCCTCTGTCTCTTTCTTTTTTTCTGGCTCCTTTCTGCCTCTTTCTCATCCTTCAGGTCTGAGCCCAGAGGCCCCTCCTTCAACAGGCCCTACCCCATTTTTCTTTATTTCATGCCACCTGTTCGATTTTCCCTAGCAATGGCCACAAATGATAGTTCTGTATTTGTCAGTTTCTGGCTCGTTTATATCTGCCCTGACTTGGGTACCCTGTGAGGGCAGAGGTGGGTGTCCTGGTCATCACCCACTCTGTCTCTAGGACTGCCCAGTGAAGGCCAGATGCCCAGGGCGTTTGCTGGAGGACTGAATGGGCGAATGAATGAATGAATCCCTTTCTCTATATCCTGGTGTCTGTCTGTCTCTGTGTGTCTGTCTGCCCCTCCTCACACCCTGGGTCTCTCCCTGACAAGGCCCCCCAGTGCCTCAAAACTGGGGACAAGAGAGGGTGATATGTAGCCTGCTTCCCTGGGGGTCTTCCCAGAGGTCAGGGGTCAAACCAGCAGGCTCTGGCCTTACCCCTCACTCTGCCCCCAGCCCCAGGCCGCAGGGGTCCCGTGGCGCTGGTCTCCGAAGTCTTTGAGCAGCACCTGGGCGGACACATCCTGCAGGTGAGGCCTGTTCCCCGTCTGCTGCTCCTTGCTGCCACCTGGTGGCTGACATGGGAGAAAGGCACTCTCCAGCCTCAGCCTGGGGGGAGCCCCAGAACTGGGAGGCAGGCTGCTGGGCCTCCCCTTTCTTCCTCCTCCTCCCCAGGGCCACTGAAGTTCTTTACCCCAGATTAACCCATCATAAGCAGAGATCCAGATTTCAGAACCTCTTACAGATGCCGTGTCCTCCTCCTCCCATACCCCCCACCCTCTCTCCCCACTCTAGTCCCTGGACGGCTTCGTGTTTGCCTTGAACCAGGACGGGAAGTTTCTCTACATCTCAGAGACCGTCTCCATTTATCTGGGCCTCTCACAGGTAAGGGGCCCGCAGCAGGCTGCCTGGCCCAGCTCAGCTGCCGTCTCCGTTGCCCGCCCTCCTCTCTCCTGGCCTCACCAAACCAACATTGAAAAAAAAAAAAATGGATGGGCTCTTTGGGTCCCAAAGTGTGTTCCTTGGGACCCAACATGACACCAAACGCAGAGGAGGGTTTTTAAAGTAATAGGTCGATTTGAAGAAAGCAAATCAGCAGAAAGGTAAGTTTGCCTGTGAGTGGTCACCAAATGTACTGATATTTACCAAAAAGTGTTTCTTCTTAGCACTTTTAACAAATAATTGTACTTATTTATTTCTTTTTGGCCGTGCTGGGTCTTCACGTCTGGCTTTCCCCTAGTTGTGGAGAGCGGGGCTTACTCCCTAGTCGCGCTGCCGGGGCTCCCCTCGTTGTGGAGCAGAGGGTCTAGGGCGTGTGGAGCTGAGTAGTTGTGATCCTCAGGCGGTAGAACCTGGGCTCAGTAGTTGTGGTGAACCTGTGGTGAATAGCACAGGTTGTGGCGCACAGGCTTAGCTGCTTTGCGGCGTGTGGGATCTTCCTGGACCGGGGATCGAACCCGAACCTCTGGCATTGGCAGGCGGATTCTTTACCACTAAGCCACGAGGGAAGGCCTATTCTTAACACTTGGAAAGGATTCCAGCCATTCGTATTGGGAGGACTCGGGTTTTGCCAGCTTGGAGGATTTTGGGGGGCATTTTAGTTGACTGGTTTGCATTTTGCCTTGATTTCAGCCCACTGTTTCTGCTCCTGAAGTTGGTGTCTGAGAGGGAAACCAGGGCAAAGAGAAGCCCAAAGCCCCCATCCCTGGAGTCCTGGCTCCTTGCGGCATCTTAGGTCTTGCTGATCCAATCAATGCAAATTGCCGCCAACTTTTAGCGTTTTTACAGCGATTTTGACAAATGGCCAATTTAGAAAATTCAGTGCATTGGTTTTTGGCTTTTGTGAGCAGCTCTTGGGTGAGTTGTTGGAGGGAGGTTCATGGAAGAGGAAGACCTCGAAGCGGGAATATGGACAAGAGGAAGGGAAGGATGAGTGGAGGGAAGGCTGGAAGCTTGTGTGTGTGTGTGGGGGGGGTGGTTTAATGAGAATAGAGGGAAGCATGTGACCCCCAAACCCAGGGGCAGTGGGAGCATGGGAGGTTTCCGAGCAGAGGAGGGCCATGGTCCAAGGAGTA
This sequence comes from Odocoileus virginianus, assembly GCF_023699985.2. Taxonomy (NCBI): domain Eukaryota; kingdom Metazoa; phylum Chordata; class Mammalia; order Artiodactyla; family Cervidae; genus Odocoileus; species Odocoileus virginianus. Next base: position 7,752,462 of record NC_069693.1, on the reverse strand, counting down.
CCATGGAGGGGTATGTGTGTGAGGACTGAAGGAAAGAAAACCAGTGAGGACTCTGGGGCAGGAACACAGGGGAGAAGATGGCTGCCGGCTCTGGGACCGTGTGGAGATGAGGGGATGGCTGCAAGAAATTTGAGGGTTGAACTGAGTATAAAAATCTAATTAAAAGGTTCTAATACTTTAAAGAGTTTGAAAGCCATTCCACGGCTTGTGTCCTGATTTCCATTCGTGCTGGGACATCCTGTGAGTCATTTCAGGGCGCAGTTGTTTGCTGTATGGGGGTGAGAGTGAGTAAGCAAGAACTGGGTAAACAGAGGCTATATGACACCCATGTTCCAACCCCTCCCCCCCAGCTTCTTTTGTTTTATTTGATTTTAATTTATTTGGTTGCACTGGGTCTTAGTTGTGGTACATGGGATCTAGTTTCCTGACCAGGGAACGAACCTGGGTCCCCTGTCTTGGGAGCACAGTCTTAGCTACTGGACAACCGGGGAAGTCCCCTCCTCCAAGCTTCTTCATACCGGAGGTAGGGGCAGAAAATCCTTAATAATCTCTGGGTTTGAAGTGAGAGGGCACAGGAAGAGCCTAAGTTTATATTCTCCTTTTTAAAAAGTTTAAGTAATTTTTATTTTTCTAATGAAAACACAAGACTGGTATGAAACACATCTGCTTGTAAGATGGGCGAGCAACGGCGCTGCCCTCACCGGTCCCCTGCACCCCCACTCCTTCGCCCGCAGGTGGAGCTGACGGGCAGCAGTGTCTTCGACTACATCCATCCAGGGGACCACTCTGAGGTGCTGGAGCAACTGGGGCTGCGGGCCCCGACCCCCGGGCCCCCCACCCCGCCTTCCATCCCCTCCTCTTCCTCCTCCTCCTCATCTTCCTCTTCGCTTGCGGATACGCCTGAAATCGGTAATTCCCAGGCCCTCCCCCCCCAAAAAAAGAGGCCTGAGGGACACTGGGTCCAATGTCTCCAAATATGTCTTCTTTAAACAAAAACACTCTTGTTAAGAGTTGTGCAAAGCAAGTTTTTGTAAAATGAGTCAGAGTCTAAATTGAGACAGTGAGACATGGCTCCCTAAAATTGCCTAAGCTCCCTAAGAATGCCTGAATACCCAAGATTGGAGCTTTAGAAAGACCCCCTCCTGGAGGTGGGTTTCTGTGGGTTATTATTATTTACCAGGCGTGCTTATTGGGCATTTACACGTGCCCTGCCCTTAAGTACATAATTTTATTAAATCCCAACCACAAACTCATGAAGCAGAAACTGTGACGATCTCCATGTTTCAGAGAAGGAACCTGGGACTTCGCACAGAAAGGTTGAGTTAAGTGTCCCGGGTCAAACAGCTGTAAGTGGTTGAGCTGGACTCTGGCCCAGGTTTGTCTGACTGCAGGGTCTGTGCTTCTAACCCTTCTCTCCAGTGGAAAATTCCACTCCGTGTTGGGGAGGGACAGTGTTGGAGACTACCCTGCAAGTTCCTTTTAGCTCTGAGATATTGGGGAACTGAGGTTGTCTTTCTCATAAATAAGCTTTTCTTATATGGGACTTGCTTTATAGGAAAATCGCGTGAGCTATCAGCAGTGTTTGCAAGCTTGGGAGATGTCTGTGACACGTGTAGGATTGTTGGCAAGCGTGATTATATTTACACCTCAGTTTGAGGCCCAGACAGGGTTATCTGGGTGTGAGCCTATTTATAAGACTGTTTCACGGGGTTTATAGAATAATCTGTATTTGTGAGGCTTATGTGTTCTGATAGCCGGAGCCCCCACGCTGTGTTCAGCCCTGTGTTGGGTAGGGCTGGTGACACAGCGGTGGCTAGAGCCCCAGTCCCACCCTCCAGAGGCTCACAGGCCAGTGGAGGAGACTGAACGGTCCCCAGGCAGTGATGACCCAGAGTGGGCAGGGCTGGGGTAGGAGAGACCCCAGAGGGGCAGCTGACCCAGCCTGGGGGTCAGGGAGGACTTCCTGGAGGCAGAGATGTCTGAACTGGGACCTGGAGGTTGTGGCTGGAGATGATGTCACTGGAAGGCAGTGCTTGCCAGTCTCAGGCCATGGTGAGGAGCTGGGCTTTCTCCCAAGGGTACTAGGGAGCCATGGCAGGTTCAGAGCAGAGGTATAGGGTCAGATCTGAGCTTTAGAAAGGGGGCTGGCTGCCGGTGAGAAGGAGGGGAGCTTAGTATACGGTGTCAGCGGGCTTGTAGAACCATCAGGTGTGCCAGAGTGATTGTGGTCATGACCCTCTGTCTGCAGAGGGCGGGGGTGGCCTGTGAGTGTACGCTTCAGGACCCCATAACCTTCCATTACGCTCTGCCCCAGAGGCCAGCCCCACCGAGGTGTCCCGGTCCTCCCGGGTCCAGGAGCGCTCCTTCTTCATCCGCATGAAATCCACCCTCACCAAGAGGGGTCTGCATGTCAAGGCCTCGGGATACAAGGTGGGTGTGAGCTCTCCGCGCCCAGCGTCTGTCCCCCGCGTCCCCTCCCCCGCCCTGTGTTCCTGCCAGCTATTTCCCGGGGGCCTCAGGACCTGGGGACGACGGTCAGAGCCAGGCCCTGTGGCCCCAAGGGCCCCGCCTTGACCCCGCCTCCGACGCAGGTCATCCACGTGACCGGCCGCCTTCGGGCCCGCGCCCTGGGCCTCGTGGCCCTCGGCCACACGTTGCCGCCGGCTCCGCTGGCGGAGCTGCCGCTGCACGGACACATGATCGTCTTCCGACTCAGCCTGGGTCTCACCATCCTTGCTTGTGAGAGCAGGTACCGGGGTTGGGGTCAGAGGTGGGCCGATGGGGGCGCACGGGAGAGGGAGGCGGGCGGGGAGTCAGAGAGGCCAGGAGTCAAGAGGCTGCGGCCCTGGGGAGACTCGGGAGGCGAGAAAGCGGCTGAGGGCGGCCTCGACGAGGAGTGAAGGCGGGGCGTGCGGGGACGGGGCGGGCCTACGGGGAAGAGGCGGGGCCTACGGGGACGAAGCGGGGGCCTTGGGGCGGGGCTTGTGGGTTGAAGGCGGGGCCGCGTTCTGTTCCCTAGAGGCCAGGTCCTCCCTTCGCCGCTCCCCTCTGCAGAGTTCAGCTGTTCTTGATCCTATTTCTTTCTGCCTCACTGGTCTCTCATCTCTTATCCACTTTGTTTCCCGCACCAGGCAATGGGGGGCGGGGGGGGGCGGAATTGTCAATAAATAGCGAAATCGTCTCCACAATTCAGGGGCCTTCTGAGTGCCCGGGGCCACCCCACACCCAGGAATGCCATCTGCTCGAATGCCCATAGCCGCCCTAGAAGGGGACACTATTATCTTAAATATTTTCCCGCCCGTTTTAAGGGGGAAAGACTGAAGCCCGGAGCACTCCAGAGCCAGGGTTTGGGCGCCGAGTGACTCCGGAACCAACCCCGCCCCCTTCTCCCCCTGCCATGGTCGCGGACCCCTTCTCCCCCCCTCTCCGCTGGCCCCTGCTCTCAGGGTCAGCGACCACATGGACCTGGGGCCCTCGGAGCTGGTGGGCCGCAGCTGCTACCAGTTTGTCCATGGACAGGATGCAACCAGGATCCGCCAAAGCCACCTGGACCGTGAGAACCCCTCACCCTAGACCTGAGCACCCCACCACCCTGCTCCCTGGAAGTCCTTCTTTGAGGCTGACTATGGTCTCTCCTGCTGCCAGCTCATCACAGGACGAGCAGCAAGGGAGGCATCCCTGAGCAAAGTCTCAGGAATTGGGCGGGGGATGGGATTTACGGGGACTGGGGTCTCTCTGACCCAGCCTTCAAACTCCAGGGGCCTCGCTGCCAGGTTCCCTCTCGGTCTTTCTGACTTGGGTTCTCTCTGTCTTCTCTGTGCCCTGCTTTTCTCTTCTCCCCACCATCTCACCCTTCCTCCTGTTTCCCTATCACCCGCCCCCTCTCGGCCCCTGTCTCCCTGTCTCCCTGTCCACCTGTCTCTCTCTCTCTCTCTCTCTCTCTCTCCATCCCACCCCACCCCATCCCTTCCGGTCTCTCCTGGTCCCTGGGCTGGGCCCAGTGCTGGACAAGGGCCAGGTGATGACCGGTTACTACCGTTGGCTGCAGCGTGCCGGGGGCTTCGTGTGGCTGCAGTCCGTGGCCACTGTGGCTGTGAGTGGGAAGAGCCCTGGAGAGCGCCATGTGCTCTGGGTCAGCTATGTGCTCAGGTGAGGGTTGTCCGCCCCCCTCCTTCCCATGAGGAGCTCAGAACTCCTTCCAGAAGAATCTGCCAGCTCTTCCCACCTTTGGGTGGGAGCTCTCAGGGAGGGCTGCTAGACAAGTCTAGGGGGGTGAGGCGGTAAATACATAAAGGGGAATGGAGTCCAGTGACAGTGAAGGCCTAAGGAAAAAGACCTTGCTTGCAGGAGACAGAGGGGAAATGATGGTCTCTTCTAGGGAGAAACACAGATGCCAAGTAGCCTCAGGCCTAGGTGGACTCTGGGGTACTGGAGGGCCATGGCAGGCAATTACAAGAGGGCCAGAGCAACTGATGGAAAGAAACTAGAGGTGGGGAGGACATTCCAGGCTGAGCACAGACAAGGCTCAGAGGCCCAGCTGACCCAGCTGAGGAACCAAAGGGAGCAAGCACTCTGGGCTGGAGTAGAGTCCCCAGGAACGAAGCTGAGGATGGTGGTGGGGCACTGGGGAGCCACGAGAGGGTTTAGAGCCGGAGGCAGTCACAGTCAAATCGGCTTTGCGCAAGGACCCTCTGGCTGCCACGAAGAGGAGGTCTGTCTGTGGGACAAGACGGGCTGGGAGCCTCGGGAGTTGCCAGGCAGCATGGGTGGAGGAGTCGGGGGGTGGGGGGCGACCACCGGGCCATCTCTGGCTTTGTGGGGCCTGGGTCTCTGGGAGGAGCAGCAGGTTTGGAAGGAAGATGCTGAGGTCAGATGAGCATGTGGTGCTCAAGGAGACACTTAGGGTGACATCCAGGCATCCATGGCCTGCAGAGGTTTGGCCTCAGGAGACAGGGCCAAGCTGGTCTAGAAGCCAACTGAAGTCCGGGGTCCAATGATGAGGCCTAAGTGTCCCCAGTCACTGCAGTGGGGGGAGGTGCCTGCACTCAGAGGGGGAGGGGAGGTCTCCACTCACAAGACTGGTGGGCAGGAGGAAGGCTCCCTTCCCCAGAGGCTGGGTGGCATGGGCCCCTAGCTCCCAATTTCATGTCTTGTCCCAGCCAAGCTGAGGGGGAGCAGACACCTCTGGATGCCTTCCAGCTTCCGGCCAGTGTGGCCCGTGAGGACGCGTCCAGCCCGGAGCCAGAGCCCACAGGTGAGCCCCACCTTCCAGCCTAGCCCCTGGGAGGCTCTGAGCGGCCTCTGGGACCTGTGTGGAGTGTGGAGGCTATTTACAGTAAAAGTACAGTTCAAATTCCAGGAGTTCCCTGGATGTCCACGGGTTAGGACTCTGGGCTCTCACTGCCACGAACTAGGTTTAATACTCGCTTGGTGAACTAAGACCCCACAGGCCACGTGGTGTGGCACAAAATAATCATAAATAGATTCAATTCCATTTCCTTAGTCATCCTCCCCACATTTGAAGAGCTCAGTAGCCATAGATAGCCAGTGCAAATATGGAACACGTTTGTCCTCACAGGAAGTCCCGTTGGACAGCCTGGGTCTAGACCTCTGACCTCTGGGGCCTGGTCACACTTTGTGGTGGGGGCCAGCCCGCCCCACTGTACGGTGTTTAGCAGCATCCCTGACATCCACCCCTTAGGATCCAGGCGCATCCTCCTCCCCAAAATGCCTCCAGACTTTGCCAACTGTCCCTGAAGGGGAGACAGTGGAGACCCATGGGTCTGGTCCACGGGAAGGCTGAGGGCTGGGGATGCGTAGGATGGCGCCCTTCAGAATCTTCCTCTTGCAGAGCCAGAGCCTCCAGTGGAAGGAAAGCAGACTGCCCCTCCCGAGGAGGACGAGGCCCCCCAGCCCCAGGGCAAACCCATCAAAGTGGAGCCCGCCCCCGGGGAGACGGAAGACCTGGAGGACAGTGAGGACGAGGAGCCGTCGGGCCACCTGGCCCCAACGAGGCCTGAGTTCACATCCGTCATCCGGGCGGGGGCCCTGAAGCAGGACTTGGTGGGGCCCTGGGGCCTGGCGCCTCCTGGGGACCCCCCGCCTTCCCTCCTGCACACCGGCTTCCTGCCCCCGGTCATGCGGGGCCTGTGTGCGCCGGGCACCATCCGCTACGGCCCTGCCGAGCTGGGCCTGGTGTACCCACACCTGCAGAGGCTGGGCCCGGGCCCCGCCCTCCCGGAGGCCTTCTACCCCGCCCTGGGCCTGCCCTACCCCGGGGCCCTGGGCACCAGGGTGCAGCGGAAGGGGGACTGAGGACTGGGACAGCCCTCCACGTGGCCGGACTTGGAGGACGGGTGGGGACCCCAAGGGGATGGGGGCAGGGCTCTCAGCCCCCATGAATTAAATGCCTGCTCTCGCTCTGTGGCCACGGAGCTCCTCTCCTCTCCTTCCTCCTTAATTATCTCCACGTGCCCGCCTCTGCCCCTCCTCTCCCCCTGGCTCATCATCCCCGCCAAAGAAACCACCACTCGGAATCTGGAGAGCGGGAAGGGTCAGGTTTAATGTCCCGGTCCTCCAGGCTGGGCTGGCCAGCGCCCGGCCCGGCTCCCCGCGGCTCACTCAGGTGGAGGCCGGCCCGCCTCGTCGGGCCCTTCGGCTGCCGCGGTTCCGTCATCCTCGGGTACCAGTTCTACGTCCAGCTCCAGCTGGCCCATGTAGAGGCCTACGGCACAAGCCCAGAGCAGGCCGGCAGCCAGCACCGCCCCCACGCCCGCGGCCGCGCCCCCCACTGAGAGCTGCATGGGCCCCCGTAGCGCCGCCAGGCCCACCACGTAGGAGGCGCCGCCCCACACCACGCACAGGCCGCCCAGCAGGAAGAAGCCTGTGGGACAGAGAGGGGGACCGGGGTCAGGGAGCCCGATCCTGGGGACCCAGGCGGGTCGAGGGCCCGGGGTGGCGTTAGAAAGGGGATGGGGCGCACTCAAGGGCAGGGTGAGGGTTAGTACAGAGCCAAGGTCGGGGATATGAGAGGGAATGGGGCGGGGGGCGGTGTGTGTGGCTAGGGCTTGGAGCCGGGAGGCCTGAGTGAGAGCAAAGATAAGATGGGAGCGGGGGCAGCATGAGGGGCTGAGACAGGGACCCACATCTTTGCTGAGAAGTCAGATTGGAAAGGGCAAGGACCCACAGCCCTGCCCTGAGCCACCCCTCTGGTGAGTCCGGTGCCCATGAGATAGGGACGAGGTGGGGAGAAGGAGGACACTGACAAATGAAGGGGAGGTGCTTCTGGTGGGGGAAGCATGAAGGGTTCATTTATTCCAGGGGGTGACGGGGTGGGGCAGGACAGAGTCTAACTTGCGGGGTGTGTGTGTGGGGGGTCTACACTCACCGTAGGCGGCCTCCCGGCCCATGTCGCTCTGCATGAAGGAGATGACCCCAATGCCTGAGGCCAGGAGGCCATTGCGGAACCACGAGAGGAAGGCTGGGGGTGGCGGCAGGACAGAAAAGTCAGCGTCAGCCCAAACCCTGCTCCCTAGCCCCCAGCCCGGATAGTCCAACCGAGGGGCGCCTCTTCATCTGACCACCCTGTGCGGCCCTAAATCCCCACCTTGTCCCGGTGGCCCACCAACCAAAGTCTGTCTGCCCCAAACCCTCTCACGTCTCCATCTCCGAGTTCCTCCCCACCCCAAACTTCAACACCAAAGATGCAAGACAGTCTTATAGAGTCTAGAGGAGCAGCTAGGATCAAAATTGCAGAACCTGAATCTGAGGACCTGATGCTGGGAAAGATATGAGGGCAGGAGGAGAAGGGGGTGACAGAGGATGAGATGGTTAGATGGCATCACCGACTCAATAGACATGAGTTTGAGCAAGTTCGGGGAGATGGTGAAGGACAGGGAAGCCTGGCTCGCTGGCAGTCCCATGGGGTCGCAAAGAGTCAGACTTGATTGACCGGCTGAACAACAACAACAAATCTGAGGACTGGAAGACCCCAAGAGGTCATCTGGGTCAACGTCACACGTGTATCCCCCATGGGCTCGCCCCGCCCCACTTCTTTCTCAGATTCCCCCAACAAATTGTTACCTCCCTACTTTCCCAGGCCTCTCTCCAGCCTCCCCTTCAGCTTTCTGAAACCTCACTGCTAGTGGGTATGCTCCTCCTCGATGTCATTCACATCCATTCAAGTCCCTGGTGTGCCACTAGCGGGGACTGGTAGGGTTACAAGCCCCCCACTCCTGTCCCATCCTGTCCCTAGACCTCCTCTCCAATCCGGACTTCCAACGCCCACGTGAAGCCCCGCCCCCTCCAGCCAGGGGGCACCACGCCCTCCAATCAGTCGAGAGTTTTCTTCTATTGGTTGTTCCCTCTTCCAATCCGGAACTTCCCTCCTCTTCTGTGGGGCTCTACACTCCCGCCTTATGCAGAGTGGTCCCCTAACCTGAACTGGCCCCTCCATCCAGGCCCCCTCTTGCATTCAACTCCCCCGCCCATAGCCCTCTTTCGAAGGCTCTCCCATCTAGACAGCGCAGTTGGATAAGGCTACGTGTGCTGGCCCGACCAACCTCTCCAATTCCTACTGCACCCCATAAACCAGACCCACCGTCCCATCCGCAAGCCCTTCTCCTGTGCGGACAGACTGCGCTCTTGCGCCCAGCCGCTTCCCTGCGCTTACACGGAAGCCCTTCTCCCTTCTAAGCTCGGGCCCCGTTTCCAGCAGAAATCACACCCCCATCCTCCACTCGTGCGCGCGGGCAGGTTGGCTAGGCGGAACCCCGTCTCCCATCCAGGCTGACCCCGGCCCCAGCCCCAGACCTGTCTCATGCGCCTTCCGGAGGAGCCAGGCGTCTGCGCGGTCCAGCTCGGACACGGGCGGCGGCGAAGCCCCAGCGCGGGGGCCGTGGCCAGGAGCAAAGGACCCCCGGGTACCCCCGCTCCGGGGCCGCGGAGGCGGCAGCAGCGCCCCCCGGAAGCGGAGTCGGGCAAGGCGGGCGGCTCGAGCCCACCACCAGCCGCCTCCCATGGTTCGCACTACGGCCGCCGCGCCCCGCCCCGCCCCATGGGCCGCCCGTAGGCTGAAGTACACGTCATTCAAGCTTAGCCGCTTATCTATTGGTTATCCGCGCGCCACTCAGGACCAGTGCGCACTGTCCACTGGTCGAAATGGTGGTGGTCCCTCCTCTGTCATCAGTGCCGGTATTGTGCGTCCCACCTTGCTTCGGGGATGGACTGCGAATCCCAGCGTTCATTGCATCGGGGTAAGGCCTGTCTTCAGAAGTCGGAGGCGCAATGTCTTTCGGGACTTGTAGTTTTTGTTAATAACATTAATTCTAACGGCCAAAAAAATCAAAACTCGTGGTACTTAATGTGGAACGTTTGCAAAATCTCGAAGACCCCAAAGGAGAAAGTAAAACTCATCACTGATCCCACCAATGAGAGGTCACTGGTAATATTTTGTTGTATTCCTATCCCGTCTTTTTTCTAGACGGGTGTAAAAGATTGCCGTTTGACAACTTAATTTTTTTTCACGTAACAGCCAATAAACAACCAGTGGCATTGAATATTTTGCCGTGGCATAATTTTTTTAATTTAAAAATATTATTTATTTTGAACACATTACAAGATGCAGGTTACAAAGTGCATCTAATGAAAAGAAATACACAGTACTTCCGTGGGGGTCTAGTGGTTAAGAATCCACGTTGCAACGCAGGGGACGCAGATCCGATCCCTGGTCAGGGAATGAGATACCACATGCCACAACTAAGACCTCTTGCAGCCAAGTAAATTTAAAAGAATAGAAAAAAGAAAATAATGAGTTTGTGGCAGTCAGCCTCTAAGATGACCCCAGTGATCTTCACATTTTGTATACAGTCACTTCCCACATCAAATCAGGACTGGTCTGTGTGACCAGTTGAATGCTGTGGAAGTGACAGTGTGACTTCCAAGACTGGATCTTTTAGGTCCTTTATGACTTCCACCTTGTTCTCTTGAATCACCTTTTCTGTGGGAAACCGGCTCCTACATTGTGAGGATACTCAAGCAGCCTTGTGGAGAGGCTCACGTGGAGAGGAGCTGAGGCTCCCTGCAAACAGCCAGCAACAGCATGCCAGGCACACGAGTGAACTTAATTGGAAGGGAACCCTCCAGCCCCTGTCAAATCTTTGGGTGATCCTGGCCCCAGCCCAAGGTCATGAGAGACCCGGAGCCCGAACCACCCAGTTAAGTCACTTCTGTAGGAGTTCTTTTTTTTCCCTTATCACACATGTGGGATCTTAGTTCCCCAATCAGGGACTGAACTTGTGCCTGCTGCATTGGAAGCAGGGAGTCTTAACCACTAGACCACCTGGGAATTCCCCAGATGTTTTAAATGAGCATCTAGTGATGTCTCTCTCAACTTAAACCCTCCCATGAAGGGGAAGATCTTCCACAGCTTTCCATTGCCCACCCCCGCCCCCCCCCACCAAAATCATGACTACAAAACCTGCTAGTCCAGACCCCTATTGCCCTCTGCTCCTTCAGCTCCCACTGGGAAGAGCTTGTATTTTATGGAGGGAGAGGCAGACTGGGGGTTAAATTTGGGGAGGGAGTTCAAATAGGCTGATAGTCTAAAAGATAGTCTGCCTGCTGGCAGTGAACACTAAGCATTAAAAGGGCTTAAATGGGAACTGAAAATATTTGAAACACATTATTCACATTCTTGGCTGGTGAGATGGTTTAGGCAGATTGAGAGAGGGGGAAAAATTAAATACCACAAAGGGACAGAGCAGAGAAAACAAATCCTTTTTAAAGAGACAGAGCTGGCCAGTGGTCTCTGCACTTGTGATTAGATCAATGGTTCTAATACGAATTGTCCAGGAACTTTGTTAAGACAAACATTAATGCTCCAGACCCACTCTGGAGCCATGCCATCAGGACCTGTGGATCAGAGCGTGGGACCAGGCACTGGTGGCCTTTTACAGTGAATATATTAATATTTTTATTCACCACAAGAAGTGATAATTATGTGATGCAGGGGAGGTGCTCCAAACTGTGGTAGTAATCATACTGCAATGTGTAATTGTATGTACAGATCATTGTGTATGAAGTTATAATAGTTACAATGCAATCTCATACAGTGTTCTATGTCAATTATAGCTCCATTAAAAAATATATATATAGCTCCATTAAAAAATATATATATATATATTTTTTTGCTGCACCACTCAGCTTGCAGGAATTTAGTTCCTGGACCAGGGATTGAACCCAGGCTCTCCTCGGTAGAGTCCTAACCACTGGAGCACCAGGAATTCTTTTAAAAAATTTTAAAAATAATTTTATTTATTTATTTTTTACTGCGCTGGGTCTTTGCCGCTCCTCGGGGTTTTTCTTGAGTTGTGGTGCTCAAGCTTCTCATTGTGGTGGCTTCTCTTGTTGCAGAGCACAAATTTAGGGCATGTGGGCTCGGTAGTTGTAGCTCCCCGGCTCCAGAGCACGGGCTCAATAGTTGTGGCTCCTGGTCTTAGCTGCTCCGCAGCACGTTGGGTCGAACCCATGTCCCCTGCATTGACAGGCAGAGTCTTTACCCCTGAGCTCCCAGGGAAACGCTAAAATTTGTTTTAAAAGAATAAATTTGTATCAAGAACTGATTAGACGTCAGGGACTGTTCCAACATCTCTGGACACAATAGTGAATTCAATGAACCAAAGATAAACAAGAGATAAAGAATCAACTTTGGTGGCAGGCCATTTCAGAACTTGGAGGCGGATCACAATGTCATGTTGTGAAACCCACAGATCAGCCACTTATTCAGGTTGTCCTTGAACAAGATTTCAATATTTTGTCCAATCAGGTGTTCATGGCTCATCTCTCACCCTCTGTTTGGCTCTGAGCAAACTTAAGTCCAGCTTCTCTTCTCCCCACTGACCCTCAAATGTAGTTTCCCTCACCTCCTGAGGACTTAAAAGTGGGACGGGGCCCCTTGTCAGCTTCTCCTGAGAACCGCTGACCCCAAGAAGACACACTTCCTGAGTGTTGTGCCAACCACGGTGGTTACTTTTCCTCAACTAATCAACTTCCCGTTTATGGGGAACCCCTCAGCCCAGACAAGCAAAGCCTTTTTCTGTTTGATTTTGAGAAGCTTGCATATTTCTGAGCTCAGAGCATTCTCCTTACTGCAAGTGGGCTTTTTGCATAAAGTTATCTCAGTCCAGAGTTGTTTTTATTTGACATCTCCATAAAGTTCTCTGGCATTCTTCATTTGGCTACTTCCTGGTTTTTTAATTGCTCTTGGGAAGGTTATCTGATTTTTCTGTTAATTTCCTGATTAGTTACTGCTGGTATATAGCATTTTTCTTAACTAAATGGCACCTCCCCACATTACATCCTCCCACACCTAGGTATTATCCTCCTTGTAAAGATAACTTCAAGGATGTATTCCAGAAAGTGAAGAGGTAAATCCAGAGAAGAGGAGGCGGTGGGTTGTAAGGGTTTTCTACATGAGGGATTAGGTCTCCCTGTGACAACAATCTGAATAACTTGTTTTATGAGATTCTGGATAATCCTTTTTTTTTTTTTTTTCCTATCTTTTGGCCATGGGGAATCTTAGTTCCCCAATCAGGGATCAAACCCCACCCCCTCTGCAGTAGAAGTGCAGTGTCTTAACCACCGACTGCCAGGAAAACCCCTATGAGATTCTGAATAATACTTATTTTCTTCTTCCCATTTTGGGGGGATTTTTCAAAAGATTTTACTGTGAAGATTGCTTTTGTAAGGTGGGGTGGGTGAGTGGGAGGGCAGAAGTGTCATTTGGGTTTCTTTCCCCCAGCTTTATTGAGATATAATTAGCATATAAGTTTGTGTTTAAGCTGCACAAAGTGATGAGTCAATATGCAATATATATTGAGAAGTGAGTACCTCATTATAAGGTTAGCTAACACCTCGTTCACTTCACATGGGTACAATTGTTTTTTTATTTTTTTTTTAATTTTTTTATTTTTCCATTTATTTTTATTAGTTGGAGGCTAATTACTTTACATCATTGCAGTGGTTTTTGTCATACATTGAAATGAATTAGCCATGGATTTACATGTATTCCCCATCAATTGTTTTTTTAATGTGTGATGAGACCATTTAAGATCCACTTTCCTGGGACTTCCCTGGTGGTCCAGTGGCTAAGATTCCTCACTCCCAGTGCAGAGGGGCACGGGTTCAATCCCTGGTCAGGGAACTAGATCCCACATGCTGAAACTAAAGATCCCGCATGCCACAACAAAAATTAAAGAAGCTGTGTGCCACAACTAAGACCTGGTGCAGCCAAAGAAATAGATAGTTTTTAAAAAATCTACCATCTTAGCAATCTTCAGGTGTACGATACAATGCTGTTACCCAGACTCACCATGCACTAGATCCCCAGAACACTTTCATCTTCTGCCTGGAAGTTTGTGCCCGTTGAGGGCCTTCACCTGTTTCCCAAGAAACGTCATTCTGAAAGCAGAACTGTCAGGGCAGGCCAAGCCACAGGATCATCTGGGGCCCTTCCCAGTGTCCCCAGAACTCTTCTGTTCCCTCCGGCTTCAGTGTCCTATGCCTCTCCGAAACTGGATACCCCTGGGTGGACACTGACCTTCCGTCCACTTCTGGTGAAGCAGCTGTTGGGGTAAGAGATGTGAGGAGATGAGATGGAGGGGTTTGAAGGCTCTGGATGGGATCTCTATTCTCCCTGCCCCTCAGACCCTGATGAATTGTTCATCCATCTCTCTGCCGGAAAGCAACTCCCCTTTCTAACCTCATGTCCACGCCACCAGACTGCCCCTCCCTCCACCTTGTGTCTTCCTCTGGGATTCTTGGGGGTCCCCTCACACAGTCCCTTCCTCTCCCTCCCGCTTCCTTGGCCTCCCGCCCACCAAGGGTCAAGACTCCTTTAGTGTCTCCATGCTCACCCTCAGTTGATCAGTCGTGTCCGACTCCTTGCAAACCCTTGGACTGTAGCCCATCAGGCTCCTCTGTCCGTGGAATTCTCCAGGCGAGAATACCTGAGTGAGTTGCCGTTTCCTTCTCCAGGGATATTCCCAACTCAGAGATTGAACTCAAGTAGCCTGTGTCTCTTGCATTGGAAGGGGGATTCTCTACCACTGAGCCACTGGGGGCACCTCCACTCACATGAGAAATTATCCTGCTACACTGATTTGGTTAGAACAAGAGACCTTTTCTGCCACTTGCTAGAAAATTGTCATTAGTTTACAAACCTATGATTTCCATGTAAATGAGACCCCTTTAGCTGTGATGTCCTTGTTCAGTGAGAAACCTGCACAACTGTACAAGGCAATCCTATGTCCTATACCCCTGGCAGGAGATCAGAGAGCTGTGTCTTTCTGGGACACCCATGCATCCACTCACTCCCTCTCTAGGCTTTCCGGGGCTCATCTCCCACAAGATATGGTCTGTGCTTTTGGCACTTAGATGCCCGCTGGCATGGAGCACTGGCTATTTGTCTTAACAAGGCCCTTTATGATCAGATCTCCATAAGGTATATGAGAAGCACAGACAGAAGACTGGATAAAGTGAGCTGTGTCAGGAAGAAAAAAGTGAAGTAGAGTTCCTTCCAGGGAAGACGCAGGGCCCGCTCTGATAAGTCCTGGGACATGCTGGGAAGAAAGGGAGGGTTAAGCAAGGCTTGGGGGAAGGAGTCATCTCCCCCTCTCCTCCACCAGCTTGTCCCATCTCCTCGTCACTGCTGAGCCTCCTCGATAGCTGGGTTGTGACTCTGAGGACACAACGAGGTGAGGGCTGGGTCCCCCGCAAGAGTGAAGGCCCATACAGCAGAAGTCTTCACAGTGCCCCTCAAAGACAGCCCCAGGACATGAAGAAGATAGCTGGTGTGTCTTAGGCCCACGCTTGCTCCTATGCCTTCCTCTCTATATCTGGGGCTAGAAGCCTGCAAACTATTTCTCTTTCTCCTTTGCCAGCTGATTTCCTATTAGTTTCTGGCAGTTGGAAGGCAGTAAAAAATAAAAACTGGAAGAGGTAATGGGACAATCTACTCCCGTATTCTTGCCTGGAGAATTTCATGGACAGAGCCTTGTGGGCTATAGTCCGTGGGGTCACACACAAACGGACTTGACTGAAGTGACTTGGTGCACACACACACACATACACACACAGAGAAGTTCTTTCCCCCTGGCTTTTGGCAGTGCCCTGAAGGAGGGCTGCCCAGCTGAGACTTCAGGGGTCCAGCCTGGCCCCTCCTTCGGCAGCAGAGCAGTCTCTAGGTGATACCACAGTGCAGGATCTTGGTTCCCTGATCAGGGGTTGAACGCAGGCCCTCAGCAGTGAGAGCATGGAGTCCCAACCACTTGACTGCCAGGGAACTCCCTACCCCATCATTTTCTTGTCACGCCGACCCTAGGAATTCTAGCAGCTTCCTGCAGCTACCAATCAGTGGTAACCCGATTATGCCTCTTTTACCCTCCAGCCTTTCCAGCCTCTTGGTGTCCAATTCCCTAATTATATTTCCTCTAGCTTAAATGCCTTGAGTGGTTTCAGTTTTCCTGATCAGATACTGATCAAGAGGGAAGGAAGAGCCTTGCTCTGGATTTCTCTGACAACCCTGGCATCTCTTCCTTGGAGCTGCTCTCTCCAAGGTGACTCTGGAGCCAGACTGTCTGTATTTGGAGCCTGACTTTGCCACTCAGTAGCTATTGATATAGGACAAGTTGCTTAGTCTTCCTGGGCCTCAGTTTCCTTATCTGTGAAATGGGAACGTAATAAGACTGGCTTCTTGAAGCTGTGAAAAATTTTCAATACATGCAAAGCTACCCAGCCCAGAGCGTGCCTCACATGCTGTGTGTGTGTGTGTGTGTGTGTTAGTGGTTACTGTTTTAGTACATGTGATAGGGTGTGAGGCCTTAAAATGATTTTGGCTGTCTGTTCTAGTCTGATGGTGGCCCCAGGTAAGTTAATTTCCTTTCTGGCTTTCCTCCTTTCCCTATAAAGTGAGGGTTTAGCATGGAATGTGTGTGTGTATTAGTCACTCGGTCGTGTCCGACTTTTTGTGACCCCACAGACTGCAGCCTGCCAGGCTCCTCTGTCCATGGAATTCTCCAGGCAAGAATACTAGAGTGGGGTGCCATTTCCTTCTCCAGGGGATCTTCCTGACTCAGGGATCAAACTCCGGTCTCCTGCATTGCAGGTGGATTCTCTACCACTGAGCCACCGGGGAAGCCCCAAACTTGTACGAACCAAAAAAGAAAATTCAGCGCCCCAGTTGCACTGGCCACAGTTTCGGTGCTCAGTGGCCACATGTGCCCAGTGGCTGCCATATCGGACGACACAGAGAGAGCATTTTCATCACCGTGGAACATTCTAGGGGGCAGTGCTGGCTGAGAGAAGAAGACCCGGAGAATGAGAGGTCATGGTATTTAAAGTTCGAAGAGAAGCCTGAAGGTAAGGGGGAGGGAAGGGAGCAGGAAGTTGACAGGAAGAACCTAAAGTTGACGTATCTTGAGAGAAACAGAGTAACCACCAGAAGAAATAAAGAATGCGAAAGTTTTTGCCTTTCACTGCACTACTGGAGATACTCTAGAAGGGATACGGCGGGTGCTATGAACTGAATTGTCTTCCAAAAATTGATATGCTGAAGCCCTAACTTTTAAGGAAGTAATTAAGGTTTAATAAAGTCATAAAGTGAGGCCCTGATCCAATAGGATTAGGGTCTTAAGAAGAGATGCCAGTTTTTTCCCTCTCTCCGCCCAACCAACCCTCATCCCTGGGTCCCACCCTCCGCCCCTGTCAGCTCACTCATTGGCTGGAGCAGGCGGTAGGGGCGTGGTCTCCACTCAAACCCGGTGGCGTATTTCCAGATGCTGCAACTCAGATCTTAAGACAATGACGCTCCCTTCAGCGAGGGATCCAGGCCACCACACCTCAACAGTTGGCGATGTAGCCCCTGGCACGGCACCTGCAAACAATGGGGGATGCCTGGGAGCACTGGGGCTGGAGGGCTGGGGCTGACGTGGAAAACAGGAGTGCTGGGTCTCCAAGTATTTCCAACTCGCCGCCTCCTGGACACACAGTGGAAATACACCTCCTGATGCCCTTTAAAAGCTGGCTTAAAACTCAACATTCAAAGAACTAAGATTATGGTCCCATCACTTCATGGCAAATAGATGGGGAAACTGGAAACAGTGACAGACTTAATTTTCTTGGGCTCCAAAAATCACTGCAGATGGTGACTGCAGCCATGAAATTAAAAGAGGCTTGCTCCTTGGAAGAAAAGCTATGACCAACCTAGACAGCATATTAAAAAGCAAAGACATTACTTTGCCGACAAAGCTCCGTCTAGTCAAAGCAATGGTTTTTCCAGTAGTCATGTATGGATGTGAGAGTTGGACCATAAAGAAAGCTGAGCACCAAAGAACTGATGCTTTTAAACTGTGGTGTTGGAGAAGACTCTTGAGTGTCCGTCCCTTGGACTGCAAGATCAAACCAGTCAATCCATAAGGAAATCAGTCCTGAATATTCATTGGAAGTCCTGATGCTGAAGCTGAAACTCCAATACTTTGGCCACTTGATGCAAAGAACTGACTCACTGGAAAAGACCCTGATGATGGGAAAGATTGAAAGCAGGAGGAGAAGGGGACGACAAAGGATGAGCTGGTTAGATGGCATCACCAACTCGATGGATATGAGTTTGAGCAAGGTTCGAGAGTTGGTGATGGACAGGGAAGCCTGGTGTGCTGCAGTCCATGGGGTCACAATGAGTCAGACATGACTGAGCAACTGAACTAAACTGACTGATGCCCTTGAAGTGAGGCTCGCTTCCGGACTTGCTTAGCTAAGGAAACAGCAGAACTGAAGTCCTTGACTGTGGGGAAGAAGCACTAAGAGCTGGTGGGCTCTTCTCCACCTCCTTCACCATTGCCAAGTTGTCCCAGGGGTGGTGCTTCAGCCAATGTGGGTCCCTGGGTGACTGTGACAAGCAGAGCCCCCTACTGACCCATGGATGAGCCACTGAGATCTGGGAGTCATTACCCAGTGGCTCAGCAGTAAAGAATCTGCCTGCAATGCAGGAGACCTGGGTTCGATCTCTGAGTTGGAAAGATCTCCTGGAGAAAGGAACAGCTACCCACTCCAGTACTCTTGCCTGGGAAGTCTCATGGGCAGAGGAGCCTGGGGGGCTGCAGTCCATGGGGTTGCAAAAAGTTGCACACGACTGAGCAACTAAACAGCAACTTGAATACAAGCTCTTCTCTGCCCATATCTGGAACACAGCCTTCAAGGCTCTCCCAGACCTGCCAACCTCCCAAGCCCCAGGTGCCATCTTCCTTCTCTTTGCAGACTTCACTCCAGTCAACAGGTCATCCCTGGTAAGAGCCTGGTGCTGACCACAGGATCTGGTCCGGAGAAGGGCCACGCCCTAAACACTTGAATGATGCCTGTATCACCACTGCGGCTTCCAACTCCTGCACCGTCTTCCCCCTGCATGAGCCCCACAGGTGTCTGCATGTTCACCTTCCAAGTAGCCACGTGCTTGGCCAAGGATGCTGGATCTTTGACGTCTAAGAACCAGACGTGAGACCTCTATTGCCCTCTTGCTGTGGACCAAGGTAGGGAGGAGCACACAATCTGAGCCTGCCAAAGTGACTGAGAGCAAGCCTGAGGGACTCATGAGAAGCAGTTCCTTGCCCCTTGTTGCTCACTCGGTAAGTCGTGTCCAACTCTTTGCGACCCCATGAACTGCAGCACGTCACGCTTCCCTCTCCTTCACCATCTCCTGGAGTTTGCTCAAAGTCATGTCCAGTGATTCTATGATGCCATCCAACTATCTCATCCTGTCACCCCCCCTTGCCTCCTGTTCTCAACCCTTCCCAGCATCAGGGTCTTTTCCAATGAGTCAGCTCTTCAAATTAGGTGGCCAAAATATTGGAACTTCAGCTTCAGCATCAATGCGTCCATTGAATAGGGTTGATTTCCTTTAGGATTGACTGGTTTGATTACCTTGCAGTCCAAGGGACACTCAAGAGTCTCCTTTAGCATCACAATTTGAAAGCATCAGTTCTTCGGCACACAGCCTTCTTTATGGTTCAACTCTCACAGCCATACATGACTACTGGAAAAACCATAGCTTTGACTAGATGGACCCGTCAGCAAAGTGATGTCTTTGCTTTTTAATACACTGTCTAGGTTGGTCATAGCTTTCCTTCCAAGGAGTGTCTTTTAATTTCATGGCTGCATTCACCATCTGCAGTGGTTTTGGAACCCAAGAAAATAACATCTGTCACTGTTTCCACTTTTCCCCCATCTATTAGCCATGAAGTGATGGGAATGGATGCTATGATCTTTGTTTTTTGTTGAGTTTTAAGCCAGCTTTTTCACTTCTCCTCTTTCACCCTCACGGGAGGCTCTTTAGTTCCTTTGCTCTCTGCCATTAGAGTGGTAAAATCTTCCTTCTGAGGTTGTTGATACATCTGGAAATCCTGAGTCCAGCTTGTGATTCATCCTGCCCTGCATTTCATATGATATGCTCTGCATATAACTTAAATAAGCAAGGTGACAATCAGTATACATCTTTGTCATACTCCTTTCTCAATTTTGAACCTGGCTCATAGATACATGGGAAGGTTCTTTTCTGCTTCTTTGCTTGGCTGCATGAGGAGGTAAAGGCTGGAAGACCCTCTAGCCATCTTGCCATCACAAGGGGTGCTGCCGTCCCAGACCAGCAGTGTCGGGTGAAGAGAGGCTGAACCTGGGTAAATTCAGAGTTCACTTGGACTTTACCAAGCCTGGACCTGCCCTACCAACCCTCTTACGTGGGATGATGGGCTCCTGCCTGATGAAGATAGCTGAGAGGGAGTCCTGAGTTCCAGGTGAAATGGACCATACTCGATGTGAATGAATTAGAAGCACTTCATATATTGGACCCCAGATTTATTTATTTTTGGCTGTGCTGGCTCTTCATTGCTGTATGGGCTTTTCTCCATTTGCAGCAAGCAGGGACTCCTCTCTAGTTTCAGTGCATGGGCTTCTCATTGCAGTGGCCTTTCTCGTTGTGCAGCACAGCTTCTGGGGCTCTAGGGCACTTGGACTTCAGTAGTTGCAACTCCTGGGCTATAGAGCAGTCTTAATAATTTGTGGTGCATGGGCTTAGCTGCTCCTTGGCGTGTGGGATTTTCCTGGATTGGGGATTGAACCGGTATCTCCTGGGTTGACAGGCAGAGTCTTTACCGCTGAGCCACCAGGAAGCCCCCCAAAGTTTGATTTTAGCTGAGTAAGACTCATGTCACACTTCTGACTCCCA
The DNA here is from genome assembly GCF_023699985.2 of Odocoileus virginianus. Taxonomy (NCBI): domain Eukaryota; kingdom Metazoa; phylum Chordata; class Mammalia; order Artiodactyla; family Cervidae; genus Odocoileus; species Odocoileus virginianus. The sequence goes on along the minus strand of NC_069693.1, from coordinate 7,732,193 downwards.
GAACTGTAAGGTATCAAGTTCCTGTTTTTTTTTTTCTTTCACCAAGTTTCTGATTTAAACCACTTGGCTTGTATAATTTATATTGCAGTCATGAAAAACTAAGAGAGGCCCATCAAAGCACAGAAACCAAATTAAGTCCTAAGAAAACGTGGCTACCCTCCAGGCCAAGTCCTGCTCCCATCTCTCCCTAGCAAAGCATGGATTTCTCAGGGCAGACCCCAGGTTAGAAAGAGAGGAGTGTCTGAGCCCACTAAAGTCCACAGTTGTGGAGGCTGCAAGTCCAAGGTGAAGTGGCAGCTGATTCAGTGCTGGGCGAAGACCCTTTTGCCGGATGGCTGTCTTCACACCACACCTTCACACAATGGAAAGGGTGAGGATCCTCTGTGGCGTTTCCTTTAAAACGGCACTAATCCCTTTCACAAAGGCTTCATCCTCCCGACCTCATCACTTCCCAAAGGCCCCACCTCCAAACCCTGTTGTCTTGGGCGAACAGGTTTCCACAGGAGAATTTTGAGGTGACACAAACGTTCAATCTACAGCAGTTAGGGCCCCTGTTTAAGCCAGCCCCATGGTCCTGAGGTCATCCCTGGCCTCTTCTGTGATCCGCGTGGGTCAGCAGTGTCCGGAGCTGGAGCTGGGGGAAACAGTCTGTCTGGAGGTGCCATCCCCACAGCATCACTGTGAACGCCACCCTGGGGCTGACTAGGCACTGAGGACCGACCCTGGTTTCAAGGCTGCGCCCCCCCACCTCCTTGTCATTTCTGGGGCAAGGGGAGCTGGGGGCAGCACAGAGAGACAAGATCCGTAGATTAGTTGTTTTGTTTTTTTTTAAAATAACTGCATCCTTTAATGGCAGTAATACAATTATTGGATTAAGAGACCACAGGAGAAAGGACAGGTGGTGTTTCTGGAAGACAGATATGGAGTACAAAAAGGGGTGGAATAGAGTCATGCGACGATCATTGTAAAAATACAGTACGTTATATACATATTTGCACCGTCAACTTTCAACTCTGAAATAGTATTTACACTTTTGTTACAATCCTGGTTAGAGAACAATTTATTTTTTTTCTTTAAAAGCTCGGCCTGATGGCAAATGAAAATTTTGGGTGAATTCATAGTCCCATGAGGTTCTTAGGCTGAATATTCCAAGAGGCGCGTTCCAGCTTCTATTTCATCCACAGATTACAGTTTTAAAAAAGTATTTCATTTTGCTTCTACAAAAGAAAATTCTCAAAGGAAGGAAAAAAAAACCAAACAACCCAACACCCAACCACAGCCACACTGTGTATTCTTTCTTATATTACAAACACCAGGGGCTGCAGCCCTCTGCTTCGAGGCCAACACTGGTGGCTGAAGAAAAATCTCATTAATGATTGTTTAAAAAAAAAAAATAGAAAAAGACACAAAGACAAACCAAACCACCCTGATCATGGCACACTGACCCTCTGGGGGTGCCTCCCCGGCCCTTGCTTCTGGCACCAAACTCTATGACTATTCCTTTTCTGGGGGAAGGGGAGTGGGACCTTCTTTAACCTCCCACCCCAAGGAGGTGGGGGGGGTGACCCTCTGGCTGGCTGGGACACCAGGCTTCCTCATCAGCAGCAGGAAGAGTCAGGGCCCTTAAGCAAGGTTGCCGAGATGGCAGGATGAGGAGAGAGGCAGCAGACAGCGGGTGGGTGTGGACACACAGGCCGTGCTCAGCTCCCCTGAGGTCACGGCGTGGGCCTCCTGTGGGCTCTGTGGCCAGGACGGGAGCTCAGCCAGGGTCCTGGGGGTGCTGGGAGCCCAGGGCAGCCCTGTCAGCTCCCTTCCCGGCTCAGCCGGAGGGATGAGAGCAGGACGCAGGCTGTGGGGTCCTTGCCCCGCTCACAGCGGGGGTCGGGTCACCCTCCTGGCCCTGGCCAGCTCCCCCACCGTGTCCTCAGGCCCCCTTCCTGGACGTGGCCATAAAGCCAACACTGCATGTGCCCTGAACCCACACCCCCTTCAGCCTGGAAGAAAACCAAACACACCGAAACCACGGGCGCTGAAGGTACGCTGAGGGGGTGTGGCGAGAGGGCGACACTTTGCCGACCGCCACCCGGGCTGCCCCCTTTGGGGGCGTGGTGGCACGGCCATGCCACGGATCCTTGAGCTGTCCCCAGAGGGGCCGGGGCCCAGGATAGAGCCCGGCACGCGGGAAGAAAGGCATGGCCACGACAGGACAGGGGCTAATACTGACGGAAAGCACGCGGTCTGAGGGGCCACCCCCACACCAGCCGACTCCAGGTCCATCTCTCACCCCGGGAGTCTTCTGCCGCAGGCTGGAGGGTGCGGGTTCACGGGTGAACTTTGGACGGAGGGGGGCGGGGATGGGGGGGACCCTGCGGGTGAATCCAGACGAGATAGCAGTGGGAAAGGACTTTGTTTCTCCTGGCCCAGGCAGCTTCCAAAGGCTCTTCTTTTCTTTCTTGACACCTCCTCGCTTCCACTGGCCCCTGAAGTGGGTCATCATGGCCTGCACGCTGCAGAGGAGACGCAGAAATGCCTAGACCTGCTTCCACGCGGGGCCTGCCCACCGTTTCGGCTCCAGCTCTTCTTGCTCATGCAACACTTGATGCCTTCTTGACGCCTGCTGCTCCCTTCGTCCTGGGGGGTGGGGTGGGGCGGGGTGGGGCAAGAGGAGGAGGAGGGGCCCAGCTTTGCCCAGAAAACCCACCAGACCCCCAGCCACCAGACTGGGGCCCCAGCCTTTAAGGGAGTCCCGGAAAATCTGGCCCGGCCAGGCCAGGCAGAGTGCCAGCTGGGCTGAGGCCCAGGGGACTCGCCACTGTTCACATGCACATGGGGGTTTTGTCGGCGGGCACCCAACAGCCCTGCAGCACTGACTGGAAAGTTAGAGATGGTTATATACAATTCATGTGTTACACAGAAGATACTACTTAAAAAAGAGAGAGAGAGAGAGAGAGAGAGAGAGAGGAAAAAAGAAAACAGAATAGGAAGAAAGAAAAAACACCCAACCCCCTCCCCCCTCCCCCCAAGCCCCAACTCTGGTCGCTGCCCTTAAATATTGCCCTGGGAAGGGTGGGGTGCGGGGAGCGCTGGACTCCGGCTTAACACTACTGGCAGAAGGGGGAGGCGGTGGGGTCGAAGCCTTTAAACACATCTTTCAGGGACCCAGCGTCCTGCTCACCCTCTTGGGCTGGGCTGTTGCCAGCAAATGGGCTTCCGGAGCCCGTCTTGGGTGCCGGTTTCACGGTCCCGAAGAGGGTGGGCACAGGCAGGTTGTGCACGCCGGGCTGGGGTAGGCTGCCCTCTGCTGATGGGGCACCCACGGCGGCAGCGGGGGCCGCAGTGGCCGCGGTGGCCTTAGGCCGGGGCCGATTGTAACTGTTGTATCTGTCCGTGGCCGTGGCCCCATCGGCCCCGGGCTTCCCGGACTCGGGCTGTTCCAGGGCGGACTTGCGGACAAATGGGGGCTCCTTGGCCTTGGCGGCAGCGGAGCTCCTGCCGTTGCCCTCAGGGCCCTTGGGCTGGGTGCCCGCGTCGGCGGCAGACTCCGCAGCTTTTCCCCCCGCGTTGGGAGTCCTGGGGTCGTAGAGGCTAATGCCGCTCAGCACGCTGCTCTGGCCGCCCCCGCCACCCTGGCCCAGGCCGCCGGCTGCCAGCACGCGGGGGTCGTAGGGGGCGGTGGCCGGCGGGGAAGACTCCCCGCTGGGGCTGGCGGCTGGAGAGGGGACCTCGGCGGGGCCGGGTTTGGCTGCCCGCGAGGAGGCAGTGGCGGAGTCTGTGGGTTTCTGCAGCCGGGGGTCGGTGGGTGTCTTCCGCACTCGGGGGTCACTGGGCTTGTCGCTGGAGCCAGGGGTGGCCAAGGGGCCGGTGACGTTGACAGTCTTGAGGATGCGAGAGAGGAGCTCAAAGTCAGGCAGGCTGGAGCCAGCCGCGCCGGCATCTGCGGAGTTGCCTGCACGCTGCCGGGGATTGGGGGGCCCCGAGGTGGCGGCACGGTGCAGCCTGGGATCCAGCGCCGGCAGAGACTGCAGGGCGGCAGGCACGGGGGGCGCCGCCTCCTGCTTGGGCAGGGGCAGCGGAATCAGGTCCTCGGGGCTCCAGAGCACAGTGCGGGCGAAGCTGGGCCGGCTCAGGGTCACGGCCTTCTTGATGTGGCTGAACTGCTGCAGCTGTGACCGCGGGTCCCGCAGCGGGTGCCCAGGGAGCGGCTCCAAGGGAATGTTGACGGCCTTCTCCCGAAGGGCCCGCTCCCCTTCCTCTTCTTCCGCCGGGGGTGGCCCAGACCCCTTGGAGCCCCCGGGACCGGCAGGGCTGGAATGCAAGCCGCCGTCGGGCTTGGAGCTGGGTAGGGAGCGAGCCAGTCGCGGGTCAGAGGGTCCGGTGTCACCTGGGCCTGACCCACTGGAAGCCTCAGCGTGGCGGGAGAGCCTGGGGTCCCGGCTGAGGCGGGGGTCAGCCAGTCGGCCTCCCGTGGGGTGTCCCTTCTGGAGGCGGGGGTCCCCCAGCCCACTGCTGCTCAGCTCCCCAACAGAAGCCTGGGGCCGGCTGGACGTCTGCTGCCTCAGCGTCTTCAGGATGGAGGTGACACTGCTCCCACCTTCATCCTCGTCGCTTGAGTACCAGTTTCCAGTGTCACCTGCGAGCAAGCAGACAGCAGCAGGGAGACGGTAAGTGGTCACCACACCTGCCACCAGCCCTCTTGGATCCCCTGGTAGCCTGCTCCCCACCTCTTCTCTCTCAGAACCTCTATTTCTCTCGCGTAAAACACCCACTGCTCACCTTCCCCACCACCACAGAATGGCACGAAGAGCCAGGGAGCGCAGGCGGGCCAAGCATGGAGCCTGGCAGGTCTCTGGCTATCGTGGATGGACCCTTCCCTGTATACCGGCACCGAGCTAAGGGCTTTGCCTTATTTACCACAACCACCCAGGATACAGCGCTGTCACCATGCCCATTTGACAGATGAGAAAACAGAGGCACTGACACAGCGCCCCGAGGTCAGGGACAAAGCCAGGCCTAAGCTCAGACTCCGAGCCCCAGGCTCCAGTGCTGCCTCCTCACCTCCTGGGCAGACTCAGACCCCCCCACGGCAGGCCCAGCTCTGAGCGCCTGTGAGCAGCGGCCGCTGCCTGGGCTCTCACTGAGCTTGGGCTCCCAGATCCGTGCCTACCAGACCCCTCACAGTGCTCCCGCACCCCAGGGCAGGCAGTCACCATCTGGTAAGAGGCGGGGCCAGGTGGGCAAACGCAGAAGCTGGCCCATGTCCAACCTCCTCAGCAGCTGCAGTCGGAGACCTCGGGGAGGGGACTGTCCCCTGTTCTCACTGCCCCACTTGCTCCCCAGCTCCTGGCTGCAGGCTCTAGATGCCTTCTCTGTCTGCCCCATTCCCCCCACGGGGGATGCCATCAGGGTGCCACTCGGTACCACAAGACCCAGCAGCTGAGGCTGGGACTGTTACTGGTCTGTGTCAGAGACTGGCTTTCACCTCTGGGCTTCCCGAGGACACGGTCTGAGGAGCGGGGGCTGAGCGTCTCCCTCCAGCCTCCTCCACGAGGGTGCGGTCTCCTCCAGGGACCAGCCCACTGCCCTCCTCCACGGGACCAGGGTCTTGCCCTTCTCCGCAGGGGTCCTCCCGGCCACAGGCTCCTGTCCAACGCAGACCTCGGACCTAGGCACGCCCAACCGCTCCCCGCAGGGCGGCCAGGGCCCATGGGGGGAGCCCTGCCCCGGGGGAGGACACGTGCCTTCCTCATTCTCCCGGTCCTGCTTGCTGCTCTCAGCCAGCCTCCTCGCTCTCTCCTCCTCCTGCTGCTTCTGCTGGATCCTCAGGTACAGGGCCCTCTGGGCCGAGGGCAGGAAGTCAGGGACACCGGCGCCTGGCTTCGGCCGGCCTGGGGGCCCTCCCTCAGAGAAGCTGTCTGGCTCCAGAGGGTGCTCGGGGAAGAGGTGCTCCCCAGGCTCCCCCGGCAGCTCTTCGTAGTGCCCGTAGTCCTCTGTGGCAGGGAAGAACCGAGCGTTCATGTCGGGAAGGGCCGTGCGGCACCAACTCCGACCCACCCGTGCCCTCACCTGGAAAACCACCCCTGATGGCGATGGGTGACAATGCACAGCCTACGCCCTCCTACCCTTCCCAGGAGGGGCCCTAGCTGTAGGGGACGGAGCAGCCAAAGGGGGAGGGGGGTCCCAACTAGGATGCAGCCACTGAGAATGGGGTTCACGGTGAGGTTTAGTGACATGGGCAAATGCTCATGAGGTGAGAACAGGACGGAACGGCGAACGAATGTTTATAAAACGCAAAGAAAAGGCTTTGAAAAGACAGACAGAGAACAGGCCCTCTGGGAATGAGAGCAGGGGAAATGAGATTGGGGGAGGGAGTTGAGGCATCGTTCCCTTTTTTACTCCACACATTTCCCATCTGTTTTAAATACTTCTGATGAACATTAATCTTACAGTCTCTTTAAATAAAAAACTAAAGAAATAAAAACACTCAATCTCACAGTAAGTTCATAATATGAGTTCAATCACGGTAAACAAAGACCCATAAAGAAAAGAAGAAAATACACCAAAATGTTGCTATGGCTACAAGTCCACCCAGAGGCTCCCGACGATTCCTTCTCCTTCCACAAATGTTTCTGGGCAGCTGCTACGTTTAAGGGGATGCGGCAGGTGGGGGTGTTTCTCTAGCACAGCATCTAGGAAGCACCAGGCGGAAGGGCTTGCCATCTCTCCTGAAGGGTGGGCAGCGTCCAGTACCAGCCGCCTCCCTTCGCAAATGCTAAGGGTAGAGCCAAGGATGAGGGGAACAGCTTTGGGAGGTCTGTCATGAAGCGCCTAGAGGCTGTGTATGTGTGTTGGAGACAGAGTCCAATGAGCACTGCCCACAGGCCATTCTGCAATTATGAAATAGCCCCGATCTACACCTCGCGTGCAGCGACCCTACTGAGCAGCTGAAATGTGGCCAGCTCTACCAAGAAAATGAGTCCGTAATTTAAACTAAAGTTACAAGAGTCAAACGCTTAAATCCTTTTAGAAAGATAAAGACTTCCTACGTAATCGTATAAAGCAAAATGTGAAAAGGCACTTTCTTCCAGACTCTGAACTTCAGAACATGGGAACTTGGTGGGCCAGGCTGCTCTGGGCCACAGCCTCACTCCTTAAACAACAGTCCCACCCGGGCCCCCCTGCATCTGATGGTTTTACAATGCTGAATATTATTAAAGGCAACTGAACGGCACTAAAAGGGTAGATTTCACAACATGGGCAATTGAGCCAATTACTCCAGAGATACCATCACCAGCTTCACAGACTTTTTGTTTCCCTACCTGGACCTTCACACGTCTCACATCCATTGTTTAAAGGGGGAAGAGACCCCTCGGGCCAGGGTCACCTGCTTTTCTCATGTGAGAGCATGTCACTGCCCTGGCGCCCTGCCCCACACACCTGTTTTTATGCCTCCGCACACTAGATGCCAGCGTAAGCTCTACCCCGACCTCCAGCCTGGTCAGCTCCCTGACGCCTGCCGACGACTCCGCACGGTGTTAAACGCGCACCTCGTGCTTCCTGAAGCCGGAGCACGATGCTGCCCTCCCTCCTCCCAGCCCGGCTCTGCAGCATCTCCCGCCCCAGGGACGGCTGGGCACCTGCCCAACAACTCTGCCCCCTACAGGCATCTCCACCCGACCCTGCCGCCTTGGCCCCTTGGCGCCTCCACACCCAACCCTGCTGGCTCTCAGTCACCCTGGGAGCCCCTCACCTCACCTCTGCCCAGGGTAACTCCAGAGCAGCCTCCAAGCTTCCCAGATTCCCTTCCAGTTGCTACAAGCACCCGTGGGCCCAGTGTTCCTCTGTTACCCTCATCCTTCTATGAGCATCCATGGCCCCAGCATTCCTCTGCTATCCCCATCCTTCTTCCGCTGAGCACACCTCACCATGGCCCATAGAGTCTCATGTGATGGGGCTTCTCTCCCCTGTCCTCCTGTCCCAAGCCACACGAACACCTGGGGATTCCACCAACAAGGTGACTTGGCTGGAACCTCTACCTGCTGCGGCTCCCCCCAAGCCAAGCCTTCCTCCCACTTCACATCCCTCTCTCATTTGCTTCTCACATAGGCCTCGGACAGGCAGTGATGCACCAGAGGATAGCTGCTCCCAGTCCACTTCCACCGGTCACCCCGGACACTGCCCCGCTTTCCTTCCATCAATGACCGATGCCAACATGAGCAGCACACTTACTGACATGTTTCCTATCTGTTTCTCTCTACTGAAACGTAGTTCAGGCCTGCTCTGACCCCAGGCCTGGAAGCACGCCTGGCCCCCTGGATACCTCGCATCCTCCTGAAGGCTACACACCGTCTCCTATGAAGCAGCACTGTCATCCAAGCACCCTGACCACCAGACCTTTAGGTTTTTTACAACACGTGTTCTCATTTTAGTAAGAAAGGAAGGAAAGGAGAAAGGAAGATGGTCAGTGTGGGGATAAAACGAGCACAGTCGCAAGGGAGCTCCAAGCCAAGAACCACCCAGAAGCAGGCCGCTGGCAGAGAGCACCTCAGCCATGAAGTTCACACCGTTCGGCATCCACCCCCTAACTTCCCACACTCCCAGTCAACTTACAAGAAACTAAGTAAGTTATAGTGATGATAACACCCCGCCCAGTCTCAACAGGCTGGTGAATCCTACATCACTGAAAAGGTTCAGCCACTCATGGAACAGAGATGGAGTTGGATTTAAGTTTTCAAAGACTCAGACCAAAAAAGGAAACCCCAATCTTCTTGACTATATTCCACTGTGCAAGCCCCAGCTGGCCCCCACCCTGAGCCCCGCATACCTGCGTCCCCAATGAGTCCCGGCTCCATCTCCATGCCCTCCTGCTGCTGGTAGAAGTTTTCATAGAAGTTCTGGGCTGGCGGGATGGGGGGCATCATTCCAGAATGTGGGGAGTCTCCAGGACCGTAGGGCATCATCGGAGGGCCGCCAGGGCCCATGGGCGGGCCAGGGTTCATGCCGGGGCCCATCGGCATATCGGGGTGCATGTCGGGGTGCATGTCGGGGTGCATATCCGGGTGCATGTCAGGGTGCATGTCAGGATGCATTGGTCCCCCCATCGGCCCTGGGGGTCCCATGTTGGGCCCAGGGCCCATTGGCCCAGGGGGTCCTCCGGGTCCAGGGAACCTGGAAGAAACAATGGTGCCTGTGAGAGGGGCTGCAGAGAAAGGGGGGAGCTATAGCCTGAGGAGGGCTCCGACCAGGCTCTAAAGGCTCCAGAGATGCCACGTGATGGCCAGCTGGGCACTCACCTCACACCCAGCTTCTCAGCCAGCTGCCCTGTGGGCCGCACCACAATCTCGAACAAGGAGGGGATCTTCTTATTGTACATGTCCTGCTGCTGCTGCAGCTGCTGCGGGGACAGCGGCTCATGCGCTGGCAGGGGCATCTGAGGGGGTCCAGGGGGCGGAGGCGGGGGTGGGGGTGGGGGCGGGGGGCCGCCCTGCATGGGCCGGCCATTCGGAGACGTGGGGGCTGGTGGGCCGGGTGGGCGGGGTGGGGTGGGCAGGAGGCCCACGCCGGGGGGTGGCTTGGGCAGGGGGTTGATGCCCTGTTTCTTCAGCTCCTCCACCTCCTTCTCATCCTCGGCGCCCGCCTCTGCATCGTCTGCCAGCATCTGCGGGCCAGAAGGACAAAGCCGTCAGAGTCACGATGGGGAGGGGCAGGTGGTAATGCACCCCTCCAGGGCTGAGACCTTAATTCTCCAAGCAAAGTGCTTCAGCCCCCAGAGACCCTTACAGCGTAAGGCCACCGACCACAAAACCTCTCGGGAACAGAAATCATCGCCTTCGTACCATCTCTGCATCCACTCCCAGTGATCAGCTGACAGGGGAGCCATTCTTATTCTGCCACAAAATATATGCAACATACCATGCACTATTTCACCATTTCCAGGTAGACAATTCAAAGATATCAAGTACATTCTCAAGTGGTACAATCGCCAATTATCTAGTTTTGTCACCTCAGAGAAAACGCCACGCCTGTCAAGCAGTCACTCCCCACTCCTCTTGGAAGACACCACACCCACCAGGCGACCACTCCCCACGCCCACCAAGCGGCCACTCCCCCGGAAGACGCCACGCCCATCAAGAGGCCACTCCACAGAAGACGCCATGCTATCAAGCGGCCACTCCCCACTCAGAAGCGCCACGCCCATCAAGAGGGCACTCCCCCATGAAGTCATCGCGCCCATCAAGCGGCCACGCCTCACTTCCCCTCCCCCAGCCCCTGCAACCACCCACCTCCTGTCTGTCTATGGATTTGCGTGTTCTGGACATTTCCTATAGACGAAGCCCTATAATGTGTGGCCTTTTGTGGCTGGCTGCTTCTACTGAGCATCGTGACGTTTTCCAGGTTCACCTATGGTGCAGCTGTGTCATCTATTTCACAGCTAATAATAGCTCATGGTTCTGTTTGGATTTTAAGCGCCTCATGGCACTTGCAATCAAACCGCCAGCACTTATGAGGACCCGCAGGGCCTGATAGCAGGGCTGGTGTCTGCGGAGGGCTTCGCGGTGCGTGGACTCCTCCAGCATAAGCACTCAACCCTGTGTTTCAGTCCCGGGGACAGCTGACCACTCCCCCCCCGCCCCCCCCCCCCCCCCCCCCCCCGCTCCCCACGGGGCCCTCACTGGACCAGGCCTCTGGGCATTCATTTTTCCCTCCATGTATGGCTCCATGACCCCCAGTTGCTGGGGTCTCTTATTAAAAGGTCAGTTCAGAGTGACAGGCCTGGTCTCCTGTATTCACTATGGGAACACCATCAGCTCCCTCCAAAGCACTACCCAAGCTTTGTTAAGATTTTACATTTAGTTATATCTCTTTATTCCTGGCCTGATGACTACCAGTTCCACAAGGGCAAGACCCCCAGGCTCCACCTAAGGCCTATTACAGGGCAGAGGGACAGTTTCAAAGTCTGGATTCAAGTGGAACATCCCATGGATCAGGATCCTGTGCAGAAGCTGACACCGCGGACCTGCCTACATCTCTTGAAAGGCCAATATGCAATGGGGCCTCCACCCTGGGCCCCAGCATCTCTGCAGAGGACCCTGCCCCACACAAGCAGGGCCACCTGTGGTTACAGAGCCGCCAGGCCCTGCACTGCTAGATCCTCATAGGGGCAACTCAGTGCCCTCAGGTGTGGGCAAAACCTAACAAAGTTATGCTTCATTAAACAGGTACAAACCTGATGAGTGCTTCCTCCCCACCCAGGAAGAGGTACCACCGCCAGCCACTGAATGTGCCACACTCCTCTCGCCCCCAAGACTAGGGCCGCATGTCTCCTCACCACTCAGCACAGAACACCAACACTCAGCAGGAACACTCTGCTGGGGGGACCGAGGCCATGGAGATCTTTACACTGCTGCCCCCAGCCTGGAGCACGGTACTCAGCACACAGGGCCACACCGTGGACTCAACAACCAAATGAACCGCAGTGTTGGCCCCCAAGACAGCCTCTCGAAGGTACTGCTGATCCCCAGGGAGTTGGGCCCCCTTTCCCATGCTCACCTCCTGGGGCCCTGTGCCTTTAGCTTCCCCACTGCGCTCTGCAGTTGGGGCTTCTATGCCCACCCCGTGCATAGAGGTGGGGGGAGTCTTACCTCGCCGTGGCTCCCGCTACAGGACTTTCCCCCCTCACCCCTCATGCAAACCCCACAACACCCTGCTGGACTCCACCTGGGGACACAGCCAGCCCCTTGCACTCACCCCTGTCCCCACCACCTGCCCCGGGTCCCGAGTGCAGCCTGAGGGCCGGCGCCGAACCACATCAGAGCCCCGGACACTGATACATAAGAGATGCTGTCCCTCCCCGTGAAACCCTGAACCCAAACCATCCAGGCCATCCGTTGGTACATCTAGTCCTACAGACTCCCGGGCCTCTGTGCAGCAAAGAGGCCCTCACACCAGACCACCAGGCCGTGCCCGGGCACCACAACCCACCCCCACCCCCAGAACTGATTCTGAATGATCCTCGGGTTCCCAAAGTTCAGAGGCATGCTGTCAGTGGAAAAGGACTGCCACACTGGCAGATATATACAGACGTGTGGGGCAAGCTGCATCAGGCCAAAGAAATAAGCTCGTGTCTGCCTGTTAAAAATTCTAAGCTTCTATCCCAAACTAGAAACAAATCAAAGGTTCAACTGGTGACTAGATAAACAGTGGCTCACATCATCCATAGAGTGGGGTAGTACTCAGGAACTAATAGTGATGAACAATAGTGATGAACCACCAATACTTGCAACAACGTGGATGAGAAGCCAGATTCAAAACCACACACACATTTAGAAGCAACATCCCATATAAATCTATTCATATGACTTCCGTGGAAAGCCAAAACTACAGGGACAGAGAACGGATTAGCGGTTACCAGGGACTGGAGATAGGAGAGGTGCTGACTACAAACGGGTGAGTCTTGAGGGTGAAAGTGACTTTTCTCTAGCTAGATTGTGAGGTGGTTACATGACTCTCTGTATCTGTCAAAACTCAAAGGTTTTTTTTTTTTTAAACTGGATACAAACTATACCTTGACAAACCTGACTATGAAAGTGTACATATAAATCAATAACTGAAAGATTTAATGGTGAAGAACCGTAGTGTGAGCCACTTACTTTCAAGAGGCTCAAGGAACCAAGCAGAGCAACTGACAAAACAAACAGGGCAGAATAACTCTCATCAGGGGCTCGGGTGGAAGGATTCTTGCCACTCGCACTCACAGAACCATCACCAACAGCCCCAAAGGCAGGCATGTCTCAACCTGGAGTGGACAGCTGGACGCTGCTGTATCTGGACAGACAGAAATGTCACTGAGACACAAGAAAACAAGGCTGCAGAAGAGGGAGGGGGGAGAGAGCAGAGAGGAGACGGTGGCGAAGGCCCCATCCTCAGTGGCACCACAGTCTGGCCCCGAGGGTGGCCCAGGAGCCTCAGGTCCCATCCCTGGGGGTTGGGCTGCAACTCTGTCCAGGAGAGGAGGAGACGGCTGACCTCCCGCCTTTATCAGGGTTATTACTCTGGGCCCGTCGTAAAGGTTGAAGTTTTATTTTCTGACCACCCAAATTCGATTCTGGAATGGTTTTTCCAGGTTCAACACTCATTTTTAAAAAAACAACATTTATTCATTTTGGTTGCACTGGATTGTCATTGCTGCATAGGGCTTTCTCTAGTTGTGCTGAGTGGCGACTACTCTCCAGTTGTGCTGTCAACACTCACTTTGAACCTACTGAGACTTGACTTGAGATAGGGCATGATACTGATGCTCTCACAATGTTTATGGCCAGAAATGGAAATGTGCCACTCTGATTTGCTTTGGGTTTTCATTAGGGTGTCTCAAACCGTGCTGTCCAATGTGGTGGTCACTGGTCATGTGTGGCTACCAGGTGCTTGAAATGGGGCTTTAAGTAGAAAATAAGCACCAGATTCCTTAGACTTAGTATATATATTTAAAAAAACAAACTATCACAATTTTTTTTCATCTGTTTATTACTTGCTGAAATGGTACTCTGGACATGAATATACTGGATTAAATAAAATACACTGGTAACATTAATATCATCTGTTACTTTTTACTTTTTTCTAATATGGCTACTAGAAAAATTTTATGTAGCTCTGCTGTGTTCTTCTCGGACAGCATTGGTCTAGAGCGCAAACTCTGAACCTCCAGGAGGGGGCAGCCCTCAGTCAGAGATGACTCAGTTCTTCAAATGAGAAATGAAGGCAGCATTACTTTTACTACTCCTTACCCTGAGAATGACTCACAGATTCTAGCCAGCTACCAGTTACAAAACCCTACTCCTAGGCTCACAGGCCACAAGGTGTCCCAAAGATGAGGACCTCCTCCCTGCCACTCTCCCAGTGAGGCGCGGACGTGCTCCTGCTCTGGTTGTGCAGGGATCCCCTCAACCCCGCAGGCAGCCCCAGGCCCCATCCAAACAGTGAAGTCACCAATGGGTGGATTCTTGGAAGCTGGCTAAGGCACTGATTCTTCCCATTATCAAAAAATAGCGCGTCTCCTCAAACCTTCTGGGAACCAGAAGGCGGGAAAGCCTTCACCTGGGAGAACACATTCTCTCACACCCAATCACCCTACTCACACCCATTCACCTTATGATGAAGTGAAGTGACGTGAAAGTCGCTTCTACTCTTTGCGACCTACAGTCCATGGGATTCTCCAGGCCAGAATACTGGAGTGGGTAGCTGTTTCCTTCTCCAGGGGATCTTCCCAACCCAGGGGTCAAATCCAGGTCTCCCGCATTGCAGGTGGATTCTTTACCAGCTGAGCCACCAGGGAAGCCCATCACCCTATGAGAGGTGTCAGGAAACCAAGCACAGGAACCGGGACCCCCAAAGTCCTCAGTGTGACTCCCCAGGGAAAACTAAGGACATGAGGATGAGTTTCAGACGTCCTCTGGCTGGTAAGGAAGCCCCGATACCTCACTGGAGGGGGTCCCCCATCCTCAGAGCTCCCAATGCCCTGTACTTTTTCTACTACATAAAAGACGGGAAAAAACATTTGACTTTTCCACCAAAACAGAAGCCATCTGAAGCCTCACTTCCTCTCTGTGCTCCCTGGGCTCTTGGAAGGCCAGCTAGGAAATCACGAGGTGTGTTCGGAGACACACCAGGCTACATTCCTCTCAGGGAGCCACTCCCCAGTGAACACCGCCCCGGGCAGAGAGAAGACACACACGTGACCGCAACCATCCTCCCTGAAGAGCATATCGTCCCCACTCCCTCCTGAACACATCCCAGCTCCAGGTCAACGCAGCTGGCATCCTGGTCCTGCACGGAGGCCAAGCCCCTGGCTGTCCCAGTCCCTGTCAGCCCGGGCATTACCTTGTCCAAGAGCTCTCGGGTCTCCTCGGTTAGGGGGTCGTGAGAAAACATGCAGTCGTCACCGTTGATACAGTTCCCAGTCGTGTGGTACAGCTTACACGGGAAATCACGTTCACGGCAAGTTAAGGCGAATTCCTCACCTCATGAAATCCACCCCAGGACAGAAATCAAGTCCCTCTGTTTCAGAGAGGAGGAAACTGAAGCCCAGAGAGGTGCAGTGACTGGTTCAGTGGTGCACAGCAGGCTGGCAGCTGAGCCAAGGTGAGATGCCTGTCTGGACTGCAGCCCACTCCACCACGCAGGTCTTGAGGCCCTGTCCTCAGATCCTCACTCAATGGGAAGAGGGTGAAAGTTCAGTGATCTGCCCACGGTTTCACAGCCATTTGGAAAAGTCTCAGAAAGACAGCAGGCAGTGGCCTGGTCTCGGGAACATACCTGACCCCTGAATGACATGGGGTTTGGGGCGCCAGCCCTCTGCCCAGTCAAATGTAGGAGTGTAGTTTATAATCTGTCCTTCACACCCTCGGTTTTCATCTGTACCAAGGGTATGGAGAATATATAAATTATACTAAAAAAAAATTATACTCAAATTTTTGGGTCTTAAGATCCAACCAACTGCAGATCCTGCAGTACTGTGGTATTTACTACCAAAAACAATCCATCGATGAGCAGACCTGCAGAGTTCAAACCCACGCCACTCAAGGGTCAACTGTGTATGTATGGGGAACACATAACATGCGCGCCTCAGTTTACTCAGCTGCAGAATGGGAAGAGCAGACCCGTTGCAGGGCAAAGGTGAGGGCTGAAAGAGATGGAGATGGGCAGAGGGCTCTTGGCACCTCATCGGCACACAAAGCGGAAGTGTGGTGAAGGCCAGCTGTTAACACCAGTAAGGAGAAAAGGTCTACATCCTCCATGAGCTCAAAGGCGGGCACTGAAGGATATCATGCATGTAGGGGCAGTTCTCGGCTCTGGCACAAAACCCAGTGATGTAAAACTTGCACAGTTCTCGCTTCTTTGGTAGCTCGATGTCGTGGCTAAAATTACAGTGGTCTCCCTGGAAGAGAACCAGTGAAAGGTAAGCTGTTCGCCAAGGAAGTACTGCTGTGTCACTGGGGAAGCACAGAGGGACCGATGACAAAAATGAGCAGTCCCCTCCACACACCCCCTGGCATTTATTCAGACAATAAATGCAGTTTCCCACCAGCTTGAAACTTCTGCCAAAGCGTGTGCCCCTTTCTCCTGCCCCTGCCTCCCTCCCCCTTGCCCTCAGTTACCCAACCCCCAGCCCGCTCCATTCTGCTGCCTTTCACTGCTTCTAACTCCTCCTCCTGCCTTCCCCTCTCTTACCCACTTATTGCTTTCTGTTTGCTGCATAACAGCCAGTATTCAGTTTCACTCTTCTTTCTTCCTAACAGAACCCCAAGCTGGTTTGTGTTCAGTTAAAAATACTCTATTTCCCAGCTTCCTATGCAGTTCTGCCCAATGAGATGTGCATAAAAGTCCCAGGGAAGATGATACTGCCAAGACATTTTTCTTCCCAACAATTCCTGCACAGTTTTCATCCTCCCAGACCTTAGTTGTGATGCCCAGAGGCACAGCAACCACTACGCAACCATGAGGACGAAAGCCACATGCTTAAAGATGCCAGCATCAAAACTAGGAAGGAACCCGGGTCTCCCATGGGTCTCTCATCACTATACCTGCCCTGTAGTGCCCACTCCCAGACCCTTTGATCTTTTTTTTTTTGGTCACATGACACGACACACAGGATCTCAGTTCCCCAACCAGGCATAGAACCCGTGCCTGCTGCAGTGGAGGCACAGACTCCTGTTAGGACTGGACAGCCTGGGAATTCCCACACTCTGTTCTAAGAGACAAATGTCTATGGGTTTCAGCCAGTGGAGTTGAGCTTTTGGCTATTTGCAAACTGTACAATCCAAACAAAACAACATCTAGGTGAACAGAAGAAAGGAACTGTTCAATACTTGCTACCTCTTTCTCTTCCTAATAGCTACTCATTTTTGTTTGTATGTATTTCAAGTTTCTAAAAATAGTATGAATTGCAACTCTTCAACAAGGAAAACTTTATGCGCGCGCACACACACACACACACACACACACACACACACACACTTTGCTTGAAACATAGTAACATTCTTTCTGGACAGATACATAGGTACAGTATTCCCTGGGAACATGTTGGCCAATATCTGCCCACTGACTGAATTTGAATAAGAAGCTGGCTGGCTGAAGGAACACTGGATTATACTTGTTTCCTTCTGGACTCTGAGGCCACTGGCCCATCTCCTGGCATAACACTCTGCTGTGAAGGTCGAGGAGGGCCTGATCCCTTCCCACTCCCACCTCTTCTGCCTTGATGACTCCGTCTCCAACATTAAAGCTTACTAACTCAACCAGGCTATGTTACACCTTTGCATTAGCGTCAGGTCTAACAGAACATTTGACGCTACATGGATTGGGTGAAAATTTTGGCCAAAAAAACCCCCCAACCAAAATAACTCAGATGTGTCACCAATCTCGTCCTGGCTCTTCAATCATTTCCAGGCCCCCCACACATCTCTCAACCACTCCAAGCCCACCCAAACACTGCCCCAGAGAGTGTGGCCTCCAGAATGAAAGGAGATCAAGAGGCCCATGTGTCCCGGCTCCAGGCACCCTGGTCCTGGGACTGCCCTTACCCACGTGCACCGCCCTTCCACGAAGTATTTGCAGATGACTTTGCCTTTCTTGTCAGACTGCTGGTGGGGCTTGTCGTGGTCACTCCTCCGGTAGCTCCCACCACCATCCTATTGGGAATACAGTGGGAATGGAAAGAATTAAAAGGAAAGGTGGGGAGGGGCCTGTGCAGGCCAGGTGGGGCGGGCTCTGAGGGTGAGAGGGGCTGACCGGCAGGGCTGACAGGGGCACCAACCAACCAGCTCCATCCAGTGCCCAGGTGGGTGGGTTAGAACCCCGCTGCTCAGAGCTGAGGACTCGCGTGCCACACGCCCGCAGGAGCGCATCCGCTCCGAGGCGGTGCCTTCCTGGAGAGCTCAAGAGAGCAGGTGACTGCAGGTGCTACAAAGATGTGGCTTTAAAAACAGAGGGTCTCTCCCGCAGAGCATCACCCAGGAGAGCTGATTAGTGCCAAGAGGCACCCCCTAGGGAACGGCTGATGGGAGCAGGGGGATGGGATCAGCCTCAGGAGACAACTCATTTAAAGAAAAAAAAATTTTCAAGGAGCCTTGAGTAAGAGCATCACAAGGGGACAGAGGGTCGACTTACGCCCATGTCGTCGTCATAGAAGTCGTCGTCGTCGTTCATCCCGCCCTTGTTCATCCCACCTCGGCTGCCTCCTCGACCACGGCCCCGGCCCATCCCTTTCCCTCGACCTCGGGAACCCCGGCCGCGGCCTCGACTTAACCCTGCAGAGGAGAGAGACAGCGTTCATCCGCAGCCTCTGCCCAGGACCCGAGCCCTGCTGCTGCCAGGAGGAGCCCCTTCCCTCCCTGCTGCCTTGACCCTCGGAGCCCCTACCCACCTCGCCCTCGGCTGTCCTTGGACCGGCGGTACTGGTTCAGCTCCTTGGAATAATCGTCATAGTCCTCATCTCCCATCGGCTCCTCACTCTCTCCATACTGGAGCCCCGAGCGGAGGAAAGCAGGGACGTGTCATTTGGGGAACGATGAACCATGTCCTCAACTATACATGCCACCTCCTCCTTTTTGTACACTTGGGACAACACCAGACTGGGGAAGGGCCATGAGCAGCCCCGGGACTCACACCTGTGCCCCTCTTCACCCACCCCAGCCTGGGCAGTGTCTGGGTCCTAGTCCTTTCCCTGAGGTGTGTACTCTTAGGACTCCCAGCCCCCTGTCCCCGCTAGCCCCCAGGGGACAGCAGTGCAGCTAGAACAAGAAGCAGCGTGGCCGGGCCTCGGGCAGGGACAGAACATGAGTGTGGCAGCTCTCCTGTGTATGTGTAGGGGGTGAGTAAACAGATGACTACAAAGGCTTCAAAAGAACCCTGGGGAACCCTTTCTTCAGGGACAGGGAACAGAGGCTCCGAGAGAGAGGAGCGGCTGGAGATGTTCTGACAGCTCAGCCCTTGGAACCTTTTCAATTCTGAACCTCCGGAAGCTTCTCTCTATTCAAACAACAAAGAAACATTTGGAAACACAGAAAGAAACCTGCCATCTGATGCCTTCCTCCCAGTAGTCTCAGAGACACCTCCAACAGAGCCTGCACCCACCAGCCACACTCCCCTGGCCCCCGAGCTGGAGAAAGCCTTACGTCCATCTCTTCCTCGTAGAAGTCCTCTTCATCCTCCGGGTGGTCTCCTCCCACGGAGCCTCTGCCCCTGCCTCGGCTGCCCCTGCCCATGCCTCGGCCTCGAGACCCTCCGCGGCTGCCTCGGCCTCGGTAGCCCCTGCCTCGGCCCCGGCTGCCTGCATGGTGATCAGACAGTGAGCAAGGGAGAAGTCAATCCCCATTTGCCCAAGGTCAATCACTTCCTCCTCCTCCTCCAAGAAGCCTTCCCAGCTGCTCTGGGCTGACACACAGTCCCTGGGCCTCTGGACAGGGCTGGCTCAGCGCCATGGACACACAGCTGCCGCACGCTCCCCCACGACCCTGACTGCTGCACTCTCCCACACGAGGGCACCAGGCACACGGGGCCACTGAGCACCCAGTATGGAGCTGACCAAACTAAGATGCTGTAACCCCAGAACCCTACTGCCCTCTCCTGCATGAAGTGAGTTTCAATAAATGTTTGCGGTTTTAAATGAAAAACTAAAAAAAAGAAAAAGAAAATGCTGTGAGTATCAAGTGCACAGTAGATTTCACGACTTAGTTAGAAGAGAGCAAGAGAGAGATAATAGATATTTATAAAAAAATCACATCTATTTTGACATGTTGAAATAAGATTTAGAATGTATAAGCATCATAAAATGTGTTGTTAAAATTATTTCACGTTTTCTTTTATGTTTTTAATGTGACCAGTAGAAAATTTGTAATTAGACAGTGGCCTGCACTGTATTTCTGTTGGACAGGCCACTCCAGTGTCTCCCCAAAGACAGGGCCTATCTACAAAGAAGTGCAAGAAAGACTGCTGAATGACCAGCCACTCAAACAAGCAGTCTGAAGAACCGCTGAGCTGGCAAGTTCTGGAAGCCCTCTGGGGCTGGGAAATATGACTAGCAGATGGTTCTGAGAGGTCAGGCTGGGTCTCTGGTGCGCGGCCCGCCCCCATCCTCCTAACTGCCACAGGTTCAAGGTTCGGAGGTGTGGCAGTCCCGTGGGCCGTAGTCACACCTTGTCAGGTGACAGGAGACGGGCGGCTGGGCAAGGAGGCGTCAGCTGTCTGCGACCCTCCCACGCTGTGCGAAAAGCTGTCTCTTCGAAACTGACCAGGAAACGAATTTACAGAACAACCCTTCAGAGGATTCCCCAGGGGTCCGGTAGTTGGTTAGCACTCAGCACTTTCACTGCCGGGCCTGGGTTCTATCCCAGCCCCCCCAAAGCAACCTTAGCCACAAGAGCACTATCTCCTTGCCTCATGCCGGCCTGGCCCCCTCCCAGCCACAGCCTCAGCACAGACCCTCTACTCCGGTGGCGGAGCCCCGGGCTCTGGGGCTCGCGGGGCAGCTCCCCACCCAGCCCCCGCAATGCTCGTCTCAGCCCTGAACGACGGTGCTCCTCTCGAGCTGCACGGGCACGGGCTGCAGCCCAGCGGGCCAGCGGAAGCGGCGGGCCTCACCTCGGCCCCGGCTGCTGCCCTCCTTGGCGCGCCGGTACTGGTTCAGCTCTTTGGCGAAGTCGTCGTAGTCGTCCTTGCCCAGGTCCTCCTCCTCGTCGCCCTCGTACTCCCCGTACTGCTCGTTCTCGTAGTCGTCGTACAGGCCGTAGCCCTTGCTGTCCAGCTTGGGGTAGGACTTCTTGGGCAGGGGCGTTGTGTGAGAAGGAGGGTACTGCTGGTGGGACTGACGGGGAGACGACAGTGAGCCCCGGGGCCTCCGGCTGGGACCAAGACCCCCGCTGCCCCCCAAACTGGCACGTCTGTCTGGGTGTCTCTGCTGGCCCTGGGATGAGAGGCTAGCCCCAAGCCTTGCTGGGTGCTGGCTCCCACCGGAATGAGAGCTGGGCTGTGGGCCCAGGTGTCTCTGTTCTTCAGAAAGAGCCACAGTTGTAAAGACAACTAAGAAACAGAGGCCCCATGACCCCTGAAGAATGGAGTGGGAAATGAAGGGTGTATTTCCCAGGGATCTAGAACAATCTCATTTGGGGAGGGGGCTTGCTAGGCAAGAGGGATGTTCTCTAGTCAAAAATCTCCTGGGGCCTTGGAATTCAATTAATGACTACTTGGGACCCAAACTAAGGTAGCTCAGTTGGTAAACAATCCACCAGCAATGCAGGAGACCTGGATTTGATTCCTGGGTTGAGAAGATACCCTGGAGAAGGGAACGGCTACCCATTCCAGTATTCTCGCCTGGAGAATTCCATGCACAGAGGAGCCAGGGAGGCTACAGTCCATGGGGTCGCAAAGAGTCAAACACAGCTGAGTGACTTTCACTTTGACTTTTGGGGCCTAGGCTAGAAAACCATTTAAAATGATGCTTTACAACTGTGCTAGTTCCAACAGATACTGGATGAAGTTTAAAAATACACATATAGCACAAATGGAGGCCACCAAGATGTCCTTAAGTAGGTAAAACAGGTAAGCAAACTGCGGTACATTCAGATGGACTATCCAACTCCAATGGAGTATCCAACAATGAAAAGACATGGAGGGACCATAAAGGCGTCCTGTAAAGTGAAAGAAGTCAACCTGGAAAAGCTACAAACGAGTCCAATCACATGACTTGCTGGAATTGGCAAAACTGCAGAGACAGTAAGAAGACTGGTGAGTGTGAGGGGCCTGCAGAGAGACTTAAAGGGAATTCAACTACTTTATACGACAGTATACAGTGAATACATAACAGGATGTACCAACGGTGGCTAAACAATTACAACAAATGGACCACACTAATGCAAGACATTAAAAACAGGGGAATGGGGTGGGGTGGGGTGTGGAGAGGACTGGCCTATCTTCTCAATTTTCTCTGAACCTAAAACTGCTCTAAGCACAAGGTCCTACTGTATAACACAGGAAACTATATTCAACATCCTGTGACAAACCATGATGGAAAAGACGAAAAGAATATACACACATGTGTAACTGGGTCACTCTGCTGTACAGCTGAAATTAACACACTGTAAGTCAACTACATTCAGCACAATTTTAAGAACGAAAACGGCTCTAAAAGTGGACCTTAAAAAGCCTTAAGCCTTAGTTCCCAATCAAAGCTTGTGGTGTTCCCTGCATTCCCTGAAACCCTCAAGTTTAAAGTCTGTACCTATGTGAGTAGATTAACATCAGTTCAAATATCTACAATATCTGCTATGATGGGTGATGCTGAACACTGGATACTTTTAAGAACTTAAATAAATTTTTTTTTTCAATAAAAACCTTAAATATCTGTGCTGATTCATTTCTTACTGGTTTTCCAGGGGAAAACAATACACAAACTGGACAAATAATTTAAATTTATGCTTAAGCTCAGTGCTATATAACTTTGGACCCCACAACATCTGAGGTGATTTATTCCCATAACCATTTCACTCTCTTGCCCATCTTCTACAAAAGGTCATTTCAGAAGAGTGTTAAAGTCAGCTCTGATGGGGACAAATCAACATCTTTCTCAGGGACAGGATACAGGAACGATGAGTCCTGCCAAGGCCACCGCGGAGGTGGCCTAGAGAAGCACAACCATCAGCTTCTGACTGGGCTCAACCCAGCTCCTGCCCTGGGAGCTTCAGCCTGGCTGAAGTGCTCTAAGTCTCAGTGTCCTCACCTCGAAAGCGGGGGATACAACCAACACCTAATCCTGCAGAATTAAAATCCGTGTACAGGGCTGCGCAAGAGTGCCCAGCACACCACCGGTGCTCAGGAAACGTCGGTGATTTCATGACCCCAGCTCCTGCCCATGGGGGCCCCGGGGCAGTGGGCACTCACCGGTGCGTAGGGGGGGCTGTACTCTCGGTATTTGCGGTGCCCCTTCTCGCTGGGGCTGAAGTCTGAGTCGTCCGAGAAGTCTGAGAAGTCATCGCTGGAGGAAGCGTGGCGCTGCAGGGACAGGACAGAGTCAGGGCTCCCGCGGCGGGCAAGCCACATGCCCGGCCACTGCAATGTGCCAGCCAGGCTGCGCGCGGAAGGCCTCACCTAGGGGCATCTAGTGGCAATGGAGCATGAGCTACCACTCTTCAGAAGAGGTCTTTAAACAGTTTGGGGAAAGGAAAACCAGCCTGATTAAAGAGTGCCCTCTGGCCTGACGAGCTGAGCTCGGGCCCCGGGGCACTAGGCCTGGGCCCAGCGCCAGCAGGCCTGGCGCGCCCTCCGGGACCTACTTTATGCTTGGATTTCCTCCTCTTCTTGGACCTCCTCTTCTCCTTCTCCCGCTCTTTCTTGCGCTTCCGCTTCAGCCTCCGGTGAGACTTCTCCTCGTCCGAGTCGCTGTGGTGCTTCTCCCCCTTCTCCTTCCGGCTCCTCTCGGGGCCCCCGGAGGTGTCCTGAGTCTCCTCGGCCCCATCATCTTCCAGCTCGCCTTCTTCCAACTCACCATCTTCCCTGTGAACCAACCCCATGGCTGAGTGAGCGCAGGGTCTGGGGGGCCCCATGGGGCTGTGGACCAGCAGGGCCCAGGACTAAGGGCGCAAGGCCTGCCTCCTGCCCCACCCCATAACCCCCCGCCCCGACACCATTCTCTACTGTCTGTTGAGGTGGAGGACGGGGGGCCCGTGGAGAACAGGCTCTGGTCCCCGGGTCTCGAGGCCTGACCTGCTCCATCAGCTCCACAGCTCTGGGCCAGAGGTGAGGAGCTAGGCAGGTGGAGAGGGGGAAAGGTCCCAGACCCCTCCCTGGGGTCCCTGCATGACAGGGGTAGGAGTGCCCACAGAAGGGCTCACCCCCACCTGCTGCTGGCCCCTTGTTTCCCACCTGGCTCGCCTTACCTACTGCATCCCCTCCAACTCCCTGTCCTACTGAAAGCCCTACATGTCACCCCGGTCTCCAGCACTTTAAGAAACAAAATCACCCTCTGCATGGGACAGATGCTGCTGACAGGACATGCTGAACATCTAAGTATCTATGGGGTGGGGTGGGGTGGGGTGGGAGGTGGAGGGATAAATCAGGTAAAGAAAAGGAGCAGCTGGAAAAACAATCCAGTTTTTGGAGCCAAACCCACACAGTTCTCACAAATGCAGGAGTTGGTTTAAAAAAATAAACAAATATAAAAAAAGTCCAAAGCTCTCAAAGTTCATCATGCATGATGATTGCCAAGTATGTGTGTGTGAGCAAAAAAACTCCATTAACTAAGACCCACAGACAGAATGAAAAGATAAAGAGTAACATGACAGGCCCAGGACATGAAAGGCTAATCCCAAAGGGAATTAATCTCAGCAAAAAAGGCCCGAGCTATTCAGAAGGCACCAGCTCAGTGTGGGAACAAGCTCACTGGGGGGCTTAGCCCCTAGAGCCTCGAAGGTTCTAATGGGCTTTGTGGAGAAACAACGGCTGACCTCTCTGAGGATCCTCCAGGGCCTTTTCACACACAAGGCTCCCTTTGGGCATCTCCGTGCTGCCTGCCCCCCACCAATCAAGGGGACCCTCCCATTAACTCTCACTCTCAATTCAAAGGAGTTAGGGTGGCTTAAAACCCAAGGTGTCTAGGCCAACTGTTACTCCGTCGGCAGAGGTCAAAGGTAGTTCTCAAACACAAAATGCAGAACCAAAAAACTCCTACTGATGTTTCAAGGGAAACCATAGAGCAAGGTGACCCCGGAACCCTCCCGGCAGTCCTGGGCCAGCCGTGCAGGAAGAGTCAAGGCTGGAGAAGGCCACATTCCTGACAAGTGAGGCACCTCCTGGCTTGGGTGTGGCCCACACGAGAGTTGCTCCGTGGGAGCAAAGCTCTCCTGGGAAGAGGCGACTCTGCTGGAATGGCCTCACCCACAGTAAAGGCGCCACCAGACTGGGGAAACTGGTTCTGGCGAGCTCCAAGCTGAGGGGGAAGCTGTCATCCAGGGGCATGGCAAACTTCCTGCGGAGACCTGGAGTCCTGCAGGACACCGAGAGCAAACCCGTCCCCACCGGGAACGTGGCTGGGCGGGCCAGGTCACCAAACCTCAGGCAATAAAAAGCAGGGACAGACAGGACTAGACAGATGGACACTATGGGACGAGGGAAGGCCCACAGACAGACTGGACAGGAAGGAGTTGGTGCTCTGTGAAGAAAAGCTAAAAGGAAAACAAAAAGCACCACTCTCCACACTTTAGTCCAGAAAGGGAAAAGTTAAAAGTATCCAGAACCACAGGGCAGGGAGGGAAGGAACCTGGGAAGACAGGGAACTGTCTGGGGGCCCAGAAGCCTGGATGAGCAGTCAAAGGTCGCAAAGAGCAAAATGCCCTCCTGGAGCCAGGAAAGGCCTGTCAGAGTGGACGGGATGGTGGGACACCGTCAACCCTCTCATTTTCAAACAGAAGGAACTTAAAGGGATGGCAGGTGAAAGGGTGTGTTGAGGTCAGACAGACAGAGTGACATGGGAAAAAGTCAGAAACTGGTTCTTAGCTCCCCGTTCTTTCCTTGATTGGTGAGAATGGAAAGAGAAGGGGGAGCAGCTCATTGACCGCCTCCTCCAATGCCACACACACTGAGCATCTTCTCTGTGCTGGGTCTTTGAGCACGCCCAGTTCTGTGCTGCCCTTGCAGGAAAAGATACAAATGACAAGAAGCCGAGTCCACAGGGCAGGCGAGCTGAGAGGTCTGGGATACAGGGCCAGGACCTGAGCCGGAGCGGCTGGCCCCTGCAGACACTCCTCTGCCCCTACGCTCATGGACGACGACGCCCCGGCACAGCACGCGCCAAGTCCTGCCCAGGGTCAGCTGCAACCTCCACCTGTGTGCTGCTGTCTCACACACACCTCACACTTGCCCAGGGAGTAAAGACCAGCCAAGCAACTTCAACAGCTTCAACCATCCTCGAGAGAGATCCCACAAGACCGCCTTTTCATTCCACAGGCTTTATCCAAGGCAGGGAATTCCAGCATTCAAATCCACTCTACAAAGACTTCTTTTAGCCAAAGACAGCTTCTCTGTATCATCTCTATTAACAGCCCCAGGCAGATCTACAACTTTTTACAAACTGGGGAGTGAATATTTGAAACTCTGTTCCCTGGGAGCTGGGAGCAGAAGCAAAATAAATAGCATTAAAAAAAAAAAAAAAAGTCCTGCTGATTTCTGAAGAAGAACAGGATACCAGAGGGGACACGGGAATGAATGGAGACCCCTGACTGCCCACTGCTCCTGCTCCCTCCTCTCTGGCCACACTGTGCTCTCCAGCTTTTCCGAGGACTGGGCTCATCTCTGCTCACCTGAGAGGGTGCCCCTGGATAACACAGATTCCCAGCTAAACGTCCTGGATGAACACAGGGCCTATTTCCTTCTATACCAGAAGGAAAAGGAAAGGGGGGTGTGGGGTGGAGAATCACACCAACTGGGATGGAGGCAGAAATTCTGTGGGCCACTGACACGAACACACACAGGGGCTGCCTCCGCAAAACAGCAACGGGGTTTAAGTGGTGCCACTTAACAGACTGCCAGCAAAATCCATGTCAGAGTGGCATTAAATACCGAGGGAGCATGCTTAATAGACTGTGACATAATCCCCCAAGCAGAGTGGGGGAAGCCCCACTGCGCTAATCATTTCAATCTAGACGTGCCAAACCCTCTTGAGACAAGCATGCAGGAGAAAGCCTGAAGCAGCGGCCGCTTGATTTCCAGGGCCTGGGCTGGCAACGCGCTGGGACGGCTGTACCACGGCCAGCCCGCCAGAGCCATCAGGGACCAGAAATCAACCACGCTGGGAGACCAACTTTGGGTGGGCACCTGGGGTGGGGGGAAAGGCGGAAAAGCCAATTCCCCGCGGAGGCTTAGTTCTGCCTGGTGCCACTCAGACTGAGCATCCAGGGCATTTGTTTCCCCTTGCAGAGCTGGTGATGATCAATTCCTCTTTTTGAGTCAAATAAGAGATCTGGGTGCCCATTGTAAGGAATGCCTACTGGGCCAACTCCACAGGTTCACCATACATCATGGGTTTGGCAAAAACAGTAAAGAAACTTCATGCTTCAAAGGAGGCTGGCCTAACCCCCCCTACCCCCCCAGTCTACAGAGGGGGCATCCTGCTTCCTTCTGCAGATCAAGTAACTTGGCCAGCACTGAGTCTTCCCTAGCGTGTCCTCTGGTATGGAATCTGAGCCTTGGTTTTCTCATCTGCAGAATGGAGTTAAGTGTAGCACCCCCTTCAAGGGGTTGTGAGGGTTAAATGAGATAACATGGATAAAACTCCTGATGTGGTCGGGGGCAGGCAAAGAGTTAAGTACTAGACACATAGTAGCTATACTGGTATTAAGAACAGGAGCACACATCCATGTGGACTATCCTAAACAATTGCCAATCCTTACTGGAAAGCACTTTCTCTGTGGAGAAGCTACAGCCAACTCCCCTCAGGGACCGCTGCTCACCGCTGGCCAGCAAGCTCTTGCTCTCTTTGGCCTGTCTACGCATGTGCCATCCTCTGACGACAACACTGACAGGTCGACACCTCCCCTCTCTCAGCTTTCATCTAGGGGGTCCAACAAAGTAACCAAGTGGATGACCAAGAGGAAGAGGCCCAGGGAGCGCTGAATCCCAGGAAAAGGGGACAAAGGTCCCTGACAGAAATGAGGTTTGGCAACATGGACATCCTCTAGATGAGAGAGCTGGATGGAAGCTGAGAGGGGCCTGGGTTTATGCATCAACCTGATTTATGAGAGAGAGAGAGAGAGGAGAGATGGGCACAAAACAAAAAAGATGAAAACCCATGGGAGCAGTGGCTGTTACCTGAAGATCATGAGAGCCCTTGACAAGAGGCGGCTAGGTTAATGTGAAGGTCAGGGTCATGATCATTAACTGCCCAGACTCTCAACAAATTGCCTGGGTAGGCTCTGAATGACCCATTAACTAGGGACAAAATTACAAAAATTACAAGGAGGCTCCGCCTCTTCAAATGTTTAACGACAGGCCTAAATGCAGACGTCCGAGATCCCCAAATCCAACCTGGGGGGACAGTCGGTTACTGACAGCAAAGGCATGGAGCCTTTCCTTTACAAAACGGGCTCAGGACGCCTGTCTGAGCAGGCCCCTGGAGACCTTCTCTCGATTTAGGCCATGGTGAAGCAGCCACAGGGAGGGGAACCTCACTGAGGGATTTTCAGAGGCTGGAAATTCTTGAAATAAACCTCTGGGTCTTGCACGTGTTTTTCAGTGTCCTTACTACCTAGGTTCATCAACCACAAATCAGGATGAAATAAGCACTGTGTGCGCTTGTACCTCAACATTCTCAGGAGTGGTCATAACTGGCTCTGTGATGTCACAGCATTTCCATGGCAACAGGGCCACATCACAGACCCAACCCAAGCAGCAAGCACCAACCAGCCCTGGGAGATGAGAAACCTGAGCCACACCCTGAACCCCTCACTTCAACAGAAGTAAGACAGCCTGCCCAGTGCCAGGACCCTGCCAGGAACACACCAACAAGTCAACGTGGGGGAAACTGGAGAAATCCGAGTCCAGATTGGGTATCTGAAATACTACGTAATTACTGTTAATTTTGTTAGGCATGGTTAAAGTTTTGTAGTTATGTTAAAAAAAAAAATTAAGTTAAAGATTCATACTGAAGAATGTATGGGTGAAATGAGACCTGAGATATGCTTTAAAATACTCAAGGGGGACAGGGGAGGTAGTGAGATGAACCAAAATTGGCAAAATGACATTTAGAATTGTTGAAACTGGTGATGGGTACGTGACAGTCTATGATATTATTTCCTTGTCTCTTAAATACTGATATGTTAGAAAATGTCTCTAAGAAAACATGAACAGATTAAAAAAAAGGTGCCCTAAAAAAAAAAAAAAAAAAGGTGCCCTGGGTGAGGACAACCTCTCACTCAGGTGAAGAGAGCTCATCAAGGTCCTCAAGACATTCATTCCCCCAGCAAAGAGCTAGAGTTCAAGGGAGGGCCTCCACCAGCCCTCACTTCTCAGCAGTGGTTTTCCCAACTACAAAACCTCCCTGGGCACCCCAGGGCCTCATAAAGTCCAAGATCCATAGGAAATACTCATGACTAACATCCGGCAGCAGTGATTTCCATGCCAGGTACCACACTGCTGAGCTCTGCAATCTGTCACCGAAACCCTTTAACAAATATATGCAGTAGTGACTCAGTATCCCCATTTTACAGACAAGTAAACTGAGGCTCAGAGATGGGAAGAAATATGCCCACAGGGTCACAGCAGGAAGAAGCAGAATGGGAATCCGAGTTCAGGACTTTCTGACTCCATGGCCAGCTCTTAACCTCAACCCTTGAGACAATCAGAAATTATCCAAGAGAGTAATTTACTATTCAGGCCAACTAAACCAAACAACTGCCACCCTGAAGTTTAAACTTGAGTTGGAAAAAAATAACACATAGGTGCAGAAAATAGATCAAATCAAACAATACTGCAAAAAATGCCAAAGGGAGGCCCTAAGACACCAGACAAGCTCCTTCAACACTCCGGTGCCCTGTTTCAACAGTGGAGTGAGGCAGTAAAGGAACCTCTGAGATGGATATACATCCTCCTGGGAAGAATCCCCCGAGACCACGTAAATCAAAGATTTAGCATCAACCTGACCCAAAATACAGGCTCAGGAGTAAATCTATCAACATGAAAAGACACTATAAGCCCAAGCCCCCAGGCCATCCCACGTCAAAGGAATGGAACTGAAACATTCAAAAATATGACCCAAAGAAATTTGGATAATTTAGGGAATAAGAGGTACTCAGAAAGATCCAAGGAATCTCAGCAAAAACTAAACAAAACAAAATAGGACTTATTCTAAGAGAGACAGAAAGCAACATTAATCCAAGGAAAGAAAATTCCTAAGTCTTCTAGAAGGACCGCTTCATCCCCAAGTGTTAGGCATCCACAAACCTCTGAAGCAGAACATTGCTATAGAGCTGAAAACAAGCTGACCAAGTTAAAACCCAGCCTCCTGGAAGGATCTGAGTCAAAAGTATCCTTTTCTTGGCTCCAATAGCTATTCTCCTACTCCCACTTGCTCTGAAAACAATCTTCTTGATAAAAGTATCTCTGGTGCTCGCTTCCGCAGCACATATACTAAAATTGGAACGATACAGAGAAGATTAGCATGGCCCCTGCGCAAGGATGACACACAAATTCGTGAAGCGTTCCATATTTTTAGGCCAAGTCCCTGTCACCTTAGGCTTCTCAATCCCCTCAGCCTTCTTCCTCAACGACCCCTTTCCTCTCCCTCAGAATTTGCATTTTCTGCCTCTATCTTGTTTTTTCTTTTTTGGGGGGGGATTCTAGAACAGTGTCTGGCACATAATAGGCGCTCAATAAATATTTGTTGTTTGTTGAAAAAAAAAAAAAAAAAAAAGTATCTCTGATTCAAGTTTTTCCTGTCAGATGAACCTCTGAAATTTGCTTCTCTTTCTAGTCACCTTCTCAGGCCAACCACGCTTTGGATTGCTTAAAGCTGGAAAGATGCTGGTTCACATCCAAAGAGAGCTGATTCACAGTACCTGTGAACTTAGACTTCTGGTTGATAATTTTTTTCCAGAGGAATCAATTTAATTCCATTTAGCCAAGACAATGTATTAATATTTTCCTCTTACACGAGATCTGGCCTAGGATGCCCAGATTTCTTTTTCATATACACAATTATCTGTTTATAATTATTTGTTAACTTCTGGTCAACTGTGGGCTCTGGGAGGGCAGAGAAGAGACTGACAGTCATCCCTGGATTTCCAAGGGCTCAGAACAGGACCAGGTATAGATGGGGTGGATGCTTGGGATTCGGTCCACACAAACAGGCATCCATCTCAGCCATCCACACCCTTTGTCAATTTCATCAGAACAGTCATTGGACCATTTCCCAGGGAGCAACCTGGATCACTTAAAACTCTGTAATCAACAGGTCACTGAGGGGTGACCTCAGATTGCAAAATCATTCACCAAGGTGTTTGGTGAGGGCTTCCTTGAGAGGCCAGAGGGTAAAGGACAGGAGCCTCTAGGTGACTACTAATCAACCCAGCAGATGAAAGCGGCTGCTGGTCAGTCGCCTCGGGGCTGCAGCCAGGGCCCCGCCTCGGCTGCGGAAAGGCTGTGCTTCCGGGGACTGCTCTGGCGCCCTGAGCGACGGCAGGGCCTGGAATCCCAAGGAAACCTAAGCCCTAGTGTCTGTTAGGAAAATGCGGAGGGCAGTAATCCAAGCCACCTGCAGTGGACGTGCAGCCAAATGACACTTGCGCCTGGGCTCAGGCTCCCTTGGGTCAGGCCATGGCAGGGATGGGTTAGCTGCCATCCGCGTTCATGCTGGGCTTCAAGACAGCTCTGATTACTCCTAATGAATGAAAATCCCTTTGCTTCAAAAGGTTCAAAAGCCGGAGTATGAAACATAGCAATGATGGAGCCCTTGGCAAGTCATGGAGGGGCAGGAGTAGAGAGGACACCGCCCCCCAACTTTAAAGTTCCCTCCCACTCCCCACCCCCACAACAAAAACAGGCAATTGTGGCGGCTGTGCAAGCCCTCCAGGCACTAGGCCCACAACCAGTGCAGAGGCCAGCAAACTTTTTCTTACAGAGCAAAGGAGTAAACGCTTTAGGCTTTGCAGGTCATACAGTCTCCGTCCCAAATACTCCGCTGTTCAGCGCAAAAGCAGTCACCACCGAGATAAAGGAATGCTTCAATAAAACTCAACTTACAAACTTCTACAAAACCACATTTAACCTTAGCAGCCCTCTGCTTTTTCTATCCCCTTTCATTTCTTTTTTTTCCCCAAAATACAGGAGGAAAATCAATAAATGAACTGCATATTCCACCAAAGCCTCCCTGCTGCAATTTGAAAAACATTGTACCAGATCCAGGTTGGCCTCTGGGCACAGAGCTCAGGTCTGGGTATAGCCTGCCCAGGTTCTAACTGCCTCCACACCCAACAGCTCTCTGACCTTCAAAAAGCCAACTTCACCTGTGTTTCAGTTTCTCAGCATAAGGCTGAAGTGAGCTAACGCAGGAGAGAGGCACTCAGCCGGCGGGGCAGGTAACCTTTGACCTTCACATAACAAAGCCCAAGAGGTATCCTCATACCTTTGGGAAGGCCAGGAGACTGCCTTAGGAGTTGAGCAATTCGAGAGGTATAATCAGACTGCCAGACTCCCCATGGCCACCGCCACCCACCACTTCCCACCGTCTCTCCACCAGAACAGGGCCAGCCTGGCGTGGAGGGAGCAGGCAGCATCCAGGCTCCACGGAGCTTCAGGGCTCTGGAGTCTGGGGTTTCTGGGACCACTTGATAGGGACAAAGGATCCAACTTGAAATTCAGCTAGCTGCCGAGCCAAGGTTTCTCTAATGGCTCTGCCTGGGATCTAGCCATTTAGCCTAACCTTACAATTCATTTCCAAGGCATCTACTCTGCAGCCGGTACCAGGAGCTGCAGTCGCAGCAACCATGGTTTCACCGTGGCCAGAAGCCACAGAAGGCAGGGCAGACACGAGAAGGTAACATGAGGCCTGCTAAAAAGGCAGTGTCAACCTTTGCCCAACTCTAAATAAAGTCCTGAGGAGAGACGGACTCCTTGAACACTGCGAGTGAACACTGTTCTGCTCCAAGAAAAGCACGGGACAAGCTTGGCTGCTAAACGAATAGAAACTGAACTAGCTCGGCCAAATCACCAAGGGGTGGGAGAACCCTGGAGCTGGGGTAGGCCTTGCTCATTTCTCTCAGAAACTCTGGGGAGGGTGAAGGACTTGCTTAGCGGGATGTGACTAGTTAGCAGTGGGTGAGCTGCCAGAGCCCTCTCGATCCCTTGCTCTCAGGAGGCTGGCCAAAGTTGTAGCCTTAACTCTGACCTGAACTGCAAAAGATGAACAGGGGAGGCAGGCAGTATGAGCTCAATTCAAGAATACTGGAGTGGGCAGCCATTCCCTTCTCCAGGGGATCTTACTGACCCAGGGATCAAACCCAGGTCTCCCGCATAGCAGGCAGATTCTTCACTGTCTGAGCCAAGAGAAGCCCATGACTGTTTTAGCATCTTATAATGTCATCTTATATAATGTCATCTTATGACGACACTGAGCAAATAAGAAATGCTTTAAGATTGCTCCCACTCGGGTCAAACCCTAATGGGCTCCTTGCAATTTTAATGAGCTGATCATAAAGAAACCTAAGAGGTGAGAAACTGACTTCCTTCAAAGACACAGATGTTACTCTTACTTCTGTTTACACACCAGACTGTATATTCTATTTAGAGTTCTTCTCTAACAGCAGGAAGATAAAGAAGCCAAGATTCTCTGAATGCCAGGCATTGTGTGGGTGTCCTACATATGCCCATCTGACCACAATGCCCCTGAGAGGAGGACATTATCCCCAGTGCCCACTGCATACAAGCTTATCCGTCTCCAAACCCACGCTGTTCCTTCACATCCTATTGCCACCTCCATTGCCACCTCCAATGTTCAGAAGATGTCACCACTTGCCTTACAAATAGCGAGCTGAATCACCAGTTCACACGGATGAGAAGTAACAAAAACAAGAGAAAAATCTTCAACCTAGAGCAATCTGGACAGCAGACGCAAACTATGCTCTGAGCAGAGAGCCGACATACTACTGAAAACAATTCCAATATGGGACCTAACTACATCTGCACCAATCCAAAAGCGGTGTCTTCCTCTTGCTCATCAACTGATTCAGGGTCAGAAATGTATTTAAAAAAGTGCCCTTGGAAAAAAAAAAAACTGCCCTTGTAACCTCATACTGTTACTAAAGCAATGTAAAAAGCTTTGCACGTCTTTAAAACTGCATCTTCATGAAGTAACAAAAGTAAAAGGTATGCAGCAAAGACTCGGCCCATAAATTTGGAAAGTCAAATCCAACTTCCAGTTTCACCCAAATTAACCTTATATGCCACCCAAACAGCCAAGCCTTTTCCCCTCTTTTCACTGGGTTTTGACTCGGAAACGGACCTCAAGCCATGTAACAGGATTCCCTCCACCAGGGAGCAGACTGCTCCTACATGTGTTTCAATCAGCTTATTAAATACCAACTGCTGGAAATCTCAGAAATCATCCTTTTTTTCTTTTCCCTTCCTATTGTGTCAATAGTTACGTTACCAAGGTACAGGTGAGCGCTGTGCTCAGACACAGCCACTTCACTGTTTGCGCTGAATTATTTTC
Organism: Odocoileus virginianus; assembly: GCF_023699985.2. NCBI lineage: Eukaryota > Metazoa > Chordata > Mammalia > Artiodactyla > Cervidae > Odocoileus > Odocoileus virginianus. The sequence goes on along the minus strand of NC_069693.1, from coordinate 7,697,953 downwards.
TTCTAACTGCTTAAGGTGGGTCACAATCAGCTGCTCTGGTCCTAGAAGATATGGTCCACAGGGACCAAAATTAGGTTCCCTGGAATATGGTTTGACCTGAAGCTACCCACAGAGGTTTGGTAATAGTGTCATTAGCGATTTTCACCACAGAGGCTATTTATTGTAACTGGATCTGGCCTACACGATAGGACGGTTCTAGGGACCTGACAACCACAAAAACGTAACATAAGTGAACAAGTAAGGCAACCCTGAGACCCCCAATTTTCTCCCATCAGGGAAGGGAAAAGATCAAAGAGAAAGGAGTGGAGATGGAGGCCTTATTCAACGACAAGCCCGATAGGAAACTCTCCACATTCAACCGGACGGGAACATCCAAACTCAGAATCAACATCCATCTCTAACTTGCCAGTCTTCTACAGGTGCAGAACAATGTTCCCTTGGGATCAGCCTTCCTGGCTGAGGAGAAGTCATAGTGATGGTTTTCTAAAACAGCTAGCTGTACTTTCAAAAAATTCTGGCTTGTCAAGACTCACAAACTTAAACCTTCGGAGCAAATTGAAACCTTATCTGGGAGACAGTTGCAGAAGGTGAATTAGAAAGCCCTTTTGGGGAATCATTTTTTTTTCTTCTGAAGAGCAAATTTGAGAGGAGTTTAAAAAAAATAAAGGAGTTTATGACCAGAATAACCATGTTTCCATGGTCACAGATGATTTTTGTTTCTACTGGGAGATTTTTTATTTGGTTTCAGATTAAACTTCTCCCCCAGAGAATATAAAAACTTTAAAGATTACAAATGTGTAAGAGCTGCTGTTAAATCAGAGATTCTGAGTGACACCCTTTTCTTTTCTTTTTTGCAACATCCATTAATTTGAATTTTTAACATTGGTACATCAGTTTGGGGGGAAAAGGTAGTACTGTGACATTTCAAAAACGAAGACTACTGAGATACAGTTTGACATAATGACTGGGGCTTCTTGGATTTGATAGGATTCTTTGAGAAGGAAAAAAATAACAAACCCTTGTGTTGATGTGCCTGAGCATTTCACAGTGTTTGAGGAGATATTTTAACATTAATGAATGCTAAAAAATTTCACTTGAAAAAGAAATCCAATTTCCTTCACATTTCATTTTAAAAGTAAAATTTTAAAAAAAGCATCCTTCGACACTTGAGTAGCCCTTGATGCTTGGTAGGGTCATCTATTAGAATCCAGTTTCTGCTCTTGACTCCTGGAGGAGGAATTTCACAAATGGGAAGCTTCAAATAAATGCTCATTTTCAGCTGACCCTGTGCACTAGAAAGTGTGTTCAGTTTGTGCTTCAGACATTTTTTTGCAGGAATACAGGACTGCGTGGACATTTCTTCCTCCCACAAAGGATTTTACATACCTAAGATTGTCACGGCACTTAAGTTGTGAACATACCGAGAGAAAGAACAAAACAAGTGGCCCACTGAATTGCTGTTTACGTGTTTCCTTATCTAAACGTCAGTGAATTTTTTTTCTCCTAAGAACGGAAAAAAGGAAACAGGATCTTTGGGAGGGGAAGAGGGCTGTGTGTTAAAGTTTTCTCTAACAGAGTAATATGTCAGGGACCAAAAGTGGGCAAGAGGGAAAATGGAACTTCACCGTGTTTTGTCTTTTAACAGAACTTATGCTTGTAAAACATATCAGAAAGAGTGTTTGGTTATGCAAGTCATTTCTGTTGCTTTTTCCTTGTACATGTAGCAGAGAGGGGACTGGGGGCTGGAGGAAGTGTTCTCTCCACCATGGCTGGGCGTGTAACACGTTTGCATCAACTTTTCACGGTCAGGCATGTGCTTTCGAACAAAGGAACAGTGGAGATGGGGAGAGGAGACTGAGGCTTGACACACTTTACAGATTTGGTGCTTAAACAGTACTTTACAAATGACTTGCTTAATTTAAACGTCCATCACCATAAGAGACATTGAAGGTAAATGAGAAAATAGGATCTACTTGAACCACAATCTTTTGGGTTGGTGGGGAAAAGGGGAGAGAGAACATTAACTTGAACACAAGTATCATAAGCCAAATTCAGTAACTTTGTCTCCTACAAAGGATGTGAAGTATTCACTTTCTTCAAAGATGAAGGCTGGAGACAAAGCAATGGACTGAAATGGCAAGACGGAGATCAAGGGCTTGGAAACATATGGGCCTCTTAGGTAGGTTTTTGACATGTTACAGTAATGCACCTTTTTTTTTTTTTTTTTTTTTTTTGAGAAAACTGTGTACATCAAATTTAAAAAACTAAACATCGAAAAGGATGTGCAAGTCTAAAAGGGCTCAACAGGGTTAGAATCCCGATTTGAACATATAAATTCACTCACTCAAGCATCACTTTGGTCTAAAGGCGAGGAGGAAGGCAGGCAGGAAAGGGACAAAAAGAGGGAGATAATTGAATTACTCAATAAAAGAGCTACTTACCAGCCCAACCCATAGTAAGACATACACTTCTGACATAAGAGAACTCCTTAGAGGTCGAATAAAGCGTGTAAGCACCTTTGAGTAAAGCACCTGCCCCAAGAGGGGGCCCGGAAGCCCAACATGGGCTTAGCGAACAGACCTTTGCTAATCTGTTTATTTCCTTGAACTGGAGTCAGGCTGCGATGGGCTGCGATTCCCAGGCGATACATTTAATTAGAACAAAACAGAACAAAACAAAAAAAAATTTGTAAAAAGCTCACCAAACTGCTGCACTTGTGTCTCTGAATGTGGGTGGCATTTCTTTTAAAAGGCAATGTATGGTCTGTGAAGGAGAAAGGGAAAACGGGAGGTGGGAGTGGGGAGAAGGGGCCGTGGTGCCTGGCGGGGGAAGCCCTAGCTAAGACCCCAGTCTACGGGAGGGTCCTCTGCGACTCCCCAGCCCCGGGCAGCGACCGGGCAGCCATCTGTCCAGCGCCCTCTCTTCCTCTCCCCACCCCCACTCCCTCCAAGACTCTCTCCAGCCGGCTGAAACCCTGCTAACATTTCCAAATCCACTCTCTAGCCACCTCTTCCCCTGCCTACCAAGGAAGAGTGGGCGAACCCTGCACCCAAACCTTCTGCTGGCGCAGGGGAAATGGGGCCCCAACCTCGCGCTGAAACGCGCCGGGCTGGCCCCTTTATCACCCTCCAGAGAAGGGCATGGGGCGAGCCCATTTCGCACTTAATACAGGGGAGGGGGGCGCTCCCTTTCACCACTTGCCAAAGCACAAGGAAACCTCGGTTTTTTTTTCCTCCCGGAAGGGATGGCGCCCCATGATAACCTGAAAAGGGAGGGAACCCCACGAGAAAGAGGGGACCAACTTCCTCTCCAAGGAAGGGAAACCAAACCTCAACAGCTTACCCCCCCCACCCCGCGCGCCAATAAACGCCATCATCACCTACCTACGAAAAGCAGGACCCCTCCCTTTAAGAAATAGCTTGGGGAAGGGTCTTCGCCCCCAAAAGAGGCAGGGGCTTCCAAAGGGGCTAGAGATCACCCCCCCCCCCGCAATTTTTGCCCCCTAGGGAATAGCTAGGCAACAACTCCCGCCAAAAAGTGTAAAAGAGCCCCAACCGAAAGGACCCCCCCATTAGGATGGAGAAAGAAATGAACGAACCCCCACTTTCTGTCTCCCACGAAAGCTAGGGTACCTCTCCAAGTAGGGCAGGGCACACCTCCCCCAGGAGAAAGGATACTGCCGGGGGCTGGGAGACCCCGCCAACTCCCTAAGAGCGGGGCTGTTGCTCCAGATCCCCCCCAAAGGGTCCGGGAGCCCCTCCCCCATTCCCTTCCCCGAAGCCAGGCGACAGGCAGGCGGGCCCGTGGCTGCCAGCTCCGGGCGCAGGGGCAGCCAGGACCCCCGTGGGCTTCCGAAGCCCCCCCCCGGCGCCCCCTCCCCAGGGCGGGCGCAGGGGGTCCGGGGGGCGCCTCCTCACCTTCCCCTCAGCATGGCGCCCAAAAAAGACAGAGCGAGAGCGAGGGAGAGCGGGCGAGCGCCGCGAGGGGGGGGAAACGCATGAGGCCAGGAGAGAAAGCAAGCGAGAAAGAGCGAGCGAGCGAGAGACACCCACCGACCCCGCCCTTCCTCCTCCTCCTCCTCCTCCTCCGCGGCCCGGCCCAACATGGCCGCCGCCCCCCTTCCTCCTCCTCCTCCTCCTCTACCTCCCCCCGGGGACGCCGCCCCGGCCGGGCCGGGGGCCTGACCTGTCGTCAGGGAGCGGGAGGCGGTGGAGGAGGTGCGGGGTAGCCAGGCAGGCGTCGGGGGAACACAGAGGAGGCGAAGGCGTTGATGGCGGTGGTGGCGATGGCGGCGGCGGCGACTCTGATGGCGGCAGCGGGGGGGTCCCGGGCGCGGCCTCCATAGTTCCTTTGGGGGGGGGAGGGGATGTTAATGCACGAAAAAGGACTGCTTGGGCGTAGCGGGAGGGGCACACTTCAGCTCTTGAGGGATCCTGATCGGAATGAGTATATATTTTTTCAATTTCGGAATCACCTCTGCGCCGACCTCCGCGTAGGCCGCGCGGCCTAGGCCTCCGCGGGCCGCTCGCCGCCTGCTTACTCCGCAGCCCGCCCCGGGGTCACTCGCTCACGGGCGCGGGGCCCTCATCGGGGCGAGAGGCGCCCCCGACACACACACACACGCACCCCCGCGGGCCCGGGGGTGGGAGACCCGAGGGACACGGACACTGGTGGGTGGTTCGGTGTAATTAGCGCGGGCCGCGCGTGATGGAGCAAGCGAGGGGAAAGGGGAGAAGAGGAGAGCGAGCGAGGGCGGTTAAGAAAAAGGGGAGATTTTAAGGAGAGGAAACGGGCCGCGGAGACGGGCCGACTGTCTTGTCAGCCCGCCTAGGTGCCCAGCTGCCCGGCCCCCGCCGCTGTCAGAAATTCACACAAAATGGCGGCCCGGCCTGGACGAGCCAGGAGGCTGAGGCGGGAGGAAAGACGAGGTGGGAGGGGGAACTGGGAGGCGGAGGCCGTGTCACGTGGAGGAGAGAGGCAGCGACAGCTCTTCCGATGAGCGGCGGAAAGAGCCGAAGGGACAGAGAGAGGCCGAGGCAAGGCGGAAAAAGCCGGAAGGGGCTGAGCTGAAGTTCGCGAGAGGCGGGAAGAGCCGAAGTTCCCGATGGGGGTGGGGCTAGGGAAAGAATGGGAAGCCCCTCGGTACCGGAAATAGCCGAAGCGAATCGGGACTGGGAAATAACAAGAAACGGAGGTGATCCGGAAAGAACCGAAGGCAGTGTCGAGGGTGAGTGGCAGGAGGCGGAAAGAGCCGAGTGATGCCAGGCGGCGGTAATAGGGTTTAGACCGAAAAAGCTCCAGTGTGGGGCTGGTGAAGCGATTAATGACGAGAGTAAAGACTTTGAGGAATTCGCCCGAGAGCAAGCGAGAAGAACCTAAAATTGCTAGGTTTAGGGGAGGCGGGAAGAGTCGAAAGCCTTAGGTGGGGGAATGGGAGAGAAGGAATTCGGGATACGGAGAGAAAATAATAACCGAAAGCTGGAGATCGGGTGCCTGGGGTTGTAGGTTTCCGGATGATGAAGCTGAACAGGCCCGGAGATGACGTCATTAGAGACCTCTGTCGCTCTTGTTATTCTTGGGCGGTGCGGGAGGGCGGGTCTTAGTCATTCTTAGGGAGAGTTTAAGAACCTTGAGCTTAGTAGGTAGAAGATCTCAAAAGCTAGACTTGGGAACGCTGACCGGGTTCGAACAGTATAAAAACGTAAACTCTTGACCCGCACAACTCTTAAAAGGGGAACTACCATTTCGCTCGTTTGATGGATGTAGACTGAACCTCACTATCTAGCTAATTGGCTCATGGTTCTAGGATTCGCCGTAGGGAGCATAGCAAATTTTTAATCACAGCTGTCATTCCATTGCTCCCCTGCAAAAATTCTGTTCAGTGCTATTTACAAGAGAGGATCTTCGTTTTATGCTTTTATGAGCACCTTGTACAGGTCGAAGTCCTGTGATGGGCGAATGGAACATTGTTTCTTCTTAATAGAGCTTAGAAACCGACAATGCCCCAGGGGAAAGAAACTGGAAGTTAAAGAGTAAATGGGAAAAAAAAAAAAAGAGTAAATGAAGACTCTTATTATATTGGGGAACAAGGTTGTTTGAACTGAGACAAGAAGAGATAATTCCAGGCAGAGGAAATAGATTCTGTCAGAATCTGACAAAGCAAGGACCAGTTACAGTCCAAGAGCAGAGAAAAGCATTGTGGCATAAGAAAGAATCTGGAGACAGAGGCTGCCAGATCGCCTGCTATATTAATCTTACTATAAAATTTAAAAATATTCCAAACCAGGTCTGGGACACAAGATCTTCATGAGGGTAATTTGCAGCCTCCTTCAGGGGAGAAGTTAGCATTCCCGATAAAGTGACAGGATTAAGCCATTTTCTATTGAGTTTTGTTGGAATGAAACTTCTGGGAAATCAGTGGCCCACCCAGTTAAAAGTCGGCTGACTGCCAGCCAAGAATCTGCTGACCTTTAACCAGATCATCTTTTCTTCCTGGATCTAATCTGTAGTCTAAGAACGCTACTTAACAATTCTCTTCTATAAAAAATGCTCTTACAAGAGAAAATGTTTCAGTTGGGCCTCAAGAGAACTTTTTCCCTTGCATGCATGATTGTAATAAAATATTGGCACGTGCTCATGACCGACCAAGTTGTCCAAAAAATTTTAACACATGGAGAGTTAGAGCAGGACTGTGAGAATGGAAAGGAAAAATACAGAAGTGGGTCTTTATGAAGCCATGTAACTCAGATTCAAACTTGTACCCATGGTCTTTTAACTGAGATCGCTCACCTGGCCTCAGAACTTGATAAAGCTCATGTTCTTGATGTCTCATTGCAGAAGGAATTCAGTGAGAGAAAAAGGGATAGGAAAAAGTGGATTTCGATAGAGAGAAACACACTCCACAGAGTGTGGGCCATCTCAGAAGGTGAGACCAGCACCACAGTAGGGAGTTGTCAGTTTTTACAGGGGTGGATAATTTCATAGGCTAATGAATGAGAGGAGTATTCCTACTGTTTTAGGGAAGGTGCCCACTTTTTTCTTTATTTTGGTTTTGTTTTCTATTTTTGGGCTGTGCTGAGAAGCATGTGGGAGTTTAGGTCCCTGACCAGGGATCAAATCTGGGCCCCCTACGGTGGAAACAAGGTCTTAACCATTGGACCACCAGGGAAATCCCAAGATTCCCACTTTTTAACTTTTATCGTCAGCTTTGGAACTGTCATAGCACCTGTGGGTGTGTCACTTAGCTTACTGGTGTGTTACAATGGGGCTTCCCATGTGGCACTAGCAGTAAAGAACCTGCCTGCCAATGCAGGAGACATCAGAGACGTGGGTTCGATCCCTGGGTCGGGAAGATCCCCTGGAGAAGGGAATGGCAAGCCACTCCAGTATTCTTGCCTGGAGAAGCCCATGGACAGAGGAGCCTGGTGGGCTACAGTCCATAGGATTGCAAAAAGTCGGACACGGCTGGAGCAACTTAGTACACGCACGCGGTTGAAGTTCATTCATTCTCATTCCTGTGTAGTATTGTGGTATGTGATTAAACCAGGTATTGGTGCAAATGTGGAGCCACAGGAACTGCTGGTAGGACTGTAAATTGTCTAACCATCTATATTGTGATTTATATCAAGAAATACATGTCTGGTCTTTATCCTAGTACTTTGCACTGAGCTCCTAAAACCCTAGGAATGTCCAAAGTGATAAGAGCTATGGATAAAGGTATCTGTGTATTCATATAAGCCCCTTTCAAACACACCTTAGTTTATGTTAATGAAGTGACTTTTGGAAAGCAGCCAAGCTAGTTGTCAGGGGAGTCAATCAGGAAATTGCACTTTTTACTCCCACTCCCCAATCCCTAGAAGAAGGGAGAGGGGCTGGAGATTAACTTAATCACCAGTGGCCAATGAGTTAACCAATTATACCTACATAGTGGGGCTTCCCAAGTGGCTCAGTGGTAAAGAACTCACCTGCTAATGCAGGAGACTCGGGTTCCATCCCCAGGTAGGGAAGATACCCTGGAGTAGGAAACAGCACCCTACTCCAGTATTCTTGCCTAGAAAAATTCCATGGACAGAGGAGCATGGTGGGCCACAGTCCATGGGGTTGCAAAGAGTCAGACACAACTTAGGAACTGAGCACAGGGAAACACACACACGTTCACTTCTACATAGTGACACCTTCCTAAAAATTCCTAACCTGTGGGGTTTGGAAGAGCATGGCAAAGGATGAGATAGTTAAATAGCATCACCAACTCAATGGACTTGAGTTTGAGCAAACTCCAGGAGATAGTAGAGGACAGAGAAGCCTCTTTCTAGTAAGTAGAAACACAGGTATTCCCCTTGAGGCACTTTGAAAACTAACCCAGCAGTTATCAAATACTGGCTAGTTGATTTGGTGTAGGAACGTACTCCTACACCAAAATACAGCAATTCTAACCCCTGAGTTAAAATTCATGTTTTATCGCAAGATAAGAAAAATTTAAACCTATTTTTTTTCTCTCCCCTGTACTGTGCTTTGTTAACTGCATTAGACGTTGACCAAACCTCCCACCCCGGTCCACAGAAAGACCTGCTCAACCATAAAGAGAAACATTCTCTGAGCATCAACAAGACAACTCCTTAAAAGATAACATCTTGATTTTGTAAGGGACCATGTGACCCACCCCTCTGGACCCCAGAGCTGAATTGTGCAAATTGTGAAGAGGGAAATTTCCCACTCCTTTATGGCATCACCAACTCAATGGACATGAGTTAGAGCATACTCCAGGGGACAGTGAAGGACGAGGAAGCCTGGCGTGTGGCAGTCCATGGGGTTGCAAAGAGTCAGACACGACTGAGCAACTGAACAACACACTGTATCTTGGAGCATCTAGAGAACCTCCTCTTGCATGGGGCCCAGAAGCCCTAGAGTTTCCTTTGATGATGTCTCGCAACCGTGATACAAATTGCCGTCAAAACTCCTAGAGGGCCTCCAAACATTTTGGCTCTCTGGTAGTAGGGGTGGGGGGAAATACAAGTTTTAGCAACTTTCCCTTTTTGGGGGGACGAAAAAAAAGAATCCATTCCAACATATCTCTTCTTCTGGATCTCCAAAACATCTTTGAGCTGGCAGGTGCCTGTATTTTTCTGAGACAGAACCTTCTATACTGCGCATAAATCTGCAACCAATGAAACCATAGCACCTGTTTCATTGTCCATTTGGTGCTGGTGGTTTAGTCGCTCAGTGGTGTGTGATTCTTTGCAACCCCAGAGACTGCATCCCACCAGGCTCCTCTGTCCATGGGGTTTCCCAGGCAAGAATACTGGAGTGGGTTGCATTTCCTTCTCCAAGACATCTTCCTGACCCAGGGCTTGAACTGGGTCTCCTGCATTGCAGGTGGATTCATTACTGACTGAGCCACCAGGTACTCTTGGAACATCGTAATTCTGGAAAAGGATGTGATTTTTCTAGTTCCTGTGATGGCTTTAGGGTGGGTTCTTTGTGCTACAGGTGAGTAGTCCTTTGGGGAGAAGGCATCATAGAGTGTGGACGCAATGCCAGCTTCAACCTCTGGAAACCCAGGGGAAGAAAGGAGACCATTGTTCAAAGAGAGGTGTATTGGATCCTACTGACTGCCAACCCAATCATTATTCCCACATTCTTTCTCGCTAATCCAATCTTGGATTTATTGGGAAGGTTGGAGGTAAAGAAGTTCAGTTTATGAAGTGATCCTGTGTGTAACTAGTCCTTAAGGAGATGATGCCCTCTCTGAGGCCGAGATTGTAGCAGCCCCTTGCCTTCCAGCTCTGGCTGTCCAAGCCTGCCTCTCTGCCTCCAGGCAGGGAGGGGCCTGTATGCCCTTATGGCAGAAAGTGAAGAAGAGCTAAAGAGCCTATTGATGAAAGTGAAAGATGAGAATGAAAAAGTTGGCTTAAAACTCAACATTCAGAAAACTAAGATCATGGCATCTGGTCCCATCACTTCATGGCAAATAGATGGGGAAACAGTGGAAACAGTGACAGACTATTTTCTTGGGCTCCAAAATCTCTGCAGATTGTGACTGCAGCCAAATTACAAGATGCTTGCTCCTTGGCAAAACAGCTATGACCAACCTAGACAGCATATTCAAAAGAAGAAATATTACTTTACTAACAAAGGTCCATCTAGTCAAAGTTATGGTTTTTCCAGTAGTCATGTATGGATGTGAGGGTTGGACTATAAAAAAAGCTGAGTGCTGAAGAATTGATGCTTTTGAACTGTGGTGTTGGAGAAGACTCTTGAGAGTCCCTTGGACTGCAAGGAGATCCAACCAGTCCATCCTAAAGGAAATCAGTCCTGAATATTCATTAGAAGGACTGATGCTGAAGCTGAAGCTCCAATACTGTAGCCATCTGATGCGAAGAACCGATTCATTGGAAAAGACCCTGATGCTGGGAAAGATTGAAGATGGGAGGAGAAGGGGACGACAGAGGGTGAGATGGTTGGATGGCATCATAGACACGATGGACATGAGTTTGAGTAAACTCCAGGAGTTGGTGATGGACAGGGAAGCCTGGCTGCAGTCCCTGGGGTCACAGGAGTCATTCCGACTGAGCCACTGAACTGAACTGAAGGAGATGATGTCGCCCCCTAGAGGACATTTTGGAAATTATGTAGGGAAATTGTTTTTGCTTGTCAATTGGTTCTCAAGGGGACGATATTGCTGCCTTGGGGATGTCTTGGAAATTTTCGTGGTCGTTTGAGGCATCACAATAATGAGGGGGCTGTTACCAGATCTCGAAGGTAGGGGTGGGGATGATAGAATGTTCTGCAACATTAGTTTGTGAATAATGGGAATAACTGTTTATGCTAAGTTATATTAAGCTATCATGCTGAACTTTTCCAGTTCTTTAGGAATTTTGTACATAGCAAAGTCATGGTAGACTCTTGGATATAAACGCATACCAACACTTTTGAAATAAGAAGTGTTTTGGAACTCTATAGAGGTGGTGATTGCCAGTGGTGGCTGTACTAAATGTCAATGAATTGGTCGCTTTATTTTTTTAATTTGTATTTTAGATTAAACTATGGCTGATTTTGGAGAAGGAAATGGCAGCCCACTCCAGTACTCTTGCCTAGAGAATTCCGTGGACAAAGGAGCCTGGTGGGCTGCTGTCCATGGGGTCGCAAAGAGTTGGACACGACTGAAGCGACTTAGCATGCATGCATGCATTGGAGAAGAAAATGGCAACCCACTCCAGTATTCTTGCCTGGAGAATCCCAGGGACAGAGGAGCCTGGAGGGCTGCCATCTATGGGGTCGCACAGAGTCAGACACGACTGAAGCGACTTAGCAGCAGCAGCAGCCTAGCTGACCTACAATGTTGTATTAGTTTCAGATATACAACAAAGTTTTACACATACACATTTTTACATATACACAGTTTTACATATACACATTTAAAATTTTTTCTCAAATTCTTTTTCCAATTAGGTTATTGCAGAGTATTAAGCAGAATTCCTTGTGCTACATAATAGATCTTTGTTGATTTTCTATTTTAAATATAGTGGTGTATATATGTTCAGTCCCAAACCTTCAATTTATCCCTCCCCCACCAAATTGGTCTCTTTAAAATGGTTAATTTGGGGGTATTCCTTGACAGTTCAAAATATTGTGTTATGTGAATTTCATGTAAGTAACATTTCACTCAGGACACTCCCTAACCAAATGCAAATAAGTATATGCCCTGAATCTTTAAGGTCCATTTCAAGATCAATATATTAACAAATCATTCAAAGCCCTGGGTCTGCTTTTACAACTCAAAAGAGTTTCACTTGGACTTTCCTGGTGGTACAGAGGATAAGAGACCTTGCTCATCTCAACTGGAGAAAGTCCACAAGGAGCAATGAAAACATAGTGCAACCAAAAATCAATAAATTTTAAAAAAGAGTTTCATTCCTTTATTTCCCTATGATCCGTGTGTGTGTGCGTTTAGTCACTCAGTTGTGTCTGATTCTTTGCGACCCCATGGCCTGTAGCCCGCCAGGCTCCTCTGTCCATGGGGATTGTCCAGGCAAGAACACTGGGGTGGGTTGCTGTGCCCTCCTCCAGGGGGTCTTCCCTACACAGGGATCGAACCCATTTCTCCCGCATGGCAGGTGGATTCTTTGTTCACTTCAATAACACAAAGCAACTCAGCAAAAGTGTTTATTTCCAAAGGCTTATCCAAAAGATACTTGATATAGTCCTTTGCTGCCCAGTCATTCCGTGACTTCTAAACGTCTTTCCTGCACAGAGGTTATTTGATCCTGTCTTTGGCATTTTCCCCATGGAAGTTATTTGATCCTGTCATTGGTATTTTCCCCTTTGATTGGAAAATAGTAACACAGCAGAGTGCAATAGCTTTGAATTTAGAACTTAAAACAAGGTTTAAAAAAAGAAAAAACCCACAGTTTTATTTTGGAAAAATTCAAAGATACACAGAAATAGAGGGAATAATAACATGAAAGTCGTGTATACATCATCCAGATTAAACAATTATAATCTCATAGCCAGATAACCAACAAGGATTTACCATATAGCAGAAGACCTATGCTCACCGTTTTGTAATAACCTATAAGGGAAAAGAATCTGAAATAGTTTATGTGTATGTAATAAGTGACACAAAGAACTAATTTACAAAACAAAAAGAGACACACACATAGAAAACGAATTTATGGTTACCAAAAGGGAATGGAGAGGAGGGCTAAATTAGGAGTTTGGGATTAACACATACACTGTGGTAAAGAATCTGTCTGCCAGTGCAGGAGACACAAGAGTCTCAGGTTTGACCTCTGGATTGGGAAGATCCCCTGAAGAAGGAAATGGCAACCCATTCCAGTATTCTTGCCTGGAGAACCCCATGGACAGAGAAGCCTGGCAGGCTACAGTCCATGGGGTCACAAAGAGTCAGACATGACTGAGCAGATGAGCATGCATGCACATAATATAATACAGTACATACATTACATTATACAGACTGATGAATTTACATCTGTACAAAAAGTGTTACCGGTCAGACTGTGTCTCCAAGAAGGTGTGTTCAAATCTCAATCCCTACTACCTATGAATGTGAGCTTACTTGGAAATAGGATAGGATTCTTTACCACTCTGCCACCTGGGAAGCCCCTTATTATAGTATACTTTTATTAAAACATATTTGTTTAAAAGACTCCATTTATTTGACTCTCATAGTTTCTACTCTAAACAGCAGAAGCTGTGTCTACAGAATGGCTTAGAGAGTGTGATTAAAAGCTATACAGACCCATGAGAGATACCCAGAGCTTAATCCAATGTCATTTTTTAAAATTGAAGTATAGTTGGCTAACAATGTTGTGTTAGTTTCAGGTGCATAGCAAAGTGATTCAGTCATACATGTTCTTCAGAATCTTTTCTTCTACAGATTATTACAAGATGTTGAGTATAGTTCCCTGTACTATACAGGGAGTCCTTGTTGGTTATCTAGTGTATATTCAGTAGCGTGTATATGTTAACCCCAAACTCCTTATTTATCTCTCCATCTGTTGTCTCTTATTTATTTATGGCTGAACCACCAGGCATGTGGGATCTTCCCTAGCCAGGGATTGAATTTGTGCTCCCCTGCAGTGAAAGTGCAGAGTCCTAACCACTGGAAGGCCAGGGAATTCCCCCCCCCCCCCACAATGTCTTTTATCTATTTATTTATTTTATTTTGTATTAGGGTATGGCCGATTAACAATGTTGTGATAGCTCTGGGTGAACAGTGAAGGGACTCAGCCATACACACACCTCCCCCCATGTCTTTTAAATACCCTAAGAGTTACATGGTTCTAACAGGAAGAGGAGGGAAAGAATTCAGACTAGAATGAAGCAAGACACAGACCTTTGTTCCACAGTTCTCCACACTGACTGCCTTTTAGAATCATCTGGGGAGCATTTGGTAAAAATCCCAAGGTCTCAGCTCCATCCCGAACCAATTAAGCCGTCTCTGAAGGTGGGGCTTGGGCACGGTCTTCGCTAAAAAGCTCTCCAGACAATCCTAATGTTCAGGTGGGATTGAGAACCGCTGCCTTGGTGAATGGTGAGCAGTCACCTGGGTAGAGGTAATTATGTAATCCTTAAACCCAGGAGCCTGACGTATTGAATAACTGCTCGCCTCCCCCTTTAAGTTACTCTGTCACAGTTTGGGCAGCTGTTCTGAAGAGGTGTTGCTGAAAAGCAAATTGCCCCATGGGTATCTACCCAAGAGAAATGAAAACTGTGTCCAAAAGAGATATTTGTACACTAGTGTTCACGGCTGCATTATTCACTGTAGTCGAAACGGTAGAAACAACCCAAATGTCTACTGATGGATGAATGGATAAGCAAAATATGGTATGTGCTCACAATGGAATATACTCAGTCTTCAAGAGTCTCTGCCTGCAATGCAGAGTTCTCCTGGGTTCAATCCTTGTACTAGCGACTAAGCAATCGCAATGATCACATATTACAATTAACAAATAGATTTACAGGCTTTAAAAAAAAAAGTATACACTTGAAACTAATTCAATGTTGTATTATAATTATACCTCAGTTAAAAACAAAACAAAACATTATTTTGCATCTCAACTGATGCTTTGTCCCCTGGGGTCACCATGGATCAGTCGCCTGACTTCTCTTCCTTTGTCTCCTGTCTACTTGGTTATCACTTCCTCTAAGAGATGTCCCCTAAGCCTACAGTACAAAACACTCCCCCTACAGGTTATCTATTGCCTAGCATGGGGCTGGGCATTGAGGAGTTAGTGGCTTTGTGTTAGTCTCTGTCGTGTCCGACTCTTTGCGACCCCATGGACCACAGCCCTCCAGGCTCCTCTGTCCATGGGATTCTCCAGGGCATCTTCCCCACCCAGCAATCAAACCTGGGTCTCCAACTCTGCAGGTAGAGTCTTCACCATCTGAGCCACCAGGGAAGCAGGCATTGTTCTTAGGGAAGTGTAAATGAATGAAACCATCAGAGAGACTAAATTCAGAAAGATGGAGAGTGAGTTTGCATTCTCAGAATACTCTTTCCTGACTCCTACACTAAATCAGCTGGAGAAGGAAATGGCAACCCACTCCAGTATTCTTGCCTAGAGAATCCCATGGACAGAGGAGCCTGGTAGGCTACAGTCCATGGGGTCGCAAAGAGTCGGACACGACTGAGCGACTTCACTCACTTCACACTTTATCCCTGGAGAAGGAAATGGCAACCCACTCCAGTATTCTTGCCTAGAGAATCCCATGGACAGAGGAGCCTGGTAGGCTACAGTCCATGGGGTCGCAAAGAGTCGGACACGACTGAGCGACTTCACTCACTTCACACTTTATCCCTGGAGAAGGAAATGGCAACCCACTCCAGTATTCTTGCCTGGAGAATCCCATGGACAGGGGAGCCTGGGGGGCTGTGGTCCATGGAGTTGCAGAGAGTCAGACATGACTGAAGTGACTGAGCAACACTAAATCAGACACCACTGTAGCTCCTTCTTCTTTCCCTTGACAGCACTTCTCAAAGTTTCTGTTTATTTCTATACCACTTTTGGCAGAGAAAGAGAACAGAGTTAGGAAGAGAAAGGAAGCTGGGGTTGGGCGATAACGGAGAGTGTAAGAAGAGAGAGAATTGGGTGGGAGAATATTCAGGCTTTCTAATGCTCTGTAGCAAGTGTCAGCAAACTTGTGCCAAAGGGCTTTCTGGTTCTTAGTTCCCGGACCAGGAATTGAACTCGTGACTCGGCACTGCAAGCTGCTGAGTCTTAACCACTGGACAGTCAGGGAATTCACAGTAAACATTTATTTTACTTACAACTTAGCACTTTGGGCAGAGCTTGGCAAGAATAGCTTCTCTCTGCTCCCTCTGGGGCGATTTTCTGCCAGAAGATCTCCTTTCAAGATGGCGACTCACATGGCCAGAAAGATGGTGCTGGTTGTTGGCTGGAGCTGTTGGCCTGGCCGAGGGTCAGAAGCTTTAGTCCTTTTCCATGTAAGACTTCTCCATGGGCTGTTTTGGCTTCTACTAGCGTGGAAGCTGGGGTTAAGAGCAAGCATCCCAAGAAACAGATACTGGAAGTTTCCTTTTTAAAAAACAGCTTCACTGAGATATTCACACAGTATGCAATTCACTCATTTAAAGTGTACAATCAGGGACTTTCCTGATGATCCAGTAGCTAAGATTCTGCACTCTCAATGCAAGAGGCCAGAGTTCAATCCCTGGTCAGGGAACTAGATCCCGCATGCCACAACTAAGACCTGATGCAGCCAAATAAATAAATAAATATTAAAAAAAATAAAGTATACAATTCAGTCTCTTTGGATATATTACATTATTAATTTTTTAAAATTTTAGTCATTTTTATTTTAAAATCATTTTCAAATGTACAATTCAATGAATTAAGTTCATTAAGTGACAGGCAATCACCACCACTGCCTAGTTCTTCTTTCATCACCTTTTGTACCTGAGTTCTTTCACTTAGCATAATATTCTCAAGATTCATCCAAGTTATGGCCTGTATCAGCGCTTCATCCTTTTTATGGGTGAATGTTTTTTCATTGTGTTGTTTTACCACATTTTGTTTATCCACTCATCACGTGATGGATGGGTTGGGTTGTTTCACATTTGGCTATTGTGAATAATTGTTGCCATAAAGATTGGCATACAAATATCTGTTTGAGTCTCTGTGAATGGAATTGCTGGGTCCTATGATAATTCAAAGTTTCACTTTTTTGAAGGGAGGCTGCCTATTTCTTAAGGGCTGGACCTAAACATTGGCCCAGCACTCACTTCTATCACATTTTATTAATCAGGCAGGGGTAGAGCACAGATTCAAGGACAGCAGATCTAGATTCCTTCCCTCCCTCCCAATACAAATGAAGAATATCAAAGGATTTGAAGACATGTTTTACCCCTCCCACAGAAAGTCTGGGAGGGAGAGGTGGTGGTGGTGAGGGCCAAGGAGAGACTCTCAAGGAGTCAGACAAAGAGAATTAACTCAGACTCTGGGTCTTGGCAGGGGAAGCCATGCTCTCAGCTTGGGGTTCTTTCGCTGGTTTGGTAGTTTCAACCTTTATCAACTGCAAATCTCAGCTGAAAGTTTTCATTCTCAAAATATCTTTTCCTGATTCCTACGTTAAGTCAGACACTGTCATAACTCCCTCTTCTTTTCTTTTTCTAAAAGTTCTATTTCTTTTAATTAAAAATATATTTAGTTATATATTTTTGACTGTGCTGGGTCTTAGTTCCTGTGCGGGTTTCTCTCTAGGCAGTGAGCCGGGGTCACTCTAGTTATAGTGAGTGGGCTTCTCATTGCAGTGGCTTCTCTTGTTGCAGAGAATGGGCTCTAGAGTGCGCGGCTTCAGTAGTTGCAGCTCTCAGCCTCTAGAGCACAGGCTCAGAGGTTGTGGTGAACAGGCTTAGTCACACCGATGCATGTGGGATCTTCCCAGATCAAGGCTCGAACCCGTGTCCCCTGCATTGGCAGGTGGATTCTTTACAACTGAGCCACCAGGGAAGCCCTAAATTTTTAAATTTTTTTTGCCACACCACAAGGCTTGTGGGATCTTAGTTCCCCAGACAGCAAGCGCGGAGTCCTAACCACTGGATTCCCTGGAGTGTGTCCAAGTTCATGATGATTGTATCCCCAGGGCCTGGCACATAGTTGAATACATAGTTGGGATTTGGTAAATATTTGTTGAGTAGTTGCATTAGAGAATGCCTTTGATGAAGTACTGTCTGTCCTCCCTACTAGAGTGTCAGCACCACACAGAGCAAGTCTGTTTCCTTTGTTCACCGTATTTTCACATAGTCGATGGAGTAACTTGCCTCCATCATGGTCCCCAAATGATCTCTGCCCTCTAGTATTCACACCCTTGTATAATCCCCTCCCGCAATGAACAGAGCTGGCCAGTACCTGGCCAATAGCATACTGGTGAGAATGCGTGACTTTCAAAGAAGCTCTGAGGATCACTTGCTCTGGGGTATGCCAGTCGGTATGTCATGAAGACACTCTAGCAGGTTTGTGGATAGTCCCAGAGGGAGAGGAATTGAGGTCCCCAGCTATCGGCCAACATCAACTCGCCAGCCACGTGAGTGAGTCATTTTGGAAGGAGATCTGCCCCCAGCCCAAGCCATCAGAAAGTTGTAGCCCCAGCTACCATCTGACTTCGTCCTTATGAAAACCCTTGAGCCAGAACTGCCTCACCAAACTGCTCCTGAATTCCTGATTCACAGAAACTCTAAGAGATAACAGATATGTACTGTTGTTGTAAGTTCTTAAATGTTTATATAATTTGTTCCATAACCATAACCAACACAGTAGGTATTGCTAGCCTCTTCTGAATCCCAGAGTCATATTGCAAAAGGGGAAGAAGTATCTATCTCTGAGGTTCATAGAAAATGTACCTCACTGGGCAAGGTCATAGAACATGTGTGTGCGTGTGACTATGTGCTACATTGCTTCAGTTGTGTCTCTTTGAGACCCAGTGGACAGCAGCCTGCCAAGCTCCTCTGTCCATGGGAGTCTCCAGGCAATAATACTGGAGTGGGTTGCCATGCCTTCCTCCAAGGGATTTTTCCCGACCCAGGGATTGATCCTATGTCTCTTATGTCTCCTGCATTGGCAGGCAGGTTCTTTACCACTAGGTCAGAGAACTTAGTAAGAACTTAGTAAGAGCTTAATGTACCACCAGAAGTATAACTTCCTGAGGAAGTATGTGGGCCTGGGTTTGAATCCCAGGCTTTGGGCCACTAATACTTACCTTGGCTGGATCTCATACTCCTCAGCTATGAAATGGGAATATTAAAGAATGTATCTACTCTTCCAAGGGTTAGAGAAATAATCCACATAAAGCCTGTTTAAGCTCCATGAAAGGGCAGATACTGTTTTTTCTTTTTGACTGTTCTATCCCTAGCACAAAGATTGGTGGTTGACAATTTATTAATAAATATTTGTAGAATGAGCAATAAAAAGGCACTTTGCCTAAGTACACATTAGCTATTACTAGCCTATAAGGTCCTACATGGGGCTTTCTAGGTGGCTCAGTGCTAAAGAATCCGCCTGCCAATGCATGAGACATAGGTTCAATTCTTGGGTTGGGAAGATCCCCTGGAGAAGGAAATGGCAACCCACTTCAGCATTCTTGACTAGAAAATCCCATGGACAGAGGAGACTAGTAGGTTACATTCCTTGGGGTTGCAAAGAGTCAGACACAACTTAGTGGTTGGTGGTGGTGGTTTAGTCGCTAAGTCATGTCCCACTCTGTGACCCCATGGACTGTAACCTACCAGGCTTCTCTGTCCATGGGATTCTCTAGGCAAGAATACTGGAGTGGGTTGCCGTTTCCTTTTCCAGGGGATCTTCCTGACCCAGGAATCAAACCCTAGTCTCCTGCATTGCAGGCAGAAATGACTAAACAAAAAAGGTCCTAGTGATTTCCCACCTGCTTCATTTTATGATTTAATCTTGTGCCATTTGCCACCCTCTCACTCTGCTCCATCTGTCCTCCCTTCTCCATAGCTCCTCAAATATGTCACATGTGCCAGCTTCAGGGCTTTTGCACCTGCTGGCCCCACCACCCCAAGAAATACTCCATCTCCCAGTTATCTACATAGCTTGTTATTGCTGCTCCTTCAGCTCTCTGCTCAATGTCACCTTTTCTGAGAGATCTTCTCTGGCCACTCCTGTCACCCTCTAGTCCCATATCTTGTTTTACTTTTCTCCAAAACATTTACTGAGGGCTTGACTCCCCCGCCCCCCCCCAACCCATTTCCCCTCTTTGGGCTCTCTTCAATAGAATGTAAACTCCATGAGGTCAGGGCTTTGTCTATTTTACTCGCCACTCTCACAAGGCTCGCGTTGCCAGGACTCAGCAGATTTCATTATATTTGCTGAATTTACAGCCACATAAACGACCACCTGGCTTTCCTGGTGGCTCAGACGGTAAAGCGTCTGCCTGCAATGTGGGAGACCCGGGTCGGGAAGATCCTCTGGAGAAGGAAATGGCATCCCACTGCTGTACCCTTGCCTTTCCAGGGACGGAGGAGCCTGGTATGCTTCGGTCCATGGGGTCGCAAAGAGTCGGACACGATTGAGCGACTTCACTTTCCTTTCCTTTCCAAACGACCACCTGGGTAGTCCCGTGGGGCTAAAAGCCTCGGGGATTTTTGGCCAGGATTGGCCACAGACTCCGTCACGTGACTGGCTGTGTCCCGCCCGCCTTGGAGGCTAAGGAGGTCCACGTGGTTTCGACTCCAGGGGCGGGGTGGGGGGTGGGGCGCCCGGAGAAGGTACTGCGCAGGCGCAGTCCGTGGCGCAGGCGCAAACGCCTCCCGGGCGCGCGGCCGGCGGCGGTTGGCGGCGTGTGGGGCCGGCTGGCGGTTGCCGGGAGCCGGAGCAGAGCTCAGGCAGCTAGAGCCGGCGCCATGGTGGAGAAGGAGGAGGCGGGCGGCGGTATCAGCGAGGAGGAGGCGGCGCAGTATGACCGGCAGATCCGTCTTTGGGGATTGGAGGCCCAGAAACGGTCTGGGCTGGTGGGGCTTGGAGGGGGGCGGGGGAGTTGAGGATCTGCAGGGGGCGTCTGGCCTGAGGCGTTGGCGGCCTTCTGGGAGCCGGACGGTTTCATTTGAAAAGAGGAGGCGGGAATCGTGTCAGGCGTGGGCGCCCTCCTGAGAGGGCTGGAGGGGTAGAGTTGGTCTGCTTCCTCAGAATTTTTGGGAAGCAGGAACGTCCCAGGTGGTGGGAGGGTCGTTCCGAGGGTTGGCGGCCTCTCGAAGGGGAGGTTTAGGGACTCGACGCCCGAAGGGAGTGATGGTGGGGTTTGTATCGGGGTTGCGGACTTAGGGAATTGGGGGGAGCAATGTCTGGAAACGGTGAAGTGGGGGCGCATAGTTGATTCATTCATAGGTAGCAGGAACCTCGTCTCGTCTGGACGCTGCGGGAGACTGGCGAGCCAAACAGATGCGAACTTGCATTCATCCTTGTGGCCTCTAAGTGGTGGGCCAGTCTGAAAGAATGAGGGTTGTTTTGTTTGTTTGTTTTTATTTTGCTTTTTGAGGAATTTTGGAGCACTTTATTTCAAGTGGGCATCCCGAGAGGCTCAGCGGGTCTCGGGGCGCTGGAGGTACCTGAAGATACCTGAAGTACCTGCTTATGTGTAGATTTGGGGATGCCTCCAGAGAGGACAGGATTGGGCATGCCTTGGTCTTGGGCGAGTAGTTTTCAAGAGGGGATGAAGTCTTTCAAAGAGGTGACGAATTTGATCAGATATTTATTGAGCACCTGCCACAGACACCGTTGTAAGCACTAAGCGGGTGTCAGTGAACTAACTCGGCAGACTCCTTGCCCAGGTGGAGACTACATTCTTGTGAGGAAGGCAGTAAACCTAAAGAAACAGCAAAATATTGGGCAATGCAAGAGCCAGGGAGAAAAAATAAAGCGGGAAAAGAGGATCAACAAAGGATGATGAGGTGGAAGAGCTATTTTTAAAATTTTTTTATTTTTGGCTGTGCTGGGTCTCCCTTGCTCTGTGGGCTTCTCATTGTGGCGACTTTTCTTGTTGCAGAGCGGTGCTTCTAGGGTTCTCAGGCTTCAGCAGTTGTGTCTCCTGGACTCTAGACTTAGGGCTTAGTGGTGGCGCACAGACTTAGTTGCGCTGTGGCATGTAGAATCTTTCCGGATCAGGGATCGAATCCATGTCTCCTTCATTGGTAGGCAGATTCTTTACCACTGAGCCACCAGGGAAACTGTTGTTGTTGGTTTTTTTTTCTTCTTTTGTTTTACTGGAGTATAGTTGCTTTACAGTGTTGTGTTAGTGGGAGAGCTGCTTTGATAGGGTGGCCAGGGGAGTTATCTGAGAGGTAACACTGAGCCTCAGTTCTGTATGCAAGGAAAGAGACAAAGAGCCGGGTGGTCATCTCGAAGGACCTTCAAAGCGCAGAGAACAGCAAAATCCTGGAGGCCAGAGCGTGCTTGGCAAAATAGAGCAACAGAAGCGGCTGGAACCAAATCAGGAGAAGCTTTTTAGTACTAAGTGTTGAGGAACCTGTTGGAGAGTTTTGAGCAGAGGAGTAGTATGATCTGCTTTGTGTTCAAAAAGGACCACTCTTCTCTGTTCAAGTGTGCAGAAGTGGGAAGAAGGATTCTGTTTAGGTTGCTGCGGTAATCCCCTTGAGACGGAAGTAGTGACGGCTTGGAACTCTAGAGAAGGGGTCAAATATAGATTCTTATAATTTGAAGGTAGAGGGGACAGGCTTTGCTGAAGGATTCAATGTGTGGCGTGTGAAACGCAGAATTCAAGGATGCCTCCAAAGTTTTTTGGCCTAAGCAAGTGGAAAGATAGAAGTGCCTTTACTGAGTGAGGTGGGGAAACTGGAGGTGTGGTGGGAAGAATTGGGAGTTCGTTTTTGGACTTAGGTTTTAGCTGTCTATTAGACATACAAGTAGCAATATGAGAGTGGTTGAGTTCAATGATGAGGTCTGGGTGATGGGGACTGGTTATGTGATGTGAGGGAGTATAGAGTGGAGAATTACTTGATTGAAGGATTGGGTAGGCAGGCAGGTCAAGAGAATTTAGTTTGAGGGGTGAGAGCTTCTAGAATTTTTTGGTGAGAGCGTGTGTGTGTGGGGGGTGAGGTGGGGGTTTCTTCAGACTCATTTTGGAATCTTCTGTGATTGTGGAGGAGGGTACATCATGAGGTATTAGTAAGGATTGGTCTGAGGGTTGGAAGCACCTGAAGTAGACGATTGAAAATTAGATAACGAGAATGGGCCTGAAGACATAGGTGAGGTGGACTGAACTTAGGGTCTGCTGATTGAAGGATTGAAGTGTTAGAAGGTCCAAAAGAATTGGGACGCGAATCTTAGGTGTTCTGGAAGGGTTGATCCAAGGGGTTGGGAACAGTAGGTAGATCTTATTTGAAGTGATGTAGTGTTGGTAAGGATTAAACTAGAATTATTGAGGGAGCTGTCAGAGGCTTAGGAACCAATGATTTATCTAAGGAACAATAAAGGATGGATGGGGGCTCTTAAGGGAGAGAAGACCTAAGGGGCAAATGAGAGTCAGGGTAAGGAATTCTTGGGAGGTTGGAGTTATTCTGAGGAAGTGGAGATGTACTGAACTCAGTGGAGAACCTGAAAAGGATTGGCTGAGGGTCCTGGGGGAAGGAAGGAGTTACCTATCATTTGAAAGCTATAGATTTGTAGACAGTCTTACAGAGTTGATAAAATGCTCTTGAGTCTCATAGCAGCTCTTTGGAGAAGGAAGGCAGTGGTTTCCTCCTCTGTTCAGAAAGGAAGGAAGCACCACAAAGCAAAGTGACTTGTCTCTAAGGGAACTCCAGGTGGGATAGGAGAGCTTCGGAGACTGGAGTAACTTTGTGAGATAGAAAGCAGCCTGGGAATCGACACCTTCATTCTGGCTACAGGTTTGCCTCTGACTTTGTGTCATGTTGGACCAGGGTTGTCAGAGAATTGTAAGGGAGAGAAATCATAATAAAAATGCCTTTTCAGGGAACATACAGTCTGGAGGCTAAAAACTCGGGTGTATCTCTCATACAGTGTTTTAATTTTTTTGAAATTAGTTGCCAGCATTAAAAATTCTAAAATTTTGGCCAAATTTGGGACAATTTGAGCATGGAAAGAATAAAATCGACCTCACTTAGAAATATTTAATAATGTATCTTCTGATGTGATGAAATAAGAACCTCAATGCATCATCTTTGATGTTTTCCTACCAAATATCTTTTACCCTAATCATATTTTTAGAGAACAGGGAAACAGGTTAAAGGACACTATTGAGGTAATGATGAGATGTCCAGCATGTGGGACATTTTACAAGACAGCTGCTGGTTCTCTTCCAGAAGTCAGTGTCATGGAAAAAGCAAGCAGTGGGACTGTTCTCAATTAAGAGTAAAGTGGTGGAGCCAAATGCAAGGTGTGACCCTAATTGGATCCTGGTTCAAAAAGAAAACTTCTCTAAAAAACATCTTTTAGACAATACGGGAATTATTTTGAGTATTCAGTCCTGTTAGACAATTTGGGGAATTATTTTCTAGATGTGCTAGTAGCGTGGTTATGAAGGGGAACATCATATTTTTGGAGCTGCAAGCTAGAGGTGTGAAGTGCTGTCTTGTCAGCACATGGGTAAAGCCAACAGGGCAAAACGTTAACTCTATTTTTCTGTATGTTGGAATTTTTTAATGAGAGGTTGGGAAAATATTTGTCTCCCAACCACTCCCCACGCTCTCCACATACGGGTATGTCACAGTTTCTGATTTCTGTCTTTTGAAACGTAGTTAAAGTCAGACAGACAATAAGGTCAGACATCCTTATCGGTTGGATCGAAGTGGAGGCTGCCTGTCTTACAGAGAGCTTATGTGACCATCGTCTCCATCAGTTCTGCTTCAATCACTGATGGCACTGCCCGGCCCCTCTAAGCTTGTGAGTTTGCAGTTCTTGGTGTGTGCCCAGCCCATGTTGTAGTTGAGGTTGAGGTTCAGGGAAGGGAGCCAGCTCTCCCAAGTTCATGCACCAAGTAAATAGAAGAAGTGGGACTTCTGTCTAAGCTGGTAACTTTAGGTTCACTGCCATTTCCATGATAGCTGTTTTGCCACCCTGGGGGCTCATTCTTTCAACTAAAGTAACATAAAGGAGAGCGTTGAAGCTGGCAGCCCTGGTTGTTCTCAGACCGTGTGCTTCAGTAGTCTTTGCACTGCGTTTCACGCCAGAGGCCCATCTAATGTTTCTTCTTCCACTCAGCGGTCATTTATCCCCTGTCTCAGGGTGAGGAAGGAGGGTGCCTGGGAAGAGAGAAGTAGACGATAAGCTCTGTGAGGGTAGGCGCTTTGAAATGTCCGATAATTGAGATGTGGGTTTTGACTGGTCGCTGTGAAATCCCCAGTGCTTTGTTGAGTGGGTGGAATGGTTGTACACTGCAAAGACCTGGAAAGTCCAGAAATCTGGGTTCAGTTCCTTGGCCTTAGGTCCCACATGTGCACAAAGGAGGGGTGAGTATGACTAAATCTTTAAGGACTTCAAGTTGAAGTTTTAACCTTACAGGATTCGGACTCCCCAAAGCTTCGCTGTTTTGAAACACTCATTATTCTGCACAGCTGCTGTTGAGACAGCGCTTCAGCTGGTTCCATGGGCACCTAGTTGTCATGAAAGTGACTGAGCCTGTACTGGAGGCCAGTCCTGGTGGCTTCAGATAAGGATTCATTTTCTAGTGGTTAATAGTTGAGTTTGAATCCAGAACTTCTTAGTTATATAACCTGGGGTACATTTCTTAACTTCTCTGTGCTTCAGCTTTCTCACTTATCAAATGAAAATAACAGAATTTACGTTATAAGATTTTTGAGAAAGATGGGACTTCCCTGGTGGGCCAGTGGTTAGGTCTCCTGGCTTTCACTGTGGAGGACCTGGGGTCAGTCCCCGGTTGGGGAACTAAAATCCCACATGCCGTGCAGTGCGGCCAAATTTTAATTGAGAAAGAAATGAGATGAAGCACGAAGAATCCATGCACAGAAAGCATTCAGTGAATTCTAACTACCATTATTTGACAAATATAAGTTACAGTAACAAAAGACAAGGAACTAAATAGGAAATGGGTTGTGATAAATAAGATACAGCAGGTGTCAGTGGGATACGAGGAAACTCCAGAAGGACGAGCTAGACTGTGGGAGGAGCAGGTTTGCCCAAGCAGATTGAGGTGGGGAACAGTCTTAAGTTGTATCTTAGATTCTGACAAGACATTTGAGTAAGTATAATGAATAGGCAGGAGGACTGAGCAAGATCATAGATTTAAGTGACAAATACTGTACTGTCGGCCTTCCCTGGTGTCTCAGCAGTAAGAATCCACCTGCCAATGCAGGAAATGCAGGAGACTTGAGTTCTGTCGCTGGGTCGGGAATGTCCCCTGGAGGAGGGCATGGCAACCCACTCCGGTGTTCTTGCCTGGGAAGTCCCATGGACAGAGGAGCCTGGCATGGGGTCACAAAGAGTTGTATATGACTTAGCAACTAAACAACAGCAGCAACTGTACTGTTAAGTGAAAAAAAGAAGTATTTTTAGAAGCAGAAAATGGTCAAATCTGCCAAGTGGTCCCATCATTTATCTGGTTGCACTGACCAGAAACCTAGGAGCTCTTTATTCATCTCTCTCCTCTCTGTCTTCCATCCAGTCTACTGGGAAGTCCTCAGGGCTCTGCTTCAAGGTTTATCTCTCTCTCTCTCTTTTTTTTTTAGTAAACTTTTATGTCTTTATTTTTATAATAACTGATACAAATAGGAATTTGAACATTTTGATAAGAATGGATTAATGTGACTGTCCTGGGGCACATGCCAAGTGCTGAAGGCAGGAGTGGATGTCCCATCACCATTCTTTTTTTTTTTCCCTTGGTTTTTATTTATTTTTTTTTTAAATTCCAAAGGATTTTATTGTTTATGTTTTTAGTGGTTTTTGCCATACATTGACATGAATCAGCCGTGGATTTACATGCGCAAGTTTTATCTCATCTGCCTTTTTTCATTATACCCATCATCTCAAATCACTTCCACAGTTCCTCCTTGGTCTCCATGTTCCACTCTTGATTCCTTATAATCCATTCTCCACTTAGTAGTCAAACTGATTTAAATGAAAAACAAACAAGCAAACCTCTTAACATTCCTTCTCAAAGCCTTCCCAGTGATTTTCCGAGTGCCCACATCTTTTAAGTCTTTCTTGCCCTGCCTCTCTCCTTGCCTGCATCTCCTGGCTTGCTCCATTCAAGCTGTCCGTCCTTGAACCTCTCTGTTCCTTAGATATGCTAAAGTTCTGCCTGTCCTTGGGGACTGTGTGTTTGCACTACTGGAAATAATCCTATACAAGATTTTTGCATTAGACTCTCAATAAACGTGGTTTGAATGTGAATTTGGTAGACTTCAGAATTTTTAATCATGAGTGAAATTCATTGGCTTGACTTACTTTGCAGTATGTCTTGTGAATTCAAATTGTGGTATAAAGATTGGTTCCTTCCTTCCCAGAAATTTAAAAGGTATTTCTATGGCAGAAGTTAGAGGGGAGTGAATCCACAAATATTTATTTAGAACCTACTTTATCCTCTTTAGAAAAGACCCTTGTGCTTGGAAAGATTGAAGGCAGAGGGAGAAGGGGATGACAGAGGACGAGTTGGTTGGATGGCAACCAACTCAGTGGACACGAGTTTGAGCAAGCTCTGGGAGATGGTGAAGGATAGGGAAGCCTGGAGTGCTGCAGTCCATGGGGTCACAAAGTCAGACACGACTGAACAACGGTATGCAAGGCAGCATGGGGGAGACGTTGAGAGAGGGAAAGAAAAGCACAGATCTCGGTTAAAACTGAATTTGGATCCCCAGTGCTGGGCACCCGTTAGCTGTGAGAGCTTGGACATCTTTGCTGAACCTCAGTTTTCTCCTTTCTCAAGGTAGGCATGAATCCTTTCCTATGGAAACATAATGGCCCATGCTGGGGCCCATGGAGCCACCTTGCCTTTTAGGGAGAGAAACTGTATGCAACATTTAGAGTGTGTGTGCTTTCTGAGAGAGAAAGATGGTGAACCATAATCAAGGTTTCAGTGAGGCACTGTATGTACATATCTAGCTCAGTGCCTCGTACCCTGTGAGCCCTCTGTGGATAGTAACTACTGTTATTGTTAGATAAACTGTACACAATATGTCATGATGTGACTTTACGTTTATTTGCTGTAGAGAGGTGTATAACCTTATAGATTTTTTTCCCAAGATTTTCTTACGTGGACTGTTTTTAAAGTCTTTATTGAATTTTTTACAATATTGTTGCTCTTTTATGTTTTGGTGTTTTTTTTTTTTTTAATGTTTTGATTTTTGGCCCCAAGTCACATGGACTCTTAGCCCTCAGACCAGAAATTGAACCTGCACCTCCTGTTTTGGAAGTGTGGAGTCTTAACCACTGGACCACTAGGGAAGTCCTGAGAGGCATATAACTTTACAAGCATACTCTGGAGCAGTAATGCACAAGTTGATATCTGCTTTGCTAAGATCCCACTTGCCTCGCCGCGGCATGGCCAAAAAAAACCACCCCCAAAACACAGTTTTTGAATGCCAAGCACTGTTCTAAACAACTTATGTGTATTAATCCTGCAAGGTCAGTAGTAGTATTAGTCTCATTTTACAGATAAAGGAAGCTGAGAGTGGCAGACAAAATAATGCCTGTTGAGTAGCTGTTTTATCTTCAGCAAGGTCCCTGAGAACTCCATGCCTCAATGGGTTAGTTTCCTGTTGGCAGCTGTAATGATTACCACAAATTTAGTGGCTTACAACAGCCCAAATTCTGGAGGTCAGAAGTTTGGAATCTGTTTCCCTGGGCTAAATGAAAATCAAGGTGTTGGCAGGGCTGTGCTTTCTATGGAGGCTCTGGGAAGAATTTGTTTGCTTGATTTTTCTAATGTCTGGAAGTCACCTGCATTTCTTGACTTGTGGCTCCTTCCTTCATCTCTATAGCATCTTCAGGCCTCTCTTCTCTGAGCAAAGCCCCTGCTTTTGTCATCATCTCACCACCTCAGACCCTTCTGTCTCCCTCTCTAAAGGACCCTTGTGATTATTTGGACCCACCTGGAAAATCCAGGATAATTACCTCTGCTCCCCCACCCCCAATGCTTAATTTGATCACACCGGCAAAATTCCTTTTGTCACATTATGTAATTTATTCATGGACCCCAGGAATTAGGGGCATGGACGTGACGATGGCAGGGCAGCATTGTTTTGTCTGTTACTCTCAGCTTCCTTTATCTGTAAAATGAGACTAATAATGTTGTAGCCACGCGTTCTAGGAAATAAACTCACTGAGAAGGACAATGCAGATAGTGGAGTGCAGTTTATTTATTTATTTATTTTAGGAGTGCAGTGTATTATACCTGTGGGCCCAAGGCAAAGTCAGAGTCTCCTCTTAGCCAAGGACCTGGCCAGTTTTAGTGAAAACCTTATATACCCTAAGTGTATGTGCCCAAAGCCACCTCCCCAAATTCCCTGAAACTAGTTTGAACAAAGGAAAAGAAAGATACAATCAAAGTTAACCCATGATTCGTATGCTTTAAGCCTAGGTAGTTAGCAGTGGAGAGTTAGCAACAGGCCTGTGGTCATACCCCAATAAGTGTAGTAGAATTTATGATTCTATTTGGTTACACAGATAATTAGGGTATTCTTTTAGGAGATGAGAGTCTAGATACGAGCCCTAGGGCTCTTCCATGCCTGGGGTCTGGTTTTCCATTGGTATGGTTTCCATAGATACTGGGCATAGAGCTCAAAGTCCACAGTCTGGCCCAGGATGGAGTCCTGCTTTCAAGATGGAGCCTGTTCTGTGTTTCCTCCTTCAATAATACTACAACCTTGCAGAGTTAATACACATGAGTTGCTTAGAACAGTGCTTGGCATTCAAAAACTGTTTTTGGGTGGTTTTTTTGGCTGTGCCATGGCGAGGCATGTGGGATCTTCGTTCTCTGACCAGGGATCAAACCCATGCCCCCTGCATTGGAAGTGTGGGTTCTTAACCACTGAACTGCCAGGGAAGTTCCTCAGCAACTGTTCGCTAAGTGTTAACCACTGTTACTTCATTCTGTTTATGACTGCCTCACGGGCTTCCCTGCTAAATCCACCTGCAATGCGTGAGGCCCAAGTTCAGTTCCCGGGCCGAGCAGACCCTCTGGAGAAGGGAACGGCTGCCCGCTCCAGTATTCTGGCCTGGAGAATTCCATGGATAGAGGAGCCTGGCGGGCTACAGTCCATGGGTTCGCAAAGAGTTGGACACGACTGAATGACCCTTCACTTTGTTTTCCATAGCAGGTGCGCACCAGGACGCCGTGGCCTCTGAGCTCACCATCTCAATCACTCTTACCTTATTGTTGCCCTTCTCTATTAGCTAGTTCTGTCAGTTACTTTTAGCTGTGTAACCACTGTGTAAGCAGCTAGTTCATCTCTTAGTCCCTGTTTTCTCAGCTACAGAATAGGGATAATAAGGTACCAGCTCCTGAGATCCTCATGAGGGTTAAATGACATAATACACGTGAAGAATTTAGAACAATGGTTGGCAGGTGGTGTGAGTGTTCACTGAGTGTTAACTATTCTTTGTTGTTTTTTTTCTTTTTTTTTTTTGCGCTGTTTTGCCATCTATCAGGTTTATATAATTCTGCTGGGATTTCTTTTGCTGTATCTGTAACACTTACTGGATTAACAGTGTAATATATTTCCAAGCACAATCGTAGATGCTAGAGATACTGTAGTTTCCAAAGCTTGCTTACATTCTAATGGAGGAGTGAGCAGTGAACATATGAACAAATAGCATAACTCCAGATCTGAACCTGTTTTGGATGAGGTGGCCAGTGTGGACCTCTCTAAGATGGAAACAGTTGAACTGAGACCTGAAGAACAGGTCATGTGATGAGGTAGGGGAAGAAGCAGAGAGAAGAGCTAATGCCAGAATCCAGCAGAGGGAACCGACGTGGCGGCGCTTTCTAGGATCAAGAACGGCCAGCCGGGCTGTAGGCGATTACCAAGGGCCAGAGTAGGATGAGATGGCAGGGCTGGCAGTACCAAGCTTGCCTGGGAACCATTGAAGGGACTGAGCAGGAGAGTGGTATGATCTGGTGTCGGAGCTCTCTCTTCCTGAGATGGGGACAGTGGCTTGTCGGGGGCAGGGATGGGAGCAGGGAGGCTGGTTTTACCAGTGAGAAACGGAGGCCAGGGTAGGGTGGTGGCCGATGCTGCTGCGAACATCAGTGTGCCTGGTTTTGGCCCACCTGAGTATTTCTGTAGGCTTGATTCCCAGAAGGGAATTGCTGCCTTAGAGTGAGTAATGAGAGCCGACGTTCTTTAAGTGCTGACTATGTGCCAGGTACTATTTTAAGTGCTTTTCATGTAATTGAGCCAGAAATAAGCAGTCCTCTCAGGGCCCTAGAATGGTTAAGGATTAAAAACATACTGTGATATTCAGTGTTGTTGGCAGTTGAATAAAAAAAACCTCGCAAGCAGTCAGAGTCCATGGAGCTCTATAGGATGGTGGGATCCTGGAGAGGCTGTGGGCTCCATGGGATTTCTGTCAGAGGCGTTTGTGTGGAGCAGGTGCTTGAAGAGTTCAGAGGGGACACTCTCCTAAGTCGGTTGTGATAAGGACTTCTTAAGGAAATGGTGTCTGAGTTGGGGTTTGAAGTCTGGAGGAAAGGCTTGACGAGGCTGAGGGAGGAAGACAGGGTGCGCGAGTCAGCCGTGTGCAGTGCTGTGATTTAAAGTCTGCAGGTGGGGAGCTGAAGGCAGGTTTGGGAGGAAGCTGGTAGTAGTGGAAGATAAGGTGGCGGAAATGGGAGAGAGCCAAGACTGAATGGATTTAAATGCCAGCTTAAATTTTTTTTCTCCGTCAGATTTTTTTTTTTTTTTTAATCAGAACCAAATCGATCACTGATCCTTTTTGTAAGTAAGGCAGTGGAGATTGAAGAGATGTTCAGGTAACTTTTACTCAGCATCTGGTAGTTGGCTGGGCCTACATTAGGTGGTTTTGCACACATTTGACCAGGTCTTCGAGGAGATTTAATGACATAAAGTCAGAATGGGTATCTCCTTTTACAGATGAATGGAATGAGGTTCAGAGAGATGGGTCAGTTTGCTTGGGTCATCAGTTAGGAAGTGGCAGAGCCAGAATTCAAACCCAAGTCTTCACCCTGAAGGGCATTGGTGCTGGGCCCTGCCTGTTGCTGAAGGAACAGCAAGGAGAACAGAGCCTGAGAAGTTAGTGGGTTTGGAGGTATAGATTTCCCAGAAGCAAGCAGGGCCAGTCTAGCTATATCCTTGGCGTAATGGAGCAGTCAAACCAGAAAAGACCATCACTTAGACTAGGAGGGACCATGGAACCTGGGATTCCAGGTGCAGCAGTGTCGGGCCAGATGAAGGGAGATGAAGGACAGTGACAGCAGAGACCTGGAAGGTACAGCTGAAAAATGCATGGCTGCTCAGCCTGTCTGTTGTCAAAGGTTTGATCTGTGTACAATATCCTCTTTGGAAGCATTGCTTATTTATTATCTGTGTTGTTTCTGGAGGGATTGGAGTGCCTCTGGAAAGACGCATAGCCTCTTTCCTCCTTCCCTCTGCTGGTGTGATGCTCTCAACCTTTGATAAGAGACCCCCCTCACTGCTAGCATCTGTGTTATTTATCTTGCTTGTATGTCATAAGCCCTTTGCCCAATTACTCTGGTTAAGTGGAATTGTTGCTTGAAAGGCTCCTCTCTGCTCGGGTGTGGTTGGTAGTGGCAGGGCAGTGTAGAAAACCAATAATGAACAAGCTGGGAACTGGGCATATGCCTCTGAGGGAAATATTGTCAGTGTTCTTTCCCTCCTCCCGATTTTACCCTTTGATCATACCATTGAAGGAAATCCCAAATCTGCTAGCATCAAGAATCAGTGCAGTACTTCATTTTATCAGCCCTCATTCCCATTCAAGATTTCTAGCCTGATGACATGCAAGTGTCCATAATTATTAGAACCATTTTTGGAAAAGAATTTCTGCATGTTCTCCCTAGTAGTGGTACTATGTGAGAATGGGACTCATTTCCTAAACTAGGAGCAGACTCATTGGCCAGCAGACCCTGAATTTATATGAGACTGTTCTTAGTTCTTACTCATCCTTGTCAGTGTGAATAAAATAGATTTGCTGCAGAAATATTAATGGGTTTGATTATAAGGTGCTAAGACCTGTAAGACCCTGATGGGATTTTTCATGATGCAAACTCTTTATTTCCTTTTTCCAATTGGAAAAATTCTGATTCTGAAACACTTTTGGTTCAGGCATTTCACATAAGGGATTGTGGACCTCTGCTGCTTTCTGCTGACCTCGGAGTTAAGTCCAGATTTCTGGGATATAGCCCAGCCTCTGATTACTTTCTTTTTAAGCTTCCTCTTCTGTCACCCTACAGACTTAGAATGATATAAACACTTCCCAGATGCACCCTCTTTCATGCCACCTTGTGTGTGATAGCTTAAATAGTGCCCCTTCTCACCTTCTCTTTTGCTGTCACACTAGTCCAAGCCGTCATCCTCTCAACTGTGACACTCTTCTAACCCCGCCACCTACCCCACCCCATGACTTTCCATCTTGTATAAAGTCCAGCGTCCTGACAGTGCCTTTGTAAGAGCCTTCATGATGTGGCCCCTGGTTCTCTCTGCAGCCTCATCTGTCATTCTTCCTTTGGCTCTCTGCTGTTTAGCCTCTCTCTCTGCCTTCCTGTTCCTGGAACAGGCCACGCATTTCTCTTTCGCACTTGGCTGTTTTTGGCCGTTGTCTCTCCCTGGCACGTTTTTCTCCCAAATACTACCTGTGTGCTTGTCCTTCATTTCATTTTAATTTTTGCTCAGTACCTCTGTGGAATGGCCTTCATGATCAGGCTGACAAAAGTAGCATGGTCCATAACTGATCCACATCACGCTTGATTTTCATCACTTTTTGACATGTTATGTGTCTCTCTTTGTCCGTCTCTACAAAATACAAGCTCTGAGAGGGCAGGGATTGTGTCTGTTTCTTCACTGCTGTATTTCCATACCTTAGAGGGGTGCTTGGCATTGTAGGTGCTCCATAAACAGTTGTTGAATAAGTTGTTCTCTGCGGGATAGAGTGGAGCCTGTCTCTTTTCTAAGATCTGAGGTCTTGGTGCTTAAGTTCATTCAATGAAAACCAAGGTTACTTCCCTGTCTTTGTCTTGTTTTGTTCTTCAGTGATGCGATGTACTTCCACTGTTCTCTCTCATCCTGTTAACAATGTCTGCCTTTTAGGCTGCGGGCCTCTCGGGTGCTTCTTGTCGGCATGAAGGGACTCGGGGCTGAAATCGCCAAGAATCTCATCCTGGCTGGAGTGAAAGGACTGACCATGCTGGATCACGAGCAGGTGAGATGCGCTGTCACCATATCGCTGTCTTTCACAGTCTCCACCCCTCAGTATAAACACATGGAGATTGCGTGTGTTCCTGCTTGCCCCTTCAGGGCTGTGAAAGAGGAGGGCTGGCGTTAATGACACTGTAGCCATGGAGACTGAGTGCCAACGCAGGATTTGAATTCACCTGCACCATGTCACGAGGTCCGCCAGTGGAGACTCCCATCTCCTCTCTGAGCTTGCTTGTCTGTAAAGTGGAGTTACCATCTCCCTTGAAGGGTGATTGGCACCACAGTGCCCCCTAGTGGCAGGAACACCTCGCCCAGAAGAATTGTCTTGGGTAGAGAGGGTGATAGTGAAGGACAGGGAAGCCTGGTGTGCTGCAGTCCCCTGGGGTTGCAGAGAGTTGGACACAACTGAGCAACTGAACAAGAGAGGGTAAGAATGGAGACCCAGGGAAGGATGGTTCCAAAACTTGGAGGTCCTTGGTGTGGAAAAACAAAGTGGCAGTGGGATGAGAGCGTCTTCATTTGGTTGTGTAATCTGAGCCTGGGGACCGAGGAGAGAACACTGAGGGCATGTGACCTGCTTCTTTCACCGCCTCAGCCTGGGGACGAATGCCACGCAGTGTCGGAGTCACCCCTTACCTCTGCAGTGCAAGGACTGGTGGTGCTTTCTGCTTGCCTTCCGCTGCAAGGCCTTGCTCCTCTCACTGGTTTTCAAAAGCCTAACACGTGGTTCTCAGTCCCATCTGTGCTGTGGAATATTCAGGTAGTTATTTAAGAATAAAAGTTCTCCGGGTGAGTCTAAAAGTCAGGGAGGGTTGAGAAGCACTGGCTTCATGTAACCTGGTCCCAGTCAGCTTACCCAGCCCGATGCCCATCTCATAAATTTCATAGTTCACGAGCACTCCTCAGTGGTTCTGCCTTTTGCTGTTTGCTTGAGCTTTTGTCCCTGACTACAGACATCCCGGGGAGAGAGTGCTGCATGATTCAAAAACTTCGGAATCATGCAGACTTGGGCTCATGTCACACCTTCTGAAGCTGGGCAACCTCCCAGAGACAGCTTGTACATCTGTAAAATGAAGATGTTCATTCCTGCCCCTTAGAGTTTTTCATTTCACTTAACATCAGCACACATCCAAGAACACCTGCTGGCCACCTTGGAGTATTCTAGGTAGGGGCAATAGAAAAATCCAAAAGAGGGACTTCCCTGGTGGTCTGGTGGTTAAGATCCTGGGTGCAGGTTCCATCCCTGGTCGGGGAACTAAGATCCCACATGCCATGTGGTGCAGGTAGGTGGGGGGAAGGGAGGGATACACGGGATTTGTTTCCCATTCTCAGTTTTTTTCCAGAAACCAGAGAAGGCTCCCTGACTCAGGTTGTGTCAGGGAGACATAAAAGGCTTCCCAGAGTGCTAAACTGAGTCTTAAAAAACAAGTAGAGAATTTTCAAGGTTGGAGGGGCTGTGTTTTAGGCAGGGGACATTAGCACAGCTTGGTAGAATCAAAAATAACAAGCAGTTTGGTATTTGTAGAGTGTGAAGCCCAAGGGATGGGGGTGAGGGTGCAGATTGCAGGTGAGGTCCAAGTCATGAAGGGCCCGCTGGTAGGCTCCGCTATAAGCCTTTGCTTACTTCCGCAGGTGGTGCGGAGTCAATGGAGAGTTTCAGATGGGCAAGGGGTGACCTGAGCTTTGGGCTTTGTGTAGACCACTGATACCGTGTAGACTGGATGGCACAAGGTATGGGACAGAAGACTACTTAGAAGGCTGCCTCAGTAGTTTAGGGGGAGTTGGAAAGAGTCTGAGGAATGCAGTGATGATAGAGATGGCGAGAAGCACCTAGAGGTGAGAGGTGCTTAGGTGGTAGGGTCGGGTGGATTCTGTGTGGGGAAGCAAGGAGTAACCACAGCCGCTGCCATGGACTGGAGGTGCTGCACACTGGGCCTAGAGCGGTAGGTGTAGTGTGTCATTTAGTCCT
Organism: Odocoileus virginianus; assembly: GCF_023699985.2. NCBI lineage: Eukaryota > Metazoa > Chordata > Mammalia > Artiodactyla > Cervidae > Odocoileus > Odocoileus virginianus. The sequence goes on along the minus strand of NC_069693.1, from coordinate 7,662,101 downwards.
CCAGATAATTCTCAGATGGAGGGATTATCATCCCTATTTTACACATAAGAAAACGGAAGGAAAGGAGGTGAAGCATGGCCCACCCAAGGTCACAGTAGTTAGTGAGAGCACCAGAACCCAGGCCCTGACTCCTGGCAGAGCCCACCTGCTTAGTCCTGTCACCTGGTGGCTGCTATCAAGGAAATGTCGAAGATACGAAGACCAGGTTTCTGGCTCTGGTGACTGGATGGGTGACTGGTGGGCTCATCAACAAAGACAACAAATGTAGGAATCACATGTGATTGGCCCCTGGGATCTACAGCAGGAAATGTCTGATGGACAGTTTAACGTAAGACTCAAATGGATCGGGAGGCAGTCTGTATCAGTAAAAGCAATTTGAGAAACAACAGTAGACTTTGGTAGATACTAAAAGTTATGGAGTTGGTTTATGGAGCTACATAGAGTAAAAAAATGAGTGATTCTGAAATGGAATCTTGAAGACAGCTGCCCATATAGAGGGCCCTTATGGAGACTGGGGTGTCCGGTGAGAGGGAAGGAGAACTGGGAGCTGAGAGGCCAAGGAGTAAGGCCCAGATGACCCAGGTAACCTCGGTAGAGTGTTGGGTAAGTCCATTGCTTCTAGTAAGGCCCTCGTTTTACATGGGATTTCTTCATATTTGCTCAAAATCATACATTTAAGTCCTTGAGCCAGAATTTGAGTCACAGATTTGAATCCAAGCTTAATTATTCCAGAAACCGCTATGATGTACAATCTGTCTGTGTTGTGAGATCCCGGGATGGGTCACGGGTACTGTTAGATAGCTGGCCTGAAGCGGGAGGAGGACCAGCCCCGTATACTTGGAGGAAGATCGTAGGGACAGTGTGTGCTGTGCATAGTTGACAGGAGAGCAGGATTTCCTTTACTGAGCCCAGGCTTGGTGAAGGTGGTGCAGTCATCCATGGAGGTGAATGATTAAGTTAGACGTTTGATGTGTGAAGAAATGCATTTTGAACAGTGGAATCTAATCCTACTTAGTGGCTATCAGGGGATTATATTATCTGTCTTTGAGGCTCTCTTCTGGTGATGTCCAGCCTTCCGAATGAAATTGTCCCTCTGTTCCAACCTCTGCTCATCTTGCCTCCTTTCTGAGCTTTAATTGAATTTAAGAGTTCGTTTCCAGCATTCTTAATTGTGTCTGATTTTTGCATCGGTTTGATTTGAAACCACTTGTAGGCAGGGACTGCATCTTTTAAGCAACTTATGTCTTTCTATGAATGCTTTGAGTTGGGCACATGGTAGGTATTTTTGGTCAATTCTTAGTATTCATGATTATGTCATTTTGTTGGCAGTTAAAAATTAAGAAAGCAAAAAAATAAGTATAGACTTTTTTCTTTAGAGTGAATTTTCATTATAAACACAAGGGGGTGCTCTTTAACCATCAATGCCCAGTTTAAAAAAGAAAAAAAAAGTTAAATGTCTGTTTTAAAGCCTCAGGAGGAAGGAGTATAGGGAATCTGCATTGGACAAATTCCTAAAGAAACAGTCATAATACAATTAGATGGTAGATATTTTAGTTACTCTTTAAAATGGAAAAGCTCTGGGGAACTTCCCCGGCGGTCCAGTAGTTATGACTTTGCTTTCCAATGCAGGGAGTTCAGTCCTTGGTCCAGAAGCTAAGATCCCACATGCTCTTAGCCAAAAAACCAAAACATAAAACAGGCTACACTGTAACAAATTCATTAAAGAATTAAAAAAATAAAATTGACAAGTTCATTTGTTATTTCCTGCCAAATTCAAATATTAAAAAAAAAATTCCTTCCCAGGTATCTCCAGAAGACCCCGGAGCCCAGTTCTTGATCCGTACTGGGTCTGTTGGCCGAAACAGGGCTGAAGCCTCTTTGGAGCGAGCACAGAATCTCAACCCCATGGTGGATGTGAAGGTGGACACTGAGAATATAGAAAAGAAACCGGAGTCGTTTTTCACCCAGTTTGATGCTGTAAGTTTCATAGAGAATGTAAAATCTGCTGTAGGAATTAAGCACTAGTTGTATGTATATTAGGTCCCCTGGGGTATTAGACTCTCAAATCTGAGCTTTTTCCCGATATAGTTTGTAGGCTGTTCTGTTCTTCGCTTTTAATATTGGGTGGGCCAAAAAGTTGGTTCGGGTTTTTCTGTACTATCTTAAGGAGAAACCTGAACCAGGTTTTTGGGCAACCCAAGCTGTTGCCCTAGTTGGGTGAATTCTTATATTACTTTAGTGCGTATATGCCTCATTAGTGTTTGGCCTTAGTTTACTGAGTGTGTGGGGTAGGCAGACCCAAGCTGTTGAATCTGCTTTAGGTGCTTGTGAGCTGCTGCCTTTTGGTTTCTTCTTTCAGCATATTTCCCCCACGATCAGCTTTCATCATTGGTGTTCTGTCTTCCTTCCAGAATCATTGCACACAGCTTTAATACATTTCACTGCAAATGTTTTCTTCCGAAAACTTAACAAGTTGGTGATTAATTTCTGTAGCAGAGTCATTTTTTTGTTAGAAATATCAAACTCCAGTCTGTATTTTGTCTTTAAAAAGAGCACACCTGATCTTGGTCTGTCTATATCTCTTTTTTCCACACAGCCACTTTGACCATGTTGCCATGGATAACTAGACAGAATCACTGTAGTCATAAGCCAAATGAAGCATATCCGACCTCATTTGATTTCACTGCCAAATCTCTGCAGAGGTGAAAGGATAAGTGAAATTCTGCTTCAGTGTCTACATGACCTTTTAGACATAGTTTCCTCCGCCCTGGGAAAGCTTAATAAATGTTGGATAACCATGTAACAGTCAGAGATGATCTGCTTGGTTTTTCAATGAAAGACCCATTACATGAGAGGTTAGGATTTGGGGCTGGTTTCCATGCCGTTGTATCTCATACGTGCATGTATTCAAATGTGGGCCTCAAAGGATGGTTCATCTATGCGTTTTGTCCCTTTAAGATTTTTTTTCACTCTGTTTTGTAAATCCAGGTATTGGAACATTTTTCCATTTGGACATATGTCATCCTTCATTTCTTTGTCCATAGCAACCACATTTGGTTTACTCTAGGTGTCCTTGAACTTCTAGCCACTAAAGCTTTGTTAGAACTGAAACAAGCGGTTGTTGCTTGTATTAATATAAGGCATGTTCACGGGGCAAGCGTGACTTGTTTGAGCCATGTTTGACTGGTCCTCATAGGTTTTCACACTCACTTTTGACTGCAGAGCTCCGTTCAGGCAGTTTGCATGTTCAGCTGCACCTGTCTTATCTTCTAGATTTGCTTTCTCCCAGGGTGGCTGCATCCTCTGAATGGCAGTGGTGACACACGTTTCTCTGTGAGTGATATATCAGTGTTCAGGCTCCCAGACAGCAGCAAAGAGGGTTATCAAATGAAAACATCCTTTGGGAATTTCTTCTCCAACTTTCTCCGTTCAGAGGGAAACATATGCGATTTAGAAGTTGTCTTCCTGCTCCCAATCACAAAACTTTTCCCGAAAAGATGGTGTCCTGTGCAGTAAAACGTAGCCATTTCCAATACCTCAGCTTACTGGAACATGACCTGGAGGCCCCAGAGCAATGTTGGTGATCCCCCTGAGTGAATCACCAGCTCATTGTCTTAGCTCTGAATGGGAGGTCACTTGGGCTGTAACCTTTTCTTTTGTCCTTAAATTCAGATTAAGTTTCTCATCGAAAACTGTGGAAAAATAATCTCAACAGGACTTGTTTATCTTCTGTATCATCACACATCAGTCAAAAGAAGGGGGGGTGATAATGCCCTTGTATTTAAACATGACCTTTGGGTAAATTTTAAAAACTGGTTTTGTTTCTTGCTGTAGCTTAATCAGACTTTAAAAAGTTTAATGATTTAGAAATAACTTACTCTGAGTTATATTACTGTCTTTTCATGTAAACTGTGAAATGTGGTTTATGTATGTTCATGATTTAAGGAAACAAATTCATTGAGTGCCTGTTACTTAATAGCTCAACATGTTTCATTTTGGTCGCAGAAGGTGAAATGACAGTCTTGATGATTTACATTTTCTGCACACTGAAACCTGCAACTGTTCTTTTGTCTTCTAACCTGAGGATCCAAAGAACTTGTTGTACCAGTTTGAAACTGGCTTTAGACATGCCCAGAGAGACTGTTCATTAAGGTTTATTTAGACATCTGGGCGGTGAGTCATGGTCTGCCTAACTCACATGCAGCCACTTTCTTTTCTTCTGCAGGTATGTCTGACTTGCTGCTCCAGGGACGTCATAGTGAAAGTTGACCAGATCTGTCACAAAAATAGCATCAAGTTCTTTACGGGAGATGTTTTTGGCTACCATGGATACACGTTTGCCAATCTTGGAGAGCATGAATTTGTAGAGTAAGTTCAGGGAAAAGAGGAGAGAACATAGCATTTTAAAATGTACTTTTACTCACGGGTAGGAAATGACTGAAATGGTTAGATAGCATCACCGACTCAATGGACAGGAATTTGAGCAGACCCTGGGAGATAGTGAAGGACAGGGAATCCTGGTGTGCTGCAGTCCATGGGATTGAAAAGAGTTGGGCGTGACTTAGCAATTGAACAACACAACAGCAACAGGAAATGACCCGTTTAAGGAAAGTATTTTACTCTTAATACTTAGAACTTTGGGAAATCAGTTAACAGCTTATTGAATACATAGATTGTGTGTTCAGAATTGTAGGAGATGTGGCTCCTGCCTTCCAAAATGATGGTTTCCCCTAGAGCAGGGGGTCCGCAACTCCCAGACCCCCGACTGGTACCAGTCTTTGACCTGTTAGGAACCAAGCTGCTGCAGCAGGAGGTGGGCAGAGCTTCACCTCCTGCTCCCCATCACTTGCATTACCACTTGAACCATCCCCCGCCTTGACTATGGAAAGATTGTCTTCCACAGAACTGGTGTGCCCCCCACCCCACCCCCCACCATGCCAAAAAGGTTGGAAACAGCTGCTCTAGGTCATGAGAAAGGCATTTCTAAGGTGATCAAAGCACACTACATGGGTATCTGATCAGTCTGGGCTTTGCTTTCTGTTTAGGGGTGACTTGATTAGATTGTATACATTTGTTTCCCAGCTTGGGCTTGTGTGTGTTTAGGTTTGAGAGCTAATAAACTGAGTACTAACTAGTTAAATGGGCAACTCTGGAGGCACTCTCAGCCATCTTGGAACACCTCCAGGGTCCAGAGGCAGTTCTGGTGGAACAAACAGACCTCCTCTTCTTGCACCTTGAGGTTGCAGATCATGGGTAAGGCTCACATGATGAGACCTACCATATTTTGAACTTACAGCTTCTAGATGAAAGATGGTGATGATACCATTCTTGTAAGATGACAAGAGTTGGTTTGGGGGCTGTGACTTTTGACCATGGCCTTGCTGATGAGAGGTAAAGAAAGACCCTGTGTGGTAGTGAAGCCCCCACCAGGAGTCAAGACAGGAACTGCTTTCTTTCATTGAACTTCTCAGGGGAGCCCCTGAACTCTCTTCAGTCTGCAGGTTTCTTGCCTCTGAAGTCAAGATGGGGGAAGGATAGATATGTTCAGAATCTCTTGTAACTCTAATGTATGATGGCTTTAAGAAAATCTAGTCTTTGGGCATGTTCTAAATGGATAAAGAAGCCACTGTAGACAAAAGAAGGCCAGATTATTTGAAGGTGAGCTCCCCATGGTAGATGGGAGGGATTGAATTCAGGGAATGTTTACAACATCTATTGAGAACATACTGTGTGCTTGGCAGTCTGCCACACAATTGGTTATTTCTCTTAATAATCCTGCAGGGGTTACTATTCCCACATAGTGGGTAAATGCCACATCAGCTAGTGTGGTGCTGGGCTGGGATCTGCTCTTAACCACCATCCATTCCATGCAGTGAGCTGGTGATGCTCTTTTTGTTCTCATGGCCTAATTCACAGAGTAAAACTCGATTCTCTCTGCTTGTCATCCTCTAGGGAGAAAACCAAAGTTGCCAAAGTCAGTCAAGGAGTAGAAGATGGACCTGATACCAAGAGAGCCAAACTTGATTCATCTGAGACGACCATGGTCAAGAAGGTATCTTGATGCAGCTGATTCACTTTGTCGCACGTTAGAAACTAACCCAACATTGTAAAGCAGCTGTAATTGTGCTGTTGCTGTGTTAGTTGTGAAGTCATACTTGTTTTAGTTGCTAAGTCATATCTGACTTTTTTGCAACCCCATGGACTGTGTAGCCTGCTAGGCTTCTCTGTCCGTGGGATTTCCCAGGCAAGAATGCTGTACTCAGTAAAAATTAAGAAAAAAGTTATGTTGCGGGGGGGGGGGGGGGGGGGGGAGTGTTAAGTCAAAAAGCCCTGGGGTCCTGGAGGCTCCAGGCCATAACCAGGGAAGGAAACATGTGGCCCTGAAGGGAGGGGCCTGGGCAGAGTGGGCCAGCGCTTGTCCCCTTTACAGGGGGGCAGACGTGCTTAGTGCCAGCTGGCTGCTGCCATGAGGTTGTGTGTTCAGTAGCTAAGTCATGTCTGAATCTTTGAGACCGCCTGGACTGCAGCATGCCAGGCTTCCCTGTCCTTCACTATCTCAGAGTTTTCCCAAGCTCATGTCCATTGAGTTGGTGATGCCATTCAACCATCTCATCCTCTCCTGCCCTCAGTCTTTCTCAACATCAGGGTCTTTTTCCAGTGAGTCAGCTCTTCACATCAGGTGGCCAAAGTATTGGAGCTTCAGCTTCAGCATCAGTCCTTCCAATGAATGCTCAGGGTTGATTTCCTTTAGGATTGACTGGTTTGATCTCCTTGCATTCCAATGGACTCTTCAAGAGTCTTTCCTAGCACCACAGCTTGAAAGCATCAGTTCTTCAGTGCTCAACCTTCTCTGTAGTCAAACTCTCATATTCCTACAGGACTGTTGGAGAAACCGTAGCTTTGACTATATGGACCTTTGTAGACTAAGTGATGTCTCTGTTTTTTAATATGCTGTCTAGGTTGGTCATAGCTTTTCTTCCAAGGAGCAAGCATCTTTTAATTTCATGGCTGCTGTCATTGTCTGCAGTGATTTTGGAGCCCAAGAAAATAAAATCTGTCATTGTTTCTGCTTTTTCCCCATCTATTTGCTGTGAAGTGATGGGACCAGATGCCATGGTCCTAGTTCATTGAATGTTGAGTTTTAAGCCAGCTTTGTCACTGTCCTCTTTCACTTTCAAGAGGCTCTTTAGTTCCTCTTTGCTTCCTGCCATTAGAGTGGTATCATCTACATAACTGAGGCTGTTCATATTTCTCCTGGCATTCTTGATTCCAGCTTGTGAGTCATCCAGCCTGGCATTTCACATGATGTACTCTGTATATCGGTTAAATAAGCAGGGTGACAATATACAGCCTTGACGTACTCCTTTTCCAGTTTGGAGCCAGTCTGTTGTTCCATGTCTGGTTCTAGTTGTTGCTTTCTCAGGTTCAGATAAGGTGGCCTGGTATTGCCTTCTCTTTAAGAACTTTCCAGTTTGTTGTGATCTACACAATCAAAGGGTTTAGCGTAGTCAATGAAGAAGACGACGTAGATGTTTTTCTGGAGAAAATGTGGACCAAGTAATGCCCAGATGTGATTTTTCAAGAGAGTGAGAAATGTAGATTTTTTTCACATGCTCTGTCCCAAACTTGTTAATGCCTAATGCCAGCAGCCTTTTTGCATGCTGTCCCCTTGCACCCTGCAGAGACTAGAGAGAGCCTGCCCTCCTGACTTACCTACTCTGTGGGCCAGCAGCTTGAACCTTGGTGTGTGGAGTAGCATCCGGAAGACTGTTGTTGAGCACAAGCCATTACTCTTGTACAGACTTTTTTGTTTTCAAATTAATAGACAATTTAGTAGGCTCCTTAATGGGCAGGTAGACAGTTTAAATTTGAATTGCTTATTGCTTTTTTAAAATAAAGTTTTTGGTTTTTTCCCCATCAAATAACCTTTTAAGATGAAAGGTCTTACTATTGACAAGTGTTCTCAGTTATATCTATTTTTTGAACATAGTTTATGTTAGGGGCTTAGTCTCTGCTAGGATTGGTACTATAATTCATTTTACATAAGAAAGAGTGGAAAGAGAATCAGTAGATAGATGATGGTTTCGTAGCTAGTGTTGGAATTTGAGAAGGGAATTCACATGATGAGGAAAACAAACCCAAGTGGCCAGAATGGTTTTGTTAAACCAAGAGGAAAGACATGGCCAAGCCCATATTTACTCTTTGCTTTGTAGATTTTGTTGAGAAAGAAAACCAGCTGGTCAGGGCGTTGAGTTAAAATTGCTCTAAAGGGGGGATTCTAAGAGTGCAGAAACCACAAAAGAGACTGCAGAAAACCACAAAAGTGGAACTCTTGAGTTTCCAGCAAGGCTGCGTTGGAGATTTTCTTTCTCTTGCTCTTTATGTTTGTGTGGAATAGTTCGACGCTGCGAGTGCGATACAGAGAATTATTAAGCCCTAATTTTAGTGTCTATTCACAGGACCATAATTGTCCAGAGTGAACATTAGTGTTTTGGCCAAAACTTGCGTCTTTTTCTTTCTTCCTTTCTTTCTTCTTGAGGCCCAGTCAAGCTTTATCTGAATGGCTCCGTGAGTTTGGTTGGGGGAGATAAATTGTTAACTAAGGGAGGAGGACAAAAGCAGCTTTGTGGGTGCTGTCAATTTATAAATCACACCCTCTTACGAGTGTGACACTTGGCCTTGGTGTGAAGGGTTTTATGGCTTAAGGGCCTCCTCTGATTGAGGCAGGCCTTTCACATTCAAATGGAGAGAGCCCTAGCCTTGTGAGCCCTGCACAGCGGGAAGTTTTCTGGGAGTCAGTCTGCTGGTGCCCACTGGGGCGAATCTGGAAACCTCTTTTAGGAGCCACTTTAGCGAGCTATGAGGAGAATGTGGGCAGCTCTGGCAGGCCCTGGGTGGCCTCTGCGTACCATTCTGCAGGCTCTTGAGGCACACAGCTCTTTGTGTAGCCTCTTCCTCCACGGGGCCCAATTTGAAGGTATCAAAATATTCCCCAGCTGACATTGTTAGTCAGCTGTTTCACGGGGACAATTCAGGCTTGGATTCCAACCCCAAGCCGTGAAGGTCGTGAGGCATGCAGGGCATTCCTCATGACAATCTTCGGGATTCCAAACCTTGTCTTTGTGCGGCCTCCCCGGGAGCTGCGGAAGGCGAGGGGCCACGCCTGGGCTGGCCACCTTGCGAGAATGTGCCGTCTCCATTTTGGCGGTGACTGCTCCACAGTTTTGAAGTTTTCCTCCAATTCAAAAATCCCTGGGTTTAGATTCTGCCCTTTCAACTAGTTGGGCTCTGCTCAGCCTTGCAGGATGGGGGTGGGGAAGCAGCCACTTCCTGTTTCCTGTGAAAGGCTTCTGGTGAGGGTTCCCTTCCCCTCCCCCTTTTCCTTAGGTTCAACCCTATGCTGTACAGCCACTTGTGCTTGAAGGTACACATTGTGCTCCGAAATTAGAAACGTTCAAAAACAAAGAGGAAAAAGAGAGCTTGTGGTTTTCACACCGTCTAGGAAGATACTGGCCTGGCCTTTCTAGCACCTGTGTGACGGTGAGAACTACAGTGGTGGGCAGATGCCCAGCCCAGAGACTGGTGCTCAGGAGGACACTGTGTGCTTCCTTTGGTGCCCAGGAGGAATCATGAGACAGATTTCCCAGAAACAGGTCTCGGGCACAGACGTGAAGTGGGTACCCATATACAGCACGTAAAGGAGATGGCAGCGGTTTTATGATGAGGAAGTGTCTGGAAAGGTTTCTCTGAGGAAGAGTTGTCAGAGTTGAAATGTGAAGAACAGACTGGCAAGCGCCAAAGCCAAGATCAGCACCCAGTCACAGGAAAACAGGGTCAAGAAGAAGCTCAGATGTTGAGACAAAATGACTGTGACTTCCCTGGCTCCAAACAGCCAATTCTTTCTGTATCTGTGAGTTGCAGAATGTCTACTGTGTACAAGGCACTGCATCGGGTGCAAGGAAGTGTGTTAATTGTCTTATCTCCATTTACAGCAGACCCTGAAGCCCAGAGAGGTTAAGGGACCTGCCTGAGATCACACAGCTCTGTCAGAAGGAAGGACTAGGTGGGCTTCCCTGGTGGCTCAGATGGCAAAGAATCCGCCTACACTGCAGGAGACCTGGGTTTGATTCCTGGGTCAAGAAGTCCCCTGGAGAAGGGAATGGCTACTCACTCCAATATTCTTGCCTGGAGAATCCCATAGACAGAGGAGCCTGGCGGGTCCAGTCCATGGGGTCACAAGGAGTCAGACGTGACTGAGAGGCTAACACAGGGAGGGGGGGACACAGGCAGTGGCCGCGGGTGCAGGCCTGCTTTATCACCACAAGGTGCATCCCCTTGGAGTTTCCAGGATGACTTGGTTTGGTTAGGATGGCGGGGTGAAATATGTGAGACTCAGGATCACTTCTGAAAACTCTGAGGATGAGTGACCACCAGTGTGCTCCCATGTTGCTGCCTATGCGTCTTTATTGTTAGGGGCTGCCGGATGGGACTGGATGGACTCCTAAGGGTGGATACGCTCTGTGGTAGCTTTTTAAAGATTAAACATAAAGATTTTCTTCTGACGTGCTAAGAAGTACAGACTTAATTTTATCACTTCTGAAGTAGTGGGTGACTGATTTGGGCCCTGGAAATCCCTTTTTCATGAATTAGTTGTGAAACTCCACAGTTGAAGAGTGGTTCATTGTTTTGATTTCTCCCTTTCTGAGCCCTTTGTTGACATCCTCCTGTCAGTCCCATCTTTAAAGCAACATTCCTGGTGACTGACTAGTGTAGCTCCTCCTCTCCTCTGTGGCACATTGATTGTAGCACCCGTTGCCCCTCAGATGACTTGTCAGTGTCTCTCTCGTTCACGTAAACTCCATTCAACCTGGGCCAGGCAGTTTTGTTCACAGATGTGTTCCTGGTGCAGTGCCCACACGTTCGTGCTCAGGACCTGTTTGTTCACTGTGCAGTGGTGGCTGTTGCAGCGGCATCACATGACCCAACTTGGGAGATTATTGTCATTGTAAGAAGGATTTGTCCATTGGTTAGACAGGATTTAACTTTCTTTGTGATTGAATAAATTGATTAGTGTTGTAGTATGTTAGTTCTCATAGTTGAGGTTATTTGAACTGAGCTGAGAGAACAGACCTTTAAAGAAGACAAGGTTCTTGGTGAGGAATGTGTAGAAGTCTGTTACTGAGTTGTTGGCTGGACCAGAACCTGTAGGCCAGAGAGTCCTTGTCAGAGTGACTTGGTGTGTTTGTGGTTGGGGGGCAGGCAGGGAGGGGGCAGGGTGTACATTGCAGAGGATTTGGTGGGAAGCTGATGGTAGGTTTCCCAAGTAGAAGAGTTTTGGAGCAGTGCTGGTGGTGCCTTGTCTCATTGGAGAGAAGTTTCTCGGTTCTGTGGATGAGGAATAGAAGTCCCTGCCAGCATCACAGCACAGTCTTGTCTGTGTGTATGTGTGATATTTGATACATAAAAATCATGTGACATCAGTGCAAATTACAAAACATAACAATAAAGCAACACTATCCACCTTAATAACCAGAAGGTTTCCAGGACCCTTGTACCAATCTGCATGTTCCTTCTCTGTCTCCTCAGGTCTGCTGGTACGTTTGTATGGGTTTACTAAGGTATCCAGAAAGCATGGATATAGGCCGGCTTGGCATAGTGCTTTATCATGTGTTTGTAAATATCAGCAATGGAATGACGCTTACTAGGTGATGTTGTAGGGTAGAAATTAAGAATGTAGAGCTAAACCACCATGAAACCACCACCCAGTTTAAAGCATAAAACACGATTGGGTGGTCGAGGCCATTTGGATGCCCCTCACCCACATGAGGAACCGCTGTCCTCAGGCATGTTTCTCATTCCCGTGCATTTCTTCTTCCTGCTAGCCTGTGTTTCCAAGCAATACAGCATTGTTTGGCATGCTTTTTAACTTCTTAAAAGTTGGTTTGACATGGTTTTTTTTTTCACGTACTTTTTAAGAGTAACTTTGTTAGGCCATCTGTGTTTGTGTGTAGGTCTGGAGCTTTGCTGTCCATTATGGTAGCCACCAGCTGCATGTGGCCATTTAAATTAAAATTAATAAAATTTAATTAATTTATTTGGGGGGGTAATAAAATTTAATTGAGTTCTGCAGTCTCACAAGCCACATTTCACGTGCTCAGTAACCACACGTGGCCTGTGGCATCCATATTGCAAAGCACCCATATACAAAGTTTTCTTGTCATCATTGCAAGTTCTCTTGGACAACAGTTATTGCAAGACAGTTTTTTTGGTGGGTTTTTGTTTATTTGTTTTGACCACAGAGTATTGTGTGAAAACATTACTATTTAATCTCCTATTAATAGGTATTTAGCTATGTAAGTTTTTGGTGTTATATATTATGCTGCAGTCAGTGTTGTGTGCGTGCATAGATAATCTCTTTGGATAGGTGTGTGATTTCTCTAGGGCATAGGAGAATTAGAATGTGTACACATTCAACTTCACCAGACTCTAAAAAATAGTCTTAAGGCGTTTTCTCAATTTACATTTCAACCCAGCAGCATGTAACAGTAACATTTGATAACTTTGGGCTCTTTTGCCACTCTGCTGAGTGTGAAAACTGTCTTGGGTTGTGGTTGTCAGTTGTTAAAATGCTTTTGAAAACTGCAGTCTCTGATAAGTAGGTGTGGAAATTAGACCTCGAAATCTGTAGTTTGAAAGTTGTTTCAATTCTGATTTACATGCTGCTTTACTTCCAGATCTTTATCATTTGTTATAGATATTCAACCTGATTTTAAAAAGTGAAATAGGGTACTTCCCTAGTGGTCCAGGGGTTAAGATTCCATGCTTCCATTGCAGGAGGCACGGATTTGATCCCTAGTTAGGGAATTAAGATCCCGCATGCTGTGTGGCACAGCCAAAAAAAACCCCACAAAAAAACAAAATGGTTTCACAAGTTCCAATGTGGAAAATATAGAACAAACTGAGAAAATGTGAATCCTGCTACCCAATAATGTCACTATTCTTTTTATGCATGTACATAACAAATTGGAGTGCTAGTTAATATATGTAAATATATACAAGACATACATAATGACCTAATGTATGTGGCATAATATATATATATATGTATTGTCTTTTCCTTTTTTCACTCCGTGTATTTTTGTAAGCACGTCTCAAATCTTTGTGTCTACTTTGGAGAGCATGCTTCTGTTCTACTCTATTTTATTTATTGAGGTATAGTTGGCATACAGTTGGAGAACATGATTTTAAGTGGCTGTCTGGTAGGTCTTCCTCGCTTTGCCTTGCCGTGATCTATTGAGCCAGTTTCCTATTGCACAGAGGTTATTGCAGTCTTCCACTATCTAAATGGCTCAGCACAACCCCTTAATTTGATAGCTGATAGACTGTGTGGAGAATTCATCTTTTATATTTACTGTTGGGCTTTTTGGCAAATGAAAGGCAGGTGGGTCTTATCAGCTCCTGGGTGTTTGTTGGAAATCTGCTCCAATCTACACTGCGCCTTTCACTGTGGTCTCTGCCTCAGGAAGCCGCTGCCCAGTGTAAGAAGGCTTGTTATGAGTCTTAACTAGACTCTCAGACCGAAATCCTCAAGGCCCAGAATGATCAGGGAAGAAAATGGACCGTGGAGGGGAGTGGGTGAGGCCTACCAGACAGGGATTCATGAGCTGAGGACATGGTGGAGCAGGACGGGTTACTTCGTTTGGGTGAATGGTGGTAGCTGCTGCTACCTCGCAGGCTCTGTGGCTGCTTCATCTGAAGGCTCTTCACTCCCTGAAAGCTCTGTCAGGCAGGCTTTTCTCTTTATAAACTCGATGCCACTGAGGTGGGTAAGGCAGGCATCGCCTTTTGCTTCTGTTCTACTACAGATTAGGCAGCTTGGTTAAGTTTTATTTTTGTCATGAGCCACGATAGTAGAGTTTGGATACTTTGAACCAAAAACGGGGGCGTTAATTGGAGGCAGGCTGCAGTAGCCCAAGAAGCATGGAGTTTTATTCCTGTGATCTGAGAAGAGGAAAAAACCAGGGCAGCTGTGAAGCCCTGAAGGCAGCAGAAATCTGGCCTTTCTCTTTAGAGTTCTGCCATGAATGTGTCTCTATTTCCAGCTTTCTATTATTGATTAAGGAATCTGGTGGGCCTGGCTTGGATCGTGTGACCACCTCAGACTCTGTCACCTGCGCTGGTGGGTTGGTACACATTAAAGCCAAGGACACAGGGGCCTCCTCCTTAGATCCCAGGAAACTTTTCTAAAAGTTGTCTGCCACAGACCCAAGAGAGGTGAAGTCATTGGTCCACAGTCACAGACTAGTGGCAGAACTGGGACTAAATCTGCCCTAAAGTTGGGAAGGGCAAAGGGCCTCTACCCTTGGCCGTGGTGCTCTAGAAGGTCCCACTCCGGCCTTCCTCCAGCCGTTCCCCTCACAGGGTAAGGATCCCATGAGATCAAGAAGGTACATCTGCCTGGTTCCCGTAGCCTTCCCCCCAGTTCTCAACCCCATTCTGGGTACCTGGACCCCTGGAATCTCCTGGCCAGATAGCCTCAGACTCACTTTCTAGGCTTTTGTGGGCTGCTTCCCTGTCTGCCTCTGGAGTGTGGACCTTACCACAGGGTCTGAATGCCTCGGCCTGAGGATTAGATGTTTTGGTGGGGAAGGATGGGCAAAGCCTTATGCAAAGTCAGGTTCAAAGCTCCTTACATTGTGGGTGAGCCAGAATGAGATGGGGGCGACCTTCCCAGGGTACCTCCTCTGACACAGGACTCCCACGCAGTGTGAGAATTCCAAATTTGAACCTGGTTTTCCAGGTGGTTATGAAGGAGGTTTATTTGTCAAGGCAGGAGAATACAATATACTTTACTTAATAGCTTATTAGTGTAATTTATAACTGGATATGTAGACATGATATATGGGTTTTCATTTGTACTCTTACCCTCAGGCCCTGAAAGCGTTAGAGGCAGGCCTGCTTCGGACTGATTCTAGAACCAACTTTTTCCCCCTTTATTCTTCATATAATGGCCTAACAAATCAGTGGATTCTTAGCATTGGTCTTAGCCAGGCAAACTACAAAAATTTTGAATGAAAGTCTTGGTGGTTTTTGAAACCTGGTAAGACTTTTCCTTATTGTGATGTCATCTCCAGATCGTACTGCTGATGGCTTGACCTGTATTGTAAGACTTGTTAAGAAGGGTCTGGCCCTGGAGAAGGAAATGGCAACCCACTCCAATATTTTTGCCTGGAGAATTCCATAGACAGAGGAGCCTGGTGGTCTACAGTCCATGGGGTTGCAAAGAATCGGACATGACTGAGCAGTTAACACTTTAACTTTCAAAATCACATAGAAAAGTTAAAGTACATAGATCAAAGTACTTAAGGCAACGTTGTCAATGCTTTGAAGAAACAGGAATATTCCTACGATTATTATAAAATCAAGCTTTTAACATATATGGAGGGTCTCACAGATTTTTGATAAAATGATCTGCTACATGGAAATTAATAGCAAAATACAAAGAAGAAAAATGAGGGAAGGAGAAAGGAAGAAAAGCTAATATTGTGTAAATAGAAAGAAAATTTGCAGTACAATGGAAATATTGTAGAAACCTGAAAAGCAAAATAAATATTTAGCAATAGAAGAATGGAGGGGAAAGAAAAAAAAAAAAGAAGAGTCTGGCAAGTCTATACCAAACACTAAATGTCACTCTGGTTGACTACATGACTTTTCTTCTAAGGTCAGACAGACCTATTGACCAAAAGGTTTGAGGGGATTACAGACATCTTGTATACTAGGTTTTACAATGGATCCAAACCCCAGAGGAGTGATTATGGAGAGGCAGAAAGCCACCTTACAAACCATGGCTGTTTTTTTATTTTCATTAGTAGTTTGTATTTTCATCTTTCAAATCCATTTTGATCTTCAGCAGGCTATGGAAACTGCCTGGTAGCTAATAGATCTTGGTTCACTTAGCCTGGTAAATTGTACCATTGTTGTCTTCTTTCTATTTTCTTTTTCTTTCTGATGTGTGTGGGGTGGGGGTGGGGAGTTGGTAGAGGGAAGAAAGGCAGACACACACCTCTGTAAGTCTGAAGTTTTATACACTTGCACACACACATATACTAGCTTAAACTTGGTAGAAGTAGCTAACAACTTTATGAGAATAAGGTGCCACTGCCTTACTCTGAAATATTTTAGTCTGTATTTTCTCAAATAAGGTATTCTCTGTGATCAGAAACCAACCATCACAGTCAGGAAAAATAATGGATAAGTCACTGCCATCTAAATCCTCAGACCCTGTTTAGGGTTTGCTAGTTATTTAGTCATGTCCTTAACAGCAAAAGGATCTGGGTCAGAATCATGGATGCATCTAGATTTTCATGACATCTAAAGGTTGCAAGCCAGTTATTTTGTAAAATGTCTCTTAGTTTGGGTTCCTCTGATGTTCCTTGTAATTAGACTCTTGCTACACATCTTTGGCAAAAATACCACGACATGGATGCTTCTCATTGCATCCTGTGGTCTGGTGCATGGTTTCCATGTGCTGCTTTACTGGTTGTGTTAACTTTGATCATTTGAGTAAGGTTGTTTTCCATACTGGTCCTTTGAAAACAATTTTTTTTATCCCTGTGTGACTAATAGGTATTTTGTGGAGAAGTATTTTGAAAATATATAAATACTTCATTCCTTAAAAAACTTTGCTCATTAGTTAATTTTAGGTCTAAGGGATTATATATAGTTTACTTAAAGTATTACCTATTATTCTTTACTTTTATCCTCAGATTGCTCCAGATTTGACCAGTGGAAGTTTCTTTAAGCTGAATTCTGTTACCGCTTGACATGTCCTATCATTCTTTGGGGCACTTTTCCTGTTTCAGGCTCCTCTCATGTTGCAGCTTTGAAATCAGTCATTTCTCCAAGGAGAAATGTGTCTCTTAGTGGTGATTAGAAACCAGAGTCTGTGTTTTAGATGTGCTCATTGCTGCTAGAGTATTATTGCTTTTAGACTTTCTCAGTGGACACAGCAGGTAAATATTTGTATGTGTACACACACACTTGCATTTACATTTATTTCTTTATCTGTCTGTATATATGGAAAATGAGTTCATGCCAGTAACTCTCACCACAGGCTTCATTCTAATTTTCTGTTTCCATAGTTTTGATTCTCTTCTTCTCTGACAGAGAGAAGCCTTGCTCCCCAGATTATGAGTGTATTTTCTTGTTGCATCAAGTCCTTGGATGTGATCACTGCTGCCCTCTGGGGATGCCCTCCTTACCCTGCCCTGTTCTGTCCCCTCCAGTCCAGCCACCAGCCCTTCACACACACATCCTTTCCCTGTCCTTCCTCAGTCCCAGAAAATGGCTTTTGGACTTCATTGTTTAGGAAAGGGAAAGAAAACCATTTTCTTATTCATAATTAGTTGTTTGTATTTTAACATAAATCTCTCATGGCATTTTTAAAAGAAAATTTGATGTAGGTTACTAGGTTTCAACTGTATTTCCTCCTGCCATAAGGAGAAGGAATGCTGTTATTTATGGGTATTGTTGTTTGTATCTGTTGACTCACACAGAGAATATTTCATTGAATATCTTTAGACAAATTTTATTGGTCACTTGTGAAGGAATTTCCATGGCGTAAATACCGCCAGAATTCACCAAAGAGTCAGAATGGAACTGGGTGTTTAGCTTTGCTCTGTCTTCCTACAGTGCAGGGAGTCCGTGGCATTGATCTCTGTGACCCCAGTGCCCACGGGAACACACAGTAAGTGCTCAGTAAGCGTTTATTGGATTTGAGTGGGCCTCAGCTTCTTTTAAGGAACAGGAAACCTAGTAATGGTGATGAGTTATTGCCTGGTGATTTGATATCAAATGTATTTTATCCTTGGGCTTCCCATGTGGCTCAGTTGGTAAAGAGTCCACCTGCAATGCTGGAGACCTGGGTTCCATCCCTGGGTTGGGAAGATCCCCTGGAGAAGGGAACGGCTACCCATGCCGGTATTCTGGCCTGGAGAATTCCATGGACTGTATTGTCCATGGTGTCACAAAGAGTTGGACATGACTGAGCAACTTTCACTATTTTATCCCTAAGCAATTTTGTCTTTTTTTTTTTTTTAACAGAAGGTGGTCTTCTGTTCCGTCAAAGAGGCGCTAGAAGTGGACTGGAGCAGTGATAAAGCAAAGGCAGCCCTGAAGCGCACGACTCCGGATTACTTCCTCCTTCAAGGTGAGCCCTGAAAGCAGTTTCTCAGCATGCGCTTTGTGCTCTCATTTCTGCATGTGAGGCTGCAGAGCCCAGAAGGTTCCTTGAGGTTGCCCTGAGCCAAATTCCCCCTTAGTTGGTTCTAAGTGGTCACTTAGGATAACAGAGTGTGAATGGAGAGGAGGCCCATCATTGAGCTCTAGTTTCTTTACGATTTCTTCTTTTTTCAAATTATGTGTTGAAATGAACTGCTTTCTGAAATTGAGCCCAAGAAACAGTGTTATAAATCAAGCTCCTGTCATCACCACTTTTCCCTCTTCAGAGTTCTTCCTGGGGCTCAAAACCATCGTTCCTCTCCTAAGAGGTTTCTCCCATCTCTCACCATCATTGCCGATGCTCAGAGGGCGTTAGCTCAGTGTTGGTTGCCATCTCAGTGTTCTTGTGCTTGGCACTTTAGTAGTAGTAGTATTTTTTAAGATACCCACGGAATGTGGGATCTTGGTTCCCTGACCAGGGATCGCACCCTTGCCCTCTGCATTGGAAGCACAGAGTCTTAACCACTGGACTTCAGGAAAGTCCCTGTACTTTAATTTTTTAATATTATTTTAAAAATAGTAATCATGAACATTGAGCACTTACTAGCAAGAGCCAGTGGGAGTTGATGTGTTATCTATCCCTTAGTTCACAGACAAGAGAGCTGAGGCACAGAGATGTTGAGGTTACCCTTGTTCTCAGGGTGAACAAGTGTGTAAATCACGTGGGTTTGTTAGCATGAAAATAATGCATATCTGTTACAGAAAATACCAGAAAAGCCCAAAGAAAAAGAGTCACCTTGAAGTTTTTGTACTTTCGGGGATGTGCTTCTCAACTCCCCCTCCTCGATGCTGGCACATAGACACCCCTCTGTAAACAGCTGTTAATTTGCAGAGGTTTGGGCATAGCCTCAATATTTCTAACTGCCACTTATAAGAGGAGTCAGCTAGTGTTTGAGTTTACCATAACCTGGGGATCCTCAGCCAGGGGTGATCTTGCCCTTCAGGCAAGTGTCTGGAGACATTTTTGGTTGTTATAACTGGGGTTGGGGTGGGGAGAAAGTTGAGATGTTGCTTAATATCTCAAGATAGCCCCCAGGACAGAGTGCTCTGGCCCCCAGAGTCAGCAGTGTTGAGGTTGAGAGATCCTGATCTATAGTCCTTTTGCAGTTTCCAGACTACTTTCTTGTCCATCTCCTCATCACTTCTCTGTCATGAGATGGACAAGGTGGGAATTAGCCCCAGTTTGGTTTCCGGGGTGAGGAGGCAGAGACCCAGAGAGGCTCGTGTTTTGCCTTGATAGGACACCGAATGAAAGTCCCTCAGTCGTGTCCGACTCTGCGACCCCGTGGGCTGTAGCCCGCCAGGCTTCTCTGTCTGTGGGATTCTCCAGGCAAGAATACTGGAGTGGGGTGCCATGCCCTCCTCCAGGGGCTCTTCCCAACCTAGGGATCAAACCTGCATCTCTTACATCTCTCCTGCATTGGCAGCCGGGTTCTTTACCACTTGCATCACCTGGGAAGCCCAACAGGACCTCAAATGCAGATGTAAAAGAGGTGGGACCTGAGCAGCCCAGGTCTTTGAAATCTAATGAATTAAATACCGTATGAGGTACCAGGTAATAAGAGCATCTGTGCTCCGTTCTCAGTGTCCTGTGAGTGTTAGCTCATTGGATCCTCACCGTATGCACACGAAGCTGCTGCTGCTGTACTCCCCTCCGTACACGCAAGGTGTAGACTGGTGAAGACCCAGGCCCGTGGCCATCACTGCCCTCAGGAGCCTGTCACTGAGGTGGGGAGGCAGGACTCATGCCCTGGAGACAGGATGGGGGAAGGTGTATATTTCATCCAAATAGACTCTGCTGACCATCACCATCAGAAGTTATAAGGGGCTGGGGAGTCGACAGGATGTGAGGAAGAAGCAGGAACTTTATATTATGACGCACGTGGCAGGCAGTGGTACGTGGTTATTCAGAACTGGCGCTTTGGAATCAAAACAGACCTGCCTTCCAGTCCTGGCTCTGTCATTTTTTTTCCCAGGTGGGTGAGGTTGAGCCACAGACTTCAATTCCCAGACACTTCCTCAGATTGCCCTCTGACCATGGGGTTGTTGACAGTGCTGGCCTCAGAGGGCTTTTGTGAGGCTCGGATGATACCTGTGCAAGAGGCTTAGCCCAGAGCAAGTCCTAGAGACCTGTCTAATCTAGCTGTGTGTTTGGAGGTCAGAGGTACTTTCTAGTATATAGTACAGTGTTAGGGTTGACTCAGTTTACCCTTAATTCCATACTTGAGTAGGTATTATCATAGCAGCAATCCTGTTGGGCTTTTGTTTTTTTGTCCATAAAATCAATTTGTTTTATAATACACTCCATATGTTTACTTCCCCCTTCTAAATGGTAACTAATTCTCTTTTTAGTTTCAAAGTTTTGCATTTGGAGATTAAAACTGTGTTCATAATTAATAATCATACAGTTTCTTTATTATGATAAAAACACACACCATAAACTTTATCACCTTAACAATTTTTATGTGTGGGGTTTTTTTTTTTTGGCTGCATTTGGTCTTCATTGCTGCGTTTTCGCTTTTGTCTAGTTGCGGAGAGTGGGGGCTGCTCTCTAGTTGCGGTGCGCAGGCTTTTTATTGTGGTGGTTTCTCTTGTTGCAGAGCATGGGCTCTAGAAGGAGGGCTCAGTAGTTGTGGCTCACAGACTTGGTTGCTCTGTGGCGTGTGAAATCTTCCCACACCAGGAATCAAACCCATGTCCCCTGCATTGGCAGGCAGATTCTTAACCACTGGACCATCAGGGAAGTCCATGTGTATAGTTTTGTAACGTGTGTGTGTGTCGCTGAGTCATGTCTGACTCTGCGAACCTATGGACTGTGGCCTGCCAGGCTTCTCTGTCCATGGGATTCTCCAGGCAAAAATACTGGAGTGGGTAGCCATTTCCTTCTCCAGGGGATCTTCCCAACCCAGGGATCAAACCCAGGTCTCCTGCATTGTAGGCAGATTCTTTACGTTCTGAGCCATCAGGGAAGTGTCCTGATAGTTTTGTAAAAGAGAATTTTAAAAAAGGAGGCAACCCCACATGTCATACCATCTTGGTCAAGGCTGGCAGGTGTGTGCTTCCCACTCTTCCCTCCACCCCTGTGTCAGACGTGGCTAAGAAAGCCTCCTCGTTGACCAACCACTTCTCCCAGAGCCTCAAAATTCTCTCGATAGCACTGCCTGCAGTCCTCTCTGGGCATACAGATGAGCCCACTTCTCAATTCTAACTAGCCCACTTCTAAGAATAAGGCCTAGAAGGGAAGTGACTCCTCCTCCTCCTGGCTATACAGCACATCAGTGGCAATATCAGATCTAAAACCCAGTTCTCCTGATTTTGTTCTTTTACACCACTGTGCATGTCCATGCCCACCCCACGCCCCACACACACATACACCCCACCCGGTGCTCTTGCTGAGTCTTGCAGATATCCAGCATAGCCTTGGCTTTTCTCTTTGTAGCAGATGACGTGTCCTCACTTTTCTTGCATGTTGTCACGTGCATATTCTTGATGTTTTGTTTTGCCCTCCTGGGTCATCCTGTGCCCCGTGTGTCTTTCCAGATACGCTGCAACTGGAACTATTAGGAGTGTTCCAGAAGTGAGCATGAGGGTCTGGTTAGCTTTCTGGGAGCTTTTCGGTTGGTGCACATGTGATTAACTCCTTGGTTAAAGACTGGACTGAGCTTCTGGAAGTGGAGGGAAATGACTCTCTTGATCTCTTTCCCTAGGGAAGTCTGGCTGGCAGCTTAGACTTCTGTCAGAATTCAGCTTGTAAGTGTTAAGTGACTTGCTTTCTTTCACTGATGGCCTTAAGTGCTTCTGGAAAGATCTTGGAGCATACATAGAATGACCTCATTTGTCTTGTTGGCTGCAAAGTGTGTTTCTCTGGGAGTGCTGTCTTTTGTGACTAGTCTTATCAAATGTAAGTTGTTTTCAGCTTTTCTCAGTCCTTGGAATTTGTTCCCAGGAGCCTTTCTAGGAATGTGACTGATACACCTGCTGGTGCCTTAGGAATTCCTAGTGATATCAGAAGGCAAGGTCAGAGTAGTACTTGACTATGATACACACATGAGGATGCCTTGCAGAGAACCCAGATGGAGCACTTAGTAGGTGCTCGACAAATAGTTTATATGTGAGTGACTAGTTTGCCTGTCTGATCATTTCTTCACCTCTCCCTGCTGGTGTCCCCGAAGGCTCCTCTTGCCTGCCTGCTCCCCTGGGTACCCGTCAGGCTTTTGATCCCAGTGTCACCCAGCTCTGGCCTGCCCCTCATATATAGATGGTCCTTTCCACCCCATTCACCATCCAGCCCCTGGTGAAACAGTTGCCCTGCCGTCTGTGTGCATGTGTTTGCCTTGTTGGGGTGTGAGTGTTTTTCTAGTTTACTTCATAAGATAGTGGCCAGACTGCACGCTTCCTGCTGCATTTTCCACTATCTCGAGAGTCAGCCTCACCATCTGTGAGCAAAAGGTCTCATCTTTTTATTATTCTCCCATGGCATGTTGCAAAACATTAAGTGTGAGCTGGTTTCCTGTGGCAAAAAGTTGACTTTGATTTGTTCTTTTTGAGGTTACTGTGAGTTTATCATAACAGGAGTGCTAAAAATAATCGAGTCTCGTATGGAAACAGCATTCACTTACCAGCATGAACAATAACACGCAGGTTTAGCCCAGAGCAGGAAGACATGGACTTCATCTCGAGATGTGAATTACTGAGCAGAGACTCTTTGGCAATCCTAACTTTCTCAGTCTGTTCTGACGAGTCGTGGAAAAGTACTTAGGCCGTCTTTGAACCACAGAATTAATGCTGAAAATAATCTTAGACCATTTTTGGAGCACCTGCCATGCACCAGATCTCGTGCCTGGAGATCGTCACGGGAAGAAGAAGCCTCCTTGCCAATGGAAAAGACAAGCAGAGTTAGTCCTACTCATGAGGGGAGCTGTAACAGAGGGCTATTGACAAAGCTGTCATGTTGTGCTGGTCTGTTTTTCAATATGTGTGAATTATTCGACAATTGAAAGCAAACTGTTCTGAGAGCTCAGGGAACTGGGGGTCTGGCTGTCTCTGGGGAGTTGGGAAGCCTTCAGAGAGTAGGAGACATCTGAGCTGGATTTTAAAGAATAGGTATTTGCCAGGTGGTAGAGGGAGGGAGATGAGAGTATTGTGGGCCAGAGAAGCAGCGCCTGCAGGCGGCCAGCAGGGTGGAGACCATGGCCCAGTGAGGCTGGAGCTTGGTGCGAGCCAGCCAGTTGTGAGATCAGGGCCTCGCTTTTTTAGGTTTTTATTCTTAGAGCCAGCGGTTTCCCAAGAGGATATCAGGCTCCCTCAGGGAACATTTGAAAATACAGGTTCCTTGGTTCTAGCTCAGATTTACTGAATCAGAACAACTCAGAGTGGCTGGCATCTGCATTGTCGTGCACCTCCCAGGTTTCTACAGGACCAGTCAGTTAGAAACCACTGCCCTAGGAGAGGGAGCCCCTGTCCTGTGCCAGAGCCTGGGTTCACTCATTTGCGGTTTTATTTTAAGACATGTTAAATGCTGTATTTCAGGCTGAGGCAGGGCTAAGAACGTAACCCCATGTGGCTCTTGAATGCACTGTTTTGTCTATAGACCCTCAGACTAAAAAAAGAACTGTAAACAAATATTGAACTCGAGTTAGGTTTGTCTTTTACAGTGGTGTGGGTTAGGGATTCTGAAACTTATTTACTCTTTATTCTAGGATACTATCTGAGCCACCAGGGAAGCCCTGGATGGAGCAAATAGGCAAATATATTGTGGATAATGAGACTCGGATTTTTTTATTGCCAGAAAGGAGAGTTCGTTAGTTCCCCTTGTTGTTTTAGTTGCTCAGTCGTGTCCGACTCTTTTTGACCCCATGGACTGTAGCCCATCAGGCTCCTCTGTCCATGAGATTTTTCAGGCAAGAATACTGGAGTGGGTTTTCATTTCCATCTCCAGGGGAGTCTTCCCGACTGAGGGATTGAACCCATGTCCCGTGAATTGTCAGGAGAATTTTTTACCATTGATCCACCTGGGAAACCCTCTCTAGTTCAATTGGAATTGGAATCATCTGGATGAACTCACGGTTTTTTAATATTTAGGTATAGAAATAGATGCGTGTGTGTCCATGTATTTGCATTTTTTATTATCTTTAAAAATATTTATTTAGCTGCTCCGGATCTTAGTTGCGGCATACAAGATCTTTTAGTCGTGGCCGGTGGGATCTAGTTCCCTAACCAGAGATAGAACTTGGGTCCCTTACATTGGGAGCGCAGTCTTAGCCCCTGGACCACCAGGAAAGTCCCCATGTATTCACATTTATACATATGTATTTCCTAGCTCTAACCCATTGAGAGGGCTTTTAGAACTAATAGCCATGAACAGACTTCATGATTGTTAACATGCAGGGAACCAGGACTCCTTGGAGAAATGGCTGGTTCTGAGCCTGGGGTAGGAAATTTATAGGTGTGCCTAGAACATCCTGCTCTGCCCGAAAGTGAGGACGTGTACAGAGAATGACGGGTTATGTCTGAAATGAAGGTCACAGGAGTCAGTTTGAAGCGGCACCTGCTGATCAAATCTGGGAGAATTTGAGGATCAAATAAATCATGATCGTAGTTGATTACAACCCATAGAATAAAATAATTCATGAACCTATACTGATAATTGAATAAATAAATGAGGAAGAGGGCAAAGTTTGTTTGTTTTTTTTTTAAACGGAAGAATAATAATAAAAACAGCAAAATGAGGAAGATTAAAAGAAATCTGTGTTTGGCCATCATAGTTGTAGTATTGTTTTAAGGATCACTGATGAATGCTAAAACGAATGGGAAAGTAGGCTGTGAAGCAGCATAGATATCTTCCCAGGATACTTTTTGATTTATTACAGAGAGACTAGAGAATCCTGGCAGATTGTCCCTCCACCAAGAGATCACAGTTAACATTCCAAGAATAGGACAGTAGGTCTCATGCGTCCTGCTTGGATGCACTGAGCAGGTAGAAGATAGTATAATAAGTAGCACCGCACTGCTGAGCCAGCCAAGGGTGGCCTCTGGTTCTCAGCCCAGCGTGGGTGGTCTCACCCCAATTATGAGGAAACATCAGACATACTTGGACTGAAGATGATTCTATAAAATAAGTGGCCTGTACTCTTCAAAAGTGTCGTGAAGGACCCAGGAACTTCATCTCAGATTAAAGGAGGATGAAGAGCAGGGTAGCTAAATGGAGCACAGACTTCCCAGACTGGATCTGCGAGCAGGTTTTTTTTTTTGCTTTTGCTTTCAAAGACATCAGTAGGACTGTCAGTAAAATTTGAAAAAAATCTGTTGAGTAGGTAGTAATACTCTATCAATGTTAATTTTCAGTTTTGATAACTTTTGTGGTTCTATGAGAATATTCTTGCTTGGGGGAAATACACAGTAGAGTGGACTTCCCTGGAGCTGGTAGATCCGACCTCGGGCCCGCCGTGAGGGAATTAGAATCTTTTCTAAGGTGCCCGATTGTTCTTGATTCATAAGTCCAGCCCAGCAAGTTTGGAGTTCATGTCTACTTTCTGCTACTCCTAGAACCTTGATGTCTCCAGATTTGGATTTGGAAGAAAGGCATTTTGTTTTTTTTTGTTTGTTTGTTTCATTTATTTTTATTAGTTAGAGGCTAATTACTTTACAATATTGTAGTGGTTTTTGCCATACATTGACATGAATCAGCCATGGATTTACATGTGTTCCCCATCCCGATCCCCCTCCCGCCTCCCTCCCCATCCCATCCCTCTGGGTCTTCCCAGTGCACCAACCCTGAGCACTTGTCTCATGCATCCAACCTGGGCTGGTGGTCACTTTCACCCTTGATAGTATACTTGTTTCAATGCTGTTTTCTCAGAACATCCCATCCTCGCAGAAGAAAGTCATTTTGGTTCCACTCTGTCATATAGTTCTTGGCCTTGAGCAAGTCCCTTCACCTTATGGCCTCTGTTTTCTCATATAGGAATGGGGGAGATATTGATAACCTTCTCCTCCCAGTGATCATGTATAGGAGAGCCTTAGAAATCATTGTCTTCTTTTAATGTTAATCTTCTTAGTAAAATACTCAGATGTCTCAGAGAAAACTGCTATTTCCTGTGTATTCTTCCAGAACTTTCTAGTATATTGTGCTTCATTCTCCCTCATCACTGCAGGGATTCTCTCACAAGATTTCTTAATAATGAACAGTTTTAACTTTTTTATGGTTAGAAAACTTAGTTTCCTTGACTCCTCCTTCCTCAGTTCTCCCTGCCACCGCGACACTCTGAGCCTACCTGTTTTTATGATTTTTAACTGACTTTTGTCTCTAGACCTCAGCTTGATTGGGTGATCAGTTCTCTTCAGGAGGAACTTCTTATTTTAGAACTTGTAACCTTTGCACACCAGTCGTCGCCACTTGCTGGGCCCCGCGTTCCCCCGCGGGTGTTTTGGTGTCCAGCGATGACAAGAACTGCTGAGGAAGAGACGGCCACAGGGAAATGGGTTCCGATAATGGGGCAGCCGCTGAGTGCTTGTTGATTTGCTGCTGTCATAACCACAGATGTTTAAAAATAATTTGTAGAGAGGGAAGAAGAAAGAAGCAGTGGGTTTTGTTGTGTTTCTTTTTTTTGTTTGGTTTTTTTTTTTCTGGTGCCACTTGTCTTATCAGTGGTACAAAACGCAGACCACAGTCATTCAGAAAGGAAGAAGGCAGTGCCACACAGAGTGGAGAGGTGAGGGGGAGGGCAGAGGTGAGCCGTGAGTGCAGTCCTGGGCTTCACTGCCATCAGTGGGTAGAGACTGTTGCTGGAGAACCAACTCTGGTTAGGCTCGTGCTCCATTCCTCAACCTGAAAAAGAGGCGTATAACTCAGAGTCCGCCACTGAGGGTCACAGGTATTAACAAATGCAGGCCAAGCACATCTTGTGCATTAATAATTTTTTTTACTTGTTCGTTTTTCTTGGCATATAATTGATTTACAAAGTTGTGTTAGTTCCAGGTGTACAACAAAGTGACTCAGCTATATATATACATGTATTCATTCTTTTTCAGATTCTTTACTGATAGAGATTCTTACAGAATATTGAATAGAGCCCCCTGTGCTATACAGTAGGTCCTTGTTGGTTAACCAACAAAGAACTTCATGGGAGCAGATCTTACTTATGATCATCTCATTTTCACAGATGGAAATAGAGTCTGAAAGAAGCTAAGTCATTTTTCCAGGGTCACCAAACCTAGTAAGTGTTTAAGCACCCCCCAATAAATACCACGTCCCTCAAAGCGCTCAGTCAGACTTCAGCTGTTCGCCTTACTAATTAATACTCATGGCATCATGTCCATTTTTTAGAGTCTGAACATCACAAGAGCCCCATGACGTTTTCTTATTCCACTTTTGCAGATGGGAAACTGAGGCCCACCGAGGCCAGATTGAAATAATGGGCAACATTGTCAGCAACCTGCCTTGTCTTCTCTGCAGGCCCGTGTCTCCCCCACCCCCATGTTAGCCTGTGTTTGAGCTGCTCTCGGGCCCCAGCCCAGCTGCGATTCTGGTTGAAAGCCTCACATCTCTTCCCTGACTGTCAGACAACAGTCACGGGAATGTCCTGTGCCATCTTCCTTGGGTAAGAGCGGTTGGCGGAGAGCAGCAGATGCCCAGAGTCAAGGTCATGTGCCACTCAAGTGCTGGGCTGGAGAAAAGCCCCTGTCTCCCTGCTGCTTGTGACCAGGCAGGGGAGCGTGAATGGAGAGGGCTCTGTCAGAACAGCTCTGTGAGCCGTGGGCGGCTGGCCACGCTAGGAGACGGGGCCGAGCACTCGGGATCCAGGGAGCTCCGCACTTGGCCCCTATGTAACCTGCCTCAGCATTTCAGAATGTTTCTGTCCCCTTCTTTTTGTAAGTTACAGACTTCTCAGACTGCTCCATTGTAAAGATGAGAGTCAAGTTCAGGAATCATTAGACCATTTTTTTGTGGTTTTTTTTTTTTTGTTTTTTTTTTTAAAGAAGAGAAATAGGGGACTTCCCTGGTGGTTGGGACTCACGCTTCCACTGCAGAGGTCATGGGTTCGATCCCTGGTTGGGAAACTAGGACTCCACATGCTGCACAGCACAGCTGGGGAAAATTTTTTTTTTTTTTTAAATATTGTTTTTAATTTTTGTTTTAAAATAATAATTTTTTTTTTAAAGGAGAAATAGAATATTTGGCCAGATAGAGACTGAATGGGTGGTTTGCATTATTCTAAACTGATGGAGTCTGGGGTCGGAAACTAAGTTCATTTGAAGTGATTTTCTTTTTTCTTTTCCTTTTTTAAACTAGTCTGTAGTCTCTCTTCTCTCTGCTTCCGGGGAGGCAGTGCAACATAGAGATTAGAGTTGTAGTGACTGGAATCCATCGTGAGCCCAAGCCTCAGTTTCCCACCTCGGACATGAGGATGATCACAGTTGCACCCACCTCATTCTATTTTATGTAGAAGAGCTTATTCTGAATATAGGCTATTACATGCCCCCCTTTTAAAAACCTAAATGTTAAGAAAACAAACATGTGGCTAAAAACTGCTTAAACATAATTTTGATAGCTGAATAATACTTCATTCTGTCAACCTGTCATATTGCGTGTGCATGCTTAGTTGCTCAGTCGTGTCCAACTCTTTGCAATCGCATGGGCCGTAGCCCACCAGGCTCCTCTGACCACGGGATTCTCCAGGCAAGAATACTAGATTGGGTTGCCATTTCCTACTCCAGTCGTATTTTATGTAATCATCCTATTATTGGATGTGAGATTGTTTCCAGATTGTTTATGGCATAAATAACTTGGCGGCAACCATTTGCTCATAATTAAATCACTGGCCACAGGGCCTGACCTTTGTAAAGCCCCTCAAATACCGCACCTTTGCATGGCTGGGTGAGCCAGTTCCTCTGTTGCATGCTCAGGTTGAGTAATCTGGGTCTTTATTTGGTAGGCAAAACCCAGCAGGTCATTTCTGAGAAGCAGGACTCCCCTTTCTCCCATCAACAACTTTCATCCAGCTGCCTCAGGTTCTCTTCAGAAGACAGTGAGCTGTAAATAACCAGAGACAGCTTTCTTTCTCTGCTGAACTGAGATGGGATGTGGTCAGAGACCAGCTTTCATTGGCGAGATGAATGGATGGCCGAGACTTGGTGCTCAGCAGGGGTGTTTCAGAAAAAGTCTTCAAGGCAGGCCAATCTGGAGGTGAAGTTCTCTGGAGAAAGAGGTCAAAGGCCCCGGCGGCCATGGTGACAGACATGTGACATGTGCGTGCCCTCTGTGGACTGTGATCTCCGCCTTTTGGGTCCCAACACGGCTCAGCATCCGGGGTGGAGGTGGTGTGCAGGTTCTCAGGAAATGTTTGTGAACGAGAAATGAATGAAGGAATACATGCATGCACATACTTTCACATTTCTGGGTTAAAGAGGAAAACTAAGAGAGGTAAATGAAGCGGGGAGTGGGGTGGAGCTGAGCTGAGCTGAGCTGAGCAGACGACCAGATGCAACCAGATGCCTTGAAAGGTGAGAGGCTGAGAGCCAGCAGGCCTCATGGGGGTTCCCGGAGACCATGCCTCTGCCTCCCCCAGCCCAGGCCCTTCCCTCCTTTGAGTTTCAGGCCCATGGGCCAGCTGTTCTGCACCTTTGGCCCTCAAATATGGCCTTAAAGGCAGGTTTCTGTCTAGTTTCCCTCCTGAGGCAGATGTGATACACTGTGTGTCTTTTTTTTTTTTTTTCTTTTTCTGTTTTTCTCTTGTTGAACATTCCTTGGTAAAAAACAGAACCATCCTGGGTATCTTGAGGTCTCCATTCATTTCAGTTAGCACAGGACCAGGCTGGTTAGATCAGTGAGGGCCTGTGTCACCTTGTTGTGAGCCTTCTCCCCACCGTGTGACTCCTTTCCTTCCTTCTCCAAACACTGAGGCTTCCCGTGGAACCGATAATTCCTCAGTGTGTACCATGGGGGCATGCCCTGTGCTGGGCATTCATTAGGTAATGGTGAACACAACAGATAACGTCTCTGCCCCACGGAGCACCACAGGCTAGTAAAGGAGATAGGTCAGTCCTTGTACAAGTGAACTGACACAGGTGACTATAAAGTCTCAAACTGTGATTAAGACCATGAAGGCCAAGAGCGAGTTGTGGAGAGTATCAGAGAGGATGTACGATTCAGAGCCAAGGCGCGGCAGCCCCCCGCGCTCGCTGTTGAGTTGGTGGTGGTCCCAGTCACGTGGGGAGTCCCAGCATAGACCAGTGTGTCAGCCTCTCTGAGGGCCGTGTGCGTTGGTTTATGGAGCAGCACCATGGGCCTGACGCTCCCCTGGCACTGGCCAAGGTGCTTGGCCAGTTTATTCCTTTCATCCTTAAACCGCGTGAGTTCAGTGCTGTGACGATTCCCATTTTTACCGAGGAGGCTCAGGGATGTTGTCAGGGTCCAGCGTTACAGTGATTTAGAACAGGGGTCAGAGTGGTCTGCTGGTTCCAGGCTGCCCAGGCCCTGGGAAGGGCTCTACAGAGAGGGCGCAGTGGTCCCTGACGAGCAGCATGGGCAGGTCCAGGGCAGGAGGTGGCAAGGGTCAGTGTTCGGGCTTGGAGGACCCGCTAAAATATGGTGGTTGTGCCTGGTGGGAAAGGGGCATCTGGCTGCTAGGTGAGACCACCCTCTTCCACCCCGTCGCGCTCACTCAGAGCTCCTTCTCTAGTCCCTGCCTTTTGTTGCCATGTGTTGTTTTTGTGTGTCACCCTCACGAAATACTCGGAGTGGCAGAGTGTGCGTTTTGCTTTGTCCCGCTCAGGCCCCGGCACAGAGTCTGTGCTCGCTGTGTATTTATTGAATGAACAGTTGCCTAAATAGGAGACCTGGTGTCTTGCCTTTGGAGATGGGCTGCTGGCTAAGAGGATAACTCTCCTTTTCATTTTCTTGGAGATGTATGTTACCCAGGAGTGGATCCGATTTCCAGACCATTCCCAGAGAT
Source organism: Odocoileus virginianus (assembly GCF_023699985.2). NCBI lineage: Eukaryota > Metazoa > Chordata > Mammalia > Artiodactyla > Cervidae > Odocoileus > Odocoileus virginianus. Next base: position 7,630,869 of record NC_069693.1, on the reverse strand, counting down.
TATGAGTCTCTTGAGTGAGCCAGTTTGGGGAGAATGGTGGGGAGCACCAGAGAGGTAAGGCAGGAGTGTCTGGTACAGAACAGCCCTAGGCACCAGCCAGGCAGTTTATTATAGAGTTTTGGCTTTTTTCCTTTAGTTGAATTCTTTTGGGGAACAGCAATTGGATTGGAGCTAGTTTGCAACATTGACTTCATTTTTTTCCTACAAAAATAATGAAGTTTTTGAATGGCCTTAGTGATTATGCTAAATATAATTGTGCCATTTAAATGCAATAAAAGTTTTCAGAAAGAAATGGAGTAATTAATAATATTGCTTCCTGGATTCCTGTTATAACACTAACCTAGTAGTCTGATTTAGATTAAATTTGAATTTGAGTTAATTTCTCTTTGCAAAAGTAGTAGTTTATCCACATGTATACAGTTTTTCTTCTGATCCAGGGAAAGGTGCTTGGTTTCCCCCTTTCAAAGTTTGTCTTCTCTGTTGCATGGGAGAGTCCTGAACTCTAGCAGAGACCCAGTCTGTCCTCAGTAGTGGTGAATGTCACCCCCCACCCCCGGACTTCAGCAGCCTGAGTTAATTAAAAGGTTCAGAGGAAGTTAATCAAGTTTGGAACTCTGATTTTGTGCAGTGTTTTGATATGTTTCGATGAGTCATCTTTTGGCATCCCTAACAGTATTTGATCTTCACGGAATAGTTTCATAATCTGGAAACTGGCAGGGAGGTGCTCTCCAGAAATGCAGAGTCAACAGTGATGTGTGTATGTCTGGCCGTTTGGGAGGGCAGATGATAGAACAAAGAGGAGACTTTAATAAGCAAGAGCCCGTCAGGGGCTCAGGTCAGTTCTGAGGCTGCTGCCCATCTAGAACATTGGGCTTCTTCCTGCCCCTCCAGCCCTGCTCACTGGAGTGCTGACATTAAAGGGGGGAAAAAAAAAGAGTACAGAATACAGCCTCTGTTTGCTTTGCTGCAAATAAGTGGCTGGAGTGACTGGCCCCCGTCCCGGAGGCCTTGCGCGAGCTTCAGATGTGGTCAGCGAGGCCTCTAGACGGTGCCAGGCTGCCGGCCCACGTCCAGGCGGCCCACACCAGGAACAGGCAAGGGGCCCAGAGAAACAGCGGGGCCAGCTGCTGGCGGCCTCTGCTCCTCCTCTGAGCGCTGTCTTCTTTCTTTCCAAGATGAAACTGGTCTTACCCCCTGAAGATGGATGGGCCAGGGTTCATATGGCCCCTGCCTCCTCTGCTCACCCGCACAACTAGGAACTTAAAATTAATGGACCAGTTGAGAGAGGGAAGAGCCCGTCTGGAAAATGCATCTCACCAAAATGTGGTCGAACGGGAGTTCTCTTGAGGTGGGGGGCAAAGAGCCAGACTACTTGGGATCCTTGGGCTGCATTCCTAATGGTCCTGGATTTCTGCTGGGTCCAGTTAGGGTTAAGAAGCACAGATTCTGAACACCAGAATTGGCAGTTCTCCACTACTCCTCATTGGCAGTCCCATGGAAAAAACTACTCAGTCTCTGAACTTCAGTTTCTTCACCTGTGAAGGGGGAAGCGTATCAGGACCTCCCTCCCTCCCTCGGTTATTGTGGATGCAAAAGGTTTAGAAAGGTGCCTGGCGTGGAGTAGGCACTGTTTGTTTTGGAGTTTTTACAATAGTTTGAGTTTGCTTCAAGAGCTGTGTTTCTTAACCAGAAGGTGAAAAGTTTTGTGGTGAGGGCTTAAAAACTGAGCCTCTCTGGTGTCCCTTGTGACAGCTCGTGCTTCTGCCCCAGTGACAGAGAAGAAAGACTGTACTGGAGGCAGCCGAGACAGGACCCAGCTGCAGCCTCGCAGCCTCGTTTGCTTTCTGCCTGCTTGTCCCTGGCCCTCGGACTGTGCGTTACGAGCATCTGCTCAGGCAGCGCTGACACACACTCTGGGTCTGTCTTCTCCAGAGTGATGGACAGGACGAGGGCTGACATTTGATACCATCCGCTTAGAATGTCCTCTTGTCTGGACTGGAGATTTCCAGGTTTGTTTGTCACAGGACCTTGTTGGAAAATAGGCTCTGTCTCAGTGATTCCTCGCCACTTTGCAATCTTTCCTCCACCCTGTCCCCACACGCTTGCCTGAAGGCATTTGTTTTACTCCAGATCAGAATCCCAGCGACACATCCGCAGAGGTAGAAGTTGAGCTCGGGTGGTGGCAAGTCCGTGTTAGCCAGCATCCGGATGGTCATTGGCTTTGAGTTGGCTGCCAAATGGTCGGGCAGAATCAAGGGTTGTAGAAGCTGTATTCTTGGAAGAGAAAGGAGAGTAACATTCCTGGACCACAAATAGTATCTGAAGCAGGTATTCTGGAACCTTCTAAAGAAAAAGAGGACAAGCCCTCTGATGTGCAGAGCCCTGTCCAGGGTGCGTGACTAGCAGTCTTTCTCTGGCACTGACACTGAGAAAAGCATAGCCCAGCAGCAGGTTGCATCTTCTTTAACCTGGACCTCTGCTGTCTGGGGTCTTCTGAGAACTCTGTGTAACTGTTTATGAACTTCTCTCAGGCTGCAGTTGAGCCGTCTGTCCTGGCCCCTAATTCCCTGTCCTCCCCCGTCACCTTCAGGCTGCAGAGACCTTGCTCATCGTTGGACCTCTGGCACCTAGGTCCACCGGGCACACCTAGGTCAGCCGTGCTCACTCATACTGGCGAATGAATGATTTCTTACTACTTCTTGGAGAGCTGTTCTCCTCAGGGCTGCTCATCACCAAAACCGTGTGTGAGTCTGAAGAAAACAAGAGAATGATTCCCTAGTCTGGGGCTAGATCCAGATATTTGCATTTTTAAAGAGCCCCACGACTATTGCCCATTCACCTTTAACTTTTCCCATTCACCTTTAACTTTTAGAGAGCTCCTTGTACTTGGAGGGAGTATGACTTGGGAATGAGTTCACTTTTTCAGTCAGCAAACACTGATGAGACTTAAGTGGAAGCACTTGGCAAACTGTGAGTGTGAAGGGCCCTCCCAGGGCCCCCTGGGATCTACTGTCTCTGCCTCTGCTCAGAAACAGCCTGTGTGCCGTGCGAGGAGCACTGCCTGGAGAGGCTCCACCTGCCTTGGAGAGCATGGTGGGGACAAGAGTGCCCCCCAGCCCGCCTGCCGTGGACATCTGGACGAGGCAGTGGAAGGGGCTCGGTCTTCTATTCCTGCCCGTGTCTTTTCATTTGGCTTACAAGTCCAAGCCTTATTCAGGGCTTGTTCCACGGTAGCTCTGATTTGCTGCTGTCATCTAAACCCTCCCTCTTGTTCACATCCAAAATGAAACATCGCTTTCTGGAGGTTGACGTAGCAGTTGTAGCAGTGGTATTAAGTATGGGAGGGTTTGTTTGTAATGATCCGCCTGTCTGATGCGTCCGAGCCCTTGGCTGTCCTCTCTGGCTGGAAGCAGTTCATCCTTTGAACTTGTACCTAGAATGCATGCCTCCTCCACCTGACGGCTCTTCTGGGTCAGAACAGGGCCTTTTCCCTGCGCTGAGAGCTTCCCCGACCCTTCTTCCCAAACCCACACACACTTCACTCATGGTGGTGACGCAGGGAAGCTTTGCTTAACAGCACCCTATAGAGGAGTCAGACTCTGTTGTACTGTCATGGCTCTCGTCACAGGAATTTTAGTCATTTTTGTCATTATTTGATTACCTTTCTTAACTATGTTGGTGGAATAAATGAAAAGTGTTACCTTTCACTTGGCCCACATTTTAATTAATGTACTTCCTGTAGAATGAAAAAAAAATGTTTCTGTTTTATTATCAACATTTTTAAGTATTTATTATGAAAAAAATTATTGAAGTACTGTTGATTTAGTGTTGTGTTAATTTCTGCTCTACAGCAAAGTTGATTCACATATACAGACATTCTTTTCCACTGTGCTTTATCACAGGTTATTGAATATAGTTCCCTGAGCTATACCTTAGGATCTTGTCATTATTCCATTCTATATATAATAGCTTACATCTGCTAATCCCGAACTCTCAGTCCGTCCTTCCCCTTTAGCAACCACAAGTCCGTTCTCTGGGTCTGTGAGTCTGTTACTGTTTCATAGATAAGTTCATTTGTGTCATATTTTAGATTCCACATATAAGTCTTTCTCTTTTTGACTTACTTCACTTAGAGAAAATCTTTCTATTTTTTACTTACTTCACTTAGTGTGATAATCTCTAGGTCCATCCATGTTGCTGCAAATGGCTTTATTTTATTCTATTTTATGGCTAAATCACCACTCCATTGTATATGTACACACCACGTCTTCTGTATCCAGTCATCTGTTGATGGACGTTCAGGTTGTTTCCATGTCTTGGCGATTGTGAATAGTGCTGCTGTGAACATAGGGGTGCATGTGTCTTTTTGAATTGTAGTTTCGTCCAGATATATATGCCCAGGAGTGGATTGCTGGATCATATGGCAACTCTTTTTTTTTTTTTTTTTTTTTTGAGGAACCTCTGTACTGTTTGCCATAGTGGCTGCCCAATTTACATTCCCACCAGCAGTGTACTAGAATTCCCTTTTCTCTGTAGCCTCTCCAGCATTTATTATTTGTGGATTTTTTTTTTTTAATTGAGGGCCATTCTGACCAGTGTGAGGTGGTACCTACCTCATTGTAGTTTTGATTTGCATTTCTCTGTTGGTTAGTGTGACATTGGGCACCTTTTCATGAGCCTGTCAGCCACATATATGTCTTCTTTGGAGAGATGTTCATTCAGGTCTTCTGCCCATTTGAGTTCTATGAGCTCTTTGTATGTTTTGGAAATTAAGACCTTTTTGATCACATCATTTTCAAATATTTTCTTTTCAGTTGTGAAAAGACTTGCTTTTTTAACCTGCCTTCTTCCTTTCCCAGTGCTCCTGAAGTTTCGCACAGATAAAGGAAGAGATCCTAGTTCTGATACCTTTGGGGAAGATTCTGAGTTATTGCTCCAGATACGAAATGATGTGCTTGATGCCCTGGGTGTCAATCCTGACCTGCTTCCTGAAGACTTTGTCAGGTTGGTCTGAATATTTATCACAATTGAGTTTAGATTGATAAATGTCTGTGTTCAGTATTTGCCTTAATTTGGAGAGATGCTTTATTAAGACTGAAAAGCCCTGAGGAGAGAGCCTCCGTTGCCACATTCTCTCTCTCTCACACACACACACACACACACACACACACACCTCCGTTGCCACATTCACACACACACACACACACACACACACACACACACACACACACCTCCGTTGCCACATTCACACACACACACACACACACACACACACACACACACACACACACCTCCGTTGCCACATTCACACACACACACACACACACACACACACACACCCTCCCCTGCAACGGCCCTCCGCCTCTGTTGGTATAACAACAGTATATGAAAAATGGAGGTGACCTTGTATGTGTTCAGAGAAAATGGAGGTGACCTTATATGTGTTCAGATATAACTGCAGGGTCAAGGGGGTGGCAGGTCAGATGGATGGGTTTATTATTCGGTAGATACTGCCCTTGCCCTCCTCTGATGACCCATCAGTTTACACCCTCAGCCGCAATGCCATCCTTGTTCCCAGTGTCTTCGCCCCTGGGCACTGCGATGCTTTCAGCCTCCGGGACCAGTCCTTTGTTCTTATACACAGGCAGGTTTTGGGTTTGATTGGTGAAGTCCAAAGGGAGACTAAGTCAGGAATTCCTCCCAGACAGTTTTGGGATCATTTGCTTTTTACTTCCACTCTCTCTCTGTGTCTTTGAGGGACCATGTAAGCTGCCTTGCTGTGCCTCGCTTGTAGAAGCAATAATGATGACTAGAATCTACTGAGCAGCTATTACAGTACCAGGCACAGCTGCTTTGTGTATGTGCCCTCTCTTGACAAGATCCCATTTTATAGGAGAGGGGAAGCTGAGTTAGAGCTCAGAGAAGTCCAGTCACTAGCCTGAGGTTACACAGCTGATAATGTACAGTGTACATTACACTGCAGCACAGTGTAGTGAAGGCTTTCACTGCGCTACCAGTGCAGCCATATGGTTGTTACAGTAGTCCTTGAAGGGTGTATTATTATTTCCCCGTGAGTTAACTGAGGCTCAGAAAGATGCAGTCACATGTCCAAGGTTGTAGTAAGTAGCTGACCAAGATTTCCCCACACCACTGATCCCTGGGGACAGCCTAGTACCTTGGTTCCTATTCAGCAAGAAAGTGAATGGTGGTCCCATCCTTCCCTAGTCTTTTCCTTGTGCACTCATGTCTGGGGACCTCACTTAGACACTGACAAGCCTCAGCCAATTTAAGACCAGCAGTGGGGCTTTGACTCGCCTGCCAAGCCCTCAGCCAGAAAGAGGCACCTGGATACCAGGCGCTCTTGTAAGTTGGCACCGGTAGGGAGTTCACGGGCTAATGACACCACCGCTTGGGATGGGGTCCTTGTCCCAGGGGATGGCCCACGGGGAACAGGTTCCCACAGGTCCGGCTTCAGCAGTCCCAACCGGGCCAGTGAGCACCCCCAGTGCCAGTGCCAGGCCATGAGCGTGCAAGCCGAGTGACCGATTTGGGTGTTGAGAGTGACGAATGGCCTGCCTGGGCATCGCCAGCCAGTGGCAGAGCCCCTGCTTCCCAGAAGGAAAGAACCACAGCCTCACTGCTAACAGCTTGTCTCACTGCTGGCTGGTTTCCTCTCCACAGAGTGCTGTGTTCCCCCCACCCTCCCAGCCCTCTTTGCAGTAACGGCTCTCCTGTGTCTATGCCCTCCCGTGCTCAGGTGCTCCCTCTCTGTTGCCCTTAAGTGAGAGCTGTTTGATGGCCTCTCAACGGCCGGCCATGGCCAGTGCAGATAAGGCTAGGGGAGATGCGCTGGGGTGCGGTGGGGAATCAGCTGCTGTCTGGCAGCTGAGCTGCCCGCACAAATTGCCCACCGCCAGCTCCGAGCAGGGTGTGCTCACTTGAGGAGGGAAAGCTGTGCCCAAGTCTCCGTTTCCCTCATCTGTCTGTGATCTGCTTTTCCCGTCCTTCATGTCAAGTTATTTATTCTCTTCAGAGGGCTCAGTTGCTTTTCTGATTATGAAGGTAACAGATGCTCATTGCCAGAAAATAGAAAAGGGAAGAAAAGGATCTCCCATAGCCCCTCCCAGTGAGAAGTCACCACTGCTGGCTTGGGATTTAATTTGGGGCTTTAGCCTCTCAGACATCTGTATGTGTATTTACTCATGTGTCTTCTCTTTTTAAATACCAAAATGATCACACTTTTCATACGACAGCCTTCCTTTTCCAGCATCTCATTAACCTGTTTGTGTCACAAGTAAAGATCCGTAACCTCACTTGTACTACCTGATGTTTCATTGTCTACTGTATGGTTTTTATTTAACCATTTACTGCTTGGTGGGTACTTAAGTTATTTGTAGTTTCTCACTGTTATAAACATCTATGACAAACATTCATAATATATATATGTAATATAACTTGTGCTGTTAAATTGTTGCATTATGGTAAAATGCACACAACATATATTGTACCATTTTAGCCACCCTTAAATGGACAGAACAGTGGCGTTAAGTCCATTCACACTGTTGTTGCCTGTCACTGGTACCGTCTCCAGAACTTTGTCCTCATCCCAAAGTGAACCTCTGTCCCCGTTGAACACTGACCTCCCATTGTGTGTCCCCAGCCCCTTGCAGCCTCTTTCTTTCTCGATGAATTTGACTGTTGTGGGGATCTTGTTTAAGTGGAATTGGAATGTAGTGTATGTCCTTTGGTGAACTTACTGGTCCTTAAGTTTCAGAGATAATAGACATATTATGGAAAAAAACAGATAGTATGGAATGAATCCAAAGATGAAAATGAGGGGAAGTGGGAGGCACAGAGGATGGGATATAACATAGGCCCAAGGATGCACTGTGTAACACGGGAAGTATAGCCAATATTTTTAATAACTGTAAATGGAAAATGACCTTTAAAATTGTATAAAAATTTTTTTAAAATAGGGACTTCCCTGGCGGTTCAGTGGTTAAGACTGCACTTCACCACTTCTGGGGGCACAGGTTCAGTGCCTGGTCAGGAAACACAGGATCCCATATGCTGGGCAGTGTGGTCAAAATTTTTTTGTTTTTAAAATAATTTTAAAAGAAAATTAAAATTACTCATTTCATGAACCAGAGGTGGGGGAAAAAATCACTGAATTTGTCCTGTGCCATACTACACTGTCTTGATTACTGGAGGTTTGTAGTAGGAAGTTTGAAATTGGGACATGTGGGTTCTCCAACTTAGTTTTTCTTTTCCAAGATTATTTTGACTATTCTGGGTCTCTTGCAGAATTTTAGGGTGGATTTTCCCATTTCTACAAAAAAGGTTAGGTGGAATTTTGAGAGGAATTATGTCAAATGTATAGATTAATTTGGAGAGTATTACCATCTTAACAAAATTAAGTCTTCTGACCCATGAACATGGGAATATCTTTCCATTTATTTAAGTCTTTTATTTCTTTTAACAATAGTCTTTAGAGAGTAAGTCTTACACATCTGTTAAATTTATTCCTAAATATTTTATTCTTTTGGATGCTATTGTAAATGGAATTCTACATTTTCATCTTGCTTGAGGGTGTTCATTGCTGATATATAGAAGTAGATTGATTTTTTTTTGTATGTTAATCTTGTATTCTGCAGCTTGATTCAAATAATTCAGTAGTTCAAATAAGTTCTCTGTGGTTTCCTTAGTATTGTCTGTATACCAGATCATGTCATCTGTGAAGACATATTACTTCTTTCTTTCCAGTCTGGATGCCCCTTGTTTCTTTTTCCTGCCTTCCTTAAATGCTCTGGCTGGAACCTCCAGGACAATGTTGAATAGAAGTGGTGATAGCAGACATCCTTGTTTTGTTCCTGATATTTCAGTGTTTTGCCGTTAAGTGTGATATTAGCTGTGGATTTTTGTAGATGTCCTTTATCAGTTTGAAGAAATTTCCTTCTGTTCCCAGTTGTTGAGTGTGTTTATCGCGAAAGGGTTCTGCGTTTTGTCCCATGCTTTTTCTGTGTCTGTTTAAGTGATCATGTGTATGTTGCTGTTTTGATTTCCTGGCATTTTGTTGAGATGATACCCTTTTTTTTTTTTTTTAAGATTATATACTTTTAAGAGAAAAAAGTAGGACATTAAATTTGTATAGTGGGATCACATAGCATAAAGGAGAATGTTTTTTAAGGAAAAAATTGACTATCTTTGAGGAATAGAATTATGGCGACTAGTTTCTCTGGCTGTAGTTTTCTCTGTTAGGTTTTATAGTTTCTCAGAGGACCTTGGTAAGCAGGGGGAAAAATTGCCTCCATGGGTTAACAGATGGGGGTGCTGGTCCCAGCCTGGGGGTGAGGAGATGGTCACTCCCAAGCCCAGTTGGTGGGAGTTGAATGGGTCGAGCCTTTCTGGAGGCATCAGGACTCAGCAATTCTATATTTAGGAAATTGCCATAGGGAACTGTTTGGACAGCTCTACCAAGGTGTATGATCAGAGTCCCAACAGCTTAAATATCCATCCATAGGTTATGGGCACAGTGAATAGCAGTCGCTGTGACCTGGGTTTTCAGTTATATATATTTAGATACGTGCCCTTTTAAAAGTGTCTGGAAGGGTGTGTACCAAACCAAGAAGACTGGAAGTGGTCTCCTCGTGGTAGGGCTCCAGAGAGAAGCTTTCCGTTTAACTTGCCTGCACCGCAGTCTGCTCATTTCAGAAACCCCTTTGTGTTCAGGGGTGGGAGCTGGCAAGGCAGGCTTCCTGGAGGGAGGTGGTGGGAGATAGCATTTGACTGCCTGGGATGGATGATTGGGAGGGGCAGGTGACAGTATTAGCTAAAATTTGTCTTCTGGGTTCCCCTTCCTGGCCCAGAAGGGTTGGTATCTACGTGGGTAGTGAAGACTTTTCTCTGCTCCTGGGCTTTAATTTCAGACCCCGACTTTCCCAAGCCGCCTGCGTGTTAACACAGGCCTGCTCCTGACATTTGTCTGGGACTAGCATATCGAACCCACTGCCCATTGTGGGGCAGAAGAGAATTGCGAGAATGTGACCGGGGCACCGAAACATCTGGTATTTGTAGGGCTTTATTTTTAGGATGCACAGATATAGTCTTATCCTTTAACTTCAAAAAAAAAAAAAGAAGTTGTAAAACAGTTCTTGCCTGCCAAGGTTCAGATGTCTTTCCCTGCCACCTACTAACCTGGATCAGATTTACTTTTCACGCGTAGATGCCAGTATTAGCATTGCTGTCTGAATTGACTCCTCCTGGTGGGAGATGTTTTCATTCAGGCAAACTCACCACTGACCTCTCCCAGATGTCCTCCACCAGCCTTCCTGTTGCTCAGAGCTCCGTTTCACATGTCTTCTCTTTTAGGTACTGCTTCTCTGAGATGGCCCCAGTGTGTGCAGTTGTTGGAGGGATCCTGGCCCAGGAAATTGTGAAGGTAAAAAGTCCCTGTGGAAAAAAAAAGAAAAGAAAAAAAAAGTCCCTGTGGCATAGATCATTGGCCCTCCACGCCAGGATCTTGGACGTGCCAACAGAGAGAACCCAGAGCTGTCTTAGAGAGCTGCCTGGTTTCTCAGGCCACACTCATCCTTGTCTCCTGACCTCCCTGTTCCCTTTCTCCCTCCCTTTTTCCACTTCATCCCCTTCTCTCCAGCCCATTCACGTGGGCCTTCAGCAAATGACCTTGGAGTGCCTACTTTGTGCTGATAAGCCCAGAACTGGACACAGAGCCCTCGGGGTGCTGTCTGCCATCCCCTGACTCTACCGACCAGCTGTCTAGTGTTGTGGCATTTGCCACGGATTCTGCTTCTCACAGCTCTGTGAAGTGGGCACTGTCCTGATTCACACTTCAGGGGTGGACACCGAGGCCCAAAGAAGGGCCTCCACAGCCTGTACTGCTCCCGTCTGCCTTACAGTTTCCCTCCACTCATGACCATGGCATCAAAGTTCCCTCTCGTCACTTCACACGCCGTGGGCGCGTGTAGAGCAGGGGAGGTCAGTACCAGAGGAGCGTGAGCACTGTGCCTGGAGCCCACAAGGCTCTGTCCAGGGTGCCCTGTGCCCACGTTAGGTAGGTGTCCTCTGCCTCTCAAAAGGGGAGCGTTCACATAGGGTCATGTATTTAGTACCTAGAGCAGCACTTTGAAGTCTCTTCTGGAACATTTGGGTTGTCAGAACTGTAGCATACCCCCCAATATGTGCTCGTTTCTTAGGGGACTTTGATATTTTCCTAAAGCGATGAATTTGCCTTGTGCGCATTCTTGACCACTGAAGTGGACTTGCAACAACAGACCAACTTCTGCTGCTTCATCTTGGTTTCTGCAAACTTGCTTCAAAAACATTTGACTCAATTTGATGGTCCCACCATCTTCTTAAGGCTTTTCTTTTTCTTTCTCTCTTTTTTCTTCCCTGATCATTCTCTCTGGATCAGATTCTTTCTCTAAATCTAATTCTCTGTGGCATAGGCAGTAGGAGGCACAGTGGGAGAAGAGGAGAGGCATACGCTGCTGTGTGCGGTCTCACTCCTGCTTCCGCCCACCCAGCCTGGTAGAAAGATTCAGCTCAAGCCCCCAGTCTGGGGAATCGGTAGTGGCTGCCAGGAGGACTGTGTTGAGAAGGACTCTGAGTCTGCCTGTGGAGAGACTTGGCAGGAAAGAGTACAGTGATGGAACAGCAAGGGTAGAGTGGGAACCTAATATGTTTTTGTATCATACAATGATGAGAGCATAGATAATATTTATTTTAAACATAGTTTTCTCTAGGACTTCTTTTTCTTTCTTTGACCATGCTGGGTCCTTATTGCTGCCAGAGGGCTTTCTCTGGTTGCAGAGAGTGGGGGCTACTCTCCAGTTGTGCACGGACTGCTCATTGCGGTGGCTTCTCAAGGGCACGTGGGTTCCGTAGTTGTGGTTCACGGGCTTAATTGTCCCTCAGTGTGTGGAATCTTCCCAGACCTAGGATCAAACGTATGTTCCGTGCATTGGCAGATCGATTCCCCACCACTTAGACCATCAGGGAAGTCGCTAGATAGCATTTGTTGAAAGCCCATTCTGCACCCACTGCTTGGAGACTGCTCTCAACTTGATAGACTCATTTGATCGTCACAACAATGGTGTGGTAGGAACCACGGCTGTCCCTGCACTGAGATGCAGAGCAGCGATGAAGCCGGGACTCAAGCTCATGCTGTCCGGCTTCTGGGCCCGTGCTCTTCACCACTGGGCCAACAGATCTTGGGTGCCCTCAGCCTCACCTCCATGCATCACACTGAGACAGTGCTCCCTGACTTTCTTGGGTGGGATGGAGGTGGTGGGTTGGGCAGGTGGTCTTGACCCCACTGTGTGCAGGGGCTTCTCCTCATCCCAATTCCAACCTTCAGGGCGCCCCCTCCTTCCTGCCTGCCGGGGACAGCTGTTGTCCGCATCTTGTTTCTGTTTGTCCCAGATAGCCAGAGCACTCTGCATTCTTGGTTGCTGGGCGTGTTTGGAATCTCCCCCTTCCCCCTTCGGGAAGCACTTTACCTTTTGCCCCATGTTCACCCTGTGCCCTGCTGTCTTGTCCCTGCCACTCCCCCTCACTTAACACCGTTCCAGCTTCAGCCAGCTGGTGGTAAAGGCCTGCCATCTGAGGGCGGCAGACCTCCCCCTTCTCCCTGGTGGGACCATCTGACCACGGTAAAACGTAAACATCAGGAGATGGGGGCGAGTCTGTTCCCTTGGAATCATCTGTTTCCCTCCTTCCTTGTATCTTTCCAGACACCACACATTCTAGCCCTGTCCTCTGTCTCATCCTGCTTTCTTGGGTTTAATCATTCTTTCTCTCTCACTGTTCGTGGGCAGTCTCCCCGCCTACAGCGCCAGAATTGAGCGTTGACAGCAGCAGCCTTACCAGGCTTCGTGTGAAAACGTGTTGTGTTATCTCCTGAAACGTGGGCTCTTGTGTCTGGGATCCACCTGTGTGCCCTTCCACCTGGCTGAGTGCCTGGGGGCCCCAGATACTGGAAAGGACCTCCTGTTCAAGCAGTAGCATCTCCCATTTATTGAGAATCTACTCTGGCCGGCATGTTACAAGCTGGATCGCGTTTCATACTCACAGGAACCGTAATAGGCTGGGGCTGTTTGTTTGCGTTTTCATATGCAAGCTCAGAGAAGCTACCCTCTGACCTCAGGTCAACACCTTCTTCCCAGAAGAACAGTTCGTTCCGGAATAAGCACTTAGAATAGGTATAATCATCTCCGTTTTACAAATGAGGACTGGAATTGGCGCTCAGTTCAAGGAGGAGAGGCTCAGGGCCCAGCGTTGTAAAGGCGGGCCTGCCTGAGTGACTGCACGCAGCTCCCAGGCACCTCGGCAGGTTGTGCCTCTGTGTGGGTGATGTCCTCCTCTTTAAACGGTAACCCTTCTTGGGTCGAGAATGTCTTAGAAAACTCACTGTTACCTCTGGACCTTTCCCCGGTCCACACAGGTCACTCGTGGTCCAGCATGTAATCCCAGGGACTGTCACTCCATCTCTTAACAGTGCTGTGACCTTCTGTTAACCCCACGAAATGATGACCATTTCCATGGCCGACTAGCATCTTCCAGGCCTTCTGGACGCCCACCCTGGTGTGTCCCGTGGAGGCCAGCAGCACGGCCTTCCCCTGGAAGTGTCCCCCCAGGTGACAGAGGCTGTGTTCTCAGATGGGTCAGAATGAATCACTGCCTTGCTCAGTGGAATATTCATAAGTAATTATTACTGCCATTTGCCATTGGTGCTTCTCTGAGTTAAGCATTGTTTTAGATATTGGAGGTAAAGCATCTTTCTTAATCCCTAGGATAAAACAGTTGTTATTTTCATTTTACGTGGGGAATGTAAAGGTCTGAGAGGCTAAATGGTCTGCTCAAGGGCACACAGCTGGTAGGGGACAGAGTGCAGGGACAGGACAGTTAGAATCAAAACTGTTTCCTGACATGACCAAATAGCCCCTGGGGAGCGAAGTCAGCCTCTTTCGAGAACTGATTTCCTTGTTATTTTGAGAAGCTCTCAGTTCAGGGGTCTATTCTCTTTTCTCCCTCGTATCCCCTTTTAAGCACTTGAGCTGAACCTTCTTCTTGTTTCCCTCTGCAGGCCCTGTCTCAGAGGGACCCCCCTCACAACAACTTCTTCTTCTTCGATGGCATGAAGGGGAATGGGATTGTGGAGTGCCTGGGCCCCAAGTGAACCCGAGACTCCGCAGCCCCAGAGATGCTGACCACACGGTGCCCTTGTGCGATGGATCCCCTCCCCTCCCCCATGAAGGCCTCTCTAGGCGAGGGAAAAACCAAGTCACTGAACCAGTACCAACCATTTCCTGCGAGCCGCGAGGCTGTGAAGCACCAGCGGCTGCTAAGCAAGGGCCTGGGTCCTGATGGTCTCCTCCCAGCTCTCCTGCACGGTCAGTTCCTGAAAGTCCCCAGCCAGGAACCAGCACACTTTGTTGCCTAGGAGCCTCTTGCCACCTTCTTGTCCTCAGTCCCCACCTGATGTCACACAGCGAGGAGCGTGGCTTCAGGTGGGGAATAACTCCCGGGGCCATGAAACCACACAGCGGAACCACAGTTTCAAGTGCAGACAGGTGCCCTCAGAGAGCCAAAACCATGGCGGGCGGAGTGTACGTCCACCGAAGTCTGAAGCCCTGAGAAACAGCAGGTGGCGTCCAGTGTGCTGCTCTTGAGTGTAGTTTAGGATTAGTTGAGTTCCAGCCTGGATTTTGAAAGAGAGGAAGTATTACCAAATCCTCTTGGGTATTAGGGTGAGGCCTTGCCAGTGGAATATTAATGGGAACGCTTGTTTAAAAAGGCAGATTCCCGGCTCCCACCCCTGGGGAGCCTGACTCTTTGGCTTTGAGGTGGGACAGGGAGCCGGCCTGTCTTCCAGCAGAGTCCCTTACAGATTGCAGGTGATCGCCTGCAGGCTGTCTCATTAACGGGCTGTGTCCGTCCTTCTTGTTACCCCCCTGAATCGCAGCTGTTTGTGTGTTTTTTATATTTTCTATATTTCTTTGGTTCTTCAAAAAGGAATGATAGAAATAAAGTTATTTGCTTTAAGATTTGTTTTTCTTCCACGTGAGAAACTTCTTCCTCTGACAGGGAGCAATGGCCTGTTTAAACCTGAAGATGTATCCCTGGATGCTTGAACACAACACCAAGGCCCTCCCCTCCGTCACCATTCCTGCCACTGTGTTTTTGAACAATGCAGCAAAAAGTTAGTATGCTCATATTCTAAAGCACATAGAAGCTTGAATCTTCTTGTCAAATAATTTCATTAAGTAGTGGCTGTTCGCAGTGACAGCAATTGTAATAATAGTGGGAAAGGAGTAAAAGTGAGCAGTGATCTCATAGCAGGTAAGTGATACCGAAGTAAAATGCCCCAAGTCTCACAGCTGGACAGGTCAGAGCGGTTGCTAGAGTACCAAAGTGTATCTTGACTCAGCGACCCGAGCGTGCGTTCCACCTGGAATGTGTTTCTCACCCACACTTGGCTTTCTCCTCATATGTAAATTGGCAGGTTAGAATGAATAAATCAGCTTCTCTATTTCATCCCTGTTGATGTCAGTGAGAAAAGAAAAGCACAGATCTCCTCTGGGAGGAGGGACTCAATTCTCCCCCCTCCTGGTTCTCTCTGCCCCCACCTGAGGTGAGGCTAGGTTCTCTTTCTGGAGCAGCCCTTTTCTGGGCCTTGGTAGTGTTAAATCAGAGGAGCCTTGCAAAAATCTCACAGGATCTTGGAAAATCTGAGCTAATTACACCCTTTATTTTGCAATGTGGGGCCTTGGTCACAAGGGGGAGCAGACGGGTCTGGATGGATTAAAAACAAAACTGTCTTAGAATCTTCTCTGCAACTTTTCAAACTTTTCCACCCGTGTACCTGTAATGGCCAAGATTGACCCCGAAATGACCATGACCCTTAGGGAATCTGGAGGGTGGTGCTGGAAACTTCCAGCCCTGGACAAGAAAAAGGCTTAATTCTCCTTGCTTTCGGATTTCATATTTTTCCATATTACAAGTTTGTGTTATCTTAAGAATGAATTTCCCTAAGTCTTCAGGAAGTCCACAGTGATTATCCTGTGGGTTCAAACACCTCGGGAAGGGGGATCCTGTCTGTGAAGGTAGCGTATGTTTGGTGGAGGAGGTGCTGAAGTTAGCAAATGAAATGGTTCTGCCAGGCCTCTCCAGTCCATACCCCACTTCTCTTGTCTCTGGTATGCTTAATAACCAAACTTAGGTTCTCAGTGGTTGAACATTCTAGTGAACAGGTGCTACTCAAAAAAGCCTCCCTTGTCTTAGACGTTAAGGATCCACCTGCCACTGCAGGCAACCTGGATTTGATCCCTGGTCCAGGAAGACCCTACACGCCACAGAGCAGCTGTGCTGGAGCGCCACCACTACTGAGCCCGAGTCCTAGAGCCCCGGAGCCGCAACTGGAGGGAGCTGGTGCCCAGCACAGAGAACCCAGCGCAGCCAAACCTCAAAAAACAAACGGCCCCATCACAGCCCTGCATTCCGTGATTTCTCTCTGCGCTGCAGACCCTTTTTGTCAGTTTCCTGCATTTTATTGCTAAGTGTAAACGTCTTATCTATTGAGGCGTCCCCTACTTGTCCCTGTACAGGTGGGGAAATGTTAAGTTTATGTTTTAGTTGGCAGTCAAAAAGAGTGTGATAACAGCTGAAGTCCTCACACTACCCACCTGATACCCTTCAAAATAATTAGACTTCAGCTAAATTGCTTGAATCCTCACAGCAGCCTTGGGAGTAGATACTTGTACCCTTATCACAGATAAGGCAGCAGCCTCACCCACCCAAGTCGGGTAAATAGAGAAAAAAAATTTTTTTTTTCCTTTTATTTCTGACTGTTTAAAGCAAAAAATACATGTCTAAGGACTTCCCTGCAGGGGGGCCTGGGTTTGATCCCTAGTCAGAGAACTAAATCCTGCAAGCCGCAGCTAAGACCTGGCACAGCCGAGTAAACATATTTTTTTAAAAGTTAATACTTGTCTTGTGGGCATTTGTAAGGGGTGTTGATAATGCTCCGTATGACAACTACAGCATGAAATGATGGGGAGAAGAGGGTGAGCGGGGCTGTGTGTTGGTAGAGCCTCTGCGCTGTAAGTGACATGACACCATCCATAGATAACAAATAGGTAAGGATATGTTTGTGATCCCGAGCAATACTAAAAAATGCTGATAACCCTAAAGGTACATTTAAAAGAATTCTTAGAAAGTATTCAAGTAATCTCAAGAGGAGGCAGGAGAGAGGAAACAAAAACCTGATGAAAACAAAGAAGAAAAGGACCTAATACAAACAGGTCAGTAGTTCAACGAGGGGACTTCCCTGGTTGTCCAGTGGTCAGGACTCCCAGCTTCCACTGGGCCTGGGTTCAATCCCTCCCTGGTCGGGGAACTAGGATCCCACAAGACTTGTGACACAACCAACATCCCCCCCCCGCCCCACCGACCCCCGCAAAAAAAAAACTTGGGGCCTTGGGCCCTGTGTGTATGTAAGCTTGAAGGAAATACAGAGAGGCACAAGATGAATACCCAGTACCCATCCACCATCATTTTGCTACTCGCTGTTTCTGCTCACCATTATTTGCTGTTTATTCAATAGTGATCAATTTCAAGTTCATTCCAGTTCACTGCTGTCTGTTCTATTGTGTGACAGCAGACTTGATTTACCCTTTAAAATGATGGCTCTTGCTACTTAGGAGGTGGCTTTGTGTCTTGCCAGCACTTGGACACCTGTGGACGTCCCCTTTTTATTTATTTCTGGCTGTGCTGGGTCTTCGTTGCTGCACAGGCTCTTTTCTATTTGCGGGGAGTGGGGGCTCCTTCCTAGTTGCGGTGCTTGGGCTTCTCTTGTGGAGCACGGGCTCTAGGGTGTGCGGGCTTCAATTGCTGTGGCACCTGGGCTCAGTAGTTGCGGCTCCCAGGCTCCAGAGCACAGGCTTAGTAGTTGAGGTGCACGGGCTTAGTTGCTCGGTGGCATGTGAGATCCTCCCAGCTCAAGGGATCGAAGCTGCATCTCCTGCACCGGCAGCTGGATTCCTTACCACTGACCCACCAGGAAAGCCCCGAACATCCACTTGTGAGACACCCCTGAAGGCACTTATTGCCATAGGCAGGTAGGTACATCTTCAGCTTGACAAGGTTTTGCCAGATTCCTGTCCGAAACGATGGTTTGCGTTTCCGTTTCCCTCAGCCTGCCCCTTGAGAAGAGCCACTTTGGGGAATGCCTTGGTGGTCCAGTGGTTAGGATGCTGCTTTTCCACTGCAGCAGGTGCACATTTGATCCCTGGTTGGGAAACGAAGGTCCACATGCACCACACCCCCCGCCCCCAAAAAAACATTTTCTCTGAACTGCCCCTTTACTAGGACACCCAGGGGGAGGGGCAAGGCTGGGTGGGGTCTGAGCCTGTCTGGGCCAGAAGATGCCACAGGAGAAACATTTGGCCCATTACCCTGTTTTCTGGAAGATAGCAGTAGAAGCACTCCTTCTTGTATTTTCCTTTTTTGGGGGGCGGCCATACCACTTTGCCCTTGGGATCTTAGTTCCCCTGACCAGGAAAGGAACATGGGCCCCCTGCAGTGGAAGTGAGGCATCCTAACCACTGGCCCACCAGGGAAATCCCTCCCCTTGCGTTAATTCAACACAGGGTTTTGTGCTTTTAACTTGGCTGTACCTAGTTGTGGCATGCAGGAATTTTGGTATGTGGGATCTAGTTCTCTGACCAGGGATCGAACCCAGGCCCCCTGCATTGGGAACGCGGAGTATTAACCACTGGACAGCAAGGGAAGTCCCTCCTCTTGTATTAATTCAACACAGGGTTTTTTGTTTGTTTTGTTTTTTCAACACAGGGTTTTAACGCTGTTAGAGGATGCTTGGGCTTCCCAAGTGGCACTAGTGGTGAAGAACCCGCCTGCCAGTGCTCACCAGGTCTGTCTCAGGGTTGACACGTTCCCCGGGGCTCCTCACGGTGGGACTTCTGAGTAAGTTAAAGGTCATTCACTCATTCTGTGAATCTCAAGCCCCCTGATGTTTTTTATCCAATAGGAATAAAGTGAGAAAGTCCCCCAAAAGCCCTGTCTTCTCAGGGCTTAGCCTTTAGTTGGAGCCCAGCAGGGGTGCATGAAGGTTGGTCTCCCACAATGTCTCAGAGACATCCTTTAACCAGAGCAACAGACACCCCAGGGTGCTCCAGGCACTGCCCCGCCACCTCCTCCCAGACGAGGGTCACAGGCTGGGCCCAGGCCCCATCGCGGGGAAGGACAGCTGACAAGAGTATCCACTGTTCCAATCTGATTTTATTGAAAAGGAAACATACAAAAATCATGTACAAAAAAAATTAACCAAACATGTACAGAAAATTCATTCCAGTATCTACAGCAGCGCATATACAGTATTTTACAGGCTGGGCCATCCCTCCCCGCTCCCAGACTCCTCCCTCTTCTGAGATTTTCCCCCCCTCCCTGACTCCCCATCTCCCCCCAGCGCTTCGCCCAGGGGACTAAGGCTGGGGCTGCTTCCGCCAAAATATCCCACCCCCCAAATGAATGCCAGTGGTCACACGTGCTCTCTCTAAACCTATGCAATGGGATTGATGGGGGGGGGAGCGGGGGGTGGTCGCGGGCAGAGCACAGGATTCACAGTCTGGGCCCCTCCTGGCCACCCCCAGATGAAGGTGAGGCAGGCATGCCCACCACCTGCCGGCTGGCTCAGGGAAGATGGCTGGGCACTGGGCCGGGGCACCCATCAGGACGCACCCCACTCTCTGGCTCCAGGAGGCTAGTGGTCACGTTTGGCTCATTTGCTCTTCATGGGCCCCCTCCCCGGGAGGAGGGGGGGAAGCACCAGGGGCCTGAGGCCAGGCCCAAAGTGAAGGAGCGCTGGGGGGAGAGACCCCCGCCCCCCAGTGTCACCGCTGCAGCTGGAATGGGCAGCCAGCACCAGCAGCCTTTCCTGAGATGGTGGTGGGCGGCAGAGGGGAGCAGCTCAGGCCCTGCCCCCTCGGTCCCCGCCGCCTTCAGACGCCGAGTCCGTCAGCCCTCTCTCCCCTGGCCCCTCAGCCAGGGGCCCAGGAGTCCACGTCTCCATCAGTGCTCCCCGGGGCTAGGCCGGGGCTGGGTCGGGAGTGGCTGCCCTGGCCCGCCCTGGGTTGGGCAGGGCTGTAGTCCAGTATGCTACATGGTGCAGAAAGAGTCCCCCGCGCTGGCCAGGGCGTCGGGAGTTGGGAGGGTCCTGCCCCCCCGAGCCCCCGACATCCACCGGGCGGGTACAGGCACCTAGTTGGGCTCCACCTCGGGGGCCCTGCGGCCCCCGGGGAAGGGCAGGAGTCCCATGATGAGATTGTACAGGACTCTCCAGGGCGAGGGGCCGTGTCGCTGCTGCTCCTCTTGTCTCTGGGAAGGGAGCAGAGAGAAAGTTAGGCTAGAGACGACGGGGTGGGGTGCGCAAGGGGTCAGGTTCAAGGGCAGCAGGGAGGTAGGCACAGTCCCTCCACCAGCCCACTGAGGGCCATCCTGTTATTACTGTTCATTGGGTCATCTCCTGGCCTGGAAGAGACTAGGAGAGAGACGATGTGGATTAGGCCCTCAGCATAGAGCCTGTGCAGATCAGCAGACTCCTAGTCCCTGGTCTCCAGATGAAGACAGTCACCGACCGAAGTCACCCGGGCTTGAGAGCTAGGCTGGACCACAGCCCACCTGCCCTCCCATTGAAAGCTGATGAGACACACAGAAGGGAGCAGACAGCCCTCCTGTCTCAGCGATTCTAGAACACTTTCTGCAGGAACTGGGAACTATTCAGTGCTGAAGCTGTACAAAAATATGTTTGGGCCAGGCGAACCCCCAGCCCTTTCCCGAGTGGCAGGATGAAGGCTGGGGGCAGCCTCTGGGACCATCTCAGTTCCACAATGCTAGGAAAGTGGGAATGAAGGAAGCTAAATAGAAAAAAAGGCTGCCCTCCAATAAAAATCAACAACAATATTCAATACTTATGGAGAGCTACAGTTCTCTCCACTCTCTGTGCTGAGTGGAGGCCTAGGTCCTGTGAGAAGGAACTAATCTCATCCCCACCAGATGGGAAGAAGAAACCCATTTTACAGATTCGAACAAGAAGGTCAGATCAACCATGCAAATGATCTTCATGGGTGCCTGGGGGTGGGCTGCCTGGTACGTTTGTCTCTGCCTCAGTCCCCACCGAATTTTCCAGCCAGGAGAAGGTGACCAAGGGGCACATGAGATTGGCAGAAATGCCACTGTCCCACTGTGGTGTGCCACTTGGCACAGTCACCTTGCTGAGCAAGCCAACTATCATTCATCAAGGCTAGGGCCCCTAGGCAGACCACCCAGGTATCTACTGTGGAGACACATGTGTGTGCCTGGAGATATGCATTTTTTGAAAGAGCCAAAAGAAATAACAATAAAAGTAAATTACATTAAAAAATTTGAGACACTTCTGGAATATCCTAAATACCCACCAATGAGAAAATGAAGACGGATACCACATGGTGATCCAATCGAATGCTATGCGATGTGGCAGTAAAAATGAATGAACTGAAGCTCCCTTGCCCACGTGGATGTATCTCAAGCATAACACTGGGGGCGGGGGGGGGTGGGAGCAGCTTTGAGAGGAACACACCAGATCACGTTTATTAAGTCTGAAACGCCTCGCAATCCTAAGTATTGTTTGTGGCCTGGTGAATGTGTTGTAAAAGAATCAACACCCGCGGACCAATGGGTCAAGCCAATCTGCGAGGTTTCCTTTGAAAGCGGGGAGGGGAAGAGGGTCAAGGGGCTTCGCAACATCCGGTTTTTGTTTTTTCCTCGAATAAGCAAGCAGTGTGGCTGTAACGTTCAGGTTGGACAGAGCAGTGTGGTGGGCGCCCGGGTGTCTGTTATTCTCCGTTCCACCGCCTCAGGCTTCAAGTATCTGGTTGTAATGAGAGGCCTGGCTGCGCGCCCCGGGGGGCGGGGCCTCCGGCGGGGCGGAGCTCCAGGACCCGCCCCCAGCCCCCTGGGAAGCGGGGTGGCGCGCCGCCGCCGCCGCCGCAGCCGCCGCAGCCGCCGCGCGGGCGGGTGGGAGGGGCGGGCGCGGCTGCGCCGCCGCTGCTGACTCATCGGCTATAAATAGCCCGGGATATATGAGCCGCTCCACCGAGCGCCGCCCTCAGTCCCCGCGGTCGCGGGCCCCGGGCACGCAGCGGTGCTCGCGGACGCTCCGGCTCCGGCCCTCGCCCGAGCCGCGCCGGCCGCGGCACTGGCCCTTCGGCGGCGGCTCGGCGACCACGCTGCCCCTCCCAGCTGCCTGTCCCCGGCGCGACCCCGCCGCGCAGGGCAGCAGCTGCTGCACATCTGGCTGGGCCGCCGCAGCCCCCTCCCCGGCGGGAAGTCCCACCTGCCGTCTACCCCTCCCCCAGCACTCACCCGCCGCTCGTACAGCGCGTTGAGGTCGTCCGCCATCCGCCGCAGCTGGGCCCCGATCTCTCGGGCCCACTGCTCCTCCTCCCCCCGGACTCCCGGGGCCGCTTGGGTGGGGCCGCCCGCCAGGGCCCCCGGGGCGCTCGGCACTGGCGATTCCAGGTGCTGCTCCGCTGGCGAGAGTGAAGGCTGAGGACCTGGGAAAAGCCGGGGCCGGGTCACACCCACCACCCCTCTAAGACCCTGCAGGGGCCCGGAGGAGGGCCGGCTGGCTAGGACTTGCTTCTCCCTTTTCCCGTCGCCTGACTTCTCTTCGGATCCCCACCTCATCTCGAGCGATGCCACTTTGCCAGCCCTCTTAAGAGCTAGATTTCTTACCTCTACTCCCCGAGGGAAAAAAGAATTCCTGGGCAGGCTTTCCTGGGCTCACCTGTCTAGCCAGTTACCACCCCACTCCCCGTGTTAGTCTGGAAGTGCTTCCTCTTGTCCTACCAAAGTTGTTTGTTGATGTTTAGGTCGCTCAGTCGTGTCCGACTCTTTTTGCGACCCCATGGACCGTGGCCGGCCAGGCTCCTTGCAAAACGATTGCCAAATTTTGACTGCTCTACTCAACCAACAGGGAAACTGAGGCTCCCCCTAGGAAGTGGCCCAAGGTCACACAGGGATACGGGGACTGACTACACCCCGAGTCACAAGCCTCGGGTCTCCTGCCCTCTAGTGTCCAACCACAGTGAGGCCACACCCCCGGATGTGGCACAGGCCTGTAAACCAGAAGGCCGGCCCGTGGCCCCCTGTGAGCCTGGAGGCTGGGATGCGGGACGTCCCCGCGCACTTTCTGCGTTCCTCTGACGTCTCTTCCTCCCTCTGTCACGCCGGGTCCTGGCTTGAGCGATCCCTGAGAACTAACCTCGGCCTCAGTTTCCATGCCTGTGACTCTGGTCTAGGAACCGGGTCTCCTCCTGCCTCCGCTGGCCAGGGAAGTCGGCCCTCTCCTGACCTCTCCAGGCTTCGGGGACAGGTGGGGAGGGGAGCGGGGACAACCTCTCCCCTGCCACCGAACGGGCCGGCCGGGCACCACGGAGTTAACAGCCCAACAGGCAGGGGACCTTTAACCCTTCCCTCCCCAAGACCCGCTCCCCCACCCTTCCCCCTAGACAATGGCCCCTCCCCCTCCTTCCTCCACTCCGGCTGCAGAGAGGGCGGGCCCTGGGCAAAGAGATGCAGATAAAGGCGCCAGGCCACCCTCGACCCCTCCCCGAAGTCCTGAAGTGACAGTCCCCTCTGCCCACACTCTCTCCAGCTGCAGTCCTCACGGGGCTCCGGGGACCCAGACCTGGAGAGGGTGGGGGGCTGGGAAACAGCTGTTGCGCGGGGCCCGGAAAAGGCCGTGGGCTGCAGCTCGCGGACTGCAGTCCGATTCCAGGAGGGACTTCCCAGTCGGCCTCTCCCCACCCCCCAACCTCCCACTCCGTCTTCCTGCTTCTTGCAACACAAAGACCACAGTGGCCACACCCTCCCGTGCCCCGGCCGGCTCGCCACCTCCCGCGACTCACTCCCCTTTCCCGGGTTCCTCGGGGTCTCTCTTTTCCCAGCTCCCGGCATCTCGGGTGCGGGGCAGGCACTCACCGTCGGGTCGCGGGCCTCGGGGCCGGCTGCGGGGACCCTCAGGCCAGCGGGGGGCCCCCAGGGCGGCGGTGACGGCGGGCGGGGCGGTGGGGGCGCAGAGGTAGGCGGCGGGCAACAGGGCGGGGGCGGCCGGGGCAGCAGGCAGGCCGGGTTCGCAGAGGCCGCAGGACACCGCTGAGGGCACCAGGCGGCTGAGCGGGAAGGGGCGCGGGCCGTCGCGGGCCAGGCCCTCTACGGGCTCCGGGGAGCTGCCCTCCTGGCGTGCTCGGGCCATGGCGCTCCCTGGGGCCTGCGGGACAGGGCAGAGGGGTGCGGTCATCAGCGGGGCAGTACAGGGGGAGCCCCACGAGGTACCCACCCCACGCGGGGTACACAGGGCGCCCTACTTCTGCCTGCATGGTGGGCTGGGGCAGCCCACCAGGGTCCAGGACACAAAGCTGTGATGGAGGGGGCTATAGGTGTGTGTGACGGGCCCTCAGACACCCCCGTCCCGAGGCTGACCCCAGGCCCAGCCAACCCAGAGAGCCTCCCCCGAACATGGTGACCGGCATACAGGAGGGACCAGGGACGTGGAGGCACAGGATGGTTCTCACAGCAAGGACAGGGGCTCATGCAGGTCCCAGACTTGTAGGCCTGTCAGCAGCGTGAGTATAAGGGCTGACAGCCCCCCAACACAAAGTCACCCAACCTGGGACTCACACAGGGCCTGGGCTGGCAGGGTTAACTTTTGGAACACAGTAATGGGCGCACGCACACATGCGTGCGCACACACACACACACACACACGGAGGGCAGCCAGGCACTGCGATTACTCACACAACAAACACCAGTACTCACACAGGACCAAGAGGGGGTGTATGTGGAGGGTACACAACACACACACAGGGCTCACGCAGGACTGGCCCGCCCAACCTCTCACCAGGCCTGCTATTTGTACCCCAAAACACTGAGAAGGTCCCAGGACACATACACACAGGCCACGGAACAGCTATCCACACACTGCATGCTGGCTGGTACACCCCAGCCCCTCCATCTCAAAAACAGATACACGAACTGTCAGGATCTCACCCACTGACCCGCTGTTAATATGCCCACGGAGCCACAGAGACTCACAATGCGGCCGTCACAAGCACAGACAGACACACCAGCTGGGGCACTGTCACTTCTCAGGCACACGTGCCCCTCCCCGTAAGGCACCCGCAACAGATAAGACCTACACCCCTCCGGACTCACACACATATCAACACAAAACAGACCTCCACGGACACACAGGGACCTGTACAACTGCAACACACCCACTTGTCACCAACTCTCAGATCCCGGGACACATGTAAAGCAGGCACACATGTCATCAGATCTAGATGAATCGCCACATGCCAGCAACAACACGGACAGCAGACATCAACCCACCCTCCTCCCCCAACCTCCAAACACCATTACCAACTGTCAGCCCTGGACACGCGCGCACACACACTACAGCTAATCCCACACTGGCCTGGCAGGGCGCACACCTAAAGCACCCTCAGAAAACACTGGTCTCACGTGACTGACATAAACACTACACACACGCAGCCCACATGACACGCATGAGCCAGCCGATCACAGAGACAAGCCCCTCAGACTCAACACACGCACTGTCTCTCTCTCTCTCTCTCTCACACACACACACACACACACACACACACACACACACACACACACACGGGCTCAGACACATCCCTGTACAAGAAGCTGCCAGCAGCACCTACTTACTGCTCTGCCGAGACCCCACAGAGCCTAGCTCCTCAGTTCCCAGACGCGGATCCCAGACACACAAGCCAAACACAGACTGAGACAACCCCCCACCACACACACACACACACCCCGCAGAACTCACACAGACACCTGGACAGAAAATAGACATCCGCAAACGCTGAGCTGAGCCAGATGCCCTGGAGATAGACACAGACACAGTCCACACAGACAAGACCCACAGCACTCACAAACACAGCCCGTCGGGCAAGATGCACACGTAAACACACAAACAGCTCACTCAGGCAACGCACACACACACCACAACGCAAGCAGGCAACCGGGAGCCACAGACTCACCCCCAAACAGCTCACACAGACAACTCTCAGAACACACACAAGTACACCACACATCAACACAGCGCCCACCCCTCAGGCGCCGCAGCATACACGGAGAGACCCCCCTCACACACACACACACGGGGACGGCGCCGCACACCCCGACGGGGCCACAGCCCCAACACGCGCCGGGACTGGCACAACCACTCCCTGCAGACCCCAGCACAAACTCGGAGCCAGACACGCGCACAAACCCAGGCGAGACACCTGCAGATCCACCACCCCGCACACGCGCGCTCCCACGGCGGGCCCAGACGCCCCCCTGCGCTGTCATAGTCCCCCCCCACCACGCCGCCGCCGCCGCCACGTGCGCCCGCCCCGCCCGCCAGGCGAGCGCGGGGCCAATAACCGGCTGTTGCTGGGGCGCAGCCCCCGCCCGCAGGAGCCGCAGACTCCTCGGCCCGCGAGCCGCCCCCTGTCGCCGCCCCCAGCGGGCACGCGCCCGGGGTGTGGCCGCCCCTCCACGCCGTTCCCCCCCCACCCCCACCCCCCGCCCCTCCGGGACTGCAGCGGCCGGGGCAGTCCGGGGCGACTTACTTCCCCGGGCCCGCACTGGCCGCCAGGGGGCGCTGCCGAGCCCGCACCCCATTGTTTGTAAACAAACCCGCCAGACCGCGGAGGCACCTGCGCTCTTGGACCCTCAGTGCCTCCCGCCCAGGGACCCCAGCCTCGTGGAGGGTGGGGAGGGCAGGGAGAGAGGGGAGCCCGATGTGGCGACGCAGCGCGCCCTCCCCCCGCACTGTCTCTCCGAGTGCACTCCCGCCACCTCCTCCAGGGAGCCCACCCGGCCTGGCCAATCGCGGCTGGCGGGGATTCGGGGTGCGCACACTCACCCCGGGGGCATGAACACGCCGGAGGGGATGGCGATGGGGGGCGGGCGGCTTCCTTCAGGAGGGCGCGCCCGCCGAGCGCCGCTCGTTGCGGCTGCTGCCGCTCTAACTGCAGTGGCTGTTGCTGTTGCTGCCGCAGCTGCTCCTCGAACCGCAGGCGCGTCCACGTCCCGGTCACTGCTACTGCTGCCGCTGCTGCTGCCGCTGCTGTTGCTGTTGCTGCCGCCGCGCCAGGCGCCCGCTCGCATGTGGCTCGCGCCGCGTCTCAGGCCGCCCGGCGGATCCCGGGCCCGCTCGGCGGCCGCCCCGCCCCGCCCCGCCCCCGCCTGGCGGGTCCCACGCCCCGCCCCCGAGTGACGCCACGGCCCGGCCCGCCCGCCCGCCCGCCGCGGACAAGTCGGGACTTGCAGGCGCGCGCCGCGCCCCCTACCTCGGCGCGGGGGGTTTCCCTGCAGCCGGGGGCGGGGCAAGGCTCGGGCCTGGGGGCGGAGGCGCGCCGATCGGCCTTCCGGACGGGCGGGACAGCTGGACACGCACACACTGACACACTGACACAGTGACTGGGACCCACAGACACACACCCCGAGACGAGTGTGCAGGCTGACCGCCTGGCGCTCCAGGGTACACAAAGCCACGTGTGTCAGGGCCACGGGGCCAAGCCCACTCGCAGACACGCCAGATCCACTCCCTGGACAGGGGCGTGGACGCACAAACTCACGCACTGACGGGGCACTCACCCATTCAGGCACAAATACACACATAACACGACTTCCTAACAGTCTCACTGGGACTCTGTGTCACAGACACAGAAGTTGCACAAACACCCGCACTGCTGAGCACACCTAGGCTCACAAACCAATCATGTTCACAAGCTCCGTTCAGGTACCCACAACACACAAACACACAGTGGTGGACCCACACAGACACCCACTAAGAGCTTGTCTTGTCGGCAAACAGAAACTTCCTGATAGGCAGAGCAGGACACACACACACACACACACACACACACACACACACACACACACACGACACCTGTCCCTGGGACACTTGGACACACTGCTTGATCTACAGTGTGTAGAAACACCTACAGGGACCCACCCCCAGCAGCTCACACACAAACACATCCCCATCAACTCATAGCTGACACATGAAAACTGTCAAGAAATTGACCCTCCCGGACACAGATCAAGTCAGACATAAAAAGACAGACTCCCCCAACAGACAGTCCCAAAGTCACACCTGTGACAGGTTCCTGCTAACTGGCCCACTGCTGGGACACGCTCCAGAAGCATGTGCACCTGTCTGCACTCACCACGAATCTGGTGAGGGACCCAGAGGCAGAAGAAAGCCCCAGGCAGCTGGCACGGGACATGCCCGGGCAGCCTCTGCAGTGGCTCTCACCCGGGGTTTTCTGCCTTTCAGTTCCCTTTCCTTTCTCAGTCTCCCTTCGTCACTCCTTCCCCCACTCTGATGTGGTGACGAGAGCTGGTGTCTAAAGCTCTGGGGCCCTGTCTCCTCTGCACCCTCCATCCCCTTTGCATCACACTCCAAACCCCACGGCGTCATCAGAGGGCAAGTGGCCTCTGAGTACCCAGCAGAGGGGGGCTTGTCCAGGTTCTCAAGTGTGGCCAGATGCTTCGATTTCCCAAGAGCAGAGAATGCAGGTCTCACGTGTGATCTCCCTCCTTCAAATACTGGGGACCAGTTCAAACCCTCCCTCTCTACTTCCTTTCCTTCATTCACTCAATCATTCATTCATTGATCTTTTCTTCCTTTCTTTCGTCCAGTGTGTTTCATTTTTCTTTTTCTTTTTTTAATTTCTTTTTATTTATTTATTTTGGCTGTGCCACCCGGCTTGTGGGATCTTAGTTCCCCTGACCAGGGGTTGGACCCGGGTCCTTGGCAGTGAAAACAGTGTAGTTCTAACCACTGGACCAGATCATCAGGGAATTCCCCTTCCAAACTGTGGGTCATGACCCATGTGTGTGAACCATGTGTTGTGAAATCACTGGTGTGGATCTTATTCTGAATTCACTGAGATGTATTTACATACCATAACATTTACTCTCTTTACATGTATAGTTTGGGGAGTTGGGACAAATGGACACTGTTGTACATCACCACATCCAAATTTGAACCCTGTCTATTGCCCTCCGAAAGACTTCTCTAGTGCCCCCCCTTTTTTATTTTTTGATATTTTATTTATGTATTTATTTGACTGTGTAAGGTCTTAGTTTTGGCATACAGGATCTTTGATTGTGGCATGTGGGTTGCTGCAGGCAAACTCTTAGTTGCCACATGTGGGATCTAGTTCCCTGACCAAGGGTCGAATCCAGGTCCCCTGCATTGGGAACACGGAGTCTTAGCCACTGGACCACCAGGGAAATCCCCCCCTGTGTCCCTTTATAGTCAGTCCCTTCTGCCTGCAACTTTAGTGGCTCTTGATCAGACCAAAAAAAATAATAATAATAATAATATCATTAAAAAAATGTTGACGTCAAAGGAAAATATTGTTTTTGTGAAAATTTTATTATAGCAGTTACATACCAAGTCACAAAGAAAATGGATGTATTGCTGCCTAGAGATCGAATTTAAAGGCGTTTTAGAAATGCTTCTTTAGACATTTATTAAATGAGATCATGCGTGGAAGTCAGTGAGTACAGTGTCTCATATGTATGTGCATGTGTATATGCTCACATGTATAACTGCCTAATAAATGTTAACTCCAGGGAGCTTTCCAGGTGATGCTAGTGGTAAAGAATCCACCTGCCAGTGCAGGTGATGTAAAAGACATGGGTTTGATCCCTGGGTTGGGAAGGTCCCCTGGAGGAGGTTATGGCAACTCACTCCAGTGTTCTTGCTTGGAGAATCTCATGGAGGGAAGAGCCTGGCAGGCTATAGTCCATGGGCTCACAAAGAATCAGATACGATTGAAGTGACTAAGCACGTGTGCACACACACTCTATCACTAGTATAACTAATTATTGTCAATGTTTGCTCTGGACCTGGCAGTGATGCAATCAGGAGAAAGGCTCATGGACCAGCCTGTACTTCTTATCCACTGGCCAGTGCCCTAAAGCTGCCTCGTCTCAGGCTGGATACCAGGAGGTCACATGTGCTGGAATGTTCTTCTGAGAAGAAAATGAGGGTGAAGGAATCTGGCTTGGTGAGTAAAGGTGGGAGAGGAGGAGAAGACCAAGAATCTACCAGGCCACAAGCAGTGGTACCAGTCAGAACCCTTCCCATGATCTAGTCCAGATCCTGTTCCAAATTCTGGCATCCTCTCACCCACCAGACCAGGGGTCTCAAACTCAAGGCCATCATGAAATAAATGAGAGAAATGAGTCCAATGTAAGACAACAGGGCATGGTGGGGACTATGGCTAAATGGAAAAAGCATGTGTCTTCTGGAGGCCTGCAAAGTCAAAATTAGAAACTATATGAGCTGGCTTGCCTGGCTCCAGTGGTTAAGAATCTGTCTTACAATGCAGGGGACACTGGTTTGATTCCTGGTCTGGGAAGATCCCACATGCTGTGGGGCAACTAAGCCTGTGCGCCGCAACTACTGAGCTTGTACCGTAGAGCCTTGGAGCCACAACTACTGAAGCTCACGCGCATAGAGCCTGTGCTGTGCAGCAAGGGAAGCCACTGTAATGAGAAGCCTGAGCACTGCAACTAGTAGCTCCCCCTGCTCCCCGTAACTGGAGAAAGTCTGTACAGCAACAAAGACCCAGCACAGCCAAAAATAAAAAAAATAAATATAATTCAAAAACACTATATGGGCAAAAAACAAACAAACAAACAAACAACTGTGACTGGCTGAAGGGCTTGCTTTTTGAGACCCACATCCTATGGGCCCAAGGAGGGATAAGCCCCAACCTCCACCTTCCAGACTAAATTTCCCCACCATCACCACCCCAGCAGGTCTCTTGAGGGACCCAGGGACTCCCTCCTGTAATTTTCTGAAGAACCATTCCCTCCAACCCTGCCTCTGATCCCTGCTCCCCTGGAGAGGGGACAGAGGGTTCTGAGGCTCTGAGGGGTCACCAATACCTTTGAGAGAGGACGAGCAACAGAGGCAAATAGAAATACAGAGACAGGAAGACTCAGACCAGGGGAGTGGAGGGAGTCAGAAAGAGCCAGGGGGAGACCAGGTGGGGAGAAAATAAGAGCGGTCAGGATGGGTTGGCTGAGGGTGGGGGAGGTCAGGCTTGGCAGAGAGCAAAGTTTTGCTTTTCGGCCCAGTGGCATGCAGGATCTTAGTTCCCAGACCAGGGATGGAACCCATGCCCCCGGCAGTGGAGGCGCAGAGTCCTAACCACTGGACCCCCAGGGAAGTCCCTAGAGGTCTGTTAATCTCCTCTCTACTGACATGTGAGGTCCAATGTGTCTTTGTTGTGGGGACTGTCTGGTGATTTGTAGGATATTGAGCATTCACCCTGACCTCTATCCCCTGGAGGCCAGTAGCGGCCCCTCCCTTTGTGACAATCAAAAATGTCTGCCAAAAAAAAAAAAAAAAAAGGTCAGCAAACACTGCTTAATATCACCCACATGCATGCTAAGTTGCTTCAGTCGTGTCCGACTCTTTGCGACCCTATGGACTGTAGCCTGCCAGGCTCTTCTGTCCATGGGATTCGCCAGGCATGAATACTGAAGTGGGTTGCCATGCCCTTCTCCAGGGGATCTTCCCCACCCAGGGACTGAACCCTTGTCTATTACATCTCCTTCATTGGCAGGCAGGTTCTTTACCACTAGTGTCACATGGGAATCATCTGGGGGAGACAAAAATCACCCCAGGTTGAGAACCACTGGCTAAAAGAAAGTCACCAGGATCTCCATAACTGAGGCCCGTTCCCCCCTCCCCCAGGAATGCACAGGATCTCACCCACGAGCTGGTGCTCTATAGACTTGATGGCCTGACCTAGAATCCCAGCTCTGCCACCTTCGGCCAGTGTGACCTTGGGCAAGTGGTCCCATCTCTGTTCCTCGATTCATTTCCTCACCTGTGAGTCGGGACGGCCCAGGTCCCTACCTCAGAGGCTTCTTCTGAGTAAGAAGGTCGGTAAAAATAAAGCACTGGGCTCTAATGGGTCCTTCATACGTCATTTCACTGATCTGTGTTGGGGGAGCTATTGATTTTCTGAGAATCCAGACAAGATCTTCCAGCTAAGACCCTCAGGTTGGGGCAAGGGTTTCAGGTCCGGCCGGTGGGCCAGCCATTAGTGTGTTTCACTGGCTGGCACAGTTTCCCATTTTGAATGTTTTCTTTATATATTTGGCTGCACTGGGTCTTTATTGTAGCATGTGAGATCTAGCACCCCGACCAGGGATCGAACCTGGGCCTCCTGCATTGGGAGTGTGGAGTCCTAGCCACCGAGCCACCCGGGGAAGTCCCTCCTTTGGACTATTAATGCCTCTCAAAGGGACAGTCAACACAGTCAAGATATACAGCATCCAGATTTTGGAATCAGGCTGCCTAGGTTCAAACGATGACCTTGAGGAAGTAGCTTCCTCCTTCTGAGCCTCAGTTTCCCCACGTGTACAAAGACGATCGCCATAGAACCCCAACTTCAATATGAAGATTAATAAATGAGTTCCGATTTGTAACGCAGGTAGGACAGTATCGTATCGGGCAGTGCTGGGCTCCATGTGAAGTGCTGGGTGAAGAAAACAACGTCCCAGCTAGTTTACTGCGGACCCGCAACCTGCCCCGATATCTAGAATGCTGTTCCGGGGAAGTAGGTTTCTCAGCACGCGGGAGGGAGTTGGGAAGGACTTAACTTTTCAGAGCAGGCTCTGAGTCCTGGCTTTCCGCGGTGGGGAGGGGGGGCCTCCCGGGTCCCCTCGGTGCGGCCGGCCTCCCAGGCCCCGGGGCTGAACTGGAGCCGGGTGGGGGCTGGGCGGGGGCGCCGGTGTCCGCAGGGTCCGAGCGGCCGGCGCGTGTGAAGGTTACCGCTCCCCGGCGGGGCGGGGGCCGCGCGCTGTTGCTGGGGTCTGCGGGGCCTGCCCGCGCCCGCGCCCCCCCTCCTTCCCGGCCAGCCAGTGAGCGGTACCCGCCGCCGTTGCCAGGGGAAACTCGCCGCCCCGTTACCCAGCAACAAGCCTGGCCCAACCAGGCGCGAGGACCCCCCAGGCCCCGCCCGCCGCTGCCCACCGCGTGCCCAATGCCAGGCGGGCAGAGCCGGCCCGGCTCCCGGAGACGGCGAGCGCGCTCATTGGCCGCCGCCGCGCCCTTCTGCCCGCCCGCCCGGATCTGGGGGAGCCCTCGGCGCGGGGGGCGGGGAGGCGGGCCCCGGGGAGCTGCCGGGCTCACTGCCTGCAAGCCTGAGGCCGGCTGGGGTGAGGCCCGGGCTGGGCACTGCCGCCCCCCGCTTCCCGCCCCCCCCCCTCGGCCCGCCCCCTACTCCCCGGCGAGGATGGGCACTTGGGATGGGCTGGAAATAGGGGCCGCGCATCCCGTTCCTCCCCAGGACGG
Organism: Odocoileus virginianus; assembly: GCF_023699985.2. Lineage (NCBI taxonomy): Eukaryota > Metazoa > Chordata > Mammalia > Artiodactyla > Cervidae > Odocoileus > Odocoileus virginianus. The sequence continues at coordinate 7,597,379 of NC_069693.1, read as the reverse complement.
CACGCTGGAGTCGGCCTTGTGGAAACAGGGAGCAAGCCTCCCCTTCTCAGAGGGAGACCTGGGCATCCTGACCCCGCAAAGATAGGAGCTGGTTGTCTGCACATGTTCCCCCAGGCCCTCCCCAATCAGGATTTAGGCATCTTGACTTAAAAAAAAAACAGGGGCTGGGGAATCTCTCCCAGAAAAAGATCCCATAAAATAGGGGTCTCCCCTTCTCTCCAAAGGACTCAGGCGTGCCCTGTCCTGTGACAACGAGGATATGAACCCTTCCCCACCCCCCAAGGGATGCTAGTTTTCCAGTCCCTGGAAAGAAGCATTCAGGAATTCAGGATGCCCCCAGAAGGGAACGCAGGCAGGTCTGCTTCTGAGAAAGTTGGAACTGAGCTCCCCACCCCCACAGGAAGCAGGACTCGGGTCTTCGGGTCATAAGGCAACCGAGATGTCTCAGAGTCCCAGGGCATCCTGGCGCCTCACCATACTGATGCTGGGAGACCCCACATGTACACCAGTTACCAGACTCTCAGGTGTTCAGTTCGTCCAGAGTACCACCTGCCCAGCCCCGAGGGGTAGGCTGCGAGCTCGCCTCCCCTCCGAGTCATTTCCCCCAGGGTCTAGCTTGTTGATCTCCCAGGACGCAGGCATCTGACCCCACAGCCACGCCCTCTGCTCCCTGGCACTCAACCTCCTCCCTCCCCCCACCTCGCACATGCCAAGAACCCGGGAGTCGAAGCCCCAAGTGTCACAGAGCCCCTTCCCCCCTCCAGACACCTGGCGAGTTGACCCAGGCTCTCACAGTGTGCAGGGGGTCCCTTCCAGGTCCTGGGGCCCTGGGATGCCCAGGACCCTAGGTCTGGTAGATCCTATCTCCCAGTGCTTTTAGTTGGCCACCAGGGATCCGGGACTGCGAGCCTGCAGCCTCAAGGGACCCTGATGTGAGCGCCCAGGCTACTCCAGAGAGGCTCAGATTCCTCAGTCCTCACCCCCAGGAGACCCAGGCAGTCGAGCCCCCAGCTCCAGACGCGGGTTGAGTCCAGGTGCGGCCCGCCCCTACCCCGGTACCTGGGGAGGGGGGGGGCGGAGTCGAGGATTACTCAGCCTCCAGAATGAGGCGATGACATCATCCTGGGGGGGGGGGTGACTAATGGCCGCGCTGGGGGGGGGGCGGGGAAGTTTACCCGGTAACAGCGGCTGCCGCACGGCCCCTCCCCCGGGGAAGGGCCAGGAGAGGGAGGGAGAAGCTCACACACACACACACACACACACACACACACACACACACACACACACACAAGCCCACTTAGCATTCCCCCTCCCCCTGCGCATCCCACATCACACACATCTTATTGGGGCAAGGGCAGGGATGAGTGTGTGTGCGTGTGAGATTGTGTGTTCGTGTGACTGGTTTGTGTACTGGAGAGTTCTCTGTCAGTCCGCTGGGCTACTGTGCAGTGTGTCCAGGGGTTGACTTATCTGAGCTGTGTTTGTGTGAAGTTGTGGTGTGGGACTGTGTCAGTGTACTGTTGTGTATCAGTTGATGGTGTGTGTCAGAGGGATGATATTGTGTGATGGCATTTGTCCCACAGGGTGGCTCTGACTCTGCGATTGTGTGTCTGTGTGCCATTTGTATGATATCTGGGCATACTGTGTGTGAGTGTGATGGTGTATCTGTGTGTGTGTGTTCGTGAGCCGTTTTGTGCAACTTCCTGGTGTGCAGAGAGGAGATGATGTATGTCCCTGTGGCTGTGTTTGTGTGACAGTGGGGTTGGATATGCATTGGAGTGCTGTTGTACGTTAGCAGAAAAGTTTGTGGACATGCTGTGGTTGTATGCAACAGTGTCACACTGTGTGGTTGCATCACTATGATTGTGTCTGCAATGCTGTGTGATGGTGGAATTGTGTGTGTATAACATCATGGTTGTGTGTGTGTGTGCACAAAGCCTCACATCCTTGGGATTATCTAGGCCACTCTGTACCTCAGTGGAATTGTGTTATTTTGTGTGGTATGTTGTGTGTCACTGTGATAGTGTGTGCCTGAGTGGTTTGCTGTGTCAAGGGGAAAATGTGCACGCCTGTCACTGGTAGTGTGTGTTTGGACAATGCTGTGTATAGCAGGATACTCTTGTCATTGTGTTGGAAATGTTGTGAGTCTGTGGGACTGTGTGTTACTGAGAGTATGTACATCAGTGTAGTGCTATGTGTCCTTCTGATTATGTGTGTCCTTGTGATTGTGTTTGTCAGTGTGATGTTGTGTCCATGCGACTGTGCCTTTGTTAATAAAGTTGTGTGTCTTTGCAATCTTGTGTGACTGTGATTGAATGAGTAATTGTTGTGATTGTGTGTATCACTGCAATAATGTGTGTGCCATGACCACTGGGATTGTGTGTGCCACTTATATTGTGTGTTCTAGGGTCTAAGTCTTGGAGAATGCATGGGTCTGGGCAACACTAGTTTCAGTGTGGTTGTGTGTTAGGGTAATGTTGTGTGTCACTGCGATTGTGGACCTGGGCAGTGCTGTGTGTCCTGGAGCTGCGACTGTGTCCCTGAGATTTTGTGCGTCTGCGATGCTGTGTGTCTTTGCGTGTTCCTGGGGCCGCGTGTGTATGACACGATGTGTGTCGCTGTGATTGTGTGCGTATGGGGGGCAGGCGATGCTGCGTGTCCCTGGGACAGGGTAAGCGTGTGAGCCACTGTGATTGTGTGGCCGCGTGCTTCGCTGGGTGTCGGGGGAAGGTGCATCTCAGGGCCTCCTGCCCGAGAACAGCGACGGGGCTCTCTGATTGGCTGCGGCCTCGCCAGTGAGAAGCTTCCGAATCCTGCGGTAACTTGGTAACTCGTAACTCGGCCGCCGCCGCCGCCGCCGCCGCTGCCGCCGCGGTGGGGATGGAGGGGGGTAGGGAGGGGCCCCGCCTATACCCCGCAGGGCCCGCCCCAGCAGGCGACCCTAACCCCGAGTGTCCCTCCCGGATCGCCCTCACCCCACTGCTCCCCAAACTCACCTGGGTCTCTGCAGCCCCGACTCCATCTCCCTCTCCTTCCCCATCTCGGCCACTCGCTAGTACTCTCTCCGCCTCAGTCGTCCCCGTTTGTTCGTTACTCCCTACGTGTGTCCTCGTTTGTCGCTTTCTCTTTTTGTCTGTGTCTCCCACCTCCCAGCTCTGTCTCTCCCTGTCTCTCCCGAACCTCTGTCTCTCCTTGATCTCTCTCTCTCCCCATCTCTCTCTCCCTGTAGCTGTCCCTCCTGAGACTTCCTCGAGCTATCTCTCCGTCTCCCCTTCCTCTGCCTCAGTCTCCCCATCTTTGCGTCTTGGCTCTGCCTCCCTCCCTTCCCCGTCCCCTTTCTCTCTCACTCCCACAGCCAAGCTCAGAATTCACTTTTCATTCTGCGGAGGCAGCCCGGGGACTGACCATTAGCTACTTCACCCTCTCCCCTCCCCGCAAACCCAGGCTTAAGCCAGCAGGCCCCACGCAGGGCAGACTTCAGGAAGGACTTCCCTCCCCGGTTCAGCACTGGAGTTTTATCGCTCGGGCCAGGCGGAGCCCTGGAGGCCCCATGGCTTCCGGAGGCGCCCGGGCGGGATGAGCTCACTGCAAGTTGGCTTGGATTTCATCAGCTTCCTCCGCCGGAGTTGCCCCCGTTCCTCGTCCCGCGCGGGCCGAGCCGGTGAATCCGCTGGGCGCCTGCTGCCCCCGAGCGGCAAAAGGAGGAAGCACAGGCTCCGGCGTAAAAACCCAACCTTTGCAGTTCACGATGTCACCAGCTCACGAGTGCGGCAAATAGGAATCCATTTCATCCTCACAGTAACCCCATGAGACAGAGACTATTTTCTATCCCATTTACAACTGGGAAACTGAAGTCAGAGCCTTGAGGTCGGCCGCCTGAGGTCACATATGAAGGGTTCACATGTGAAAAGGGAATGCTAGTAATCACCCAGATGTCTGTGGTCATTTCTTCTTTTTTTGTTATTAAGATTTTTTGATGTGGATCATTTTTAAAGTCTTTATTGAATTTGCTACAGTACTGCTTCTGTTTTACGTCTTGGCTCTTGGCCGCCAGGCATGTGGACTCCTTGCTTCCCGACCAGGGACAGAACCCACACCCCCTACATTGGAAGGTAACGTCTTAACCACTGGATCACCAGGGAAGTCCTTCATTTATTCTTATATTCAGCAAAGATTTGACTTTCTATACCAGGCACTGTTACAGGCGCTGGGGACACAGGAGTGAGGAAAACCCACAAAAATCCCTGCCTGCCTGGGGCTGATACTCTAGTCTGGAGGAGATAGGCAGTGGATAATAAAATTAACAATACAAAGTGAGTCTCAAAGTAGATAAAAGAAGCAGGGAAGGTGGACCGAGAGTGTTGAGAGTGGTCTTAATCACCACGGTGACCGGGGAAGATCTTCCAGCGAAAGTGATACTGGAGGAAGAGCCCAAAGGAGGGGCCCCTGCAGAGGGAAGGGCAGGTGCAAAGGTCCTGAGGCCAGAGTGGACATGTCCAGAAGAGACAGGAGTTTCTGTGGGGCTGGAAGGGCGTGAGTAAAGAGAGAGGGTGAAGTCCATACAGGATTAGATCGCGGTGAGGACGGAGAGTTCCGAGCAGAGACGGGAAGTGAGCTGACTTCGTTCTTAAGGCGCCCCCTGGCGGCCAAGTGGGAAACAGGTTGTAAGGTTGTGGGCGGAGAGAGCAGAGAGCCCCGGGGAGGATGCGATTGTAGTAGGACAGGTTGGGATGGTGGAGACTGGACCAGGGTGGGTACTGTGGAGTCAGGCTGAACGTGGAGCCGATGGAACTGGCCGAGGCACTGGGTGGGGATGTGTGGGAAAGACAGGAATTTTTTAGAGGGTTTTGTCCTGAGCAGCTGTAAGGATAAAAAGGCCAGGATGACGATAATAATAGTCATAATAATGGCAATTCCCACATTCTGTGCACCTACTATATGCCAAACTCTGTGACAACTCACCGCTTTACACACCCGTCCTGGTTAAATCCTTCTGACCATCCTGAGAAGCCAGAGGTGGAGGGGGGCAGTGTAGCATTCTCGATTTATTGAGATTTTATTTTGAAAATAGAGTCTACATGGTTTGCTCAGTAGCTATGTGTGGATTTGATGGATAATAACAATTATAGCCTACACATAGAGTGTGTGTCTGGCACTGTTCTCAGCACTTAACTGTATCATCTTATTTAATCCTCACAGCCTGCCATCATTAGCACCATTTTACATAAGCGGAAACCGAGGCAAGAAAGATTAAGTATCTTGTCTAAGCACAATACAATTAATAATTACAAAAACTTATTAGAAAGGTGGTCGTGTGGGCTCTGGGAGTCAGAAGGATCTCTCTGGATTCAAATCCTACCTGGATGTGTGACCTTGAACGGCTCACAAGGACTCCGGGTTTCGATATCCTGCTTTATAAAATGGAGATTGCAAGAGTACCATTTTTATCAGGATTTGGGAATGAGTTGCTGAGGAACAAAAGAGAACCACAGAGAGACTTCACTGGCGGTCCAATGGTCAATGCACTGGAACTCCATGCTTCCAATGCATCAATGCAGGGGGACATGGGTTCGATCTCTGGTCTGGGAACTAAGATTCCTCATGCACCACAACAAGACTAACAAACAAACAAAACCTCCCAACAACAACAACAGCAACAAAACTCAGCCTTAATAAAGACTTTAAATGTTAGTACAGACTCCTTTTGGGGCTTCCCAGGTGGCGCTAGTGGTAAAGAACCCACCTGCCAATGCATAAGAGGTGCGGGTTCGATTCCTGGGTTGGGAAGATCTCCTGGAGAAGGGCATGGCAACACACTCCAGTATTCTTGCCTGGAGAATCCCATGGACAGAGGAGCCTCGAGAGCTATGGTTCACAGGGTCACAGAGTCAGACACGACTGAAGCGACTTAGCAGGCACACACAGACTCTCTTTAAGGCCTGGGGCTACAGAGACATGATCTTAAAGCAATCCTGATAAAACAAATATTCAGTCAGCTCAGAGGGCTTACAAGGTGTGGTGCCCAGAGGGCAAAAGGACGAGATAAGCCCAAAGGGCCTCAGAACACAGGAGCAGAAAGCAGCAGACCCTTCCTGCCTTTCCCTCCAGGTTGCGACTGGTGCAGAATATTTGAGCCCTCCTGGGCAGCATGGCTTGTCCATTTTTGTCTAAAGGTATCTGTCCTGTTCTTTGTCCCCATATAAGGAAAGTACACATACTTCATCCAATCAGCAAAGGACTTGCAAGCTGTCTAGCTCATCCTTCTGTTCCCTGGTTATAAAAACAGGCAAATGACCCATATTCCTTGTCGTGCTCCCTTGAGCTGGCCCGCTGTTCTAACAGTGTCTCCCACTCTGATAATTTCTATTCTCCTCTTGTTCTGCCTCCTGTCTGAAAATTCTTTTCCAACCCACCCAGGGACCATGACACAAGATTTGAGTCTTGTGAGGACTCCTCCAGGCAGGACTCCCTGATTGCCTCCTTGCTTCCCCAGGCTCATAGGAGCTCGTCTTTCCTGTACTTCTGCCTGTACAGCTTGCATCAGGGAATATGCCTCCCAGTGCCTCTTATTGGGCCTGGATGGGCCTCCCTTTCTATCTTACAGCTGGGAATGGAGCCACCATACTCCCTTTCTTCACCCGGGACACGGCTGTACTCACTTGGCTTGCCCCCACGTTTCACTCTGATCGCTACTGACGTGTCACCTTCTCCGAGAAGTCTTCCAGGACCATCTTTGTCCTCTCACTCTGCCTTATTTTGCTCCCAGCTCTCCTTTTACATATTCATTTGTTTAGCTACTTACAGTCTGTTTTCTTTAGTTGAAAGTCACCTCCGTGGCGGCAGGAACATAGCTGTACCTTCTACTTTCCATTTCACAGATTGAAAAAAAAAAAAAAAAGATACATCAAGGCTCCTCCGCAAAGCAGGTTTCTTGGTTCCAGGACTATTTATTGAGTGAATGCGTCCGGGGTGGAAAGCGGCAGGGAGTGCGCCACACCGCCCCCTGGTGGCGAGTGGGAAACTCGCACCGCGGAAATACCCTGCAGGCTGTCCAATTTCCTACAGACGTTTAGGCCCTCTGTTATTACCTGTGTACTAATGCTAGGACGTAACTCCATTTCACGTTAAACACAAAGTATTGTTTGCGATTATTTTTTGAACTTTCAAATTTTCCTTTTAAAATGCTTTAAAACGTTGCTTCAACTGAGGCATAACTTCCGTACTTTTGTAAGGCTCACAAATCCCACACGTGAAACTCCATGTAAGTACACCCCGCCCAGGGTCCGAGATGGGGGATGCAAGACACAGACATTACCCCTAGGAGCTTCCCTCAGACCCCCTCTAGTCACAGTTGCCCCGGGGTAGCCATTATCCTGAATGCTAACAGCAGAGATTAGTGTTGCCTTTTCCAGAACTTCAGACACACGGCACCATGCAGTATGCGCCCATTGTTTCTGTCTGGCTCCTGTCACTCGGCTTCATGTTTGTGCCATTCACCATGTTGCTGTGCATCGTTAGAGACCGTTTGTTTTCTATTTCCCTTTTGGCTGCGCCTCGCTGGCACGTGGGATCTTAGTTCCCTGGCCAGGGATTGAACCCACACCCCTGCATTGGAAGCGCAGAGCCTTAACCACTGGACCGCCGGGGATGTCCCTGCTTTCATTTTTGTATAGTATTCCTTGGTGGGAAAACACCACAGTGTAACTATCCACTTTGCTGACAGGCATTTGAGTTGCTTCCTGTTTGGGGTTGGGTTAGTCTGCTTAGGGCTGCCATAAGAAAGTAGCGCAGACTGGATGGCCAAAAACAACAGATACTTGTTTTTTCAGAGTTCTGGAGGCCGGATGTCTGAGATCAAGGTCTCGGTGGGGTTGGTTTCTTCTGAGGCCTCTCTTGTTGGTTGATAGAGGGCCACTTTCTATGGGTTTCAGTGGTCTTGTGTGTGTGTGTTTTGACCTCCTCTCATTCATTTTTTTAGCCTCAGCACAGGGCTTGTGGGATCTTAGATCCCCTACCAGGTGTTGAACCCACGCTCCCTATGTTGGACGTGCCGAGTCTTAACCACTGGATAGTTGGGAAGTTCCCCTGATCACCTCTTCTCATAAGAACACCAGTCATCCTAGACTACAGTATATTCTAATGACCTCACATTCACGTAATTACCTTGGCAAAGGGCATCTGTCTCAACGAGGTTACACTCTGGGGTCCTCAGGTGGGGGTTAAGACTTCAAGATACACATTTTCAAGTGATACAACTCAGCCCCTAAGAGGGGCTTTATCATGTTAAAGCTGCTGTGAACATCCTGATCCATGGCAGACGTTTTGGGGTGCACATGAGGTGCATGTGCGCTCAGTCGCTTCAGTCGTGTCCGACTCTTGCGACCCCATGGACTGTAGCCCACCAGGCTCCTCTGTCCATGGGATTCTCCAGGCAAGAATAATGGAGTTGGATGTCCTCCTTGATCCCAGGCTAGATCAGGTGCTCCTCAAGGCTGACCCTGACAAGGAGGGCTTCCTTGCTTCCTTTTTTTGTAAATTATTGATTTATTTGGCTGCACTGAGTCTTAGCTGGGGCACGTGGGATCTTCCATCTTAGCTGCAGCATGCGGGATCTAGTTCCCTGACCAGGGATCAAACCCGGTCCCCTTGCACTGGGAGTCTTAGCCACTGGACCACCAGGGAAGTCCCAAAGGAGGGCTTCCTGGAGGAGGTGACATCTGAGCTGAGCTCTGAAGGATAAAGACTTAACCAGAGGAAGAGGCTGCGAAGGGTGTTCCAAGCAAGAGAAACGGCTTATGTCCAAGGCCCAGATGAGGGAGAGCATGTTATTTTCAAGGAGCTGAAAATATTGTTCCGCATGGCTAGAGGAGGGTTTCTCAGCATTGGTTTTATTGACTTTCAGGGCTGGAAAAGTCTCTGTTGTGGGGGCTGTTCTGTTCATTGGAGGATGTTCTGTAGGTTCCTGGCATCGACCCAATAGATGCTAGGGGGACTCTCTCCCTAATCTTCCCTAATCCAAGATGATCTGGGCTCCACCTCCTTGCTCTAACCACATCTGCAAAGCCCCTTTATTCCAAACAAGGTCACAGTCTGGGGTTTTAGTTGTTGTAAACAAAAATGTCTCCAGATATTGTCAAATGTCACCTGGGGGGCAAAATTGTCCCTGCTGAGAACCAGGAGGTGAGACCGTGGAGGGTGAGGATGGTAAAAAGGGAAAGAGGTGGCACGAGAGGTCAGCAGAGGGCTGGGCACCCTCAAGTGTGCTCTTTCCGCCGGAGGGACTCTCTGGAGGATGGACCACATGGAGACTGGCTGGGCCTGGGGACTGGGTTCAAATTCTGACCCTGCCACTGCAGTGACGGGATTGTAGCCTCCAAGATAGGTCCACTTGAAACCTCAAAACATGACCTTACTGGACTTCCCTGGTGGCACAGTGTATGAGAATCCATCTGCCAGTGCAAGGGACACAGGTTCGATCCCTGGTCCGGGAAGATCCCACACGAGGAAGGGCAACTAATCCCATGCACCACAACTACTGAAGCCCGTGCGCCGAGAGCCTATGCTCTGCAAACAAGAAAAGCCGCCACGACGAGAAGCCTGTGCACTGCAACTAGAGAGCAGCCCCCACTCACCTAGAGAGAAGCCCGCACACAGCAACGAAGACCCCGTGCAGTCAAAAATAACAAAAAATAAATACATTAAAAAAATGTGAACTTATTGGGAATAAGGGTTTTATCAGATGTAGTGAAAGTCAGGAACTCAAGCTGAGGTCATTCAGTATTAGGGTGGGGCCTGAATCCAAAGACTGGTGTCCTTATAAGAGACAGACAAGGAGAAGATACCGGGAAATCCAGAGAGGAAGGCCTGGTGAGGGCTGAAGTGGAGACTGGAGTGATGTGTCCGTAAGCCAAGGGGAAGACTTGCCGGCGGCCTCCAGAGGCTGGGACAGAAGCAGGGCTTCCAGAAGGAAGCATCTCTACTGACGCCCTGATTTCAGACCTCTGGCCGCCAGAACTGGGAAAGAATGTATGTCTGCTATTTTTGTTGTTGCTGTTAATGTCTGTTATTTTGAGTCACACTGTTTGTGGTCATTTGTTATCCGACACCAACCCAGCCGCTCAGCAGCTGTGACAGTGGATGGAGAAGCCTCACTGAGCCTGTCTTCTCTTTCTGTAAAATGGGTATAAACAAGGCACCCACCTTTTAGGACTGTGACGCAGATGAAAAGAGAGTATCCTTTTAATCGATAAGTTAGCAAACATTTGCAACATGTTCATAGACCATCAGCTGGCCTGTTATGTGGTCAGTGGTATTACATGTAACAGAAATATAATCGAACCCAGGTCTCCTGTGTTGCAGGCAGAGTCTTTACCAACTGAGTCGCCAGGGAAGCCCAACAGAAACCTCAGAGTGGCAGTTAGATGCACTTACTGTGTTCCAGGCACAGTTTTTTCTTTTTTTAAAAGTTATTTAGCTGCGCTGGGTCTCTGTTGTGGCACATGGAATCTTCGATCTTTGTTGCGCCATGTGGGATCTTTTAGTTGTGGCACGTGAACTCTTAGATGCGGCATGTGGGATCTAGTTTCCTGACCAGGGATCAAACCCTGGCCTCCTGCATTGAGAGTGTGGAGTCTTCACCCCTGAACCACCAGGGAAGTTCCTGGTCACAGTGCTAAGTGCTTTTTGCCACTATCAAACAACACAGGTGTATTCTTTCACCGTTCTGGGAGTCAGAGATGCAAAATCCATTTCACTGGGCCAAAATCAAGGTGTCGGCCAGACTACACTCCTCTCGAGGCTTGAGGAGAGAATCAGCTCACTGACCGTTTCCAGCTGCTGTTCCAGCTGAGGTCTGTGCATTCTCTGACTTCTGGATCCTTCCTCCCTCTTCAGTACGAGCAGTGGAGCAGCTTGCTTTATCGGCACGTGGCCTTCTTCCTTGTCAAATCCCCCTCTGCTTCCCTCTCTCTTCTTTGGAAAATGTAATTAATTTCTTGGTCACCCCCTGTGGCATGTGGGATCTAGTTCCCTGACCAAGGATTGAACCTGGGCCTCCTCCACTGAAAGTGTGGAGTCTGAGCCACTGGACCACCAAGGAAGATCCTGCTTCCTTCTTATAAGGACCCTTGTGTTTGGCACTGGATCCATCCCAATGGTGGATGGTGCAGGCTTATCTCTCCATCTCAGGATTCTTGACTTGATCATATCAGCAAAGTCCCTTTTGCCACATAAACATAACGTTCTCAGGTTCCAGATATCAGAAGGTGGGTATCTTTGGAAACCACTATTTAGCCTACAAGATCCTTGGTGGCTGGTAAAGAATCCGCCTGCAGTGCAGGAGACGTAGGTTTGATCCCTGGGTTGGGAAGATCCCCTGGAGGAGGAAATGGCAACCCGCTCCAGTATTCTTGCCTGGGAAATCCCATGGACGGAGGAGCCTGGCGGGCTCTAGTCCATGGGGTCGCAGTTGGACATGACTTGGCAACTCATCAAGTACTACTGTTCAGCCTAGGACACCCCCCGCCTGGTAGCCCACTGGGGTAGCCCGGCGGGGATTTGAACCCAGACAACCTGGTCTCAGAACCAAGATATCCCTTGTTCTCCTCACTGTCTCTCTGGAGTCAGGCAGCCCCAGGTTCACATTCCAGGCGGGCCACTGAACAGGTGGATGGCTGGGGGCCAGCACCATCAGCTGAGTCATCGTGTCTAAAATGTGAGTGAACACACTGCTCCATATAAAAGCGATAAACAAGGGCCTACTGTAGGCTCAGGGAACTGTAGTCAGTATTCTGTAATAACCTATAATGGGGAAGAGTCTGGAAAAGGACTCGTATGTATAAGCACTTATGCTAGGCTGCTTTAGTTGTGTCCAACTCTGTGACCCCATGGACTGCAGCCCACCAGGCTCCTGTGTTCAGAAGGGAAGGTTGCCATTCCCTTCTCCAAGGAATCTTCCTGACCCAGGGATCGAACCTGGGTCTCCTGCATTGCAGGTGGATTCTTTACCATCTGAGTCACCAGGGGCACCCACTTTATAATATATCAACATATATACACAGACTGAATCACTTTGCTCACCTGAAGCTAACACAACATCGTAAATCAACTATACTTCAATTAAAAATTAAAAAAAAAATTGACACGTCTCTAATGGTCCAGTGGTTAAGACTCTGAGCTTCTATAGCAGGGGGTGTGGGTTCAATCCCTGGCTATGGAGCTCAGATCCCACAACCCCCAGCAGTGCAGTCAAAAGAAATAAAACTAAATAAAAATTTTTTTAATAAAAATAAAACATGGGAGTGAGAATACTCACCTCTTTGGCTGGAAGGAGCAAAGGGGTTAAGACCACGTGGGGCCTGAACCCGTGGCTTTGCTCCAGCCAGGGACCCAGGCACTGGTAGCTTAGCGGACCTTTGAGTTCTTACTGGGTCTCTGTGCTCTGCTTTGCAAAGTGGAGATGATAAAGAACTCCCTTCGTTGCTCAGAGTTCTGATGAAGATGCTGAATGTCCCCAGGAGGGATTCTCAAGGTCTGGCTCACTCTTCCATCTCATCTTCTCATCCCCAGTAGACATACCAAAAGTGCTCAGTTCCCCTTTTAAAAAATAATTAATCCATTTTTGGCTGTGCTGGGTCTTCGTTGCTGCATGGGCTTTTCTTCAGTTGTGGGGAGCACGGGCTTCTCATTGCAGTGGCTTCTCTTGTTGCGGAGCATGGGCTCTAGGGCGCGTGGGCTTCAGTAGTCACGGTTCATGGGCTCAGTTGCTCTAGGCGTGTGGGATCTTCCGGGATCAGGGATCGAACCTGTGTGTCCGGCACTGGCAGGCGAATTCGTTACCACAGAGCCACCAGGGAAGCCTGAAATTTCACTTTTTAATCAGAGAGAGAGTGGCCACTCAAACTACGCTGAGACAGACTCTTTGGCTATGATATTGGCAAAGATCAAAGAGTGGGAATAGCCCTGTCCGTGAGGCTGCCAGAGGACTGTGCGCTCCTGCCCTGCCTGGAAAAGTGGAAGTGAGTACTAGGTCTTTCCTGAGCGGCCACCATCAGAGGTGGCTCTCCTATGAAATGCAGGAAGTGCAAGCCTTTGGGTCCCTCCATTTCCACAGCTTCTCCCAACACCCTGGGAGGTGCCCTTGCAGTCTTGTACATTTTTTTTAAGGCTGTGGGACTTTAATTCATCGACTAGGGATTGAACCCTGGCCCCAGCAGTGAAAGCACCAAGCCCTAACCACTGGACCACCAGGGAATTCCCTCCTCTTTTTTTTCCAGAAGGGTTTCCAACTTGGTATAAACTTCAGGCTCTGCATACCCTGGGTCCACCTCTCCTCATTTTTTTCCCCCGGGAAAATAAAAATGGGAATTAACCTCTGATTCAGCAATCTGCCTTCCTAGAAGCCAGAAGAATGGTTTCCATTTATTGAGAACTTTATTTCAGGCCAAGCACTGGGTGTCGATTAATTCATGAATCAATTGAATTCTGTACAACAAACAGTAGGATGGTGTTATGATCTCCATTTACAGATGGAGAAGATGAAGGCCAGAGAAGTTTCCTTTCTATGTTGCCCAAGATTACACATTTGCTAAGTGACAGAGCCAGGATTCAAAGCCAGATCTTCTGGCTTCAGAGTCAACAGCCTAATCATGACATTAGGAGTCCTTTTTTGAGCAAGATCACAGATCATGTACTCATCAAGCTATGTGCCTACAGAAATTCAATGCCGTATTGTTGGCAACCTCCCCAGTTGGAAACAACTGGAACATCCGTGAGACCAGTTGGACTAAATTATGGCTCATCTGTAAGACAGAATTTCACATGGCAGTTTAAAAGATGGTCAACCATCCACAGCTAACTTCAAGGTATAGAATTTCAGTGCATACGTTTTGTTTCATAAACAAGGAAGAAAATAATAGTACTAGCCAAGATTCAGTGAGGGACTTCCCTGGTGGTCCAGTGGTTAGGACTCCTCAATCTCACTGCCAAGGGTTGGGTTCAGTTCCTGGTCGGAGATCTAAATTCCGCCCCACCACACCCCCCAAATCACTCATTCATTAAACAAATAGGTTTTGAGAGACTCTCATGTATGAAGCGCTGTTGGAGGTACTGGGGACATAACACAGACAATATAGTCGAGAAGAAAGTCAGTAAAGAGTCAATCCTACAGGAAACCAACCTTCAGTATTCACTGGAAGGACTGTTCCTGATGCTGAAGCTCCAATTCTTCGGCCACCTGATCTGAGGAACTGACTCATTGGAAAATAACCTGATGCTGGGAAAGATTGAAGGCAGAAGGAGAAGAAGGTGACAGAGGATGAGATGGTTGGATGGCATCACTGATTCAATGGATATGAATTTCAGCAAACTACAGGAGATAGTGAAGGGCAGGGAAACCTGGGGTGCTGCAGTCCATGGGGCTGCAGTCAGACATGACTTATAGAGACTGAACAAGAGAAGAAAGTGAAACATGGTAGTTTAGAGGGAGAACAGTAAGATGGAAAAATAAAATTGAAAGAGAAAAGGATGAGAGGTTTACAGTTTCAAATTTTCAAATGAGTGGTTTCAAGGAAGACCTCTAAGAAGAGGTGACAATTGAATACACAGCTGAAGCAGGTGATGCAGTGATTTTGGTAGGGATTTGAAAATTTTTAATTTATCTATTTATTTTTTGTGGCTGTGCCTCGAGGCTTGTGGGATCTTAGTTCCTGGTCAGAGATTGAACGTGGGCCCCAGCAGTGAAAGCACCCAGTCCTACCCACTGGCCCACCAAGGAATTCTTGGGGAATTTTAAGAATTAAACTGTATGTATAAGAAGGTCTCTGAAAGGCTGTTAATGATAACCATATAGGGGCAGTGGATTGCCATGTATATTCCCTTTCCATGTTTTAAACCACAAACTAATCAGAAATCTCAGGAAATCTGGTCTGCCCACTTACAACTGTCATCACCTCCTGTAAGGATGTTCCATAGCATTTATCATCACTTGTAACAATAGGTAAATTATGTCTAAGCTCTGTTTAATGTATGTAACCCTCTTGACTCTGTAGCCAAACCCTGAAGATCCTCCTCTGAGCATCTTCCAGTTCCCTAGAATGCACCAAGTTCACTCACCACGGGGCCTTTGCACAGGCTGTGTTCCCTGCCTGTAGCCACCCCCTCTCACACTATCCTTGTCTCACTCTGAAGACATCCCCCTCAGTTCTGTTTTCTGTCATTTCACATGTACTTCTGCCTTCCCTCAGGAGTCCAGGGACGGGGTCTGCCTTGTTCTATCACCTTAACCCCCACTTCCCTATCCCCCCAGTACAGAGCTGGCACTCAATGCTGATTCAGAGGATGAAGAAGAGATTCTTTCCGTTGAAAACTGTGAGCTCCTACAACTGTAAGGTTTCACTGGCAGGAGGGTGGGGGAACCCCAACCCACTCCCCAGCATAAGCTGGCAGGTCAGGCTTCGAGGAGTCAGTCCAGCGCCTGGCAACTACTTATAGGAACCAGGAGAGGAGACGCAAGTAGAGGCCAGAGAGAGGATGGTGTTTCCTTTCCCTGGAAGGAGGTCATTCAGGTAGAAGACAGTAGAACAAGCTTGCAGAACACTCTGTGCACTTGCTCAACCCACTCCAGCCTCCACCCGGGGAGAGGGGTGGGAGGAGGGGGTGTTGGGGTGGGGAGCGCCGCGCCTTTAAGGCTCCCGGAAACAGGCCTGCAAAACCGGAAGTAACCCGCTTTAGTTCCCCTCTTCACGTGGTGCAGGCAGGAAGTGACGCGCGTGGCCAGGGAGCTGCAGACGCGGAGGCCGACGGAGCCGGAGTCGCGGACGCCGCGGGGTCTCCGGGACAGGTGACCGGGGGAGGGGGCCGGGAGCGCGCCCGGAGAGGGCGGGGCCTGACGCCCCACGTGGTGGGGAGCGGGCGCTGGCGGGTAGCCCGCCGCCCGCGGGGGCGGGGTCAGAGTACTCCGCGGGGGGCGGGGACTGGACGCCCACATGGGAAGCTAGAAGGGTGCTGAGGGGGCGGGCCGTTGGCGGGGCAGGGCCTGGGTGGGCCGGGCTCCGGACGCGTCCGGAGCTTTGGTGTGCAGCTGGGGCGGGCCCGAAAAAAGTTATGCTGGGGGCGGGGCCAAGTAGTACCCAGCGGACTAGGGGCGGGGCCGGAAAGTTTCGCGTGTCCTGGAAGTGGGTCCAGGAAGTCAGGGGCAGGGCCAGGGGCTGACCCGAGGGTGAGGGCGGGGCCAAGCGCCGGTAGGGCGGAGCCAAAAAGTTTCTCAGGAACCCGGCCGCTGAGCCAGAATTTAGGGGCGCCGGGGACGGGGCTAGATACTGACGTGACGGGGGCGGAGCCAGGGGCGTGACCAGAGGCTGGGCTCAGCAAATCGGAGGCGGGGCCAGAGTGTTGGCTGACGAGCCGGGGGCGGGACCGGTGCCAGAAGGTGAGGAGGAGGGGGCGGGTTTACACTGCTGCCTGGGGCTCCTGTGGGTGGGGTCAGGAAGTTGGCCGGGGCGGTCCGACGCCGGAAGGGGGTGGGATTAGTGACGCGCATGTGGGCGGGGTCGGAGGTTTGGCGGGAAAGGCGGGGCCGGAAAGTTTGCTGGTTTTCGGGGCGGGGCTGTGGCGTTCGGGACCGGGTGAAGACTGGAACTTTTCCCTAGAAAGCCGCGTGGGGGCGGGGCAGTTTTGTTTGCGCCTGGGCGGGGAGGGTATTCACCCGGGAGGCCGAGCCAGACCCGGGAAGCCTCGCCAGGAGGTCCTGGGTCTGTTGGAGGAAATCTTCTGGGGAGTGCTGGGGGGGGGGGGCGGGGCTTTAATATCCCTGAGGGTAGGGGCAGCCAATAGGAATGGGGTTCTGACTAATTTTTGAGTGTAGGGTTATAACACGTCGCTGAAGTTCCTGGGGAAGAGTCAGGTGCAGACTGTTAAGCGGGATGTGAGCAGCACCAGGTTGGGCACAGCGAGTCAGGCTTTCTTGCGGCAGGTCGTGGAAGAGGCTCTTCCTAAGGCTCTCTTGGGGTAGAGGCCTGGGTTTTAAACTTCCAGCACAGGGGTGTGGAGACTGAACTAGGATTTTCGTTTTGAAGGGAGCAGTATGGGATGTTTCCCTAAGAGTGGGGCAGGCCCAGAACTTTCCCAGGGTTTGTGTGACTACATTGTTTACATAGGAAATGGATGGGTCCAAAACCCTCTGGAGAGGACTGAGTCTAAACTTTTCCTGGTAGGGGGTGGGCTAGAAGAGGGGCTTCAAGAAGAGGGGCTGGGAGTGAGGGCGAGAATTCCCTTGGAGTGAAGGGTGTGTGTGTGTGTTTCCCTTGGAATGAAGGGTGTGTGTGTTCCTTGGAGTGAAGGGGGTTTGTGTGTGTGTGAGGGCAACAGTTCTCTTGGAGTGAAGGGTGTGTGTGTGCAATTGAGGAGCCCCCAGTCTAGGAGAGGAAGAGACTGAGTGGAGCCATTGACCTTAGTCCTTTTGTTCCCTCTGCCCTCAGGAGCCCCCAGTGCTGTGTCCAGATTCCGCAGGGGAGGTTTGCTGGGACTCAGGGCCCACCCTGCCAGTGGAATGGTGAGAAGAAAAGTAGGGTCTCTGAGATCTGAGCCTTGGGGCAGGGGGCTTGGGAGAAGAGGTTCCCAACTCGCAGACCCTGGGGCGGGTGAAGGTTTTCAGCCTCTTATCTGCCCGCCCTCTCAGTCAGCCACACTGGATCTGAAATCGAAGGAGGAGAAGGATGCTGAGTTGGACAAGAGGATCGAGGCTCTTCGGCGGAAGAATGAGGCCCTCATCCGGCGCTACCAGGTGCCCTAGCCCCGCCCTGGGAGACCCCATCCCCTCTCCTCCCCGCAGTGAGTTTCCCTCACCTCTCCCTTCCTTAAAACCTTTTCATGACTCCTCATCACTGTCAGGGTAAAAGCTGAGGGCCTTAGCCTGGGATTCCGCCTTTCATTCCATCATTCATTTGTTCGTCCACAAATATTCACCAGGGCCCATTGCTCAGTGGCACTGTGGTGGCAGCGGGGATGGAGGGGCCCCGGGTCTGCCTTTCCAGGGCTCACAGGCCAGTAGGGGCCCAGCCATGGCTTCAGTCCGTGATGAGCCAGTGGGCCACGCTGGGATGGAGGAGGGCAGGCTTCTGTGAGAGGCCGGGTGGGGCTCTTCACCCAGCCTGGGGGATATTAAGGAGGACTTCCTGGAGAAGGGGATTCTGAGACCCGAAAGGTGAGTAGGTGTTAGCCAGTCTTTTATTTTTTGGCTGCACAGCATGTCCTGTGGGGGGGGTCTTAGTTTCCAGACTAGGGACTGAACCCAGGCCCATGGAAGCGGAGCATGGAGTCCTAACCATTAGACCACCAGGGAAGTCCCAGCTAGTCGAAAAGGAGAGCAGAACACACATCACACACGGGACAGTTTGTGTGAAAACTTGGAGCTTAAAGTTGGAGGGTCAGTTGGAGGATATTGACCTGGAGAGACCAGCTGGGGCCCAGCCATGCAGGGCCCAGAAGGCCATAAGGCTAAGAGTTTGGACTTTTTCCTAAGGACACTGGGGAGCCATCGAGAGCTTTGAGTGGAAGTGGGGCCAGGTCAGAATAGATACGTAGGAAGACTCCTTTGGTTGCTCTGTGGTGGTAGATGGGAGGAGAGGACACTCGAGACAAGGAGGAAAGTGGGGCAGGGACTTTGGGGGGGGGGCGAGGGGGTAGAGGGACGTATGGAGAGGAGGTCCTTGGCCTGGGGCAGGGCTGTTGGGAGGGACTCAGTGACATGGGCGGTGGCAGGAGGTGAGAAGAGGATCCAGGATGAGGCCCAGGTCCCCGTCACAGGTGACAGAGTAGGTGGTGGGGCTGTCCCTGAGATAGGAGTAGGTTTCATTTATTCATTCTTCATGCATTCATTCATTCATTAAAAAAAAAAAAAAAAGGATATTGAGCCTCTGTTGTGTGCCAGGCAGTGTTCCAGGTTTGGGGTATACATCAGTGAACAAAACAGACAGATATCCCTGACGTTGAGTAGATTCTGTTATGGGGAGGAGCCAGCTAAGAAACAAAATGGACATAATGTCATGTCGTGAAGGGGGCGGGGTGGGGGCGTGTGGAGAATGGCAGGCGAGCTGGTCAGGGAAGGCCTTCCTGAGGAGGGAAGTTTTGAGCAGAGACCTGCAGGAGGTGAGGGACTGGAGACTCTATGGAGGAGGGGCATTCCTGGCAGTGGGAACAGCAGGTGCAAAGGCCCTAAGGCAGGTTTGAACCTGGTATGTTCCAGGCACAGTGAGAGGATCACAGTGAGGGAGAGGAGAGGCGTGGGAAATGAGGATGAGATGGTAATGAGACCACACCCTGTGGAGCCCCATTGGCTGTGGGGGAGCCTTTGACACTGGCTCAGAGGCTCTGAGCAGGGGAACAGCCTGGGGCGGTTAGAGGGTAGAAGTGACCAGCTTTCTCGTCTAGAGCTCCAGACAGAGGTCTGCGCTGGGGCAGACTTGGAGATATTCAGGGGACTGTCGAAATCTGGCTGGTACACAGGACCCCTGATACCCGCTATCTCTGATCCCTTAGGAGATTGAGGAGGACCGGAAAAAAGCTGAACTGGAGGGAGTAGCAGTGACAGCTCCCCGGAAGGGCCGCTCAGTGGAGAAGGAGAATGTGGCAGTGGAAATGGTGAGCTCCACTCCAGGGTGGGAACTCGTGAGGACTGGGAGGGGGTGAGAGTTGAGACCTAAGAGCTTTCTCAGCTGCCCCAGGCCTGTGGGGGCCTCCATCCTGGCAGCCGCCGTCTGGGCCTGGGGTGTCCTGGTCTCCCTGCCTCAGTGACTGTCCTTTCCCCCCTACCCCCTTTCCAGGAGAAGAACCTGGGTTCCTCCCGGAGGTCTCCAGGGACCCCTCGGCCTCCAGGGGTCAGTAAGGGAGGCCGGATCCCCCCTCAGCACGGAGGCCGGGCAGGCATAGGCCGGACATCCCGCAGCTGGGAAGACAGTCCCGGGGAGCAGCCTCGGGGAGGTGCTGGGGGCCGCGGCCGGAGGGGTCGGGGCAGGGGGTCCCCTCATCTCTCTGGAGGTAGCGATGCTTCGACTGCCGACCGCAAATCCAAGGTAGGAGCCGAGAGGGGGCTGAAGTCTGCCTGAAGTGCGTTGGGAGGCTCAGTGTTGTCCTGTTGCTGTTTCTCTCAAATGGATTTTCTGCTTCATCCATCTTTCACTGTCTCTCTTCTTTTTTGGACCCTCGCTCCGGCTCTTTTTCACCCCTTCCCTTTCTTCCTCTCTCCCCCAGACCAGCGCTGTGGGTGCTCTCCCTGTCTCTCTGTCTCCTGTTTTGCGCTCTGCTGGGTGCTTGTGGCATCTGCCTTCCCTTCCCTTTGTCCCTTTCTGGTGCTATCTGGTCGGTTCTGCCCAGCGCGCATGCGCCCGTGTTTTCGTCATTAGTGTGCGCGTGCGTACATGTTCTCGCTCTGTGTCATTCCCTGAATTAGTTGGTAGGGAGTGGTGAGGTTCTTACCGTAGCTGCTCTCAGCACCCCACCACACGGATTAGCAGAGTGGGAAAGTTGCCCAGCCTGGTGGCTTAGGGGACAACTTTCTATGAGTTCCCTGTCCTTGGGCAGCTCACTTCCCCTCTGGGAGATTCCAGGTTCTCACTCTTAAACGGCAATGAAAATCAGGGTTTTCATAAGCATCGTGTGACATCAGGCATAGAAACCCTCAGATTAAGCGCTCAATGTATGTTTCTTAAGGATGTTTAGAAAGAACCCAAAGTGCCATGGCGTTAATCAAATGGAAGTTTATTTCTCTCTTGTATGCTGAGTCTTGGAAATGCAAATGTTCCCAGCATCTTGGGCACCTGCTCATTTAAAATTCTGTCACTCTGGGCGGGGCGGGGATTGTTACCCAGGAAAGGGAGGAGAATGAATTGTGGGGGCCACCTGGCCATCTGTCAAGTTTTTACTGTGGCAGCCATCGCAGGGGTCCCCCAACCCCTCTCCCAGGCTCAGTATTTTGCCAGAAGGATTAACAACTGAGATTTATTACAGGGAAAGAATACAGAGCAAAATCAGTAAAGGGAAAGAGCCCATGAGCCAGAGCCGGGAGGATACCGGGCGCTAGCTTCCAAGAGTCCGCGTCCAGTGGAGACACAAATTGTTTAGTCACTAAGTTGTGTCCGACTCTGCAACCCCGTGGGCTGTAGCCGGCCAGGCTCCTCTGTCCATGGGATTTTCCAGGCAAGAATACTGGAGTGGGTTGCCATTTCCTACTCCAGGGGATCTTCCCCACCCAGGGATCAAACCTGTGTCTCCTGCATTGGCAGGCGGATTCTTCACCACCGAGCTTACCAGGGAAGCCCAAGGACATGTAGGCTGCACTTAATTGTTCTTCATTGACAACATATGTCAAAGTTCATCTACTGGGGACTCATTAGAGAGCTAGTGCCCAGGTTTCTTATCCGAGGCAGGTCACATAGGTCCCCTCTGCCTACAGTACACACCCAGATTCCAGACCCTAGAAGGAAATTGGGTGTTCGTCATACACTGTAATGCAGAAAAAGTCTAGGCATGTGGAGCTCCGCTTACTGGTTAACTGTTGACAGGACGTGCAGAAAGCCAGTGTCCAGGTGCCAGCCAGAGGCTGCCTTGCATAACAGGTCTAAGGAGAGAGCCTCAGATGGTGACAAACGCTTGGATTGAGTGGCTCTTTCTGAGGCTCGCTCGCTCGCTCTCTGTTCTCTCTTCCCCGAAACAAGGAGTGGGAGGAGCGGCGGAAGCAGAACATTGAGAAGATGAACGAGGAGATGGAGAAGATTGCGGAGTATGAGCGCAACCAGCGGGTCAGTGCCACGGGTGCCCCCTGGCGGCGGGGCGGAGCCGCTGGGTCGGGGGAGTGCTCTTAACACTCCACATGCCCGCAGGAAGGTGTGCTGGAGCCCAACCCGGTGCGGAACTTCCTGGACGATCCCCGGCGACGCAGTGGGCCCCTAGAGGAGCCTGAGCGGGACCGCCGGGAAGGCAGCCGCCGGCATGGGCGCAACTGGGGGGGCCCTGACTTCGAGCGGGTGCGCTACGGCCTTGAGCAGGAGCGGCAGGTGGGTGTGGGCAGCCTGGCCACGAGTACCGCCCAGCAGCCAGTCTCTGGGTTCCACGCGGAGGGAAGTGTGTCGAACGCCGGGCACAGAGCAGGGAGAGACTGCAGCTCTACCGCTCAGGCTTCCCTCCAGTTGATGTGTGCCCCAGGGCCATACTGCTTTCTGTTCGTAGCTTTATGATGTGTGTTGGTGTGATTTTCCTCCTTACTAACATTACTGATGTTTACTGGGTACCTGCCCGGGGCCAGGTGCTGTTTTAGGTGGTGGGGCTAAATCAGTGGCCATGTAATAAGATGTCAGATAATGCTGAATGTTGGGAAGATGGCTGCAGCCCAGCCAGGTGAGGGCAAGGAGAATAGAGAAGGATCTGTCTGGGGTGGCCTCTCTGAGGTGGCGCGTGAGCAGATACGGCTTTGATCTCCACCCTGTCACCTCCTTCTGTGACCTTGAGCCAGGGGCTCTACTAGGAGCTCTGGAGTTCTCAGGGAGGGGGTGCAGCGGGGAGAGAGGTGGGTGGAGCCCTGATTGCCCATCTGTTGGGGGCAGGGCCGCCGGGCCGGCCTGGGCGGCAGCGGGGACATGACGCTCTCCATGACGGGCCGAGAGCGGTCCGAGTACCTGCGCTGGAAGCAGGAGCGGGAGAAGATTGACCAGGAGCGCCTGCAGAGGCACCGCAAGCCCACCGGCCAGTGGCGGCGGGAGTGGGATGCCGAGAAGACGGATGGCATGTGAGTCTCCGCCCTGCCCGCCCCTCTGGGGCTCCTCGGCCTTGGCTCTGACTTCTGACTCCTTGGCCTCTCTCGGTTTCTCATCCTGTGTATCAGTTAGCAGGAGCTAGGTAACAGTGCGTGACCACCACCATCTCAGGGGCACAGAAAAGCGTTTCTTTTTCCTTTTTTTTTTTAAACACCAAAAGCATTTTGTATTGGGGTATAGCCAATATAACAACAAATGTGGTAATTTCAGGTGAACAGCAAAAGGACTCAGCCATACTTTTTTTACAACCATTTATTTATTTATGTATTGGCTGCGTTGGGACTTAGTTATGGTGTGCAGCCTCTTCATTGTGACCCGCAGGCTCCAGGGTGCCTGGGCTCAGTTCTTGTGGCGTGCTGGCTTAGTTGCTCCAAGGCTTGTAGATCTTAATCTTAGTTGCCCGACCAGGGATTGAACCCAAATCCTCTGCCCTGGAAGGTGGATTCTTAACCACTGGATGGCCAGGGAAGTCCGGAAACATTTCTTTCTCTCGTGTTTACGGGTCTTCTAAGTTGGGCTGATTCAGGTTGGACTGGAAGCTGTGGGTCCCGCTGGGGTTGAACTCACTTCCACCCGGGATGTGTGCATTCTGGGGTTCGCACTGAGGGCAGGGGCTACTGGGGGAAGCACTGGCCATAGTGTTGGCAGATGTGCAGGAGGGACAGTGACACACATCCTCATTCTGTTAGCCAGCAGACCCCACCTTGCTGCAGCAGGAAGTTAAACTCTGCCCACTCTTGTGGGTAGTGCTGCAGCGGCTCTGTGGCCATGGGTACGGATGTGAGTTCCCATGCAAGGAGGGCATGAAGAATTACAGCGATGACCCCTTGGCATCCTCCCTTCATTCCTCTAACCTATGTCCGCCACCTACCCAAGCACCTTATCCCTGTGGCGTTATTATTCTCAGGTCTGACTCTGTCGCCTTTTGGGTCCCAGGAAACATCCCATTACTCAAAGCGAAGGCATCATCCACAGGAGGGCTAACTGCCATAGCAAAGGTGGAGAAGATTCTGGAAGAGTTACTGAACAGCAGTCTTAAGATGGACAGCTGTCGTTTTTATATCATCCTCTATCCTTTGCCACAGCGCTGGATAAAGAAAGAGGATCTTGTCTGTGTGCCTGGAGGTCGGAGCATTTATTTTTGGATTGTGAGCTAAGCCTTTGCCAGCATGAGAAACATTTTGCACAGATACTGTAGCTGATCTTTCTAAGGGGGGAGGCAGGTGAGCTTTTGCGGAGATGTTCTTAGGCTTAAGACTGAGAAAGTAATTATTTTCCTCTTTCGTCCCCACAGCAGCCTGCAGCAAGTCTCACATTTGCATTGAATAGAGCAGATTGTGCAGTGAATAGAGCTAATGTCAGACACTGAAGAATAATGAAGCGGAGTGTGGAGAGGGTTGGAGGCTACTGTTTTAGACCTAAATAATGTATATAATTGGGCTTCCCAGGCAGCTAGTGGTAAAGAACCCTCCTGTCAATGCAGGAGACGTAAGAGATGATTATTCAATCCCTGGGTCAGGAAGATCCCTTGGAGGAGGGCATGGCAACCCACTCCAGTATTCTTGTCTGGAGAATCCCATGGACAGAGGAGCGTGGTGGGCTACAGTCCATAGGGTCACAAAGAATTGGACATGACTGAAGCAACTTAGCATGCAACACAATATATGTAATAATACGTGATTGGAAAGTTTAGGAAGGCCTCTGAGCTGAGGCCTGAAGGAGGTAATGGAGCGGGCCCCGGAGAGATCGGAGAAAGCAAGCCCCAGGAGTAGCACGTGCAAAGGCCATGAGGCAGGAGCTCTATGTGGTAGGAGAACTCGCTAAGCTCGGGAGGTGAGAGAGTGGTGGGAGATGCGGCTGGACAGGAAGCTGGGGATATTGTACTCTCACATTTTGTTGAGGTGGGGAATTGCTGTCAAACGCTGATCATTTTTCTTTCTGCGTTTGTACTGCTGTGTCACATTTGCCTCTTGTCTTTCACCTGACCCTGTGCTTTAATCACTGACACTTCCCCATTCGGGTTGAGGACCTTGCCATCTGTGATCTTGGTTTCTAACCGTGGCCCCCACCTCCCCCGGCGACTCTTCCTGCCCTATCTGTTCTCTCTGTGTCACCAGCTGCCTGCTCACCCCTTTCTCTTTCCCCAGGTTCAAGGATGGCCCAGCTGTGGCCCCAGAACCATCCCACCGCTATGGTGAGTGGGAGTTCTTGGGTGGGGTGAGGCAGCTGGCTGGGCCGGGGTGTTGGGTCAGGGTGGGATAGTGGTAGCTTGTACTGTGTCCTTCACCCCCGACTTCCCCTGGGTTTTGTAGCAGATGACCAGGCTTGGGCCCGGCCCCCCAAGCCGCCCACTTTCAGGGAGTTCCTGTCCCAGCACAAAACTGAGGTCAGCCGCAGAAAGAAGAAGAGCAGCCGACCCCAGCCTAAGGCAGCCTCCCGTGCCTACAGGTGGGGGCCCCCTTCCCCTTGGACATGCACAGCCCAGCGGGACTGTGTGGCTCTGTCCCTGGTTGTTTTCTGGCTTGTGTGTTTGGGGGATATTTCTGTCCTTTCTTTCCCTATCTGTCTCAGGCACTTGTCTCCCTGTGGGTCAGGCACTTGGTTTTGGGGGCGTTGGGGCCTGGCTATTGCTTTACCCTCATCTGTCCCCTCCACCCCTCCCACCCATCTCTTCTGCCCACCTGGCCCCTCTCTACCTGGCCACCTCCGACACCCGGGACACACGCCCTATTTCCTCCTCGGTGCCCTAGCCTGCTGGCTCCTTGTCTGGAAATCCTGAAGACCCACTCTCTCCACCTGTTGAATTTTGCAGCTCTGTGTCTGGGGAGGAGCCTGAGGTGGGAAGCCCCTTCTTCCTGTCCATCTGGGCTTTATTCCTTTCTTCTGTCCCCTCCAGTGACCACGATGACCGCTGGGAGACGAAGGAGGCCGTGTCCGCAGCTCCTGAGCCCCCGCAACCTGCCCCCCCCAAGGAGGCGCCCACGCAGGTAGGGCAGGCTGTCAGCTCCTGGCAGGCAGCACGGCGTGGGGGTGCCTGGGGCCTGCAGCCTCTCCCTGACCTGCCTTGTGTTCCTCACAGCTGCCTGAGACCCCGGCCCCTGCCCACCGGCCTCCTGAGGATGAGGGCGAGGAGGGCGAGGGCGAGGATGAGGGGGAGGACGGGGAGGATGAGGAGTGGGAAGACGTGAGTGAGGATGACGAGGAGATAGAGGAAGAAGAGGAGGCTGATGAGGAAGAAGAGCCAGCTGGAGATCACCAACGCGAGGAGGCTGAGCCCAGCGGGAGCCCCAGCGGGAGCCCCACCAGGGAACACGGTGACGAAGAGCCCGCCAGGCCGGAAGAGCCCCTGCCGCTCCCCCAGGCCCCCGTCACGCCTTCCAGCCCCTTCTCGCCTCCCGGGGGCCATCAGCCTGTGTCCAACTGGGGTGAAGAGATGGAGCTGAATTCTCCCCGGACTGCCCACCCAGCAGATGCTGTCTCTCCGGGTGAGGCCTGGCCGTTTGAAAATGCATGAAGCTGGCTGCTTGTGTGTGCGCTCAAGGGGTGCATGGGGACCCTCGGGGCCCGGAGACCCTCTGTGCCCTGGTGGCTAGGGAGGACGGCCCATGCCTGTCCCTAGAAGGCTCACCCCCAGATCCTGCCCTGCCCTGAGCCATTCAGAGCGCCCTCCCCAATAAAGAGATCGCTTCCTCAAATGACACTTCCCACGTGTGTCCTTAAACCTCCTCTCACTCCCTCAGAGCCTTCTGTCTTGAGGGGGGGAGGTGGGTATTTAGAGGGGAATGGGCTTGACTGGGCCTCCCCCTTCCCCAGGAGGTGACCAGCCAGCCCCTTCCTCCTTGGAGAGTGGGCCCAGCGCCCCAGGAACCCAGAAAGCTGAAGAGGAGGGGTCTGAGGCAGCTCCAGGTTGGGGGAGTAGCTGGGGTGGTGGAGGTGGCCTTCCTTCCTCTTCCTCTTGGGTTGAGGGGAGGACGGTTTGGGGGCAGTATAATGGAGTGGATACGTCTCCATTATGGGTGTGGGGTAGCTGCTGGTCCGGGGATGGGGTGAGGAGGGGCGGGGCTAGGCTGCTGGGTGGGAACGAATCCAGGGCCAAGGGGGTGGAGCTACAGGGAGGACTTCCCAGAGGCGTTTGGGGGTGAGGGGGTGGAGCCAGGGTGGGATTAGGAGGTAGAGGGCTACCCCCAGGGGTTCTGTAATCTAGAAACAAGGGGGTGGGTTAAATTGATAGGGAGGAGCTTAGAGCAGGATTTGAAATACAAATCAGTCAAAAATGAAGAACCGGGGAGGAGTAATGGATCTAGCCGTGGGCGTGATTACAGTTTTGAGGTGTAAATTAGTAAATGGGGTAAATTAGAATAGAAATACATAAAATATCGGGGTAAAAACTGTGGCGTCTAGCGGACCTGGAGCAACAGGCGAACCCAGTCTCCACCTCCGCCAGGCGGAAGCCGGGTTGTGGACCTCCGACCTCCCCAAGGAATAGGGGGTTAGGACTTGGGGGCATAGCCAAGGAAGGTCTGGTTAGGACTCAGAAGGTGGGCAAGGGAAGTGGAGGTAGATCCTGTAGGGCAGGCTTGCTAGAGGTTGGCTTATGTTCGTGGGGTGAGACTGGGATGGGAGAGGACAGAGGTTAGGATGGCGGCTGAGGTCGGGGTACCGGGAGAGCTTTGTCTTTGGGTCACGTGACTGCGATCTCCCTGTATTAAATTATGTATTCGATTGTAAACAGGGTTCTGTTGCGGGGTTGGCGGGGAGGGGGGGGGGTGTCTGCGTAGATCCTCCCAGAGGATTAAAGGAGCCTGAGACTCGTAAACCGCTTAACGCAGGGTGGGTGGCAGCCAGGCTTGGTGGGGTAGAGAGGCGGGGCTAGGGTGTCCGGGGGCCGGCGGTGGGGGGGGCGGGGTTACTGTTGCCCTCAGATGACCGCCCCTTCTCTTCGCAGAGGCGGACCCCGAGGGCCAAGAGACGGCAGAGATCGCCGACTTCCAGAGGGTGCGTTTCTGCAAAGTGGTGGCGGCCGCTTCACCACCGGGGGCCGCCCGCTGACCGCGCCCGCCGACTGCGGCCTCCGCGCTCTGCACTAACCTTCCGCCGCCTCGCTCCTCTGCCCTCTGCTTCCGCCACTCCAGCCAGGAGAGGGTTAAATGTAAGGGCGGGGGGAGGAGCCAGGGATAGTGAACCGGGTGGGGCCAGGGCAATGGTCCAGTCTCACAAATAGGGAGCGCAGTGACACCAGGTGGCTGAGACGCCCCCTAGTTAACCCACTTTCGGAGGCCATGGGGGTGTAGGTGCCAGTTCCCCGGGCCGTTTTCCGCCTCCAGGAGCTTATATCTGGGGCATGGCTTATTTACCGGTGACTCTTGAAGGACCTGATTTCCCCGGCCGCCAGCCTGGTCCCTATTAAACGCAGTGCTTCCGCTAACCTTTGAACTGTGTTTCTGGTGGGGGCAGGTAGGGTTGCTGTGCTTGGCGGGTTTGTCCGTGGCGGCAGAGGCGGGAGGAAGGGGCTCTTTGTTCCTCCACCCCCCTGATACATCTTCCCTCCCCCCCCCCCCCACAGGCCTCCCCGAATTCCTGAAGACGCTGCTGGGAGGGGACTGACGCTTCCCCGCCTTGATGGGGAGGGGGCGGCAGGAGGGGTTTAGTCTGGATCTCCGAGCTGTGCTCTATCCTCCCTGGAGCCCGCTTTGGACCCCATGGCTTTAGAGAGGGAGAAATTGAGGGTGGTGGGGGAGGAGATGGGGAGGGGACGTGACTGGGGTGTGGGGCGGAGCTGGAACTTCAGGGTCTGAGCTTAGACCTGAAGACACAAAATACGGAGGAAGAGGCGCGTCCAACGAAGGGCGTGGTTAGGATGTTTGGGGCCCGCATTCTAATGGAGTTAAAAACAAGGAAAAGTGTTAGGAAGTGAGGTGGAACCACAGCGCAGATTTAGATGGGAATCCCTAACGCCGGTGTGGGGCGCAGCCAGCGGCAGAGAGCTTGGTTTAGAATGGGGTGCTCAAACTAGTGGAGTGAGGAGGAGAAAAGAAGCGGAATCTGGATTGAAGACAGATGAGTGTAGGGGGAGAAGACGGAATCGAATGCTAAAGGCAAATTACAACTGGGGCAGGACTTAAAAGGCCTGAGCTTGGCAAGGGAGCGGCGGAACTAGATGCCGAGGAGAAGTCTGAGTTCCGAAAGGGGATGGGTAGGGCGCGGGGAGGAGGAGAGAAGAAGAGAGCGGTGGTAACCTCCGGGGCGGGCATAACACGGAAGCCTGGTAGGAGTCGGCTGGGCAGAGACCAGCATTTGAGAAAAAGCGAGGTATTGCATGCTTGGGGCGGGGTCAGAACGCTGTGGTTAAGCCTTAGCTTGCTAGTGTTTGGCCGAAGGCCGGGGAGGGGGCGGGCCTAGAGCGCGGAAGAGGCCCGCCCATTCGGGGGGCGTACCCACGCTGGCGGGGGCGTGGTAGGGCGGGGGAGAGTTAGAACCCGGAGGAGGCCCGCCCACGCGGGGCCGTGGCCACGCTGGCGGGGGCGGGGTTGGACGTGGAGAGTTAAGCGCGGAGGCGGTCCTCCTGAGGGGGCGGGCCTAGGGGGCGGGGCCTGTGCGGGCTGTGGCTCCGGGCCGAGTGGGCTGCGGGGATGCGGGGCACGAGCTGCGTGGGCGGCGGCGGCGAGAGCCCGGGTGGCGCAGGGCTGAGCGAGGGCCCGCGGGGCCGTTGGCTGCGCCTAGCCCCGGTCTGCGCCTACTTTCTCTGCGTCTCGTTGGCTGCCGTGCTGCTCGCTGTCTACTACGGTCTCATTTGGGTTCCCACGCGGCCCCCTGCAGCCCCAGCCGGCCCGCCGCCCAGCGCGCAGTCCTCTCCGTGCGGCGCCCGCGCGGGTGCGCTGCCTGCCCCGGTGCCCGCCGCCGCCTCGGTCTCTTGCCTCCTGGGAGCCCCTGGCGGGCCGAGACCCCAGCTCGAGTTGCCGCGCAGCCGCCGCCGCCGCCGCCGCCACAGTGACCCCAGCCGCCGCCGCCCTAGCCGCCAGACGCTGAGGAAGACGCCGGAGGCCGCGGCGGGGCGAGGACCCGGGTAACCTTCCTTTTCACCCAAGATGGACCGCCAGCCTTCGAGAGCCCGGTGCCGTCCGCGGATGCGCCGGTCCCGAATTGGTGTCTGGCTCCCTCTTCATGACATCGTCTAGCGTCTGCGGAGCCGTCATCCTGAAGAATGGGGGGCGAGGGGGAGCCGGCTCTGGTCCTTGCTCCTCGCAGCTCCTCCGCCGTCAGCTCCTCCGCCGTCAGGCCGGGTACTCCACCAGGCAGACCCCATACTGTTCACTGCCTCCTGCTCCTCCCGCCGTAGGGTTCTGTGCACGGAGCCCTCAGCCGGCCCCTCTCCTCCCTCCCTGAATCTCCATGTGCATCTATCCACCTGCAATAAACTCCAGCCCCAGCTGCCTCGTGCTGTGTTTGTCGTGTTGTCTGCAGAGGGCCCCCCCCCTCAAGTTTGTGAAGGCAAGCCCTTCCTGGCATCTGGGCATCGCCTCTCACCCTGGGTGGGCTGTGTGCGTTCTCCCCTTCCCGGGGTGGGGTGGGGGTCATTTTCTTCTTCCGTCGCCATCGTGTATTTTCTGGGTTGGGGTGAGGAGAAGACGCTTATCCGCAACAAGGTAGTTGAAGGTCAGACGGTGTGCAGGGCTTGGCAGATTTTTGCATGCATGCAGAGGACAAGTGCCTCTGGAGGGGAGAAAAGGGCTGGCCTCCGGTAACAGCACAGGAGACAAGAGTTGGAGTGATCTCAGCGAGAACTGGGTTTCTGGGGATTGTGATTTGTCTAACTGTAGTGTCTGGCACGGAAGCTAAATCACCTGGAGAAGCCAAGATACTGCTGGAAGAACATGAGTTCATGTTCCTGGGAGCTGAGAGATGAGCATGGACAGGGTGGTGGTAGGACCCCTTTGGAAATCAGAGGAAGTTATCAAAGCACCCAGCTGCCTTTGAAGCTTAGTACCGCCTCTCTGGTCTGCAATGTTGCCTGCAAACCAAGGCAGAACAATCTGAATCCTGCTAAGAAAGTCAGTGGTGACTGAGTCTGTTTTCCCACCCAGACGACTAAGGTCTAGCCCTGGGCAGGGTATAGGACCCTATAAGCAGGAAGTGATTTCCTGTCTGACCACCTCCATTGAAGTGGAGACTTTCTTAGGATGGTGAAGCGGAGCCTCCTCCTTCAGACCGGGACAGCTGTCCATCTGTACCGGGCTAGGAACATCACTGTTTACCTCCCCTCCTTCCTTCTACCCCTTCAGCACCACTTCCCAGAGGGTGTCTTTAGGATGAATGGAATTCAGGAAGCCGGCACCCCTTTCCACTTAGCGTAGATGGTGGTTAGGGGCACTGATCTTAGGGCCAACATACCCAGATTCAAATCCCAGCTCTTCCTCTCACTAACGGTGTGACTGTGGGCAGCTAACTCAACCTCTCTGGTCCTGTAGAATGAAGATGATCATAGTATTTATCTCATAAAGTTTTTCTGAGGATTAAAGAAGCTGGTGATCTGAAGCCTTTAGAGTAGCATGACATGTTCTCGCTCTCCACCCTCCTCTGTCCCTGGGGCTTTAAAAGCCACAGCTTGGATCCCACGGGATTGCCAGTCAGTCCAGAGCTCTGGACACCAGCCAATGGTGAGTTGGAGGGAGGGACTCCATCCTTGTTCCCACCGGCTCCCCTCCCTCTGATTCTCAGTGCTCTTCTCCCAGCCCGCTTTCCTGTGCTCTTTTCTCTGTGTCTCCCTCACCACCTTCTCCTCTATCCTCTTTCTCTTTGTATTTGTCTCTTTGTCTCTCAGCGTTTGTGTGTGTCCCCCTCTCGTGTCTCTCCATGTCTGTTTCTATCCCTTGCTCTGTTCTGACTCATTCCCTCAGCTCTGTTGCTCTTGCTTCAGCTCTCT
The DNA here is from genome assembly GCF_023699985.2 of Odocoileus virginianus. Taxonomy (NCBI): domain Eukaryota; kingdom Metazoa; phylum Chordata; class Mammalia; order Artiodactyla; family Cervidae; genus Odocoileus; species Odocoileus virginianus. Next base: position 7,565,657 of record NC_069693.1, on the reverse strand, counting down.
ATTCTCCCTTCCTCACTTTTCTCCTCCATCTTTTTTTTTTTTTTAAACTTTTGGCTGCGCCACATGGCACGTGGGATCTTCCCTGACCAGGAATGGAATGCACCGTCCCCACTCCCCCATTGGGAATGTGGCTTCTTAACCACTGGATCAGCAGGGAAGTCCCCTCTCCTAAACATCTCGACACAACCCCCCTTCTCATTTCTCCCCTAGTTCAGCTTCCCTTACTCCCCTATCTCCTCCACGCCCCCTCCCTCTTTGGTCTCTTTTCTCTCTTCCTGTTCCTCTCAGGCTCTGTTTTGGTCGCTATCTTTTAATCTTTCATTTAACAAATATTTATGCAGCATTTACCATGTGCCAGGCTCTATTTTAAGTACTGGGGAAACAGTAGGAAACAAAGTAGGGAGACATTTATACTCTCAGTGGAGCTGGTATATCGGTGGGGAGACAGACAAGAAATAGAGATGAATGACTTATGTATGTGTTATGTCAGGTAATAATAAACACAAAGGAGAAAACGAATCAGGGGATAGGGAGTGATGAAGTTGCTGGTTACTGGCCAGAAGCCTCAGAGAAGTGAGGGCAGGACCTGCAGGTCTTGGGGGATAGTGGTCCAGGGACCAGGAACAGCAAGTGCAAAGGCCCTGAGGCTGGAGGTGCTCTGCTTGTCCGAGGAACAGCAATGATGTCAGTGTGATCGGAGCAGAGTGAATGAGGGGGCTTGTACAGAGCCCCATGGGCCAGGGTGAGGAGTTTGGCTTTTACTGAGGTGGAGGCTTAACCTCTCTTAAGAGGTCCTCTTAACGGGGCCCTCTGACTGCCACGTGGGGAATGAAATGTAGGGGGTGGGGGTGCAAGCTGGGAGCCCAGAAAGGAAATCACTGTGATGAGTCAGATGAGGGACAACGGTAGCTAGATCAGGGTGGTGATTAAGAGGAAAAGTGCTGTGGGTGGTCAAAATGTGTGTGTATGAAATACATATGGCATAAAAGTTACTATTTGAATAGTCTGAATTGTGCAATTCAGGACATTAAGTATAGTTACAATGTGTGCAACCATCACCCATCAGTCTGACAGTTGTGAAAGGAGAGAGGGAGGGGCTTTCCGGGTGGTCCAGTGGCTAAGACTCTGCACTCCCAATGCAGGGGTCCTGGATTTGATTCCTGGTGGGGAACTCAATCTCTTAGAAGATTGCATGCTGCAAGTAAAGATCCTGCATGCCCAAACCAAGATCGAAGATCCCATCTGCTGCAACTAAGGCCCGATGCAGCCAAATAAATAAACATTAAAATAAAAAAAGAAGGAGGGAATGGGTCAGGGGAGCCTCTGGCTGTACCTCGCTGGGTGGGGTGGGGTTTATGTGTCTATGGAGCTGTCCTTGAGCAAGAAATTGCCCATCAGAGGGCTCCTGGATGGGGCTGCAATGGACTGGTGTAAGTACCCACTGTGTTGAGCCCAAGGGAGGCATGGCCTTGGCACCAATGCGGTAGGGCTGTCACACAGCTGTGCTGTCAGCAGCAGAATCTCTTAAAGGGAGAGCAGCTCAGCGCCATTCCATGGCCACCACGGGGATCTAAACTGTTCCCGGATCTTTCTGGCCTTATCCCCAGGCAGCTTCACCTGGTGCCCACAGATCCAGGCACCTGAGAGCTCATACCTTCCTTCAGAGATAGGGAGGTCTGGTCCCTCCTAGGAGTTCAAGGGTTTTCCTTCAATCTGATTGGACCAGCTTGGGTCACATGATAACCCCAGAGCCAATGCTTGTGCCAGCGACCTGTCCCTGTCAGTTGCTAGTTGGTTAAGATGTGGGTCCCTGAGCCACTCACTGTTAAGTGAAGGCGGGATTACGCTGAAGGTTTAGACCAATCAGCACCTACCGTGGTATCTGGCCAAGCCCGTAGACAGCCCAACTTCTCTGCCAAACTGCAAGGACTGGGGCTGCCAGGAGGGGACGCTAAAGAGCCGCCGTCCCCAGGCCCCTGGCGTCCTCTCTACGTCCAAGTTGAAGTCGAAGATTCACGAGAGTATACGTAGATGCGGTGTGAAGGGCCTGCGGATAGAATCCGCTATTCCTTATTTGAAACTCCGAATTTCAAAAATCCCTGAAAACAAAAACAAAAAAAAATTTTTTTTTTTGTTTTCTTCTTCAGGGGGTTATTTTGGCCCAGACTCACGTGGTGGCAAACCAGCTAATATGCATTCGTAACAGTCTTTATCTCCGTTGGCGTGAATTTTCACACGTTTTGCTGCAAATATATTAACATGTCTGATGGAGAGGGGTCGGCTTCAAGCCCCTGGGAGTGTTACATAATATACGGCATTCGCTCAGAATTACCCTCCTAAAATTAGAACATTTCTGAGTTCTGAAACGCGTCTGTCTCCAAGGACTTCAGCTAAGGGATTGTGGGCCTCTAATTGGGCACGCTGCCAAACCTAGATTCATCTTAATTATTTGTTCAACGTTTATTTAATGGCTTTGGGAAGAAACTCATTTTCCATTACAATCTTTTTTTAAAAATAGAGGATGGTGTTCATTTACTTAATCCCCTTTGTTAACGATGTGCTATTTTTAGCGTGTGTGTGTGTATGTGAAAGTGTGTCTGTGGGTATGACTATATGAGTGTGTCTGTGTGTGAAGCTGTGTCTCTTTGTGTGTGTGACAGTATTTCTGTGTGTATGTATGGGGGTCTGTGTGAGAGATGGTGTGTAAATGAGCACGTTTGATTTTGTCTGTGTGTCTATGTGACTGTTATTTGTGAACATCTACGTATGTCTGTGTGTAATTTTGTATGTGTGACTATGACTGTGGGTTTCCGAAAGAATGTGTGTGTGTGTGTGTGTGTGTGTGTGTGTGTGAATGTGCAGGAGAGGAGGCATAGTTCAGAGTTGTTAAAGTGCTGAAATAAAGTCCTCATTTCATGAGACCATCTCTGCCTCCGTTTTAGAATTTCAGCGCTCTTTTGCGTTGCCAAGCAATACCTTATGCGTCCACCAGAGGGCGCCTGTCTGCTTGCGCCAGAAGAAACTAATTCCTAGGAGTTTGCAGATTATTGCAAAGTGCCAGGGGCAGCCTGCTCAGGCTCACCTCAGTTATACGTAGAACAGCAGTTCTCACACTTGTTGGTCTCAGGATTCATTTTACACCCTTAAAAATTCTTGAGGAGCGAGGAGTTTTTGTCTTTTTTGTATATGTGTAACATCTATCAATAATAAATTATTAAGATCGAGAAGTTAAAAAATTTAGTAATTCATTTAAAAATAACAATGGTAAGTCCATTGCATTTCTGCACTGATTTTATTGTGGTAAGAGATACACAAAAACTTTGTTGCTGTTTAGTTGCTAAGTCCTGTCTGACTCTTTTGCCACCCCACATACGGTTACCCACCAGGCTCCTCTGTCCATGGGATTCTCCAGGCAAGAATACTGGAGTGGGTTGCCATTTCTTTCTCCAGGGGATCTTCCCAACCCAGAGATAGAACCCACGTCTTCCGCATTGGAGGTGGATTTTTTACTGCTGAGCCACCAGGAAAGGTGGTATAAATGGCTAAAATCGTAAAATTTTAAAGTATATAAGTTCAGAGGCATTAAGTAAATTCACATTGTTGTGCAACCATCATTACTATTCATTTCCAGATCTTTTTATCTTCCCAAACTAAAATTCTGTACCCATCAAACAATAATTCTTCGTCTTCCCAATCCCAGGTCACTTCTATTCTACTTCAGGTCTCTGAGAATTTGCCTATTCTACTACCTAATGTATATGAAATCATGAGACATTTGTTCTTTTCTATCTGTCTCATTTCACTTAGCATCATGTTTTCTTTTTTTTTTACAATTAAATTTACATTTTATTAAAATGACATCTATAGAAGCAAAATATCTAAATATGTACTATCTGTTCCACCTATCCTGTAAATTGCTCTAGCTGTCACAAGTCTAATTCACTTGGCTTATTATTATTACTTAAAATTCAGCTCATCCAGACTAGATTCCTGGGCCAATCTTCTCAAATACTTGTTTTATTATAAATTTCCTTTTATTTAAACAATTGTCAGTTAGTAATAACACAGGATTAAGAGTGGTTAATTAACAACAGAGAAATTATAAGGAAAATGTCATTATTGGGTTAGAAAATACAGCATTCAGCAAAGCAAATTTCAAGAGTGAAGATACAGACACTTACGTTTCTGAGCAGGCTGAATCACATAGCCCAACACAATTTGAGTCAAAGAAGCAAAAAAAAAAAAAAAAACAGAACTGAGGGCCCACAAGAGGCAAAGTATTTATTCTAGTGTCCCCCAAATTGACTGTGGAAGTAAAAAGTTTCTACATTAAAAAAGTTTATATAAATTATATGAATAGTAATTTTCATAAAAGTCAAAATGAAACGTTCTGCATAGGACAAAAGATATGCCTAAGCAACATATCGTATTTGCACAAGGCCACTGAATGTCATGGGTACTACTAACAAATGAAAAAGCTTAAGTCTATGGCAGTCTGAGCAAAGATTTCAGTTTGGTATTCTATAACCCCAAGACTATAAACTACTCTTACTATACAAAAGCTCTAATGACATACAGAGTTTTTTGTAGGAACTCTTGTGCTTCTGGTTGGCACATTATCTACTCTTCAATATGTGAAAGTAATACAGACAGTTGTGAGAGGTTGTGCAAAACTATTGTATTTACAGAAATGGCACAAAAGTGAATTCAACAGTCGATGCACACGCACACTTCCTTAACATCTTCAATGACAGAAGGTATTCTGAACACTATAGAACTGAATAAGAACACTAGTTTGCACAGCAGCTGTTAAGCAATAGAGTCACGTGAGTCACACCGGAATGGGCAAATGTTTCCCGAGTAAAATTCTATCGTTAAAGCTGAAACAGACTTAAGGCCATTCAAGTTCAAGCACAGGATGCGAATCTCTTGGAGCCCCGTTCAGTTGTGTTTGAAACACGTGACCTTCCTTCTAACTTGTGGTCTTAAACTTCTGTTTTACAGAACCCCAAAGGAAAATCCAGAAGAAATCAACAGTAGAGGTTATATTAAATAAGAGTAACATACAAAGCTATAATTAAGATGAATTAAAGAAAGCCAACATTAAAACTGCAAAACTTGTTTGTTACTTGTTGGATCCAGCCCTACACTAGGAGTTAGGTAATATATACAATTATTTTCAAGTAGATTACTTTATGTTGCTCTAACATGTTCTTTTCATCAGTGCACTGTTAAACTAATCAAAAACTCTACACATGTATATTCCCTTACAATAGCAGCACACACTACCGCTATCTGCAAAGCCATCACTCTCAAATGACATAGGGAGTAAAAGGAAATAAAAAGCAGAGGAGTAACATATTAAGGAGAAATAATGGGAATTAGAAGATCCATGCAGTTCAGCTCTTTTTAACCAGCCAGCCAGTTTGCTAGCAACAAGAGATGGTTTCCGTTGAGGAAGGTCCTGTGGAGTGGCAATGTGGTCACCAGTGACCTCTGTCTTATCCGGGGTTGCAGTAGGAAGTTGCTTGTTCTTCATTTTTGCTTTAGCCATGTTGTAATCCCCAGAATCAAAATATTTTTGCCCTTTCTGCAATCGTTTCCTTAAAAAATCGGAACCTCCAGGCTTTTGTCCCAGATGAGGATACCTTGCTTTTAATTTTGCTTCTTCAGCTTTCTCTGGACTAGTCACTTTATCTTCCATTTCCTGATACACTTTCCTTGAATAACTCAATGCATAAGACCCTTCTGCTCCTCCGCGGAGGCTGCCTCGGGGACTTCTGCAGACATACTGCTCCCTCTTCCTCCGCTTCTCCAGTTCTGCCAGCATCATGTTTGCAAAGTTTATTCATGTTGTAGGTGTCTCAGGCTTTCCTTCCTTTTTAAGATTGAGTTATATGTCATTGATGCCACACTCACAGATACCACATTTTGTTTACCTGTTTGTCTGTTGATAGACATTTAGAAACAGAATTTTGACATAACACTTTAAATGAGAAATGCTGTATTTTCCAAAATAAAAAAATTAATGAGAAGAGTGACATTATTATACATTTCTGAGAATGTGTGATGTCCGGCTCAAGAGGAAACAACTGGATTTTCAGAGTCGCTTCTGCATTTGATCTGTTGCAATATCACAAGTCATCTGGCCTCTGGAAAAATCTGGGTGAAGTCCAGCCAAGTCATGGGGAATCCTGAGCGTGGGCTTTTCCAGCCTGTTAACCCTCAACCACACTACCCTGAGACTTCTGTGGTTGCAGAACTGCCTTTAGCCTTCCTTGTCATCTGCATTTAACATCTGGTCTGGGTACAATTAATTACGATTTTGCCAGTGCCGTCTTGCTATGTGGTCCATGAATCATAAATAAAATAAAAATAATATGGAGGTCATGATGTCACACTGTAGCCATGTAATGATGATAAGTCTGTGGATATATAAGTCTGGTAATATATCAGATGGGCTTTCCCTGGCTCAGTGCTAAAGAATATGCCTGCAAGGCAGGAGACATGGGTTCAACCCCTGGGTCAGGAAGATCTCCTGGTGTATGAAATGGCTACCCACTCCAGTATTCTTGCCTGGGAAATCCCATGGACAGAGGAGCCTGGATAACTACAGTCTATGCGGTTGCAAAAGGGTTGGACATGACTTAGTGACTAAAGCAACAACAGTATATCAAATACATTAAAAAACTATTTAGTAATAATTGAGTAATTAATTATAGTTGGGTACCAAACAACCAAAACCTGTGTGTTGATGTACACACATTGCATGTAACTGAAAATGGATGGGGTCTGGCTGCTTGCCATTCAGAAGCCAATAAAGAGGCAAGGTTGGTGGATAGGAACGTTTCCTTTATTTTGGGTGCCAGCAACCAGGGGTGGGGGGAGGGGAGACTGCTTGTCCCCTCCACTGACATTCAGGGGGTGAGAGCTCTTATAGCCAGAGAGAGCGGGCTCCATATAGAAACAGCACAATCGCCTCTGACAGTCACCTTGAAATTGGTCATCGCCGGTCTAATTAGCGTCACCTTAAGTACAGTTAACCTTCAGGTCCAGTTCCCATTACCTCGAGGTGAACTCTCAGAATTGTGGCAGCTGTCTCAGGGCTAGTTTGATCATTATGTAGTCAACTTCTTCCACCTGTTGGAGGTTTCAGTATCCACAAGACAGCTCACAGGATATGGCTTAGAATATTATCCATAAGCCTTGAGGAGAAAGGTCCTTGACAATGCTTAATGACGCAACTATTATTATTTAGTCTTGTGGGGCTGTTTCCCTTTGTTTCTGCATTTTCTCACTTCTCTGATTAAACTGATTCTTTGGTTAAAGTTTTTCCACAGACAAAAGGCAGGCGGAGGACATGGCGGGGAAGGACCCTGGTGCCTTGTTCTATTTCAATACGAACGTGTATGGAGCTCATGCTGAGAGTCAGCTGATTGTGGCTGGAGGCTCTGCTGATCTTGGCTGGGCTCTCCCGTGCGTCTGAGGTCACCTGGGGCTAGAGGTGGCTGCCTGCCACCTTGACTTGCCACCTTGACTGGGATGCCCCAGGTATTTGTGGAAGGGCCAATCTTGGCTGGCCTCGGCCCTTTCAACCAATGCTTGGCACTTGCGGTCTATTCCAGGAATGTTCCTCTTATTGTGATGGCAGAAGTGTGAGCTTAACTATACAGGTACACGTCAAGCCTCTGTGTTCTGTGTACCATCATGCTATTGGCCAAACAAGTCCCATGGCCAAGCCCAGTATAGAGCGGTAGAAGTACATTCCTTCCAAGGAGATGAGGTGGATGGAGTGAAGGTTTCCAAAGAGGAACCTAATCTGCTGTGTGCTAAGTCGCTTCAATTGAGTCCAACTCTTTGCTCCCCATGGACTGGAGCCCAACAGTCTCCTCTGTCCATGGGATTCTCCAGGCAAGAATACTGGAGTGGGTCGCCTTGCCCTCCTCCAAGGGATCTTCCCCACCCAGGGACCGAACCCTTATCTCATGTCTCCTGCAGGTTCTTTACCACTAGCGCCACCTGGGAAGCCCCAGTCTAATCTGCCACAGGTGGTCATGTCCCGGCCTACACCGCATGGAGGACAGTAGGGGTCTGGAAAGGACCTGGATACTGTGCTGAAACCTGAAATTGAGGACCAAAGTATGAGCATCCAGCAGGGCTGATATGAACGGCATTAGCATTAATATTGTGCCTCAGAGGGGTTAAATAGCAATTTGCAGAGCAGTAAGAGTGTGTGTTGGGGTGGTGGGTGGGTGGGAGGATGAAAACCCAGGCCATCTGACTCTGAACTGTTTCATTTCACTGTTCATTTTGCTTCTTAGCCCAAACCATATGGAGAACCCACATGCAGGCACTCTGGTTAAAAATCCCTGCTGTGTTCCCACTTGACAGACAGAATCGACTGCCAGCTGCGTGAGCAAGCCCCCTGCGACCTCCTGTCAGTCGAACCTTCAGATGAGTACTGTCCCAGCCAACATCTGATTGGCCAAGGGAAAATTCAAAAGATGGTCAGGCACGTGCATACTCTTGCATGCTCAGCGCTGTCTGACTGTGACCCCACGAACTGTAGCCCACCAGGCTCCTCTCTCCGTGGGAGTCTTCAGGCAAGAATACTGGAATGGGTTGCCATTTCCTCCTCCAGGGGATCTTCCCCACCCAGGAACTGAACCTGCGTCTTCTGTGTTTCCTGCATTGCAGGTGGATTCTTTACTCCTGAGCCACCTGGGAAGTGCCAGGTCCAGCACGTACTAGTTCTTAAAACCCCCACTCTGTAGCGGCACATATTCCTTCTCACATTTCACTGGGCAAGGAAAGTCACCTGGCCCCGCCAAACCTCCAGTAGGCAGACATGTGGAACCCTACTGTTTGAGACCATCTTTAATGACTGTTGCAACGGGTTGTTTCTTGCTCTGAAACTCCAGTCACACATTCTGCAGATCCTCCTGTGAAAGGCATACTTTTTGACTAGTAGTTGGGCTTGTTTCTTTATATTTGTTGTTCAGTCGCTCAGTCATGTCCAACTCTTTGCAACCCCATGGACTGCAGCACACCAGGCTTTCTTTATATATTTTTGTAAAAGAATAGAATCATCATTGTCCGTTAGTGTCACAGTGGCCAAAAATCCCCTCACTTACGCCCTTTGCATTGTGACTTTGCAGTTCCTCCTTTCAAGGGGTAGGGTCAGTGTCCCCTCTCCTTGATATTTGAGCTGGCCTTGACCAGTAGAATATGGCAGACATCATGCTGTGTCAGTTCTGAGTATACATCTTGAGAGTCTTTGTACCTTCCATTTGCTTCCTTGGAAAGTCTTCACTGCCATGGGAATCAGACTCGGCTAAGCCTGTTGGGCTATAGTCCCTGGGGTCGCCAAGAGCCAGACATGACTGAGTGACTTTCACTCACTCACTCACAACCTGCTGTAGGAGGGCTTCCCACATGGCGCTAGAGTTTGTAAGGGACCCACCTGCCAATGCAGGAGGTGTAAGTGGTTCGGGTTCCATCCCTGGGTTGGGATGATCCCCTGGAGGAGGGCATGACAGCCCACTCCCGTATTCCTGCCTGGAGAATCCCATGGACAGAGGAGCCTGGCGGGCTACAGTCCATGGGGTTGCAGAGTCAGGAACGACTGAAGTGACTGAGCTCACATACATAACCTACTGGAGGATGAGCGCCTGCACCAAATAGACCACAAGCACCCATTCAGCTCCCAAAACAGGGCCACTGACCCAGCCCTCAGTTGACTGCAGATGCAAGGATGAGCTCATTCAAGATAAAAAAACAAAAACAAAAACCATCCGGCTGATCCATGGGCTTGTAAGCAACGAAAATAGTTATCAGGGCTTACCTAGTGGGTTCAGTGGTTAAGACTGTGCTTCCACTGCAAGGAGCATGAGTTCAACTCCTGATTGGGGAACTAAGATCCCCCTTTCATGCAAAGCAGCCCCCCCAAAAAAAACCCACCCCATGATAATTATTGTTTTCAATCATTATTATTTGGGGATATTTGTTACACAGCTGTCGTGGTCTGTTTGGGCTCCTGTAACAAATGATCACAGACTGGGTGGCTTAAACAACCAGTATTTATATCTCATAGCTCTGGAGGCCGGAAAGTCTAGGGTCAAGGTGCCAACAGATTCTGGGTCTGATGAGGGGTCACTTTCTGGTTTGTAGACACCTGTGTTCTTGCTGTGTCCTTAAATGGCAGAAAGAGACAGAGAGCTCCCTGAGATCTCTTTTCTAAAGGCACCAGCCCCTTTCACCAAACTTCCCTGGTGGCTCAGTGGTAAAGAATCCCCTGAAATGCAGGAGACTCGGGTTCGATCCCTGGTTTGGGAAGACCCCCCCAAAGAGGGAAATGGCAATCCACTCCAGTATTCTTGCCTGGGAAATCCCACGGACAGAGGAGACTGGTGGGTTATAGTGAATGGGATCTCAAAAGAGTCAAACACAACTGGGCAACTAAACAACAATTCCATTCGTGAGGAATTCCTCGTGACTTAATCACCCCAAAGGCCCTACCTCCTAATTCTATCACATTTGAGATTAGGTTTCATCATATGAATTTTGAGGTGGGGGACAAAAATATTCAGTCTGTAACAATAGCCATGGTTAGCTGATACACCATGGGTTCTTCATTTCTTCTCTTAGTGCGACAATAAAGGTCTTGGAATGTTTTAACCCTCTGTTATCCTGTCCTCTTTCAGGAGAGGAAAGGAAAAACGTGCCGAGCATGAGAAATCTTTTCGTGGTCTGTCCCCACCGCCTAGGAAACCTGGGGCTTGGGGCTGTGGACGATTGAAGAGTCCACTTTCTGGCAGAGGACAGGAGCAGTGAAGGTTAACGCCTAGGGAGTGCTTGGCGCTGAGTTTGATAGTGAACCAGGGAAGAGTGTTTCTTGCCGCCGCTGCTGCTGCTAAGTCGCTTCAGTCGTGTCTGACTCTGTGTGACCCCATAGACGGCAGCCCACCAGGCTCCCCCGTCCCTGGGATTCTCCAGGCAAGAACACTGGAGTGGGTTGCCATTTCCTTCTCCAATGCGTGAAAGTGAAAAGTGAAAAGTGAAGTCACTTAGTCATATTCCACTCTTAGCGACCCCATGGACTGCAGCCTACCAGGCTCCTCCGTCTATGGGATTTTCCAGGTGAGAGTACTGGAGTGGGGTGCCATTGCCTTCTCCTGTTTCTTGTTATCTACTCCCTGTTTTCTGATGTTCTAAAACCCCCACTTTGTTGTATTATTATAAAAATAATCAAAGTGAAGGGCTTCCCTGGCAGTCTGTTGGTTAGAACTCCACACTTCCAACGCAGGGGATGTGGGTTTGATCCTTGGTCTAAGACTCCACATGCTGCAGGACCAAATAAATAAATAAATATTAATAAAAATAATTACAGTGTGGTTTACATCAAGAGAGAGGAGGCAGCTGTAATTCTGGCTGTCAGATCACTAGAAAGAGAAGATGTTGTGAGGAAATGGAGAAGAGGGAGAGACAGAAAAAATGGAACACGGAAAGACCTGGGAGATGGGTTCGGGACATGGAGATAGAGATGGAGTCTGAGACCAAACCGAAATGAAGTCGCTGGAATTTTGAGAGGTATAAACTGAGAAACATCCAGACAGGTGTGTTGGGGGTCCCCAAGACAACGCTCAGGTTCGGCGACTCACTAGAAGGAGAGCTCACAGAACCTTGAAAGGCTGTCATAACCACGTTTATGGTATATTGCCATGAAAAGCTGGAGATTAACGTCCGCAAAGGTAAAAGGTGCACGGGGTAGAGCCCGGGAGAGGCCGGCACAAGCTCTGCCAGTGGTCAGTCCCAGTGGAGTCGTAGGTCGGGGCTTACTCCTTTCAGGTGTATCATGTGATGAGCTGCACAGCCAGAGATGCTCACCTGGGCCTCTGGGTCCAGGGTTTTCACTGGGGTCAGTCACACAGGCATGAAGAACCCAGGGACCATTTTTCTGTCTACCACACTGTACCATGGAAAGTTTGAACAAAGGTATAAACTCCTGGCACGTGCAGTACACGGTGAAACCCCAGCACATTGTAATGAGTGATAGAAGCAGGTAAAAAAAAAACTCCATCCACGTACTGTATGCTTCCACCAATATGAAATTCTAGAAAATGCAAACTAATCTATAGTGACACGACTGAGGGACTGAACTGAATCTAGAGTGACAGGAAGCAGATCAATGGTTTCCTGAAAATGGGGGTGGAGGGAGTGAGAGATAGATTACAAAAGGCCACAGAGGAGCTTCTGGGTACCATGGAAATATTTGTTTAATCCATCATGGTGATGGTTTTCCATGCATATTTCATTGTAAATATATGCTATTTATGGTACCTCAATTATACTGCAATAAAGCTGCAAAAAATAGTGTCTAGTAACTGTATTATTATACAGTTAATGTATTTACCAAGAGACTAATTAAATATCTTACTTCAGTTTCAAATCCTCAGCTTTTAGTCAATTGCCACAGTCACACTGCAGTCATTAAAACAAATTTTCTATTTGACCATGACCTTCTGACAATAACTCTAGGAGGTAAATATTCTTCCTCTCACTTTACGAATGAGGACTAGGGCTTACAAGGAGTCAGAAACCTGTCTATAGTCATATTTGTTGTTGTTGTTTAGTCACTAAGTCGTGTCCGACTCTTTGTGACCCCGCCAGGCTCCTCTGTCCATGGGCTTCTCCAGGCAAGAATACTGGAGTGGGTTGCCATTTCCTTCTCCAAGGGATCTTCCCAACCCAGGGATCAAACTGGCATTTCCTGCAAAGGCAGGCAAATTCTTTACCACTGAGCCACCGGGAAGCCCCCCTAGAACCATATATCAAAGTTTATTTATCTGACTGCAAAGACCTCTGTGAATTCTGAATCCTTTAACAATATTGATATACAAATGATGTAACATATTAGTTTCAGGGGCACAGCACGAGCCAATATTTGTATATATCATGAGATGATCGCCACAATAAGTCTAGCTGACATCTATCACGATGTAGAGTTACGACCTGTTTTTCTGTGGTGAGCACTTTCCAGATATAATCCTGTGAGCTCATATCTCACTCTGGTTTTGATTTGCATCTCCCTGATAATTAGTCAAGTTGAGCATCTTCTCTTGGACCTGTTGGCCATCTGTTATGTCTTCTTTGGGAAAACGTCTGTTCAGATTCTCTGCCCATTTAAAAATCAGACTGTTTGAACTTACTTACAAAACAGAAACAGACTTTTGAGAAGGAGCTTATAGTTGCTGGTGGTGGGCTGGGGGGAAGGATGGAGGAAGGGATAGTTAGAGAGTTTGGGATGGACATGTACTCACTGGTATATTTACTTGTTTTTTAAAAAAATATGTATTATTTTTGGCTGTGCTGGGTCTTCATCGCTGCGTGGGCTTTTCTCTAGTCGTGGCGAGCAGGGGCTGCCCTCTAGGTGCGGTGGGTGGACTTCTTGCACCGGCTTCTCCTGCGGTGGAGCACAGGCTCTAGGGTGTGTGGACTCAGTAGTTGCAGCTCGCCGACTCCAGAGCGCAGGCTTAATAGTCGTGGCGCACGGGCTTAGTTGATCCGAGGCATGTGAGATCTTCCTGTATCAGGGGTCGAACCTGTGTTTCCTGCACTGACAGAGGGATTCTTTACCGCTGAACCACCAGGGAAGCCCCCGCACTGGTAAGGTGGATCACCAACAAGGACCGACTGCAGAGCGCATAGAGCTCTGCCCGGCCTTGTGTGGCAGCCTGGATGGGAGAGGAGTTTGGGGGAGAATGGACACGTGTACATGCCTGGCTGAGTCCCCTTGCCGTTCACCTGAAATGATCACAGCATTGTTTGTTAATCAGCTATACCCCAACACAAAATAAAAAAGATAAAAAAAAAATCATTTGCTCTTTTGCTTTTGAGTGGTGTGAATTCTTCATGTATTTTGGATGCTAACCCCTCATCAGATACGACGTTTGCAGATATCTCCTCCCGTTCGGGACGGTGCATTTTAACTTTGTTGATAGTTTCCTTTGTTGTGCAGAAGCTTTTTAGTTTGATGCAGTCCCACTTGTTTATTCTTGCTTCTGTTGTCTTTGCTTTTGTATCCACACCAGGCTCTGTTGTTCCACTGAGTATATCAGTTATATTCCTGCTACTGCTTTGAAAATTTATTTTAAAATTCACTTTATTTTTAAAAAGTTCTTGACTGCATTGTGTGGCATGTGATGTCAGGGATCAAACTCTCACCCCCTGCAATGGAAGCTCAGAGTCTTAATGACTGGGCTGCCAGGGAAGCCTCTGAAAGTTTTAGTAGCATCCTTTAGTGATTCCTCCTATTGGGAGGCAATACTGAATTCTTACTTTTTTCTTATTAGTGTTTGAATCATCGGGCTTCCCTGGTAGCTCAGCTGGTAAAGAGTCCTCCTGCAATGCAGGAGACCCTGATGCGATTCCTGGGTTGGGAAGATCCCCTGGAGAAGGGAATAGCTACCCACTCCAGCATTCTGGCCTGGAGAATTTCATGGACTGTATAATCATATCAGTATCTATGTTTTCCCCCTAAACAAGACAAAATCTAAGCATCCTTTCATCTTCTCTTCCACACTGTCCACACACATCATGCAACTCCCATTTGGATATCATCTTGAGTTTTATACATAAATTTACATGGACAAGCATTTCTTTTCCTGAGCGGCTCGGATGGTAAAGAATCTGCCTGCAATGTGGGAGACCCGGGTCTGATCCCTGGGTCAGGAAGATGCCCTGGAGAAGGGAACGGCTGCCCACTTCAGTATTCTTGCCTGGAGAATCCCATGGACAGAGGAGCCTGGTGGGCTACAGTCCAGGGGTTCTCAAAGGGTCGGACACAACTGAGAAACTAACACATTTTATATGGATGAACATTTATTTTTCTGATAATTACCTTTTAAAAAAATTCACCTTATTTCTAAAAAAAAAATACAAACAAAAAAAAATAAGAAAATTCACCTTATTTCTGACAACTTATCATTTCCGACAACTTGTCATTTCCTCCTAAATTAATTTCTGCTCTTGTTTTAAGTTCTTTCAAAAAGTGTCTATGGAGGCAAGTTTTCTGAATTATTGAATATGACCTTCCAGTTAAATGACCATTCATCTGGTTGTACCATTCTACATTGAGACAGCAGTTTAGCATTGCATGGAGGATGTCACTCCATTATCTCTTTGCATCTATATTTGCTGTGGAAAGTTAGATGCTCTTTTTGGTGTTCTGAGACTCACTCCCAGCGTGGGGGAGAGGTTTCCCACACTTCAAACAAACACTTCTCAGAACATCAGCTGGGTGTCTGAGAATTCACCTCAATTCGGACACTATCTACATGGAGATAGTGTCAGATTCGATGGGTTGAGGGATGAGTCCTACAAGAATTCACAGCCACCTCCTCCCACTTCCCCCACTTCATTTATTTTATTTTATATTTTTTGGCTGCATCACGCCACAGCATGTGGGATCTTAGCTCAGTGACCGGTGATCAAACTCTCACTCCCTGCGCTGGAAGCACAGAGTCTTAACCACTGGACTGCCAGGGAAGTTCCCCCACTTCAGGCATCAGTTGCCAACCTGTGCCTCTGATCACCCAGCTACGGATGGAGGTTCTTACGACCTTCTCCTTGGACTTCAGACACCAGAGTCACAAATCTAGGTTGTTACCTGTGCTTCTGACCAACTGGGCATAAACCAGAGGTTCCCAGGATCCTCTTCTTTGGGTTTAATTAATTTACTAGAGCAGCTCACAGAAGTCAGAGAAACATTTTACTTACTAGATCAATAGTTTATGATAAAAGAATATAACTGAGGGACAGCCAGAAAGAAGAGATGTGTGAGGCAAGGAAGGGGGGGTGGGGGGAGGGAAGGGGGTGGAGCTTCCACGAGAGGGCACCCCACTGTCCCTGCATCTCCTGTGTTCACCAACCCAGAAGCATTCTGAAGGCCCTCCTTTTCGTTTTGGTATTTTACAGAAGCTTCACTGGGCTCCCCTGATGGCTCAGCAGTGACAAATCTGCCTGCAGTGAAGGAGATGCAAGAGACGCAGGTTTGATCCCTGGGTTGGGAAGATCCCCTGGAGGAGGGCACGGCAACCCACCCCAGTATTCTTGCCTGGAGAATCCCATGGACAGAGGAGCCTGGTAGCCTACGGTCCATGGGGTCGCAAAGAATCGGACATGACTGAAGCGACTTAGCACTCACACACACAGAGGCTTCACTACATATACACGATTGAGTAACTCTTCAACCATTGGTGATTGTTTCAACCTCTCTCCTCCCTGGAAATCAAGGGCTGGGCTAAAGGTTTCAACCCCCAGTCATGGTTGGTTCCCCTGGCAGCTAACCCCTATCCTCGGGTGCTTTGCAGAAATCACCTTCATTAACAGAAACTCAGTTGTGATGGAAAGGGGCTTGTTATGAATAATAAGACACCTATTTCACTTTTAAGGCTCTGAAACATTTTCAGAACCCGAGGACAGGGGACTTCCCTGGTGGTCCAGTGGCTAAGACTGTGCATTCCCAGTGCAGGGGGCCTGGGTTCGATCCCTGGCCAGGGAACTGGATCCCACATACAGCTAAAGATCTAGCATGCCAAATGCTGCAACTAAGAGTTATTGGGACCAAACAAAATGATTAAATAAATAGTAAATACTAAAAGAAGAAAGAAACTGAGGACGAGAGAGCAAGTATTTAAACAAGAGGCTCCTGTTGCTCTTAGTACTCAAGAAATTCCAAGGGTTTTGGGAACTGTGAGCTAGGAACTATGAGTGAAGACCAAATACACCTGAGAACTACATTTTAGTCATCTGAATGATTAAATAGATATATTTCTTATAGATCACAATATTGCAGGTGACAATCTGATTTTCATTCTTTAATAAAGAATCTTTTTTTTTTTTTTTCCTTGCTGGAGACTTTTGTGGTTTTTCTTTAGTTCTTTGATATATTTTTTAGAAACTTTAGGGAAGCACTTATTTTTTGGGTGTGTCAGGCCTTCATTGTGGCATGTGGGCTGTTCTGTGGTGGCCCATGGGCTGAGTCACCCTGTGGTATGTGGGATCTTAGTTCCCCATCCCAGGATGGAACCCACATCCTCTGCATTGGAAGGCGGACTTATAACCACTGGACCACCAGCGAGGCCCCTCTAGTTCTTCGATATTTAAAAATTCCGCAAATATTTGTTTGGTTTCTTACTCCCTTCCCCGTCTCCACCACACTTATCTGGCTCTATGTATAATAAATATTTCAGCATGAAGTCTTGTGTCTTTAGTTCTTGGTTAAGATTCTTAGTTATTATCTATAACAATAATATTAGCTGTAAACTTCTTAGTATTTTGTTTTTCTTTTTTTCTCTTTTTAGTTAGTGTCTTTTTCACGTAGTGTTACCCTATCTCTCTTTTGTCTTCCTCAGAGAGATTCTATATGCTAGAAGTGAGAATTTTTATTTATGTCTTTTGCACATCTTGATTTTTTTTTTCTTCGAGGGTTTCTCTGTGTCCTTTACAGTTGCCTTTAGGGAGAGTATTTTCAGCTCACGCATTTATTCTTTAGTTGGATCTGTTCTGCCATTTAACACACTTATTGAGTTCTTTATTTCAGTAATTATATTGTCTATATCCCTTATTACCAGTTAGGTTCTACTTCATAAGGCTTCTTCAAATTTTCGATACCCTGCCGTGTGTCTCTAAGGATATTTATTATACTTGTTTCACATGCCTTATTAGCTCCCCTTCATTGGGCATGGTTTCTTCCAAGCCTGACTGAGCTCTTTGAGCCTCCTGGGCACGCTGGTAATTTTACACTGCGGAAAAGGGAACAGTTCGGTGCTCCTTAAAGCTGATCGTTTTACGTTATTTTTCTCTGAGCATTGATGGCGAGGTGAAGGAGAGAAACTGCTTTTTATTCATAAAAAAAGTTACAGGGAGAAGGGAAATGATCGCTTCTGGCCACAGAGGGGACCCACTCTTCCGATAAAAATAAATCGTCACGGGTCATGCGTGTGTCGTAGAACTGCGGGGGTCCCTCCGCAGCCCCCTTTGACCCACTAGCAGCTGGAGCGGACAGTTTCCGGCACACGGACGGCTTCTCACCTCAGCACCCATGTCACTCAGCATCCATGTCGTTCCGAGCGACTTTCTCTGTCACCACTCAATTTTCTTGTTAAGGTACAGGAGGAAGAGTTTAATGTCTCCTGGGGCAACCTGTTCCCAAAGGCAATGAGAGTGACCGCATCAGTGCCCCAGCCTCTCCATCCTTCAGTAGCAACCTCCCGAGGCACGTTCTGCCTGGTTCCTCGGAGTCCCAACAGGTTTGAGTCCAACTGCCCACAGCTGCACCCCACAGATTAGCTCACTCTTTTATTTTTTATTTTTTTTGGCTCTGCTGGGTCTTTCTTGCTGAACCCGGACTTCTAGTTGTGGCAAGCCGGGGCTGCTCTTCCTTGCAGTGCGCAGGCTTCTCATTGTGGTGGCTTTTCCCTTTTTTTCACTGTTGTGGAACACAGGCTCTAGGCACACGGGCTTAGTTGCTCCGTGGCATGTGGAATCTTCCCAGACCTGGGATCGAACCTGCGTCCCCTGCATTGGCAGGCAGATTCCCATCCACTGCTCCACCAGGGAAGTCCTAGCTCACCCTTGACTGACTCTTCTCCCTTCTCTAACTCAGTTATCTATGTCTCCACTCCTGCATCCCAAGATCAACTCCTAAATAGTTACCATATCTCAAGTCATATTCTTGGAGTCTACTTTTGGGGAAACTCAAGCAAAACTCCATTTCTCTCTAGATCTTGTCTATTTTCATTCTTCTTACATGTGTATATCTGTGTCTGGGTGTTTTCACAGCCTTTGTCTTCTTCTTGGGGGAGCACATTAAACAGTTAAAAATTAGAGAGCAATATATATATTACTTATTTCCAAGAACACATCTCTGCCTTCATTTCAGATTTCCAGCAGATTGCAAGCATATGCAACCACAGCCCAATACAATAATAGAGACAGACTCTGAAACGGAGAGGGCTTCCCAGCTGGTGCAGTTGGTAAAGAACCTGCCTGCCAATGCAGAAGATGTAAGAGACACGGGTTCGATCCCTGGGTCAGGAAGATCCCCTGGAGTAGGAAATGGCACCTCATTCCAGTATTCTTGCCTGGAATATTCCATGGACAGAGGAACCTGGTGGACTGCAGGTCGCAAGGAATCAGACACGACAGAGCAGGACCACACTCACGATGAAAGGGAGAAGGCTGAGAACATCTCCACATGAGGGCAGCATTTGCATAGTGAGGGCGGGATGGCACACTTGATCAGTTTCTCCCAGGCATGCTCTGGTCCAGCACCTCTTAGCCCTCTTAGACCTTTGGGTGCCCAGGAACCACCTGGGTCTCTTGTTAAAATGCAGGTTGTCATTTAGCAGCACAGGGGCGGGGTCTGAGATTCACATTTCTTACAAAACCAGGAGATGCTGATGCTGGGGTTTGGGGATTGCCCCTTGACCAGTGAGGGACTTAAAGATGGATAACCTAAGGAGGTACTATGTCACCCCACCTGACCCATTTTATCTGCTTTTCCCTGAACCCAGCTCTTTTTAAAAAGTGAAATCTTTTAAAAGGGATTGAACCTGATCCCCTTTCACTGGAAGCCTGGAGTCTTAAACCACTGGACTGCCAGGGAATTCCCTCATATGGTCAATTTCTTATGAAATTAAACATGCAGTCACCATATGACCCAGAAATCCCACTCCTAGGGACCTACCTTGAAGCTTCTCTGAGCCTCCATTAGCCTGTCTGCAAAATGGGAATCTCAGATAGCTCAGTGGTGAAGAATCCACCTGCCAATGCAGGCGATGCAAGAGATGTGGATTCGACCCCTGTGTCGGGAAGATCCCTGGAGAAGGAAATGGGAACTGACTCCAGTATTCTTGACTAGAAAATCCCATGGAGAGAGGAGCCTGGTGGGTTACAGTCCATGGGGTCATAAAGAGTCGGACACAATTTAGTGACCGAAAACAAAAACAGCACAGGATCACAGAACACCCTGTGGAGAATATTTGCAGCAGCTTTTAAAGTAATTGTTCCAAACTGGAAACAACTCATCCTTCCAGTGGTAAATGGATACACAAACTGTGATACACCCAGACAATGAAAAACTTCTCAGCTATTAAAAGAAACTTATGATCCATGCCACGACATGCATGAATTGTAAACATCTTATGCTATGGGAAAGAACTGAGATTCAGAAGCCTGCATACTGTTTGGTTCCATTTATAGGACATTCTGGGAAAGACGAAACTTTGGTGATGGAGAATAGATTGGTGGTTGCCAGGGGTTACAGGTGGGAGTGGTGTTGACAGAGAGCAAGCCGCAAGGGGGTTTTGGATGGCAATGTGTCTTGTTTGTGGTAATGGCTACATCATTCAACGCCTTTGTTGACTCATAGCCTGGGAAGTTCCTGGCGGTCCAGTGCTTAGGACTCTGTGCTTTCACTGATGAGCGTTCAGGTTCAATCCCCGGTCTCCAAACTGAGATCCCACAAGTTATGTAACTGTAGCCAAAAAAGAAAAAAGATCCACAGAACTGCTCCCCCAAATGAGAGGAGTTCATTTGTCTGTAAGTTAAAAATAAATTAATAGAAATTTAAAAAATGATAGAATCTTAGAACTGACATTTTTTGGGAATTCCCTGGCAGTCTAGTGGTTAAGACTCGGCACTTTCATTGCTGTGGGCCTGGGTTCAATTCCTGGTCAGGGAACTAAGATTAAAAAAAAAAAGAAAAGAACTGGTAAGTTTTAAAGTCAGAGATGCTTCTGCTCTTCATACACTCAGACAATTTTAGAATTAGAAACTTCTAGAATTTTCAGAGTAGTAATAATAACAGCTCCCGTTGTGAATTCCATCAGGGCCAGTGCTTCTTTTTTTTTTTTTTTTTCCATTTATTTTTATTAGTTGGAGGCTAATTACTTTACATCATTGCAGTGGTTTTTGTCATACATTGAAATGAATTAGCCATGGGTTTCATGTATTCCCCATCCCGATGCCCCTCCCACCTCCCTCTCCACCCGATCCCTCTGGGTCTTCCCAGTGCACCAGGCCCGAGCACTTGTCTCATGCACCCAACCTGGGCTGGTGATCTGTTTCACCCTAGATAATATACATGTTTCGATGCTGTTCTCTTGAAACATCCCACCCTCGCCTTCTCTCAGAGTCCACAAGTCTGTTCTATACATCTGAGTCTCTTTTTCTGTTTTGCATATAGGGTTATCGTTACCATCTTTCTAAAGTCCATATATATGTGTTAGTATACTGTAATGGTCTTTATCTTTCTGGCTTACTTCACTCTGTATAATGGGCTCCAGTTTCATCCATCTCATTAGAACTGATTCAAATGAATTCTTTTTAATGGCTGAGTAATATTCCATGGTGTATATGTACCACAGCTTCCTCATCCATTCGTCTGCTGATGGGCATCTAGGTTGCTTCCATGTCCTGGCTATTATAAACAGTGCTGCGATGAACATTGGGGTGCACGTGTCTCTTTCAGATCTGGTTTCCTCGGTGTGTATGCCCAGAAGTGGGATTGCTGGGTCATATGGCAGTTCTATTTCCAGCTTTTTAAGAAATCTCCACAGTTTTCCATAGTGGCTGTACTAGTTTGCATTCCCACCAACAGTGTAAGAGGGTTCCCTTTTCTCCACACCCTCTCCAGCATTTATTGCTTGTAGACTTTTGGATATCAGCCATCCTGACTGGTGTATAATGGTACCTCATTGTGGTTTTGATTTGCATTTCTCTGATAATGAGTGATGTTGAGCATCTTTTCATATGTTTGTTAGCCATCTGTATGTCTTCCTTGGAGAAATGTCTGTTTAGTTCTTTGAGGGCCAGTGCTTCTTATCTGGTTTTGTTGCTTTATAAATTGTGCTTGTTTATTTTGGCCATCCCATGCAGCAGGCGGGATTAATTCCCCTGACCAGGAGTCGAACCCATGCCCCTGCAGTGGAACTGTGGAGTCTTAACCACTGGGCCATAAGGAAGTCTCAGCACTTCCTAACCTGTTTCTGTTACTGTGAGATGCTAGGAACAGCCTCTGGTCACCAGGCAATGGCTCAGGGAGCTTTGGCTATTATTATTATTGCTGGGGGTGGCATTTCCCGCCAGCCTTTGAGAGGCCCTCTCTTTGAGGCGCCCTCGGGAGTTCTCCTGCCAGGCCCCCCCACCCGATGTTTATTGCTACCTCCTGGGTCTCGGTTCCAGCAGTGTTGAAAGTTCTGGTGAACCAGTCTGGCCAGGGTCAGAAGACTGTATGGACCCGAGCATTGCTGCCTGTAGTGAAGGAGGAAACAGACAGAGCTGGACTCCACCTTAGGCCAGGCTGCGAACACTAGGCTACACGCATGGTCACTCTCCCAGTGGACTCTGAACTTTGCATCTAGTGTCTATAGGAGTGGCAGACCAATGGAAAACCAGACTCCCGGGTAAAAGAGTCTCAGGACTTGTACAAAGACTCTCCAGCGCCTAAAAGAATATGCTAATTATCTCTGTAACAGAACAAAGTCAAAAATTCCATTATGTTTGTTGGGGTATGACCACAGGCCTATTGATAAATGTCCACTGTTTAACTATCTAGGCTTATGACACATGAATCATGGGTTAACTTTGATCAGATCTCTCTTTCACCTTGTCCAGGCTAGTTTCAAGGAATTTGGGGAGGTGGGTTTGAGCATGTACAGTTAAATGGGTATATAAGGTTTTCACAAAAACTGGTCGGGGTCCTTGGCTACCAGGAGACTCTGCCTTGGGCTCGCTGGTGTAATAAACTGCACTCCGCTATCTGCACTGTCCTTTTGAGTGAGTTTGTTTTCTAGAACATGTGGCTGCAACAATAGGTCCACCACATCCTTTCTCGGAAGCCATGGTGCCCACAGTTGAGAGCCTCTGCATAAATTGCTGACATCTGACCAGCTCTGGGCTTCCTGTGGCCACTGGTGGCAGACTGGTGGCTGGCCACGGCTGCTTTTGGGGTGTGGTGGCTTCGGCCATCTGCTCAGCCCTGCCCTTCCAGATGGGGTCAGCTCTGCACGGCGCTAAAGACTTGGGGTCACAAAACCCTATGTGTCAGTATGCCACTTGGTCATAAACTTTTTTCTGCTCTTTGCCTTTCCATTGTGTAGATTTTAATCCTCTCAACACACAATGTGAGAGTTGAGAGTTAAATTTTGTTTAGGGGCAAAATGAGGGCTTCCCAAGTGGCGCTAGTGATAAAGAATCTGCCTGCCAGTGCAGGAGACATAAGAGATGTGAGTTTGATCACTGGGTCATGAAGATCCCCTGGAGGAGGGCGTGGTAACCCACTCCAGTATTCTTGCCTGGATAATTCTCATGGACAGAGGAGCCTGGTGGGCTACCGTCCCTGGGGTTGCAAAGAGTTGGACACAATTGAAGCAACCTATCACGCATGTGTGAGGGCTGCAGCGTGGGAGACAGCGCCTCAGATAGCTCTGAGCTCCCTCCAAAGAGGGAGTGGGGAAAGGTCAATGTACAAGACTTCAGTGAAGGGAGATTCAGTGCAATCAAGCGCTTACTCTACAAGAGGTTTCCTGCAAGTCAGGAGGAGCTGATGTCATGATGAAGGGATTTAGTGCTTTTCTAGAGGTGAGGAGATGCAGGTATTCATGAAATCAGTTCCTGAAAATATCTAACTATCTAAAGACCTGTTCCACCAGTTCCCTGGAGGGCAGAGTGCCTCAGTCTCCACACTGGATTCCCCTCAAGGCGTGTGGAAGGTCAACAGCTACAGTAACACAGGGCTCAGTCTCCACAGAGGCAGATGGCCAATGCCCCTGACAAGAGCCAATTTGTGGTTGAGACGCTAAAGAATCCATCTGCAATGCGGGAGACCTGGGTCTGGAGGAGGGCATGGCGACCCACTCCAGTACACTTGCCTGGAGAATCCCCATGGCCAGAGGAGCCTGGCAGGCTACAGTCCATGGGGTCACAAAGAGTCGGACACGACTGAGCGACTAAGCACCCAGCACCTACTTAAAACTTTTTTTTTTACTGAAATATAGTTTTTTTTTTTTTCCAATATAGTACCTATATTTTCATTTTGCAGATTTTTAAATTAAGTGTGGGGAAAAGTTTGTGCTCAATTAGAGATCACAATCTATGGAATCCAAAGAACTAAGGTTTGAGCCCTGATTCTATCCAAACTGTTTCTGCTTCCTGCCCTTGGGTGAGTCATTCTTCAGTTCCTTTGTTTCTGAGGCAGGGAGAGCAGTACTAGGGTTTTCAGTCAGGCCAGTGCCCCTCACCCCAGCTTTGTTCAGGCATCAACTGTAATTAATAAAACACTTTGCAGGACTTCCCTGGTGGTACGGAGTAAGACTGTACTCCCACGACAGTGGGGGGGCCTGGGTTCGATTCCTGGTTGGGGAACTAGATCCCGTATGCTGCAAGGAAAGATCCCACGTGCTGCAACTAAGACCTGGAGCAGCCAAAGAAATAAGTAAAGAACAGTGCATTTTGCTTAACACGATTTTTCCAATTTTTCCATGATTATTGTTTGAACATGCAATACAATAAAAAATTGTTGAGACGTTCTGCAATCATTTTCTTTCAATAAGTCTTGGCAATCTGGTGTGTTTTATACTCAGAGCACATCTCATTTTGGACTCATCATGTTTCTATAACTCAGTCGTTGAATATGGCTGGTGACTGCTGTGTTGAACCGCCCAGGTCTGGGTCTTGAGGAACAGAATGAGGGGACACCAGCATAAAGGGTGAACATGCTGACAATGATGCACACCCACTCTGCCCTGCAATTCCATTTTTAGAGAGTTGTCTTCAATAAATCCTCATACATAGGCACCAGTATGTATGTGCTAGGATGCTTCCTGTGATATGGACAAAAACAATGGAAATCACCTAAAGTTCCACCAACAGGGAAGTTTCAAACTAACAGTGGACTTACGGCACTACTAAAACAACATGAGTTGCTTAAATGTATTTACAAAAACATCATTCTGGAAAAAGTGATCAAAGCATGTTATCGGAACAATTGATGAAATGGGAATGAGGATGGCGACTTATATAAGGTGACCTATTACACATTTCCTTATTGCTTTTATATTGTCCTGGCCACTTCTTGTTACATTTGAATTTGCACCAACATAAGGTGGCTTAGACGGTAAAGAATCTGCTTGCAGTGCACCTGGGTTCGATCCCTGGGTTGAGAAGAGCCGCTGGAGAAGGGAATGGCAACCCACTCCAGTCTTCTTGCTTGGAGAATTCCATGGACAGAGGAGCCTGGCTGGTTATAGTCCATGGGGTCACAAAGAGTTTGACATGATTGAGTGACTAACACTTTCACTTCCGAAAGTTGTAAGAATTATGCTGAGAAGCAGTTAATAACTTCTCCAAGGGTCCAGGACATAGCAAATGTTAAGAACCTGTGATTTTAAGGCAATGCCCAGTTCAGTTCAGTTCCTCAGTTGTGTCCGACTCTTTGTGACCCTATGGACTGCAGCACGCCAGGCCTCCCTGTCTATCACCAACTCCCAGAGCTTGCTCAAACTCATGTCCATCGAGTCAGTGATGCCATCCAGCCATCTCATCCTCTGTTGTCCCCTTCTCCTCCTGCCTTCAATCTTTCCCAGCATCAGGGTCTTTTCCAGTGAGTCAGTTCCTTGCATCAGGTGGCCAAAGTATTGGAGCTTCAGCTTCAGCATCAGTCCTTCCAATGAATATTCAATATTCAGGACTGATTTCCTTTAGCAATGCCCAACTGTGGTCCAAGAATCTTAATAATCGGGAGGGTATAGCCTGGCCTCCTGACTCTTCTCCAGCTCACGCGCCCTCTTAAGGTCAGAGTTGGTATAACAACCATGCATTCCTATCGGCAAAGAATCCCCTCTGCGAAGACCTTCAAAATCCTCGTTGAGTAAGTCCACCACACATGGCTCCATCTAGCGGAACCAAACTTTGCCAAACACCGTGCACTCACACGTCTATTCCCAAACACAAGAATCACATTTATAAAAATCTAGGAGAGTACATTCCAAACTGCTAATAGGAGTTTCAGAAGGGTGATTGTCAGGGGATTTTTCAACGCTTTATTTCGGGGGGATGGGGGGGAGTACATTTCTGGATTGTTCAAATGTTTACATGGATCATCTCTGCTATGAAAAGAAAGTTATGTCTGCACAAATTGAAGCTTGCTGTAGAAGAATACTATTTGGGGAAGAAGGATGTGGGTGATCTATCAGAGCGTTGCAGGTGAGCGTGGGAAAAACGAATCTGTTTCTACCCTCATCGTACTAGTTATGCTCCATTGCTATAGACTGAAAAATCGTTCCCAGGGATGTTCGCCTCCTAATTACTGAAACCTGCAGGATGACTTTATGTAGGAAAAGGGAAGTGGCAGATAAACTAATGATCTTGAAATGGAAGATTATCCTGGATTATTTAGGGGGTTCTTTTTGGGGGGCTGCACTGGGTCTTTGTAGGTGGCTCAGTGTAAAGATTCCACCTGCCAATGCAGGAGACGCAGGAGACTCAAGTTTGATCCCTGGGTCGGGAAGATCCCCTGGAGGAGGAAATGGCAATATACTCCAGTATTCTTGCCTGGTGAATCTCATGGACAGAGGAGCCTGGCGGGCTATAGTCCATGGGGTTGCAAAGAGTGGGACAGGCTGAGTGACTGAGCACCCACACACGGGTCTTCGTTGCGTTGTGTGGGCTTTCTCTAGTTGCGGTAAGGGGAGGCTATTCGTTGTGGTCCTTGGTTTTCTCATTGTGGTGGTTTCTCTTGTTGTGGAGCACGGGCTCTAGGCATCTGGACTTCAGTCATTGTACCATGCAGGTTCAATAGTTGAGACTCTCAGACTTAGTCACTCCACAGCATGTGGAATCTTCCCGGGCCAGGGATCAAACCCGTGTCCCCAGCATTGGCAGGCAGATTCTTATCCACTGCACCTCCAAGGAAGTCCCCTAGAGGGTTCTTAAATGTAATCACAAGGGTGCTTATACCAGGGAGGCAGAGGGAGACTAGTGACCCCCAGTAGGAGGGAAGGAGATGTTTCTGTCCTTAGAGGCAGGTACTGGAATGATGTGGCCACAAGCCACAAGCTGGCAGTCAGTGGAACTGGAAGAGGCAGGAGCAGACTCTACTCTGGAACCTACAGAGGGAATGCAGCCCTGCTGACCTCTGGCCTCTAGAACTGTGAGAAGATACATTTCTGTTGTTTTAAGTTACTCAGTTTATGGAGCTTTATTACAGCAGCAATAAGAAGCTAACAGTTTCTTCCCCACCCCAGACTCCAGCATGTTTCACAAGAACCCAGAAAGGGGCTGGGAAAGATGGTGATGGTTAGACAAGAAGATGAACAGTCCTCAAGTACTGGGCCATTTCACAGACTTGCTTTGCCTCTCTGGGTCTCAATGGAACCCAGTTGGAAGGCTGGGGCTCACAATCAATCCCCAATTCCCAGGTTTAAGCCAATTGAACCCCTGAGCTTTTTCACTGCTACCTGGGGCCATAGAAGGAAAGAGAGAGCCTCTCAAATGGGGGAACTCAAGGCTGAGAGAAGGGCCAGGTCTAGACAAGGTGGGGGTCTCTAATGTCTGGCTTCCTTCCTCCTGGGACCTGGAACTTCCTCCTGGCCCCTTCTGTGGAGCGGCTGGAGGAGGTGTTCAGGGTTCACTGGGTGTGTGTCTTGCGGAAGAAACCCCGAGCCCCAGACCAATGAGAACCCCAGAGGGGTAAGACGGGTCATTTCCTCTCTGGTTATCTGTGCCCTCCCTTGGGGCTTGCAAACCACAGCCCTCGGGAGCCTTTGATCAGAGGAGAATCTGGGAGAGACCTGAAGATGGTGAGTCTGGGGGGGAGTGGGGGGCAGACACCTGCTATGTGTGTGGTCTCCCTTCTCGGCGCCATCTGCCCCCCCTTTTCCTTCCTCTTCCCAGTCCTTGAGCTCTCCCCTTCTCCCCTCGCCTTCCTCTCCCCCTCCAGGGCTGGGAAGCAGCTAAGGAGTAGGACTGTCAAGGGATTATAGGGCCCGAGATTAGCTTTGACTTTTCCTTTCTGTTAAATAATCCCAAATAGTTTGAAAATTTTGTTTCTACACATTTTATTATTCACTCATGATTTTTTTTTTAATTGAAATGTTTTAATTCCTTTCTCTGCTCAGCTGATGCTGAGATCCATATTTAGTTTTATAAGCCAATTCCTGTGTTTTTTTGGCTCATGAGATTTTTTTTTTTTTTTTTGGTCATGGAAATGTAGGAGTGGAATATTAATACATTTCAGTTTAGTTCTGTAATGTCAGAAATTTTTTTTTAAAGAAATTAAAAGATGGACTAGAGCTTTTTCTTTGTGAATACTAATAATTAAAAAAAAAAAAGTCCCAAATCCCTAAAGGGTATTCAGTGAAAGGATCGTCCCTGCCCAGAGACTCAGATTCTTTGTAGCTCTGGTTCCTTGTGACCAGAAACATGGGGGGTGGGATTAGGGTGCCAGTTTGTGGCTAATACTTCTGGAAACAGTCCATGACAGTGTTGGGAGTAAGGAGTATTTTTGACATGGAGATCGTACTGAAACTGGGTTCGAATCCTCCCTGTCTTATGTAAAAGCTGAGGAGACTCATCTTTCTGAGCCTCCTTCTCCTTATCACTAAGGAGATAGTCACCCTACAGAGTGAAATCTGTATTGTACGGTCATGGAGAGAGTTCAGTGAGATAATACATGGGAAACTCTTTCAGCAGTGCCCGGCATACAGCTGGCGCTCAATGCCTGTGATGTGTCTATCCTTTCTCCCCCACCTACCCTGCAAAGAGAAGTCTTTTTTACATGATATCCCTACATCTCGCTTTTTTTTCTTACATGAATAATTTATAATATCATTGACAACATTCACCTGCATGCCAGGCACTGTGCTAGGCACTTGACATTTACAAACTTCAGCTTAATCTGTGAGAAAGATACTGTTATATCCTGGTGTATTTCAGGGAAATTCCCATTTTCTTTTTATCAGCTGTGTGATATGCCAGTGAGAGTGTTCATCACTTATCAACGGAAATTTAGGCTGTTTGTCTTCAAAACCAAAATTAGAAAATCCCCTGGTGGTCCAGTGGTTAAGAGTCACTGCTTTCATTGTCATGGGCCCGGGTTCAATCCCTGGTCAGGGAGATAAGATCCCACAGGCTGGGCAGCCAAAAAAACCCCCAAAACCCCAAACACCAGAATTATATCTTTGGATTCATGTTTGGGTTTTCAGAACTTCAAATGCTGAATCTAAGACATAGACAATTTTTATTTTAACAGATATTTCCAAAACCTGTACCAATTTATATTCCTCATTTTCAGAGCAGGAGAGTATTTACTTGTCTAGAAACCCATCTGCATGGTTAGATGGAGCTATTTTTGTTTTTGCCCACCTGAAAGGTAGTTCATTGCATCCTGGAAGGATCCGGAGGTTTGTCTTTTTCACATGGCTTTTAAAATGCAAATGCCTACGTTTCTTCGTGCTCAGGGAGGTTGAGTCTCAGAGACTGTGCAGATTCAAGAAGATGAGTCGAGATGCTCACCCACTCCCTTGTATCCCAGTGTCTGAGGATGCTTTAGTGGTTTTATGTGGTTCTGCGGGTGGATTGTGTAAAGACCTTGTGTCCACGTAGACATGGGGAGAGGGATGTTCCGGGGAAAAAAGCAGACCGTGCCTTCTGGGTATTTCCTAGCCCTGACAGTATTCCTGAGTCTATTATTTCCACAGTAAAGGAGGGCACAGTTGGCAGGACGTTCCCTGCTCCGAAGATGGCAAGACTGAGGCCCCGAGAGGGAGGGAAGGGGTGCGTCATCCCTAAGTCTCCTGCCTTTCTCCCTCCTCTGGGCATCACTCCCACCTTTGCTGGCCTGAGTCCCTGCCCCAGCCTCCTCTCTGATCCTCTTGCCTTTAGTCTCACCTCCCCGCAGCAGCGAGAGGCACCTTCCTAAACAAGAACTCTCATCGTCCTTCTGTGGCTCAAAGACCATCTATGCTCCCCATTAGCCCAGGATAAAATACATCTCCTTTAACGTGACGTCTGTGGCCCCTCCAACCTTGTCCTGGCTACCTGCCAGCCACGCGGATGTTCTTTCCCCTTCTGGTGTGTGACAGCCTCCCTGTTACCTGGTGACCCTTTGCCTTGAACGCATGCCCCTCACTCCCACCACGCCTGAGGCCTGGTAACCTCTCAGAGAAGGTTCTAGGGTTGGACTGTCTGAGGGTCTCTCCTCCCTCTGCCACTTGCTAACAGCGAGGACCTGGAAAGGTCTCTTAAGCTGTCTGTAGCCTCAGTTTTCTCACCTGCAAAATGGGTGTTGCAATGGCGGAAAAAAAAAAAAAAAAAGGAAGAGCTGATGCATGAAAAGGACTTAGAACTTGGTGATTCTGATTGCTTTTCTCCTAAGCATTTTCTCCTTAGCCCTGTTCTCCTCTGATCCATTCATGAGTCCTCACTGTCACCACCCTAGTGCAAACCACCATTGTCCCACACCACAGCTGGACAATCCTAATCGCCTCTTCTTCTCAGCTTCTGATCTGGCCCTTTCTCCACGCAGTAGGCAAGGGCTCTTAAAATGAGCCTGTGATCTTAGGAAAAAAGGAGTACCCCGCCTTTGGGCTTGTTGTAGCATAAACAGTGCGGTTAGAGAATTAAGGAACTAACACCTAGGAAGCACTTGGGAATCGCCTAGGATCCCCAGACCACTGGTGTCTGAGAGGCAGCCACCAGCCACACGTGTCTGGTGAAACTTAATTAAAATGACAGCAAAGTATAAGTTCAGTTCCCAGACACACCTGCCACACGTCACAGACTCCACCATAGGTGGAGTTAGCAAGTGGCAGAGGGAGGAGAGACCCTCAGACAGTCCAACCCTAGAACCTTCTCTGAGAGGTCGGCCATAGGTGACTGGCGGCTACCATCCTGGATGGCACGCCTCTGGGACATTCCCATCAGGGCAGAAATTTCGTCTGGACCGAATTACGATTTTTTTGCTCTTTTTCATTGCTACTTAGTTCTTTGCTGTTGCTTAGTGGCTAAGTCATCTCCGACTTTTTTTTTGCGACCCCATGGACTGCAGCCCTCCAGGCTCCTCCGTCCATAGGATTTCCCAGGCAAGGATACTGGAGTGGGTCACACGGTGCTGTGGCTTGATTTTTCCAACACCCTTCTCGTGATCCCCCACCAGGCTGGATTCTCTGTAGAACATGCTCAGTTCCCATCCCTGTGATTAATTTCCTTCTCGCAGGAGACCATAACCTCTCCAAGGACAGGTGCCAGGTATGTCAGGAGCCAATCTCTAGTCTGTTAACATTTATGCGATGAAGAAATATGCTTAGACTCTTTTCTGGACTCCTAGAATGGCACTTGAGTTTGTGCTCAGTCGCCAAGTTGTGTTCCACTCTTTGAGACCCTGTGGACTGTACCCCGCCAGGCTCCTCTGTCCGTGGGATACCCCAGGCAAGAATACTGGAGTGGGTTACCATTTCCTTCTCCAGGGGATCTTTCTGACCCAGGGAGCAAACGTGCATCTTCAGCTTGGCAGGTGGATTCTTTACCACTGAGCCACCTGGGAAGCCCCTTCTAGAATGGTAGAACCACAGATTCTTTTGTAGAGGCTATGTAATATCCATTTCTGGGGAGAGGGGAATGGGTGGTGTATTCACTGATATGGCTCTACATACCAGAAGAACAAAAGCATATATGGTGAGGGACTTCCCTGGCAGTCCAGTGGTTAAGATTCTGTGCTTCCAATGCAGCAGATGCAGGTTCGATGACCGGTCGGGGAGCTAGGATCCCACATGCCTCTTAGCAGGGGCCAACCCTGCTCCCCTTCCCCCCAAAAAAGTATACCAACCTCCTGCTTCCCTTCCCCTGGGGCAACCAGTGTTCCAGATTTCCTCTGCCTGCTTCTGGAGCTAGTCTGTACAGACACTCAGGAGAGAGAGAGAGACAGAGGGGAAGTGGTGAGGAGGGGAGAGGGGGTTGGTGGAGAGAAACAGAGAGGAAGAATGACTCCTCTTTGGTAGGTAGTGTTACTTCACACACTGTTCTCACTTGTTCTATTTCACCCTAGATCTTGGAGTTCTTTCCACACTCACCCTTAGGTAAACTTCCTCGTTCTTTTGCTGGTTGCATAGAATTATTTTGCCTGGATGTGTCATCGTTATTGAGCCACTGGCCTGGACGCTTCAGCTGTTTCCCTTCTTTGTAGAGATACTTCCATGGCTAAACTTTGCAAGTCATTTACATCGGGAGGATCCTAGAAACCACAGAGCATTAGAATCAGCATCTTTGTCCTGCCCTCGTGAAGTCAGTGATAGGGAAGGGCTGCATGAGCTCATCCCAGGCGAGGATGTTAGTCAGCTGATGTGAGCATGGGAGCGGGCGGGGGGGGGGGGGGGGAGGCATCCCGCTCTGGGGTCTGGGTTATTCTGCAGCATAGTCCAGAGCTTGTGAAATGAGCAGAGATTGAAGTTAGCTTCGTGTTATCACATCCGAGGTGGACACTTAAAACATTTAATCACCTGCTATAGTGCAGGGTCCCCCTGGGCAGAATCTGGGGCCTCTTGCCATGCCCAGCACTGACCCTTCAGTGGTCTGAGCTTGGGGGTCCCAGAGTAGAAAAAGAGAGGTCAGGGTGCTGGGGGTGAAGATGGTCAGGTGGATGGCTCAGAGCAGAGTCTCCTTATCAGTGGAAATAAAGCAACCATTTTAACTCTTTGGAAACATCTTCACACTTACAGAAAAAATTACAAGAATAATACAGAGAACTTCCATATTCTCTTGACCCAAATTCTCCAGCTTTGCTCTATCTGTCCCTTCTGTTGATAAATCTATTATCTACCATCTTTTTTTTTTTTTTCTGAACCAGTTGAGAGGAAGTTGCAGGCACCCTTTGCTTCTAAATATCTCAGGGTCTCCTTCTCAAAAACAAAGACATTCATTTACACGAGTACAGTGATCAATGTCAGGGAATTTAACATTTGATGCAATACTGTGATCTAGTCCATAGATCAAGTTAAAACTTGCTCAGTGGTCCGAATAATGCCCTACAGAGTGAATTTGTCTTTCTTGCTCCAGGCTGCAGTCCAGGATGTCACATCACATTTGGGTGTCCTGGTCCTTCAGTCCCCACTCATCTGGAACAGTCCCTTGGCCTTTCCTTGTCTTTAGGACACTGGCATTTTAATTTTAATTGACCAAAATGCCACAGAATTTATAATTCACCATTTTGAAGTGTATTATTCAGTGGCCCTGAATACATTCACAGTGCTGCCCCATCACTGCGTGCATGCGGAGTTGCTTCAGTCATGTCCGACTTTTTGCGACCCTATGGGCCGTAGCCCACCAGGCTCCTCTGGCCATAGGATTCTCCAGGCAAGAATACTGGAGTGGGTTGCTATGCCCTCCTGCAGGGGATCTTCCTGACCCAGGGATCGAACTCAAGTCTGCTGCCTTGCAGGCAGATTCTTTACCGCAGAGCCACCGGAGAAGCCCTGTCCCCATCACTACCTTTATCTATTTCCAGAAACTATTCATCACCCTCAAAAGAAACCCTGTACCCACTAAGCAATCCCTCCCCACTCCTGCTCCCCTAGCCCCCGGCTATTACTAGCACATCTCCCATCTCTATGGATTTGCCTATTGTAGACATTTTATATAAATGGAATCATATAGCATGATTCTGACTTCTTTCACTCAGCATAATGTTTACAAGCTTCATCCACATTGTAGCTTATGTCAGTACTTCATCCCTTTTTATGGTGGAATAATATTCCACTACCTAGATATACCATACCCAGTTCATCCACTCTTCAGTTGACACTGACCTTTTCCCTTTGAATAATTTGGTCTCTGCTATGGCTGTATCAGCAAATATGCTGGACCATCAGCCTGGCTGACCTGGCTGACCTTAAGGAAACATAAAGGAACTAGAATTAAAAAGAATGGTTCTGAGAAAGATCTGAGCTTTCCAATAATTTTAAGATCAATAGGAAATAAGAGCATTGCCATTTCTTATCTCCCTACTGTGTACCAGACACTTTGCCAGGTTCTTGAACATATTTCATCTTATTTAATTTATGAGCTGGGTGTTTAGTGGGTCAAAACCTCAGCTTGCAAATTCAAGTACCCAAAAAATCCAGCTCTGAATAGTTCTGTAACAGTGATCTGTGTTTTTCTCTGCCTCCTTTCCCCGGGCTGGTGACAAAATCACCTTCAGGGATGGGCTCCAGGGACCACAGAGTTTGCCCCTTGGGTGTCCTTGGAGGCCCCCTTCCAACCTCTGGAACTGCCCAAGAGCAGCCTGTCTGGGTTAGCACACCAATCTAAAGAAAGTTGAATTCCCATCTACATGACTGGAACAGGCTACTTCATCTTCCGGTGCCTCTACTTCCTTGTCAATAAAATGGGCATATTCATAGGACCTACTAGTAGGGTCGTGGTCAGGACTGAAAGAGCTAACACTATACTCAGAACATAGTAGATGCTCAATAAATACTGGCTGCCTTAGCACGATCACTCTCTGTCCTGCGTGGGGATTTTCCTGCTGCCTCGTCTGGTGCCTCTGGCTTATCGTTCTGCGTCCAAGGCTCTTGGGAGGGGGATATGACACTTCCTGGAAAGAAAGTACTCAAGACTCTGTTCATTATTTTATTATGGAAAATATCAAATGCACAAAAACAGAGAGAATGAAGTTGTGAATGTCCAGTGTGCTCATGACCCAGCTCCCACAGTTGTCAACACTTTGCCATTCTTAGTCATCCTTGGTCCTCCCTCGTTCCTCCCTCTATCTTTTTTATTTCTAGAATTTTTTAAAAGTTCTTTAAGCAAGCCCAAAACATCCTATTTCACCTGCTATGTGAAACCTCTATCAGAAACCGTCTTCTACCACTTTTTGAAAAGATACATACAATATCATATCATCCTAAATAGAATAAGCAATGGTTCCTTACTATTGTTGAATATCCAGTCCATTTTAAAATCTCCCAGATGTCTCCAAAATATCTTATTTTCCAGATGACTATTCCAATCAGGATCCAGCCTTGGTCTCCGTATTATCTTTGGTATATCTACTTCTTAAATCTCTCTTTCTCTCCTTTTAAATTTTTTATTACAGTATAGTGGCTTCCTAGTTGGCCCAGTGGAAGAATCCACGTGCCAAAGCAGGAGACTAAAGAGATGTGGGTTCGATCGCTGGGTCTGGAAGATCTCCAGAAGGAGAAAAGGGCAACTCATTCCAGTATTCTTTTTTTTTTTTTTAATGTGATTAGCAGGTCTTTTATTGGTAGTAAACTAGAGCAGACAATCAGAATAGTACATATGTAGTATTCAGTACACACAATAAACATTAAAGGAATTCAAAACCTGTATAAAACAAAACACTGGAGGAAAAAAAATTGTGCAGCTTAAGAGAGACAGTGAAAAAATCCTCTCCATCCTTTGATGGCAGCTTGTTCTCTGTACCCCACAGACCAAAATAATACAGACTTTTTAGTACTGATTGTATTTGAGAGGATTAAACACATTTCCTAAGAATCTTGCAATGACAAATAAGTGACCCTTTCTCTGGTAAAGCAGACCTTTAAGGGAGGAAAGTGGGGATGATGAAATTGACTAGTATTTTGTAACCATTTAAAATAATTTCTCATTTTCCAAACACTGCTTTCACAACAGAAGTGTTTTACCCTTGCACAATATTAATTACTTTGCTACATATGGAAGCCTGTGGTAGGCTGATTACACAATAAGGCTGCAAACAACCAGTGGTACTTTTCTGATGTCAGAAGAGTACATAAGACTGAAACATCACCAAAAGTACATAAAAAACTCATCAACATAAACATCGAAGTACGTTAAAAATATCATCAGGAAAAAAATACAATTGCTAAAAAGTGGTTTAGGGCAGAGCCACTGTCTACCAGTGGCTTCAAATGGCAGTTAGTGTTCATAGCAAGTCTGGATGACTTTACAGGACCCTTCTACAATACTGACTCAGGCACCCTTTTAACAGGTACATTACACAGACTGCGATTTCACAAGAGGTGCTGATGTCCTTACTAAATGAGACACTCTTAACCTTCACACTGGCTTTGTCACCAGTTGGAATTACCACCTTACCACTCCAGTATTCTTGCCTGGAGAACTCCAGGGACAGAGGAACCTGGCGGGCTACAGTCTATGGGGCTGCAAAGGAGTCTGACATGACTCAGCGACCAAATAACAATAAATAGTTGATTTACAATGCTGTGTTACTTTATGCTGTATAGCAAAGCATATCAGTTATATATACAGTAGGTCTTTATTAGTTATCTATAAATCTCTTTTAATCCACGACACTTGCCGTTCCATTTTTTCTCCCTCTTCCTATTTTAAAAATGCCATTTATTTGTGAGAGAAACAACACCATTTGTCCTGGAGAGTTTCCTGAGCTCTGATGGGGCTGGTTTTGTTCCTGTGGTGTTATTTATCATATTCCTCTCTTACCTGCTTTTCCTGTAAACTGGTAGTTTTAGATCTAGGACCTTGACTAGATGCACATTCTTTGTTTTTTTGGCAAAAACTGCTCCATGGATGGTGGTGGTTTAGTTGCTAAGTCATGTCTGACTCCTGTGACACCATGGGCTGTAGCCCACCAGGCTCTTCTGTCCATGGGGATTCTCCAGGCAAGAATACTGGAGTGGGTTGCCATTTCCTTCTCCAGGGGATCTTCCCGACCCAGGAATGAAACCCAGGTCTACCGTATTGCAGGCAGATTCTTTACTGAACGAACTATGAGGGAAGCCCTGGTGCTGTATCATTGTTTTACTGCATCACATCAGAACAGATGTCTATTTGTCCCTCTTCTCCGAGTGCTGAGGTTGACGGGAGGGTTTGCGGTGCCAGCTCAACCTATTTATTATAAGGTTCCTATCTTTTTTACATGATGGTTTTATTAGATGTTGTTCATCTTCCAGATCCATATTTCCTTAAGTTTATCATTCCTTCTGCAGGAATTATTTTTAGATTCTTCTCTAAAGAAGGACCTCCCACATTGACTCATTATTTCTCTGAAATAATACTCTGTACAGAAATGGCAGGATAAGTGCTTGATTATTTCCCTTTTCAGAATAAAAATGTCACCAATGACTTACTTGCTTTTATTATCATTATGAACTCATAGATCTTTATTATTAATATATATTTTATTCCATCAGTTATTATTATTATTAAATACTCAAATTGTCCCATCTTCTGGCTAGTGTCCCTCACAGCTCAGTTGGTAGAGAATCCACCTGCAATGCAGGAGACCCCAGTTGGATTCCTGGGTTGGGAAGATCTGCTGGAGAAGGGATAGGCTACCCACTCCAGTATTCTTGGGCTTCCCTTGTGGCTCATTTGGTAAAGAATCTGCCTGCAATGCGGGAGATGCGGGTTCGATCCCTGGATTGGGAAGATCCCCTGGAGAAGGGAAAGGCTACCCACTCCAGTATTCTGGCCTGGAGAAGTCCGTGGACAATATAGTCCATGGGGTCACAAAGAGTCGGACACGACTGAACGACTTTCAGTTTCACTTTCTGGCTAGTGTGGGCTCTTTCAGGCTGTCTCCTTTTTGGTTTTGTTTTTTCCCCACACCATGTGACATGTGGGATCTTAATTCCCTGACTAGGAATCGAGCCTGTACCAACTGCAATGGAAGGTGGAGTCTCAATGTGGACCATGGGGAAGTCCTTTTGATATGTCCCTATTGTTACTTAAAATTTTTCTTACTTTCTAGTGCGAGATGTTCTGACCTCATCTTGTATATTTTCTGTCCCAGGACAGGAACCAACCTTTCTCCAAGGAGCCCTGGTTCTTCTGAATTGTTGTTCAGTTGCTAAGTCCTATCTGACCCCATGGACTGCAGCACGCCAGGCTTCACTCTCCTTCACTATCTCCTGGAGTTGTTCAAACTCATGCCCGTTGAGTTGATGATGCCATCCAACCATCTCATCCTCTGTTGCCCCCTTCTCCTTCTACCCTTCATCTTTCCCAGCATTAGGGTCTTTTCCAATAAGTCGGCTCTTCGAATCAGGTGACCAAAGTATTAGAGCTTCAGCTTCAGCATCAGTTCTTTTAAAGAACATTCAGGGTTGATTTCCTTTAGGCTTGACTGGTTTGATCTCCTTGCTGTCCAAGGACTCTCAAGAGTCTTCTCCAGCACCATAGTTTGAAAGCATCAATTCTTTGGCGTTCAGCCTTCTCTATGGTCCAAGTCTTAACTATAC
The DNA here is from genome assembly GCF_023699985.2 of Odocoileus virginianus. Taxonomy (NCBI): domain Eukaryota; kingdom Metazoa; phylum Chordata; class Mammalia; order Artiodactyla; family Cervidae; genus Odocoileus; species Odocoileus virginianus. The sequence continues at coordinate 7,527,378 of NC_069693.1, read as the reverse complement.
TTAAAAAAATCCTGCATTGCTTGATATGTTTGCATGACAGTGTCAACATGCAAACGACCTCCAGCTGGGAATGAAAACTGGGGGCTCATCCCTCTTGCGTAACAATGCAGGGTCATAAAGCAAACAAACGACCGCAGCAGATTGCCTTTATTTAAAACTCCAATTTTTTTCCACTGTGGAATTTTTTTGGAGAGGCATTAATTTTGATTCTTTAAAATATTGCCTTAAGACATCATGTATCTTCACTGCTGTACGCCTGAAATTAACACATGGAAAATCAACTATACTCCAGTAAAAATTAAAAAAAAAAAAATTTAAGTAAGAGTTTAAGACTTGGGCTATCAATTTTGGAATTACATGCATGTGATTATTAGTTCATTCTCCTCGAAGTATTTTTAAAATTATTTATTTTTGGTAGCGCTGGGTCTTCACTGCTGCCTATGGGTTTTCTCTAATTGGGGTGAGCAGGGGCTTCTCATTGAGATGGCTTCTCTTACTGCAGAGTGGGGGCTCTAGAGCACTCAGGCTTCAGTAGTTGTGGCTCTCAGGCTTAATTGCTCCGTGGCTGGTGAGATCTTCCTGGACCAGGGATGGAACCCATGTCCTCTGCATTGGCAGGCAGATTCTTAACCACGGGACCACCCGGGAAGTCCAGTTTTCAACATTTGAATCAGGGGTGTGACACCCCAGCTGGCTGTCAGTCCTCATCATCCCTGTTTCCCCAGGAGAAACCTGAGGCTTAAAGAAATGGCTTGATGGGCTTTGAGTGGCTCTGACGGGCAAGCTCCTTGCTACCTGCCACTCACACTCTCCCCACCTCTCTGATTCCACCCAGGATGCCACGGTTCTCAGCACCCCTGATTACTCTGATTATGACAATTGGACCTCGAACCCCAACACCATGGTGGATGCCTCTTCCCACACCCACAGGCTTAATGCCCCAGATGTGATCGCCCTGGTGATCTTCGCGGCCGTCTTCCTGATCGGGGTGCCCGGCAATGCCATGGTGATTTGGGTGACAGGGTCTGAGATCAAGCGGACCGTCAATGCCATCTGGTTTCTCAACCTAGCGGTGGCCGACTTCCTCTCCTGCCTGGCGCTGCCCATCTTGTTTACATCCATCATCCAGCACAACCACTGGTCCTTCAGTGACGCCGCCTGTCGAATCCTGCCCTCTCTCATCCTTCTCAACATGTACGCCAGCATCTTACTCCTGGCCACCATCAGCGCCGACCGCTTCCTGCTGGTGTTCAATCCCGTCTGGTGCCAGAACTACCGCGGGGCCCACCTGGCCTGGGTGGCCTGCGCCGTGGCCTGGAGCTTGGCTCTGCTGCTGACCATACCTTCTTTTGTGTTCCGTCAGGTCCACGTAGAGCACTTCCCGCCCAAGACGACATGTGTTGTTGAATACGGTAGGGACAAGGTGTACGCGGAGAAGGCCGTGGCCGTCGTCCGGCTGGCCGTGGGCTTCCTGGGGCCGCTGGTCACGCTTGCCATCTGTTACACCTTCCTCCTGATTCGGGCGTGGAGCCGCACTGCCACGCGCTCCGCCAAGACGCTCAAGGTGGTGGTGGCCGTGGTGACCAGCTTCTTTGTCTTCTGGCTGCCCTACCAGGTGACAGGGATGATGCTGGCCTTTTTCCAGGCACACTGGGACAGCTTCAAACTCGTGTCCAGTCTAGATGCCCTGTGCGTCTCCCTAGCTTATATCAACTGCTGCATTAACCCCATCATTTATGTGTTCGCCGCCCAGGGCTTTCACGCCCGGTTCCTGAAGACCCTCCCCGCCAGGATCCGGGGCGTGTTGACTGAAGAGTCCGTGCGCCGGGATAGCAAGTCCCAGACGCTCTCCACGGTGGATACCCCGGCCCTGAAGAGCCAGGCGGTGTAAGGGGGGGCCTCTCTGACCGCCAGCTTTCCAAGCCTCCGCCAAACTTCTGGTCCATTCACTTTGCTTTTTTGGAACTCAGCCCGGGACAAGGTGGGTGGTGTTGGTTGAATGAATTTGCCACCTTTTCCTTCCATCTTTCCTGGACTCATCCTGCTTCTTCTCGGCGAACCCATCTTATCATTCTTCATTTTCCAAGGTTGATAAGTTCTTCTAGGAACCCCCCCCCCCCCCCCCCCAGTCTTTCTATCCAAGGAGTTGGGAAAACAAACAGCAACCAACATACCTGGAACCGTCCCACAGAATAAGAAGCTCCTGTGCAGAGCATGTGAAGATAATCAGATACACAGAACAAACAGAAACACTCAAACTTGGAGAAAAAAAAAAGAATTCTGTATTTATTTTATGGAGAATTGACCAAAAAAATTATATGTATAAAACTGGAATCTCAAAAGTTATTCTTGTTTAGGACAAAGCAAAAATCCATGGACTGGGCTTCACTGGTGGCTCAGTGGTAAAGAATCCGCCTGCCAATGCAGGGGACAGGAGTTCGATTCCTGGTTGGGGGGGGGAAGATCCCACAAGCCTTGGGACATCTAAGCCCACGCACCACAATTATTGAGCCAGAGAGCCTAGAGCCCGTGCTCCACAACAAGAGAAGCCTGTGTTCCACAACTAGAGAGAAGCCCCTGCTCACAGCACCTGGAGAAAGTCCGCTCGGCAAGGAAGACCCAGCACAGCCATAAATAACAAAATAAAGAAATAAAAAATTTTTAAAAATTCATGGACCAATCTCAGCTTTGGGGAGTGAGTTGGTTTAAAGAGAAACAGTAAGGGCCTTCCCTGACGGTCTTGTGGTTAAGACTCCTTGTTTCCACTGCAGAGGGTATGGGTTCCATCTGGGGTCAGGGAACTAACATCCCACAGGCTGTGTGATGTGGCAAAAAAAAAAAAAAGAAAAACAGTAAGTTAGTACATTACTTCACTAGGTTAAAAAAAAAAAGAGTATTAAGTAAAAAGATGTGATGTGGTTATGAAGAAAAGAAACCAGTGCGGAAGGTACCTAGGGTCAGGAAACACTGGTTGGGTCCCTCCAGGGGGTGGAGTCCCAGAGGAATTTTCTCTTTTGGGTTGTCCATTGATGTTTTGTTTGTCCTGAAAAAGAAAATTAGCTGTTTTATTCTGACCTCATTTAGCGTCTCTTGAGGTTAGGTTGTAAGTAATACGAAAGTGATCCTGTGTGTCTTTGACCTGTCTTCTGTAACAGGAACGTCTTTCAAAATGGCATTGCAATATCACACTGAGATGTTGACATGGATATGGCCAAGGTGCCAGAGTTTTTGTAGCTGCCTAATCCCTCGTGACATCCTTTTCTAGCCACCTCCACTGCCCTCTCCCCTCCCCAGCCTTGTCCCAAACCCCTGACAACCACGGATCCACTCTCCATCTCTGTTGTTTGATACTTTCGAGAATATTATTGGTGAACTCATGTAGCATGTAACCTGTGGACTTTTAAACAGCTAGTATGCACCAGGTGAAAAATGAAAATAAAAAATAATAAGTGTAGAAATGTGTTGTTTATAATTGACTTGGAAATATTCCTACTTAGTGGTTGTGTGTGTGTGTGTGTGTGTGTCTGCATTGGCTAGAAATATCGTACAGACAGCCCCGTCCAACAGAAATGTGATATGAGCCACAGAACTATAATAAAATTTTCCAGTAGATACATTAAAACATTTAAAAATAATAAAATAAATAAAAATAACAAATAATAATATATTTAATGTTGTTGTTCAGTAGCTAAGTCGTGTCTGACTCTTTGCAACCACATGAACTGCAGCACGCCAGGCTTCCCTGTTCTTCACCAACTCCCGGAGGTTACTCAAACTCGTGTCCATTGAGTCGATGATGCCATCCAACTATCTCATCCTCTGTCACCCCCTTCTTCTCCTGCCCTCAATCTTTCCCAGTATCAGGGTCCATTCCTGTGAGTTGGCTTTTCGCATCAGGTGGCCAAAGTATTGGAGCTTCAACTTCAGCATCAGTCCTTCCAATGAATATTCAGAGTTGATTTCCTTTAGGATTGACTGGCTTGATCACCTTGCTCTCCAATAATGTAATGCAATTATATGTTATACTAACAACAAGGATATGAATGCTGTATTAATTATATTGTAATAATTTATTACATATCACATGATAAATGAATATAAACATATTGTGTAAAAGTATTATGTAATAGTGTTTACAACTACATGATATATAATTATATAACATAAACCATATAACATATAATATATATTAATGTATATATGTATGAATATATTATAGTAACAATGCTATTAATATTTTATATTGCTATGTATAATATATATAATACAAGAATATCATATATTATATTATACATTATATATAACATTTATATATTATATACTATACAATATATTATAATATATATATTATATATATATATATTATATATAATATATAATATACTATATATAATATATATATTATATACTATATTGAAATCTATAATATACTATATATAATATATAGCAATATATTATATAATAATATATAAGAAAATAATATAGTCAATAATATATTTTGCTTAACTTATTATTTTTATTTCAGCATGTAATCAGTGTGAAAAATTATTACTAAGATCTTTTGCATTTTACATTCTTTTCTACACTGAAGTATAGCTAATTTACAATGTTATGTTATTTTAAAGTGAACAGCAAAGTGATTCAGCTATACATATATAGATATAAATATTCTTTTTCAGGTTCTTTTCCATCATAGGTTGTTACAATGAGTGTCATTCCCTATGCTATACAGTAAGTCCTATTGTTTACCTATTTTATATATAGTAGCGTGCATATGTTAAGAGCTTCCAAATGGCACAGTGGTAAAGAATCTATCTGCCATTTCAGGAGACACAGATGTGGGTTTGATCCCTGGGTTGGGAAGGTCCCTTGGGGTAGGAAAATGGCAACCTGCTTCAGTATTCTTGCCTGGAAAACGCTATGGATGGAAGAGCCTGGTGAGCTATAGTCCATGGGGTGGCAAAGAGTTGGACACGACTATGTATGCACTCATGTGTATATGTTAATCCCAAACTCCTAATTTATCTCTCTCCTCTGTGTCCTGCTATTCTTTTTGGTAACCATAATTTTTTTTTTTAATGCCTGTGAATCTATTTTTGCTTTGTAAATAAGTTCATTTGTGTGATTTTTGTGGGTTCCACATTTAAGTGCTGTCATATGACTTGTATTTCTCTTTCTGATTTACTTCTCATCTCTAGGTCCATCCACGTTGCTGCAAATGGCTTTATTTCATTCTTTTTTATGACTGAGTAATACCCCAATGTATATATTTATATACCACATATTCTTTATCCATTCACCTGTCAATGAACCTTTAGGTAACTTCCATGTCTTGACTTTTGTGAACACTTCTGTTATGAACATTAGGGTGCGTGTGCCTTTTCAAATTAGAGTTTTCTCTAGACATATGCCTAGAAGCAGGATTGCTGGGTCATATGGCAATTCTAATTTCAGGTTTCTTTTTTTTTAAGGAACCTCCATACTGTTCTTCATAGTGGCTGTGCCAGTATACTTTTTTGGGGAGGGGCACCAAGTTTTCAAAACCCTGGGGGTGAGTTACACTCACAGTACATCTCCATTCAGACTGGCCTATTTCAAGTGCCCAGGGAGCCTCACAGAGGTGGTGGCTCCTGAATACGACAATCACGTAGATGTCAGCTCCTTCTTCCTCTTTGCAAGAGCTGGCTGAGTCTAGGGAACAGCCTCAGCATGGGGAACTGGGCATGGATCTTGTCCGATTCTGATGGGAACTGTAGCTGAATCTTGCTATTACCATGTTGTCATCTGTCCTGGGGACCATTTTATTCAAAGATGCTGTCTGAGCACCCAGAGTGACAGGTGCTCGGCAGGACTTCCAGAAAAGGGTGTGTGTGGGTTTTGATAGCAAATGTTGGTACCCATACAGACCCTCTGGCAGCAAGGTCATTGGGGGAAGAACTGAGCCCCAGCTACCTTCTGCTCTGGTACCCCCATAAAGATGCTTGTGAGCTTAGAGGTCCTTTCTACCTGGACAGTCCACTTGCCTCCTTCTGCCTTCCTCCCAGCCACTTGGGCTCCTCACTGGCTTGTTCCAGGAGGGCTGGTTAACCTCTCACTTTCAGCATGATCTTTCTCCGCCTCTTCTACAGACTTCCTTCTTCTGCCCTTAAATGTTGGCTTTCTAGAGTTCTCTTGAACACCCGTCTTACTTTTGTGATGTCATCCAGTACCTTCCCAGCTCTCTCGCTCTTTTCAGGGTCTGGCTTCTACACCTGCTTCACTCAAAATGATCTCAGTGTCTTCTCCCAAACTTCCCTCTCCCTTTTCATCCCCAACTCAAGGGCGTGCCAGCACTGTCCATATAGTCACCAAGCCTCACTTGGGAGCCACTCTGGAAGCCATCCTCTTCCCATTCCACATCTTGCCTGGTTCAAGCCCTGCATCCTCTCCCACTTGGGTCCTTACCTTTTCTCCTGCCTGGTCTCCCGGCTGCCTGGTCTGTTTTTGAAAGACCACCCTTGTTGCTGTTACGCCTTCCTTCAGAGTGCAGCCTCCTCCAGGAAGCCCTCCTTAACTTCCTCCTCCCATCTCCCCATCCCTGTGCTCCATCCCTGTTCCTGGCCACCCTCTGGCTTTCCTAGGTTGGAGGAATAGGCTGTAGGCACTGGGGTCTTTTTTTTCACCCTGATTTGGAGAGGAGTTGCTTCCCAGAAGCTGGGCTTCACAGTGGTCTTCTAGAAACACTTGGACACCAACATGTGGGATCCATGTCGCTTTTCCAAGGCCTGGAGTTGATCAGCACATACCCAGGAGGGAAGTGGGTTGATGGGCTAGGCGATTGTGAAATCGGAAGCCCAAGGAATCTGCTGGGTCAACAAGTACCAAAGAGGAAGTGGTGGGGAAAGGGAGTGGATGATGGGTTTGGCTGAGTTGGCTGTGTTCCTACCTCCGCCCCCCAACCCCATCATGCCCCCACCTGTTGCTCAGATCTGACTCCCCAAGCCCTGGAGGGCAGAGCTCCCTACCCCCCTGCATCTGGGCCACGTGACCTTCTCAAGTACCCCATCTCCAACCTCCAGGATGGTATTACTTCAGATTCGTGTTGTCCGATAGGAATATGACATGAACCAAGCACATAATTTTAGATTTTTTCAGCAGCCAAGCAAGAGACAGGCAAAGAGAAACAAAAAGAATCAGGTAAAATAATTGAATGCTATGTTTTATTGAACTGAATATATTTCAAGTACTATCATTTCAAAATATGATCAGTACAAAAAGTTATTGAGAGAGTTCACATTCTTGTTTTTTCTTCACACCAAGTCTTTGAAATCTGGTATGTAGTTTTTCCTCACAGCATCTCTCATTTCAGATCCACCTCATTTTAAATGCTCAGCAATCTCAAGCAGCCAGTGGCTACCATATTGGACAGCTCAGGGCTATAATTCCTTGTTTAATGTTCAGATCATCTACAAAATTCTAACATCTAACTGCTGGAGTTTGTACTTCTAACATGTGAAGATTCTGGTGTGACATTCTAGAATCCTGTGATTAAAATAGCATGTGACTAACATTGTAGGATCCGTTGGGTCAAATAGCCTGTGATTCCAACTTTCTGAGAGTCTGTGATTTCAACAGTTTAGGCTTCAGAGTCTTTTACCTAGCTCAGGCATCAGCAAACTCCAGCCTGTGGACCAAATCCCACCTGTTGCTTGTTTTTGTGAATAAAGTTTTATTGGAAAACAGCCATGCTGTTCAATCTGTGGCCACTTTCATTCTACCAGAGAGTATGAAAGACCTCTTGACCCACAAAAACTAACATACCTACTCTCAGTTCCCTTACCAAAAAATTTAGTCTTGATCTATAAATTCAGATTCTAAGCTGGATGGTAATTTTTACAGCTGCTTATTTGTTGTACTTTTTACTTCACATGTTACAGACACTCTTTTTCATTCATCAGATATCTTGAAATAATATATATTGTTCAAAAGAGACTGGTTTCCCCGTCTGGTACACTCACCTTTTTGGGCTTCTGGAATTCTATTAGCCCATGGTGGAGGTTTAGTCCCTAAGTTATGTTTGACTCCTGTGACCCTATGACTGTAGTCCACCAGGCTCTTCTGTCCCTGGGATTCTCCAGGCAAGAATACTGGAGTGGGTTTCCATTTCCTTCTCCAGGAGATCTAATGGACCCGGGGATTGAACCTTGGTCTCCTGCATTTTGCAGGTGGATTCTTTACCAAGTGAACCATTAGAGTAGTCCCATTAGGCTGAACTTTATGAAATTACCAAACTTCATCCTATGTTGGTGTGAGGGCGTATAACAGCTTATTATTTTAAAAAAATTGTATGATATGCATAATGTAAAACTCACCATTAGTAACATTTAGTACATCCACAATGTTGTGCAACCCTGACTACTATTTCTAACTAGTACTATTTGTAACAGACTACTATCTGTAACTAGTTCCAGAACACTTTTTTAAAAAAAAACACACATTTTATTTTTAAATTTATATTTAAATTTTATATTTAAAATTTAATATTATATATATATATTTGCTTTTTGGCCATACTGTGCATCATGCAGGATCTTGTTCCCTGACCAGGGATTGAACTCGCGCCCCCTGCATGCAGAGCATGGAGTCTAAGTCCCTGGACCACCAGGGAAGTCCGTCTAGAACATTTTCATCACCCCAAAAGAAAGAACCCATTAAACAGTAACTTCCCATTCACATCCCCCTCTTCCCCTCAGGTTCTGGCCATCACTAATCTGCTTCCTGTTGCCACAGATTTGCCAGACTTCAACCTGTCATGACTCACAAAAAATGACAAATTTGATATGGGTGAATTGAACAAACTTCTAGAGGGCTTCCCAGGTGGTGCTAATGATAAAGAATCTGCCGCCCAATGTAGGAGACTTAAGAGATGAGGGTTCCATCCCTGGGTCAGGAAGATCCCCTGGAGGAGGGCATGGCAATCCACTGCAGTATTAGTGCCTGGAAAATTCCATGGGCAGATGAGCCTGGCGAGCTACAGGCCATGGGGCTGCAAAGAATCGGACTTCTAAGATGTCCTCATTGTATCCAGTGTTGAGGGGCCAATACTCAGCATCTCATAGGGCGTCTGTAAAAGGAACCCCACTCCCTAAATGACCCCTGACTTTTTATAACATCTGTGTCCCTGTCTCCATTCACAGCATCCCCCAGATCCCCAGATAAGAACCTCCAGGTCCAGAGACAGCAGCAAACCTTAGCTTCCTAGAATCTGAGAAACAGTTGCCTGGGACTCAGTGACCAAGGAGTTTAAGTGATCTGAGAAATACATTCTGTAACCTCAAGATCAGAGGAGGTTTGAGCTGATAAAGGACAATGTCCCCTCCCATACCTGCCCCCACCTCCTGGGACTTCTCCCATGTTAGTTTCTCTTTCTGACCAGGGCAGGTTCCCACGGGGGGCTTAGGGCTGGCGGGATGTGGGGGACAAAGGTGGTGGGAGGGGGTGGTCTGGGTCAGGCTCAACCAAGACTGGGTTGCCCAGAGACATCCTGGCTCACACTGCGAGTCTTTGACCCCAAAACAACTTCCTCTACCAATGGGAGTTTCTTCTCCAAACAACAACAAAAGAAATATATAAATATATCCCCTCAACCTCTGAAGCACACACCCATTGGCGCAAACACCAAAACCACTGAATAAAGTGTTCTGAGGCTAGAATAAGGGTCACTTCCTCTTGCTAAGCCTTTCTGTCTAAAATGTAGCTTTCAAAAATTGATAGCATATGCTTTTTATTGTTGCTAATTTACCAAATGTGTACCCAGCATCTCCTGTGTGCCAGGTGCTATCGTGTGTATCGTGTGTATTTTAAATCTTTTCATCCATTTAATGTTCATAGCTAAAATGTTCATTTCACAGATGAGGAAATTGAGGCTCAGAAGGGTTGAGGCCTGAGAAGCTCGTCAATGGGGAACCTAGAATATGTATCGTATTGCTCTGGCTCTCAAATCCATGTTCTCAGACTCTGTGCTATGCTGGGAGGAAGGTTAGGAACCACTAGGCTCAAAATCTTCCCATTTTATTTGTTATTATTATTTGTTAAGTTTTTTGCCCAGTTGTGCAGCTTGCAGGATCTTAGATCCCTGACCCAGGATCGAACCTCGAACCTTGGAAGTGAAAGTGCAGTATTCCAACCGCTGAACCACCAGGGACGTCCCCCAAACCTTCCCATGTTAAAGAGGGAAAACAGAGGCCCACAGACGGACAGGACTTGTTTGTGTTTTGTCTGCCTCTGATGCCTCAGGCTTTGTGCTGGGCACCCTTGGCCTTTTACTGGAGGCTGTGACCTTGAGCTGTCTCCCTCAGAATGTGGGAGGCGGGAGGTATACTGGTCTTCAAGGCTCTGCAGAGGGCAGAAGGGAGGGGAGGGGCTGAGTTGGAGTCCGGGAGGGGGTGGGGGTAGTGGGCCGTGGAGACATGGAGGGGAAGACCTCAGAGGGCCCTGCTGGGACGGCGAGTCTAGGCCAAGACCCCCAGACCCCAAAGGTCAAGCCACATGTAGATCTGGCTTCCAGGAAGCTGGTGACATGGAGATTGTGCTGGGGACACTGGGTCAGCTCCCACCCACCTTTGCCCGCTGCCCAGTAATTTTGGGATGTGTGAGTCATGGGAAGAATGCAGGACAGACACTAGCTGGAATAGGAAAAGGCCAATCCTGTTTTTCCCTGCTTAAGAGTGTCGGCTGGGACCTGTGAGGTGACAGCGCCTGGCGGAATCCCCTAAGAGCTCCGGGAACCGGCTTGCAGGAATCCATTAGCTGCCAGACATCTGGGAAGAGATTTCAGACGTCCCAGGTCTTGGCTGTCAGCCTGGATCTTGCTCCCCCGTGGCATCTGGCCCAACTGGGGACCATTCCTCAAGAGACGGTAAGGATGGAGGGAAGAAGGGGGGGTGCATTTTCCCAATCCTGGTCATATAGACTCATTATTTTCAGCATCTGGGAATCAGAACTAGAATTTCAGGAGTGGAATCTTAATACCATCGCAATGGAATCCGCATCGGAATCCCAGACTCTTGGAATTTACTCGAGCAGGTCAACAGAAAGCTTCTGTCAAGGGATCCCCATATATTAAAATTATCACACTCAGGTGGGCTTCCTTGGTAGCTCAGTTGGTAAAAGATCCTTCAGCAATACAGGAGACCCCAGTTCAATTTCTGGGCTGGGACGAGCCCCTGGAGAAGAGTTAGGCTACCCACTCCAGTATTCTTGGGCTTCCCTGGTAGCTCAGGGAATCTGAGCTGCCATACAGGAGACCTGGGTTCGTTCCCTGGATTGGGAAGATCCCTTGGAGGAGGGCTTGGCAACCCACTCCAGGATTCTTGTCTGGAGAATCGCCATGGACAGAGGAGCCTGGCAGCTGCAGTCCAGGGGGTCGCAAAGAATCAGACGTGACTGAGTGACTAAGTACACACATAGGTATAAACAGAGAAATATAATTCATTTGGTGTATAAAATCAGAAGATAATAATGCTACCCTCGATGCTCCTTAACTGTCCTTTAGTCTGTGGCTGGTTAGTAAGCGTGACACACCCAGCCCATGGATTGATTTTGATCTTATTGTGAAGAAAGGAGTTGATTTGTGTCCATATAGGGAAAGTAGATCTGAGACACATTAAATGGAAAAGATTAAGCAATGGCACAGGGAATGTTTGGATTTCTGTTTAATGTGTTAAAAGGGAAATACCATTGACTGAGTTGCTTACACAGGGAAAACTCAGATTTGAACCGGAAAGAGCCAGGAAGGGTGGAGTCTCAGGGTGGCAGGAGGGGGTACATGTGGATCCGGGACCAAGAGGCCAACACACATCTTAACGCTCACGGTGGACGAGGCACCTGTTCAGTTGATGAATTCACCTAACACCCTCTAAGGTGAGTCTGCTGTTCTCATTTCTGCAGACGAGGAAGCTGAGACACAGAGAGGTTTGGTGGCTTGCCCAAAGCCACACAGCTGGTGAGGGCTTGAATTTTTATTCTGTTGAAATGCAGATTCCGATTTGGTAGGTCTGGGGAGGGGCCTGAGATTCTTCACTTCTTCTTTTTTTTTTGGGCCACGATGTATAGCGTGTGTGGGATCTTAGTTCCCTGACCAGGGATTGAACTCTTGCCCCCTGCTGAAGAAGCGCAGAGACTTAACCACTGGACCACCGGGGAAGTCCTGAGGGTTTGAATTTTTAAAGCATGCACATGGCTTCATTTTAGAGATGAAAATAATATGAAGGCGAAGTGCCAAACTTCACACACACACACACACACACACACACACACACACACACACTGGCTTGGCCTTTTAGCAGCTACTTGGCATGGAGGAGAGGGGAAGGCATGCGGGGAGGGAGGAAGGGGAAGGGGAGTGCCCCAACTTCCCTTCTGCCCTTCCTGTTGTGTGGAGTTCCAGCTGATGCCCTGCAGAGGGCCAGTCAGCCCAAAAGAGTCAGCAGAGAGCCGCAGGGTCAGGTTATTATGACATCATGCGGACGAGTCTATTTTCAACCTGAGCCCTTGATCTGTAAAACAAGCTTTGCATGTATTGGCTCTTCAAAGCCTCCCCAAACTGGTGAGGTAGGCTCATCTCCATGACTAGCTTGTCAGATGAGGAAACCCAGAGAGAGAGAGCCGGCCGAAACTGTGCACTCAAAGTCACAGAGGCCGGGTCTGCTCAGGCTCACTGGCTGTCCGGCCTTCCAACTCTCCCAAACCTAAGACTTTTGGATGATGATGTTCTAGGGCCTGGAGTTTCAGAGTGGGACTAATTAACACAGTTTGAAACTCAGCTCTGTTACTTGCTTAGCTGAGCCACCTTCGGTAAGTTCCTTAACTTCTCTATGGCCTCAGTTTTCTTGTCTGCAGAATGGGTCTAACAATGGTGTGAAAATCAGAGAGTTGTTATAAGGACTAAATGATATAATATGTAAAGGGGCTTGGAGCAATGCCCGGCACAGACACAAAGTACTCAGTAGATGGTGCTAATAATAATAATAATGAAAGGGGATTTCCTGGTGGCTCAGATGGTAAAGAGTCTGCCTGCAACACCGGAGACCTGGGTTGTAGTAGTAGTAGTTATGATTCTCATTGCTATGGTAGACAATGTCATTTCTCTGCTCAGCACCTTCCCATGGCTCCCATCTCATGCAGAATAAAAGATGAAGAGCTTACGGTACCTATGTAGGCACTGATATCTCTGTTTTTACCTTCCATCTATTCCACGGGAGATGGATTCTAACGTATACCATCATGTTCCTGCCTTAGGGCATTTGCACTGGCTCTTTCCTCTGCCTGAGATTCACTTCTCCCAGATCAGCACACAGCTCCCTCCCCACCTCCTTTCTTGTTGCTGTTGTTCAGTCCCCGTCCGACTCTTTTCGACCCCATGGACTGCAGTCCACCAGGCTTTCTTGTCCTTCACTACCTCCCAGAGTCTGCTCAAACTCATGTCCATTGAGTCGATGATGTCATCTGACCATCTTGCCCCCCCTTCTCCTCCTGCCCTCCATCCCCTCCTTTCTGGTTTTGCTCAAATATCACCTTTTCAGAGAGGCCTTCCTTGACCCCTCATTTAAAATTCCACTATAAAGAATTAAAAATTCCTTGTAATGCAGGAAACCTGAGTTCGATCCTTGGGTTGAGAAGAGCCCCTGGAGAAGGGAAGGGCAACCCACTCCAGTATTCTTGCCTGGAGAATCCCATGGACAGAGGAGCCTGGCAGGCTACATGCCATCCATGTGGTCACACTGAGTTGGACATGACTGAGTGATTAACACTTTCACGTTCACTTTCATCTTGATGAATATTCAAGTTCCAATAGTTTAGATTCTAGAGTTCCTGTTTGCTAACTGGCTAGTGTTCAATGCTCTAGAACTTCACTAGAGCCACTAGTCATGTGTAACTATTTAAATCAATGAAAATGGAATAAGATAGAAAGTTTAGTTTCTCAGTCACCTTGGCTCCCATTTCAGATATTCAGTAGCCACATGTGGCTGGCAGTTACTGTATTGGACCACAGATATGGACTATTTTCATCAACATTGAAAGTTCGATTGGACAGGGCTGGTCTAGAATTCCAAGCAATAAATGGCTAGCTAGCTACTAAATTCTAAGAATTTAGTATTTTGGAATTCTAAGATTTTTAGCATGCTAGAATTCTAACATGGTGATATTCTAGAATTCCAAGACGTTAATAAGCTGGGGTTCTAACTGTAACACTTTATTTTTTTTAACTGTAACATTTTAGAATTCCAAGATTCTAATGTGCTGGAGTTTTTTTTTTTCCTTGTAGTTATTTATTTATTTTGACTGTGTTCAGTCTTTGTTGCTATGCAGGTTTTTCTCTAGTTGCTGTGAGTGGGGGCTACTTTTCAGTTTCGGGGCCCCGGCTTCTCATTGCAGTGGCTTCTCTTGATATGGCTCATGAGCTCAGTAATTGTGGCTTCTGGGCTTTAGAGCACAGACAGGCTCAATAGTTGTGGAGCATGGGATTAGTTGCTCCGTGGCACGTGAGAGCTTCCCGCACCAGGGGTGGAGCCCGCGTCTCCTGCATTGGCAGGTGGATTCGTTACCACTAAGCCTCCAGGGGAGTCCTGCCCTGGAGTTCTGACAGTATCCTGTCCTGGAGTTCTGATGTTGTCCTGTCCTGGCTTCCAAAATGCTAACGGGCTGGGGTTCCTATCCACTAGGATTCCGAGGGCCCGAGAGTCTTCATCTCTCTGAGTTTGCACACCATCGCTCGCCTTTGCAGGTGTCTGCAGCCTGGATGGAGAACACGTCTCTCGGCAACGAGTATGGGGATTACGGTGACATTCCGGATCTCCCGGTGGACTGTGCTGATGGCTCCTGCGTCTCCGTCGACCTCCTCCACGCGACCCCACTCCTGCTGTACGCCGCCGTCTTCCTGGTGGGGGTGCCGGGCAATGCCATGATGGCCTGGGTGACCTGGAAAGAGGCCCGCCAGAGGGTCAGTGCCATCTGGTTCCTCCAACTGGCCGTAGCGGACCTGCTCTGCTGCCTGTCTCTCCCCATCCTGGCAGTGTCGGTCGCTCACAAGGGCCATTGGCCGTACGGGGCAGTGGGCTGCCGGACCCTGCCCTCTGTCATCCTGCTGTCCATGTATGCCAGCGTCCTCCTCCTGGCCACTCTCAGCATGGACCTCTGCCTGCTGGCCCTCAGGCCCATCTGGTGGGGTGCAGCCGGGCGGGCATGCAGGGTACGGGCAGCCTGTGGCGCATGCTGGGGGCTGGCCCTGCTGCTCACCGTGCCCTCGGCCGTCTACCGCCGGCTGCATCAGGAGCATTTCCCACGCCGGCTGGAGTGTGTGGTGGACTATGGTGGCTCGACCGTGGCAGAGAACTCAGTGACGGCCATCAGGTTTATTTTTGGCTTCCTGGGGCCACTGGTGGTCGTGGTCGTCTGCCATGGTGCCCTCCTGTGTCATGCTACCCGACGCTGCTGGCCACTGGGCCTAGCCGTGGTGGTGGGGTTTTTTGTCTGCTGGGCCCCCTACCATGCACTGGGACTGATACTCACCATGGCGGCCCCACACTCCACCCTCCTGGCCCAGGCCCTGAGGGCTGAACCCTTGGTGGTGGGCCTGGCTCTTGCTCACAGCTGCCTCAATCCCATGCTTTTCCTCTATTTTGGGCAGGCTCAACTCCGCCAGTCTCTGCCAGCTGCATGTCGCTGGGCCCTGAAGGAGCCACAGAGTGAGGATGAAAGTATGGTCAGCAAGAAATCGACTAGCCACGACCTGGTCTCAGAGATGGAAGTGTAGGCTAGGGGGAAATTGGTTTGTACCCTCCTATCCCATTTTACAAGATGGGCTTCAGGCATAGCTGAATCTAGGAGCTTAATGATACTGTCATTTATTCTTTTATTCATTCAACAAACACTTGTTATGCCCCTGCCATGAGCAGTGCAGATATAAAACATTTCCATCATTGCAGGAAATTCTATTGGATAAGGTTGCTCTAGAATATCACCTGTTCAGATCTTTGAAATCACACAGTAGTGATACCTTCTTAATTCCAGGACAGCACTTTACACATAGTTTCCCCTTTAAGGTAATTCCCAGGGGTCATTTGCCCAAGATCACACAACAAAGAAATTATAGAGTTGAGATTGGATCCCACGTTTACCTGACTCTAGTATCCATGCTCTTGATCACTGAAAATTTTCTTCAATGCCTTCTTCAAATAGTACTTCCTCCAGGGAGGTCTCCCTGATTCAGTCCCCTCCCTGGGGAACAGAACATTCTGTTCTCCAAGTTTCTGGAACAAAAGTTCCCAACTAACCTGTAAATTTTCCAAGGACAACATCTGGGCTAGTTTAATTTCTGTCTCGCCTCCACCCTTCCCAAACTTTAAAAAGAGCCAAACTCTGTTTGTGTACACCCTGTTTTCTTCCAACTAGATTGTGAGCTACCCAATGACTGGGATCTTTTTGTTGTTTTTTAAAAAAAATCTGATACAGGGACAGGTATTAGGTCAACAACACGTATTTTATTTTTTAATATTGTATTCAGCATTCTCATGGAGAAGGGAATGGCAACACACTCCAGTATTCTTACCTGGGAAATCCCATGGACAGAGGACAGAGGAGCCTGGCAGGCCACAGTTCATGGGGTCACAAGAGTTGGACATAAGAGTTGGTGGTTTAAGAGACTAAACCACCAGAATTCTCATGCGTGATCCAAAATTGCCTTATCAAATGAATCCTGTCCTGGGACAATTTATGTAACTTCGTGAAAAGTTGAAAGAAATCTTGCTGTTAATCCACTGGGGCCAGGTGCCATTTAGGAGAGTTCTTTGTACATTTGTAAATAGTCTTTTGTATTTTTGAAATTTGTTTTCCTTTCTTATTGCATCAGTGTTACTTCTTGTTAAAAAGAATCAATTTCATGAAAGCTTTGAGAGTCTTTCTGAGCAATTTTCCATAGAAGTCCCTTGATTATGAAAAATAACCTTGCTTTTGGTTTGTTGTAACTTCCTCCTTTTGTTCTTAAGTTTGTTATATGGTTTTTGCTTATTTTTAGCATGAATGTATCAAGTTCTTTAGGTTTCCAATTAGAAGTTTTCCCAAGAACTAGTTTCACGTTTTCTACTCAATCCTTAGCATTGGTAGTTTGTTATTTTCTTCCTAACTTCATATATGTTGTTTGCTTTCTCCCATTTTCATTTTTTAAAAATTGTAGTTCTCTTTTGTACATTTTAAGCAGATGTTAGTCAATTTCTTCCCCTTCTTCTTTTGATAATGACACAATTGGCTCCTCGATGTTCTAATTGCTTCCTAAGGATTCAATAGTTACATACAGCTTACCACTTGACATCCCAACTCATTGTAGAATAACTAACTTTATATGTTCAAAACAGAAGTATGGATTTTCTCTTTTAGCCATCCTCCTGCTTCTTTTCCATCCCAATTGATGGCAACTCTGTATTTCCAGGCGCTCAGGCCAAGAACTTTGGGCCACCTCTCTTTCTCTCATACTCATGGTCCATGGCCAATTTATCAGCCAGTCCCTGCAGATTCTATCTTAAAATATCCATCTTCTCCGCCATCATCCTGGTCCAGCCAACTACTGTGGCAGCCTACTCCCGGTCCCCTCTTCTTATCTTAAATCCCTATAGTTTGTTCCCCACATGGGAGCCAGAGGACTCTGTTAAAATCTAAGTCACATGGAGCTCTGCCCATGGATTCCACCCCACTCAGATTGGAAGCCAAAGTCCTCACTTATATTCTCCTCCTCTTTCCCACCTCATTCCCTACTGTTCTCCAACCTTCATCCAACTACACAAGCCTGCTTGCTGACCCTGGAACCCTCCAAGTTATGTGGTCATCTCAGTCTTTGGCTCTGTTGCTTCCTCTACCGTGAATGTTCTCGCCAAGGGGTCCCCATGGCCTGCAACAGCGCTTTTAGTTCTTTGCCTAAATGCTACTTTCTGGCAGAGGTCTTCTCTGACTGTCACTGGACCAAATAGCATCACTCCTTGTTCCTTCCCTGCTTTGTTTTTCTCCACAGAAAATGCAGTTCTGCTTGACATTCTATATATTTATTTTAATCTATGTGTCTGTCTCCCTCACCAAAATATGAGCTCCTTTGTTTTGTTCATTTCTGTACCCTCAGTGCCTAGATCTGATTTTAGAAATGAAAGCTGTACCTTCTTAACCACAGCACTATCCAAAGGAAAAAGGAGAATGATGCGAAGGATATGAAAAATGAAAGATTTAACATTTATCAAGCTGCTGCTGCTAAGTCATTTCAGTCATGTCCAACTCTGTGCGACCCCAAAGACTGTAGCCCACCAGGCTCCGCCATCCCTGGGGTTCTCCAGGCAAGAACACTGGAGTGGGTTGCCATTTCCTTCTCCAATGCGTGAAAGTGAAATTGCTCAGTCGTGTCCGACTCTTCCCAACCCCATGGACTGCAGCCTACCAGGCTCCTCTGTCCATGGGATTTTCCAGGCAAGAGTACTGGAGAGGGTTGCCACTGCCTTCTCTGATTTATCAAGTGCCTATATGTATAATAGTGAAAAAAGTTTAGATACCTTATGTATGCTCTTGCATTTGTTTTTCCCAACAATCTTGAAAAGTAGGCATTATCCTCGTTTTATGGAAACTGAGGCTCAGGGCCACAATGACTGACCCATCTAGGACTAAAGAGGACTCACTTTTCTCCTTCAAGTAGTCATTCATTCAACATTCACTGACTGTCTAATCCCTGCGTTTGTCTCTGGAGAACATAGGACCTTCAAGACAGAAAGTTGGGAAGTTGAATTGTATTATTCATTAATAAATTGGTAGGGTGAATTATACATGAATAGATTGCATTAATGACTGTGAATTATAATACATCAATGTAAAGACCCTGAGGCTGGGAAAGATTGAAGGCAGGAGGAGAAGGGGACGACAGAGGACGAGATAGTTGAATGGCATCACTGACTCGATGGACATAGTTTGAGCAAGCTCTGGGAGTTGGTGATGGACAAGGAAGACTGGCGTGCTGCAGTCCATGGGGTCACAAAGAGTAGGACACGACTGAGCGACTGAACGGAACTGAATACATCAATGTATTAATAATTAATACATTAACAATATGAATTATAATAACTAAATCAAGGGGAGGGTGTTCTGATAGTGTCTGGGCTCAGGCCAGCGTCCTATTTTGGCTAAACCCCGGCGTCCGGGCGACCCACAGATGCAATTAGATGTTCACCAGCAGGGTAGACCAACTCTCCACAGTCACGCCTCCACTTGCCCCCAGAGGGTGCAGCGTCACCCGAAGCTCCGCCCAAAGCGAGGCGGGGCCTGATCATTCTGTACGCAGGCGCAGAGTGAGCCTTGGGCGCTCGCAGCTGCTCATTGGTTCCTCTGTCCGCCGGAATAGCGTGCGCAGGCGCAGGACCGGCTTCGGGCGCGTGAGCGGTCCCGGGACCGGAAGTTGAGGCGATCTCGGCGGTTAGAGAGGTGAGGGGGGCGGGGCGGCTGCGTGGGGCGGCGGTGGAGGCTACTGGAGCCCGATCGGGATCGGGGACAGCTTGGGAGAGGGATGAGGGGAACGGGGAAACCCCGAGATGAGGCACGGTGTTGAAGGAAGCCGAGCAGTCGGGAGAAGGAGATGGAGATGGAGCCTGAGCGTTGTTAAGAGAACTGAGGGTCAGAGAGGTTAAAAGAAATGGAGGCACAAAAAGGAGTTTCGAGAAACTGTGGGACTGAGAGACGGGGAGATTGAAAGAGGAGAGAAGCTGAAAACTGGAGAGATAGAAGGCAAGAGACTAATGGATCAGACCAAGAGAGGCTCACAGGGTCCACGAGAGAAGTGTGATCGCACCGTGAACTTGGGAGATGGAGAGAAACGTAGAACGATGAGAGTGGAAACTAGGGTTTTGAGAAAAGTGTATATATGTGTGTGTATGATGGATATATATGCATATAAATATATATGAGTGACGTAGAGTAGTGCCTGATATGTGTCAGCCCTAAGTAAATGTTGGCTATTATTAGAGCTTCAAACTAGGTGACAAAATTTTAGATGGAGAAATGGAGAGTCAGTGATGGAGAGAGAAGAAAACGGAGAGTCAGGAAAAAAAATTCAAACAAAATGAGAGATGAAAAACTGAATAGGAGGAGTGGAGTCAAATGGAGAAAGACAGTTGGAGAGAAAATAAGAGTGAAAAACAGAATCAGGGTGGGAGAGAATCAGATAAATGAAAAGAGTTGGGACCAGTCAAGGAGAGGGAAGAGAGGTAAGGGTGGTGAGCAAGATGGACCAGAAAAAAGACAAGAAACCTGAAGATGGAGAGCTAGACAGGAGAGATAGGGAAGTAGAGAAAATCTCTCAAAGCCTTGAGCCTAGGAAATAGAGACCAAGAGATGGTCAGAGGCACAGTAAGAAAGAAGCTAGTCAAGCCAAGAAGTCCAAAGGACAGCCTAAGAATAGACTCCTAGAGAGCCATAAGGATGCCCTCATTCTGGCTACATAAGGCAGTTAGCAGCCTAGGAGGAATGCTCTCCTCCATTTCATCGTCCTGTCTTTTTCTGGGACACACTGGCCCAGCATTGCAACAGACTTTCAAGGCCTTTTCCTTTTTGTTCCCTCCTAGAACAGAGATTCCCTCTGAAGGTTCTATGGCATCGCCCAGCCCACGTGTTTACCAGGAAGTGCTGGGCACTCCCCATAGGCTACTCTTCTATGGGAAACAGCTCTGGCAGTCCACAAGTTCTTCAGCCGGCTCTTACCTGGCTCTGATAACTCCCAGGGTTGGTCTGGGTCCCTCTGAAACTATAGAGGTAGAACCTCTGAACTCTGTTCTGTGATGGCCCTCAGAAACAAGGCTGAGTAGGGGAAAGCGTTGCTAATAAACCAAGGTGAACTGTGGCCTTTTGAGTGTAAAATTTTTTCCAGGTTGTATGCCTGTGGTTCCTCTCACTGTTTTCTCTGTCGGTCATCATGGAGAGAGAGCACTGGGCATGTATGTCAGTTACTGTTTAGCTTCTCTGTGTCAGGCTAGGTAATACACATTGCAGTGTGTAAAATGTGGAAAATGGGATTGTTCCCATTTTACAGATGAAGAAAACCTCAAAGGAGTTACTTTGCACGCAGACACATATCTGGTAAATGATAAAGCTGAGGTTGAAATTCAGATCTACCTGACTGTGAAGTCTTTACCACGGAAGGCTCGGAACCCTTTTGTCAATTTTTTTTCATTAATTTTTTTTGTTTGTTTGTTTTGGCCATGTTACATGGCATGTGGGATTTTAGTTCCCTGATCAGGGATCAAACCTGTGCTCCCTGCATTGGAAGCATGGAGGCTCATCCACTTGACTGCCAGGGAGGTCCCTTAGGACCCTTTGAAGATCATAAACTCCTTTAAGAATCTGAGTGATGGGCTTCGCTCCAGAAAATTAGCATTTATACAAGGGGATGTGCTTCATTAGTTAGGAGTTACACAGCTAAGAGAAACCAGACCTTAAGCAAAAAGACATTTTTTTGTGTAGCGGTGAAATGGACTTTTGGAAGGAACTAAGCCTCAAGCGCTGAATGGTGTTGCCAGGCTTCTCCCCTGTCCCTCTTCCACTTTTCTCCTTGTGGTTGCTTGGTGACCATCCTTGTGTATGCCTCCTTGTGCCCACATGCAGTCTTTTCTGTAGGAAAGATTTCTAGGAAAAGACTCTTTAAGACCTGCTACAAACAACTTCCTGCTTATATCATCCTTGCTTAGCCAACAGCAGATAAGCTTTTCTCTCCTAGCAACCTAGTGTAAATTCCTGGGAAAGGCCCTGATTGCCTCTCCTTGGGTCATGTGTCTACTCCTCAGACCAGTCACTGGTTAAAGGGGGAGTACCATGATTGGCCAGGCCTTTGTCATTTGCCCAACCAATAGACGTTCTCAGACTTACAGGCAGTGGAAACCATGTAGAGTCCAAGAAGGGCTACTCTCCCAAGGAAAGTGCATTCGTTTTTTAGAAAACAAAAAAAAACCCCCCAAAAAACGGGAAGTGCCAGGCAGGCAAAAACAAACCATGCGACACTTGCAAAATCGTGCACTGAATTTCAAAGGGTTTGTGGGGCCTGAAACTCAGTAGACCACATCTCTCTCATGTTATTGTGTCTGGTGACCAAGTTCTGCTGCTGACTGGCCATGTGACCTACATTCCTTCCGGTCCAAAATCCCCTTCTTGGGGATCCTTCCCTGACTCCCAAGCATGGTCAAGGAAGGCTCCTGCAGCCCCTGGGCTTCCTTTCTTGCTGCCCCCATCTCTGGATTGTCAGAGTCTGGTGACAGGACCCGCTGTGGGCACTCAGTGTGGTCTTACCCATTGCTGTCCCTTCCCCTAGTCCAGTGCTTGCAAAACAGCAGGCTGTCAGTAAATGTTCCTATAGAATGACTGTCTTCTGTTTTTTTCCCCGCAAACATCCAGGGCCTGCAGTCGCAGGATGAACTTGTGTCCATTCCAGAGGTCACCACGGGAGTCGTGAGGTGCCCTGTGCATCACCAGCTTGACCCAGGCCGCAGGCCATTTACTCTGCCAACACCTGTGTCAATCCTGTACCACCACTGAAGGGGAGACTAGCTCTTGGAAGAGAAAGTGCTACCTTCTTGCAGGCACTGGCCTCTCACTGCAGGAAGTGGGGAATGTCCGAGAATATTTGGTCCAGGGGCTCAGAACTGAGGCCAGTTTTGTGACAGCCCTGGAATTGGCCACGGCATGCCGCCTCCCAGAACAAGGGAGGGCAGGGGTCCCCGGGACCGACCCCGGGCTCCCAGTCCTGAAGAGGCCCCAGAGAAATGGGACTGGAATTGTCCAGAGACACAGCGCCTCTTCGAGGATGCCTTCTTCGGCGATGAGGATTATATCCGGCAGGGTTCCGAGGAGTGCCAGAAGTTTTGGACGTTCTTTGAACGCTTGCAGAGATTCCAGAATCTCAGGACCACCAGGAAGGAGGAGAAAGACGCCAGGCGGCCCAAGCACAGCCACCCAGCACTGGCCGACCTCCCTCATGCTTACGACCCTCGCTACCGCATCAACCTCTCCGTCCTCGGCCCGGATGCTCGGGACTCTCGGGGGCTGGGCAGGTGCCTGCCCCCGGAGAGAGTGTCTGAGTTCCGCCGAGCCCTGTTGCACTACCTGGACTTCTGCCAGAAGCAGGCGTTTGGGCGACTGGCCAAACTGCAGCGGGAGCGGGCGGCACTGCCCATTGCCCAGTACGGGCACCGCATCCTGCAGACACTGAAGGAGCACCAGGTGGTGGTGGTGGCGGGCGACACGGGCTGCGGCAAGTCCACTCAGGTGCCCCAGTACCTGCTGGCCGCCGGCTTCAGTCACGTGGCCTGCACCCAGCCCCGGCGAATCGCCTGCATCTCGCTGGCCAAGCGCGTTGGCTTCGAGAGCCTCAGTCAGTACGGCTCACAGGTAAGTGGGGCAGAACAGGCTTCCAGGTTTTCTCGCATAACCTCGCGGGATAAGTTAATATCAATAAAGTTACAAAAACACTACCTTTTTATCTAGCAATGATTCTCCTAGAAATTTCTTTACAGATTGGCCTGGATATGGTCCAGATGACAGAGGTGCTAACAGTAGCCAGTTTAGTACTGTAAAAAAAATTGGAACTGTAAAAAAAATTGGAAATGCCTAAATGTTTATCAGTCTTTCTTTAGGCAGTCAGAAAAAAAAGAATGAAGATGCTTCTTACTAATGATGTCTAGGGTTCTAATCCTGGCTTGACCACTTAAAAATTGTTATTGAGACTTCCCTGGCAGTCCAGTGGTTAAGAATCCACATTCCAACACAGGGCACTTGGGTTCTATCCCTGGTCGGGGAATTAAGATCCCACATACTATGGGACCACTAAGCCTGAGTGCCCTGACTAGAGAAACACATCTGAAATTGATGTGTGTATGATGTTAGGTAGGGGTTAAGATATGTTTCCTCTCAATAACATTTTGTAGCTGGTTTACTTTGGATGACTGGCCTCAGTTTTTCCATCTGTGAGATGAGGGTAATAATAGTGCTTACATTGTATGGTAGTTGTGAGGATGAAATGAGTTGATATACATAGAGATTTGAAGTAGTTCCTGGTACATAGAAGGGACTCAAGAAAGGTTAATCATTACTATTATAACTAATTAGTATCATACACCAGGCTCCATGCCAAGTACTTTATGTGCATTAGCACATGTATTTCTCACGGCATCTGGAAGGAAAAAATATCTGTCTCCGGGATGGAATTGCCCAAAGTCGGCAGCGCTAAGTGGCAGAAGTGACATCCGAACCCAAGCCTGTTGGTCTCCAGGCTCTAATGCGGGACACTTGCTCAGGTTTTCAGTGTGGGGAGGGTCAGGGGCTACGGGACAGGTCCAGGGTCCTCTCTGACCACCCCCACACCCCCCACCCCCAGGTCGGCTACCAGATCCGTTTCGAGAGCACGCGCTCGGCGGCCACGAAGATCGTGTTCCTGACGGTGGGGCTGCTCCTCCGGCAGATCCAGCGGGAGCCCAGCCTGCCCCAGTACCAGGTGCTGATCGTGGACGAGGTGCACGAGCGGCACCTCCACAACGACTTCCTCCTGGGGGTCCTCCGGCGCCTGCTGCCCCAGCGGCCCGACCTCAAGGTCGTCCTCATGTCGGCCACCATCAACATCTCGCTCTTCTCCAGCTACTTCGGCAACGCTCCCGTGGTGCAGGTGCCGGGGCGGCTCTTCCCCATCACGGTCAGTGCTGCCCACGCTTCCCGCCGCCCCCCCACCCCACCCCCAAGCCCCGGGCTCCCCACCTGGTCCCCTGCCAACCTGGACATGTCCCTTCTCTTCTCTCCTTCTCTGTTTCCCATCTCTGTAATTAATGACCTTCTCTCTCTTTCTGAAGTTTTCCTGTATTTATTTTTTGGCTGCTGCACTGTTGCAGCATTGTATGAGCTTCTCATTGCGGTGGCTTCTCTTGTTGCGGAGCACCGACTACAGCTCGGACTCAGTAGTTGCGGCGCACGGACTCAGTGGCTCCGTGGCACATGGGATCATCCCGGCCCAGGGACTGAACCCGTGTCCCCGGCATTGGCAGGCAGATTCTTATCCACTGTGCCACCAGGGAAGTCCTCTCTCTCTCTCATTTTTTAAAGCTGCTATTTTCTGGGCATTTGCAGTGTCCCAGGGAGAGTGGTAAGTGCTTGTTAGAGGAGAGCCCAAAATTTAAAGACTCAAGTAACACAGAAATTTTTCTTGTCTCACAGGATAGAAGCAACTGGTCAGGTTGATGGGCAGTTCTGTTGCACGTGGTCTTTCAGGGACCCGGGCTCCCTTTCTCGTCGCTTTACCGTCCCCCGGGGCAGGGTTTCTCAGACTCAGCACGGTTGATATTTTGGGCTGGATAATTCTTGGTTGTGCCCTACAGGGTGTTTATCAGCATCCCTCAGAAGTGGCAGGGCCAGGACTTAAATCCTGCTCACAGATAGACGTGGCACCGGGCTGGGAGCTTCTGTTTGCCCTTCAGATCTACTGTGCCCTTCCCTACATTCCTGTCTGCCCCGGAAGGCACTAACGGACCCCCCTCCCCCGGCTTCTCCTTGGCCAGTGGGAAAAGGAGAGGCAGCCCCCTCCCTCGAGGTCTGCAGTGGCCTGAGCCTCACAGCTCATTCCAACATGCCTCTCTGCACAGTCCTCTCCTTTACGGTTTTGATAACTGCTCCTTCCTCTTGTTCTTTGGGGCCAGGGCTTGATAACAGCTCTGAGGCTCCTAGCGGCAGGAAATGTGACGTTCCTTGTGGTTTCTGGATCTCGGTGCCCATCAGTCTGTCTTCTAAGTAGTCATTAAAAACACCGAGGGTGCTTTCAGAGAAGTGATTTTGAGGGTTTTAATCCCGACTCCACCCCTTAAAATTTTGTTATTGTTGGAGTTATACTCCAACTACAGAAGATTTACGTGTATCACAAGTGTACAGTTCAGTTAATTTTCATAGATTAAATATCTCAACAGGGACTTCCCTGGCTGTCCAGTGGCTAAGACTTCAGGCTCCCAATGCTGGGGAGCTGTGTTTGATCCCTGGTTAGGAACTAGATCCCACATGCCGCACCTAAGACCTGGCACAGCCAAATAAATAAAAAAATTTTTTAGTTTTTATCCAAGAAAACATTTTAAAAAATAACTTGAATGGAGCCAGTATCTAGATGAAAAGGCATGAAACATTACCAGCACCCCGGAAACCTCCCAGTTACCTTGATACTTTGTCCTTTTATCACATCCTCTTCAAACTGCCCTATTTGGGACAGTTTGTCCTCTGTCCTTTGCTGCCTGGATGGTCTGCGACCTCTCCGTCAGCCATGGCCTCCCCACCCCGATGTCGGAGCTGGAGTGACCAGGTCTGCTCCTGCCTGGGGCCATCTCCTCGCAGGTCGTGTACCAGCCGCAGGAGGCCGAGCCGACCACGTCCAAGCCGGAGAAGCTGGACCCGAGGCCCTTCCTCAGGGTGCTGGAGGCCATCGACAATAAGTACCCGCCCGAGGAGCGGGGCGACCTCCTGGTGTTCCTCAGTGGCATGGCGGAGATCAGCGCAGTGCTCGAGGCCGCCCAGACCTACGCCAGCCACACCCAGCGCTGGGTGGTGCTGCCGCTGCATAGCACCCTCTCTGTGGCCGACCAGGACAAGGTAGGAGTGTCGGCCGGCGGAGGGGGCCAGGGGCGTCTCGCTGCGTAGCCAGAGGAGGAGCGGCTGGGGCGGCGGATACAGGACTGAGGCAACCCCACGACCCTGGGCTGTGGGCTGCAGAGTGGGGCCGCTCACATCTTTTAGCTGGGGGAGGATGCGTCAGGGCGAGCTTCCTGATGAGGTGGGGGGCACTGCAGCTGAGCTTTGGCAGACGAGAATTTTGAGTAAGAGAAGAGGAAGGAAGGCAGTCTGGGTCGGGGGAACTAGCTTGAGCAAAGGCCTGGACATGGGAATCTGGGAGTCAGGTGTGGGGAAAGTGAAGAGACTGCCTGGTTGGAATGGACGGGTGCTGGGGGACCTGGCTTTGGGTCAGTGTCGGTCTAACAAATTACCCCAAAACCTAGTAGCGTGTTCACTGTTACATTCATTGGCTCACATAGTTTCTGTCAATCAGGAATCTGGGAGGAGCTTAGCTGGATGGTTCTGGCTCCGGGTCTCTCAGGAGGTTGTGGTCAGGTGTCAGCTGGGGCCGCTGTCATCTGAAGGCTTGACTGGGGCTGGAGGATTCTCTTCTGAGATGGAGCACTCACTCACATGGCTAGCTATTGGTTGGGGGGCCTTTCTAGGGGGCTGCTTGAGAGTTCTCACAACGTGGTGGCCAGCTCTTCCCAAGAGACCAGAGTAGAAGCCACAGCATCTTTTATGATGTAGCTGTGGAAATCACAAACCATCACTCCTGCCCTGTTCAAAGGAACAGTACTGGGTGAGGCTGTGAATCCCACGAGGTGAGACTGCCCCGGCCATCCTGGAGGCTGACTGCCATAATCACCTCCAGGAGAGTCCCTTCAGTTCATGTGGTTGTTTAGTGATTAAAGAAACAACCTTTAAGGGACCTCCCTGGTGGTCGGGTCCCATGGTTAAGGCTCCATGCTTCCACTGCAGGGGACACAGGTTCCACCCCTGGTTGGGGAACTAAGAGCCCACAGGCTGTGGCATGCAGCCAAAGAGTTAAAAAACAAAACATAGCCAAAAAGTTAAAAAAAGAAGAAGAATGAGAGAAAAGGAAGAAACAACGTTTGAGCACCTCCTAGTGCTTCTCTTGCACCAGGGGCTCCTTTGGGACCCAGTGGGAGCTTCCCCTCAAGCTGCTGGTCTGCTGGGGGCCGGATGGGCATGTAATCAACAATTCTACAAGTAGTAGAGGAAAGCCTCAGATACTCTGAGAGCAGAGTCTTGGTGGATTCAGGAAAGGCTTCCTGGGGGAAGGGACTTTGCAAATGGAGACCTGAGAAAGCCCCGTTCTGGGACGGGGGCAGGGAAACGCATGTCCCAGCTACAGTGTGTGGAGCACTAGTT
This sequence comes from Odocoileus virginianus, assembly GCF_023699985.2. Taxonomy (NCBI): domain Eukaryota; kingdom Metazoa; phylum Chordata; class Mammalia; order Artiodactyla; family Cervidae; genus Odocoileus; species Odocoileus virginianus. The sequence goes on along the minus strand of NC_069693.1, from coordinate 7,499,364 downwards.
TTGTGCTGGGCAGCGTCTGAGCCACCCTTTCTGCCAGGTCCTGCGGTCCCCGTTCGACAACTGCAGAAACTGAGGCGCAGGCACTTAGGCAGAGTCACCTGACTGGCAGAGCCCGTGCTCTGAACCAGCTGTTGGCAGACTTTCTGTGAAGAGGGCGAAATCTTTAGGTGTTATGGGCATATGGTCTTTGTCGCAACTACCTTGCTGTTACAGCTAGAAAGCAGCTGTAGACTCACCAGGTGAGGCTGCGTTCCATTAAATTTGATTCACAAAAACAGATCACAGGGTGGATTTGGCTCATAGGCTGTAGTTGCTGACTGCCACTCTTAACCACTGTGCCTGACTGTCTCTTGGGTCCATGAGAAGGGCTTGTGCAAAGGGCCTGGGGTGAGAGAAAGACAGGGCAGCTGGGAAACTACGCACAGAGTGGCTGGGTCCAGATTGTGAGGGGGGAGTCCGGAGGGATGGGACTGGGGAGGTGGACAGGGTAGACCACCAGGGGCCTGGAAGACCCACTGTAGGCCTGGACTTTGTCCTGAGGGCACTGGGGGATCTTGGGAGGGTTCTGAGCAAGGTGGTGGGCAGTTCTGTTTGTGCTTTAGCAGATCCCTCTGTTGCATGTGAAGGCTGGATGGGAGGGGTGAGACCAGAGACCAGGGAGGAAGCAAGCTGGAGTGGGATCTGGGTGGGAAAGGATAGGCATGGACCAGGGCAGGGGCTGTGGGTTTGGGGAGGAAGGAATGGATTCATGAGATATTCAGGGGGATCGGCTGTGGCTGGATGGGTGAGGAGAGATGAATACCCAAGACGGCCCAGGTTTCTGGCCCCAGTGATGCAGTAGATGAGGAGATGGGGGCCCAAGGAGGAAAGGGTTTGGTAGAAGATGCTTAGGCTGTTTGAGACGTGTGACTGTGGGGTCCCATGGGAGATCCAGGAGACATCCAGGAGGCCACTGGACACAGGGGTCAGTAAGTGCCATGTTAGTCGTGCAAAGAGCCTGGGTGGGGTAGGACAAAGACAAGGCGCCTAGGCCGCCTCTTCACTGTCCCCCAGGTATTCGACGTGGCCCCACCTGGAGTCCGGAAGTGCATCCTCTCCACCAACATTGCTGAGACCTCAGTCACCATTGACGGCATCCGCTTCGTGGTAGATTCTGGTAAGGGCGCCCCCTGGCGTCCCCCAGGGCCTGGCGAGATGTGGGGTTGGAGATGTGCGCGTGGAGGGAGGGAGCCCCACACAGAGGTAGGGAGGTGGTAGTGTTTCGGGCTGTGGAGCAGTGGCAGCATCTTAGTCTCGCTCAGGCCTTCCAGGCTTGCCCCTGCCTCAGGGCATTTGCACTTACCGTTGTCTCTGCTGAGAGCTGTCTTTCCCCGAGATATCCACATGGCTCACTCCCTCACCTCATTGTAGGACCTGTGCAAATGTCTCCCCAGTAGAGAAGCCCCCCTTGTCCATGTTATCTAAGTGATCTTTCACTGTCACCTCCCTCATGAGGCTTTATTTTTCTTCATAGTGTGGGGCATTATATTTTACATCCCAGCTAGACTCTTTTCTGAAAAGTCAGCATCGCTTAGTGGTGAGGAGACACTGGAACCAGCCTGGCCGGGTACCCTGCTGGCCGTGTGACCAAGGTCTGACACTCTCAGTAGGTCATTTTGCTCATTTGTAAAATGACAGTAATAATAGCGCCTCCTTCAGGTTGTGAGGATTAGAAGAGTTAATACACTCGGGGGCTGCGGCCAGTACCTGGCACAGCGTGAATGAATGCTCAATACATGTTAGCAGTTACCTTACTGTATTGAATCTGGTACCATTGATGAGAAAAGATAAGGAAATGGCAAACCACTCCAGTATCCTTGCCTGGAAAATCCCATGGACAGAGGAGTGGTGGGCTGCAGTCCATGGGGTTGCAGAGAATTGGGCACGAGTGAGCGACTAACACACACATAATTTTATGTACTGTTAGAAAATGCTGTCTGTTAATCAGTGAGATGTCACTGATTTTAAGGTGAATTCCATTTTTAGAGACAAAAAAGCGTGGTCTTGAATTGATGAAATCTGGTGCTCTGTTCCGCCCCGTGAATGAAGGGACTTTGTTTTGCTCACAGCTGTGTCCCTAGTCCATAGCACGGTGCCTGCACCTGCCTGTGTGCTTAGCTGCTCAGTCGTGTCTGACTGTTTGCAGCCCCATGGACTGTAGCCCGCCAGGCTCCTCTGTCCATGGGATTCTCCAGGCAAGAATACTGGAGTGGGTTGCCATGCCCTCCCCCAGGAGATCTTCCCAACCCAGGTCTCCTGCATTGCAGGCAGGTTCTTTACCATCTCAGCCATCAGGGAAGCCTGGCACCTAGTAGGTGTTAATAAAATTTGTTGGATGACTAAATCCCTGAATAAAGAAAGGCTTGAAGAAGTAAATGAAAAGATGCATGAATGAAGAAACTGAAGAATACATTAACAGAATGGTAGAGTGGGGCCCAAACTAAGCTCTGGGATAGTGTTACTGGAACAGAGTCCGAAGTGAGGTGTCAGTGAATGAATGGCTGGGTCAAGGGCCAGGCACGCGGAGGGCCCACATGGGTCCTGCACACATCTTTCCTTCCCTTCCTGCTCCCCTCCTGCCCACCCAGGGAAGGTGAAGGAGATGAGCTACGACCCACAGGCCAAACTGCAGCGGCTGCAGGAATTCTGGATCAGTCAGGCCAGTGCCGAGCAGCGTAAGGGCCGGGCGGGCCGCACAGGCCCCGGCGTCTGCTTCCGCCTCTATGCTGAATCAGACTACGATGCCTTCGCCCCCTATCCTGTCCCGGAGATTCGGAGGGTTGCCCTGGATGCATTGGTGCTTCAGGTAAGGCAGGGTCAGAGAGGAGACTGAATCCTGAGTGCTGGTGCCAGAGAGGAATCCAGGAGATATTTAGACAGGGTTTCAGGATCAGGAAGGGGAGGGTGGGCCAGGCCACAGAGGGGAACTCATTCCTTCCAAATGTCAGATCCCATGTTGGGGTGGGAACTGTTCCCCACAGTCCACAGGGTCATGGGAAGAACCTTGTGACTCAAGTAGAATGTTTTCAGCTGTAACAGAAAACCCATCAGGAAGTGGCTTTTTACTTTTTTTAGGAAGTGGCTTTTAAAACTGGGGTTTCTCAATATGCTTTATGTCATGGCTTGTATCTCAGTAGTTAGTTTTGCTTTGATTAGGCTTCTGTGACAAATAGACCCACGTGCATAACAGCCAACACAGCAGAATGTTAGTCCCTGGATTGGTAGGCAGTTTCCTTTATTCAAAGGTGTTGTTTAGTCACTAAGTCATGTCTGACTCTCTTGCTACCCTATGGACTGTAGCCCGCTAAGCTCCTCTGTCCATGGGATTTCTGAGGCAAGAATATTGGAGAGGGTTCCCATTTCCTTTTCCAGGGGATCTTCCCGACCCAGGGATTGAACCCGTATCTCCTACATTGGCAGGTGGATTCTTTACAGCTGAGCCACTGGGAAACCCTTATTCAGAAACCCGGACCTTTTCTCTTTTGTGGCTGCATCATCTCCCCAGGGCTTTCATCATTTGTGTCAGCCTGTGAGGGGGAGAGAGCATGGGACTTGGGTTTGGGAGGGTGAGGGTGGGTCCACAGTGATGTACCTCCCTTCCACTCACCTGGTGAGAGCTCACGGCCATGTCTCACTGCAGGGGAGGCTGGGAAGTGTAGTCCTGCGCTCCGGAAGAAGCAGGGAAGGAAAGTGGGCGGCATGTGCCGCAGGCTCACATGTGCCCAGGCAGGGGAGTGACATGAACCAGCCCCCTTCCTAAGGGTGATGCACACTGATAGTCTGTATTTGCTTGATTTCCTTTGGAAAAAGTGCCAGTTCTGACCCACTTCTTGGAGTTTCCTGACTCATATAACCTGCTGTTTGAAAAATATTGGCTTGAACAAAATTTCACATAATGAGAAGCCTTGAGATAAGGAGGTTATAGCCTTGGTTGTTTAAATAGATCGGTGATGTCATACAGTATCAGGCTTTTTAAAATTTATGTATTTATTTATAATTTCTATTTTTGAGCTGGGTCTCGTGGCACGTGGGATCTTAGCTCCCCGACCAGGGATTGGATTTGTACCCCTGCAGTGGAGGCTTCCCTGGTGGCTCAGCTGGTAAAGAATCCACCTTCAATGCTGGAGACCCTGGTTCAATTCCTGGGCCAGGAAGATCCCCTGGAGAAGGGATAGGCTACCCACTCCAGTATTTGGGGGCTTCCCTGGTGGCTGAGACAGTAAAGAATCCTCCTGCAGTGCGGGACACCTGGTTTGATCCCTGGGTTGGGAAGATCCCCTGGAGGAGGGCATGGCAACCCACTCCAGTATTCTTGCCTGGAGAATCCTCATGGACAGAGGAGCCTGGCAGGCTAGCTACAGTCCATGGGGTCGCAAAAAGTTGGACACGACTGAGTGATTAAGCACAGCACAGCCGCTGCAGTGGAAGCTCGGAGTTTTCACCACTGGACCGCCAGGGTTTTTTCTAGAGCTCCAACCTCAGCTTAGCAGCAGCTCTCCTAATATCAGTGGTGATGATGATGATGATGATGATAGAAAATAATTTTACCTAGTATTTCTCATGTGCTGGGCTCTGTTCTAAGTTATATATATATAACTGTTTTGATCCTCACACAACCTTTGTGTAGTAAGTTAACTTATTCTAATTTATGGATGAGAAAAAGGATGCACAGAGAGGTAAAGTACCTTGATCCACGTGGCTTTGCTGGCAAGGGGTAGAGCCGGATTCATCTGGGGCCCTCAGGCTCCAGAGCCTGCCTCACGACTGCCCCTCCACTCTGGTAGCCACGGGGAGCACCTCCTCCGTCTTTGCTTGTTTGGCAGCAGAAGCAATGAACTGCCCCTCTTTGTGGGCAGTTTACTTACTGCCCACAAAGTTTACTTTTTTGAAGTTTACTTTTTTAAAAGTAATTTTATTTTTATTTTTGGCTGCACTGGGTCTTTGTTGCCGTACGGGCGTTTTGCTCGTTGTGGCTCCGGGGCTTCTCCTTGCGGTGGCTTCTCGTTGCAGAGCAAGGGCTGCAGGGCTGTCCGGCTTCGGTGGTTGCGGCTCCCGGGCTCTAGAGCGCAGGCTCAGTCGCTCTGGCTTAGTTGCTCTGGGACAGGTGGGATCTTCCCAGGCCAGGGATCAAGCCAGTGTCTCCTGCATTGGCAGGCAGATTCTTTACCACTGAGCCACCGGGGAAGCCCCTGTGGGTCTTGTTTTTTTAAGGCCATGGGAACTTTGCCAGCCACCTTGGCCGGCCTTCCATCCTGCCTTCCACTCTGTGACCTGTAATTGTCCAGGAGGAAGGGAGGGAGGGCATTGCCTGACTGGATCAGAGCAGTGATTCGCAGTCCCAGTTACATGTTGGAATCACTGCAGTGCCTAAAAGTCAAAAATCATCCGTGCTTTATCCCCCTACCCAGAACTCCTAATTTGAAGGTCTTTTAACAAGTGCTAGTGGTCTGCCAGACAGCACCAGGGCTCGGTAACCAGGGAGCTCAGTGGGATGGCTGGTTGAGGGCTGGATGGCCTAGAACTTCCGGTGGCCTCCAGATCAGGGCCAGGGAAGAAGTCACTTCTCCCAGAGACTTTGGCTGAGTCCCTGGCTCTCTGAGCTCTGTCCTCACTCTCTCAGGGTCACATGAGCCGCCACGCCAGCCTTACCTTCATCCCCTCACCAGAGGGATGCTGTTTTCCCTGAGCCGTGCTGGGTCCGGTGATGGGTACACACTTCACCTCTTCCTGCCCACGAGCCCCTCTGTGCCACTGAGATAATCAGGATGCTCTTGTTGACAGTGACAGAAACATGACTCAAGCTGCTGTTTTCAGCAAAGGGGATTTTATGGATTTGTGAGTCCATGTTGGCTTAAGAAAAAAATAAAGGATTTCTCCATCTGCTGTGGATTGGCTGCTTTCCAGGCAGTGGGAAAAATAACTTCAGCTGCTTTGGGCTTCAGAACCAGAGTGGGTGCTGGAGCGCCTCTCTCTCAGCTCCAGGTTGCAAAGTCCCAGGGAAGGATTCTGATTGGCCCAGCTCAGGTCACATGCTCATCCCTTTGTCAGTTGCTGTGACACCTCAGATGGTCCAGCTTAGATCATGTGCTTGCTCTGTGGCCAGAGTCTAGGAGAAGAGCTGCTAGGTGGACGGACAGACAGATAATGGTCCGCCTTCCCCACTTCTGTACAGTGAGTCTTGACATTGGATGCATTTTAAAAATTTATTTTAATTTTAATTGGGGGATAATTGCTTCACAACATTGTGTTGGTTTTTGCCATATGCCAACATGAATCAGCCATAGGTATACGTATGTCCCTCCCTCTGGGCGTTTTAAAGTGTCACAGGTCCCCCAGTGTTCCCCAGTGGCTCCTGTGTTCCCCATTCCTGAAGGGATTTGACTGTCATTCCAGATGAAGAGCATGAGCGTGGGGGACCCCCGAACCTTCCCGTTCATCGAGCCCCCACCACCAACCAGCTTGGAGACGGCCATCCTCTACCTCCGGGACCAGGGGGCTCTGGACAGCTCAGAGGCCCTCACCCCCATCGGGTCCCTGCTGGCACAACTGCCAGTGGACGTCGTGATTGGTGAGGACCACCACCCCCCTGGGGGTGATCACGGAGGGTCCTGAAAATGGGTGTGGGACGCTGCTCACTCTCTGAGTGACCTGGAGGCAAGGTTGTTCTGTCTCTGGGCCCTGTCCATTCATTCACAAGTCCTCTGTGCCACACACTCTTCTAGCACCAGGGTTATAGCAGTAAACAAAACAAATGTTTCTTTCCTGTGCCCAGCCCAGCCCCAGCTTCACCCTGGTACCCGCCTTCCTGTGGTTATAAGGATGTCAAAACTGCCAGCCTCTTCCTCTTACTCATCCCTGAGTCATGCCAGCCCCTCCCAAGGAGCTTGCTAACCGAGGCATATTCATCTTCATCTTGTCCAATTCTCCTGACTCAGGACATTCTGTATTTACCAACCAACTATCCACGGCCCAGAGAATAGTCCCAGCTGAGCTCTGCCACCTGGGGCATCATTTCCCAAGCCTAGTGCTCAAGGGAGCTTGCTGCCCGCATCAACGTTAAAGTCCCCATCACTGTGACACGCTGGAGCTGCAGTATGGGCAGCAGGCTGGGTACCGCCCACCCTGAGGGCCACCCACGGCTATGGAAGTGATTTCTGTTTGTGTTACAAGAGGACAGGGATAGTGCAGAGAGAATCAGATCTGAGAAGAAAGAGAATGTTCTGTGAGCCTTTGCTGTATGTCAGTGTGGAAGACTCTGTGGCCCTTATTTCATTTTCATCTGGTGAGGGTAGGGCCTCAAGGCGTCCCTGTTGTACAGATGAGGAAAACGAGGCTCAGAGAAAGCGCATCCAGGGAGGCACTCGCCAGGGAGGCACACCCCAGCCAGGCTGGCACCGTTGGTCCCTGGGCCCTGCAGGGCGGGCGGCACAGATGACGTGGTGCTGAGCAGTTCTGGGCCCAGGCGGCTCATCGTCAGTCTTCCTCCGTGCCAGTAAGTGCCCATGCTTCACAGGTGAAACAGGTCATGCTCATAGCACATAGATGCTGCTGTTAGCCCATTTCACAGATGGAAAAACAGAGGCACCGAGAGGTGGAGGGACTTGCCTGAGGTGACAGAATTAAGGGTTCTGGGACAGCCTTGTTTTTCTGCCCATCTTTATCTTATGAGGCTAGCTGTGTAACAGGAACTTTCTGGAAAGGTAGGCAGGGGAACAGTGAGGATGAGTCAGGTCACTTCCACTGGCAGGTGGAAGCAGTCTTTCATCACGCTGGGAGCTGATTCTGGATGTGATTCTGTCCCCCTGGCTCCCGAGGCCCTCTGGGGGTAAGGTGGAGGGTGGGTCAGGGGTTCCTGAGGAGTGGGGAATGCCATCGGGCACCCAGGAGGCTCAGCGTGGGTCCTCCCCCAGGAAAGATGCTGATCCTGGGCTCCATGTTCCACCTGACCGAGCCCGTGCTCACCATTGCTGCTGCCCTCAGCGTCCAGACGCCCTTCACTCGCACCACCCAGAGCAACCCCGAGTGCGCGGTGGCGCGGCGGCCCCTGGAGAGTGACCAGGGCGACCCCTTCACGCTCTTCAACGTCTTCAACACCTGGGTGCAGGTGAGCTTGGCAGCACCCTCCCCAACCCCAGCTGCCTGGCTGTCATTCTGCATGGAATCAGGGCTTTGTGCTCCACCCGCATCCCAAGGAGGACCCCTGAGGCCCCCACAGGCCAGGCCTGGCTGGGGAGAACCCCGAATCCACTTTTCATGGGACGAGCACGTGCTGAGGGGAGCCTGGGGTCTCTAAACACTGACTAAAGCCAGCGGTGTCGGCTTTTTAGATGGCTTAGGGAGTATCTGTGTGTTGAACACATGTTCCCTGGCCTTAGGGGATGTCTGTGTGTTGAACACATGTTCCCTGACCAGGCCTGGTCCTGTCCTGAGCTGTGCTAGGGACCCGGTAGTGACTAAACTCACCTGGCCCTGCCCTCCTGCAACTCCCAGTCCAGTGCAGGGAGGCAGACCGTCCCTGGACAGTGACCACCCAGAATGGGCTGCAGTGGGGAGTCCCCGGGGCTCAGAGAGCCCCAGAGGGCTGCCTGACCCTTAGTAGTCTGGGAGAACTTCCTGTAGGAGGAGGCATTGAGGCTGAGACCTGGAAGAAGGAGAGCAGTATCGTTGAGGGAGGGCTGACAGGTCTCCAGTCAGCCTCACATCTTCCCAGTGGCTGGTGTTGGGGTCTTGTCTAGGTGGTGGGTCAGCACCCCCACCCCTTCCCTCGGCTGGTCAGGCCCTGACCTCCTGGGGTCTGGACCTCCACTCAGGTGAAATCTGAACGGGGCAGAAACTCACGCAAGTGGTGCCGCCACCGTGGCATTGAGGAGCACCGGCTGTACGAGATGGCCAACCTGCGGCGCCAGTTCAAGGTGAGGCCTGGGAGAAGGGGTGGGGGCCGGCCCCCCTGGGGAAGGCAGCCAGGAACAAACTTGGGGCATGGGGGTGGGAGGAGGTAGAGGGAGAGTATGCGTGAACACCCTCCACGGCGTGGCATCTCCTCTTCTCTGACAGCATAGTCAGAGCCCCTCCCCACACCCACCTCCCCCACCGTCACATGGCTAGGTGTTGGGTGGGGCCAGGGCAAAGGGGTGAAAATCCAGGAGGGCTTCCTGGAGGGGTGGACAAGGTCTGCTGTCATGAGTCACATCCTCACGAAGAGCCTTGTTCTCGAGCTGGGGTGCTGACGTGGCCATGCAGGCCGAGTGCTGGGAGGTGTGGAGCATGGGCTAGGGTGGGTGGGCTTCAGTAGTGTTGGTTGGAGGCACCATCTGGAGCAGGACATCTCAGCACTGAATCTGAGCTCTGCTGCTTGCTAGCAGTTCAACCGCCGGCAAGTTACTGGGCCTCTCAGGGCCTCAGCTTCTCCCTTAGAAAATGGGGAAGCAAAAACTAGCCCTGCCTCCAGCATTCCTGTGAGGACTAAATGAGTTAATACATTGTGGTTTTACTTTATTCCTTTATTTGGGCCGTGCTAGGTCTTCATTGCTGAGCGCAGGCTTTCTCTAGTTGCTGCGAGCGGGCTACTCTAGTTGTGGTGCTTGGGCTTCTCACTGCCATGGCTTCACTTGTGGAGCACGGGCTCTAGGGTGGGTGGGCTTCAGGAGTCGGGGCACCGGACTTAGTTACTCTGCAGCATGTGGGATCTTCCCAGACCAGGGGGCGAACTGATGTCCCCTGCATCGCACGGTGGTGGATTTGTAACCACTGGACCACCAGGTAATCCCTGCAATTTTTATTGTTATTATTAAGATGTGGTTTTGCAGGTGGTTTGTGTCATTAATATTCCACGGGCATCTTTCCCTTCGAACACAAAAAGGCTCTGGTGCTGGGGAATTCTAGCCCCCTGTTGTGTGACATGCCACGGAATGAAAATAAAACAAAAACAGCCTCTGATGTAGCCATTCCCCTTGGCTGCAGACCTCGGAGTGTGCAGTCACCACCAAGGCCTCCCATGCGTTAACGTGTCCCCACATTCAGACATCCCCTTCGTACTTGACATCATCTCTCAACGTCTCTGACTTTCTTGGGCCCCAGATGCTGAGAAACGGGAGAAAAGTGGGGGTGCTTTTCCTTCTCTCACTCTCTCTGTCCCATGAGATATCCTGCCTCTTCTCATTGGTTGGGGCTCAATGAGAAACAGAGGGTCAATCCAGCAGGGTCCCTGGAATGCTTTTTCTGGAGGCGTGGGCAGGAGGTCTCTCAGGGGCGTTGGAATCATGGGGAGGGTCCATGATTTCTAGATTCCGCACCCCACTGCCCCCCCACCCCACCCCGGAGATTCTGCTTCAGTCGTTCTGGGTGGGGCGCAGGTCTTGATATTTCTTTTTTAAAATAATTTTATTTATTTCTGACTGTGCTGGATCTTCGTTGCGGCGAGCGGGGGCTACTCTCTAGTTGCGGTGCGCAGACTTCTCTTGCTGCAGGGCACGGGCTCCAGGGTGTGTGGGCTCAGTAACTGAGGCTCCCCGGCTCTAGAGCGTAGGCTAAGCAGTTGTGGTGCAGAGGCTTAGTTGCTCGGAGGCGAGTGGGACCTTCCCGGACCAGGGATCGAACCTGAGTCTCCTGTGTTGGCAGGCGGGTTCTTTACCACTGGGTCACCAGGGAAGCCCTGGTATTTGTGACAACTTCCCAGATGATCCTAGATGCTGCTGCTGTTATTGGCCAAAGCACCACACTTTGAGAAGTGTTTTATTGTAGGAACCTCAAGGGGCTGATGCAGGCCTGGAGGGGCAGGTGGGCAGGTAACCAGAGCCCGGGGATAGCTGGGTGGAGAGGGCGTGTGACCTGAGCCCCCAGCAAGGACCCGGCATGGTAATGATCACCCGGCCTCTTCTCTTCTCTCCTGTCCCCCAGCCCGGGTGTTCCGTTGGCCAGCGATGGAGACAGTTCTCTTTCCTAAAACAGTCACGTGCCCAGCACCATGCAAAGAGTTGTTGTTTTTACTTCCCTGACCAGGGATCGAACTTGGGCCCTGGCAGTGAAAGCGCCAAATCCTAACCACTGGACCACCAGAGAATTCCCAGAAAGTGGTTCTCGTATAGTCCCTTTCAGCGCCAGCTGGGAGTTCCCAGGAGGGTCCCTGTTTGTCGTTTGAGGACAAGGGTGGCTCAAAGGGTGAGGTCATGGGCCAGCCAGCTGCAGGCCCCCATCTGGAACGCGCGTTTGGGCCCAGAGTGCGCCTGACAGTGTCCCTGACTCGGGCTCCATCCACCCCCAGGAGCTTTTGGAGGACCATGGGCTGGTGGCCGGTGCCCGGGCCCCGCAGCCGGGGGACAGCTATAGTCGGCTGCAGCAGCGGCGGGAGCGCCAGGCGCTCTACCAGCTGAAGCGCCGGCACGAGGAGGGCGCGGGGCGCAAGCGCAAAGTGCTGCGAGTCCAGGACGACCAGGACGGCTGGTCCAGCGACGAGGACCGGGGTGGCTCAGCCTCCCGGGGGGCTGGCGACAGCGTGGACATCCAGGTGGGGCGCCATGGGGTGGTCTGGGGCCTGGGGCGGTGGGGATGGCGTTTATCAGAGTGGGGACTCCTCATCTCAGGAGGTTGGTTTCCGTGGACAGGTGTCTACTGAACCCCTGGGATCCCCAGACCCCAGTTCCAACCCCTCGGGAGACGGGGAGGGCCTCAGGAACCCACCTTCCCCTGTGTTGTCCCCAGGACGTGAAGTTTAAGCTCCGACACAATGTGGAACAGCTGCAGGCGGCCGCCAGCTCAGCCCAGGCCCTGACTCGGGGCCAGATGGCCCTGCTCAAGCTGGTGCTCAGCCGGGGCCTCTACCCGCAGCTCGCCGTCCCCGACCCGCTCAACAGCGGCCGCAAGGACTCGGACCAGGTGAGTCTCCTTCCTATCCGTGTCTTGTCACCTGTCACCCCTTCCCAGTGCCTGCTCTGTGCTGGGGTTACAGCAGTGACAGAGGCAGCTCTGGCCCTGTCCTTGTGGGGTGCAGTCTAATGATGGGGGCGGGGGAGAGACTCGTGCCCAGACAGTGACCCAGAGTGGGATGGGGACCCAGGGGCTGAGGGGACAGGGGCACCTGATCAGCGTGGGAGGGAACCAGGGAGGGCTTCCTGGAGGAGGGGGTTTTGCGTTGCGATGAGGAGGGAACTGGCAGCGGGGAGAGCAGGTCTGAGCCTCTGTCCCCTGGCATCCACCTCCCACTCCTTCAGATCTTCCACACCCAGACCAAGCAGGGCGTCGTGCTGCACCCCACCTGCGTCTTTACCAATAGCCCCGAGGTGCTGCACACGCAGGAGCAGGCGGCCAGGGGCGGCGGCGGGAGCCAAGGTACCGGGAGCCCAGGCGGGGGTGGGGAGAAGCCTTCCGTTGGGGGTGTGCGGGGGCACAGTGATCTCAGGGTGCCGCTTGCCATCGGGGGTTACCCCCTCACACCTCCCATCCTCTGCCTTCCCTGGGGCTGCTGACCTGAGACCTGCAGGTCCCAAGAGCCACGCCTGGCTGGGTGGCCTTGGGGGGGTCTCCTTTTTGAAAACATTTAGAAAGTTCCAGGAATCTTTTAAGTAGAGAGACTGTGATGAACCCTCTGTGACCTTACCCAGGTGCAGCCATCAGCATTTTCCATCCTTGTTTATTCTGTCCCCTTGAGTTTTTTCCCCCCGTCTTTGCTGGAGCATGTTAAAGCAGGTTCCAGACATCTTACCAGTTAGTAATAATAATAAAAATCCTATTCATAAGGACTGTTATTTTGTATCACCACAGTGCTGTCATCCATCAGCCCTAACAAAATTAGCAACAATTCTTAGTATCACTGCATAGCCAAAATCACATTGAGCTTGGCAGAGTGTTTAAGAATATGCCACAGACATTTTATCCTTATACATGTTCTTTGTGTGGACGTTTGAATGGAGCTTCCATGGTGGCTCAGACAGTAAAGAATCTGCCTGCGGTGCAGGAGACCTGGGTTTGATCCCTGGGTCGGGAAGATCCCCAGGAGAAGGGAATGGCTACCCACTCCAGTATTCTTACCTGGGAAATCCCACCAACAGAGGAGCCTGGCGGGCTACAGTCCGTGGGGTCGCAAAGAGTCGGACATGACTGTAGTGACTAACACTTCACTGGAATAGCGGGGGCGGGACAGACCTCCCCTGGGGGGAATGATGGGTGTGTGTTGGTGGGTGGAGTGGGGAGGGGATGCTGAGCTGTCCCCTTGACCCTCTCAGATGACAGGGACAAGATGAGTAACAAACACCAGCTTGTCGCCTTCGTCTCCCTCCTGGAGACCAACAAACCATACCTGGTGAACTGTGTCCGCATCCCCGCTCTGCAGGTGGGTCCCGCCCCAGCCTCCCCACCTCCCTCCATGGCACCGACTGCCGGGTGCCATGGCTGTGTTCCTTGGGGCAGGGGCCCCGGGGGTGGGGGGGGCCTGGAGGAGCCATCTGCCCCCAGGCTGGCTGCTGTCTCCTCCTCCTGGTATCCAGTCATTACTGGCCGAGCGCCTGCCAGGTGCCAGCACTGGGGAAGACATGCAAGGCAGAACCTGGTCCCTGCCCCGCTGGAGCTCACATCTCACTGGGAAGGGTGGGCAGCTGCAATAAACACCGTGCTGCCGTGAATGATAGAGCAGAGCGCAAAGAACAGGGTGAAGGGGCTGGGGAGGGGAGGGCAGGGAAGGGGGCAGGCTCTAGTATGGGATTAGGCCATCTGGGTGGGCCTCACTGAGAAGGTGCAGTCAGGCAAAGGCCTGAACGTGGGAGGGGCTGTAGGGATCTCTGGGGGAAGAGCGACCTAGGCAGGGGGAAGAGCAAGTGCAAAGGCCCTGGGGCACCACATGCGCTGTGTGAACAGGGAATGGCTGGAGCAGAGTCGGGGTTTGGGGGAGAGGCTGAGGTGAGGTCAGGGAGGAGGGTGAGACCAGATCTCCCTCCTCCCCACCACCAGAGGGTTCTGAGCAGAGCTGGATCAGGGACTGACATGGGGCAGAGTCCGCGAGCCCAGCAGGGAGACGACTGCAGTCGTAGGACAGGAGTGGATGGTGGTGGGGACCGAGGATGGGGGTGGGTGAATGGGGGGCGGGCAGGAGCCCAGTTGGGCGGGGGCCACTCTAAGATGGCGTCACGCCCGTCCACTGCTTTCTGTCTCCTGCCCCCTCTCTTCCAGTCCCTCCTGCTGTTCAGCCGGTCCCTGGACACCAATGGCGACTGCTCCCGCCTAGTGGCCGACGGCTGGCTGGAGCTCCAGCTCGCAGACACCGAGAGTGCTGTCCGGCTCCTGGCGGCTTCCCTGCGGCTCCGGGCCCACTGGGAAAGCTCCCTGGATCGGCAGCTGGCCCGCCAGGCCCGGCGGCGGCTGGAGAACGAAGAGGAGGAGGAGGAAGACCCTGTCGGCCACGAGGAGGTGGCAGCTCTGAGCCGGGAGCTGTTGCAGTTCATGACTTCCAAGGTACCCGCCCCCGGGCACCTGCCCCCTTGGCTGGAGGGGCTGTCAGCCACAGGGATGAAGGCTCCGGAGGGCCCTGGCTTCTGGCTCATCGAGATGCCCACATTTGGGGCTTTTCAAACCAGAGAGGTTGATGACAGGCTCAAGGTCACACAGCTGGTAAGGGTGAACCCAAGATTTGACCCCAGGAGCCACCCCATTAAGCCCTGCAGCCCTTATTCAACAGATGCGCAAGAATACCTGCTGCATCTGGGGTGCAGGTTACCCCTTAGTAGCAGTTAAGGGTGTGCATGATATGAGAGAGAAGCTGTGAGGTGCATGGAAGACAGATGGGAAGAATTAGAGCATGCTTAAAACCGAACCCCCACTTCTTTATGTGCGTGCGGGTTGCGAATTACTTTTGATTCTACTACACATGGGTGTGGTGGGACCCAGAGGACTGGAGAAAGGGGAACTGGCTGACATGACAGAGGAGAAGGGGCAGGGTGGCCACACTTGAAGGTCAGACTTGAGGTCTGAATGTGTTCCCACAAGGGATGAGGACAGAAGCGGACTGGGGAAAGCAGGTAAGGGAGTGTTCTAGACAAGCCTTTGGTCATGAATATCTGAAACCGGGGTGTGAGGGGCTTAAGCAATTGACCCCCATAACTGAGAAGTCCAGTGGTGCACTTCAAGCACAGCTGGATCCAGGTGCTCCTATTATGTCTACCTGTCTCCTGTCTGCTGATAGAGTCTGTCTGCTCTATCTCCTGTCTCTCTTTGCTCAGGTTTCCTACAGCGTCCGGCGGCTCACAGGGCTGGAAGTCCAGAACCTCTATGTGGGACCCCAGACCATCACGGCTGCCCCCAGTCTCCCTGGCCTCTTTGGCAGCTCTACCCCGTCCCCCCACCCCACCAAAGGGGGCTACGCAGTCACTGACTTCCTTACCTACAACTGCCTCACGGTGAGCATGGACGTGCACCTTGGCCCCTTGTCCTCCTGCCCCTGAGAGTGGGATTTTAGAGATTCCCCCCGGCACCCTCAACCACATTCCAGCTTAGTCCAGGGATGCAGTTTCAGAAAGGGCCTGCCAGCCTGGAGGACTTCTGGGAAGGTCCCAGGCTGGTGGTGGGGAGCGGGGCAGGGAGCCAAGCCCTGACACAGCCCGACTGTCACAGAGCGATGCGGACCTGTACAGCGACTGTCTCCGCACTTTCTGGACCTGCCCGCACTGCGGCTTGCACATGCCCCTGACGCCCCTGGAGCGCATCGCCCATGAGAACACCTGCCCCGAGGCCCCGCAGGACGGCCCCCCAGGTGAGGCTGGCGCAGGGCCCGGATGCCTGTGTCCACCCAGCTGTCCGTGCAGTCTGCATCTGGGCGTTCGCGCCCCACTCTGGGGATCCACAACCTCAACCCTCTGCCTGGCTGGTGCCACACACGGGCTTTGTCACTGAGACCCAGAGCCCGGGACGAGGAGGGCCTGGAGCCAGCTCATTCTCGTGTCTCTGTCTGTCTGTCTCTGTCTCTGTCGCCTCCTCTCTCATCTGCCTCTGCGTTTCTGTTTCTCTTTTTCTCTGTTGTCTCCAAGCTGTCCCTGCCTTGGCCACATCCACCCTGTAGTCACCTGGAGAATGCCGCAGCGCGTAGACCTGGGCAGAGCCTGCTGTGGCGCATCCCACGTCACACGCTGGCGCTCACGGGGAGATGGCTGCGGGGCCATGTGGTCCCCCCCAGGGCTCTCTCTGTTTCTCTTTCAGTCTCTGTGTCTCCACTTGTGTCTTTGTCTCTCTCACCCGTGGGGACACATTGTAAAGACTTGCCTCTCTGTGTATTAATCAGGGAAGGCTTCCTGAAGGAGGCAGAGCTAGAATTCCCCAGAGGCCAGGAGAGAGCCTGAGCCGCAGAGTTTCCTGGTATTTGGGTGGGGGTGAGAGCACGCAGTGAAGCGTCCCCCTCAACCCCCTTCTCCTCTCCCCTAGGGGCTGAGGAAGCTGCCCCCGAGCCCCTCCAGAAGGCATCTGCCCTGCAGAAGCCCTACCACTGTGAGGCCTGCCAGAAGGACTTTCTGTTTACGCCCACGGAAATTCTGCGGCACCGGAGGCAGCACGTGTGAGCCCAGCCTGTCCTGGACCAGGGCCAAGACCAGGACTGCTGCCCTCGCTCCCAGCCTAGGCTCGGACCTCTGACCTGGGCCCAGCCTGTGAATAAACTCTCACTGATGGACTCAGGTCTTTAAGCCTGCCCATCCTTAAAGTGGGCATCCCAGGTGGCGCAGTGGTAAAAAACCTGCCTGCCAATGCAAGAGACGCAGGGGAGGCGGGATGGATCCCTGGGTCAGGAAGATCCCCTGGAGGAGGAGATGGCAACCCACTCCAGTATTTTTGCCTGGAGACTCCCCATGGACAGAGGAGCCTGGCGGGCTGTAGTCCATGGGGTCGCATAGACGTGACTGAGCACGTGTGCGCACACATCCAGAAATCGGCAGCCATCTCTGCTGGTCCCCCCGTGGTCTGACTCATCCCTCCTATTGCAGCGGCCACCTGATGCGTCCTGGGGTAAATCCCGGGAGTTGAGGCTGAGCAGGGACCTCAGATTGGAGAAGGCAATGGCAACCCACTCCAGTATTCTTGCCTGGAGAATCCCAGTGACGGAGGAGCCTGGTGGGCTGCTATCCATGGGGTCGCACAGAGTTGGACATGACTGCAGCGACTTAGCATGCATGCATTGGAGAAGGAAATAGCAACCCACTGCAGTATTCTTGCCTGGAGAATCCCAGGGATAGAGGAGCCTGGTGGGCTGCCGTCTATAGGGTCGCACAGAGTCAGACACGACTGAAGCGACTTAGCAGCAGCAGCAGCAGCAGCAGGGACCTCAGGCTGCAGGTCCAGGGTCTGATCGCCCCTGGTGACTGCTCTCCCCGAGTCTATCCTCATGGCCTCTGCTTTCCCTCGAACTCGGAGACCCCGGATTGGCCCATTCTCATGTACAGCTGGGTGGGGTGGGGTCAGTGTTCTGTGGGCCCACGGGCTGCCTGGTCATGGGGGCCGTTCTGCTGTGCTGTCTGTGGGCAGTTCTCAGCCATCCCCTCGGGACTCCCCGACCACGTCTCCCCCACGGACATGAAAAGGAGAGGGAATGCTGTGAACAATGATGTGATTAAATTCTATGACTCAGGTTGAAATCTGCATGATGGCAGGATGGATGTGGTCAAGACAGAGACCGTCATGGGGTAGAGGAAAGACCAAGAGACACAGCAAGAAAGAGAGAGAGAGAGAGACAAACTACCTGAACTCAAGAAGAAATAGATAAACTGCACAATGCTATCTGTGGGGTTGGCCAAAAATTTCATTTGGGTTTTTCATAGCAGCCTACGAAAAAACTCGAATGAACTTTTGGCCAACTTAATGCTAAGGCAATTTAATTCATAGTTAGGGACGCAGAGGACAGGCTTGGATGGGTTCACTGGTGACCTCCAGCAGACAGGGACTGAAGACAAGACACTCAACAACAGCTCATTCACAGTGTGGAAGAGGACGCCTCTGGGCCAGCACTGCCCTGATGCCAAAGCCAGACCCAGAACTGCTTCCTGGGGGTTTAGCAATTCACAATGCCACAGATAAAAAGAACAGTAGTACATCATGGCCAGGCGCATTTCTCTAGTGATACAGAGTCGATTTGAGAGTCAATGTGATTCACCCTATTAAAAACAGAAAGGGCATTTGACAAATTTCAACACCTTTTGGCCTTGGATAAAAGCCCTTAACCTCTCTGCTCCAGCGTTTTTTTCCTCTGACGAATGCAGCTAAACTTTTTCTCAGAAGGTTCATTTTGATGCAGAAGTCTTGGACTTAACTCTAATAATTAAATAAATATAAAAATAAACAATTAGAATCATTAATAATATAATAAAAAATAAAAGTGCAAGTAAAAAATGGTAATTGGACTAAATCAAAATTAGAAAACTGCTCTACAAAAGATACTAAGAAAAATAACAAAAAATGCAAAGGCAAGTGTAGACATGGAGAAAATACTATATATATGACAAATGTGACATATATAATTAACTGTATATATTACATAAATATAGAAACTATATTATACCAAAAAATTCAAATCAATAAGACAACTACTTTATAAGTGGCAAATACTGAATATAAACCCCAAAAATAGAAAAACATGGTTAATAAGCCCATGAAAAAATACTTGCCATCATTAGCCATCAGGGATGCAATTAAAACTGCAATAAATATCACAGTAACGCTCATTAGAATGACTAACATAAAAAACCAAATGCTAAGTCAGTATGTGGCACAAGCAGATCTCCCATACATTGCTGGTGGGAGCGTTAATTGGTAAAACGACTGGGAAAAAAATTAGAGAATCTCCTAAAATTGAACCTGGGCACGTCCTCTATGACCTGGCAGTTCCGCTTGTAAACACACACTCCACAGAAACCCACAAGGGTATTGTTGACAATAGCATTATTTGTAACTAGAACCCCACCAAATGCCTATTGACAAAAGAATAGTTAAGTAAATCGTGATCAATTCTTAGAACAGAAGGGCCTAAACCACAGCTCCATGCATCCTAATGGGGGCTGGGGACGGAGCGGGGCAACACCAGCCAGGCTGCTGGAGGGGGCGCTCAAGCTCTGTTTCTTGGTCTGGATGCTGGTGGCACAGGTAGGTTTCATTTTCTGGGAAAACTCACTAAGCCAGAGATCCATGCATTTTTCTGTATATCATGCTTCAAGAGCAAATTTTAAAAGGTTGGTGAATGAATGCCTATCAACTTTGCATTTTGAAAGATCCTGCTACACTGAAGTTGTACAAATTCCCCTCAAAGAAGATGAAAGCACCCATTTCCCCAACAGCCTCGCCAGCATTTAATCCTGGTCAATCTGGGTCACCTATCAGAATAGACATGTTTCCCTGGGGAACTAATGAATAGTAAGAGCTTCTGGAACTGTGAAGGAAGGGCCTTAACACCGTTGAGGAGCTGTGACCCAATTCTAATAGATGCTCTTAGGCCGTCTCTGGGCATTTAGAGATTCCTCCCTTCTTTCACATATTTTAAAATCTTTTGAAATTTATTTTATGTTTATTTTTGGTTGCACTGGGTCTTCGTTTCTGTGCTCAGTCTTTCTCTAATAGGAGCGGGGGCTGCTCTTCATTGCAGTGTGCTGGCTTCTCGTTGCCACGGCTTCTCTTATTGCAGAGAACAGACTTGAGCTCAGGCTCAGTAGTTGTGACCCACAGGTTTAGTTTCTCCATGGCATGTGGAATCTTCCCGGACCAGGGATCAACACACATCCCCTGCATTGGCAGGCAGATTCTTACCCACTGTGCCACCAGGGAAATCCCTATTTCTCTAGTTTTAATACCTTGAGTTGGGAAGTCATTTTCAGGGGCCATAACAGAAAAAGGAATGGAGACACTAAAGGAATGGAAACGTTTTGAGGGGGTAAAGTCATCATAAACAAAGCCAGAAGACAAGCAGCAGACTGGGAGAGGTGTTTGTAACATCTATGATGAATTGAAGCTTAAGGTCTAGAATATATAAAGAGCTGCTCCAAACCAATAAGAAAATGACAAAGAGCCTAGGAAGGACAGAGTCAAAAGATTTGAGTCCACACAGAAGAGGAAATAGAAATGGCCCAGAATAATGTACAAAGATGCTAAGATTCACTTGCAATTGGGAGAAACAAGAATAGTTAATTCAGTACAGCCTGTTTGGAAGGACCTTCAGGAGAATCTATGAATGACCTGCAGAAATGCCCCTTCCCTTGGACCAGTGATTCCACCTCCAGGAAGTTATCCTATAGACACACACACATGTCTGGAAATAACATATGTTCAAGGATATTCATGCCAGCTTTATTTGTAGGAGCAAAAGATGGGAAACAGCTTAAATGTCTCTCCATATGAAACTGCTTAAATATTAATAAAACCCACCCAATATAATGGACCACTATGCAGACATGCCAAACAAAAGCAGGCTTTGTACTGACACAAAAAATATCTCCAAGTTATACTAAATGAAAGCGAGCAAGTTACAGAACCATGTGTCAAATGATCCCAATTTTTGAAAAATGAAAACATTTTGTTTGCAAGCATGCATTCTTAGTTGTGTCCAACTGTTTGCAACCCCATGGCCTGCCAGCTCTGCTGTTCATGGGATTCTCCAAACAAGAATACTGGCGCAGGTTGCAATTTCTTCCTCCAGGGGATCGTCTCAACCCAGGCATCAAACCCACATCTATTATGTCTCCTACACTGGTAGGCGGATTCTTTACCCCAGCCACCCACCCACCCGGGAAGCCCTTTGTTTGCAAACGCTCACATAACTGAATAGAATTACACACCAGCTGTAACAGATTCACAGCAAACTTAACTAATGGTCATCTCTGCAGAGGGGAGGGAGGGAGAGGAGGGGAGGGGAGGCAGGAAAGAGTGATTTTTCTTTTTAAATGTATTGAGGTCCAGTTTACATACAATAAAATGTCAGTTCATTTTGGCAAACACACCTGTGTAACCACCATCCCAATCAACACAGAACATTTTCAACACTCCAGAAAGTTCCATGGTTCCTGCTTCTTATGGTCAGCGTCTTACGCCAGCCTCAGCCGCAGGCTGATCTTTTCTCTGTCACCATTTATTAGATTTCTCTTTTCTAGAATTTCACATAAATGGAATCATACAGCATGTCCTTTTTGTGGTATTCCATTGTCTGAATATTCCACAGACTCTTCATTCTCTAAATGTTTGGGTTATTTCCAGTGGGGAGGTGCTATTTATGAAATAAAGTTGCTATGAATGTTTAAATGTAAGGTTTCATGTGGTCCTGTTTTCATTTCTCTTGGGTTAACACTTAATGGCCAGAATTGCTGCCCTAGGTAATTGCCACACTTAAGGTGAGTGTGTATTTACTTTTAAAAGAAACTGCTAAGCAGTTTTCAAAGTGGTTCATCCATTTACCTTCCCTCTCACAGTATGAGTGTTCCAGTAGATCCAATTTGTGGTTTTTAATTTTCATTTCTCTGTTCCCTGATGACAAATGATGACGTGGGGCATCTTTTCATGTGCTTATTGGATATTTGGGTCATCTCTTTTGTGGAGCACCCATTTACGTGTTAGATCTATTTTCTGTTGGGTTGTCTTTTTCCCCACTCGTTTGTAGAGGTTCTTTAGATAGTCTGGATACAAATGTGTGTTGAATGTCTGTACTGTACTACGCTGTCTTTTTATTTGTGGTTTGCCTTTCCATTTTAACGATGTCTGTTGAAGAGCAGAAGTTATTTGTCTTAACATACTTCAGTTTGTCCAATCTTCCTGTACAATTAGTGTTTTTGTGTCCTGTTAAAGATATCACACAACTATTTATTGAGCACATATTATGTCTGGCGGAGAAGGCAATGGCAACCCACTCCAGTACTGTTGCCTGGAAGCTCACATGGACGGAGGAGCCTGGTAGGCTGCATGGGGTAGGCTGCATGCAGCGACCATGGGGTCGCTAAGAGTCGGACTTCACTTTCACTTTTCACTTTCATGCATTGGAGAAGGAAATGGCAACCCACTCCAGTATTCTTGCCTGGAGAATCCCAGGGACGGGGGAGCCTGGTGGGCCGCGGTCTATGGGGCCACACAGAGTCGGACACGACTGAAGTGACTTAGCAGCAGCAACTGCTCCAGGAATCTGGATGGGAAGTCTAAACTCGGCTTTCCGGAAGCTTTCCGCCGCAAACACTTGCACGCATGCGTGACGCGATTCTGTGCTTCTGCTTGCTTCGGCTATTCCTCTAGAGGGTAACTTACTGTGATGCTAGTGCCATCCGGGGCTTCAGGACCCTTACTTGTTCAGAACTTTTTCAAGATCCTGCACGTTATGCTTTAGTAGTTCTATACTTTTCCAAAATAGGGTGCCCCAGATCGTATGAACCTCAGGCTCCATAAAACCTGGACCCACCTCATTATAACAGAAAATTCAAAGCCACAAAGACTCTCATCAGTTGAGTGATGGCTGAGTAAATTTCTCCCTGGAGCTATCCTTGATTGTAGAAAAAGCAAAGTCTCCACTCGGGGTAGAATCATGGACTCAGCATGGACTAGGGGACTCCCCTGGTGGTCCAGTGGCTAAGACTCAGAGCTCCCAATGCAGGGGCCCTGGGTTCGATCTCTGGTCAGGGAACTAGGTTCCACGTGCCACAACTATGAGTTTGCATGCCGCAACTAAAGATCCCGCGTGCCACAACTAATACTCAGTGCAGCCAAAGTAAATAAATAAAAATAGATATTAAAAAAAAAAGAAAATGGACTCAGGAGCCAAATGATCTAGATTCAAATCCTAGCCTTGCTACATACTTGCTGTGCAACCTTGGACAGGTTACCCGACCTCTCTGGGCATCAGCTGCTCCATCTGCAAAATGGAGAGTAAGGAGAATATCTTTTTTGCTGGATTGTTTCAAAGATTAAGTGCATCCAAAAAGATTAAGTGAATCCATACATGTTATATAAAATGCTTAGAACAGGGCCTGGCACATAATAAGCATTATTTGGGTGTTTGCAATTACACCAAAGTGCATGCAAATTCACTTGGGATTTGGAGAGAAATACAGTGGTTCAAAAGCTTCCCGGGTGTCACTAGTGGTAAAGAATCCACCTGCCAATGCAGGAGATGTAAGAGACACTGGTTTGATCCCTGGGTTGGGAAGATCTCTGGAGGAGGGCATGGCCACCCACTCCAGTGTTCTTACCTGGAGAATCCCATGGACAGAGGAGCCTGGTGGGCTACAGTCCACGGGGTCACAAAGATTTGGACATGACTGAAACGACTTAGCATGCATGCACAGGCACAGATGGTTCAAGGAGAGGAAATTCTGCAATCGGTGATCAAGACTTCTGACAAATGCTCTTATGACCCAGTGCTTGTACTCTTGGGAATGTACCCTAAGGAAATGGCCAGGAGTTTGGGGAAAAGCATAAGGAAGAGGCAAGTGCAAGGCAGGTCCATCAGAGCGCTGCGTAGGACAGAAGGAATCATGGTCATGGTCGTGGGGGAGGGAGGCCTCTGTGTCCACTAACCCAGGGGTCAGACGCACCTGTCAGAACTGGAGTGTGTCTATGTTTGGATGCTTTGTGCAGAAAGCATGTAGGCTCTGCCCCCATTCACAATGGGATTCATCGAACTAACCTCATGCTCAAAGCCTCTTGGGTGGGGCATTCCAGAGGACTTTTCCCCCCTCTTCTTATTACTTTTTCCAGCTTTTCTAAATTTTATATAATGGAGAAAACTTAAAAAAAAAAAAAGAATTTCTTCAAAAAAAGAATATGCAAAGATGTTTGCGATTATGTTATTGGAAGAAAAAAAGACCAGAAACAGCCCAGAACTGGAATAGGAAATAGGTTTTTTACAATAATTCAAATGGCACACCAAACAAAGTGATGTTTCACAGCTTCCAGCAAATTTAATTTAGAAAGAATTTAGAATGACCCAGAGAAATACTCATGATTAGCTACAGAGAAGAATTAAATGAAGAGGACACACGATGACATCCACCCAGTAAAAACCTTTGGGCTCACATAGAAGACTCACAACATGTCCTCTTCTCCCAGGGTCCCCCTACACACACGCACACACACACACTCACAACTGCTTTGGTCAAGGTAAGTGGTGACCTCAGTGGTTAGTCTTTGGTCTTCATCTAGGTCGTCCTCATTTTAATAATAATCAGCAGCCAATGGCTCACTCCTTTTTTCCCCAGGACTAACCTCCTTTTCGGAGAAAGCAATGACACCCCACTCCAGTACTCTTGCCCGGAAAATCCATGGACGGGGGAGCCTGGTAGGCTGCGGTCCATGGGGTTGCTAAGAGTTGGACACGACTGAGCGACTTCACTTTTACTTTTCACTTTCCTGCATTGCAGAAGGAAATGGCAACCCACTCCAGTGTTCTTGCCTGGAGAATCCCAGGGACGGGGGAGCCTGGTGGGCTGCCATCTATGGGGTCGCACAGAGTCGGACACGACTGAAGCGAGTTAGCAGCAGCAGTAGCAGCAACCTCTTTTCCCCACTCCTATTGCCAAAGCAACCATCTTCTCTGGGAGCAAATGCCTTCTGCCATTTCCCCACCTGCCACGAGCCAAGGATTCAGCACTTTGATATCTTCAGGTGCCATGTAGAAATTGGGTGGCACTCACTTCTAAAAAGTCTGGCCCTGGGACTGCCCTGGTGGTGCAGTGGTGAACATGCCACACTCCCAACACAAGGGATCTGGACTCAATCCCTGATTGGGGAACTAGATTGCACATGCTGCAACTAGAGACGGCTGTGCACAGCAAAAAAAGACTGGCCCTATTTCCCCAGATCCTTTCCCCACGTCCCTGCCCTGGCCATCACCCCCGAAACCCACAGGAGAAGCCTTCCTTGTCTCGCCCAGCTTCTGGTGATTTGCTGACGATCTTTGGGATTCCTTGGCTTATATCTACACCACTGCAGTCCTCCATCTTCACATGACTGTCTTTTCCTTCTGGAGTGTCTGTCCTGTCCAAATGTTCCCTTTTAATAAGCAACATTTTTATAAGGAACATATTAACAGTCATGTTGGATTAAGGCCCACCCTCCATGACCTCATCTGAACTTGACCATCTGCTAAGACTCTTTCTAAATGAGGTCACGTTCACAGGTGAGGATTTCAGTATATTTCTTTGGGGGACAGAATTCCACTCATAACACCCCCCGTCCACTTTCCAGGTCGCAGCCTGAGGGGCAAATTGCAAGCCCAATTCTGTCATTTCTCTGCTCTACATTCTTCCAAGACAGTGGAATATTATCAGCCAGGATCCGGAGGAACCTTGAAAATACTATGTTGAGTGAAAGAAGGGAGACACAAAAGACTTCATGTAGTATAATTTCATGTATAATCAAAAGATTCACATTGATTATATTTTACTTAATAAGAAATGTCCAGAACCAGCAAATCCATAGAGTCAGAGAAGGGATTGGTGGTTGACTGAGACTGGGCGTTGGGATGGGGAATTGAAAGTGAGTGCTAAGTGATTCAGAGTTTATTTAGGGAGTGATGAAAATGTTCTAGAATCGACTGTGGTGAGGGAAGCACAACTCTGTGAAGACACCAAAGGCAGTGGACTATACACTTTAAATCGGTGAATTTTAGAGTATGTGAATTATATCTCAATAAAGCCTTCCAGGTGGCGCTAGTGGTAAAGAACACGCCTGCCAATGCAGGAGACATAAGAAACGTGGGTTCGAGCCCTGGGTCGGAGAGATCCCCTGGAAAAGGGCATGGCAGTCCGCTCTGGTATTCTTGCCCGGAGAATCCCATGGACAGAGGAGCCTGGTGGGCTACAGTCCATAGGGTCGCACAGAGTCGGACACTATTGAAGCGACTTAGCAGGCACAAGTCTGTCATTTTTCTGGCTCCCCAGCGCCCTCTGGGGGAAGCCCTGACTCATTGCCTGGTCCTACTTTCTAATGCGTCCGCGCACGACCACCCTACACTGCTGTGGCCACGAAGCTCACAAGAGGCAACAAAGCCGCGCACACAGAGAAATTGCTGTGTACACGGAGGCCCCCAGTTATAAAGACTCGCTTGGCCACAGGATCCCACCCAGACACATTCCCAGACACAACTGTGGACCGTACCAGGTAGCCCCGTGGCCTCCTCCACCATCCCAGTCAGACACCAAGGCGGGCATTCTGCCAGCTGTTGAGAACGTGTATCTCAATTGTGCATTCCAGAATCGAGCGAGTTGTCACACGATGGATTCGGGGACGCCCTGGGCCACGGTGAGGGTCTGAGCAGAATAAAAACTGATCACCTGAAATGCACGGGCCCCCTCTGACTGATGAGCACGGTGACAGTTGAGGTCTTCAGAAATCAGCGTTAGTTCAGATCCCAGTATCTGGCAGTCCCTGAAAGTCTGATTATTTCTTTTCCCCCAGCGTACAGTGACCCTGGTCAAAAGTTGTTAGTCCCTTTGGGGAAAACCGGTAAAAAGACTAACAGTATGAATTTGGGTCAGAGTACTGGGGTCCTTCCTTGAGAGGCTCTGGTCTCCCCTCGTTCAAGGAGTCCTGGATCTGTGACCTGGGGCTTGATGGAGGGGCCGTGATTATCCGGTTTTAGGATTCGGGTTAGATTTTGTTTCACTAGACCTAGACCTCTCCCACGCATACAGACCAAGTAAGAACTTAGTGGACGGGGCATCTATTTTCCCCTTAGGAGCGTCAAAATCAACTACCAGGGCTTCTTCTGATCGCTGTTTGCGGGGCTGTCCCTCGTGGTGACCACGCCCACACGCGACGGCCACGCCCACACGCGGTGGTCACGCCCACGTGGCCTTTGGCTGCTCCGTGCCACGTCTTGGTCCCAGCCGCCCGGATCCGGTGATTCCCCAGGTCATTTAAGTTGCCCAGTTCGGGGGCGGCCACCACGAGGTGTGGTCTGCAGAGAAGAGCTGCGGTGGGGACACAGCCAAGGCGATCGACACAGGCAAGGTGGTCCCCAGTTACAAAGACACACCGTGCCCCACAATCCCACCCAGAGGCTCATAGTCATGGACACACGTTCACACGGAGGCATACAACCTATACCGAGGGACAGCGTGACAGCCACGGCCACCACGCAGCCCTTCGTCAGTGACATACATCCCTTTCAGGAACAGGCTCGGCTGCGGCCGCAGTCCTGGTGGCGGCCACTACACCAGCAGCCACGCACATACACACACCACCACCCGGTCCTACTACCGCCCAGCATACAGGCCACCCCGTAGACCCGTTAGAGTCTCCACCTCCCTGGGCCTGCTCCACTCAGCAACACCCACCCACTGCACGGGCTGCCCCAGAAAGCAGGGTTCAGCTGGTTCCTCACCCCAGGAAGTGGGGGAGGTATTTTTAGTTACAATTAACCTCCCGTCCAATTTCTCTTCTCCCCCCTGGCACATTCAATTGGTTTAATTAGAGAGGATTAAATGAAAGGCATTTCCAGTCGGCGCTGGAGAAGGTGGGGGAGGGGGAGAAAGGAGCTTCCCCTCCCCCACTTGCCAACGTCCCAAGCTGCCCCCTCGCCAGCCAGGCCAGGTCACACCAATGTGAGAGCGTCCCCTGCAGGTGCTCTCAGATATTGGCCCAGCCCTGTCCCCTCCCTTTAATCCTCCAGTGTGTGTGTGTGTGTGTGTGTGTGTGTGTGTGTGTGTGCTGAGATTCGACTTCTCTGACTCTTGGCGATCCTATGGGCCAGGCTCCTATGTCCAGGGATTCTCCAGGCAATACTACTGGAGTGGGTAGCCATTCCCTTCTCCAGGGGATCTTCCCGACCCAGGGATCAAACCCAAGTCTCCCTCATTGCAGGCAGAGTCTTTACTATCTGAGCCACCAGGGAAGCCACTGTAAGTCCTTCTTGCTGTCTAGCTCTCATCCATTTCAGCCCCCGAAAGTTTGGGGAGAGACAAACTCTAATCACAGTCACTAGAACAATATCTGACTCAGAAAGCAGTTTGTGGTAGGCCCTTTAAAAATCATGGACTCTTAGGATTATTATTTTTTTAATAAGAGGCTGTGAAGCAAGTGGTTAGTGCACATGCTTCTGAGCTGCCAGCCTGCGTGGGTTCGAATGGCAACCTCCACTCTCCAACTCTGTGATCTCAGGTGAACGATTTCGCTTCTCTGGGCCTGTTTCCTCATCTGGGAATTGGGGTCAGTGATCACACCTCCTCCTGGGGCTTAGTGTAAGGGTTTACTGGGTTGGTAGATATAAAGCTCCTAGAACAGAGTCTTTGGTTGTTTTAGTCGCTCAGTCATGTCCAATTCTCTGTGACCCCATGAACTGTAGCCCACCAGGTCCTCCGTCCACGGGATTTCCCAGGCAAGAATACTGGAGTGGGTTGCCATTTCCTTCTCCAAGGGATCTTCCCAACCCAGGGATCAAACCCACGTCTCCTGCATTGCAAGCAGTTTCAGGTAAATCACTATATAAAAGAAGCGTTGGCACTCCACATCCCTACCCTGCTCTGCTTCTTAAGACACCATCAACTTCTAACAGACTAAATGATGTGTTCATCATGGGTCTTCCCCACTAGGATGTCCACCCCCGCCCCAGGGCTGGGTCTCTGCCTTTTTCACTGATGAGCAGAGGGTGAGTGCCCAGGATATGCCTGTGGCCAGGAGGAATGAATGATGAGGAAATGCAGCTGAGTCTCAGAACTACAGAATTGCTTTGTCTGCTCTCCACCTGTTTCCCAGGCACCTGCTGGGTGTAAGGTGCTGTCTGATGTCCCAGGTCACTGTAGTAACTGAGAAAAACAAACTCTTGCCTTCTGGAAGGGCTGAGATTCCAGCCAATAAGTGTTAGTCATGCAGTCGTGTCTGACTCTTTGAGATCCCATAGACTGTAGCTGGCCAGGTTCTTCTGTCCATGGGATTCTCCAGGCAAAAATACTGGGGTGGGTTGCCATTCCCTTCTCCAGGGGATCTTCCTGACCCAGGGATTGAACCCAGGTCTCCTGCATTGCAAGCAGATTCTTTACCAGCTGAGCCACCAGGGAAACCCCTAAGGAGATGGGCAAATAGGTGATGGAGAGAGTTCCAGGGAGGGGCTGACAGTGGGCAGGGAAGGAGGTGGTGAGAGAGAGTGGTGAATGGAAGGGGGTCCTTTGCTGTGGCTGTTCGTGTGTCTTTGGAGAGGTGACCTGTGAGCTGCGAGGGTGTCCCAGGCACAGGGAAGAGCCAGGACAGATGCCCCGAGGGGGACAGAGTTGGTCATTTACCACAAACAAGGTCCAGACCTAAGCATCTTAGAATCCACACTGGTGTCTTGGGAACAAACGCAGGACCATCAGACCCCAGAGTCAATAGCAACTGATGTTCAGATGAGGGGGGCTCCCAGGTGGCGCTGGTGGAAGAACCCGCCTGCCAGTGCAAGAGGTATAAGAGATGCAAGTTTGATCCCTGGGTCAGAAAGATCCCCTGGAGCAGGGCATGGCAACCCACTCCAGTATTCTTGCCTGGAGAATCCCATGGACAGGGAGCCTGGCGGGCTATAGTCCATAGCATCGCAAAAGAGTTGGACACGACTGAAGCACGTTTGGATGAGGCACGTTTGACCCATGACCACCTCATCCAGGGCTGAGTGGCTCTCCCTGGAGCTGGGCAGCGAGTGGGCAGAAGACATCTGCTGAGCGAATGAATAAATGAATGAACAAAATCTCCTTTTACAGTCTTAGGAGTTGGGTCTCCCAGGTCATGAAACCAGGCCTGGGAACTCTGCCAGGCCCCTTCACATCAGCCATCTTGGGCCCAACGCAGCCTTGGACAGAGAAGACCTGGGGTCCCGAGCCTCAGTTTCCTTGTTTTCCCAGTGCAGCTTCTTAGGAGATGTGTGTGTTGGGGGGGTGGTGCTTGGAGGAGGCTGTGAGGATCTCCATGCATCGCCAAGCCCGTCTGAGACGTCCGAGTGTGTGTTGCATGTCTGGTAAGTATCAGAGTGGGGATTTGAACCCAGAAATGGTGGGCTGGAGTCTGGATTCGTGACCTCCCTGCTGTCTGGCTGTTTCCAAGGAGAGTTCTGGGCGACTCTGTTTCTGGAACTTTGCCTGGGTCACCAGCGAAGCCACCTGCTTGACTGTGTGTGTGTCAGCCTCCGCCCCAGTCCTGTGGGCACCCCTCCCACAGGTGTGACATGTGAGTCTGGGAGAGTGTAAACACTGGTGCGTGTGAGCACAAGTGTGAACAAACTTGTATGTGTGTGTGAGTGGGAGCTTTGTTGTGTGAGTGTGTGTGTGAAAACCCATATGTAGGTGGCTGATCTGTGGCTGTTCCTTGAGTTCCCCAGCGCACATGTGTGTGTATTTCCACACATCTCTGCATGTTTCTGAATGTACTCAACCTTCCAGGGGGTGGGTGAGCAGGCAGATGCCCCTCCTCCTAGGGAGATAGGTCACCGAAACACAGAAAGAAAGGAGGCAGAGAGCTCAGAGGAGGGGGTCGGGGTGGGGAGATAGAAACTGAAAAAGATGCAGAGAGAGCAAAACAGAGTGAGAGGAACAGAGCTAGAGAGGCACCGCCTTGTCTGTCTTCGCTGGGGAAATAGCTCTGGTATGCCAAGAAGCCCAGCTGGCTCAGCCTGCCCATCAGCAGATGAGTTTCTTCAGTTACAAATAACACCCTCTGCCTTTGGTGAGCATAAACAACCTGCCAGGTGCCATTCTGAGCTCTTCCCTCGGAAAACCTCCATGAACCAGCACAGCCATCCTATCAGGTAGATAACTGCTACCACTCCCGTTTTCCAGATATGGACACTGAGACCCAGCGAGGTGAAGCCACTTGCTCAATGTACCACAGCCATTATGTTGCAGAGGCGGGATTTGAACCCGCAGTGGTCAGCACCGCTCTCAGTGGGCGAGGCTCTTCACCTCCCAGCCTGTTCGTCCCCCACGGGGCAGATGGAGAAAGCCATCTGTGGGCCAGCAGGTGGGAGGTGGGCGCAACAGTCCTTCATCCCTCCTCTAGCCACGTCTCTTTCGATTTGAGTTTGCAGCTCCCCACACACTCCCAGGACGGGGTGGAGTGTGTTTTTCTTCCTTTGAATCTGGGCTGGCCTTCAGATTTCTGGGGGTCAAGGGAAGATAGTGGAGACAAAGATGGACCAGATCTGAGTCAGGGCCTCAAGAGGCCGTGGGCCCCTCTGTTCTTTCTTAGGGCCCAACCAAGCCTGTATTCAAAGTGAACAAACCAAACAGCCTGCTGGTCTATGCCACCATGCAGCCCAGTCACTCCTGTGGTCCCCGCTGCCTACCAGCAGAGCCTCCTTGCTGACCCATGACTGGCCACAGATACACAAGAGAGCCCTGTTGAAGCCTCCAGAACTGCCCAGAGGAGCCTAGTACACTAACCCATAGAAAAACGAGCTAAAAATGAATTGGCCTTTTGAATCATGAAGCTTTGGTGTGGTCCGTTACACAGTGATAGCTAACTGATACATACAGAGGGTCTGCGGAGACAGCAGGGTACAGACTGTCAATTATTGTTATAACTAGTAACTCATGAGCTTCAAACTATGAGAATTTGAATCCTGGAAGAGACCCACAAACTCAGATTGGTGGCTTTTTAAGATTTTATCATTTAAAAAAAAAGAGAGAGAGAGAGAAGATAACAGAAGAGGGAGGTAGGGGGAGAGGGGAAAGAGGGTGGTGGGCTGGGAGGATGACGGGAACCTCCCCAAATGTCAGATCCAAGTGACCTTCCTTCCCTGATGGCCCCAGCCCACCCCCAATCCCTTCTCTGTCCTGGGGGTCAGGGGGTCCCCAGCCACCATCTTCTGTAGACCCAGGTCTGGGATCTCAGCTTGGGTTTTGGGCAGAGGTGAGGGCACAAGTGGGGTGCAGGGCCAGAAGGCCTTGTCTTTGTCCTTGAGAGACCCTCGAGTGGGCGCTCAGGCCCCTCATGTCACAGTAGGGTCCCAGGGAGGTAGGCGTTGAGTTGGGGGGGCCGTAGGAGGTGGGCCAGGTGGTAACCGGAAGCAGGTAAAGCCTGAAGCGGTCACAGTCCAGAGGGTGGGGTCTGTGAAGAGGAGAGGAGAAGCCAAGTCAGGAGGCAGGGAGGGGTCTGGACCTATATCAGGCCTCTGTGCCGTCCCCATCACCCCTAGAGGGAGAGGGACACAGAGAGAGAGAAAGAGGCAGAGAATCGGGACAGACATGGAAGAGGCAGAGAGACAGAGAGGAAAAAATAAAAAGACGAGGAGAAAGTCAAGATAAAGAAAGCGATAAAGACAGGCGAGAGGGATGGGCAGAGCAGGACAGAAGAGAGACATGGAGATAATCAGACATGGAGATGTGGAAAGAGAAAGAGTGAGAGAAACAGAAATGAAGAGAAAGACAAAGGCAAAGGCAAGGGATGGGGAGAGAGAGAAACAAGTGGAGAGAGGTCGCAGGAGAAAAGGCAACTTCCTGGGGCGGCGGGAGGAGATGCTCCCGCCATCACTGCTGTCCCAGATGTCCCCTAGGACCAGGGCCCGCCTGTCCATGGTTGGTCAGGGCAGAGCTGAGATGCCCATGGACCCACCAGGCCCTGCACAAACCTCTCCATCTCTCTTCCTAGGCTCAAGCTTCCAGAGTCCTCCATGTGTCAGCCCTCGTGGGTCTCTACTCTCATCTCCCAGCCTTTCTACGGGCCCTGAGTTCATTACTCACCCATTTGACCCAGTCCTTTTTTATGTGGGGCTTGGGGGGGGGAAGAGGGGTATGGCCCAAAGGACTGTCTCATAGCCTTTGCATATACTGTTCCTTCCTTTCCTGTCTCACTCCTCTTATTCTCCTGGTCTCAGTTCCAAAGTCCCCTCCTCCAGGAAGTCCTCCCTGAACCTCCCAGCCTGGGTGGAATGCTCCCTCCGGGCTCTTCCAGTTCCTAGGTTCCCTCCTTCCAGCCCTGCTTACTGTAGGTCGTTACCGTCTAGGGACAGGCCTGTCTGGGCTGTGAGTTGCCCAGGGGCAGGGCTGGGGTGGTATAGTCACTGCTGTGTCCCCGCACCACCCAGCACAGAGCTGGGTACTCTGCTCTGGGTGGGCTCACTATGGGAGTCTGAAGGTCTTACAAAGGGTTGGCAGTAGCATAACCCCCAACCCAATGTCCCTAGGCCTAGAACACTCACATTTCTCCTGACTTCAGCCTCTATAGATAATGCCACTCTCCTTCTAAGTTCAAACTCATCCCCATTGATCCTGGAAGACAAAAGTGGGGTATTAGTGGGTGTTCACCAGACACTTCCATATGCCCCCCTCCCCCTTCTTTCCTGAAGGGAATCCTCTATCAGGACAAACTGAATCATCATTTAAGAGGGTGGTAGTGGTGGTGGTTTAGTCGCTAAGTCGTATCTGACTTTTGTGACCCTGTGGACTGTAGCCTGCCAGGCTTCTCTGTCTGTGGGATTTTCCAGGCAAGAACACTGGAGTGGGTTGCCATTTCCTTCTCCAGAGGATCTTCCCAACACAGGGATTGAACCCGTGTCTCCTGCTGTGGCAGGTGGATTCTTTACTGCTGAGCCACCAGGGAAGGCCGTTTAAGAGGGTGCTGGTCCTTTAAGCAAAAATGGAACTTTCCACTGGATGGGTGAAGTCTGGAAGAAGCAAACTCCGGGAGGAGGGAGGTAAACACCAGGAGCAGGAAACATGTGTTTGCATCTCCAACTTCCCTCTTGTGCAAATGAAGCATTTCAACACCTGAATCCCAGAAGGAGGGGCATCATCTTGTTTAGGGGCAGGGCCTGGTGCCCTGGGGTGTGGCTTAGTTAAGGGGGTGGGGCCTTACCTGGCGGCCTGACGGTCACGTGTGACTGAGTTTCCGTGTAGCCCGCCATGGGCTGGCCCTCTGGGCTGAAGGCTGCACCCTGCCCTGTTGAGGGATGCAGGCTGAGCCCCAGGATGCCTGGTCCAGGCTTTGGCACTCCCCTAGAAACACGAGGCCCTCTGTCCCCACCTTCTCCCTGTACCTGTGCGGTTGGATTGATCGATCATTGGTTGCACGATGCGACGCCGGGCGTTAATGAACCTGGGAGGAGGTCATCGAAATGGAGGAGGGTGCAAAGAATGAGTAGAAGAGAGGCCGAAACGAACACAGAGACAGACAGCGAGTGGACTGGAGAAGACAGATCCTGGGGCCGCCCTTAGAAGAGAGGCTCCGAGGGGCTGCTCCTTCAGCACCGCGGACAGCGCCCGGCCGCCCACCCCGGGCGGGCCCACGGACCGCCCAAGCCTCCGGTGTCACTCACCAGTTGTTGACTTGCAGGATGGTGAGCCCCGTGTCCTGCGCCAGCTGCTTCTTCTGCTCCTCTGAGGGGTACGGGTGCTGTAGACAGCAGCGAGAGTTACCCTGCTTGCCTGGCTGCCCTTTGATCCTCAAGGTCTGGCTGCCCAGGTTCCCCAGGGGGATTGGCAAGCCCAGGCTGGGGCAGGGCTGGGAGAGCCATCTTGTCTAGGCTTCTATGCTCCCCGGAGCCCAACGGAGGGAGGCAGAGCCAAGCTTTGGGCAATTACCCTGGCATCCCCGCCCCACCTCTTCCAGCAATTAGAGGCTAATTGGCCAACTCTCATTAGGGACGTGGAGCAGGGGTCGGGGTGGGACTCCACCACCCTGGGGAAAGGAGGCAAGGTCCAGCACCAGCCCTTGATGAGTCCATTAGGTCCTTGTGTCTGTCTCTCCCCGTCCCAGTCTCTATCTTTCCCTGTGTCTGTCTGGCTGCCTGGCCCTCCCTCTCTGTGACTCAATCTCCCCTTGTGTCTCTCTTGCTCTGATTCAGTGCTCCCTAAATCTCCCTGTCCCAATCTTCATTTCAGCCTCTCCTTGTCTATCTTCCTGTCTCTATTTTACCATCCCTCTTCGTGAGGCAGAGGGGTGCAGTGATTACGGCCAAACTGCCAGCATTTGAACCCACTTCGGGCTGTGAGACCTCAGTCTCCTCATCTGCAAAATGGAGCTAATAACATCCCTGCCCTCAGAGGGGTATGTTTAGCTAGATGGTGGATGATTGACAGGTGGGTGAATGGGCGGGTGGGTTGGAGGGGAGGACTGAATGAGTCAGGAGTCCTTAGTGGTACCCGGCACACAGGTGGCATCCACAGATGTTTGCTCTTGTCAATTTCCATCTGCTTGAGAGTCTCCCTCAATGTCCCCCTGCCTTAGCCTCCCATCTCCAGGTCTCAGTCCCATCCTGGCCCATTTCTCTGTCTGCCCACCCCATGCCCCGGGCCCCAGGGCTCTCACCGAGAGGTGCTGGAACAACCAGGCTCTCATGATGTTGGTGGCCACCTTGGGGAAGATCCCTCTCTTCTTGTTCCGCCGCCGCTCCTGGTCCAGCTCCTCGTCCTCTCCCCCAGAGCTGGGAGAGGCCACGCTGGTGTCCAGTCCATCTCCTGAGTGGGGAGAGGGGTGCTGTGCTTGTGGACAGGAAGGTTGGGGGCCAGAGGGACCCAGAACCCCCCTCCGAGGCACCACTCCACACCCCAGTGATCCTTGCCCCTCTGGAAGTCCTACCTGCTGTCTAACTTCAGTCTTCAGCCTGACTCCCACCTTTCCCCTCTGCTTCTCCAGTTTCTCACCTTGGTCACTGGAGTTGTCCCCACTCTGGGAGGCCAGGCCCCCGCTGGATGGACCTGGGGTCCCCAAATGTACAGACCCGCTGTCTTCATGGTCTCTAATCCATGTTGTATTCTGGAAAATAGGAGCTGGAAGTCAGTGTCAAAGCTTGGGATGTAATATACTACAGTGACTAAGACCACGGATTCTGGAGCTAGGACTCCTGAGTGTGAAGACTGTCTCTCTCTTTGCTGGCTGTGCGACCTTGGGCAAGTCACTTCAACTCTCTGTGCCTCAACTGGAAAAACGGAGAGCAATAACTGTCCAACCCACCCCCTCCCAGAGTGTGGTAAGGATTCAATGAGTTAATTTACATAAAGGCACATAGCAACCGTTTAATAAAGATGAGCTTGTACAGATCTCCCACACCTTATCTGAAATCCTTGGAAACCATCACTGTTGCAAAATTCAAAACTTTTCACATCGTTCAGCAGTAAAACCAGTGCACATGCCGTGTATTTCCTAACACCCACAGCAAGGTATGGGCATAACCTCGTCATCAAACTCATTAACATTTCTGCAGCAAAATGGATGAATACTTAACTAAGTGGAATAAATAAAGGCTATAAATAGCCTCTCATTAGTTCAGGTCAGATTTTGCTGCCAAATGAGTTTGCACTAAACTTACGGGGGAAAAAAAAAACACCAGCTTTCAGTTTTCAGAGATTTGGGAGGCTCCAAATTACAGATCAGAGAGTCCAGGGTCATATTTTCTTTATCCAAACTCCTACACATTTTGAGGAATTTGACGATGCATTGAATTCACCTCTGTCCCAGCTTTGTGTCCCAGGAGGCCTCCCGACTGGCATAGATACATCAAGAAGCATCAAGACTTTGTCATTCAATTGTTGGGCAGCAGATTGGGTGAAAATGGGGATGGAAACAGCCATAGGCTGTTGTTGAGCCCCAGGGTGACCCCCTTCCCCTGTTGAATGTCCTAGACCCTACCCACTGCTTTGTAATCAGTCCCCCAGCCCTGCAAATAACCCAGAATGGATGTATCATCTGTGTTCTGCCAGGGCTCAGCCTGAAACACTTGGTAGCTTAGAGAAGTTTCCTCTGGGCTCAGAACATCTGTGCGGAATTTAGAGTTTGTGGGCCTTGGGGATGGGTTGTGCGCAGACTGTAGGATCATTAGGTCTGAAGGCTTTTGAGCACTGTTGGAACTGTCACCCTCCCCTTCTGGTGCTGGATCCATTCGGATGCTGTGGGTGTATGCGTGTTAAGTCACTTCAGTCGTGTCTGACTCTTTGTGACTCTATGGACTGCAGTCCACCAGGCTCATCTGTCTATGGGATTCTCCAGGCAAGAATACTGGTGTGGGTTGCCATACCCTCCTCCAGGGGATCTTCCCGACCCAGGAATTGAATCCGCATCTCTTATATCTCCTGCATGGGCAGGCGGGTTCTTTACCACCAGCACCATCAGTACACCTGATGCTGTCCTGACTCTGCCATGCGGCAGGTAAGTGTGAACATGCTTATGTCCCTGCCCATCATGGCAAGGGCGTCCCTGGAGAGGAGGCATCTGTGATGTGGTTGTCACCCGGGCGGAGCTGAGACACGCAGCGGTGTTTGAGCATGGTTGTGTCACTCTCGGAACTGGCCAAGTGGCTGTATCTGACAAGGGCAAGGCTACGTTTAGTTTTCTAAGCTTGTGGCTTCAGTTCTAAGGGTCGGGAGTGTGTGTGGTTATCCTGATTCCTGCATGAGCTGCCAGGCGACTCCATGATTCTCTGTGTGTGGAGGGAGGTGTCATGGCCATGGGAGCATGTTGGTGGCTGAGTGAAGATATGGAATATGACTGTGCCTCCGAAGGAGTTGCAACAGACCAGCACACGCACAGGGTGTGCCACCGAGAGGGTGCATATTATGGGTTGTTGAGTTTCCCTTGTGGCTCAGCTGGTAAAGACTCCACCTGCAATGCAGGAGACATAAGAGACGTGGGCTCGATCCCTGGGTCGAGAAGAGCCCCTGGAGAAGGGAAAGGCTACCCACTCCAGTATTGTTGCCTGGAGAATCCCATGGACAGAGGAGCCTGGTGGGCTACAGTCCACAGGGTCACAAAGAGTCAGACACAACTGAAGTGACTTAGCACACGCACTCATGGGCAGAGGCTCACCTGTGACTTCTGCCTGCGCATGCTCAAGTCCGTAGATTTGTGGTGTGGCTGTGCGCCTGTATCTGGGGGCGGGTGTCGTGCTGTATAATTGTTGAGTGTGTTGACAGTGTGACTGCCTTGTGGGCGTGGGCCTCCTTGGGATCTGCATGGCTGTTGTGTGATTGTTACCTGGGTGCTCAAGTCTATGAAACTGTCGTCTGATGACATCTGAGACTGCGTGGATCTGGAGCCACATGGTGTGTGCCCACACCAGCTGGAGTCCAACTGTTAGGGGATTGGGGTGACATGTGTGCGCATGTGTGCAGGCACTGGGGTTGATCTGGGTCTAAGTGTGACTGCAGCTGAGTTTGTGTGGCAGGATCTGGGGCCATTGGGGTGGCTGTTGTGTGTCTGGGGTCTGTGCACTGCACACACATACACACACACACACACACACACACACTCTAGAATGGCAGTATCTTGGTCAGGCTGTAAGATCTATGACCCTGTCATGCTGCTGGGCTATGTGTGTTTAAGAATGCAGTGCATGTTATCACCTGGCTGTGAGTGTACTCATTTGTGTGGCTGTGTGTGAACCTGTGTGGGTGTAGCCCAGTTCACGGGGGGTATCTGCAGCTGTTGGGGGGTATGTGCGTGCTTCTGTCCAGCTGTCCCACAGTCTGTACAGCTGTGGCATAGTGGGTGCATGTTCCAGGGTCAGGCTGTGACAGGCTGTGCCTGCCTGAGGCTGTGTCATGGTGTGCATGACCCACCCCCAGCTCTCTGAGCATGACTTTGGTGGCAGGGCGGTGCCTGCTGCCCCATGCCGAGCCCACCTGGTCTGGGAGGCTGGGGCAGGAGGCCGGGTAATCGTCGAGGTCCTCTCTGCAGCTGCTGTCCCGATCCTCGATGACCAGGTCGATGGGCATCTTCCCCTTGAGGCAGGTGATGTAGCGGTGACAGAAGTTGTCGCACAGGTCGTGGACCTGAAGGGGCACCGGGGTACTGGGGGGGCCACCCAGGGGCCAGGGCTGGGGTGCACAGGGGTGGGGGTGGCCTTCTGCTCCAACTCTGGTAGGGAGAGAGCCTGAAGGAGGGGCAGAGGGGGCAAGAAGGGGAGGGATGGGAGGCAAGGGAGGGCATGCAGGGGAGTGAGAAGCACTTACCTTCTCCAGCTCCAGTAGGTGGAAGCGGAGCACTTGAATGGCCTGTATCATCTGAAAACAGACAGAGGAGTGGGGAGAGGCAGGGAAGGAGGAAGGGAGACAGAAGGAGGAAGAGGAGGAGGTGAAAAAAAAGGAGCAGGAGAAGGCCAGGAGGAGGAGGAGGAGGAACAGAGACAGAGAAACAGAAACAGTGCATTGGATGACAGAGAGAGAGGACAAAGAGAGCAAGAGGCAGAGAGAAATTGACAACAGAGAGAGACCCAGGATTAGGGGACGAGGCAGTGTGAGATTGAGATCGGAAATAAAGAAAGAGAAGCAAGAGGTGCAAGAGACAGAAGAGGACTCATCGCAAGAGGGGTGAGCTAAGGTCAGCGCTAATAATAACACCCCATCCTTTGCCAGCTTGGCCTCTGATCTGGGTCCCACCCTTCACCTGAAAACTACATTTCCCAGAGTCCTTTGCCAAAGGGTTCAGCCAATAGGAAGCCCTGGTGGGAGCTAGACCAGGAAAGGAAGAGACAAGCTGGGGTATTTATCCCTCTATCTACCTCTCCCCTCCTCTCTTCTCTTTCTCTCCCTTGTCTCTCCTCTCCTCTCCTCTCTCCTTTGCAGCCAAGTGGTTTCATTTATTTGGGTGTGGACTCTGTTCTGCTGATAGAACTAGCTAACACTTAATGAGTCCCCAGTCTGTGCCAGGCATTGACTCAGTATATACCCAGAATGGGGCTTCCCAGGCAGCGCTAGTGGTAAAGAACCCTCCTGCCAATGCAGGAGATGTAAGAGATGTGGGTTCGCTCTCTGGGTCAGGAAAATCCCCTGGAGGAGGAAATCCTACCCACTCCAGTATTCTTGTCTGGAGAATTCCATGGACAGAGGAACCTGGCGAACTCCAGTCCATAAGGTCTCAAAGAGTCGGACACGACTGAAGTGACTTAACACGCACATACAATAGCCTTACACGATAGAAATTATTACTAGCTACACTTTACAGGTGAGGAAAAAGGAGGTAGACCCGCTTGCCCTGGATCTTAGAACTAGTAAATATAGTTGGGATTTGAACTCAGGCCATCGAGTCCCTGTTCACAAACTCTAAGCTATACTACACTGCACTGCAAATGGGCAAAAATTATCACTATTTGAGGACGTGGGTCAGGTGGTCTCCTCTCTGCTCCCACAATCAACCCCAGGGCTATGGAGGGTGGAAGAGGAGACCCCCTTGGAGAAGGGGGTGTTGTGGAGGGCCCAGGTCTCACCAGATTGTCCAGCTCTGGGTTGGAGGAGAAGAG
The DNA here is from genome assembly GCF_023699985.2 of Odocoileus virginianus. Classification (NCBI taxonomy): domain Eukaryota; kingdom Metazoa; phylum Chordata; class Mammalia; order Artiodactyla; family Cervidae; genus Odocoileus; species Odocoileus virginianus. The sequence goes on along the minus strand of NC_069693.1, from coordinate 7,459,211 downwards.
GGGCCTCTCGGAGCGGACCTGGGAGAAAGAGAGAGGCAGGGGAGGGCACATCCCGTCTCCTGCCCACGCCCCCCGCCACTTCACTGGCTCTCCTGGGACACCGCTGATGGTGGGCGCCCACCTGCTTGGCAAAGGCTGCAATGTCTTCATTGAAGGAATCAGAGGAGCAGACGTCACCGCCCGGGGGTGTGCCCAGCCCAGTCCCAGCCCCATCACGGGGAGAACACGTGGCCAATTCACATTTCTCAAAGACCAGGGCCAGCAGCGGGAAGAGCGGGTGGCTGGGGGAAGCAGGAGGAGAGGGGTTCTTGAGGGGTGGGCGGGGGGTGGGGTGAGGCAGGGAAGTATGGTGCAACCGGGAGGTGGACAGGAGACCCAGAGGAGAGAGGTGGAGAGACAGGCGCAGGAGAGAAACATATCCAGAAAGACAAAGAAATGGGGTGGGGCGGGGGGCACATCCCAAGAGCCCTCAGCCTTGTCCCACTCACCCATAGATCTCATCTTTCTCCCTCCTCAGGCCGTCACTGTCCAAACCTGGGGGCTGGGGAGGCCGGTGGGGGCCATAGGGCCCGGGGGCTCTTGGTGCCGAGGACACCGCCTCTGAGAAGCCAGCCAGGGCTGCGGTGCTGTCCACGATGCCGGGGTAGTGGGGCAGCTCATCATACTGGGGGGGAGGTGAGAGGGGAAGCCCCAGGGAGGTGTTGACACAACAAGAAACCTCCCTACCCTCTCACCCAGGAGATGCCCCCGCCCTGTCCAGCCACCTGCCCTCCTGTCTGCATAGAGCTGTCTGGGTGGGACTGAAGGCCCCATTCTCAAGCTTTCGCTTGGACCCATGGGCTGTGAAAAATGTCCCATCAGAGATTCCTGATGTATGGGCAGGAGGGTCTAAGAGAGAGAGACTGACCCAAGTCTCAGATCTGAGGGTCGGGGGATCAGATTGGCTGGTTGCTAACTGTCAGCTTCTCCCAGAGTGAGGAGGGGAGAGATATTCAGAGAGAAGGGGAGAGAAGAGAGAGACTGGGAGTGAAATGAAAGAGAGAGTGAAAGCTTAGAGAGAGGGAGAGAGACAGAGAGAGAAATGTTGGGAGAGGCAAAAAAAAAAAAAGGCAAAGAGAAAAGAGATAAGGAGAGATGCAGAGACAGAGGAAAGAGTAGGGAGGGAGAGAGACACAGAGAGAAGATGCAGGAGAAACAGGGAAAGGGAGGTGGGCACTGAGAGGCAGAGGAGGGGAGAGAGAGGAGCAGGAGGGAGAGATTGATTTTTGCTCACGGACACTGCCTATCAAAGCAGTGCATTGTTTGTACACAAATGTACGCATACAGTCTCTCCGACTTCAATTTCATTTCACAGACCAATATGCACGTCTGAGTGCATCTTAACAACTTGTCACACTCCACTCCCCATGTGAACCCACCACACACACACACACACACACACACACACACACAGCCAAAAGCCAGGCTCAGGAATGAATGAATGAATGAATGAATGAAGGCATCAGACATTTAGCACCATGCCTGGCACACATTCAATACACACTTGTTGAAACCGAGTATAACCTGGCACAACCACACAAACCCACTTGTGCTGACCACCCCAACGAGAAGGCAAGCTTGAGGTTTCTCTCGCCTATCATCACAGGAGCAAACGCACCCAGGAAGCCAGGGAAACCTGAAGGTCCCTCCCTTTCCTTTGAGGGAGAAACAGGTTCAAAGAGGCGGAGGGCCTGGAGAGGGGGGGAGTTCCAGCGTTCCTGCCATCGCGGAGGGCTCTGAGTGTGTGTCTCTGCCCTTTTCTCCTAACTTCTCCTGAGTCCTGAAGTTGAATCCAACTGCACCCCACTGCTCATCGGCGCACATCTTAGCACGTCCCGGAATCCTGTGGTGTTCCTGCTCCCCCCACCCCCCACCTCCACCTCCAAACGTGCGTGCTCACCTCTCGGCTGACTTCTCATTCCCCAGGACCAGGAGAGAGAGAATCCCTTGGCCCTGCCTGGCCAGACCCACCTCCCCAGCCCTGTCCCCACCCCTAACCCTCAGGGAGGACTTGGAACAAAAGTAGACCTGGGAGAAGGATGGGGGAGGGCAGAAAGAGAAAGGGCCTGGGATGGAGGGGGAGACCGGGGCAGCGAAGGGGAGACTGAGGGGCAGGGAGAGGGGAGGAGAGAAAGAGACGGCGGAGGGAGCGCGATGGGCTGAAGGGGGTCACAGCTCCCCAGGGAGGCGATGGAAGGATGGGAAGGGGGTTGGGGGTGCGACGACCGACCGGGGCGCAAGATCGCCCGCCCTCACACCTACCCTCCGGGCCATGGGCTGATGCCGGCGGCAGCTCCCGGGTCCCTCCAGGGCCTGGCCGGCGGGGAGGGCGCAGCCGGGGGCAGTGGCCCCAGATGGCCCGCGGTGCCGACGCCAGGGGGTGGGGCAGGAGGCTGGGTGCCCGGCCCCCCCACCCCCACCGCTGTCAGCGGCAGGCGCCCGGCAGTGCGGAGGCTCCGAGCATGGACCCCCAGCCTCCTGACCCCGCGGGGGTCACGGCGAGGAAAGGGGCGAGCAGGCGAGGAAGGGCCGCCCGAGGCCCCCTCCCTGGGGCCCCCAGCCCCTCCCCCGGGTCCTGGGAGGAGGGAACCAGCCCCAGACCCGGGGACCGCGAGGCGGGGGACAGAGGGGCGCGGGGGGGTCGGGCCCGGGGCGGCGGGGGGCGCGCGGCGGCTCCCAGCGCGGTGCGGGGTCCCGGCGTTGGCGGGCCGGAGAGATGCTGGCGGCTCCGTCTCGCTCTCTCCCCCTCTCCCGGTCTCTCCCTCTCTCTGTGGTCACATCCGGAAGTTCCACAGCGGAGATGCTTAACCCGCTGTCCGCCGGCTGCTCGGCCGCGGGCCGGGCGGCGCGGGGCGGGGCGGGGGCGTCCGGGGCCCTCTCCCCTCCCCTCCCCTCCCCCTCCGCGCTCCCCGAGGCTGCGGCCGCTTTCAGGGGCGGATTTTTGTTTGGGAGGCTCTGCGCGTCTGGTCCGCCCGGGTCCCCACCCCTCCGGCCTCACTCTCTGCGCGTCTCCCCCTCTCCCCCCACCGCGCTCGGGTCTTCTCCGCCTTCTCCCCCTCCCGGCCGCCCCAGGTCCTTGTCGGTCTCTCTCTCTCTCTCCCCCTTTCCACCCTTCCCCGGCTCGCTCTCTCCATCTCCCTGCTTCACTGTTTTCCTCTAGATCTTCAAGTCTGTCTGTCTCCCCTCACCTTTTTTCCCCTCTTTTTCTGTTTTTCCTCTTTGTGTCTCTGTCTCTCGCTGTGTCTCTCCCTTTCTCTCTCCCATCTCTGCCCCCCCACATCTGTGCCTCTCTCCTGACCCCCAGATTCCCAGAGGCCCTCTGATCAGCCCTTCTTGCGCCTCACCTTTGCTTGCTCTTTCTCCCTGTCTGTCTGTCTCTTACTGTGAGACAGATCAGAGGAGAACCTGAGGCTGGAAGTCACCAAACCCCTTTTTCTACTTTCTCTTCTTTCTCCAGACCACCCCTCCCCACTCTCCAACTTCCCACCTCAGGGAGACAGGGACATCCCTGAAGTCATCTGTGTGTGTGTGTGTGTGTGTGTGTGTGTGTGTGTGTCCTTCGCTGTGTCTGTCTGTGTGCCCGATTGTTGGTTCATGCCTGTTGTGGGTGTGTTGTTTCTGTGTATGAATATGGTGAGTTTGGGTTGTTTAAGTGTTTGTGCCTAGAAACCTCACTCTGTCCCTCTGCCCACTTTTGACCTCTGCCTTTTGCAAGTTTCTTAGCCTGTATCCTCCTCAGCGGTTCTCAGAAGTTTGTGATGGAATCTCCAAAACTGAAGGTTAAGATGTGGTTGGTTGCACATCCACTGGAGATCAAAGGATTCCCAGAGGAGCCTGGAACCCAGGCAGCCTTTGAAACTGGTATTCTAGTGAAATAAAGAAGGTGTCTGCAACAGAAGTTTATTGAGCACCTACTGTGTGCTGGGTGATGTTCTGGAGATGTCACAGGGAGCAAAAGACAACCTTTCCTGGCCTCCAGGTGCTCACATGCTACTGGGGATGGTGTGAGGGAGAAAAAAGAGTCAGGTAAATAAATGTGTAAGTATAAAATCACACTTGGAGGTGATAAGTGCCCTGAGATGAAGCAGAATAAAGACAGGGAGATGACAAAAGCTGGATAGGCAAGTTCTCAGGGGAGGTGTCATCTGAGCAGAAACCTGAAGAAGGGGATGGAGGAAGCTATGCAGGTGTTTGCCTATCGTGCCAGGCAGAGGAATGGCAGGTGCAAAGGACCTGGGACAGGAATGTTTTTGAGGCCAGCAGGAGGGGGCATGGAATTGGGGGGAGGGAGAGCAAGACCCCTGGGATTCATTCTCTCATTGGCTTTTTCTACAGTAGGGTCTTTGGAAAACAAAGAAACAAAAAGATGGCATGTGCTTTGTTTGTTAATTTTTAAAATTTATTTATTTTTGCCTGTGCTGGGTCTTCATTGCCGTGTGCAGGCTTCTCATTACAGTGACTTCTCTTGCTGTGGACTGTGGGCCCAGTAGTTACAGCACACTGGCTCAGTAGTTGGGGCTCATGGGCTTGGGTGCTCCACAACATGTGGAATCTTCCTGGACCAGGGATTGAACTGCACTGGTAGGCAGATTCTTTACCACTAGACCACCGGGGAAGTCCTCACATGTGTTTCTTCTTAATTTTTAAAAATTCATTTTATTGTTGGCTGTACTGAGTCTTCACTGCTGCGTGCAGGCTTTCTCTAGTTGCAGCGAGCAGGGCTGACTTTCCAGTTGTGCTGCTTGGGCTTCTGACCGCAGTGGCCTCTCTAGTTGCGTAGTACGAGCTCCAGAGCACAGGCTCAATAGTTGTGGTGCGTGGACTTAGTTGCTCCTTGGCATGTAGGATCTTCCCAGACCAGGGATCGAACCAGCATCCCCTGCATTGCAAGGCGGATTCTTAACCCCTGAACCACTAGGGAAGCCCTTCAGTAGGATCTTTATCCTCTGGTGACCTCAGATTCTCAAGGGGATGTGTAAGTGTGTATCAGGAGGCCTGTGAACTCCCTCAAGTCTTCCTGGCCAAGTATGGACCTGGTGCCTACGTGATTTTACAGGAAGAAGGCTCATAGTTTTCAACCTATGCTCAAAAAGGATGCTTGACCCCCAACAGCTAGAAACCATCACCCCAGAGGAAGAACTCTAAAAAGAAATGAGGCAGAGATCCAGAGAGAAGGGGACAGAAGTTGGAGGAGACGAAGACCCAGGGAAAGGAGGGACAGAGGTGGGCAGATTGAGTCTCAGAGAGAGAGGAGGAGGCTGAGAGGGCTGGCTGGAGACCATGCCCCCACCCCTGCTGGGCTCTCTAAGGATATTTTTATGACCCTCATAAACAGCTCCATCTCTGCCACACCCTGCTGCTCCCTCCTCTTGTGGAAATTAAACAAAACCACCCAGGCCCCGGGGAAGGGGGCGAGACCGCTGGAGTTACAGCAAGAAGGACTGAGGTTAGGACAGCAGCGGCACCTCTCAGAGAGGGAGGGCGTGTTGGAGGGCTGTGGGGGAGGGCCAGGGTGACGGCGCCGGTCCCCGCGACCTCAGGAAGGTCCCTTCTCATCCTATGAGAATGAGGGCTCAGCTTCACATCCACTCGACCCACCCCCTTGCCTCTGTCTCATCCAGGAGGACTGTCCCTGTCTTTCTCTGTGTCCCTGACTCTTGTCCTGTGACCCCCCCTCCTCGGCACATCATCAGCCTGCCTCCCTGGCCATCTCTGGGTCTCCTCCAAGGATCTGGGGTCGAGACCCACCTCAGATCAGCTCTTCCCTTTTGAAGCCTCAATTTCCCCCGTCAGCTGAATGAGACAGGGGCCCGAGGGGGCGGGGAGTGAGTGATGGCGAAATGGTTAAACTGGAAGGTCCCGGGAAGCTGGGACTCCGAGCAGCCTTGACTGAGTCTGGGGTCCTCATCCCAATGGATGCTCCCCCTGAAACTCTCCCAGCCACTGTTCCTCAGGTGACACTGGCCCTTTAAGGAAGGCAGAGGGGTAGAGAAGAGCCTTTAATCACTGCCACACGCACCCCGCCCCCCAGATAGGGGTTTTGGAGCAGAAAATTAATTTAAATCACTTTTTAATTAAAGATGCAAAGCTCTTCTGGGTGCACCCCCCTCTCCCCTCCCCCTACTGCCCTCAGTTGACGCTTAGGGTGGGGGAGTCAGGGATCTAGGCCCCTCAGCTTCGCTTTGGGTCTGGAGGGGCATACTGAGGTCCCCAGGCCCAAGCTGATCCTGAAGACATGAAGGGACTCCCGATCTGACTGTGATGGGGGTCAGGGGTGGGGGGAGTGGATGGAAGGAAGGAAGCAGTTGTATCTTAACTGGGTGGGGGTCTGGGTTGAGGCCAATTTGGGGGGCTGGGGGGCTCAGGGCGAGGTGAAAACAGAGCAGCAGAAAGAGAGGAAGAAGAAAAGGGGGTCAGATCGAGTCCCAGAGCGATGTGGAGAGAGGAGAGAGGAGGCGGAGGGAGTGAGGAGAGAGAGGCAGAGAGAGACGCGCTCAGAGACAGAGACGGAGACCAGAGTTATGCCTCCCAACGCTCTGAGCTCGGCCCCCAAACACGGAGGGGGGGCTTGGACTCTTGAGCATAAATCTTTTTAATTAAAGAGAAGAGCAGGGGAAAATAGGAACGTCTGGGAGAGAAACTGATGTTAAAAGCCAGAGGCTAGAGGGGGGATGAGGGGGGAGGCTGGCTTTCTCACTCCTCCCCTGCCCCAGTGTGTCTCACCCAGACACACACACACACACACACACACACACACACACACACCAACCCAACTCTCTGGGACCTCAAGCCTGCTCTGCAGAGCCGTCTCCCTTCAGTGGTTCTTGGCTGGACCCTTGGACCCTTTGTCCCAGGCAGGGGAGGGTGCCGGTGGGTCCAGGCCTGGCCCCCGGCTGGCGGGTGCCCTGTGTTTGCTGGTTGTCTGCATCCGTGAGGTGCTGTGCGGGGCCCCAGTGTTCAGGTATCTGGAAGCCTCTTATCTGCTCTCGTGCCTTTCTCTCTGGATGTGTGTTTGGGTGTCCCTTCATGGCTCAAATGGTAAAGAATCTACCTACAATGCGGGAGACCTGGGTTCAGTCCCTGGGTCGGGAAGATGCCCTGGAGGAGGGCATGGCAACCCACTCCAGTATTCTTGCCAGTCCATGGTGTCACAAAGAGTCGGACATGACTAAGCAACTAACACACACTCTGGATATGTGTGTCTGGACGTGTTTCTTCGTGTGTGTGTGTGTGTGTGTGTGTGTGCATCTCAGCAGAGGCACAGACTCCCACATGAACACCAACCCTAGGAGGGGTTTCCCCCCTTGACCCCATCCCGCTCTCTTTCAGATGGGAAACCCCAGGCTTCAGCCCACCCCTGTTGATCTGGGGGACCTCCCAGGTCTCCCCAATGCTGGTTCCTCCAGCATGGCATCCAAGCTGTCAGTGGCTGGTGGGGAGGAACCCTGCCGGGAGAAGCTCAGCACTCCCGCATCTTCTCTCTTGAGCCTGCCAGCTCCCTGCCTCAGTTTCCCCTCTTTGTCCTCAGTTGTGTCCCCCTTGCCCCTCTCCCCCACTCCTGGTCTCTCTCGGAGGGTCTGTATCTCAGAGGTAGGGGAAGAGACGGTCCTCAATCAGGGGCCCCCTGTGGCTGTGTTTCTGTCTTGGGTGTCTGTCTTTCCAGCCGCCTGCCTCATCTGTCTCTCACTCTTCTATCTCTGTCTCTCTCTTTCTCTGGACGATCTCTCCGTGTCTCCATCTCCATCTCTCTCTCCTGCTCCCAATCTCTCCTTTGCTTTTTCTCTCCCGCCCCCGCCCTGACTCCGTCATCTCTGGGGACCCGTGTCTCTGGCCTTTGTCTCTGCACCTCTCTGTGCTCCCACCCCTGTCCCCGAGTTTCTGCCTTCCTGCACCTCGCTGCCCAGGCCTCTCCGAGACTCCTTGCCAGTTCCTCCCCCTGTGCCTGGCCCAGCTCCAGGAGAAGGAAACATTTATCTTGGTGGGCGCCCTCCCCCCCCAGCCCATGCCCGCCCCTCCTGCCCGCCACCAGGCCATCCATCACCAGAGCTGGTGACTCCGGCGGCTCATTTGTCACCCGCTGCCTGCCGCCCTGCCAAGCAATCATACCATTAGCCATGGCTGGGCAGAGGCCACGGGGCGGACCGGGCCTGACCCGGGCAGGGGAGGGGCCCAGGCCGCGACTCCCCGGTCCCCAACCCCTCCCATCTCTCTGGCCTTTCTCTGCTTTTTTCTCTGAATCTGCCTTCCTGTCTCCTTTCTGAGTCTCCCCTCTTCACTCCATTTTCCTCATCCCCCACCTCTCCCTTTCCTCTTGCACTGTGCCCTTGGCTGTGTGTCTGTCTGTCCATCTGTCCATCTGTCTGCATCTTTTTCTCTCTGCGTGTCTTTATCTCCATCTCTCTCACACATTCTCACTCTCATTTTCGATCTCTTTCCCTTTCTTTTTCTGTCTCCCCACCCCGACCCCCAGCCCCATCTCTCTCTCTCTGGGGACCTCTGTCTCTCCGTCTCTTTTTTCCTCTCCATGTCTCCACCTCTATGCCCCAGCCCCGGGTCCCTGAGGACTGTTTGTCTCTGCCCGTCTCTGTCCCTGGTTCTCTCTGTAACTCTCTGCCTCCGTTTCTCTCCATCTCCCTCTCTCCGCCTTGCCCTGCTCAGGTCCTGTCTCTCCATCTCTCAGCCTCTGGTTTGCTCCCATGCATCTCCAAGTGGCGGCCTCTCTTTGGCTTTGTGTGCTGGGTAAGAGGCCGGAGGATTCCTTTCAACCTGGGGCCGTCTCTGGCGGCATCTCTCAGCCTCTCCCGTCTTCCTCAGCGCTGCCTGTTAGGGCTCTGGTTTCCCTCTCCTGGTCCTCGTTCTCTGTCCCCTCCGGTCTTTCTCTGTTACCCTCCCCACACCCGGGGATGCTTTGTTGGGGGGGCCCTCCTTCCCCTGCTCCCTCCCTCCTGTCTTTTGTCTGTTCCCCTTCCCCTCCACCTCCAGGTCCCTCCTCTCCTGACCCCAGCTGTCCCCTTTCAATCCATCATCCTTGACATTTCCTTCCCTCCACCTTAGGGGGAGAAAATTGCAAGGACAGGGCAAGTCGGGAGGAGCTCGTGGGCAGGCGCCCTGGGGGCCTTCTCCCCCCTCCACCCCACCAGTCCTGAGTTGTCTGAAAGTCCTCCCCAGAGTCTGACTCCAGTCCTCAGGGGAATGGGAGGACACAGAGGAGATGCCAGGAGCAAGCCCATCCCTATTGCTGGGACTGCAGAAGCTGAGTGCTAAGAAGGAAGCTGGGGGTGCGGGGCCAAGGAAGGGGGAGACCTGGGCACAACTGTGCCCCCCTCCTTCCGTGGTGCCTAAGGAGCTTCCCAGTGGCTCAGATGGTAAAAAAAATCTGCCTGCGGTGCAGGAGACACGGGTTCGATCCTTGGGTTGGGAAGAGCCCCTGGAGAAGGGAATGGCAACCACTCCAGTTTTCCTGCCTGGAGACCCCCTGTAGATGGAGGAAACTGGCAGGCGACAGCCCATAGGATTGCAGAGTCAGACACAACTGAGCAACTAACATGCATTTTCCCGGGGGAAGAGGGAAGTCCCATCCACACCCCTCTGACCCAACAGCAGCCCCCAACACTGGCACCTGTGACTCCCCACTGAATGAAGCAGCCCTCCCTTTCATCAGCTGGGGTTAATAAAGATCCCGACTTCTTCACACCAGGTTGGGTTCCCAAAGAGGTTCTAGAATCCCCAGTGGACCTCACTGCCCATAGGAAGTGGGTGACCTATTCGTGAACACACCCCTCAATGGTTTCCTTCCCTGTCTCTCCTCCAGTATTTCCTGGAATCACCTTACAGAGAAGCTGGGACAGTGGCCAGCCAGGGACATGGTGGATGCGGGGGTAAAAGAGAGAGGGGAATTCTTCCCCCCACCCCGGCTATGATGGTTAATTGTATATGTTCATTTGACTAAGCTATTGTGCCCAGAGTTAAGGAGATTACCCTCCATAATGTGGGTGCGCCTCACCCAATCTGTTGAATGCTTTAAGAAAAAAAGACTGAGGTTCCCCAAGAAAAGGGGAATTCTGCTTCCAGAAGACAAATCTGTCTTCAGATTTGAGCTGCAACCTCGGTGCTTCCCTGAGTTCCACTGATTTTGGACTTTCCAGCCTCTACAATCATATAAGCCAATTATTTAAAATAAATCTTTTATTATCTATTTATCCATTCATCCTATTGGCTCCGTTTCTCATGCTACCACATGGATGGCCCTTGAAAACGTTACTCACACTGAGTGAAAGAAGCCAGTCACAAAAGACCACGTATTGGACTTCCCTGGTGGCTCAATGGTTGAGAGTCTGCCTGCTCATGCAGGGGATGCAGGTTCGATCCCTGGTGCGGGAAGATCCCACGTGCCATGGAGCAGCTAAGCCTGGGTGCCACAACTGCTGAAGCCTATGCTCCGCAACAGAAGTCACCACAATGAGAAGCTTGCACACCCCAACTAGAGAGTAGCCCCCACTTGCAGTAATGAAGACCCAGCACAGGCAAAAATACATAAATGAATAAAATGTAAACATTAAAACAAAACCCCACAATATCGTAGGATGCCATTTACATGAAATATCCAGAATAGGCAAATCCATAGAGATAGGAAGATCAGTGGCTGCCTGGGATGGGGAGGGGGTGAATGGGGAGTGACTGGGTATAGGGTTTGCTCGAGGGTGGGGTCTGGAGAGAAAGGTCTGGAACTAGACAGCGATGGCGGTTCCATGACATCCCGAAGGTATGAAAGGCCACTGACCTGTGCCCTTGAAAATGGCTAAAACAGTACATTTTATGTGAAGTGCCATTGCTGGCGTTTAGTCGCTAAGTCGTGTCCAAGTCTTTGTGACCCCCTGGACGAGAGCCCATCAGGCTCCTCTGTCCATGGTATTTCCCAGGCAAGAATACTGGAGTGGGTTGCCATTTCCTTCTCCAGGGGATCTTCCCAACCCAGGTCTCCTGCATTGCTGGCAGATTCTTTACCACCTGAGCCACCAGGGAAGCCTCAATTACAAGAGTGTGAAGTGTATTTTATCATAATTTTTTTTTAAAAAAAGTTCAAGATATAGAGCTCTATAGAAACTAACAGACAAGAGGCAGTGGTGAATTAACTCTAGGCATGGTGTATTAGACTCCTGCTGCTGCTGTAACAAACCAGCCCAACGTCAATGGCTTAGAACAGCACAACTTTATTCTCTCACAGTTCCAGAAGTTGAAAGTCCAAAATTAGTCCCCATGGGCCAAACTCCAGCAGGGCTGCAACCCCTCTGGAGGTTCTAGGGGACAATCAATTCCTTGCCTCTTCCAGCTTCTGGGGGCTGTGGTGTTCCCTGGCTTGTGGCCACATTGCTCCAATCTCCAAGGCCAGCATCTTCAAATCTCTGCCCCATCTTCACACAGCCTCCTCCTCTGTGTGTGGCATAATCTCCTGTTTGCCTCCCCCTTCTGAGGATCCATGCTGATCCAGGCTGATCCGGAATCATCTTCCCATCTTAAGATCCTTAATGTAATCACACCTGCAAAATCCTGTTTTGTCACATGAGTGAACACAGTCTCCAGAAATTAGAACGTGGATATCTTCTGGGGGTAGGGGGGTGTCTATTATTCAGCCTACCACGCACGGGTGGTCGCCAACAACTCCTCCCCTTCTTCTAGGCACCCTCTCCACCCACCGAGAGGTGGTGTCCATTACCCCGCCCCTTGAATCCTGTGGCTTGCTTTGACCCAGGGGACATGGCAGACACGGCCTTACAGCTTTCAAAGCAGCTCTCTTGGAATCCAGACACCATGCCACAAAGAGCTGACTTAGCCAAGGGGGCTCCAGGGAGAGCTGAAGTGGCCCAGCCCACAGACAGTGCCCACTGCCAGCAAAAGATGAAGGCACCCTGCACGTCTGAACCCCAGCCAAGCTCCAAGATGAACGCAGCCATACGGTGACCTCAGCCAACACCACCAGCAACACACAGAATCGTTAGGATCATTGTTTTAAGCCACCAAGTTTCAGGATGGTTTGTTGCTCAGTCATAAATAACTGTTATACACGGAGAGACACAGACGCAGAGGAGGTGGCGGGGGGGGGAGACTGACACTTGGAAACAGACAGATAAAGAGGGAATGCATGAAGACACAATCTAGAAAGCAAAGCAGACAGAGGGGGAATTAAGGAAATGGAGGAGACAGGGTCAAAGAGAGACAGAGACCTCTGGAAAGAGAGAGACAGGGTGGTGGGGAGGGAGACAGTAGTATACAGACAAAATACAAAAGAAAGGGAAACAGAAATCATCAAGAAAGACACGGGCTCCTGTCAACAGCCCCAGCTCAGCTTTCAGCTAACAGTCAGCATTAACTGTCAGCCACGTGAGGAAGTTATCTTAGGAATTAATGAGTTGCCTTCAGATAACTGTAGTCTCATCTGATAGCTGATCACAATCGTGAGAGACCCCAAGTTCACCCGGAGAGCCAGAGTGAGCTGGGGCCAACCACAAGATAATAACTTGTCATTTTTAAGTCGCTAAGTTTGGGGTGGTTGTTAGGTAACAACACGTACACAGAATGAGATGCTTGGAGTGTCACGGAAAGGTGGGTGAGGAAATTGAGGGATTAGGGGGAGGTTTTAGGCCGAAGATTTATTTGGATGAAATAGATTAAGGACTTGGGAAACTGTTAAGACAGATGAAGCAGAGGAAATGCGCAGTTCAGAGTCTGGGAACGTTAGAGGATCAGGACTGTATCCAGATGAAGACCTTAATCTCACAACAGGTGATGCACAGACTTAGACAACAAACTTATGGGTGTCAGGGGCAGGGGGAAGGGTCAGGGGAAGGGATAGTTAGAGAGTTTGGGATGGACATGTACACATGGCTATATTTACAATGCATAACCAACAAGGACCTACTGTATAGCATGTGGAACTCTGCTCAATGTTGTGTGGCAGCCTGGATGGGAGGGGAGTTTGGGGGAGAATGGATACATGTACATGTTTGGCTGAGTTCCTTCACTGTCCATCTGAAACTATCACAACATTGTTAATCTGCTATACCCCAATACAAAATAAAAAGTTTTTTTTTTTTTTTTTTTAAAGAGCAGGTGATACAAAGAATCTGGGGCTCTTTGGCATTAATTTCAGTGGTGATTTCATACCTAGAATCTGATTGCTTTTCAGAGCATCAACTCTACGAGTTTCTGCAAAGCTTTCTGCAGAAGAGACTGTTCATTGCTCCTCAACATCCAATCTCTCATCTTTCTTTAAAAATCCTCTATGACTTTTATTTTATTTATTTATTTTTCCTCTATGACCTTTAGCATGATGACTCAGAACTAAAACTATATTTTCCCTAGCTCTCTTCCAGCTCAATGAAGCCAGATGGTTCAGATCTGGACACTAAGATGTAGAAGGAAGCAATGCATGGAACTCCCAGGTCAAAGCCTTACAGAGGATGGTGGATCCGGCACCTCTCCTCCCCTCTCCCTCCTTCTGGTTGCATGATGACATCATGGAGGTGCGCCATCTTGGACCAAATAGATGAGGGTCATATTCCAGCTATGTCAGAGCAACAAGTAGAGCAGCTACTTTGCATGCTTCCCTGGCAGCTCAGACAGTAAAGAATCTGCCTGCAATGCGGGAGACCTGGGTTCAATCCCTGGGTCAGGAAGATACCCTGAAAAGGGGAATGGCAACCCACTCCAGTATTCTTGCCTAGGAAATCCCATGCACAAAAGAGCTACAGTCCCTGGGGTTGCAAATAGTCGGGCAGGACTGAACGACTAACACTTTCCTGAAATAGAGCTGCCGTACCAGCTGTGAACTGTTACACAAGAGAGAAATGAATTCTAATCTTATTTAAACCACTACTATTTTGGATCTCTGCTAGTTACATCTAAACTCATACCTAATTGCTATTAATAAAAATATGAATAGGAAGCTCTTATAGGGCTCCCCTGGTGGCTCAAAGGGTAAAGAATCTGCCTGCAAAGTGGGAGACCTAGGTTTGATCCCTGGGTTGGGAAGATCCCCTGGAGAAGGAAACAGCAACCCATTCCAGTATTATTGCCTGAAGGATTCCATGGACAGAGGAACATGGTGGGCTACAGTCCATGGGGTCACAGAGTCGGATACGACTGACATTTTACACTTCTGAGGGCTTACATAGAGCACCTCTCCAGGTTCCAGAAAGCAGCCTGGCAGGACAGGAGTGGGAACATCTTATCTTCTAGCCTCAGACTGCCCACCATCCTTGTCTGTTTCCCTACACTGTGCACAGCCTTGTTAATATCTCCTTTTCAACACTTGCTTAAGTCACCCAGTTCGGTGACATGGGCGTCCTGCGGTGTCTTACTACAGAGTCCTTGCCCTCATAAGTCCCAGCGAGAGACCACCACCTCTGGCACCCTGCTGGGCATCTGTTTCCCCCCACCACAGTGTCAGCCTGGGAAGAACAGGGCCCAGTGACATTTCGGTCACTGCAGTGTCCCATGCGTAGCACCAGACACAGGCAGGCACCCCATGGACAAGTGAATGAAGGATCCCAGGGTCTGCAGGGAGAGGAAGGCATACTCCCCCTTGTCTATTTCTTGTCCCTTGGGCCTGATGATTGAACAACTGAGACTCAGGTGACAAAGCAGTTCATGGGAAGTCTTGCATTTCTCTGTCCTTTTGAGGCTAGTTGTTCCTGGATGGGGTGTGTGTGTGTGTGTGTAAATGAGCAAGTAAACTGGAAAATATAACTATTCCCATCTACTAAGCTCTTATTTTGTTGTTCACTCACTAAGTCGTATCTGACTCTGGGACCCCATGAACTGCAGCACACCAAGCTTCCTTGTCCTTCACTATCTCCCAGAGTTTGCTTAGACTTAATGTCCATTGAGTCAGTGATGCCATCCAACAATCTCATCTTCTGTAGCCCCCTTACCCTCTTGCCTAAGCTCTTACTGTTGTTAGGTATTAGTCTAAAAAATATATATGTATGTTAAATACAATAATCATACAATTAAATACAATTTAATACAATCTTGTGAAACAGGGACTTCTTATTATCAGTTCCTATTATTATTAGGCACTATTAGTTCCTATTATTATTGAAAGTGAAATTGTTAAAGTCGCTCAGTCGTCTCCAAGTCTGTGACCCCACGGACTGTAGCCCACCAGGCTCCTCTGTCCATGGAATTTCCCAGGCAAGAATACCAGAGTGGGTAGCCATTCCCTTCTTCAGGAGATCTTCCTGACCCAGGGATTGAATCCAAGTCTCCCCCATTGCATGCAGATTTGTAGAGATAAAGATGGTTAACATCTGAGCCACCAGGGAAGCCCCATCTTATTAATATTACTATATTATCCCCATTTTCCAGATGAAGGAACTGAAGCACCAAGACATTAAATCATAATGCTATGTCATCTCCTATGACAAACAATTCAAATTGCTCCCAAGCTGCCCCTCGGAACCCCTTGCATCCAGGTGAGTAACATGGCGTTGCTAGTGGGGTGAATGGGCATCTGTGATACTCCTTCTTGTGTCCACATCCTAAGCTCTGGAGATGCCCTTCTTTGAAGCCAAGATCCCACTCCTCTCCCTGTCCCCAGGCTCACACTTTTCCCTGCCTCCGTCCCCGCCGTCCTGGTTCACATCTGGTCTAATTAGAGGTGTCCTGGTCCTGTTCTGCACCCTGGATGTCATCTCTGCCGTTCCTCGCTGTGGGACTTTGGGCAAGTTGCTTCCTCTCTCTGAGCCTCAGTTTCCTCACTGGTAGAAGGGAGTGACCCTGAGGCCTGATGGCAGACCGCGTAAGGCTGAGTCCAGCACAGTGCAGGCATCACGGCACTCCTTAATGCCCGGCGGCTGTTGGCACTGTTCTCACCAGCTTCAGGTCCCTTACCTTCAGCGCCCTCTTGCGCCACACCTCTCCCCACCTTGCAGGAAAAGCTCTCTCAGGCCCCATAGCTTCCTCTAGAAACTATTTCTCTCAAGATTCTCCAAAGTCTGATCTACGTGCTCTGACTCAGTTTCCCCACCTTCTACCCCCTCCTCACTCTACCTCAGTCTGACTTCTACTCCCACACTCACCCCTCAACTTTTCATGTCAAGATCTAAACCCAAGGGGAGCCTTTAAGCTCTCATCTTCCTCCACTTCTTCACGGCCTTGGGTCCTGCTGACCACGCCCTCATTCTAGAAACTTCTCTTGGCTTCAGGTGCCCCACTCTCCTGGTTTCCCACCAACTTCTCTGGCTTCTTCTCCTCGACAGGTCTCCCCCCTTCCATGTGGCCCTTAGGTGTTAGGGGTCCTCAAGGCACTGCTTTCTTCTCCTGCTACCCAGGCCCCAGGGCAGCCCCACCCCCTCCTGTGGCTTGGTGACACCTCCTTGCCAACAAACCCCAAGTCTCTCTCAAGTGCAGCTCCCTGGGCTGAGCTCAAGGTGTCCCCCGGATGTCTCTTCACCCTGACGTCCCCTCTAGATGTCTCACAGGCATCTCACGTTCGTCATGAACTCCCCTGAATCCTCTAAGCCTGTCCTTCGTACTTATCCCCACTTGGCTCTCCAAGCCCTCACTCTCTGGGTTGGAAATTCTTCACACTGTCCAGTCCCTCCCTCCCAGACCTACTCCCCACGTGTCCACACTCCATTCTTGCCTGTAGGATTCAACCACTTGCAAGACGACCAAACAATCATTAACTCACAAGGCTGGACACTTTTAAACAGGCTGTGCCCTTTATCGGGACACACACACACACACACACACACACACACACACACACACATCCTCTGAGAAGGTTACCTGATTTCTTTAGGAAACCCCCATCAACCCCAGCTCTCTTCCTCAGGCAACGCAGGATCCTTCTCTTTTGTGTTCCCAGGATACCCTATCATGTAGACGAGTTTGTGGCGGAGGGAATGGGGGCGTGGCTAGGGAAAGCTCCTTGGTGGCGAGGGGCCTTGGCCAGGGAAGCGCTTGGGTGATGGATGGGGGCGTGGTCAGTGAAGCTCCTGTGTGGAAGGGAGTGGCCTGGGAAGCTCTTGGGTGAAGGATGGGGGCGTGGCTAGTGAAGTTCCAGGGTAATAAGTAGGGGCGTGGCGAAGGGACGCTCTGGGCGGACCTTCAGAGTGGCTGGTGCAAGCAGGCGTGTCCTGCAGAAGATGCTGGGAACATGGAAAAACCCAGGTTACTTGGTGTATTTTCCAGTTGCCCAAATCTCAAAGACTTCATTAGCTCTCTCGTCGTGAATTTCAACTTCCCACGGGGAGGCCGCTTTTCCAGGCAGAATGTCAGTTTTATGGCAACTTTTACAGAAATCACAAAGAGACAGCGACTAGTGCTGATGAGCTGGGAGTAGAGAAGGGAGTGGGCAACAGGTCTGGGATATCGGGGGCGATGCACAACAGGAGGATAGGACACTAAAAACTGGTGGGAAGCAGGGTGTTATGGGGGTGCAGGGTCATCCTCAGGGTCCCAAGAAGTAGGCAGCACTCCTCACACCCCAAGTATGTCCTTTGGGCAGGAAACATCAACAGTAAGAAAATGTACATGGCCGACCAACAGATAGGTGGCCTCCAAAGTTAAAAACGCCCGCCCAGACCCCCCGACCCCCATCCCACCCTCCCACCCACCCCTGCTCCCCATCAGGCAGAGATGTGGCAGCATTTGCTGGCTTGTAGCATTGGTCCTCTGGGACCCTCGGTCTCCTCTTCGAGGGTCCTGCCCAAATTGGCTGGCACTGAGGGCAAAGTGAGCCTTCTAGATTGTCGGGGGAGATTGGCTATACTCCCATGGATCCCCGGCCTCCTCCCCAAAGCCGCTTCTCACGGCTGGGGGTGTCTGCTGCCCTCTCGAAAGAAAAGCCTGTCACCCCCCTTTTCCCCAAGTCATGCACCCTCCCACATCCCCCCTCCCCCAAACACACTATATACACACACAGGCCCCCTCCCCTCCAAGGCATGGCTGGGCTCTCAGAGGTAGTGGAGGCAAGTGGGAGCTCTGGAATGTGAGAAGTTACGGGTCCAAAGTGTGCCTCCTCCAGCTCTGAAACCCCAAACGTCTCCCCTTCCCTCCATTCTCCAAGCCTCGAGAATTAGCGTCCTCCCAAGGGCCTGAGTGGAGAAATTGGAGGTGGAGGAGGAGGGAGGTATGTCCCCTCCCCCCTGCACGCACCCACCTGTCCCCCTAACCCCCGAGGCCGACGGAGCTCCCTGAGGCTTGGG
The DNA here is from genome assembly GCF_023699985.2 of Odocoileus virginianus. Taxonomy (NCBI): domain Eukaryota; kingdom Metazoa; phylum Chordata; class Mammalia; order Artiodactyla; family Cervidae; genus Odocoileus; species Odocoileus virginianus. Next base: position 7,440,960 of record NC_069693.1, on the reverse strand, counting down.
GGAAGGGCTGAGATCCATGACATCCTGGGATGGATCTGCCTCCTTCAAGGGCCCCTCAGGGAGGGCTAAGTTCTGAGGTCCTGGGGCACAGGTTCCTGGAAGGAGGTGGGGGTGTTCCTCTTGAGGACCGGGGGTTTATGGGATGGAGCAAGGCTGGCAGTCTCAGGAGAGAGATGGAGAGGGTCACAGATGGGGGAGGGTTCTCGGGGGAGGGGCCTCGAGGTGGAAATATCTCCAGGAACATAGCCAGTAACTAACAGGGAAAAGGGCAAGAGTTGCAGGTAACTGCAGGAGCTGTTCTTTGTAGGAGGACCTGGGGAGGCCCCGGATAAGAAGAGTGAAGGCTGTTAGTGGGGACGGAGGACGGGTGGAGGCCGGTGGGATGGGGGGGGGTCGATCACGTCCCTGGGGAACGGGCGACCGAGTCCCCCGAGAGGAGGTTGCATCTCCGGGGGACAAAGAGGATGCAGTCCAGCACGGATGCAGCGGTCTCGAGGCTAGAGGCCCAGTCCCTGTGGAGGGCCCTAGAAGCCCCGGATGTGGCAGTAAGCTTCGAGGCTGGCGAAGAGGATGTAGAGGAACCAGAGGCCCAGGAAGAGGGCGGTGGTGGCGAGCTTGGGGCCGCGCGGGCCGCCCAGCTCGCCGCCGATGTGCGGCCGGCGGCGGTAGAGCAGCACGGCGATGCCCACGAAGGCGAAGACGGTGAAGAGCGTGACGGAGAAGGCCAGCGTGCCGGTGCGCACCTCGAAGGGGCGGCCCTGCACCGCCCAGTACACGGCGGCCACCGACCAGGCCACGCCCAGGCCCAGGAACACGTTCACGGCGTTGGAGCCCGTCACGTTGCCGATGGACGCGTCGGCGCACTGGTCCTGCAGCGCCGCCACCTTGCTGGCGAACGTGTCTGCGGGGCGGGGACACCGAGGGTCAGAGGGCGCTCAGCGGGTGACACCCTCCCCTCATCGCAAGCATCCGTCAGTCACCTGGTTCCCAGAGAGACCCACCAGCACCCCGCTGACCCCGAGGATCCAGCGTGGTCAGAGCTCCAGCAGAGGGCCCCATGGATTCAATATGCCAACTGAATCCTCGCCCCCAAAGCCACCAATGGGATGTTCCATAGAACTAAGGTGGTGCGAAATGGTAGACACCAGACTTTTCCCTCTTCTGGAGTTCTGTGCCCTTGATCCCACCCAGGGGGCAAAGTGAAAGTGTTAGTCGCCCAGTCGTGTGGGACTGACTGTTTGCGACCCCCATGGGCGGTAGCCCACCAGGCTCCTCTTGCCCGTGGGATTCTCCAGGTAAGAAAACTGGAGTGGTCTGCCATTTCCTTCTCCAGGGGATCTTCTCCACCCAGGGATCGAACGTGGGTCTCCCACATTGAGGGCAGATTCTTTACCATCTGAGCCGCCGGGGAAACCCAAAGTCAGTTGCTAGACCTGTACCTGCTGCTATAGACCTGGTCGCCTGTTTTGTTATGGAAGGTGTCTGCATCCAATGGAATGCACTACCTGCTCTCTGGAACTCATCATTTGTCCTAGGGGACTCACTGCCTGCTTTCTTAGGGGTTGGTCTGCATGCAATGCACGATCTATGCATTGCATGCAAGATCTGCATGCAGTGTCTGGATCCACTACCCACTCTCTGGAACTCAGTACTTCTATGGGACCTGCTTCGTGATTTCTATCAATCCTCACCTTAGTCTATAAAACCCTCTCCCATCACCTGTCTTTTCAATGCCCTGCCACATTCTTTGTATGGAATCTATCATCTCGTTTTTACCATTTCCCACCACCTCTATGGGACATCTCATTATTTGCCTTGGGGCGAGGATTCAGTGGACATATTCAATCTCTGGGGTCCCCTGCCTAGTTTCTACTATTCCCCGCAATAATCTATATTCTACGGGCTCTGCTGCTTGCTCTGTGTGGGACTTGCTGCCTGCTTTCTGTGGGGATTTGTTGCCTGCCTTTTGTAGAACTCAGTCTACTTCGTGTGGGACACACTGCCATATTGTTGTGGAATCTACTCTATTCTGTAGGGCCCGCTGCCTACTTTCTCTGGGACTCGCTGCCTGCTTTCGATGGGAATCATTACCTGTTTCCCATGAATCGTCTCCTGCCTGTTTCCACAGGGCCGGTCACCCCATTGCCACCTGTCTGGACAAATGTCAGGCCCCACCCACACGGCACCTCTTGCCCATCAGTTCCCCGCTTGGCTTCTGTCAAGCCTACAGTTTCACTTCTCCAGCCTCCATCCATTTCTAGCTATCTTGCTAAGTTTGCAGGTCTCTAGAGTGGAGGACAGGCCTCAGAAACATTCACCGTGGTGGCTTTCTGCAGGCCCTACCACCTGCTTTCTGGGCCTACAGCACCACCACCTGGCTGGTGAATGCATTTGATGATGAGGAAAAGAAAGGTGTCAGGCTCTGAGCTTAGTTTACTGCCTCCTGTAGGAGTTTCGGTCTGTGCCACCTGGTTTCTCAGGGACCCTCCCTCAGATCTGGGGGGAAGAAGAGATTCCTGGCCATGGTGATTCAATAGAATATATGCTGTCATCTCTGAGTCTTCTTTCTATGGCATTTCTCCCCACATCTGGTTTCTGCTCGGCCCCTCATCTTAGTTAAAGCTTTGATGGCTTTAACTGGCCTGGTTAGAGCCTGGTGGCCTGGTTCTGATCACGCCCAGGAATGGAGGTCCATGGAATCTCCATCTGGTTCCTTGGCAGGGGGAGGGGAGGTGAATATGAATATCTTGTTTCTATGGAACTCACTGCATGGTTTCTATGGAGTCCCCACCTTTTTTCTATGCCCCTCCCCTTCCAACACCTGTCTCTTCAATGTCCTGCCACTTTCTTCTGATAAAATCCATCATCTGGTTTCTATCCATTTCCTACCGCCTTACTTCTATGGGACATTCCACCTGGTTGCTTTTGGGGAGAATTCAAGTCACATGGCTCAGTGGTAAAAAAAAAAAAAAAAAAAATCCACCTGCCAGTGCATGAGACGTGGATTCAATGGGCCAGGAAGATCCCTTGGAGAAGGAAATGGCAACCCACTCCAGAATTCTTGCCTGGGAAATCCCATAGACAGAGGAGCTTGGCCGGCTACAGTCCATGGGGTCACAAAAAGTCAGACTCGATTTAGTGACTAAATAACAACAACAAATTGAATCCATGGGCTCCCCCCACATAGATTCTATTATACCCACCTTCCTATTCCCAAGGCACCCACCAGACTTGGTTCTGTGTGATTCTTCCACCTTATTTCTGCAGGACCTTTCTCCTAGGCTCCTCTACCTGCCTGGCTTCTCTGAGACCCTCCCCCAGCAAGTGGTCTCCCGAGAGGTTACCGGGGATGGAGGTGCCCAGGGCCACGAAGACGACAGCGTTGACAGAGTCCTTGAGGCCAACGGTGCAGCCGAAGTGGGAGGCGAGGTCCCCGATGAGGGCGGTGAGCAGCCCGATGACCAGGATGCAGACGCCGAAGCAGGCCCAGCCGTGGCAGTACTCGGTGGGGGGCACGCAGGCGAACAGAACCTTCCAGAACACCGTCAGGAAGTGCATGACGTAGTCAAAGCAGGACGGCAGCCGCTCCTCCCGGGACCCGTCCTCCTCCTCCTCCTCGTCCCCTGTGGGCACACGACCCAGCTGGGGCACACGCCCGTGCCTCCTTCCTCGCCTACAGAGCCCCCCTTCTGTTCAGCTTCCAGACAGTCTCACTCCCAGATGAATTACTTTCCCAGAATCCCTTGCAGCTAGGAGACTGTCTGGGCCCAGGTGAAAATATTTACTTTCCCAGAATCACCTGAAGCTAGAGGAGGCCACATGCCCAGCTAAAAATATCCAGTTTCCCAGGATTCCTTCTGCTAGGGGTGGCCAGATCCCTAGCTAAAGATATGGCTTTTCCCAGAAGCTTTTATGGTCACTAGCAGTCATGTCTGCACCTAGAAATATTCACTTCCTCTGATTCATCACAGCTGACGGTAGCCACATGCTCAGCTAAAGGTGCTCAATTTTCCAGAATCCCCTGAACCTAGAGAGAACCCTGTACCCAGCTAACATTAGTCACTTCCCCAGAATCCCTTGGGGCTATCAACAGTGCTGTCCTCAGATAAAAATATTCACGTCCCCAGAATTCCTTGCAGCCAGCAGCAGTCATGTCCTCAGCTAAACACTTGCTTCCCAGAATCCCTTGCAGCAGGGACAACATGACCCCGTCTGGCCAAGAGACATAAACAGAGGGTTTCTGGAAAGCTCTAGCTTTCCCGATAGGGGTACTGTTATCATGGATGTGTTCTCTGAGTTTTGTAAAGGATGCCTCATCCTAAGTTGTTTGTGTCACCTATGGTGACCGAATTTAACCCACTTTTGACCTGCAGTGATTTGTGTAATGGGAAAGTGCAAATGAAATGTTTTCCTACCCTCACCCAAAACTGATAAGCAGAAAGCAATGAATGAGAAGCGATGAACACACTTGAGTGTGCCAAGAATTACATCTGGAGGGGTACTGATAAGAAACACTGTAACCCCTGACCAGTGGCTCAGAGCGAGTCAGGGAATAAAAGACCAGCGACCAAATAATGAAGCCACTTTCCATGGTCTCGCTCATTGGCTCCTTGGAATGTCAAGGAGCAGAGGACAGCTGGTGGCCATGGAGGCAGACAGAGACGGGCGGATTTGGGGATTGGGGTCATATATCCCTTTCCTACTTTTCCAGCTCACATAGCCACTTGGCTTAAATAAAATAAGTAAAATGGAACTGGCAATTAGAACAACTGGAATCTCAAATGCAACAGGCACTCTGCTCCTTCCTGTTTCTGGGCCTTTTTTCCCCTGCCTGAAATATGGACTTGTTACCCGGAGGCACAGCAGCCATCTTGCAACCATGAGGGCTACAGCTGAGAATGGGAAAGAGAACTAAAGAAGGAGCCTGGGCCTTTAATGAACATTACTAGGCTGCTGCTAACTTTTTATTGCCTCCTACAGATTTTTTTTTGTTGTTCCATGGGAGAAATAAACTAGTGTGCTTAAGCCACTTAAGTCGAGTTTTCTGTAGTCTGTCACTGAATGAATCCCTAACTGACCACGTGGCTCAGGTTGGAGCAGGGAGGGCACACTCTTAGGAAGGAGGGGGCCGCTATCTTTGCATCTCTTGGGGCTTCTCCCTTCCCTGTTCCAAATCCTGCCTTAGCTCCCCATTGCTCTCAGACCCAGGCCCACACTCCCACACTTCCAGTACCCACAGGCTCTAGCCTCTGCTTACTTCTCCAGCACCTCTCATCTAGAGGGAGCTTTATGAGTATGCTGTGGTTCTGGATCTGACATTTTGGTATCAAATGTTGGATCTGCTGTGTGATCTTGAATCAGTGTCCTAACCTCTCTGAGCCTCCAAATAGCTATTTGAGAAATGGAAGCAATAAGTGGACCTGCCTCGAGAAGGCTGTGATGATTGTATGAGTCAGGCCCTGTGATGTGGTCTCCATGGGACCCGGCACATCTCCACTGCAATTATTATTGTTCTTGCCATTGCTGTTGAAGGCCTTTTCCAGTGCCTGGGGGGATTCAAAGATGCTCAAAACCAAGTCCAGCCTGCAAAGAACATTCCACCGAGAACAGGAGGTAAAGGAAATACAAAAGCTCCTCTAAGTGCAAGGTGGGACATGATTCATCCCCTAAGGAAGCGAGAACCAAAACGCTTTGTGTTCACAGGAGGAACCAAAAGCCATTTGCGGAACAAGTACAAAATGATCAAGCCCTAACCCGGATACTCTGGGGACACTCATTAAATGAGTTCCCACAGGAAACGGACTTCAAAGCTGCCTGACACTCAACCCATCTTCATCATTATCATCATCACAGTGATTATTGTTACTGTTATTATTATCACTACTTCCTCTAATCTAATCACCTGCTTTCTACAGACTTGAGGCCTCTACGACCACCATCTCATGTCCATGGTTTCAGTTTCATGAACCCTCTTATGTTCACCATGTCCCTAGAGACATTGTTCTGGCTTCCCACTGTTCTTGAAGCTCAAATTGCTTGCCACATCCTCCAAAACCTTGCCTGACCCATCTCCTGCCAATTTTTAATTTTATTTACTTATTTATTTGATCGTGTGGCATATGGGACCTTAGTTCCCCAACCAGGGATGGAACCCATGCCCCCTGCATTGGGAGCCCAGAGCCGTAACCACTGCACCACCAGGAAGTCGCTCCTGCCAGTTTTGACAGTTTCAGCTCATATCCCCTCCCACCCTCTCCCACTTCCTTCCATAGGCTGTCTCTCTCCAGAAGTGTCCCTCATTTAAAACATTCCACGGCTCCTCATTGCATCTAAAATGACACCCAAGCCCCCTCCTGTGGCCTCTAAGGCCTTAGGGGTCTGGACCCTGCTCACCTCCAACCTCATCCCAGTCCTCTTCTTCATGCCTGAAACCAGTCACCATCCCCAAATGTGCCATAATCTCCCACATTTCCATATGCAACATTTCCCTCCACCTGGCACTCTCTTCCTGGCCAACTCCTATTCCTATCTGAAGACTCAGATCAGAAGTCTCCTCCTCCAGAAAGCCCTCCTTGACCTTCAAGTTGTGTCAGACACTGATCTGGGCTCCCCCAACCCAGGCCTGCACACTCTGGCTCATCATTCTCTTGTGCCAGGTCTGTCTTCCCCATTGGACAGTGAGCTCTGTGAGAACAGGGCCCAAGCTGTCATGAGCATTTCTTTGCCTCCAGCAATGTCGCTACATCAGACTGGGGCCAGAGAATCCCTTCCCCAGTGGTGCTAGTAAAAAACCTGCCTGCCGATGCAGGAGACCTAAGAGACATGGGTTCAATTCCTGAGTCAGGAAGATCCCCTGGAGAAGGAAATGGCAACCCACTCCAGTATTCTTGCCTGGAAAACCTCATGGACAGAGGAGCCTGGTGGGCTATAGTCCATGGGTTTGCAAAGAGTTGGACACAACTTAGCAACTGAACAGCAACAACAGAAACAAGTGTACTATTTAGGTACCCAAAGCTGATTGATTCTAATGCAAATAAATGTACAATACAATAAACTCATGGATGATATATACATCAAAAAGAAATAGATGTTGAAAGAAGAATGTGGCTTCAGAGGGGATGCCCCTTCCCTTCTATTAGGGTTACAATCTGGTGTCTCTGGGCCTGCTACCTGGTACTTTTCCATCCCTGATGCCTGGCTTCTTTTGATCCCACCAACCAGTTTCTTTCCAACCACAATTCGTTGTGTGTGTTAAGTTTCCAGTAGGGTTGGCCTCCACGAAAAAAAATCTGATGCTGTGCAAGGGACAGAAGTCCTGAGTTCCACCATGGCTCTTTCTGGATACCCTGTGGGACTTCAGCCAGTTCCTCCTAAGTCTCTGGGCCTCAGTTTCCCCAATCTCTATCACGAAGAGTCTCCAAGTCTGTGAATCCATGTCATCATACATCTGGCCACAGGGGGGCAGTGTGGGCCTTCTGAGGCCTAAGGGGTGAGAAACACTGGGGTGGGAGAGTTGGGTGCCCTGGTGACTGTCTCCATGGTAACAGAGGAGCCCAGGCCCAGTAGGGGAGGCCGCATCATTTAACCTGTTTCCACCCTCCAATTGCCTGAATGACAGGAGAAAGTCCAGGCTGGGACCCCTCCTTCCCACAGCTCTCCACCTCTGATCCTGTCTCCGCCAACTTTCTGCCTCTCTCTCTGGCCTTCTGCTTCCTCATTCCCTACATCTTTCATGCTGTCTCTGCATCTCTGTCCTTCCCCGGGATTCTGTGTGCTTTTCTATGTGTCTGTCTCTCCTATTTGTATTCGTTCCCTATCTTTTCCTTTGTTTCTCTGTATCTTGGTCTTTTTCTTAGCATTTCCCTGTGTCTCTCCTGTCTTCTCTCTGACCTTTTCTCCTTGTCCCTCTTCCCTTCTCCTTTTCATTTCTCTTTTTCTGTCTGTCTCTGTCTCTTCATCCCTCTCTTCTTCCTCTCTCCTCCCTCCCCACTTACCTGCGCTCACCGTAATTGCCTCTAAAAACTGCTCTCTCCACGAATGAGTCCCAATCACCAAAGCCAAGTTCGTTTTCTTGATGAGTTTATCCACCGTATTCTGGGGATGAGAGGGTGGGAAGAGACCATGGTCCATGACCACCTTAGGGGAGCTCCATGAGGGGTCCTGGGGATGGGGGCTCACACCCCATGCTCAGGGGTCCTCAACTTTCCATAGCTGGGTTCTACTAGCAAGAAGGGACAAGGGAGGTGTGTGCTGTCCATGGTGCTAACGGAGGGATGTGGAGGGTGCCCTCAGACCTTGGGTGCCCCTCCCTGTGACCCTCATAGTTGATCCCCTCTTGGACTCCCCTCAAGGAAATGATCCAGGCAAGACTCCAGAAAGGTGGGCCCCCAGAAAATCACCTTAAAATCGTATGACTCCTCAATGATGACTTCCAGTCGACAGTTTTCCCCGAGAACTGGCTTGCCCATTTCTGCTATCCTCCGAGCCTCTTCCTCCTCGGCTGTCAGTTTCCTGTCCCCGTCCCCTGCAGCATGAGGGATGGGAGTTAGACTCCAGGGCACCTGCGATACCTTCACTACCTCTTCCCATCCATAAAGAAAACACTGCTCTTCTCTGGGATGCCTCCTTGGTAAGGCTTTCTCAGCCTGTCCCAACCTCCCATCTGACCATCCCCTTCCCCAAACAGAGGCCCAGCTCCCACATGCTGGTCCATGAAGTTCGGTTGGTGGACTCTGAGGTTCATATAGTAGAGGGGCTGTGTGACCATGGGCAATGCCTTAGTCTCACTGTGCCTCAGTGTTCATATCTACAGAATGGGTACAATAACTACTGACCTCATAAGGTGGTTATGAGAGTTAAAGGAGTTAATTCATGTGAAGGGCTTAGAACAGTTTCTGGCACACAATAATAAAAAAACGTTACTTTATTATGATCACCGCCATCACCAATACCACCCTGTGGAAGAGGTTTTATATAATATATAAAATATATAATAGAAAATATACTATCTATTTAGATAAATAGATTTATATATATATTATTATATATATTATATATATATTATATATATATATATATATAATACTGGCCCTTTGCTCCAAGCCCAGCACCAACCCAGTCCTAGGTCTCAAAAGAAAGCCACCCACCAACCAAGAACACTCTCAAAACTATGCTTGAGTGAAAAATGACTTTTACTGTGTTAAGCTACTGGGATTTGTGGGCCTATTTCCTACAGCAGCTTGTATTACTTACCCTGACTAATACAATCTTCAGCCTATCCCTAATCTTAACCAACGTCAATTCTGATCTCAACTCCAAAACTACTCGGTCACTATCTCCAAGCCCCTGACCCTAGTCCAAACTCTCACCCCAAATCTCTGACCTAGGCCCCAGCTCTAGCCTCAAATCCTTCAAACTCACCTCAAATTCCAACCTTAGCTTTGACCTCAGTCTGGCCCCAGTTCTAATCAGATCCCACCACAAACACAGAAGCCAATCTCCATCTTAATTTTAGCTTTGACCAAGTCCTAATACTGATCTGAAACCCCAATCCTGACCCAGTTCTATTTGACCCCAAACCTGATTCCCACTGATGCCACCACAAACTCACATCAGATTCTGTGACTTGCTTTCTTCCCCATCTTAACTACAAACAAAACATGATCTTGGCCTTTAAGCCTGTCACCCCAATTTCACACTGGTCCCACCAAATTGATCACACCTGCAATCTGCCTCAAACCTGATCTGGAGGGGAGGTTGAGGCCTGACCCACCGCCAAGACCCTCCCTCCAGTGACCCCCCTCCCAAAGCCCAGAAGTAACTCCACTCACCTTGGTTGAGTAGCAGAGCTGGGGAGAGACAAAGACAGGGAGAAGGTGAGATCTTCTCTGGGAAGCTCAGATCCATGAACTTGAAGGGTCCACAACTGAACCTCCAAAGGTCCCCCCACCCTGGACCCCTTACCTCTCCCACAGCCCACCCATCACCCCTCACCTGAAATCCCTCGTTTAAGCCATTGTGGCTGGCCCAGCTCAATGAAGAAGTTATCCTTTTTCTCATATTCCTCGTCATCGACTATCTTCACCTGAAGAGTTTTCCTGATGGGAGAGGCAGAATCCCCAGCATAAGGCCCCCTCCCCATGACTCACCAATAACTCTCCCATTAGCCAATCGGCACTCGCTCCATCTCAGACTTTGTAATCTCATTTCATCCTCACAATCACCCTGGGGGAAAGATTCTTCTTATCCCCATTTGACAGAGACAAGCTCAGAAACATCTGAAGAAGCTGCTATTATTGTTCAGTTGCTCAGTCAGGTCAGACTCTGTGACCCACAGACTGCAGCACGCCCAGCTTCCCTGTCCTTCACTATCTCCCGGAGTTTGCTCAAACTCATGTCCATTGAGTCGATGATGCCATCCAACCATCTCACCCTCTGTCGCCCCCTTCTCCTGTCCTCAATCTTTCCAGCAACAGGGTCTTTTCCAATGAGTTGGATCTTTGCCGAGTTTGTATTAAATATCGACCTGAGGACCTCTCTCGTGGTCTAGTGGTTAAGATTCTGCACTTTCAATGCAGGGGGCACAGGTTCGATCCCTGGTTGGGAACTAAGATCCCACATGTGGTGCAGTGTGGCCAAAACAAAAAGAAGAAATTAAAAACACTCAAAATAAGTATCAACCTGAGGGATCCTGATAAAACCAAAGTTAGACTGGGTGCTTCCTCTGCTCAAATCATTCACACGAACTTCCCTGGTGGTCCAATGGTTAAGAGTCCACCTGCCAACGCAGGGAATGCAGGTTCGATCCCTGGCCTGGGAGGATTCCACAGGCCACGGGGAACTAAGCCTGTGTGCAACAACAAAGACCCAGCACCACCAAAAAACAAACAAACAACCACCCCCCAAAAAACAAACAAACAAACCAAGCAAAAACCATTCACATGGCTTCCATCTCATGGAGAATAAAAGCCAAAGTCCTGAGAATGGCTCACAAGGCCCCTTGCAATCTGGCCCTCATCCCCCTGCTGGCTTCCCATCCCTCTATGCTTACACACTCACCCCAGCAACATTGGCCTCCTCACTGTTCCTAGAACAAAATAACAAGCCTGCTTGTGCCTCAGGGTCTTTGCACTGGTTGTTCCTTCCACTAAGAACACTGTTCCCCTATACTCATTCCCTCAATTCCTCCAGTTCTCTGTTCAAACTTTATCTTCTTTCTCAATGAGACCCACTCCCTCCACCTCCATTAATAATGAAATTCATGCCTTCCCCTACCCCAGCGCCCTTGGTCTCCTTCCCATGCTCCACGTCTTTGTTGTTTCAAATCATCTAACACACCACCCAACAGGTTTATCTTGTTGGTTGTTTGCCATTTGTCTCTTCACTTTAAGATGTAAGTTCCTCCAAGGCAGCAATCTTTGTTCATTTGTTCTTTGCTGTATCCCCAATGCCCAGAACAGTGCTGGGCATATAGTGTGCCCTCCACAGACAGCTGTTAACTCAAATTCTTCAGCCTGCGAGACCCCCAACTTCCTGCCCCTTGTCCTCATTTGGAGGGGTAACTGAGTGCTAACTGATTTTCTCAGCATCCCAGCTGCCATGGTAACCAGGGAATAGGAGGGGAGAAACAGCCAGAAGTTATTCATCCCCTTCAGGTACACAACAGGCCCCCCTTGATTATGAAGACCCACAACCCCACAAAAACCCACAGCTCTGCCACTAGCAGCTATCTCAGCTGTAGAAACCACAAGGCCTGGCCCCAGAACCCAGAAACACAAACACCCAGCCCACACAGTCACCCAGCAGAGGAAGCACAGCCAATCACACCGCCCACACCCACACACCATCATACCCTGCAGCCATTCCCTATGCAGTGGCAAAGTCGCACGGAACCAGATGCCAATTAGCACAACACCCCCACCACAGCCTGGGCAACAATGCCAACCTGTAAGACCCCTGCTGTGATTCCATGTAGAGTTTCCTTCCTTATACCTCACTCTTTATGCCTCCTGGTGTCTCTGTTTATTCAGTCTCTCCCCGGCTCTCTGCCTTTCTCTCTGTGTTTCTCCTCTCCCCATCTCCATCTCTCAGTGTCGGAGAGACTGAGTGGAACAGAATGGAACAGCCAAACTCAACACAATCTAAGCAAAAGGGTCTCAACCATACAGACGTATCTCAACACATAAACGCCCAGGACACCCAAAGATGGACACAGAAGACAGTCACGAGGGGACAGACGCGCACTTCCACCTTCACCCATTCTCGGTTTCAAGACATTTAAAAGTTTCTGTCGGTTGAAAGAACGGCAGCCCCCACCCCCACCCCGTCCAACCTTAGGAGTGCGCTGGGAGCTGTCCATGGTGCTGAAACACCGCAGCCAGGAGGGGGCGTCTCCTGACATGCTCCTCACAGACTGACACACGTAGACAGCTGCCAACACGCTGACACGCTGACAAGGTGATACACACACGTACACACACTTCCGACACTCACTCACTTGCAGACATGCTGCGGTCCACTGATGCCCAGTGACAACGGGCACCGACTGGCACCCTGACAAGTGTGCCCTCACGGGACCCAAAAGGAGGAGAAACCCAACCGGCAGGGGGCAGCAAGAGGGACTGGAGCTAGCTGAGGGCAGGACTTCTTGAGGTCAAAGGAAGCAGCTCTAGGAGTATGGAATTAACCGATATACACCATTATATAGAAAATAGATAAGCAGCAAGGATTTACTGTATGGCACAGGGAACTATATTCAATATCTTGTAATAACCTATAATGGAAAAGAATCTGAAAAAGAATATATATATATATATATATATATATATATATATACACACACATATGGCTGAACCACTTAGCTGCACATCTGAAAAGATCACAATATTGTAAATCAATTATAGTTCAGTTAAAATTGATCATTTTTTAAAAAGGAAACAGCCTGACATTCTGTCATCCTCATGCCCTCCTTGTTTTCTGGAAACTCCACTTTCCCACCCCTCACAGGCTCTGATTTCACACCCAGTCTCTTTCTCATCCTATCTCCCATTCTCCCGTGCTGACCCGAACTCTTCTCTCTCTGTAGCATCAGCAGGACTTTTCCTTCCCCGAGTCCCCCTGGGTTCCTCTCAGAGAGAAGAATGTCTCTCTTTACCTCCCCGCACCTCTGTTCCTTTTAATCTTCCTCATCTCAGTCTCCAATCTCTATTTCCCTCTCTTTTATTGGGGGGGGGCGCTCACCAGGTGGCATGAGGGATCTTAGTTCCCCCACCAGGGATCGAACCTGTGGCCCCTGCATTGGGAGCGCAGAGTCATAGCCACCAGACCACCAGGGAAGTCCCTCTTTCCCCTTCTCTTGCTGGGCCCCTGTCGCTCAGATTCCATCTCGTGGCGTCTAAGTCTGTGCCTTTCTATCTCGCTCCTGCCCGCTCTCGTTTCTCTCTCTGACTCTCCACTACTCGGGCTCTGTCTCTCTTTCACCAGGTCTCGTCTGTCTCCCTGTCTTTCACCATCTGGTTGCCTCTCTGTCTCTCTCTTGCATCTCTCCCCGCTACCCCATCTCTGGGAGTCTCTGTTACCTCTCCGTGTTGATCCTGCCTGGGGTCAGCCCTCCAGCCTGGCTGTTTCTCGGAGCATCTCTAATTAGCGCCTGCCCATCAGAGAAAGGATGTGTTTCCCTAAACGCTAATTAGCCTCCTGCTCTCTGTCTTCTGAAACCACAGCTGGAAGCCTGGGTGGGGGTGGAGGGCAGAGGCGGAGGGCAGAGGGTGTCCCAGCCTGGGGAAGCCGTAGAGGGCTATGTGGGGGGAGGAGACGGCCTGTGGAAGCCCGCGGCCGCAGGCGGAAAGTTGATTGGAAGCCTTAGACTCCAAGGAGGACTGGGACAAGCAGAAAGACAATTCCCTCCACGCCCTCTGCCTCTTGGGTGTGAGAGATGGGGCCTGGAAGGGTGCGCTGGGCCCTCAACCCAAGTCAGAACAGAGAGAGACGGAAAGGTACGGGGAGTCTGTGACTGAAATATAACCCGAGTCAGAGAGCTGGATCCTGGGGACACAGATCTAGAGATGGACACAAACTCTCCCGAGAGACGCAGACGCCTCCGGGAGAGGCGGAGAGGCAGGGTGAACAGTGAGCAGCCGAGCTGGAGAGCCCCAGAGGCTGGGAGGGGGAGCGGGAGGGGGCGCCGTGGGGCCTCTGCTCGGCGCGGGGAGCGTGGGCGGCGGGAAGAGGGAGACAGACGGGCGTGCGGGGGCGGGAGGGAGCGGGCGGGAGCCGGGATGTGAGGCTGCCGGCACACTCACCGGGAGACTCGGGCATCTGCGCAAGGGGGTGGCCGGGTGTCTGGGCGTGAGAACAGTCCTGACTCTGTGTCCGTGACTTTGCGTGTCTGTATGTGCCCGGTGCGCCTGTTGGTTGTGTCTGTCGACATACGTACGTAGCCAGCTTCTCTCCGGAGACTCGGTCTCCCACATCCCAGCCCTCTTCCCGCGTCTGTTCCTAGGCCCCCGTATTCCTACTCCGACTTTCCCCAAAGCCTCGCCCACATTCCCCCTACCCAAGAACTCCACTCCTTCCACCTGCCCACCTCCTTTAGGGCACGCCCGATCTCCTTAGACCCCGCCCTCTTCCGCTGTCCTTAGCCTTTGCCTTGCGTCCTAGCCGTGAAATTAAAAGACGCTTGCTCCTTGGAAGAAAAGCTATGACAAAGCTAGACAGCATATTAAAAAACCAGAGACATTACTTTGGCCGACAAATGTCTGTATAGTCAAAGCTATGGTTTTTCCAATAGTCATGTACGGATGTGAGATTTGGAGCATAAAGAAGGCTGAGCGCTGAAGAACTGATGCTTTTCAACTGTGATGTTGGAGAAAACTCTTGAGAATCTCCTGGACTTCAAGGAGATCAAACCAGTCAATCCTAAAGGAAATCAGTCCTGAACATTCATTGGAAGGACTGATGCTGAAGCTGAAACTCCAATACTCTGGCCACCTGATGCGAAGAACCTGGAAAAGATCCTGATGCTGGGAAAGATTGAGGGCAGGAGGAGAAGAGGGTGACAGGGTGAGATGGTTGGATGGCATCACTGACTCAACGGACATGAGTTTGAGCAAACTCCAGGAGATGGTGAAGGACAGGGGAGCCCGGCAAGTTGCAGTCCATGGGGTCGCAGAGTCGGACATGGCTGAGCGACTGAACAACAACCACTCAGACCCCACCTAGGTCCTTGGGCCCTGCCCCCTCTCTGTTCCACAGCCTCTCCCTCCGTTTCCACAGACGCCTTCCCACATCGAAAGGGACCTCAGGGCACACTCCTCCATCCTACCAGCTAAGCTCGCCACATCCCTCTCCCCAGGCCCCACCCTGTTTCCTCTCCTCTCTTCTCACTTGGCCATTCTTCCCGGTGTCCCACTCTCTTCTCCCCAAACCAGCCCAGTTCGCGCAGGACCCGCCCACGTCTCACCCCAACATCTTGACCACACGCCTCGCTCCAGTCTCCTCCCTCCTCTCCTTCGTCCCGCCCCTTTTCTGGACCTTGTACCACCTCCCCAGGCCTCCCTGTTTCCAGGGCTCCATCAAAGCTCCACCCCTTTCCAAGACTGAGTGTGTTAGCCGCTCAGTCGTGTCTGACTCTGCGACCCCATGGACTCCAGCCCACCAGGGTCCTCTGTCCATGGGATTCTCCAGGCAGAATACTGGAGTGGGTTGCCATTCCCTTCTCCAGGGGATCTTCCCGACTCAGGGATTGAACCCTGGGCTCCCGCATTGCGGGCCGATTCTTTACCATCTGAGCCACCAGGAAAGCCCTTTCCAAAACTACGCCTCCCCGAGATGCTCCCACTCGGAGGCCTTGCCCCCGTTCGGGCAACGCCCACTCTCGACCGCGCCCACTTTCAGGCCCCGCCCCCGCTCGGACCGCGTCCCGCCCTGGCCCCGCCCCTCTCGCGGCCCCTAGTCTTCTCCCTGGCCCGGGGCCGGCGGGCTCGCGCGCTCACATGGTCTCGTCGTCGCCGAACTCGAGCTCGCCGCACGCGTCCTCGTAGTGCACGCCGCCGCCGCGCGCCGTGCCGTCCACCGTGCGGTAGGGGAGGCGCACGGTGCCGCGCGCGCCCGAGCTGCGCACGACGCGCACGTCCACGGTGCCCATGCACTCGCTCACGTGCAGCAGGCGGTCCTGGAAGGAGAAGATGCCCGCGTGGTCGTCGTCCAGGATGGTGACGGTGGCCAGCAGCGGCGACACCAGCCGCCCCTTGGGCCGCCCGCCGCCGTCGGGCTCGAACATGCCCTGCGCGTCGCCCACGCGCAGATTCAGCAGCCGCACGAAGAAGTGCTCATCCTCCTCGAAGATGTCGTCGTCGATGATACCGATGCGCAGCTCCTTCTGAGTCTCGCCCGGCTTGAACACCAGCGTGCCCTCGCTGTGGTGGAGGTGGGGGAGAGAGAGGGGTGAAGTCGCTCTCAGGGCTGTGGGCCGGGGTGGGGGTGGGGGGTCAGGGTGGGCTTCCTGGAGGAGGGGGCCGCACCACCGGAAGAACTTACAAGTATAATGGTGGACAGACGTGAAACAAACAATACCGAGGGTGAATGAAGGTGGGCTTTTCCCGAGCAGGAGATGCAGAGGGGAGTACAAGAACCATGGAGGGGTTCCCTCCCACCATGGAACTCATCAGGAGTAGTGGCTGGGAGAGACATTAAACAGGTGATGAAGGTGAGATCAAGGCAGGCTTCATGGGAGAAGATTTAGTGGGCAGGAGACTTCCTGGCAAAGGAAACAATACATGCAAAGTTTTAGGGTGGAGAGGGAGTTTGGAGTGTTTCACAGCCATGCTTCTTGAATCTGTGTCCACAGGAATTCCCTGGGACATCTTGTTAAAATGCAGATTGTGGTTTAGTAGCTCCTGGATATCAAGGCTCTGCATTTCTACTTAGCGCCCAAAGGACCCGAATGATTCTGCAACATGGACCATACTTGGAGTAACAGGGACATAGAGCCCACAATTGACATTGTCATATTTCCCATAAAAATCATTCTGTGCTCCTAGATATACCCAGGAGAAAATCCACAGTCTTTAACTTGGCATCATTCAGTCATTCAACACATGCTTTCAGTGTGGGAACATGGGAACAGCAGTGCTGGGAACACGGGGAACAGCCCCATGGCAGAGCCATAGCACAGAGGCACTTAGACATCTCGGGATTTAATTACAGTCCATTCACTTAAGATATAGGCATTGAGCATCTGCTGTGTGCCAGGCACTGTTCTTAGTGTTGGGGAAACAGCAGCAAAACCAGATCAGAGAAGAATTTTTGCCCTGGTAGAGCTTCTGTTCCAGGACAGGAGACGAGTTATAAAACATATAAAGTCAGGTAGTGGTGATGCTGTGTGGAGAAAATAAAGGAACAAGGGTAGAGAGTGCGGAGAAAGAGCTGTGTGAAAGTGGTCAGGGAAGGCTTGTCTGGGGGTGGGGGTGCCATCTGAGCAGAGACCTGAGGGATGGAGCCACGTGGAGGAGATTTGGGGAAGACTGTTCCTGTATCGGGAGCAGCCAGTGCAAATGTCCTGAGGCAGCAGTGGGCAGGAGTGTTGAGGAAGATCAGGGACGCCAATGTGGCCGCATCCAAGGGAGCAGGGAGGGAGAGGGTGGGAGATGGGGTGACCGAGGGAACAGGAGATGTCATGGGGCCTTGGTGAGCCACGGTGAAGACTTTGCCTTTTACTGCAGTTAGAGGAGAGCCACAGAGGCCTCTGAGGAGAGGAAGGACATCAGCTGGCTTAGGTTGAAGAGTGCCGGCTGTGTAAGTCTCTAAAGCACAAGCAAGAGGCTCTATAATGGGCTGGGGGAGGGGATGAGGCCAAGACGTTCATCAGGGGAAAACTTGGGCGGGACAGTGATGACTCTGGCGTGTTAATGAATGTCAAAAATCCGTCATTTACCCCTCCCTTCCTCTGCGGGAGAGATAGAGAGACCCCAGGGTTCTGGCAGGGGTAGAACTGTATGACAAGACCTGGATGGAGGGAATGAGAGCCTCCCGTGGCTGCAGCCCTCAGCTTAGAGGGCGCTGACCATGGTGGCTAAGGCCGGCCAACCTGCTCCAGGCTGCCTGTGCCTTCCGTGAGATCTCGGGCAGTTAGGACTCAGCAGCACTCGGAGCCTCGGTTTCCTCATCTGTAAAATGGAGTTAATAACCCTGTCTTGCTCGTGGTAGTGTTATAAGGATTGAGTTAATACAGGGGAACTGGACATTGTAATAGGACACATGGGCATAATGTGCCTTCTGGCATGATGCCCTGAGGACATTTGGACTCCTGCCAAAGTGCATCACCTGAATCGAATCATGAGGAAATATTAGACAAAGCCACATTGAAGATTGTTCTAGTAAGTGGCCTATCATTTTCTAAAGTATTGGAGTGGGACTTCCTTGGTGGTCCAGTAGTTAAGACTCAATGCTTCCAATGCTGGCGGCGTGGGTTCGGTCCCTGGTTGGGGAACTAAGATCCCACATGCCACATGGCGCAGCCAAAAGAAAAATGCAGACCAAAGTGTTGGCGTCACCGAAGTCACGGAAAGACCGAGGGAGTGATCCAGATTGAAGAAGGCGAAAGAGACATGACAACCAAATATGCCAGGTGGTTTCTGGATCAGATGGGAAGAGGGGGAGGGAGTGAAAACACAGCTATAAAGGGTGAGACAAGCATGCCCAGGGACATGCAAGCATGGACTGTAGATTGGGTCATAATATTGATTCAATCTTAAACGTCCTGAGTGTGATCAGTGTGTTGGGATAATGTGGAAGTATGTCATTATTCTTAGCAGATGCATGCTTCTGTTGATGGGTGAATGGTCATGCTGTCTGCACCTCACTCTAATAAAGTGCCACCATTATTATTATATTTTTTTCAAGAACAAATTTATGGTTAACAAAGGGGAGAGGTGGGGGAGGGTGGAGGGATAAATTAGGAGTTTGCGATCAATGTAGACACACTATTATATATAAAAGAGATAATCAACAAGGACCTACTGTATAGCCCAGGGAACTCAATATTCTGTAATCACTTACATGGGAAAAGAATCTGAAAGAGAATGGATATACGCAAATGTATAATTGAGTCACTTTGCTGCACAGCCACAACCAACACAACACTGTAAATCAACTATACTCATATCTAAACTAAAAATTTTAAAAGTAAAGTAGCACCTCAAAAAATCTATTATTATATATTGAAGAGCGTGAATGCCCACAGGACAAATAGGCACAATTGGCAAATATCTGTGTGGAGGTTATATGAAGGTTCACCAGACTATCTATTTGCAGCCCTTCTGTAGGTGTGAAAATTTTCAAAATAAAAAGCTGGGGAGAAAAAGAACATGGGGATTTTAGAAACCAGGTATCAGAATCATAGAAGGCTAGGTTCCCAGGACTCATATTCCAACACTGGATGCACAAAATCTGAGAAGATGAAAATCTTAGGACCATCAGATCAGAGATGGGCTGGGGTACAGATTAGAATACTAAAACCTGGTAATCCTGGAATCTTAAAACCTTCAACCCTTAGCGTGTTAGGATTATAGAGGCTTAAATCTCAGAATCTTGGAAGAGCTGTGCCATTTGGGGGTCACAGAGGTCATTACTAATTTGGAGAAACTAAAACCCCACAGGACCACCCTAGCTTAGTGATGCCTGCAGGCAAGTCAGAAAAAGGTATCCCTTCTTCAAGACACTCTCCATGAATCTGGAACTGTCATCATAGACACAGAAATCTACAATGTCCACTGTGTGAACAGCACTTCCTTAGACATGTTGCTCTTTTGCAGTGCACAACCTCAACAACTGTACATGACAGCCCTACTTGCCCAGACTGAGGCAGGAACTTACCCAAGGAACAGAGGGCAGGGCTAAGCTTGGGCTGGAACTTAAGTGCCCTCCCTCCCAGTCCTAAACCTAAGCTGCCTTGTTAAGTGATGCCAGGCCTGTGAATATCAACTGGGTTGGGAGAGCAGAGACATATGGGAAGTTGTCAACTCTTCGTAGCTCTGGCCTCACCACTGAGCAGCATTTACTCCTTCATTTCAAACATCTCCTCCCCGAGGTCATTTGCAGGTGAGAAAGCAGCCTCTGATCCCAGCAAGTGATACCTGTACTCACTTCCTTTTGCAAAGGCTTGGGGTTTTGATGAGGGCAGTGTGGACCAGAGGTGTGTGTAGGAGTGGAAGGATGAAGAGGCTGGCTGACAGCAGGCCCTCACATGGTGAATGCCTTTTCTTCAGTTGAAGGAGGCTGGAGATGTGGGATGAGGGGGAAGGATGGAGGGAGGAGGTCATGGGTGGCCATACGGGTCCCATGCTATGGGATGACAGAACAAAGATGTGTGAACAGTTTCAACTTAGTAAGTGGAACCTATGAGAAGCTCAGCCATCAACGCTCTCTCCTGCATCTTGCTGTATTTTTTCTTCACTCTTCTCACCACCCCCTGATATTTTAATACATTGAATGTACACTTTCTAATGGCCTGTCTTTCCCAAGAGACTGTCAGCTGCATTAGAGCAGGCAGGGATTTCTATGTCTTTCATTTACTGCTGGTCTCCATTGCCCAGATTCGTTTCTGGCACAGAAAAGACACATGGTACATGTTATTATTACAGGAAACCATGGAAGCTGGGCTGGATGAAGCACAAGCTGGAATCAAGATTGCCAGGAGAAATATCAATAACCTCAGATATGCAGATGACACCACCCTTATGGCAGAAAGCAAAGATCTAAAGAGCCTCTTGATGAAAGTGGAAGAGGAGAGTGAAAAAGTTGGCTTAAAACTCAACATTCAGAAAACTAAGATCATGGCATCTGGTCCCATCACTTTATGGCAAATAGATGGGGAAACAATGGAAACAGTGAGAAACTTTATTTTGGGGGGCTCCAAAATCACTGCAGATGGTGACTGCAGCCATGAAATTAAAAGACGCTTGCTCCTTGGAAGAAAAGCTATGACCAACCTAGACAGCATATTAAAAAGCAGAGACATTACTTTGCCAACAAAGGTCTATCTAGTCAGAGCTATTGTTTTTCTAGGAGTCATGTATGGATGTGAGAGTTGGACTATAAAGAAAGCTGAGCGCCAAAGAGTTGATGCTTTTGAACTGTGGTGTTGGAGAAGACTCTTGAGAATCTCCTAGATTGCAAGGAGATCCAACCAATCCACCCTAAAGGAAATCAGTCTTGAATATTCGTTGGAAGAACTGATGCTGAAGCTGAAACTCCAATAGTTTGGCCACCTGATGTGAAGAACTGACTCATTTGAAAAGACCCTGATGCTGGGAAAGATTGAAGGCAGGAGGAGAAGGGGACGACAGAGGGTGAAATGGTTGGATGGCATCACTGACTCAATGGACATGAGTTTGAGTAAACTATGGGGGTTGGTGATGAACAGGGAGGCCTGGCTACAGTCCATGGTGTCACAAAGAGTTGGACGTGATTGAGCGACTGAACTGAACTGAACTGAATGACAGACTTGCACATCAGTTAACAAAACACACTGTAAACCTATAATTCTTGAAAGAGTGTGGAACAGACAGATCTACTGCACAAGTACATAAACAATTTTGTGGTCCCACGAGGACACAGAAGTTGTCTACCTTATTTACTCTTCTTTGTTGAGCCCTTAAAAAAAATCTGGATGTCAGATGGATAAACAACAAGGTCCTACTGTATAGCATAGGGAACTATATCCAATGTCCTATGATAACTGTAATGGAAAAGTGTATGAAAAAGAATATATATATGGATAACTGAATCACTTCGCTATAAAGCAGAAGTGAACACAACATTGTAAATCAACATTTCAACAAAAAAATTTTAAAAAGCCTCTGGCACCTAGTAGGTGCACAGTAGGAATTGCTGGATAAGGTCACAGTTCTGCTCAGAGAGGGGTGAGGAGAGGGACTGGCAGTGAGAGACAGGAGTGTTCAGAAGGTGGGTGGCTTTACGGTGGAACCAAAGGCCCAGAGACAATGTGGACACCATCTCTCTCCTCTTTATCCCACTTCGTTTCCCCCATAGCACTTGCCTTCACCTGATGTTTTTGTATGTTTCATAGTTTGTAACCTTATTGCAACTTGAGGGTAGGGACCTTAGCCGTCTTGTTCACTGAGGTATACCCCTGGCACATGCAGTAGGTGATCAATAAACATTTCTAGGACTTCCCTGGTGGTGCAGTGGGTAAGAATGCGCCTGCTAAGGCTGAGGACACGAGTTTCGTCCCTGGCTCAGGAAGATGCCACATGCCCCGGAGCAACCAAGCCTGGGTGACACAACTACTGAGCCTTCGAGCTACAACTATTGAAGTCTGAGTGCCTAGAGCCCGTGCTCCACAAGAAGAGAAGCCACCGCAATGAGAAGCCCACGCACCGCAACCAAGAGTAGCTCCTGTGAGCCGCAACTAGAGAAAGTGCCTGCAAAAGCAACAAAGACCAAGAGCAACCCCCCCCCAAAAAAAAAAAAATTAAAAAAAAATCTTTTTTTTTTTTCACTTTAATAGTGGTGTGGTGGGTGGGTCACTGGTTCTACCAGGTGATGAAACACATCATGGAGCTATAATAAGGAACACAGAGCAGCCTCAAGCCCAAGAAGGCACAGGTGTATCATGGACCTGGGAGCAGCAGCCCGTGGTCAGCGGACGGCCACGCTGTCCATCTTGTCCAGCAGCCTGTGCCAAATATCTAGAATAGTACCTGGTACAAAGTAGACTTCCAGGAATGAATGAATGAATCCAGCAAGTCTGCCCATCGCAAAGTAAGGACGGGCGCCAGATGCAGACAGGAGACCAAGGGGCCTGGAGGCCACTGGACAGCGGAGCCTGTGACCCGCAGCCAGCCAGCCCTCCCTGACCACCCGGCCCCAGGGGACCCACCTGTACTCGTAGTCCGAGCCGGCCTTGGCGGAGCCGTCCTCCGTGCGGTAGTCCACGTAGAAGGTGCTGTTGCCCTCGCCGCCCTGGCAGGTGACCGACAGCAGCACGGAGCCGCAGTTCTCCAGGCAGTGGTACAGGCTGGGCTCGAAGAAGATGCGGCTGGCGCCGTCGTCCTCGTCCTCGCCGGGGCCGTCGGCCGCGGTGGCCCTGCGCGAGGCGTCCACCGCGTGCCGCCGCAGCACGTTGCCCGCGCCGGTCATCAGCCGCGTAGCCTGGATGCGGTAGAAGGCGCGGCTCTTCTGCTGGTGGAGCAGCGCGTAGTAGTTGGCGATGCCCACCAGCTGCTCCAGCTCCTTGTCCGGGTGCTTCTGCTTCAAGTCCTTGAGGATCTGGATGACCTCGCGGCGGCTGGCGTCCAGCTCGCGGGCCTCGGCGGGGCCCGGGCCCAGGCCGCCCACCTCGCCCGGCACCTCGGCGCCCACGAACGTGCCGTCCAGCTCGATGCTCTTGGGGGGGTCGCCCTCGGCGCCGATGATGATGCCACTGCGCGGGTCGGTGCGGTAGCGCTTGTACACGTACTTGTAGAAGAGCAGCCGCTTGTCGGCCATCCAGGCGAACACCACGCACACCGGGAAGAAGACGAGGGTCAGCAGCGCCTCCCACACCTGCGGGCGGCCGCGCGGGTCAGGACCGCCGCGCCGGCAGGGGGCGCGCTCGCGGCCCGCCCGCCGCCGCCCTCCCCAGCGCCGGGTCCCTGCCCTCCCCAGAGCTCCTTCTGAATCTCTCCCCGTCTGGCCCTCTTGCTGTCTCTGCCTCCTCTCTCTGTCTCGCTCCTGTCTCTCTTCATCTCTGCCTCTCCCCGTTTCTCTGTGTCTCTGTCTCTCCTTCCATCTGTGTCTCCCTCTCCCTGGCTCTCGTCTCTGCGTCTCCCTGCCTTCCCCCATCTTTCTGGCTAAGTTGGTCCTTATCTCCTTTTCTCCCTGCTTCCAGTCTGATTCTCTATGTCAGCTGGCTTGTTGTTTGTTTGTTTAAGCTGTAGAGGTATTTATTTGTTTATAACTAATATTTATTTATTTGGCTGCACCGGGTCTTAGTTGCAGCATGCGGGATCTAGTTCCCTGACCAGGGATCAAACCCAGGCCGCCTGCACTGCGGAGCTGGTCGTCTTAGCCACTGGACCGCCAGAGAAGTCCTTATGTCTGTCTTTCCTCCTCTGTTTCTTCCCTTCTGGTGTCTCTGGTGTCCCCCTGTCTCCTTGTCTCCATTGTCTTTTATATCTTTTTGAGATGTCTACCTCTCTCTCCTATGAGATTCTTCTCAGTGTCCCCTGCCTTCTCTATGTCTTTATGTTTCTCCTTCCCTCACCATTTTTGTCTCTCCCTTGGTTGCATCCGTCCGTCCATCCACCATTTGTCACGCTAAGAACCACAGCCAGCTGCTCAAGTGCAAAAACCACAGACATCCGCAGCCACCACCAAGTCAGGGACACGCCCCACCTTGTGGCCCCAGCCCCTCTCCGGGGGCAGTTCTGGTCTCTCTCTCTCTCTTTTTTCTCCCACCTCATTTTCCCTCTGCCCCTCCTCACCCGAGATGCCTCCACTTCTCCAAACTCCACCCATCACCCAGGGTCTGCTCTCTGCTTAGGTCCTCAAACTTCCTTATTCCTTTCCCCCAACTACCCCCCCACCCCCAACCAGTGAATACAGCCTTTGCCAGATTCTCCTTCCTTAGAATTTGTTTGGCCTTTAGGGATTGGACTCTGACTCTAAAAGAGGCACAATTTTGGCTCACCGTCTGACAGCCTCATAAAGCAAGTTTCCATGTTTACATGCTATCTCCCCAGAGAGACAGGGCAAAGCTGAGTTTTGATCCCAGTTCTAGAAGAGGGATGCCTGGCCCAGCCTCTTGTGTGTAAAACGAGGACATCCCAAGACTGAATGAGCTCATGCACCCCTAGCACTCAGCTTGTCGGTTACTGACACATGGAAAGTACACAAAATGTGAAATTGACGTGATTGTTATTACTAGTGGGCTTCCCAGGTGGCTCAGTGGTAAAGAGTCCGCCTCCAATGCAGGAGACCGGGGTTCAATCCCTAGCTCAGGAAGATCCCCTGGAGGAGGCCATGGCAACCCACCCCAGTATTCTTGCCTGGAGAATCCCATGGACAGAGGAGCCTGGCCGGCTACAATGCATAGGGTCTCAGACACGACTGAGCTCACATGCATTATTACTACTGTTATAATACTGTCACTATATTACTGTTATCTTGAGCTCTTTACACTCTGGGGCTCAATCTGCCCATGGTCTGGCAGAAGGCACATATAGGAAATATCCACTAATACCTGAGAGTTCTCCTTGAAATATCCATGTAAAGATGCATATGTTACCTCTCTCATTAAAGATAAGGAAGAAAAGATTAAAGAGCATTTACAAATCAGACGGCCCCAGAGGTATCTTTAAAATGAGCCTGGTAGGGAAAATATCTCTAAGCTCTCATTGCTTACAGCCCCTTGTCGCTATGTTTACTGCTGGTTCAGAGAAAAAGCAGGACTTGGGAATAGTACAACTACACAAAGCCACCGGCAGGTTTGTGAAAAGAAACTGAATTTTCCACGCAAGCTGTAAAATGAACTCTTGCCTTGAGCTCATTGAACTGGCCAGTGTCTATGCTGTGGGCGATTCTCTCTTAATCAGAAGCGAGATCTCCAACACCTGAGATCTGCTTTCTTCCCTGCAGGTAAACAAAAGGTGATTCTAATAGATTCACATCTGCCTTCGAGGGCACCCACTTGTGGTCCAGGGGCTAAGACTGCACTCCCGATGCAGGGGGCCCTCGGTTCAATTCTAGTTCAGAGAACTAGAGCCCATATGCCACAAGTAAGAGTTCAAATGCTGCGACTAAAGAGTGCTGTAGTCAAATTAATTAATTTAAAAAAGAGGACCTTGCTAAAATCAGAAACGAAAAAAGAGGACCTCACTTAAAGAAGAAGGGCTTCCCTGGTGGCTCTGTGCTAAAGAATCTGCCTGCCAGTGTAGGAGACATGGGTTCGATCCCTGGTCCGGGAAGATCCCACATGCCTCAGAGCAACTAAGCCCATGTACCACAACTATTGAATCTGTGCTCTAGAGCCTGTGCTCTGCAACAAGAGAAGCCACTGCATTGAGGAGTCCACCCACTGCAGCTAGAGTAGCCCCCATTTCTGTGCAATTAAAGAAAAGCCCCCACAGCAACAAAGACCCAGTGCAGCCAACACATAAAACTATTTAAAAGAAGAACAATGGTCTAGTCTAACTCCTTCTATAGTTCAGATGTGTAAACTGAGGCCCAGAGGGTATGGACCTTTGCCTGAGGTCACACAGCAATTCCCGAGAAAACTCTGAGCCAGACCCATCTCCTCCCTGCCCCCGTTCACAGCATCTAGGAGGGACTGGCATCATCTTGATCTCATGCCCATTCTTTCGGTTATTTCGTGAAAGCATTCCAGAAGTCTGGTCTTCATGTTACTCCAGAAGGGATCCTCCAGAACCACTTCTGCACCCAGACCTGTGGCATTTCACTGTCTTCCCTGTGTTGGAGCCAACTCCTTCTCAGGAGAAACCTCCCCCCTCCTGATCCTACCTCCTCCCCACAATGTCTAAAACCCATTTCACAGTTTTGGTGTAAATTCTTGTCACGGACCACTTGGATAACCCAAGTCAGGATAGTGTCCTTTTTAAAATAGTGCCTGAGAACCGTGTGAAGCCTCATCTGTACTTTCCACCTTGGCAGCCAGGAAACTCAGCATCACAGTCAGGAGTCAGTCACAGTAACTGTCTCCCTTCCTCCCTCATCCTTGTCTTCTGGTGCTCCACCTCCCTCTTTTCCTCACTGTGCTTTCCCATTCCTTCCTTCTGCCTAGATAACATCTGCAAAGGATTTTTATACCTCTAACTTTAGATCTTTCCTGGAAAGAAACTATAGCTGGCAGAACTTGACAGATATGTCTGAGTAGATTATACACTTGTATAAAGGAATCCTGGGTAGCCTCAAATAAATTATGCATGTGTGTGAGCGAATTAAGCCAGGCCCATGAATAAATTATGCAAATGTAGACAGCAATCGTGGGGTTGTGGGAAATAAATTAGGCGAACGTTTTAAAGGAGACTAAGCAATAGGCCCGTTAAGACACTGGATAAATGAGAGGCAAGTGATTATGTGAACGCGGGTGTAAATTATGCAGCTGTGGATTGAAATTTTTTCTCACTATTGGAATAAATTATGCAAAGTTGTCTTTGCAGTGGGCTGGGTTTATGCCTAGGTTGGACTGGATATGGGTATGAATTACAGTGAAGTGGTATAAATTATCTCAACGTCAGAAATCAATTATTAATAATGAATGAACTATGCAAACCACAACTGCATATCTGGCAAATACAAAGCTAGATTATGCAGATGCAAAGTCCATGGGTAAACTATGCAAACTGCACCAAGTTACTCAAATCAATTAGCACTGTCAGAAAACACGGGGCTGGATTCTGCAACTGTAAAATGAATTATGCAAATGGGGGATGTCTAATTGCAAAAGTGGAAATAAATTATGCAAAAGGCAGGGAGTATAGGAAAACACGTGACCATACCTGGCAAATACCTGACTAGACTGTCGTATGCCTTACACAGATCACTAGGACTCTGTTAGCATACATGGCACTCTTATGAGAGTTCAAAGATGTCATTTCCAGATGGGCATATTACAAAATGGCATCCAGTTCTGCATGGATGAGCTCTTTCCAGAGTTTGCAATGCCATCCAGACCTGGCTTGGGGAGTACCCCCAGACTCTAGCCCCAATTTGCCCTCTCTGGCCCAATGCCTTTGTGCAGTGTACGACCTGGACAACCATACCTGGTGGCCCTCTCAGATGTCAGCATGCATTTCTGCAATTACAGGCATTGACTCTGCAAACCCAGGAGGCCACCCCTCTGGATTGTGCAGACACACATGCACTCAGGAAATGTCCGTGGGTCCTTGCTCACCTGGACCACACCTGGGGAAAAGACAGCCAGGATGAGATAAAGCCAGACATAGGCGAAGATGCTCCAAGAGGCGGTGACAAAGAAGACCCTCAGGTGCTTGATCTTGCGGCTCTCGCCAGCTGGGATGACATAGATGCACACGGCAATGACCACAAACATGTTGAAGGCAGCGCTGCCCACGATGGTGCCCGGGCCCAGCTCGCCCGCTTGGAAGTTGTGGCCGCAGACCTCAATGACGGACAGCAGGATCTCTGGGGCCGAGGAGCCGAGGGCCATGAGGGTGAGGTTGGACACTGTCTCGTTCCAGATGCGGACGGTGCCCACGCTGGTCTCGCCGTTGGCCTTGGTGATGGTGATCTCCTTCTCCTTGGACGTGATGACCTCGATGGAGGCCATGAAGCGATCGGCGATGATGGACACGCCCAGGAACATGTAGACCATGGCCACAAAGTAGACCACAGCCCGGGCTGCTTTGTCCCCCAGCGACGGGTCATCGGGCTCCCAGACGGGCAGCAGGACCCCTGGCTGGCAGCGGTTGGAGCCCTGGCAGCCCCCTGCACTGCCGGCATCGCTGTCATTGGCTGGAGGCGGTGGCAAGGAGGGGGTCGGGGTGGCCGCCCCTGAGCATGGCGGAGTCCCCAGCAGGAGTGCAAACCCCACCAAGGCCAGGGGAGCCATGGAGGGGGACAGGGTCCTGTGGGGGAGGAGGAGGAAGTCTGGGTGAGGGGAGCAAACCCCTCCTCCCTCTTGCTCAGGGGTCAGGGCTTGTTGCAGGCGGAGAATGGGGGAGAAGCTGGGAACTAACAGAGGGACGAGAGAGACCAGGAGAGACAAAGAGAGACAGAGATTCAGAGACAGGGACACAAACAGACACTCTCTCTGTGCTAGGCAGAGATCAAGAAAGACACAGAAAGATAAAGACATCATGTGCTGCTGATAGACATGTAGCCTCTATGAGAAACTACAGTTGACAGCCTAGTATCCTAGGACTCAGCAATTCCACTCCCAGGAATGTACCCAGGGAAATAAGTCAAGTGTTCCATGAAAGACCCATACACAAGTGTTCATAGCAGCTTCATTGATAATAAAGCTTGAAACAAGCTGGATGCCTATTGGCAAGAACATGGAGAAGTACAGGGCAGAAGAGTCACACAGTGGAATATTATACAGCACTGAAAAGGGAGTGGGCAACTGATACACCCAACATTGCAGATGAAGCTCACAGGCATATCATGGAAGAGTGAAGCCAGGCCCAGAAGGATGCAGAGTGAATAAGTCTGTGGGTGAGGCAAGGTGCTGGGGGGTGCCCTCAATTCATTCAGTGAGTCCTGTGTTTTCCAATTTGGTGCTCGGAGAGCTCCTGCTTGGGATTTGGGCTGTAGAGGTGCTTCTTTGTTCTTCCGTCTCAGGTAGGGGTGGGGAGGGGCTGCTGGCGGGTCTCTCACTCACATTCTGCCCCGAAATGCTAGCACATGTCTCTCTCCAGTGTACCTGGCCCTCTGGGAGGTGGAAGATTCCTTAGAAGCTGTGACATTGTGGCCCCCAGGTTGGGTTTTTTACCCCATTTGTGGGTGTGGGGTCAATGCTTATCTTCCTGCCCCTGGTCCTGGGCTTGAGTGGCTATGTCTGTGTGTCTAGGTGTCCTTTAAAAATGCAAATCACTTCACATCCTTCTATCTGATCAGAACTGCCCTCCCCCCCATGGCTCCGGTCTCACTCCAAACACCAAAGTCCCTTCCCTGGTTCATAAGGTCTTGCACAATCTGATCTCCTCGTTCTCTTTCTGGCCTCATTTCTCTCCCTCTCCCCCTCCCTCACTTGGCCTCAGCCACGCTGCCTCTTCCCTGTTCTTCGGACAAGTTCTTGACTCAGGGTCTTTGCACCTGTTGCTCCTCCTTCCTGGGACACACTTCCCAGCATATCCTCTCCCTCTCCCCCTTCAGCTCTCCACTAAGATGTCACCTTCCCTGACCACTCTGTTCAAAATGACACCCTCCCACTTTGGGGAGTCCCCAGCCATCTCACAGGTGAGCTGACCAAGACTCAGAGAGGCTTAGTAACTTGTCCAGTGACGCCCAGCGGTCATTCTGTGGCTCCCAGTTTCTCTCTCCAAGAGTGGTCCTGACTTCCAACTCCCCCGCCCCGCCCTTGTGTTGCCACGGTAACCCAGTAGCCTATAAAACAGGACTCAGAAAGGAAGGGAGGGATCCTCAGGGCTGCCTGCTCCCTGACCCTTCTCCTGGCCACCAGCCTTGGGTCTCCCATAACGTCCATTTCTGTCTGAAAAAGTTCTTCTCAGAGTCTAGCTCACAGCCTGCCCCCAATGTACACTGGTGTCCTCACGACTGAGAGCCGGGGGAGGGAGGCAGAATGTTGGCAGAACTTCCCTGAGAAGGAGTGAGTGTGTGTGTGTGTGTGTGTGTGTGTGTGTGTGTGTGCGCGCGAGTGCATGTAGGCGGGGTAGAGGGGTGATTCTTAAAGGGCCACCGCACAATTACCCCCTCGGCAAGGCCCCTAATGATACGTCTAATTAGCAGCCCCTAATTAGCAACAACTTAGGCATAATTACAAACCCACCAGGATCCAAAGCAAAGACTCATGCTCTCTTCTCCCTCCCTCCTCATCACCTCCTAGCTTTCAGGAGAACCCAGGGCCACTTGGGAGTCAAGAATTCATCCATAGCCTCTCACCTCTTCACTCAGGGAAGGGCCACGGCCTGGGAAGTTCTGCCTCGCATCCAACCACCAGTCCCTCCTGCCTTGATCCTCAGGGGAAAACCAGGGTCAGCCAATGGGTGTTCTGACACCCACCCTCCTTGCCCCGAAGCTGGGCAAAGCAGCCTGGTTCCATGGCTTTTTTCCTGCAACACCTGGTTTCCTCTCCCTGCAGCCTTAGGAGAGGCGCGGTCAGGGAGAGAAAGTACTGGATAAATGTTTGTGTGATGAACCACCAAGAGGTCCGAGCCCTGTCACCGAGGACAGCTGGGCTGCTTCTGCGTCAGACTCCTGCCTCTGCCTCTTTCGTTCCCTCAGCTGCCCTGAAACCTAAGCTGGGTATCCAGGGGCAAAAGGATCAGGTGGAGGCCAGGGTGGGACTCCGGAGGGCAGCTGGCGGGCATCGTCTGTCCCTGGGGCCGTCTCTTCCCTCCCTCGTGGGCCGGTGGCCAGCTGGGTCAGTGGGGAGTGCCTCAGTTTGCCTGGCCCCCATCTCGGGGCCTCAGAGACCTCATCTGTAGGATGGGGACTGAAGCTTGAGCAGGGTGGGGAGGTCAGGCTGGCAGGCCAGGTGGGACCCCCTCTTGTCGGTAAGCAGTGGGTGGTGGTCCCGAACTGCGCTCAGGGCAGGGGCAGGGGGTGCCTGCTGCCTGTCCCTCGGTGGGGACACAGCCTTCTAAACAGGCCCGCTTCCTGCCCCTGAGCGAGCCAGGTTCCCCCCGCCCACGCCCCTGCACAGTGTCCCCGCCGGGGGATCCCATACAGACACACGCAGTCTTGGTGTTCAGGCTGTGTAATACATCCATCGGTAAACCGACACCCGGAGGGGCAAAGGGCTTGGTCAAGTTGTGAAGCTTCAAGTCATGGGCAGGACAGAGGCCTGTGGCTCCTAACCTGTGCTCGATTTAACCCACCCAGAGCCCCTCATGGGCACTCACTTGTGGGCCTCATCCCATCACAGCGTGGGCTACAGGTTCAGCCCCACACCTCTCATCTCTCCTACCTCCTCTGGGGTCCCCTTCCCAACAGGAAAGAAGAGGATGTATCTATCAGCCAGGGACCTCGAGACTCAGAAGGGCCCTTTCCAGGGCCCCCAAGGGGCAGCGGAGAAGCTTCTGAGCTCCACTCTCCCTGGAAGACAGGTCTGGGGCTGGCACACCAGGAGAGGCGTGGAGGCAAGACTGCAGGAAGGACTGGCCTGGCCCGACCCAGGACCTTTTATTGCTCTGCCTGGAGCAGTGAAAGGGGCTCAGTAATTGTCCAAAGAATGAATGAGTCACGAAATGGACAGACGGCAAAAGAGGTACAGAAGTGAGACGACAAGAGGGATGCAGTCCAGTCAATATGAAGAGAAATGGGAGGGTAGACAGAAGACTGGACCAGTTCGGTCTCCATCACAGAGGGCACAGGTTAGACTGCAAGAATGCCTCAGGATGCCAGAAATCAGGCAGTGGTGAGCAGAGGAGCTCTGTGCTCAGGGGAGGGATGGGCGGGTGCCAGCTGGGAGGATGGGGTGGGGGAGCTCGGCTGAGGAAGGGAGCGGAGTTTGGGGGACTCCATGCCTCCCGGGCGAGCCCACTCTGAGGTGGCGGTGGGGGGGGAGGTGGGGGATCTTCTTCCTCCAGGTCTCCCCTGGCCAGGGGCGGAGACAAAGGTGTGTAGGAGGCAGAGTTACCCGGGGAGAGGAAGAGGGGAGGAAAGAGAGAGGAACAGGGACCAGGTCCCTGGAGACAGAGATGGAGATGAGAGAGGAAGGGGGGAGACAGGAAGACCCACGCGGAGATGGAGAGAGACAGAGACTCAGGAAAGCTGAGACCCTAGAGAGACAAGAGACCCAGGGAAACACAGAGATGGCGAAAGAGGAAGGCAGGGAGAGACCCAGGGCTGAAACAGAAAGCCGGACCAGCCCCGGGCATGGACAGAGAGTGCGACGGAGGGAGTCGGGGACTCGGAGAGACAGGCAGACTCGGCAGGACCGAGACCATGGAGGGGTGTGGAGGCACAGAAAGGCGAGACCCAGACACAGGAGGGCGGGGGGCTGCCCCAGACGGGGCGGGGGTGTTCGCACCCCCTCAGTGTCCAGGAGGCACCCCCTCCCCAGCCCGCCGCACTGCCCGAAGCGCAGGAGGGGCTGAGGATGTTGACTGCTGGTGGTGGCCCCCGACTCCGCGTTCGGGCTCCGGTACCCGCAACCCAGGATGTGCAGCCCCCTACTCTCCATAACGGAGCCCAGGGAAACGCGGCTCCTCGAACGCCCCCCTCCACCCACCTGGGGTAGCACCATCCTTCCCCCCAGCCCTCCCTTTCCTCACTGGGGGTCTCTTACCTGCAGCTACAGCCTAGAGCAGGTTTCCTCCAGCACTGGATTGGCAGTGGTGGGCGACTCCGCCCGACAGAGAGAGAGAGAGAGAGAGAGAGAGAGAGGAGAGAGAGTGAGAGGGAGAGAAGAGCTGGAGACTGAGAGGGAGAGGGAGGGAGAGGGGATAGAGGGAGGAGAGGCGAGGAGGAGGGGGGAGGGACACGGGGGAGGGGGAGTCGGCTGGGGAGGGAGGAGGGGGGCCGGGGGAGAGCGCAGGGAGGGCGGAGGAGGAGCCGGGGAGACTGGGGAGGAGGAGGAGGCGGGGAGAGGGAGGCCGGCGCGGGAGGCAGGGGAGGGGCCTGCAGAGAGGAGGGGCGGGGAAGAGAGGGGGGAATGAGGCTGCCCAAGCCTCCCACCCACCCTCTGCGTTCAGCACCACAGGTAATGGACAGCGGCGGACGGCATATATGTCTGTGTGTGTGTGTGTGTTTGGGGGGGGGCTCTGGGGGTCAGTCAGTAGAATCCACCACGATGCACCCCCCCACCCCCCCACCAACACAGTCTCTGATCCATACAAGGACCAAAGAGGCGAAAGAGCTACAAATAGTTCCAGGCTCCCAGAACTGGAGGGGGAGGGCAAGAATGTTTTTAGCCAGAGTCAAAATCCAAATTCACATGCCGGGCCTGCAGAGCCTCACAGAGCCAGCCAGAAACAACCACAAAGGCAGCCATTAATAATAATAACAATGCAGCCCTTATCGCGTGCCAGACATTGTTACAACATTTATAGTAAGTGCTTGACACGTGTTGACATAATGGACCCGCCTGAAGACCCTGTGAAGGAAATGCTACTCGTCCCATTTTACAGATAGGGAAACTGAGGTACAAAATGGTGAAGTGTGCCTTCAGGTTCTACCCTTCACTGCTACACGACACGCAGTCCCAGACTCAGGGGCTGGCAAGTCAGGAAGTGAGTTGCAAAGGATTGGGCAGCGCCAGGAACACAAACTCACAAATCCTGAAATGGAGCACACACACACACACACACACACACACACACACACACACACACACGTGCACATCCATACACAGGCTTCACAAACCCACAACATCACGAGTTAAAAGCCCTCAACCCCACCTTAGGGTCCACTCCCACCCAGGACAGGAGGTGATAGAGGACTTCTCCTCACAGACAGGCAGCAGGAGGCAGACCCTGCTTTGGCCAGTGGCCCATGCCCACCGCCACCCGTCCTGGCTGAACACCCTCGGGCTCGCTGCCAGGAGGGAGACACGACCCAGCTCCAGCTGCCTGCGATTTCCCACGCTTGGGCTTGGGCTCTGGGAGGTGAGGAGAAGTCTGGGGTGGCCAAGAATCGGGGGGTTCCAGCCTCCCGAAGACCCACCGCGGGGCAGCCAGCCTGGTCTTCACTGGCGGTGCAGATGGTCAGACTGACGTGTGGACTTCCACGGCAGGAGGTGGACAGATGGCCAGAATGACTGTAGTGCCTGCCCCTCCCCACCAGGAAGCAGGAGTCTCCCCCCAAAAAACCGCCAGGGAGGAAGCAGCCCCCCATCCCCCAACCAACCTGGACCCCCCCTCTCCCCTCCCCTGCTCAGGAATGGGTCCCCAACCCTCCTGACAGGGTTCTATTCCTGGCAATATTTCTCCTCTCACCCCCGCCCTCCTGATCCCTGTGATGGAGGCCTGGGTTCCTTCTCTGGTGCCATGGAAGTGGCCACAGGAGGGAAAATTCCTACAGGCACAGGGTCCCGCCATCCCCTGGCATTTTCTTTGTTATATATTTTTGGATACACTGAGTCTTCATCAACGTGCATAAGCTCTCTTGTTGCAGAGCATGGGCTCTAGAGCGAATAAGCTCAACAGTTGTGGCACGTGGCTGTAGTTGTGGCATCTTAGTTCCTGGACCAGGGATCAAACCCATGTTCCCTTGGCAGGCACTCTTTACCACTGGGCCACCAGGGAAGTTGCCCCCCTCCCATTCTCGGGCTTTTCAATTAGGACTACCCTGAGTCCTTTCCATCCCAGTGCAGTCTCTGTCCTGTCTTCTTGGGGCTCATCTCAGGACACCCCAGTAGGAACCTAAATTCAATCGCTTTCTGTAGGGCATTAACTTTGACCCCTGGTACAAAGTATGAAAGGAGTGAAAGTGTTAGTCTTGTTCAACTCTTTGTGACTGCATGGACCGTAACCTGCCAGGCTTGTCTATGGGATTCTCCAGGCAAGAATACTGGAGTGGGCAGCCATTCCCTTCTCCAAGGGCATCTTCCTGAGCCAGGGATCACATCTGTATCTCCTGCACTGCAGGCAGATTCCTACCATCTGAGCCACCAGGGAAGGTGTGAGGTCTAACCACAGTAACTTTCACCGGTGTCCGACTCCAGGGGGTCTGACCTCAGGCCCTCTGTTACAATTTGTGGCTTCTCCATGAGTCTTCTTTTTTTTAAATATTTATTTATTCATTTGGTTGGGCTGTCTTAGTTGCAGCATGTGAGATCTTTTTAGTTACAGCATGTGGGATCTAGTTCCCTGACCAGGGATTGAACCTGGGTCCCCCCTTGCATCGGAAGCATGGCGTCTTAGCCACTGGACCACCAGGGAAGTCTTCCATGACAGTCCTTTCCACCCACATCCTTTTCTCTGAGGCTCAATTTCCTTATCATTCCACTGAGCCCTCACCCAAGATTCAGAGTTTTTCACTGGGGTCTGACCTGAGCTCATGTGCAAACGTCTAACCCCGAAGTCTTCCTGTGGAGGGTGAACTTCAGTCTTCCTCATAGGGCCTAACTTCCTTTCTTTCCTCTGAAACCTACACTGCGATTCCACTTCAGTCCCGCTACTGGGTCTGACTTTGGACCCGCAGTCCCGAGTCCCCTCCCTCAGTTCTTCCGGGGAAATCCGGCTCCGGACACTCAGCCTGGCACATCGCGGGCCCTTGTCAAATGCTTGCTGAACAAAAGGATGGAGGGGAGTGTGAGTTTGGTTCCTCTGGATATAGAAATCATTGCCACTGACCGATTCTCATGGAGGGTGAGATCGTCCCATTTTCAGAAGGGAACACTGAGGCAGAGAAGGGAGTGTGGGTCACAGGGCATGTGGGGGTAGGGCCAGAGCAGGACCCACTGCTCCATCACCCCAGGGGTGGGTCTGGGGGGACCAGCCCCTCCTTCAGGATGTTTCCCCCACCATGAAGGCGAGCGCCCCAAGGCA
This sequence comes from Odocoileus virginianus, assembly GCF_023699985.2. Lineage (NCBI taxonomy): Eukaryota > Metazoa > Chordata > Mammalia > Artiodactyla > Cervidae > Odocoileus > Odocoileus virginianus. The sequence continues at coordinate 7,404,805 of NC_069693.1, read as the reverse complement.
CTACTGCAGACCTGGGGTGGGCGGCGAGTGGGTGCTTAGGAAGCTGGGGCCTGGGTCTCCACAGGCCCGGAACCCACCCTGTCCCCCAGCTTCTGTGGCTGACGTCTCCTCTGCTCCACTTGACGCCGAAGCCGGGTCAGGACCAGCTCCGAGGCCTGGATCAGGCTGTGCTGTGGGGAACGAGAGAAGGAGGAAGGAGGAGGGCAGAGCTGAGATGGAGCTGGAGGGGTGCAGGTTACACCGCCCCCCTCAAAACTGGAAGCTTGGTCATGACCGGAGGTTGGAGAGAGGACCACCACATGGGGGGTGGAAACGGGTCTCCATGATGGGGTGAAGGTCAGACTCAGGGGCACAGCCTTCCATGAATTTCCAGTGGCAGGAACAAAGCCCAGCCCCAGATGTGCGGGTCTGAGGTTAGAACTCGGGGCGGGGGGGGGGAAGGGGGTGAATCAAAACACAGGGGAGCTCAAGTCACACGGGAGCAAAGACTGACCGCTGAAGAGGCTGAGGTTAGACCACAGCAGATGGGGACAAAGGTGAGACACTGGCAGAAAAGGCTAGGCCCACAGGACGGAGAAGGAGCAGACCACAGTGGACAAGGGAGGAATGTGTCACCATATGAGGGACGGAGCCAGACCCGGGCTGGAGGGCCTGAGGTTAGATCCTCAGACAAGGGATAGAGTGGGGAGGTCGCTGTGAAATGGCTTCAAACAGGGCACAGCAAGAGATGCCAGTGTGTGCGAGCAAGGCGGAGGGGAAGCCTCTTCCACTCTGGTCCAACCTCAGACCCCTCCTCATTCTGGTTTACTTGGGGGTCCATCCTTCATCCCATGCACTGTGGTTCAACCTCACACCTTTCCCCTGGGGTCCAGCCTCTATTTCTATGTGGTCTAACCTGGATCATTCCCCTGATGGCTAGGCTGAAGGAAGAGGCCCCAGCAAAACCTTCAGAGGAGGCAGTAAGGTTAGACTCCAGCAGACAAGAGCTCCGGGGAGACCACACGGGGAAGGAGCCTGGAGTCAGACCAGAGGGAGGGGGAAGGCAAACAGCAGGTTAGGAGACAGAGATGCCTCGGAGCTGAAGGGTGGGTGTCAGGCCACAGGAAGAAGGTCAGAAGTTAGACTACACTGTGCTTAGTAGCTCAGTCGTGTCCAACTCTTTGCGACCCCATGGACTGTAGCCCACCAGGCTACTCTGTCCATGGGATTTTTCAGGCAAGAATACTGGAGTGGGTAGCCATTTCCTCCTCCAGGGGATCTTCCCAGTCCAGGAATCAAACCTGTGTCTCCTGAGCTGCAGATGGATTCTTTACCTGCTGAGCCATTGGGGAAATCTTGTCTACGGTAGTTGGAGGTTAAATAGCAAGGGATGGTTGTAGGCTGGACCTTGGACCACGGGAATGGGTTGGATGTTAAACCATAAGGGCAGTGAAGCTGATGTGGGAGGCTGAGGGGTCAAAGTACAGGAGAAGGCTGGCCGTTTGACAGCAGGTCAAGGGCACGACCTCGGTGGAGAGGTCAGAGGTTAGACTGCGGCAGAAAGCTGGAGACTGGCTGGAGGTGAGACCCCAGGCAGAGTGAAGAGGGGGTGGCTGGAGGGGCAGGGCTGAGGTCAGACGGCAGTGGGAGGGTGCAAATAGCTCACGGGATGGATCCAGGCTGGGGAAGGGACAGAGTCAGACAGAGTGGCAGAAGAAAGGACAGAAGTGCAGGGGGCTGAGGGAGGCCAGGGGGACGGGGGTGATGGATGCCGCAGCCAAGCGCCCTTCGCCCCTTGCTGTGAGGCCCCATCCCCCTTGTCCTGGACCAACAGGAGCCACACCCAGGACGGGGCCTGTAGCCAAGATGCCCCCTTGCCCGAAGGCGGGCTCAGGCCCCAGAGCTCCCTCTCCTGTGAGGACACGCCCTCACTAAGGTGGGTGGGAAGTCCCGCCTCAGGGCCCCGGGCTACCTGCAGGATGTGCACGCCCTTCAGGGAGACCACGGCCAGCTCGCGCAGCCCGTCCCCAGTCAGGTCCACGTGTGCCATGGCCAGCAGGGGGCTGGAGAAGCCCCGCCGCCACAGCAAGCGGAAGCCACGCTGGTCCCCGGGGAGCCCGCGCCCGCGGCCGCAGTACTTGTAACAGAGCAGCTCCTGCAGGGGGAGGGGGATCAGGGTCACACCGTGGGGATCAGGGTCACACAGCGGGACTGGAGTCACATGGGGGATCGGAGTCACACAGGGTCGAGGTCACATGGGGCAGTCAGGGTCACATGGTGGGTGTCAGGGTCACGGGGGGGGATAAGGGTCACACAGGGGAATTGAAGTCACATGGGGGGATCAAGGTCACACGGGGTGATACAGATCACACAGGAGGACTGCGGTCACACGGGGGATGGGATCACATGGGGGTCAAAGTCACACAGGGGGGTCGGGGTCACAGGGAGTCAAGGTCACACAGGGGATCAGGGTCACACGGGGGTTGAGGTCACACTGGGGGTTGGGGTCACACGGGATCAGGGTCACATGGGGGTTGAGGTCACATGGGGGGTTGGGGTCACACGGGATCAGGGTCACATGGGGGTTGAGGTCACATGGGGGGGTTGGGGTCACAGGGGGGATGGGGTCACACAGGGAGTCGAGGTCACACAGGGGATCAGGGTCACATGGGGGGTCAGGGTCACACAGGGGATCAGGGTCACATGGGGGGTTGGGGTCACAGGGAGTCGAGGTCACACAGGGGATCAGGGTCACATGGGGGTTGAGGTCACATGGGGGGTTGGGGTCACAGGGGGGATGGGGTCACACAGGGAGTCGAGGTCACACAGGGGATCAGGGTCACACAGGGGTTGAGGTCACACAGTGGGTCAGGGTCACATGGGGGGATGGGATCACATGGGGAGGTTGGGTCCCACGGGGGAAGGCAAGCAGCACAGGCATGGGCCGTGACAGCCCCGCCCCTTGGGCCCCACCTGCCCATAGGTGGCCACCAGCACTTCTGGCCGCCCGTCCAGATCGATGTCGGTGACCAGGCCACAGAGAACACTGTCAAACTGGTCGCTGCCTGGCAGGAGAAGCTGGTCTTCAAGCCCCCGGCTCAGCAGGTCCCTGGGGGTCAGACCACAGCGGAAAGACTGGGATCAAGTGCAGTGCCCGCCACCCTGAGTGCCACATCCTCACGTGTCAGGTCTGGAGGCTCTGCTCCTGCTGAGGCCTAGACACCCTCGTCTCCAAGCCGGCCATCCTCCTGTCCGCCCAGGGCACTCAAGGCGTCTCTGATCCGGACCCTCACACGGACCCCTGGAGGTGGGATCACCTCATTCCCATGTGGAAACCCACACCACTCCTTCTGGTGACCCTTGTCGCCTCCAGGCTGGACACCTGCATGGTCCCTGGAGCCTGCGAGCTCGGGCCCCAGGCTGGACACCTTCATGGCCCACCAGGTGTGCACAGCGGGCTTGCATTGGCTCACAGGAGCTGACTAGGACATTTTCAGAAACTGAGAGCATGCTGGCATTGTGTCAGTGACCCAAAATCCCAGTGTGGTGAGAGTACTGAAATGGGCAGACGCTACAAACCAGGGCTTTCTCCCACACACAGCTGGTGGTTAAACACCTGCCCACATGCTCTGTCCACCTACCCCAGGGAGCTTCCCAGGTGGTGGCAGAGGTAAAGAACCCACTTGCCAATGTAGTTTCGATCCCTGGGGTGAGAAGATTCCCTGGAATAGGGCATGGCAACCCATTCCAATACTGTTGCCTGGAGAATCCCATGGACAGAGGAGCCTGGCAGGCTATAGTCCATGGGGGTTGCAAAGAGTCAGACTGAATGACCTAGCACATGCACATCCCGGGGGGCTGGACATCTCAGTTCCCACCCTGAGGCCTCAGCACATCTCCTACAAGTTCTAGATTTAAACACTTGGTGCTTCTCTCCCTGGAACATGGACCTTTACCCATCCAGCCCTGAACCACCACACCTAAAGCTTTACTTTCTGCGGAGAATGAGGTTAGGCCATGGTGCAAAGGCATGGGGCCAGCCCGCCTCCACGTGTCCCTCACCGGTACACCACTGCCGGCTCCAACATGCTGGCCACCAGCACGCTGTATTCCTCCCGCTGTGGCCTGTCCTCCGTCTCTGGAGAAGGAACAGAGGTGGGGGAGGTGTGAGGGGACAGGTCGCAGGTCCCTCCTCCCACCCCTCCATACCTGAGATGAACACAGGTTAGACTCCTGGCAGAAAGGCTTGACGATGAGTTGGTTACAGGCAGAGGGTTAGAGGTTAGACTATGAGAGGAGGATGGAGGTCAGAGGTCAGGAGGAGGAACAGGTGTTGGATAACAGTTTAAAAAGCCCAAGGTTAGGGGACTTCCCTGGTGGCCCAGGAATTAAGACTGTGCTTCCAGTGCAGCGGATGCAGGTTTGATCCCTGGTTGAGGAACTAAGAACTAAGATCCCAACATGCCATGAGGTGCAAGACAAAATTCAAGGTTAGACCACCAGATTAGATGAGAACATGGTTAGGTGAGAATATGAAAGTCCTCAGATCACTGTAGGGGTATCAGGGGTAAACCACAGGAGGAGGGATGGAAGACAGACCACAGAGGTCAGACCAAGAGAAACACCAAGGACTTCTCTGGTGGCCCTGTGGTTAAGAATCTGCCTTGCAATGCAGGAGATGCAAGTTGGGGAACTGAGATCCCACATGCCACAGAGCAACTAAGTCTGAGCGCCGCAACTAGAGAGTTTGTGCATAGCAAGGAAAGACCCCGTATGCCGCAACTAAGACCCAGCACAGCTAAATAAATAAAGAAAAACACGAGAGGACAGACCAGAGTAAGAGGAACAGATAAACACGTGGGGGGAAAGGAGAGACCACGAGTCCGGGGATAACTGAATTTGGGGCTGAGTCCGTGAGAAGAATTTGGGGCTGAATGGCAGCAAGATACAGGGTGACAAGTCCTGAGGCCTGAGACGGGGGTCGGGGAAGTCACACAGTGAGGGGTGAAGGTTAGAGACACCAAGGGGAAGGCGGAGGTTCAACTCCAGGGTAAAAGGTCAGGTTAAAGGTTAGACCGCCACCGGGGCAAATAGCTGGGAGTGAAATTCAGGAGCGTGGGGGGAGAGAGGGGGCACAGTAACTCCTGGGTTGGAATGGGGCACCCAGGAGGAAGGAAGGAAGGAACGGTGGGAGGCGAAAGTTTAGGGAAAGGGGTACAAACATGGGTGGGGGAACCAAGCCCACGCCTGGAGCTCACCCTCGGAGGCCGAAAGGCTGAACACGATCACTCGGGAAATGGGGCCGTCCTGAAGGATGGTCCATGTCTGCAGGACCTCTGTGGAGGGCGAGGACTCAGGGCCCCGCCCCCGCCCCTGGGCCCCACCCTCCAGCCCTGAGAGCCCCGGGCCCCGCCCAAGCCCCGCCTCCAGTTCGCGAGCGCCCGCCCCGCCCCCAGTCCTGAGTCCCCGCCCCGCCCCAAGGCCCCGCCCCCAACCATGTCCAAGCCCCGCCCCGTCATCACCTCGACTCTGCTGGTCCACGTGGGCGACGCGGACGTAACCGCTCTGACAGCCCAGAGCTGAGAGTCGCCGGGATGTGCCGGGTAGGTTGTGCACGTCAAGCCACAGGACGCTGGGGGTGGACAGGTGGACAGAGGGGCCCTCGGGCGGTCACCAGGCCCCAGCCCCCACCCCCCACCTCCTCCTCCCTACAAGCATCCACCCCACCCCTACCCCCGGAAGAGCCTTGGGCCTCCTCTGGGCTTGATTTCCCTAGGGCTCAATTCCCACCACCGGGATTTCTCGGAGCCCGCCTGCCCCGGTCCCTGCTGGCCTGTCGGGGGCTCGCCTACCTACTGGTCAGGTTTGTGAGCTCTGGGAAGAGGTTTTCCACAGGCTGTTCTTCAAACTGATGCAGTCCCTCGTTCTGGGGGAACCGAGACCCGCCACCCGCTTGGAGTCAGTGGCAGATCTCACACACCGCTCCCCCCACCACCCGACCCAGTCCACGGTGGCCCCAGCAGGGCTCTGCCCACCACCCCTCCTCCGCCTCACCTCCTTGTACAGATGAATGGCCGGGTCATTCCCACTCAGGAGAAACACAGTCTCCAGTTGATCCCCAACCTGGACCCTGAAAGCAAAAAACTCTAGAACCCCAGTAACTTGTACAGATGAATGGCCGGGTCATTCCCACTCAGGAGAAACACAGTCTCCAGTTGATCCCCGACCTGGACCCTGAAAGCAAAAAACTCTAGAACCCCAGTATGGTGGACCTTCAGTGTGGCAGAGTTCGTCAGTTTTAAAACCCTCCTCTTGCAAAAACTCTTGCTTGTGAGAACCCTGTCATTCTAGGCTTCAGACTCTGGATCCAGAGTGAAGATGCAGAACTGTAGAAACTGACTCTTGAAGAATCACAGGACTGTAGAGCTTTCCAATCTCAGAAACTCAGCATGTTAGAACCTTCTGTTTCTAGAGCCCTCACCTGCTAGAATCTTCATTCTGGATGTGGGTTCAGGAGTGAACATGGAGCTCTGAGAATGGGCTGCAGAACCTCAGAACACTAGCATCTCTTTACCCTGGAACCCCAGTGTTACAGAAGTTCTGTTTTCTGTCTCTTTCAAGACACTAGAACTTTTGGAAACTGCCATCATGATATTCAGACTCAGAATTGGTAGACTATCCAGATCATAGAACCCAAAATATCAGTGGGTTAGAAACTTCAGTTTCTCAAACTTTCATCTGTTAGATCTGAGTTTGGCCATTTATGACCTGCCGGCTAAATCTAACTCACTGCCTGTTTTGTTTGGCCATGCCACATGGCTTGCAAGGTCTTAGCTCCCTGACCAGGGATCCAACCCATGCACGCTGCTGTGGGATTGGAATCTTAACCAAGGGACCACCAGGGGAGTCCATCCCCTGTTTTTGTAAATAAAGTTTTATTGGAACACAGCCACACATATTCAGTGTCCATGGCTGCCTTCTTGTTACAGTGGCCAACCTGAGTAGCTGTGAGACAGATTATATAGAAAATGTTTGGCAACTCCTGTGTTAGAACACCGGTGTTCCAGAATGGAATTCTTATACTCTGGGATCCTAGAACATCAGTACTCTACATGGTCTGTATTCTGTCTCCTTGAGATATGATAATGTTAGGGCCTTAATATTACAGAATCTCAGAATCATCAAACTGTAGATCTTTCAGATCTTGGAATCTCAGAGCTAATAACTCAAGAGAGAAAAAAAAAAGGACTTCTGGATCTTGGAATGCCCTAATCTAGAATATAAAAACTTGAGAGTTCTACACGTCTGGAAATGAGGCACTCGATTAACTCTCAAATTGTCTAGTTTAGGGGCTTCCCTGGTGGCTCAGACAGTAAAGAATTTGCTTGCAATGCAGGAGATGCAGGTTCGATCCCTGAATCAGGAAGGTCCCCTGGAGAAGAGAATGGCTACCTACTCCAGTATTCTTGTCTGGAGAATTCCACGGACAGAGGAGCCCAGTGGGCTACAGTCCATGGGGTCGCAAAGAGTCAGACATGACTGAATGACTAACACCATCTAGTTCAGGGATTGCAGAATGGTAGCCCATCAGCTGAGTATGGTAAATGGCTACCTTAAATGCATGATGCTCTAAAAAACAAAACAAGTCTGATTGCCTATAGGTGGGTTTGTGGTCTTCAGTATGCTACAGCCTCTGCCCTCTCAACACAAACACACACACGTGCACACATACACTCCCTATTGTATCAAGCCTGTGATTTACTTACTCTGCGTGGCATAGTTGGAAAGGAGTGAACTGGAGCTCCAGGTTTAGGCAGCTCTCTGCAGGGGGAGCGGAGGCAGTTAGGTACCAGGGATGGGACTGCATCCCCCACCCTTTCCCCATCCCTCTTTCCCTCCAGGCCACACTTACGGGCAATGGAGTCCAGGTTGTACTCAGAGCCAGGCTCGTAGTCACAGTAAATGTTAAGGAAGGGGCTGCCTTTGTCCCCAGAATCCTGGGAGAGGAGACTGGCCTCAGGGGAAGGTAGAGGCAGCAAGAGGGATTTGGGGAAGACTCAGTAAGGAGGAGAAAATGGGTAGATGGATGGGCTCCGGGTACCTTAATGAACGTGATCCCCACAACCAGACCCCGCTTTGGGGGTGACTTGTTGAAGGTGTCAATGGAGACAATCTCTGCATCCACTGGGAGAGGAGAGTTCAAAGTTCACATTCCAGGCAGGCTCGTGACCCCAATATTTCCAACCACGGTGACCCCTGACCTCTAGGGCTCAGTCATCCCTGAACACCACAAATTATGAATGTTGGGTCCCAGTGGGTTCTGCTCACCATCACCAGGGTAGGAATAATCCTGGTTTCTGAGTCATCCTGAACCCGAACTACTTCAGGCCCCTATTATCCCTGTCTTCTGACCCCAGTGCCTCTAGATTACCAGCTTCAACCCCCTTCAATCACCATCACCCTGATCCCATTCGCCCATCATGGTGACCTGGCCCAAGACAGAGCCTCAGAAACCTTCTCAACACTCCGTTCCGAGCCCCCAGCCCGACGGCGCCACGCACCGGGAATGTAATTGAACTGCAGCTCCTTGGCCACGGGCCGGATTTTCTGTCGGAGGTCTTGGTAGCGGAAGCCTAGCACCTTGCCTTTAAGGGTGGCGGCCAGCAGCTCCCCGCGCCCGCCCGCGCCGCCTGCCAGCCCATACACATTGCTCTGCGATGAGAAGCGTGTGAAGCTGTCCTCGCGCAGCGGGCAAGGCCCTGCGGCCACGGCCGCCTCCCCCATCATGTCCCTCAACCACTCATTCCCAGAGCCCCCACAGCGGCCCGCTCTACCCGTGGATCGCCGGGCGCCCGCGAGGCGCGCAGACGGATTACGTAAAGAAGCTGCCGTCTCTGCCCTTTACAAAGATGGCCGCCAGCCGGGCTGCCCTCCAGACTTTGACTCAACGCGCTTGCGCGCTCATGCTTAGTCCTTTTCAGGGCCGAGGCGACTGCGATTTGCAGATTATGACCTAAAGGCTGGACGTGGTAGTCCTTGCTCTGGGCTGTGCTGAAGGCAGAATAAGAAACATAAAACTCAGTATAGCCCTTACATGCCAGGAACTAAGTGCTTATTTATCAATTTACTTAAAACTCACAAGTAGGCAGAGGTAGATAATATGTTTGACGGATCAAGAAATTGAGGCACGAAGTAATTTGTCTAAGATCAGTTAGAAGCCGCAGTCAGTATTGGAACCCAGAGAAGATACCGCCATAGTTTATTGTTTTAATCACATCACTTTCAAATCTTTTTTTTTTTTTTTGCCTTATAGTGCTGCTTATGGGATCTTAGTTTCCCCATCAGGCATTGAACCAGACCCTAGGTAGTGAAAGTGCGTAGTCCTAACCAATGGACCGCTCGGGGATTCTCTCCCATCACCTTTATGCATTCTGCTTACCCCAAGGAAACAGTTCTAGCTATCTGTCCTGGCAAATAATCTTCACCTTATTACTGAAAAAGGTTTGGTGGCTCAGATGGTAAAGAATTTGCCTACAATGCTGGAGACCCGGGTTCGACCTCTTGGTCAAGAAGATCCCCTGGAGAAAGGAATGGCTACCCACTCCAGTATTCTGGCCTGGAGAATTCCATGGACAGAGGAGCCTGGCGGGCTGCAGTCCATTGGGTCGCAGAGAGTCAGACAGGACTGAGTGACTAACATTTCACTTTTTCTTTCTTTACTGAAAGCTGACTTTATGCCAGTCATGTTGGCTGATGATCTCCTTTACTGAAAGCTGACTTTATGCCAGTCATGTTGGCTGATGATCTCCTTGAATCCTCACAGCTACCCTATTCTTGTTACCCTGCCTTCATTTATTCAACATATACTGAGCACTTACTCTGTGCCAAGATATCCTTTATGAATTTATCTCAATAAACTCTTGCAACAACTCTGGAAAGAAGTTTATTATCCCAATTTATAGAAAACTAAACGGAGGCTGGGGGAGAATAAACCCCTTGACCGATGTGATAATAAGTGCTGGAGAAAGGATGAGGTCTTCTGGGATTCATGTATATACATGTTTTTCCCTAGAAGAGCATCAAGGGTGTGGGGACTCTGTGTATACAGATATGTTATTTTCAGAAGACATGAGTTGGCCAGCTGTCCTGGCCACCTTGAATAATATTGTCACCTGCTTCCAGGCAGAAAGAGAACATACACACACGCATGCACATGAAGACTGCAAGACCCATGAAGGCAGTGACTGGATCTCCTTTGTTCACAGTCAAATCCCCAATACCTGGACCATAAGGCCTGACATGAAGTGAGCATTTAGTAAATACGTTAAGATCCCTAAACTATGTACCAGACCCTTTGCCAAGCACCTGGGACATTGTTGCCTAAGAGGCATGAGAAGAGAGTTCTCCAAGGCAAGATTCGATCTGGAAGGTGATGAAAAGAAAGGAGTTTGTGTCAAACAGAGGTCTAGCTATGTTGGTTAGTGCTGTAACCCCAGGGACTGCACCAGGGCATGGCACACAGTAGGTGCTTAGTAGATACGCGGGGATGAAGTGGGGGGAGGGGAATCTTGTTATTCTACTTCTACTAAAGAATGTGTTCTTTAGGCTTTAAAAAATTAATTTATTTGGCTGGGCCAGGTCTTAATTGCAGCATGTGGGATCTAGTTCCCAGACCAGGGTTCCAACCTGCGTTCCCTGCTTTGGAAGGCAGACTCTTAACCACTGCACCACCAAGTAAGTCCCTTGAGCACTTTTAATATGATTTTAAAGCACAGCCAGGGTTGAGAATCACTACATTACTTAGCCTTCTGCAAGTGCCATGGCAGACATTGGTAATCAATCTGAGGTCTCAGGAGTCTTAACTGAGCTTGAGGCAGCCATTATCAATTGATTAGAGCTGTGGGAGAAGCAGAAGGGGCCAGGAGAGCAGGGCAGAGCGTCACATGGAGGCCATTCTCTTGACACATGGTTAGCCTGAACCGTTCCCGAGCTCACTCCAGGCTCGAGGCTGGAGCAGCTCTCCGGGGAGCCTGCCCTGGTTTCCCAGGCAGCTCTGGTTCACATCCTGTCTTAGAAGTGACACTGAGTGCGCCTTCTGGCACTGACCCTCCTCCGGCTGCCCCTCCCCTCCCAGGGGATGGGCCTGGCCCAGGGCCGGCTGGAAGCACGCGTACAGCAGACCGTCCACCTGACGGAGGTCCACGTGCTGAATCAGGAGGAGGAGGCCTGTCCCTGCCCTCCTTTCCTGGGCAAAGGGTTCCTGCTGTTTGCTCTCGCCCTCCCCACACCCACTTGTCCTTGTACTCCACCTGCCGAAGCCGCTCCCTCCTCCGCTTCTGACAGATGGGACAGTGCCCCTGGGGCTTTCGGCCTGCCCTCCAGAGAAGCATGGACCTGTGGCGTGAGGCTGAGAGACTTGGTGTGCCTCCTCCACCTTTTTTTTTTTTTTTGGCCTTGGCTTCCCTGGTGGCTCAGGTGGTGAAGAATCTGTCTGGGTTCGATCCCTGGGTCGGGAAGATCCCCTGGAAAAGGAAATGGCAACCCACTCCAGTATTCTTGCCTGGGAAATCCCGTGGACAGAGGAGCCTGGGAGGCTATAGTCCACGGGGTCGCAAAGAGTCACAACTGACTGACACACACACACATGCCTCACAGACTACAGGATCCTAGTTCCCCAACCAGGGACTGAACCTATGTTCTCTGCAAAGAAAGCATGAATTCTTAACCACTGGGCCACCCGGGGAAGTTCCCTCCACTCCTTCTTAAAAATTACTTGGCTACATCGGGTCTTAGCATTGTGGTCTTCGTTACAGCTCCTGGGCTTAGCTGCCTCACAGCGTGTGGGATCTCAGCTCCCCGGCCAGGGCTCGAACCTGTGGCCCCGGCACTAGAAGGCGGATTCTAGCCACCGGACCACCAGGGAAGTCCCTCGACCTCTCTGTATGTTGCCTGCGTCCTCTGCCAGCTCTGGGTTGGGGCGGGGAGCACTCCCATCCATCATCCCAGCTGAGGAAGCCAGGGTCCAGAGGGCCTAGGGCTCAAGACCCCAAGCCCGTGGCCCCTCCCCAGACCAACCACGCTGGGCCTTCCCTCTGGGAAGCTCTAACCCAACGCATCCTGCCAGGGAAGCTTGCCCTCTTGTTGCCCACAAAGGGTGCCCAGAGCCCAAGTGGGGTGACGGGGTGGTCAGGAGGGCCAGGAAGATGGGACAGAGGCCTGAGGGCAAGGGGGAGAAAGGTGAGGAGGAGACTTATGCACAAGTGTTATCTTTTATTTCCTTCCTCAGGCAGCTGCAGCTTCCCCCCAACAACACCTGGAAGCGCGGGGAGGAGACGGAGGGGTGGGTGTGGGGACGACCCTCGCAGCTCCAGGGCTGGGTCCATCCTGAGAGGCTGGGGCTGCAGGAGGCTGGGGGCTCCCTGTGCAGGGTGGGAGAAAGGAGCCACACCCTCCCGAGCGGTGAGCGTGAATCACGGTGACTACGTGGGCCCAGAGCTCAGCCAGGGAGGAAAGTGGAGACGAGACACTGTCTCCGCGACTCAGCTGGCTGGGAGAGGGGCGCCCAGATGCTGACTCCGACCCCCGGCAGCATCCACAGCGAACAGGCCTGCGCCAGAGAGCCTGCGTGTTGGCGTGGTGAAGGGCAGCTCTGGGGGCTTAAATAAAGGGGCAGGAGGCGAGGGATGCAGCGAGAACAGTGGGTGACCGTCTGGCCAGTGGCCTGGTCTCAGGGGCCCCCCGAGGCAGTGCTGAGCCCGCAGGGTGGCTGCAGAGTCCTCGGTGGGAGGGAAGGTCTTGCAGCCAGGGTCTCAGGCCCCCCTCTCTCTGGGCTCACACAGCGATCCTCGCTGGAGGGCCTGGCCGGGGGAGAGCGGACGGGGTGGGGAGACGGGCGCCGGGGGCCACGCGGGGCTTAGCGCAGGTCCTCCTCGTCGCCCTGGATGGTCTTCTTGATGCGCAGCAGCATGGTGGTGAGCCACTGGTCCAGCCGGGAGATGGAGTCGTACTCCTTCACCTGCGCGCCGGGCGATGGGCTCGGGGTGAGCGGCCGCCCTGCGCCCGGCCTCGCCTCCCACTGTGTCCCCGGCCCCAGCCCCACGGGCTCTGTTCAGGATCTTCTAGACGGTCCTGTCAGCCCCCCGCCCCTGAGCAGGGGCGAGGGGATGTGTAGCCCTACCCTGGCCAGAGCGTCTCCTTCCGTGTCTTTACTGGCTGAGGCATGAGGACTCCCATGGGTGAAAAAAGATTTTACAGCTGGGAAAAAAAAAAAAGTCCAGCTTTCTTGTTTAATGGATGGGAATTTGAGGCCTGGAAATGTGACAAAGGCCTGTTCTGAGCACTGCGGGCAGGTGGAAGGGGGGTGGGCAGAGAGAACCCCCGCCTGTCGGGCCCCCTTCTCTCCCATCTCCTGTGCTCCATCGCTGAGCTTCCCGCCACCCACCCCTGGCCAGCCGTCTGGGGCAGGATGGACCGGCCAAGCTTGGTCCCTGACATCATTCAGGCGACCATGATTCGTGAGGGCCCCCGGGGAGAGTCACACTGGACAGATCCAGATCCAGTCCGGGGCACCTGGGCTGGATATAACAATTCCAGAATGCTCGCCACAGGGTAAGGACAGGGAGAGCATCTCTGTGGGGAGACTGTTATCAGAGAAGCTGCTGGAAAGGGGCTTCCCAAGGCCACCTCTCCTGCACCCCTAGTGCCACCTGCCTCCAGCTTTCCGGGAGGCGAGGGAAGGGGGATGATGTGGCTCACCCCTCCCTCCCTGCACCTCCAGGGTCGCCCAGAGCGCCCGACCTGAGACTCCCTCCACTGCTCACCCAGGGGGACTCTGAGAGGTGCAGAGACCTTGGCCTCCAGGAGCAGACAAGACATGGGTTTGAATCCCAGCTCAGCTCTAAGATGGGGAGACTACTCCCTGCACCTCTTGGGGCTACTTGTGAGGGTTCTGGGGTGGCGGGAGAAATGAATCCACAGCCAGGGGCTGGGGGCAGAGACAGAAAGGAGGAAATTCGCAGGACCACTTCTGACGAGGGCAGCCACCCCCACCAGCCACTCACCGCCTCAGTGTAGCTGTCCACATTCTGTTCCTCGTGGGCTTCTAACAACTTCTGCAAAAAAAAACGGGGGGTGGGGCTCAGGAGCCACACAGGCCAAGGCCTGACCCGGAGGAGCTCCACACACACAGTATCTGCGTGGGTGAGAGTCAGGGGTGCCGAGGCTGCCCGGGAGGAAGGGGCTGTGCTCCAACCTGCCCTCAGCTCGGAAGGTCACGGACACGGAGGATCACCCATCCATGGGTGCCCGTGTGGGTGAGAACCCACAGCCTCCCTGCTCTGCCCCGGCTCCATCTCCGCTCAAGTCTTACTTGTCTCATCCAGAAAACGGGGACCCATGGCAGATGAGACTGGGGCGGGGATAATAAAAGGCCCCTGAGAAACACTGCACAAATCTCAGTGACCGCTAATTGGAGCCCAAGCCCCTGACACGGGAGAGGAGCGGCCCGAGGGCCCCGCAGCACACACTCACTTTCATCAGCTTGCATTCCCGGGAGTCGGAGAACGCGGGGAACAGCTCCTCATACTTCTGAACAGCGAGCTGAGCGTCGGCAAGGACGGGGTGGGGGGGAAGGAGGGAATGAGCTGACGAAGACGCCCTGACAGCTGCAGTGGCCTGGAGCCGCTCCAGCCCTAAGTCAGCTGTCTGCACCCCCACCCCAGCCTCCAGACACGGGGCTCTGTGCCTGGTGGAGAGGCTCCCCAGAGCTGAGCTCACCGCCAGCCTGGCTGCAGAGACAGCTGTGGTGAGGGTGGAGGGCAGGGGACAGGGGCCCGGGGAGGGAGGCGGCTTCCTCAGGCCGGCGCTCGGGTAGGTGCACGTCCCCTGCGCAAGGCCTGGCGCCTCATTATTTAACCCTCGTGAGGACCCAAGGAGGGTCAAAGGATGGTGACTCCTTTTTGCAAGTGGGAAACAGACCCAGAGACGGCAGTGCAGGACTCAGGACGCGTGTTGGGCATCTGAACCAGCCTGACCCCAAAGCCCAAGCTCTCACCTGCCCTAGCAGGTGCCCACAGAGGGAGGGAGAGTGGGGCTCAGGCACACTGTGTGGGTGAGGGCAGGCAGCTGGAGACCCCGGGAAACCACGGATTCCAGCAGAACCCAGCTCCTCTCCGAGCCCTGACCTTGCTTGTGCTGAGAGGCCCTGAGGACGGGTGGGGCAGGCAGGCTCTGGTTCAAACATCAGCAGTCAGAAAGGTCTGGACTCCTGGGGCAATTTACTAGCCATATGGCCTTGAACGAGAGACCCATGTGTCTCAGCCTCAGTGTCTTCCTCTGTGAAGTGGGGCGACCGTGGTGCCAACCCCATGGGTTGTGGTAAGGACTCCAAAAATGCTCCCACAGAAGAAAATCCCTGACACCGAGCAAGCCAGGAGTTGGAAACGCAAAGGGTACAGAGGCGGAGTGAGTGACATCATGGATAGAAGCGCAGGGAGAACAAGCATTTCCTGCCCAAAGGAGCTGCCAGGGCCAGAGACGAGCGAGGGACCTGCCCCTCCCCTGAGGTTGACAGGTAACTTGGTGCAGTGACAGACACGGTGCTCCAGGGGCGGTCAGTCTGTGTGGGGTAACCCTGGGGGGCCCCGGGGCCTGGGCTCACCTTGGCCTTTCTCCCCGTGTGTATATGGGATAACTCTGGGGGCCCCGGGGCCTGGGCTCACCTTGGCCTTTCTCCCCGTGTGTATATGGGATAACTCTGGGGGCCCCGGGACCTGGGCTCACCTTGGCGTTGAGCATGTCAATGCAGAAGTGGCAGAGGGCAGCCTTGAAGAAGTAATCTTTGGCGCTGTACTTGAGGAGCGGGCTGTCCATGGCATTGGTCCCCACCTGCAGGCATGAGGCGGTGGGCAGCCAGAGGGTCGGGTCATTGCCAGGCACTTGGGGGCAGCTTGGAACTAGGTCCATGCCCAGCGATGCCCTGTGAACCCAGGACCCCAAGAGCAGGGAAGCCAGAGACCAGCCTGGGGAAAATCTGCGTCAGGTCTGAGAGACCCAGGACCAGGGCATGTGGGGGGTGGGCGTGTGGCCCCAGGGCTGAGGCCAGCTGTCCGTGGGCTCCCGGAGGCACCCGAGCGGGTGACGGAGGCGGCGGGCCCGCTGTCGGGCTGACAGGAGGCTGGCACGCCGGTGGGCAGAGGGGTGGCAGGCTGTGGAACATGAGGCGGCGCCCGCCCCGCGCTCCTCCGAGGCCAGCTGCCTGCCTGTCTCCCGGCCAGGCTAAGCCCACCAGGGGGCCCCACCCCGCCCAGGATGGAGCCTGTGCACCCAGGGGACGCCCCCTCCCGGGCCCTCCCACCCCCTCTGCAGGCTCCTCAGCTGCCACTGGCCATCCTGGGCCCCACGGTTCTTTCTGCTTTTTCCCCGTTTGGGAGTCAGCCTTACTCTGCCTGGGAGGCCCTGGTGAGGAGTGTGGGAAGGACTCTCTGGGGAGAGTGCAATGACACCACATGGGGTCATGGGTGGAGGGTGCTCAGCCAGGCCAAGCACAAGCTGAGGGCATGGGGGTGACCGACGACACTGCAGAGAAGCTGGGGGGGGAGGGTGAGAGGCAGGGAGAAGGGGCACCGGCTGGCAGGGTGGGGCGCAGTGCCGTCCCCAGAGAGTGGGGCTCGGGCCCCGCTGTCCCCTACCTGCTCGTAGATGTCAATGGCCTTCTGGTACTGCTCCAGCTGCGCTGCGTAGCTGGCCACCTTCAGCAGACACTTGTTGGCCGAGCTGAGAGGGGCAGAGAGAGGGGCGGGGGGGTCAGTGGTGGCGGGGCCCGGGGCCCTCGCCAGGGGCGGGGGTGGGCAGGGGGGCTCCCGGGTACCTGTTGGACTCCTCGCCTTTGTAGTAGTCTGCGGACTGCTCATAGTGGGCAATGGCCTGGGGAGACAGGGGGCAGGGGAGAGGGGCTCAGGTGGCCTTCATCACCTGCAGGCCCGGCTCTGCTGCACCCCAGGCCCCCAGCCTGGTCCCAGAGGACTGGCTGCAGCAGCCCTCCCCACCACTGGCCAGGTTGGGCCCCCTGCCACCCACCTTCTCGATGTCCACCAGCTCCGTCTCGTAGATCTCGGCGATGGAGATGTGGTGCTTGGCCGCGATGGTGAAGCGGCCCTGGGTGAGACATGAGAAGGGGCCGTCAGTGATGACGGGGTCCCGAGTGCTCCGCCCAGCTCAACCACATGCCCCCTGCCTCGACTCCCGGTCCCCTGAAACTGGATTCTCAGCTCTCGGCCACCTGTGGGAGAGGAGGTCCTCCAAGGAGGGTCCCAGAGGCAGGGAGGACCAGAGGCTTACGAGGGAGGCTCTCGTGTGACAGGCCTGGGTCTGAGTGCTGCCCTGACTGGGTGACCATGGGCATGTCCCCCACACCCAGCCTCCATGGGGCACAGCAGATGGGGCGACACCAGAAATACGTGCACTGGGGCTGGCCAGAGGCCTGGGCCGGGGGCACATGTGACTGGTCCAGAGAGGTGGGAGGAAGAGCCCAGAGTCCAGGGCTGAGAACCCAAACGTCCCCACCATCCGAGAGAGAGCCAGCCTCCCGACCTCCCCTCCCGTGTGGTCAGATGGCCCTGCTCCTCACCCACTCTCCAGCTCCCCCCGCAGGCGCCTGGGGCCTTCCCCAAGGCGGCCCGGCTCCCAGAGGGGCTGAGCACCTCCTGCCGCTCTGGAGCCTGAACTGCCCAGCGCAGTGTCTCCTGCAGCACCCACTGCAACAGCAGACAGCGTCGCCCGGACCCGCTAGGGCAGGACGAGCGTCCCTGCGGGGGGCGGGGTGCCGGACGTGGACGGGGCCTGGCTTGGGGCCTCGGGCTGGCTCCCTGGGCTCGGAACAGCAGCCAGGCCTCATCTGTTGATGGGATGCTCCTTGGGGCGGGGTGGGGGCTGAGCTCACTCTGGGCCGGGGGAGGCTGGGGAAGGGGAAACTCCATGGACACGTGAGGGCCCCAACAGAGGTAATGCCTACAAGTGAAGACAATGATGGCCTATGGGGGGCTGGAGACAGGACCTGTGGAGGGGCCGTCTGCCCCTCATGTGCTGGGAGCTGCCACCAGGAGCCAGGCTGGCACGGAGCTGTGTGAGGACCCAGCCAGCCCAATGCGGCTCTGGGGACAGTCCCTTGTCCCCCTCTGCCTCCCCTCCCGGTCTCTCACCTGCTCTCGGGGACAGGGGAGGGGATGGGAGGGGAGGCAATATGGCAGGGCTTGAAGCGGGTAGGGGGAGGGAGGGAGACAGGACACGCAGTGACGCTTACCATGTCTGTGTAGATCTCAATTGCTCTCATCAAGCAGTTAATGGCCTCTGAAGAGAGAACAAGGGAGGCGAGGAGGAGAAATGAGAAAGTGAAGTCGTTTCAGCAGAGGCCAAGGAGAGGAAGCAGGCGAGGGGCTGCCGCGGAGGGCTCAGCGGGCACTGTGGGGGGGGGGGGGGCAGGCTGACGATTCTGGGCGCAGAGCGGAGAAGGGGACCCCTGAGCCCCGGGAAACTTGGTCTGACTCATTAATGCTGCTGACTGTGGCCTGCTGGGCACGTGCTTTCAGGGGAGCCCTGCCCATGCGGCTGCCGTCCCCACAGGGGTCACCACGATGTCACCACCTTCCCAGTGACCCTGGGACAGGGCGCAGCTGGCACTGTGTCAGACTCCCTGGGGGTTTGAAGCCAGACCTGCCGAGGCCCTGCACTAGGGGGCGAGCTGCTGGCGGACGCGGCCAAGTCTGACACTGGAGGGACACCCAGGTCCTGCCTGGGCTCCGCCACCCTTCCACGGTGGGAACCTGAACCAGCCGTGCGCCCTGCCCTTGGCTGGCCTCCACCGTGGCAGGAGGTGGCAGGGTGCCGTGACCTCGAGGTCCCCGCCATATCCCCGTGCGCCCATCAGCCCGGCACCGCCACCCGCCAGCTCCTCAGACCACAGGTGTCACCGACAAAACACACACCGGGGTGGCGCTCGGGAGGAAGAACTGGGGTACCTCTGTTGTACTCTCTGGCGCGATGTTTTAAATTTGGAACTTTGAGAAAGGGTTTTTTTTTTTTTTGACAAGTTATTTGGAGGAGAGAGAAGCATGAGTGGGAGGCATTTTCTAGCAGATAGCGATGAGCTCTCGGGTGGATGTTTTTTTAAACATCATTTTAATGCATCTCAGGAGGACAGGGCGTTGGGGGAGGTGGGAGGAGGAAGACAGAGAGCCTGGACAGGCCACAGCAGGTGGGCTCTGAGCTGGGGCATGGCTGAGCATTCACCCACAGTCTGGGGCATCGGGAAGGCTCCTGGCCTGCCTCTAGGGCTTCAGCGTCAGCAGGGCCCACCAGGCTGAGATGCCACCAGAAGGCACAGGCCCAGTGCCTGCTTTCAAGGGGGGGCTCAAGGTCTCATCGCCCAGGGAGATGCATAAATAGAGGCTCTTAGCCTCAGACCTGTGGCTGGTCCTTCAGGGAGTCCACAAGCCCCACCCCTCCAACTCACAGGCCAAAAGGGGGTGTCTGAGAGCTATTATGGGGGACAGAGGCTTGGGAGGTTGGGTGCAAGGCCTCAGGGGAACCCCAAAAGACCAGAGAATGTACACCACGGGGTGAAGGTCGTGAGGCTGACAGGTGGAAGCCTGGGGCAGCAGGGAAGAGGAAAAAGCGGCAGGAGAGGAAGAGGGAAGAGAGACAACGCCATGGACAAATACAGCCGGAGAAAGCAATGTGACTGTCTCTCACACACACACACGCTCACACGCTCTGTGACAGAGCATTTCCCAAAGCAACTGATGAGCTAACAACGCAGTTGTAAGGATGCTAAAAAGCCAGGAGGCAGGGCTGCAGCGCTCGGGCTCTGCACACCCCATTCTGCCCTGTCCTCCACCGTGGGGGTTGAATGCAGCCAGTAGGGGCCTCCCTGTAAGCAACTCTCCTGGAATGCCGGGGCACACAGCTTGGTCTCTGCAGGCCAAGGGGGCAAAGGCTGCCCCTGGTGAGTTCAGAGCCCTGGAGGCAGAGAGGCTGGAAGCTCCCGGGCAAGATAGGTACCCCGCCCCCACCCAGAGCAGCCGCCCGGGGCCCAGTGGCGCTGGCCTGAGTGCTGTTGGCCAAAGGGCCCCCTGCAGCGGGGGAGGAGGGTGTACGCGCAGCCAGCAGTGTGGATTCACACAGGGTTGAGGCCCCTCGCTCCAGGACAGCTGTCCCTGCAAGCGCAGGCTGCCAGCTGACACCCCAGCTGGCACGCTAGCGGACAAGCTGCTGACACGCGCCTACAACCGGCTTATCTCCAGTCTCCGGGACCCCAGCCGTGGACAGCCCCGCACAGCCGCGGACAAGCACCGCAAACCCCAGCAACCTGACCCCCCCATCCGCCTGCGAAAACCTGGAGCCCTGGGAGGTAGGTGGGGTGAGGGCGGTGCTCAGGCCCAGATGGGAAGGCACTGGCCTTAGGGAGACTGGACTTCTTAGTAAAACAGGGGCAAATAGCAGAACCCCATGAAGCAGCAGAATGGGTAAAAGGAAGATGCCATGTGTCTGCTACACAGCAGACGCCAGAGAATGGCAGTGAGGTTAGGGGAGCAGACGGGAGAGGGTGAGTGGGGGTGCACACGCACATAGCCCTGTGCCTGGCCACCAGGCGGGCAGGGTAAGGGGCCTCCCTGGCATGAGTCTACTCAGCGGCCGCTGGAACCAGCAGGGCAACTCTGGGGAACCAATGACAGCTATGGCAGCACCTCCCCACTCCCAGCCACCACGGGGCGCCAGGCCACCCCCGGCCCACACTCAGGGCGGACTCTAGAGGGAGAGTGAAGGCGGGCACCAAATCCCGCTTTCCGCCCTGGCCGCCCTGAGGTGCAGGCTCAGCTGCCTGTCTGGGGGCAGGAGGGGGGCTTCCAGGACTTCCGCAGGAAGCTCGGACACAGGTGGAGGTGTCTGAGGCAGGGGAGGCCAGCAAGGCCCCAGGGAGCCGGCCGCCTGCGTGCGGAAACCCGGCAGGGATCCAAGCAGGCTCTCTGGCTCTGATTCACAAGGCAAGTGGCCAGGCCAGGCCCCCACCTGACAAGGGCCGGGGCCACCCCTTCTAGACATTTATCCCATGCTGGTGTCGGGCTGGGCCCGTCTGTGCTTTCGCTCACGTGTGACCTCTGCTTTCCCTGCCCAGGAAGTGGAGACCAAAAGGCGTTGTTGATGGCCCCAGGTCACAGGGCAACAGGCTCCCATGGGCCTCAGAGACCAGTGAGCCCCACCCTCCTTGAGTAGGGGGGTGGTCAGTCATGAGGCAGGGGTGCTGGGAGCCCCTTCAACACTGCCCCCTGCTCAGCGACAAGAACCTCCGACCCTGGCCCTGCCCATAAGGCTCTCCCCTGCACCACAGGGCCTTCCGTCCCCCGAGAGCCGCCCCCAGTGCCAAACCTGCCCCGCCTCGGCCTCCGCATCCAGGGCAGAGAAGCAGGCTGGCTGATGCTGAGACAAACCAGGTTGCCCTCTGTGCCCCACGACGGGCACATAACACCCAACCACTGCCGCCTGCCCACCTGACACCTCAGCCATCCTCCGTGCTTCTGGGGCCAGGCACGGGTCACACCCAAACCTGGGCCCTAGCGCCCCCCACACACCACAGAGACCAGCTTCCAGCTGAAAAGCCTCAGATCAAAAGCTGGGGAAGGCCGCCACATGCTAGTACCCGGTAGGGCCTGTCCGCCAGAAATGCTGGGGCTTGTTTAAAAGGCAAATCTGCCTCATGCACTTGCTGAGAAGCCCAGCCTCAGCTTCCACCCCAGGAACCAGTCCTTCCAGTCACTGGGGGCGGGGGCGGCAGGTGCCCGGCAGCATTTCCAGGTCGACCAGTTCCCCAGAGAGAAGGCAGGCTGGGGGCAGGGGCGGGACCCTCTGAGGGGGGTGCGCAGACTTCCCAGGGTGATTCAAGCTGAAAACAAATGCACGGTCATCACTGCAGTCATCATTGTGTGACCCGAACCCTGGCTCCTCGTCACATCACCACGTGGCCTGCTGCAGCTCAGCCAGGTGCGCTCAGCTTTGGGCAGTCACCGGGACACACATGGTCATGAAGCCTCCCCTTGGTTTGAGCCGGGCCGAGCGCACCATGTGACCACCAAGGCCAACGTCTTAGAGACACCCGGCTGCAGAGGAGCGGCCCAGCAAGACTGCGGACAGAGAACAGTTGGCCCGCAAAGACATCAACCCTCGACTGGGGACCAAAACGTCGTGGTGGTGGTGATGAATTCACCACCACTGCCCCTGAGCTGGCATGTGAACTGGGGCTCACAGATCCTTGGAGAGACCCCAGGCACTGGTGCAAACTGCCCTCTCTTGGGAAGGACAAGCCTTTATTCCGAGATGATGCATCTCCCTTTTTTTCCTAAATTAATATTCGCGTATTTCCCATTCTCTTGTGAGTTGACAGTGACAATAGATGGTCGTTAAAAAAAAAAAAAGCCTTTTGCTTGTTAAAATTAAAAGTTGGCAACCCATGTCTGGCACCAAGATTTAAAAAAACCCAAAAAACACTAAAATTCCAGCGCCCCTCAATCCAACAGTCTGGTACCCATTGGGCCATGCATCTACTTTAGATGAGCCCAGCGGGGGACAAACACGGTTTCCTCACGGTGAGTCAGCCCCAAACTGGGCTTCGATCCCCAACACGCTCTCATCTGAAGGAACTTACTCTCTGGCAACCGCACCTCTGCTCGGCTCTCTCTGATCCCCCAACCCTGGGGCTAAGGGAAGCCAGGTCAGGATAATTTCCGCTCCTTTTTCGGCAGAGACTCCTACCTGGCTGGTCTCAGAACCCCCTCCCACCCCCTCCGCGTGTTAATTCTGACAACAGAACAGATTTTCCTCTCTCCTGGGCATGCGGTGGGTCTGAAATGTGACTCCCACTCCCACATGCTCGCAGGCTCCAGGAGGGGCGCCATCAGCTGCAGGCACAGAGCAGGAGGGGGAGGCGGAGGCTGGGAGCCGGAGAGAGGCAGCCGGACGCCAGGCGGAAGGGAGCCAATTCTCGAGTTAAAGTGTGAGCGCGGCCTGGTGTGGCGTGCCCGAAAACCTGAGGCCTTCTCTGGGGGGCCCAGCTGGTGCTCGGGGTTTGCAGAGGCCCTCACCTTGGGGGTCGGCTTTCTTGAACGCGTTGCCGGCGTCCACGAAGCAGGTGGCCGCATCGTGCTTGCTCTGCAGCTGCAGGTGCAGCTGGGCCGCCTGGCAGAAAGCGCTTCCGGCAGCTGGAACAGAAGAGGGTAAGCTCTGCCTTAGAGGGGGGCTCCAGGTTCTGGAAGCCACTCAGATGACTCCTGGGGAGGGGGCTGAGCTCTCCTGAGTCCCTGAGAGAGGAGGAGACTGGCCTGGGGGAGCTGAGGTGCAGGCCTGGACCTCAGGCCACCTGATCCCAGTGGAGCCCCCGCCCCCACCCCATCCCGACGCTGTTCCCCAGCCCTGGGGAGCCTGGAACCAGCATTCCAGATGGCATTGTGGGATGGGGCCTGGTGAGGGTGTTCGGGAAAAGATGGGCAATCAAGACCCAGCTGCACCACACCGCCCACCACCTCCCCCTTTCCAAGTCTGACTTCACCTCCCCCGACACCCGACAGCTCCCAGCTCTTCCGGTCTAACCCTGTCCACATTCCAGTCTCTCCTGGGAGAACTCACAGGGTCCAGTCTCCCAGGACGTTCACGTCCAGAAAGAGAAAGGGGATGTGGACGCCATGAACTTGAGTGTGTACGTGAGTTCTCAGTCCCTCAGTAGTGTCTGACTCTGCTACCCATGGACAGTCGCCCGCTAGGTTACCCTGTCCATGGGACTGTCCAGGCAAGAATACTGGAGTGGGTTGCCACTTCCTTCTCCAGGAGGATCTCCCTGACCCAGAGTCAGGAAGACTCACGTGTCCTGCATCTCCTGCACTGGCAGGTGGGTTCTTAACCCCTGAGCCACCTGGGAAGCCCCTATGAACTTGAGTGTGTGGGGACAGTGCCCACGGGTGGAGGGCAGCCGTGGCAACCACACCAAAGCCCGGGCTGTCCTGTACTTAGCCACCCCGTCACCTTCCACAGGTCTGTTCCTGCGTCTCCATCTCCTAATGTGACTTGTGGGAGACAGAGGGAGCCCTCCTCTTCTAGGAGTGGGAGTTGTGCTAACTGGGAGCCCCAGTGGCCATGTCCGGCTCCGTCCTGAAGCCCCTTCCCCTCCTCTTCCTCCAGCTGACCCCGAATCACGGAATTCCTGAGCTGCAGGAAGACAAGCAGGCCCGGCCCTGTCCTATACCTTTAGAGCAGGAAACTAAACTCAGCCACCCAGGTTTTCACTGTGTCTGATTTCTTTCCTATTTTTAAGGGTTCCAAACTTGAGTGCAGAATTTCCAGAAAGGTAGTATCATTGGGGGAAAAAAAATGGCTTAAGATTTTTGTTTGACTATTTGGGGGACGGAGAGAGGTGACAAATTTTAGAAGTAAAGCAACATCCACGTGATTGAAAAAGAAATCTTTTAACAGTATTTTGTTTTTGGGGTGAGCATAAAAATACACACAGAATCTGGCTCCAGGCTCAGTGTATGCTGTGAAAGCTCAGGAGAAACTCTTCTGATTTTCAGGAAACCAAAAATACTCTCAGAGGAGGAGAGTCCATTTTGCCCACTGCCTCCACACCCGCCTCTGTGGCCCTGCCCCAGGTTTCATTTCCTTTGCAGTCAGAAGTCAGAAGTTCCTCCCTGGGTTTCAACATTGTCTTTGCTTGATTTTCTTGATCCAATCTTGCTGCTTTTTTAAAAAATTGGCATATATATAAAAAAAAAACAATAAAATAAAATTGGAGTATAGTTGACTTATGATGTTGTGATGTTATGTTACTTTCAGATGTACAGCAAAGTGGATCAATGATACATATTAAATATACATATTATTGTTTTTCAGGTGCTCAGTTGTGTCCGACTCTGCAACCCTGTGGACTTCAGCACGCAAGGCTTCCCTGTCCGTCACTATCTCCCAGAGTCTGCTCAAATTCACATCCATTGAACTGGTGATGCTATCTAACCATATCATTCTCTACTGCCCCCTTCTCCTCCTGCCCACAATCTTTCCCAGCATCAGGGTCTTTTCCAATGAGTTGGCTCTTCACATCATGTGGCCAAAGTACTGGTGCTTCAGCACACACACACACACACTTTTTTTAGATTCTTTCCCCATATAGACCATTACAGAGTATTGTGTAGAGTTCCCTGTGCTGTACGGTAGGTACTAGTTATAATCATGCCGATGTTTGAAGCCTTGTTACGAAATTAGCCCCGGAAGGGCTCAAGTACTGGCTTTCTGAACCTCCCCTCCAGGCCCTCAGGTAGTTCCCAAACAGATCTCTGGCCCCTCAGACCTCAAGGAGCCACTCCCCGCCTGCCCGCCTCTCCTCGGGGAACACGGCTCAAGCCGCAGCCTTGCCAGGGTCTGACCATAATCTTCCTGGCTGAATCAGAAGGGCTACTCCGCCCACCAACACAGGCCTGAGAGGCTCTAGAGCCACGTGACCTGGGATGCCCTCTTCCGGGTAGAGGCCCTAATGACGCTGTCCGTGTGCGCGTGTGTCCTGCTCCAGCTGGAGAGAGTGCGCACAGATGGCCGAGGCCGGGGACCTTGTCAGCGCTCCTGCAGTTTGCCAATCTGCTGACCGGAGTCCTCAAAGGGCTTTCCCTCCCCCTCCAGAGGGAGGGGTGCTGCTGACATGAGTGAGGAGTGGAGCTGCTGCCCTGCTGGGCCGATCGCCCTATGTGGGGACGGCTGAGCCCACACCACAGCCCCGCAGGGTCAGGACTGTTCCCTTCCCTGCTGTCCTCTGAGGAGAGGCCAGGTAACTTCCCCAGGGTCACGTGGCCAGTCTGAGCTGGGACACAAATGCCATTCGGGACTCCAAAGGTCAGGAAGCCACAGGGAACTGTTCAGGCTCCAGAGCTGGAGTTCTGGCTTCTGAATTCTGCTTCAGCCACTCACTCATCGTGGCGTGCTGGGCAAAGGACTGGGCCAAGCCTGTTTTCAAGTCTGTGCAATGGGGATATTAATGGTACTGACCCTCATGGTGCTGCTGTGATGGTTTAATTAAACAATGCCTGCTTGGTGCTTAAGGGAGTGCTCAGTAAATGCAGCCATGGTTAATGTTACTGCTGGACCCACTTGAATGTCCCTCAGCCCAGGATTCAGACTCTGATGGAAGAATGAGGGAACTGTTTACGTGGAAACCTGAAATTCTTTTTTAAGTAGATGTGTGTGTGATTTGTAACACTCTGTTGGTTTCAGGTGTGCAGCAAAGTGGTTCAGCTTCATATGTATACCTTTTCTGATTCTTTTCCACTATAGGCTATTATGAGACAGTGAGTATACATCCCTGTACTACACAGTCAATCCTTGGAAACCTGACATTCTGAATTTAAGGAGAAGCCCCTTAAAGAGTTCACCAATCCACATGGGTCTATCTGAATTTAATAATCTATTATTGATCCTTATCATCTAAGTCCGCTCTCCCAGGCCCTGGGACCCAAGTTGTAAAATAACCCAGTGGGCTCAAAACAACCAGACAGCAGGCCAGCAGGTGTGTAGAGCCAGCGATGGCGTCAGAGAACGGGGCCTGCAAGGCTGACGGCTCAGTCAGGCCTTCAGGACGGGGAGCTGAGGGGAAAGAGGAGACAGAGCCACGGAGGGGCTCTAGCAGGGATCACGTACCACTCCAGTTTTTGGCCATTTTGAACATGTTCGCTGCTCTGGCATAGATTTCGCATGCTTCCTCTATTTTGGATGAGCCTCTGGGAAAAAGAAAAGGGAAAAAAGGTAAGAAGATGTGATCTGGAACCAAGAGAAAGCACGCCTTCCGGCCCAGCAACAGTGGAGATGTGCCCTTATGTGTCTGGATGGCGGCCCCCACTTTCCCGTGAATCCAGCCTTGCGAGTCCAGCTGCAGCTCGGGCCTCTGCGTGGGCTCAAGGGAGACAGAGCCAGCAGCCCCCACGCCCTCCCATATTTATCCAGGCCCTCGATGGGCTGGTCCAGGCTGCACCCTCATGGCGGGGACCCCTCCTGACCACCCCCAGAAGCCCCACCTCTGACAGCCTCCTCCACTTTCTGCTCAGACGCTCGGGGGCTCCCATGCTTTCCGCAAATCCCTTTCCCCATGACACTGCGAAGCATTCTGGGAAGGGAGTCCAGCCGTGGATGCTGAGTCCCTCCCTCAGCCTTAACCCTGTGCCTTGCACCCTGCAGCTGTTCCCGAAGGCCCCTCAACCCTAAAAGCATGTCGCCGCCCATTCATTGCTAGGCAGGCATGCAATAATACACATACAGAAAGAAATACTGTTTGTAAGTAAGCACATAGAAAATTCCCACTTGTGTTAGAACAAAAAAGTGAGACCAGAAACATACATGTAAACAGCATATTACTGAAAAAATACACACAGAAAATAGTTACCGTATTTTACTCTAAGGTGGGGTCTGTAAAACTGGGGTGCCAGGTGTGGGGGACAAACTTATATTCCTTTTTAGTACTGTCTGAATTTTAAAAACATCTACATATTTTACTTATTCGAGAAAAAAAAGTGCATGTATTTAAGTATTAAGGTTTACATTGGGCCCTGTGGTCCAGGAGTGAATTACACTCCTAGCAATTTATCCTACAAAACTAAGGTGCAAGGATGCTCAAAACAGGACTGTTTAAAGTGGCAAAATCACGGGGATTCCCTGGCAGTCCAGTGGTTAGGACTCAGGGCTTTCACTGCCGTGGCTGGGATTCAGTTTCTGGTTGGGGAACTAAGATCCTGCATGCTATGTGGTGAGGCCATAAATAAATAAATAAAATGGGAAAATAATAACCTTCAAAACACTTACTGTGAAACAATAGGAACCTGAAAGGTTCAGGGGAGGTCCATTTTGTCAAAAATAAAGCTCCCCATATGGGCAGCTTTACCCAGCTTTCCGACCTCCAAGCAGTACAGATGAACCTCTTTCCTGAATTATGGGGCCCTTCGTTAGTACCTCATCCGCAAGGCCCCGCCTTGTCCTTCTGTTGTTTCAGCTTCAATAATCCAGCCAGGATGAGCCCATAAGATCTGAGTGTCAGTGTTCAAACGCCCACCGCCCATATAACTCAGGAGAATGAAACGCACAAGCTCAGGAGTCCCACTAAATGGATTTTACACTCTCTCCTCCCTGACATCAGGCAGTGTTGCGTTTTGAAGAGAAGAGAAGAGGCGGGTATTTTCCAATGAGATGACACAAAATTGTCTTCACTCTCCCACCCCTCATCTCTGTTGTCAATCGGCCCTGGAACCTTGCCAACCCCAGCCGCAGAGGGTGAGGGTGTCTGGGGTGATCCTGGGTGCTGTGCAGGGAGCATCCCTGCCTGCCGCACTGCTATTGCGCTGGGGCCAGCCTGCATACTTTGGGCTCATGTCAGATGTCTGCTGCAATCATCAAGCCAGAGCCACCCTCCCTGGAGACTCCGCTCAGTAGGCCTGGGCTGGGGCCTGGACTCAGGATTTGCAAGGATGGCCCCAGATGACTCAGCCGATCAGGTGAGTCAGGGAGGAAAGAAGCTGATCCAGACCGACCTCTTGGGAAGCAGCCACCGGTGACCTGTCCCATCAGGTGATGTTGGAAGGTGATAGCTCCAGGGCGGGCTGGCCGGGACCGGTATCCTGGCCTCCTGAATCCAAGTCCACCAGGTAAGGGTCTTTTTTTTTTTTAAGGGTCTTCTTTAGCTGAAACCTCTCCCCTCTGCCCTCTGGGGCTGGGCAGACACTGCCTCCACCCTATGTGGTCCCCAGGACGCGCTCCCCAACACTCACCCTGCTGGGTCCCACTGTCTTCTCCCCTCAGCTGCATAACGCACTGTGGGCCTGGGGCCCGTCTGGAGCAACTTCCTCAGAACCCACTTCTGGACTTGGAGAGGTTATGAACATTGACCAGCTTTGGGCAGAAGAGATTTCAGAAGGGTCCCCAGGGGGACCGTCCCTGGAAGGTTCTCTTGGAAGAACCAGGTGCATTCACTGACCGCGCTCTCAGGTCTGCCCCCTCCCACAGATCCCCAAGCACATCCTTCCCTTCTCAGTGGGTGCAGAAAAGTCCCATCCAGGCCCCACTGTCCTCGGAGAAACCTCAGGCTTCCGGATAGTAGGAATGGCCCATCCCACCCCAGCAAGGCCCAAAGGCGGGTGATCAGCCACAAGCAGAGTCAGCCCCGGCCGGCTCCCCGCGGCTCAGTGGGATGGAACAGACTCAGACACAGAGCCTGTCGGCTGCTGGGCTGAAATTCTATGATCCCAGGCTAAGCTGAGCTGACCCTGTGCTGGGTCAGTCATTCTAACCTTGGGGTAGAAAAGCCACAGGGATTAACATCTGCTCAAGCCTCTGGGCCGGCCTCCTCAATGCTTGGGTCCTGGCCAGATCCCTGGCCAGGTGATGACAGAAGACTCTCTGGAGAGCCAGCCTCTTGCAAGTGGAGACATTGAAGGGGAAAGTAGTTTTGCCCTGGGTCCCTGACAGACCCCAGAGGAGAAGCCGTTCACACAGCCATTTATTCACCAGGGGGACAAACATCTCTGCATTGAGGATGTGCCAGGCACTGCAGGGGACAGCAGCACACAAAGGGGAAGGACCTGACCCTGGTAAACAGGACATCAGCAAGACCCTTCCAGAGGGACCGGGAGGCGAGGGACTTCTTTGAATGGGCAGGTCAGAGAAAGGCTCTGTAACTGTTGAGATTTTCAGCTTAGTCCTCACAGATGACTCAGGAGCACCATGCAAAGAGGGAAGTGCACAGCGGTAGCAGTCACGGCATGTGCAAAGGCCCCGAGACACAAACATCCCCGGCCAGGTTAAGGAAGAGAAGGGGGCCGGGAGGCCTACGCTGCAGGGAGTGGCGGGCTGCGAGGCTGAAGAGGCAGGCAGGGGACCCCTGGCTGGCAGCCAGGAGAACGGTCCAGGCCCTATAACAGGGAGGGTCCTGGAAAGGAAAGGAGGGGCAGAAGACCCCAGCTCCTCTGCTTTTCCAAGCTGTCTCCCCACATGACAAATCTGCATGGCTCACTACAGGACTCCTCTTCTGAAGGAGTTACGCTGTCAGGAGTTAGGTCAGGCCACTTCATGTCACTTATCCAAGGGCGGCCTCCCTGACAAAACCCACCAATTCCCTGAGGGAAGGAAAGCAGGCCTCCCTCAGACCCCTGCCCAACCACCAGAGAAGCTGGCCAGCCCTGCGTCACTGACGAGCCCGGGGGTGGGGGGGGGGGGGGGGCGGTGCCTGTGACAGCTGGCCGTCTCTCCCCCTCCGATCCCCCCAAGCTGCCTGTGCTCCTCGCTTCCCATCCCACAGCTCCTCTGAGCCACGCCGGGAATAGACAGAACCGGTTTGGGCCGGCCTGGAGCAGGGCGGTCTATAATTACCCCCACTCAGCTCTGCCTTCTCCCCCCTCCCAAGGCGGAGGAAGCGGTCTCAGGTCTCCCAGGCACGGCCACCAGCCTTCAGCGGCTGCCATATGGAGGGAGGGAGCCGTGCCAGGAAGGCACAGACGGCCCGGTGGGATCCGGGCCAGGGGGTCCGCAGGGCAATATCTCAGCCCCGCTCCTTCCTTCCTTGGTCCTCTGGGCACTTCCTGGAGCCCAGAAACACGTCATACGTCACAACCCACCCACCCGCAGTCTCTGGGGGTCCTCAGAAAGCAATGCAGATGGAGTCACTCCCACTTTAAGTCCTCACTCAGTGGCGTCCGATTCTTTGTGACTCCATGGACTATACAGTCCATGGAATTCTCCAGGGCAGAATACTGGAGTGGGTAGCCGTTCCCTTCTCTAGGGTATCTTCCCAACCCAAGGATCAAACCCAGGTCTCCCGTATTGCAGGAGGAATCTTTACTAGCTGAGCCATCAGGGAAGACCTGTCCTTCTGTGGTGCCCAAGCCACCTGCCCTGGGTCCTCTCCTCAGCCTGGAGGTCCCCACCTTGATTCTCAGCCACTGCCCGGGTGGGTCAGTCTGGCCCTCCCCTCCTTCTCCACTGTCCATCCTCATGACTCCGTACAGCGGCCAGCTGGGCACGGCCTGAAACAGCACAGCGATCCCCACAGTCACCCTCCAGGTCTGAGCCTGGAGAGAGAGGCAGCGGGGGCCCACAGAGGCTCGGGGGCTGGCCCAAGGCCCAAGCCTCTCGCTCACTCAGCGATCCGTGGGCCTCCTTTCTGTGTCTGAGTCTCTTGGAAAAACAGGGGGCAAGGCCCCTCCCTGCTCTGGCCTCGGCTCTTGATTAAACAGCCAGCACTGCTCAGGCTCCCCTCAACTGAGGAGCAGGTGCTGCTGTCGGCTGGGGTTGTTGTTCAGTTGTGTCCAACTCTTTGCAACCCCATGGACTGCAGCACACCAGGCTTTCCTGTCCACCACCAACTCCTAGAGTTTGCTCAAACTCATGTCCATTGAGTCAGTGATGCCATCCAACCACCTCATCCTGTTGCCCGCTTCTCGTCCTGCCTTCAATCTTTCCCAGCATCAGGGGCTTTTCCAGTGAGCCGGCTCTTTGCATCAGGTGGCCAAAATACTGGGGCTTCAGCATCAGTTCTTCCAATGATATTCAGGGTTGATTTCCTTTAGGACTGACTGGTTTGACCTCTCTGCCATCCAAGGGACTCTCAAGAGTCTTCTCCAGCACCACAGTTCAAAAGCATCAATTCTTCGGCCTTGTTATGGTCCAACTCTCACATCCATACGTGACTACTAGAAAAACCACAGTTTTGACTATACGGACCTCTGTCAGCAAAGTGATATCTCTGCTTTTCAATGGGAAGGGATTCACTCAGCCAACCCCCTCCCTACACCCCAGAGCCCGAGCCCTCCTCACGGTGCAGCAAGTGAAGGAACATCAGACAACAGAGAAGGATCCCCCGGCCAAGGCAGCAGCGGGCGGTCCCCAGCCCTGCCCTGCTGTCCAGAACCAGAGCCGTGGGGTCTCTGGTCATCCCTCAGCATCTCCGCCCACAAGCCCTACGCCCCCACAGGCTCTGCAGCGTGCCAAGATCCCGCAGAGCAGAGCCTGGCCCCACCGTGACTGCACAGGCCCCAGAAGGAGGGCAAAATTCAGTGTCTCGCGCTAACTGCCCAGCCCTGAAATGCCTGGCTGGGCAAGGGGGAGAGAGAGAATGGACTAGGGGGCCCAGAGACCTGGGCTGAAATCAGCCCCGGGCACTCTGCAAGCTGTGTGACTTGGGAGAGCTATCCCTGCGCCTCAGTTTCTTCATCTGCAAAATGGAGACAATGAGCCTGACCTGGGAGGTGTCTCTGTGAGGCTCAGAGCACGCGCACGACTGGATGCTATTATAGGAAGGAGGAGAGAGACGCTCCAAGGGTTGCCAGCCGGCAGCAGGAAGTCTAGAGTTGCTTGGGGTTGGTGGAAAATCTGAGGAGCACAGTCAGGCAGGCCTGGATTTCAGCACCGGCTTGTGGCACCCCAGCCCCTGCTTCCTCGTTGGGAAGTGGTGAGAAGACTCCACCCCTGCAGGCCTGCTGGAAGCACGAGGAACCCCGTAGGCAGCACCCAGGAGAGTGCCCATGACACAGCAGGTGTTCAGCCAACAAGAGCGTCACTCTCACCAGGCTGGGGGAGAGAGCAGGTTTCTACTGTTCACTTCCTACTGCATCTTGGGTTTCATCTCCCCACCCCAGCTAAGCCAGGGGGCGCCCCTCCTCCGGTTTCCAGAGAGCCTGGGGCCTCCCACCTACCCCAACCCCAGCACATCCCAGCGCCCTCCGGACCATAAGCTCAAAGGCAGGGACCAGGCGCCTTCCTGTGGTTCTTACGCTGATCCCCTGTGTGCCCCAACAGGCTTCCTTCATCCCAGCCAGAGCGCCCAGGTGTTCCTGTTCTTAAAAGATGCTTCTGGGGCTTCCCCAGGTCTCAGTGGTAAAGAGGCCGCCTGCCAATGCAGGAGATTCGGGTTTGACCCCTGATCCGGGAAGATTCCACATGTTGCAGAGCAACTCGGCCATGGGTCAGACCAAGACAACTGAACCTGTGCTCTAGAGCCCGGGAGGCACACCCACAGCGACATCACGCCTGACAACAGACGAGTAGTCCCCGCTCACTGCAACTAGGGAAAAGCCTGCACAGCAAGGAAGAAACGGCAACTAATAAATATTTACTTAAAAAAAAAAAAAAAAAACGCTTCTGAAAGAGCCCTGCTGCTTAGTGACGTGAAAGTCACTCAGTCGTGTCCAACTCTACATGACCCCATAGACTATACAGTCCATGGAATTCTCCAGGCCAGAATACTGGAGTGAGTAGCCTTTCCCTTCTCCAGGGGATCTTCCCAACCCAGGGATCGAACCCAGGTCTCCCGCACTGTAGGTGGATTCTTTACCAGCTGAGCCACAAAGGAAGCCCTTGCTTCTTAGTAGCCCCAGCCTAAACAGGAGCATCCATACCTCTGTGTGACCACCTCCACCAAGAGAGGCAGAACCCTCAGACTGCAAAGACATGAGGCCCGGGTTCCTTAGAAACCCCTCAGGAAAGCCTGCACTCTGAACCTGGGCAAGAGCCGCTGAGTTCTGAGTGGGGGTCCTGGCAGTTGGCAGCGATCAGTGAATCAGTGCCCAATTCACCGGCATCAGAGGTTCTGTGTGCAGGCGGAGAGCGGTCTGGAAGCCATCACTCCCACCCCAGGCTCAGCCAAGGGCCCGGGGGACACCCACCCAGACCTTGGCCCCAGTCTCTGGTCAGGTAGGTCTCAGGAAAGCCAGCCTCCAGGGCTCCTGAGGATTGCTGGGGCCCAAGGACAGTTCAAGCAGGAACCGTGTCACCATGATCTCCTGGCTGCTGTCCGTATACACAACACAACACCCTGTTATCTCTAGCTCTCCAGGACTTCAGGCTCAACTTCTAAACCCAATACCCAATATTAATATTAATAACAGCAACAAACATTTAATAAACACTCACCAGGATCGCAATACTTCACATGCATAACCTCAGTCTCTCCTTACAACCACCCCAGGGAGCATGTATCACTCTGACTTTCATTTCACACATGAAGAAACTAGCTAAACACATTTGTACTGGAGTGGAAGGAAGTTTTTATTTTGGATGTGGGAGAGGGAGTCAGGGGGAGATGTCAGGGAGGGGAAAGCCCCGGGGAACATAAGCACTGCTTGAAATCCCGAAGGGGCACAGCAAGGAAGTCTGGGTCCACCGGGAGCTGGAAGGCAGAAAAAGTGCATCTTGCCTTTTCCCTCTTCTTTTCCACAATTACGCTGTTTGGGAAATTGCCACCTTTCTGCTTCCAGGGCAGAAGTCGGGGCCACTCTCCCATCTCCTGAGCCCTGTCTGGGAGCTGAGAGAGGGGAAGGCAGCAGGAGGGAAGGAACAGAAGCAGCTTAGATCTGAGAGTGGGATGGTACTGCCTCCCTCCCAGGCTGCTGGTGCGCCAAAGCCCCCTAGTGTCTGGCGGCTCTGAAACAACAAAGGGCAAAGGGCTTAACATCCCAGGCAACCAGGCTGCCCAGGCAGGCTCGACCCTGCCTGGCCCTTTTGATCTGAGCACAGACCTCTCAAACTGGAATGCTGCCATCACTGAGGTTCCTGAAAGGGGAAGGGGGAGCTGGAGGGACGAGCTGAGCCCTGATACTCCCTCCTGCATTCCCACAATGGGGGGCCTTGAGAAAAGATGGCTTGTCAAACGTGGACGCCAAGCAACCCCAGCTCCAAAGGGCAGGTTTCAGAAGTGGTTCCTGCCCACAAGGCATGTCCTCCTGGGCTGGCCTTTCGGACAGACAGGTTCTGGCAGGCTGGTCTCAGTCTCCGTCTGCAACCCTGCTCTGCACCACTGCAAGTGCTCTTAGAGCTGAAGGCTCTGGGATGAACACACCTGCTCTTCTTTCAGACCTTTGGAGAAAAATGCCATGTGGGCGGGGAAGATGGGGAAATCAGGGGAAGGAAACTCCCTGAGACGCCTAGTTTGCCAACATCCTCCTAAACAGAGTGCCCAGAAATGGGCCTGAGCCTCAAAGAAAAACTCTAGATAGCAGCAAGAGGGCTCTGGGATGAGACAGGTATGGGTATGAACGCCAATGCCCACTCAGCGGAAGACTGGGCACAAAGATCCACAACTCTAACCCCTACACGTCCACCTCCAGAAGGACGTTTTGAGGACCACATGAGAGGATGCACATCAAGTGCCTGCCCCAGGCCTGAATCAGAGTCAGAGTGAGCCCTTAATAAATGTTATCAGATACTATTACTGTGACTGCCTTCACTCTCCCCCACACCAGCTGCTGGAGTCCTTTCTGAACAGGAGGTCTTCAGCACTGGCCCTCCTGTGAACTAAATGTTTGTGTCTCCTGCCAAAACTCGTGTGTTGCAATCCTAAGCTCCACGGTGATGCTATGAGGAGGTGGGGCCTTTGGGAGGTGACTACGTCATGAGGGTGGGGCCCTCATGACTGGGATTAGTGCCCTTACAAGAGACACAACAAAGAGCTAGTTCACCCCGTCTCCTGCCCTTCCACAATGTGAGGACACAGTGAAACGACAGCTGTCTGTGAGGCAGCAGGTCCTCACCAAGAACCAGACCTGCCACAATCTTGAACTTCTTGGCCTCCAAAAATGTGAGAAATAAATTTCTGATGGTTATAAGGCACTGGGCTTATGGTATTTTGTTACAGCAGCCCGAACAGCCTAAAACAGGCCATTAAAATCCTCAATGCTCTCCAGCACCTCCGCAAATCCAAGCCTTTTCTCAAAAGGCCCTCCGGGATGGGGCCTGGTTCTTGTTCAGTCTCACCCCCTTCCGCCCATTCTACCTTTACAGGCTGACACAGAGCCCCCTGGATTAAACCTTCAGAAGCTGACCTTCACACCTCTGGGCCTTGCTCAAGCTGCCTCCTCTGTTGGAAGCAGTGCTCTCCCACCAGAGACCACCCCTGGAACTCCTGCTCATCCTCCCAGATGGAGGCTTCTCCCCCCTGGGAGCCAGCCCTGGCTCTCTGGATCATTTCCGGATGAACCTCCCCTGACCCTAGACCTCTGTTCACACAACTCTCACTGCCTAGAACACCCTCTTCAGCCCCCACTCCTGTGGCACATCCCAGGGTTCCCGGGGGCCCAGCTCATTCCTCACAAGGGCCTTCCTTAAGTTCATGCAGCTTCCTTTCAGGTCAGGAACCTCCCACCAATGATAAAATGCAGCCCTTAATCACATGTGAATTCTGCTTTACTAGTGTGTTAGGAAGTCTTCATTTTGCCTTCCCAGCCAGGTGACAAAGTGTTTCAGGCCCTGACTTGGCTGCTCCCTCCAAGCATGGCCCAACAGTACACTAATCCCCAGTCCAAACGGACCAGACACCAAAAGCCACCCAGTAAAACCATGACCTAACTGAAAACTGAGCTCTTGGCCCCACCCCAAAACACTGCATTTGAAATTTCTCTCCTTGTGAAGGAAGCAGAAACACAGACACCCTCTCCCCACTCTCAGCCTCTAAAAGACAACATTCCTCACCTAATCAATACAGTCCATCAGCCCCGGATGTTTTTCCACACGAGGTAGGTCTCAGTCAGGTTACTCAAGTTCTTGCGGTGGATAAGGAAACATTATCCACCCGTGTAACAATGAGCGGTTCCCATCTCCTCTCCTGGGAGAACCCTCCTCCTCATTTCTGACCAACCTCCTCTAACACCGTCTCTCCTTAAGCCCCAATCTTCCCCCTGCAAACCCCTTCCCCAGCCTCTGCCTCTCTGTTGCCAGGTTCCATGGCCCCTCCTCACAGTTCCTCCTAACTCTCTACACACTCGCCTGTTCCCTGGCAGCTCTCCTCCCAGTTTCAAGAGCAACACAACCTTCCTCAGTCCTCCCTGGCTCTCCCTCCACTGGAGGTCTCAAGCCCCCTCCCCTAACCCTATCAAGTCCCCATGGCCCGAGTTCCTTCCCCAACCCCTTTCAGCTCCTTACTCGTCACACTGTCTCTCCCTGCTCTGACAGCCCCCCACCCCCACTTCTCGCATCAACCCCCTACCTTAATCACCATCAGTCCCGAACAGGCTCCATACCTGTTTCCTTCCTGGAAATGATACTGATGGTAGCTAACACTTTCAGAGTGATAACCATGTCCCAGGCTCAATTCTACACCCTTTACATGTGCCCTACTTCAATACTAGTGGCAAATGCCTGAGACAGGTTTCTCTTAAGACAGCCCTCCCCCCAAAATAAGGGAAGTTAAACAGCTTGCCCAAGGTCAAGAAATGGCAGAGCCTAGGCTTCTGACCTGAGCTTTTGACCTTCCTCAGCCACTAAAATTCCTCAAACGACAGTCATCAGAACAACTTTTATGAGCCAACATGGACTCATGTGAAATGTCTGCCACAAGCATTAGGTGTGGGTTCTGTTTCCCAGCCCCCTTCAGCCCTAATCTGGGCATGCCAATCTCACCCTGCTTACACTGCACGCCCCATATTTACTCAAAGATCACACGGTAGGCCTCCGGCCCCTTAGGTCTTCTTATCTCCCTCATCTCTCCTTTTTATCCCACCAGTTCCTACATCAAGCTTCACCCCCACTTAGTCTCCAGCCTCCCAGCCCTCTTCAGCCTTCACTCCACCACCCCAGAGATTCCTCTGTTCAGATCTCACTTAGCAGTCGGGTCTCCTTACACTAGTCACCTGTGACCAGGGCCGTACTCACCTGAGACACCTCACGAAACTCAGACTGGGTTCATCAATCGTAGGATCATCTTAGCCCTGACGCCCGGGCCAGAGTTACATAAATCCATCACCCCAGGTCTCGGAAAGGGGACGCCCTCGGGCCTAAGTTCTCAGTTTCAGGCCCCAAGACTCCCGTCTGGGATCTTTCACATAGGCTCTCCTTGAGATCCAAAAGGCTTCCTAGGAGGCCTGGCTTCCCTCCAGGCTCCCTCGGTCCCTGCAGGCCACATTCCCTTCAAGGCCTGAGACTGTATTCCCTTGGCCCTTTGGCCCGTCTCCAGCCTGAGATCCCTTCCTGCCTCCAGATGGTTTCGCCTCAGCCCGGGTGTCCTCAGCCCACGGCCCTGCCACAATCTCGGACAGTCTCTCATCAAATTATGCTGTCAGTGCCACAGTCCGGCGTCCTGGCCATGGCTTGTGTCCCTTCTGCTGCCTTAGACCATGTCCGTAAGCCCGCAATCCCCCGCGTCCTCTAGGCTCGAGCCCTTCGTCTCTACCACCGCCCCAGAACATGACTCCTCCGTCCTCTCAGCCGAGGTCCCGGCCGACCCCTGCGCGCGGTTCTTACCCAAAGAGGCCCGAGAAGAAGGACTGCGAGTTCTTCACTTTGCGCTCCGCCTCGGCCAGCAACGCCATTGCCTCCGCCTCCTTCCCAGAGTTGTCCATAGCGGTTGCAAAACTACTCAGCAAACCGCCGGAGCCCGGCCCTCGGAGAACTCAGCTACGGCCGGGTCGCAGGAGACAGGTCGAGAGAGCTTGGTGGGCAGCGTTGACGTCGCACCGGCGCGCGCCTCCTGCGGCCAGGAACCACGTGATTCGAGCTGGCCAACCAACGGCCTCGTAGCGCGGCTTGCGCACCGCAGACCACGCCCTCTCCGTCCGATGCACGCCGCCCCGTGATTCATGGCCTCCAATCAGCGACCCGAGTTTTAACGCATGCGCATGTATCTGCTTTAGTGTACCTGGTGCCCCGGTTGATAGCCCACGTGACTTCACATAAGCCAATCATAGCCCTCACCGCCAAGGACCCGCCTCCGGGGGCTAGATTTCTGGTTCCTCCTCCACCAATCAACTTCAGCCTTTGGTTCCGTCCGTGACTTTCCCTGCGGAATTTCGACCCTAGTCAGCTGATCACGGATCGTCACGAGAGAGCTCCAGGCCGGAAGACGCTGCCAATCCTCGCCTGGGTTTGACAACTCTTTTGCGCAGAGCTTCGTCTCCGCCTCCTCTCTATCTCCTGAAGGTCTCTTTCACTTGGAAAGGCGTCAGTGGGTAAGAAGGAAAGCGGTCTGTTTTCTTGCGCCCTCTGTCGACCTATGCCGAAATTGGTTTGGGAAGGCCAGTGAAGGCGGCATATCTCATTTTATTGTGTTTTGCTTTCCTGCCCTTCCAAGATACAGTTAAAAAAAGAAAATAGAAGGTTTGTGGCAATCCTGCGTTAAGCAGGTCTCTCAGAACTGTGCGGTTTCCCAAACAGCATTGACTCATTTAGTGTCTCAATGTCATGTTTAATAATTCTCACAATATTTTAAAGTTTTTTGTTATTCTTGTTAGGAGCTTGGTGACCTTTGATGTTATTATTAGGACTGGCTCAGATAATGATTAGTATTTTTTAGCAATAAATTATTTCTAAATTATAAATTTCTAAAATAATGCTACTGCACCCTTAATAGACTGAAGTATTCTTGCCTGGTGAGTTACATGGACAGAGGAGCCTGGCCGGCTAAAGTTCATGGGGTCTCAAAGAGTCGGATACAACTGAGCAAAGGAACAAAGGGAAAGTCATGTGACTGGCTTTATTTATTTATGAACTGAACCTGCAATGTTTTAGAGGTATGCTGAGGGGAGCAGAGGTCGTCTGGTTTCATTTGAAAAAAATAGCTGGTGAAACTGTTAAAATTTAGGTTCAACCATATCTAGCGCCCAGATCTTAGTTTTTAATACTCTGTTCTCCAATAAGAGGAATGAGAGCTCTTTGGATAAAAGGCTGGTTCTAAGACATTGCACAGGATGAGCCAGCCTGGAGCATCTTGTAGTTCCAGAAGGGAAGTCTCCTGGCCTCCACCTCTTTGTCTTTCTGCCTCCACCCTCCCCCCTAACCCCCCACCGCCACCCCCACACCATGGAATCTCCTTCTCTCTCCCTCCCTCTCTCTCTCTCTCTCTCTCTCTCTCTCTCTCTCTCTCTCTCTCTCTCACACACACACACACACACACACACACACACGATGGGTATATCAAAGAGACAAGAGCCAACTGAAAGAGCTCCCAGTGTCAAAGCTGGAACAATCTGAGCAACAGGCAGCACTGGATTATAACCCAGTCTATAAAATCTCCATGAGCTCATGCTGATATAAATGACTGAACAAATAAATGGTGGAGAATAAGAAAACATTCCAACTAATTTATGTGGATATTCCATTCCCAAGATGGAGTATGACTCTTCACTCCTCGTGTAGTCGGTGCACAGTGACTTTCTTCCACAGAGGACGGTGGTGGGGGTGGAGGTACTACACTGACAGTGTGGAAACCTGACAAACATCGTCAGTCAGGTGATGGAGGTTAACAGCAACAGTGACAAGTCATGCTGATACTGTGTACTCTTCATAACATGGGATGACAGTGGCGCTTCACCTCTGTGGTCTTTCTCACGCTCTGATCAGGAGAAAAACATCAGACTAACCCTGGCTGAGGCACACTCTCCAAAATACCTCACCACGACTCCTCATAACTGTCATCAAAAACAAGGGAAGTCTGAGAAGCTGTCACAACCGAGAGGAACCTAAATGTGGTGTCCTGTGTAGGGAGGATCTTTGCACAGAAGAGGGACCTTAGGTAAAAACTAATGAAATCTGAATAAAATATAGACTCTAGTTAATCAAAACATAGCAATACTGGCTCATTAACTGTAACAAACATGCCATACTGATGTCAGATAATAGTAGGGGAGGACCTCTCTGGTAGTCCAGCGGCTAAGAGCCCGCCTACCCGTGAAGGGAATCCGAGTTCAATCCCTGGTCTGGAAGAATTCCACATGCCGAGGGGCAACGCCCTTGCAGCAATGAAGATCCAGAACCACCAAAAATAAATGAATAAATAAAAATTTTAAAGATAATAATAGGGGCAACTGGGTGTGGGGTAAATGATAATTCTCTGTAGCATTTTCCCAATGTTCATGTAAATCTAAAAACTGTTCTACTAAGAAAGCGTCTTTAAAAAAATTTTAAGT
The DNA here is from genome assembly GCF_023699985.2 of Odocoileus virginianus. Taxonomy (NCBI): domain Eukaryota; kingdom Metazoa; phylum Chordata; class Mammalia; order Artiodactyla; family Cervidae; genus Odocoileus; species Odocoileus virginianus. The sequence continues at coordinate 7,363,880 of NC_069693.1, read as the reverse complement.
CCCAGGACTCTACCTCCAATGATTCAGATTATGAAAGTCTGTGGTAGGGCACAAGAACGTGCATTTTTTTACAGGACCCCCAAATAATCAGGATGGCGATAATTCAGGCTTGAGAAGACCCTCTTTTCTGAGGGTGGAGTTTGAGGGGAAGTAATGCACAAGAAACCTTGCCCGGCTCTCTCCTTAAGTTCAGAGTCTCTTTGGGACCACTCCTTGTGGTTGCCACTGCATTCTGACCATAGATAAGATTGGGTGGGGGGCGGTGCGAATCTGGATAACCACAAGCAGTTTGGGTTCCCTACCCCTCTAAGCAGCACAACTGTAAAAGTTTCCATTTGTTTTAAGCCATTAAGTTTCAGCTTAATTTGTTACACAGCAATAGATGCCTAACATACCACCAGACCGTGAGGCCAGACACTTTCACTTTCAGAGTCCGCGGCCGCACTCGTGAGAGGGTGGGACCTACGCAGTGAGTGGCAGCACCTGCACTGCGTGAGCAGCAGCTGCTCAGGTCACGCCGGGCACCTGCCAATACCCGCTTTCCATCTTCTCATCAGCAGATACGTCGGGCTGGGCATTTTCCAGTTATGGAAGGAGGTGACTGAGACCCAAACAGGGTAGGTGAAATTTTCCCAAGGTGGCAAAGAGGGACAGGGAGCCAGGCTGTCAATCCCCGATCATCCGATGCCGGGGTCCTTTCCCTTCACTGCAGTGTCCACACTGCTTCAAACTCAACTTCCTCCTCTACTGTCCTCCCCGCCCCCTCTTTGCAGACTTACTGACCTGAAATGGGGCCCCCCTGTGAAGTCTTCTTGTGTGTGTGTTAGTCACTCAGTTGTTTCTGACTCTTTGTGACCCCACGGACTGTAGCCTGTCAGGCTCCTCTATCTGTGAAACTCTCCAGGCAAGAATACTGGAATGGGTTGTCATTTCCTCCTCCAGAGGATCTTCTCTATCCAGGGACTGAACCCAGGTGTCCTGCACTGGGGGCAGATTCTTTACCCATCTGAGCCACCAGGGAAGTCTCCTGACACCACCCTTTACCCTGTTCCCCCAGCCAGTCCCTCAGAAGGCAGCAGACACAGTCATGCCTGAAGCTGTCAGTCCTCTGATGGGTCCCCTCTTCCCTATCTCAGTTAACAGCGTCTACTCAGCCGCTCAACCCCCAAACCTGTTGTGCCAGCCTCGGTCCATCCTTTTGTTTACCAGCTGTCCATGTGATGTGTGACCCATCACCAAGTCTGAGTCTGCTTCTAACATGATCCTTAATGCCTGTGTTCCTGGCTCCCTTCACTGCTACCCCAGCCCAGGTCATCATCTTACCCTAGGGCCTTCTGGCTTCCCGTCTTGCCCACCACAACCTCCACACCGCAGCTGGAGCTCTGAACTGCCTCCCTCGGTTTCCGGGGCAGTCTGTGCTTCTCCGTGCTCTGGCCCGGAAGCCAGGTCTCAGCCTCAGTGGCGTCCTCCATGCACCCCACCTCCCCATCCACCCACCTGCACCCGCCACACCGTCACTTCCTCGAACTTGGCCCCCAGCTGTTCCTTTCTTTGTGTCACTCTGGAGTGGACACAAGGTCTGACTCCACAGGAGCCATTCCTGCTTCCTCTTCTTTCCTGGCAAATGGGATTCTAGTTTTGATTGGGTGGCAACAAACTTAAGGCAACACACTGTTTTTTCTGCAGGTCCGGAAACAGATCTCCCATGTCCAGTGTCCAGGATAACGGTGGCCATTTCCTTTCCTGCTGCCAGGGATCAGTTTAGAAAGAACACGAGGCGGTCTCTACATCGGAGCCCCAAGAGTAAGTGTTTCCGGCCATTCATACGCCCAACCTCTGCTCTCGGTAGTTGGATTTCGTGTACTATCAGGCCGAAAGGGTGACGGTGCCGCTAGGATGAAGCTTGTGAGATTTTTGATGAAATTGAGTCACGAAACTGTAACCATTGAGTTAAAGAGTGGAACACAGATCCATGGAACAATCACAGGTGTAGATGTCAATATGAATACACACCTTAAAGCAGTGACAATGACCCAGAAGAACAGAGAACGTGTACAGCTGGAAACACTGAGTATTCGAGGAAAGAACATTCGGTATTTTATTCTGCCGGACAGCTTACCTCTGGATACCCTTCTCGTGGATGTGGAATCAAAGGTGTATTCTGAGAAAAGGGAAGCTGTTGCAGGAAGAGGCCTAGGCCGAGGGAGAGGATGTGGCCTAGGCCGAGGCAGAGGAAGAGGGGGTCCTAGGCCATGATGTCGCTCAAGACTACTATTTCAAAGTAGCGGGGAAGGAAGACTAATCCATGACGGAGGAAGAGTATGAGGCCAAGGCAGAGGAATGTGAAGTCCTAAGCGATAATGTTGCTGGAGCTTACTGTTTCACAGGGGTGGATGTTCAAGTTTTTTGTACAGTCTTTGTTTGTAGCAGTTTTTAATAAACATAAATGTAACACATTTGTCTGTTGACTATATCATATTTTTAAAGTTCATGTGTATATACTTGATATCAACACAGTAAGAGCCAAGCATTTCTACTAGGTAGTCCCACAGTAATTCAATCTTAGATCAGGCTTTTAATTTTTTGAACTAAAATATTTATTTTATGAATGTATGTAGAATATATACCTTTTTATTTCACATGCACTGGCATGTTTTATTGTTTTACCTTGATTCCATTCTGTGGAACCCTCCTACAAGTAGTAAGTCCTTTTTGATACTTCAGAAACTGAGGTCCTGTGGAATGAGGTCTAAATTGATTCTCCTTTTCCTGAGTTTTGGTCCATGGAGACAGAGTTTCTTAGTAATAGGTGATGCTCATCTTCTAATTCGGGAGTTGTTGATTTTGTCATCATTGTTAATGGGTTTTTTTTTGGGGGTGTTGCCAGACAGTGTGTGGGATCCTAGTTCCCCAACCAGGGATCAAACCCATGCCCATTGCATTTGAAGCAGAGAGTCGTAACCACTGGACCACCAGGGAAGTCTCTTATTTTACATTCTCTGTGTTCAAACTGTAAACAATGTTCACTAGATTATCTGTTATGAGCAGTGTTGAAACTTGTAAATGTGTAATGTACTTATCATTGGCTCCTGTACCAAATACTTTTACAAGTGGTTCTTTAAGAATGAAAAAAAGGCAACTGACTTATTTGCCAGCAAAACTGGATTCTTTCCTGTCATTAATAAGGATGTATTGAATTGCTTTAATAGATTAGATTTAGAGAAAAATGTTTCAGTCACTGTGTGACTCCTGTGCCAGCCCGTGGACTGTAGCCCACCAGGCTTCTCTCTCCACGGGATTTCCCAACAAGAATACTGGACTGGGCTGCCATTTCCTTCTCTAGGGAATCTTTCCAACATAGGGATCAAACCCATGTCTTTTGCGTTGGCAGGCGGGTTCTTTACCACTGAGCCATCAGGGAAGCCCTGAAGAATGTACCTCTCAGTACAGAGTTTCTTATAAAGCTAGTTTACTGCTTCTGTTTGCATACTAAGACGAAAACCTGACCGAGGATTGGAGTGAACTAGATTCTGTATTTTGATTTAATCATGTATGTGGGTTTGTTTAATGAAAAGAACTATTCTGCAAAGATTGTTACCAAACAAGATTTAGGCCTTCTGGGAGGTTAGGTAAATTGAGATAGCAACAGCATTTGTGTGTGGCATGTGTGTATGTGTGCTCATTCTTTTCCATCCTCTGATTTTGTTCCTATTAATTGAATGCAAGCAGAAGGCAAAGGGACCCAGTGTTCCTCAAGGTGGGGAGACTTGAAGGGGACAAAAAGTAAAGCACAAGTTGTGAATAAACATAAAATGACTCCAGACCTCATGGTACTAACAGGCTGAAAAGGAAATATATACACAAATGCAAATTGTGAATACTCTGATAATACTTTGTATTATCTTGTCTGTTTCAAAAGCTGTGGAAGCTCATTTGAAATGCCAATAACAAAAAAAATGTTTTAACTGTGCCTTTTTTAAAAATTTTTTTGGCTGAGCCACATGACATGCAGGGTCTTAGTTTCCCGATCAGGGAGTCAAAACGGTGCCCTCTGCAGTGGAAGTGTGGGGTCCTAACCACTGGACCGCCTGAGAAGTCCCTTAACTGTGTCTTATTTTGTGAATTCTAATGTTTCAAAGTTTGCAGTGTGAAACCAGTCTGGTAACAGAGTTTAAATGTAAGGCTAAACCTAGTGGGTACTGCATTGAATTTGTCAACTTTAATAAATAATAGTTGTTTTATCAGCACAAGTGACTTTGAGAATAGCCAGAATTGCAATTTGGCAGTGCAAACTATGGCAGACCACAGGCAAATCCAGAGAACCAGGAAGCGGGCCTTGGTTTTTTTATAGGGCGTGGGGGAAGGAGGCAGGGAGGCTTTGGGAGGGGCAATAATAGAGTCTTTTGCAGGAAGAGGCCTCTCATTGGTTGGGTAACTACAGTTTCTGATTGGCTGGGCTCCCCAGGGGACAACAGATGGTTTCATCTTCAGATGTTTGAAGTAATTGGGTTCAAGTGAAGCTGGCCAGTTGGACCTCTGAACTTTCCTCATTGTCCTACTCCCTTTGGTTATCAAGGGCAGTCTTCACCAGGCATGTGGTATTATGAAAAGGATTGCCTTCTGTTTTTATGTTTTGGGGTGGGTTTTTTTTCCTTTTGGCTGCACTACTTGGTTTGTGAGTTCTTAATTCCCCAACCAGGGATCAAACCCAAGTCGTCAACAGTGAAAGCACAGAGCGCTAACCACTGGACAGCTGGGGAATTCCCAATTTGATATCTTTTAAGATTTTGTGAAATTTGGGGGTTTGTTTAAAGAAATAAGTGAGTTTAGGTAAAAAACTGTAAGTGAGCTAATAGAGAAATTATATTTCACAGCATGTTTTGTTTTACTACAACTAGACTGGCTAAGCAAGGATGGTTTAGTATTTTGAAATGTAATAATGTGTTTAGTAGTCAAAATTCACATGGTCTTCCATATCAGAATAACATTTAATAACACAATTGTCATTCCTAAAAACCTAAAATGGACTTTGCTTATCATGTTGACGAAGAATTTTCTATCTTCAACCAACAACAGTCATTTCTAGAGATGGGCCAATTAAAACAACAAAAGAATGAAAAAAAAAAAATGAATGAACACAGGCTACAGTTCTGGCCAAGGAGATGCGAGGCGAGTTTTGTGCTACAAGGGGTTTCTGTGTGTATATGTGTGTTTTCAGTCGTGTCTGACTCTTTGTGACCCCATGGACTGTAGCCTGCCAGGTTCCTCTGTCCATAGGATTTCCCAGGCAAGAATACTGGAGTGGGTCACCATTTCCTTCTCCAGGGATCTTCCCAACTCAAAGTTCAAAGTCACCTCTCCCGCGTCTTCTGCATTGGCAGGTGGGTTATTTACCACTAGCTCCACCTGAGAATGTCCTAATGTCCCTGGGAAGCCCCGCTCAAGCTTTTCTCCCTCTAAGGAAGGGAAACAAGGCAGGGAGGGACGTGCTGTCTGCCCCGTACCCTCTGAAGGTTGGGGTGCTGGTGGAGGAGGAGGGGGTCCTTGCTCCTGCCAACACTGGTCGCCGCTGGCAGGCCTGAATTTCACAAGAGAGCTGCTCGAGCCACTACCACATGTCCTGAGAGCCTGAACCTACGCCTCTGAATAACCCCTCTGTTATTATGGCCAAAACCACATCCACGATCGATATCTAAACTGGTCTCTCTGCTGACTTATCACTGCTACCTTCCACTGCCTAAAATGTGAGCTCTGTGAGGGGAGGGGCTCTGTGTCACCATGTCCCCATTGTATGACCTGGGCACTGTCTGGCCTAACAACAGCAGGTGCTTAATTGCTGGCAGGGACTCAGCTTACTCGTCTCTGTGGTTCCTGGAGGGGCAGGGGCTCAAGCCTTCATGGGATCAACAAGCGAGGAAGCCAGAAAAGAGCTGCTTAAGAACCCAATTTAATAAGATTTACAAGTTGACACGTACAAAAAAAAGAAAAACCAAACCTAACAATGTACAAGTCATGTTAAGACTAGTGGTGGATCTAGAATGCAGAGAGACCCTTAGTGAGGGGCCCTGGCGCGGTGGAGATCTGATGGCAATTCCCACTGATTCTCTACATCTTAGCCTACTGAATAAATGTAACCAAAGCCCGAAATGGAGGCTAAGACTGAAGAGCTACCCACACCTAACCTGTTCCCTCCCCAAGCCTAACTGCTCCAGGAAGAGTGGAACTGAAAGAAGGGGAGAGATAATGAACCCAAGAGAATGGAGCTTCCAACACAGTGGCAGGGCCTTCACGGGGTCAGATGACCGTGCGTCCCCTGCCTGCTCATGACCCGTGCCAGCTGTGTCTGCAAGCTGGGCTGGCCCCTGGTGACAGGGACAGGTGAGGAAGGCAGAGGGACACCTTGGGGAGACTTGCCGCTCTGCCCCCGCCGCCACCCCGCCCTGAATCACCACTGCAGGGATCCGATGTCAGCCCCCAGCTCCCCCCCCTCCCCCTCCTCCTCCTTCAGCTGGAAGGGCTTCACCGGCCACTTGACCCTGACGACGGGCTCCACGTGGTCCTGCAGCCGGTGCCGCTTCATGTGGGCATTTCGACTCTTGATCTTATCAAACACCCTGCGGAGACACCAGAGGACATGGGGATCAGAGCAGGGGGAGGCGGGCGTGGGGGGGGCACCCTGAGAGGATGGAGCAGGGCTGAGGGCGGGCGGTGCAGGCGCCTCTAGGGAGCCCAGTACCTCTCACACTCCCGGCAGGGAAAGGCGCCCTGGCCCTCCACGCTCCCCGGTGCCTCGGGGCTCCGCTTGGGGCCAGCGTTCGGGCTGGAGTTGAGGATGGACTCCCTCCTGTAACTCTTGGTCTTTATCTTTAGTTCGGGGGTTGGACGGTGGCTGGGTCTCTCCCGAGGACTGCAAGTGACCTGCAGGAGTGGGCAGAGATGACAAAACGGTGCTGAGCCACCCCTTCACCCTGCTAAGGGACCAGCATGGATCCAGAGCCCATGGGAATATCGCCCATGAGCAGCCCCTCCTGCCAGGAGCACCCCCACCCCCGCCCAGCGCGGATGGGCACCAGGCCTCCAGATCGGGCTGAACTCCAGACCCCCTGCCCCGAGACTCCCTACCTTGGCTTCCGCCCTGTCTACTTCATCTGGCTCCCTCCTGACCCTCTTTTCTGGCCCTGGGGCTCGGCCATAGTCAAACTTGATCATTTTTTTCCAGATGTAATAATACTCGACACACTGGGCTACGGTCTTTGTCTGGATCTGATGGGGGAAGACAGAAGCTGGCTATGGACAGCGCCTCAGGAGCAGTAGTGAGTGTGCCTCGATGCCCTAAAGCCCCTCCCCTTCAGGGGGTCAGCTGCCACTTTTTGAAAGCCCTCCTGAACTCTCTCCTGCTATGGCTTAGAAGGCCCCTTTGCTAAAGGGGCAGAGAATCACAGACTCCTTCCGAGGGGTGAGGGGGTCAGAGAGGAAACCACCAGAGCCCACACCAGCTAAGCTCTGTGCGCTCTGAGCAACACAGCCAGCCCAGGAACCCCTCCCTCCAGGGAGACGCACACGGAGGTACACATTTACTGTGACACCACGTGGAGCCACGTGTCTACTGACCAGGACTAGTTAAAGCAGAGCACCCTTATGCAGTGGGTGCTTCATGGCCTCTGCGACAGCTGGGCAGGGCCCTCCAGTAAGGACTGAGGGACGAGGCCCACAAGAGGACACACAGTGGGATGTCCTTAGTGATCCAGTGGTTAAGAATCTGCCTGCCAATGCAGGGGACAGAGGTTCGATCCCTGGTCTGGGAAAATTCCACATGCTGGGGAGCAACTAAGCCCTTGCACCCTAGAGCCCAAGCTCTACAATGAGAGAAATCCCTGTAATGAGAAGCCCATGCACAACAAGGAAGGCCCAGTGCAGCCCAAGATGAACAGCTTTTTAAAAGAGGACACACAATGGAATACACCTCAGCAATAAACTGATGAATTACTGGCACACACGACCGTGGATGAAGCTCAAAACCGTTACGCTGGATGTAAGAAGTCAGACAAAGCAGATCACATGCTGTGTGATTACTCAATTTCTATAAAACTAGAAAATGCAAACTAATTTACAGTGGCAGGAAGCAGACAGGAGTTGATGGCAGGAAGGAAAGGTTACAAAAGTGCAGGAGGGAACTTGTGACCCCGTGGACTGTAGCCCGCCAGGCTCCTCTGTCCATGGGACTTTTCAGGTAAGTATACTAGAGTGGTTGCCATTACCTTCTCCAGGGGATTTTCCCAACCCAGGAATCGAACCCGCGTTTCCTGTGTCTCCCGCACTGGCAGGCAGGTTCTCTGCCTGCTGAGCCACCAGGGATAGGTACGTCAAAACATCACATCTTACACTTCCATTATGTGCAGTTTGTGGACAAGTTTTTTTAAAAAGAGCAAAATAATCAGTAGGATATCAAAGAAACAATCTCATCGTTTTTTGAGAAAGTGTACATATGTGTGTAAACTGTATGGACAATAAATGCCTGTCAGGTTACAGTCAGAAATAGGACAGTGGGGTGGGGCCTGGAGGGCTTTATTTTGAACACGGGCTTCTTTTCTGTACTGTTTGGGGCTGTTCTCAGCGACGGCTTTTTAAAGTTGTTAGTCGTTCACAGCAGGAGCAGAGGGTCGCTCCCGACAGGCCCCGCGGCTCTAGCCCCTTGGTAGGGTGAGGGAACCTCGTCTATGCCAGCCTACCACGTGCGCCTTACCGTCTTGTGTATCAAGTTAAAGTCCTTCTTGTGGGCACAGAATGCCTTCTTAAAGAGCCTCTTCTCCATGGGGGTCCAGATGTCTGAACCTAGCAAGAAACAGCCGGGGGGGCATTTCCTCCTCTGGGACCACAGTCACGGCCCCTCCTTCTTCAGGCTGCCGTGACCCGGCACCAATTAGATGCCAGGATCTCTGCTAAGCCCCTTTCTTGCATGGTCTCCTACAATCCTCACAAAACCTTTGCAGGTAGGGGCTATTACCATCCCCACTTGACAGATGCCACAACTGAGGCATCCACTGGTTAAGTGACTCGCCCAAGAGCAGGCGGACTCCAGGGCTGGAGTGCCTGCCCCCAGCCCTCCCTGGCACCCCCTTCCCGGCCAGGCAGAGCCTAGGAGGGAATGAGTGGATAGAAGGTAGGAACCGGCTAGAGAACAGCGCCCATGGAGTCCCCCGGAGAGAGGACAGGCCCTCCTGGGAAGGCAGGTGAGACCCCAAGAGAACACCGCGAGGCACAAGCAGAGACTGCCATGGAAACTGACTGGCCCTCAGGAGCCTCAGCCAGGCCCTCACCACGCCAGCAGTCGTGCTCCCCTCACCTGTGTAGCGGTAGTTGGCGAGAGGGTGAGTTCGCGGCTTCTGGGGTCCTCTGAGTAAGAGGGTCTCCAGGGCAACCTGGAACAGACGCGTGGGGGGCGACTCTGAGCAAGGGCATGGGAGGTGGAGGCCGGCCTGCATCCCTTCATTCATCTGAAAACCCCGTGCAGCCTGCCCTAAAGCCATGCTCCCCCCAGGGCCACGCCAAGCCAGCCCACTCGCTCGCCCACCCCGCGCCTGCGCCTCACCTGGACATCACCCTGGGCTTCGTGCAGGCAGTGCAGCGCCAGCTCCAGGTTGGTGCCCCCGCCGGGCATCACGCTGGAGCAGGCCACGTTGCAGAGCTCTGTTACTGTTTCCAGGAGGGGAGGGAGTGGAGACACAGAGGGTCAGTGAGAGCCAGGGAGGAGGCCTCCCTGAGGGCACGGTTAGGGTGGGAGAGGCTCCTTGTCACCACCTCCCTCTAGTAGAGGCCGCTGAGAGCAGGGAGGGATCCAGAGGAAGGGCTGCCACCCTGCTCCTGGCACCTGCTCTGTGCAGCCTGCCGGCTACCGGGTGAGACAGGAGGTGGGCCAGGGACCGCAGGTGGAGCAGTACTGTGCTGAAGGCTGCCTCTGTGCCCCCCTCCCCCCCCTCCCCCGCACACTGCTTCTTGGTCAGGGTGGGAACTGGGAGGAGAAACTCCCTGGAGATAGAGGAGGGCCCCTGGGACCCTGGCCCCAAGGTCTCGGCCACCTCTGTCCTGCGTTTCCGGGTTGCTCATCACATCTCCCCACGGCTTCCAGACCAAAGAAGCAACGTGCTCGTCAGTCCCAGCCAGAGATCTGTCCTGGAGCTCTGGAATTTCAGCCTGAAACCGGCTTCCTATGTTGATGTGTCTGAAACGAGGCCACATCCACAGGCGTACAAGACACAGGTAAGTGCAAACCAAGATGGGAAGTAAAGCAGAGACACTCTGTGAGCCCTGCTCGTGGGCCTCGGCCCTGCTCTGTGGACGCCCTCTGCCATCTTTCAGACACACGGAGTATCTGTTACCCCAACAGACACATGCAGGCATTCCAGAAACCTCCTGAGGGACACTCAATTCCTTCCTCCGATTTTATAGCCAGGTTTCTGGCCTCAGCCGCCTGGGGTCTAGGACAGGGGAGGTGTGTGCTGATACCCGGCCTGCTTCTATATCCAAGGTCCCCTTCATCTAGCTTTAGTCCATGGCTCTGCACGAGTATCTCACTGTGCCATTGGCAGTTCTACCCAGAACCCCAGTGTTCTGGGCCTTCTGTCCTCAGGGAGCCAACTATGGTACGTCTGGACAGATGGAATGCTGGGGGGACAGCTGGAAAAATCCAGCACTTCTCTCCTGGAGGGGCTCAGCACCTACACCTGGGTTCCCCGGGATGAAGGTGCCGACAGAGCCACAGGAATGCGCAGAAGGTAAGAGCGTCCCCATTTTGGAAGGACCCTCAGGTTCTAAGTCTGTCCCAACTCACGGTTCAATGCTGATCTTGGTGTCGTCCTTAACCACACAGATGCCAAAAGAGTCATCCAGGGGATCTGGAAAACACATAAAGAAGAGCCTCAAAAAGGCTGGCTACAACTGACCTGTGAGGCCCTTTCTGACTGCCTTTCTGGAGCAGCTAAAAGCAGGTTCTTTTAAGATTTCATGGTATAGACTCAATACTGTATATAAAATAGATAATCAACAAGGACCTACTGGACTTCCCTGGTGATCCAGTGGTTAAGAATCCACCTTGCAATGCAGGGGACACGGGTTCGAGCCCTGATCTGGGAAGATCCCACATGCCACGTGCACCGCAACTGCTGAGTCAGGTTCTGAAGTGTGTGCACCCAGGGCCCGTGCTCCGCAACCAGAGAAGCCCCCACAGTGAGAAGCCTGTGCACAACTAGAGAGCAGACCCCGCTCACCACTCGAGAAAGCCCGCACGCAGCAAGGAAGACCCAGCACAGTCCAGAAAACGAAACAGAACAAGAAAAAAAACAAGGACCTACTGTACAGCACAGAGAACCACACTCAATGATCTGTAATAACCTCTATGAGAAAAGAATCTGAAAAAGAATAGATAAGTGAATAACTAAACCACTTTTGCAGAACACCGGAAACACAACATTGTAAATAATCATACTCCAATAAAAAAACTATACTCCAATATAAAATAAAAAATTAGAAAAAAAGACTGCATGGTATGGGATTATCTCAAAAATTAAAAGCAGAACTATCATGTGGTCCAGCAATCCCACTTCTGGGTATTCATCCAAAAGAACTGCAGTCAAGATCTTAAAAAGACATCTGAACTCCCATGCCCACTCCAGCACTAGTCACGGTAGCCAAGATGTGGAAATAACCTCAATGTCCCCTGACGGGTAACTCCATAAAGGAAATGCGGGATGTACCTGCAATGGAGTACTGCTGCTAAGTCACTTCTGTCGTGTCCGACTCTGTGCGACCCCATCCCTGGGATTCTCCAGGCAAGAACACTGGAGTGGGGTGCCATTTCCTTCTCCAAAGCATGAAAGTGAAAAGTGAAAGTGAAGTCGCTCAGTCATGTCTGCCTCTTCGCGACCCCATGGACTGCAGCCCACCAGGCTCCTCCGGCAATGGCATACTATGTAGCCTTAAAAAAGGAAGCTCTGCAGTACGCAGTGGCACAATGAACCTTCATACAGTGCTCGTGGGAATGTAAAATGACCGTTCTGGAAACAGTCTGGCAGTTCCTTAAACAGTTAAACAGTTACCCTATTGACCAGCAATTCCACTCTGAGGCATACACCCAAGAGAAATCTGAACTTAGGTACAACAAAAACTGATGCCCAAGGGTTCTTAACCAGCGCTCTTTGCAGTAGCCAAGGGACAAAAACAGCCCAAGTGCTCATCAACTGATGAGTGGCTAAATAAAAGGTCACCTGTCCAGACAATGCAGTATCATTCATCCATAAAAAGAATGAAGACCTGATGCATACTACAACAGGGGTAAACCCTGCAAACGTTACTCCAAGTGAATAAATCAGACAAAAACTCACGTATCATAGGACACCAATTCTGTGAAATGTCTAGAGAAGGCAGACCCCTAGAGAGTAACTTGGTAGGTGAGTGGTGCCCAGGGCTGAGGAGCTGGGGGGCTGTGGGGCCTGTGTGTAACTGCTCATGGGCACAGCACGTCTCCTGGGGAGAGGAACTTAGGGTCAGACTGTGTGATGGGTTCACAACCCTGTGGATGTTCGCACAAACACTGCACACTTTAAACAGGTGGTCCCTGTGATCTGTGAATCACATCTCAGTAAAGCTGTTTGAAAATTACTCAAAAGACTGGGCAGAAGGGTGGCTAGATTAAATGGCCTCTGTTTTCTTTCTGCCTACAAAATTACAAGCACCTACAAGGCTGCTGGTCCCAGATGGTCCTGGGATAGTTCTGAACAGCATCGGGACTGCCAGACCAACCCAGCCATAGGCCAGGGAGAACGGCCGGACCGCATACTACCGGAGGGGTGGGTCTGGCCTGTCGCGGCCCTGCCAGAGGGGGTGGGGATCAGCCTCACTCACTGAGCACGGTGCTGATGAGCCTGTCGGGGCTGGCCTGAGCGGACGTAGAACAGAGGGTGTTGAAATAGAGTCCCGAGCCCTCCCGGATGGGGCTGAGCATGGGCGGCGGCGTGTAGGGCGAGCACTGGAACAGCCCCTTCAGGAGGCGGTCCACCAGGAACACAGGGGAGCGCAGGCGGCTCTGGTGACACACCCCTGGGCCCGGCTGCCCGAGCTTGGGGGGCGGAGGAGAGGCGAACAGCACCTTGGGCTGCGGGCGCTTCTTCCGCTTTCGGTGCTGGCCATTCTCCTTGCTGCTTCTCTCATCCACGTCCTTCTCCTGTCCTTGGACAAGAAGAGGCTTCAGAACCCCGAGGGGTCACCTGAGGCCACCTGCCTCAAGCTCAGTCCTCAGGACGGCAGGAGAACAGGACAGGTAGCGACCACAGAGATGTATGCCTGGCCTGGCTGTGCCCACAGCCCTCAGCAGAGGAGGCCGGGCAGGGCCACCATGCCCGCGCCAGACCCCAGACCCTGAGCTGGGCGGTGCGCGAAGCTGGAGCCTTCTCGTGCATCCACACCCCCAAGGAGAGGCCCTCCCTCAAACCATTTTGGAAACTTGTTGATCGCTCGACTCACTACACTCTCTTTCACCTCCATGCAATCTGCAACCCCCACCCCCCATCTTACTCCTTCTCATCTTCCAGACCTAAGCTCCAACACCCCCTCCTCCAGGAAGTCCTCCCTGGCCTCCTCAGGCTGGTCTCTGGCGCCCCCTTGGGGCTCCCACAGCTCCCTCTGCTCCCCTCCCAGCCCAGCCCAGCCCACTCCAGGCATCACTGTCTGGGGATGGGGGCTCTCCACTCCACTGGGCCGGGAGCCCCAGGAGACAGGCTGCTGTGGTTGCTGCAGTGTCCCCAGCGCAGGGTCAGACACAGAGGAAGTCCAGTGGAAGGTGAATGAATGAATGGATTTGAAACTAAGCTCTTCCAGAGTCAGGAGTCTGAGGCTTTTCTCACGGCTCCCACTGGCAGATGGAAAGTGGCGGGACGGAGGTGGACTGATCAGCACCCACCTTGCTGCCTGGGGGGCGGCTTGCTGGGGCCACAGGTACCGACACTGGGACCCCCAAAGCAGCTGCAGCTGGGTTGTCCAGGCTCTTTCTGGCTCCCAGGGGACTCTGCCCATCCCCCTCTGGCCTCAGCACCTGTCTTGAAGGCTTGCAAAACTCCATGCCAAACACCTGCACACAGAGAAGAGACAGCCCTTTAAGGGAAACAGCAAGTTGGGAGCAAGGGCCCCTCCAGAGTAGCATCGCCCTGGCTCCCAGCCCCAGCCAGGCCCCCACCTCCCCCCAGCTCCGGCGAGCTGAATGCAGCCTCACGCCCCTTCACCTGTGGATCCTGCTTCCCTCGAGGGGACGGCCACTGGTCGCTGTGGAAACACATGTGGCTGTTCAGCCCCTTCTCTGTATAGAACATCTGGCTGCAGTTCTTGCAAATGTAAGTGCTCCGCGGCTCTGCCCAGTCTGTGGGGCCCCTGCTGTGCTGGTGACTGTGGGGAGATGTGTAGGGAGGCAGGGAAGGCAGGATGGGGCTCCACCCCCAAGCCCGGATACACTGACAGCTCCAGGCGAACTGAAGGGACGGAGATGATGCCCTGATCCCCCACGGCCTGGTGCGCGCCCCTTCGGGAGGCAGCACCCACAGTCGCCCCCTGGGCCGGCAGGTCAAAGGCACCAGAGGACTCCCGGGGGGCTGAGCTCCCCTGGCGGGGCAGGGAGGGGCGCCTGCACTTACCAGCCACCGGCTATGTCCTCCTCCTCCATCGGGTGGGGGAGCCGGTAGATATTTCCACCCTGGAGATGAAAACACACCTGAGCCAGCAGATCAGAAATGAGGTGCAGGAGTGAAAGCTGTGAGGCGCTTAGGAGAAAACAAGGGTGTCATTCTTAGTGACCCTGAAGTAGGCCATGGTTTCTTGGGTGACTCCAAAACCAATGACAGAATAAATCAGCAAAACTTAAACCTTTTGGGCCTCAAAGGATACCATCAAGAAGTGAAAAGTCACAGGTTTCTAAAACAAACTTACGGTTACCAAAGGGGAAAGGTGGGGATAGGGGGTTTGGGATTAAGAGAAACACAGGACTAAATACAGAACAGGTAATCAACAAGGGCCTACTGCAGGGCACAGAGAACGCTACTCGGTATTCGCCACAAGGGGAAAGAATCTGAAAAATGATGGGTATGTCTACACACGTATATCTGAATCACTCTGCTGTACACCTGAAATCAATACAACACTGTAAATCAACTACAATATAAACTAAAATTTTTCTAAAAAGTTAAAAGACAGAATGGGAGAAAAAGAGTTGCAAATCATGTATCTGGTAAGGGTCTTGTATCTGTAATACATAAGGAATTCTCACAACTCAAGAGGAATAACACAAACCAACTTAAAAATGGGCAAAGTCTCTGAGTAGACACTTAACCAAAGAGGATGTATCAATAACCAATAAGCACATAAAAAGATGCTCAAGACTGTTAGCCATCAGGGAAATGCAAATCAAACCGTCACGAGGTATCACTTCCCACCCACTAAGGTGGGTGCATTAGAAGGAAACAGATGGACAATAACAAGTGTTGGTGAGAAGCTGGAGCCCTCAGACTCTGAGTGGGAAGGTAAAGTCGTTTTTGGAAAAGTCTGGCAGTTTCTGAAACAGAGAGGATTACCCCATAATCCAGGATTTCTGGTGTTATCTCCCAAGAGAAATGAAAACATGTCCAAACAATAACAATAGCAAACGTTAATGGCAGCACTATCACAATGGCCAAGAAGTGAAAACAACCCAGATGTCCATCAGCTGATAAATGGACAAACAACATATGGTGTATTCATACAATGGACAATTACTGAGCAATACAAAGGAAAGAAGTTCTGACCCACGCTACAATACAGATGAACTCTGAAAACATCGTACTAAGTGGAAGAAACAAATGACACAAAAGGCCACATAGTGTATGATTCCAATCACAGCAAGTGTCCAAGACAGGCAAATCCATGGAAACAGGAGGTGGACTCATGACTGCCAGGGGCTGGGAGGGATGGAGAGACTGCAGTAGACAGCTAAGGGTATGGGGTGTCTTTTGGGGGTGATGCAAATATTTAGGTAAAGAGCAGTGAAATACAAAAGTGCACAACCTTGTAAATATACTAAAAAACCACTGGATGGTACATTTTTAAATGGTGAATTAGGGACTTGCTAGTGGCCCAGTGGTTAAGACTGCACGCTTCCAATGCAGGGGGCATGGATTCAACCCCTGGTCAGGGAGCTAACATCCCACATGCCTCGCGGCCAAAATAAAATAACCAAATATAAAACTGAAAACTTAATCTCAAAAAAAAAAAAAGCAGTGAGTGAGATAGCATGTAAATATTAAAGCTGCCAAAAAAAAAAAAAAAGGATGAGATAGCTGTGGGCTGACAGGAAGGATGCTGGACCTCAGCACGTCAGCAGGAGGCGGGCGCGGCCAAGCCCTCTATTCCCGGGACCTCATGGGGGCCACGTGGGAGGACCTGAGCGCTCCACGAGGGCAGAGCAGCGCAGGGCCAGCAGGGCCAAGTCAGACATGTGACCCATGACTCACGACCAGGAAAGACACGGCATTTCACACAGCAATGTCAAGGGCCGAGGAGCTCTACCTTTACATCCTCTGAAGACGTGAAGGAGGCAAATCCAAAATGAAGCGAGAGGGAGAAAGAAAGCAGACGAAAACATGTAGTGAAGCAACGTGACACCAAGTCTCTCTCCCAACTCGAAAGCCCTGTTTTGTGTGTGTGTGGTGGGGTGGGGGTGGGGGTGACGATGGGAGGGACCACCTCCTCTCTCAACCCTCCCTCCCCATCTCTGTACAATTGCATCTGAGGATTCGCTGAGGTTAAATAAGGCGCCTGGACAAGTCACAAACCCGGAAACAGGTAATGACGAGACTCTGCCTCCTGTATGGTGAAGTCCGTGAGATGGCCCCAGTACCTGGATCCTGTTGAATATCGTCAGTTTGGACTTGGAGTCCCGGGAGGGCTCTGCTGGAGGTCCGGCCGACGAGAAGGAGGCCATGGCCACCTGGCTTGGGGAAGCCGCACAGCACATGTCCATTTTCACCTTCTCCTTCCGGAAGCCTGAAAAGCGCTGTGCTCTGGAGTTGCCGAAGAGCCTGTAGCCTCCACCCCGGGAGCAGGCTGGGCCCTTTTCGGCTTTTGCGGCCCCGGAGGCCGTGCCATTTTCGGCTTGGGTCTGCTTCCCTGGGAGGTGGGTTCTGGATGGCTCGTCCCCTCCTAACTGGGTCTGACACAGGCTCCCGGGAGAGAAGATATCCCCCAGGTCCAAGGTCCCTTTTGAGGATCTCAACTGCTTGGCCAGAGAAGAGATGTCTGGGTTCCCGGGAGGGTCCAGGGATGGTGCTGTGAGGGCTGGTGGAGCAGCAGCCACTTTTGGTCCACCCTTTGCATCCCGGCTCATGCTGCCAGGTGAGGCCTCCCTGGGGAAAGTGGATGTGTATTTTCTTTGGCGGGCTGGCGAGCTCTCTGGCTCAGGGTTCATTGGGCCAGCATGGAGGGAGTCAACAGTGGGCGTCAGAGATGGGGGCTGCTGTGGCCATGGCCCCTGCAGCGGCTTCAGGGGGACCTGTTTGCCATCAGGAGTGGGGAGCTGGGAGGAAGCGGTGGCCACCTGGGCATGGGAGAAGATCCGCTGGGACTTGGTGATCATCTGGAACACCTGCATCTGCTCGTGGCTCACCAGGGACTCCTGCGACTTCAGGAAGAGCTGTCGGAAGAGTGGGGTGGCATCCGATGAGAGGCTGCCGGGCTTCGAGCCAGGGTCCTGCGAGCCAGGGTCCCCGGGTTTCGGCCACCGGAAGGAGTCGCAGTCAAACTTGCTCTTCTTGGGAGCCCAGCAGTCATCATCCCCACTGGCACTGGCAGATCTGGGGTCCCCTGACGCCTCCCCGGGAGCCTTCAGGAGCATGGGAGGGAAGGGCGGCACGTCCTCTGGGCCGGGCCCCAGGCAAGCAGAGGGCTCCCCAACCGGGGAGGTGCTGCTGAGCCCAGGGCCAGGCTCAGAGCCCTCCTGGGATGGCGGCTTATGGACGACAAACATACTGTTGTTCCCTTTGCTCTTGGGGCAGCCTGACAAGTTCTGGAGCCACTGGAAACTGTGGCTTGATGGCTGGGAAGCAGTGGCGGGGACTGTCTGGCCACGGAACAGAGGCAGGCAGGAAGGCAGAGGGGTGCCCTCGGGCCAGCCCTCCGGGGAGGAGAGCTGGAGCGGCTCGAGCTCAGCTGGGTCGGGGCCGCTGCTCTCCGCCGCCCGCGAGTGGATGGCCGTGAACACGTCAGCGGCGGGCTCCTTCCGTGGGGGCCTCGGCTCCTCGAGAACATCAGGGCCCAGGGTCCCTGGGGCGCCAGCTGGGCCGCAGCAGGAGGACCCCGAGGGGGATGGGCAGGAGCAAGCCATGCTCCTCCCCTCGCCGCCGTCCGCAGGCCCAGCCGGCCCGGGGGATGGGATCTTGTGGTGGACGATGCTGTTGACGAGGCAGCGCAGGAGGTCCCGGTTGGGCAGGAGGGGACCGGGGGACCTCAGGTCGGATGGTGTGGGCTGGCCCGCCCCCTCGTGCGTGTGGGGAAAGTCCCCACAGGCCTCCTCCTCTGGGGGCACCTCCTTGAGGATGCACAGGCCGTGCTGGACCTCGTAGTGCCGGCGCAGTGAGCGGTAGTCGCAGTAGCTCTTGCTGCAGCCCTGCTCGATGCACACGAAGGGCTTGGTTTTCTGGTGTGTGAGCATGTGTCCGGTCCTGGAAGCACACGAGGATGGGGTCATGGGGGGTCTTGGCGCGGGTCGCCCGTCGCAGGAACCCAAGCACGTCCTCAGGGGCCAGCAGGGCAGAAAATGGGCTCAGACCCCACGAGGAAAAACCCCCCACTAAGGTCAAAGTCATCTGGAACAGGGGCTCTTTCCCTCACCCTTAAGCAAACCCCTAATGAGAGAAAAAATCATGGGAGCCAAGTCAAGAGTTCTCCAAAGCAACACCAGTCTCCAGAGTTGCTCCCTGGGGGCGTGGGCTCAGCTGGCAAGTGAGTTTTGAAAAAACACTGTTTACTTCTTGGATGTTCATAGTAGCAAAGTGAAAAGCCACAGAGTAGATTTAACCTGTTTAACTTTCCACGTCTCTCCAAGTTATCTACCCACAGGATCACTTTTTTTTTAAAGAGCCCCTTTTAGCATCCCTGAGAACCAGAGTTCGGAGAATGCACTCGAGGAAGTGTTAACTTGGGGGTGCTCCTTCTTTGAACAAAGGAGTCTCTGCCTTCCCACAGGATCCCTCTAGAGAACTACCTGTGACCCCCATTGCAAAACAAAAAGAAAAAAATTACAGATGCCCAATCAGTAAAGACTCTCTAGAAAACAGCCAAATTTGCCTATAATTTCTGCAAATATGAATGAATACAAATGTCTTATATCACACTTGTATCTACATTAATTTATTATAAAAATAAGCAAATAAAAGCAAACGGGTAAATCACCCTCTGGGTTCCCAGCAGGCCTACTCTGGATGGTTCTAATAGATGTGGCACAATAAATAAAAAAATTCTCCCCCCAAAGATGGACCCTTAGCTTCCATCTGAGGGAAGCAGCAGAGAAGGGATGAAGAGACCCACTTTCCAGCCCTAACTATTACTATCCTGTGACATGAGCAAATTACTTCCTATCCCTGGCGGGGGGGCCGGGAGGGGGCATAGAACGAAAGCAGGATTCGCTGATGCTTGTGAAGGCTATGCTCCTCAGTTGCTCAGTCGTGTCTGACTCTTTGTGACCCTGTGGACTGTAGCCCACCAGGCTCCTCTGTCCAGAAGATTTTCCCAGCAAGAATATTGGAGTGGGTAGCCATTCCCTCCTCAAGGGGATCTTCCCGACCCAGGGATTGAACCCACGTCTCTTGCATTGGCAGGTGGATTCTTTACCGCTGTCTCTCCTGGCAAGCCTGGGCATGCTATCAAAAGGTGAAGGATCATCCTTCCCACTTACAAGTCTTTCCATTTGAAAGTCTGTCTTTCCTTCCTCAGTAGCAAGAAAACCTAATCATTTCTAAGACATGAAGAACAAAGGGAATTCTGCTCTTACACTGGGTTTGCTTTTTAAAATCAAGAATTAAGAAAAAAAAAAAAAGGGAGAGTGAACATTCCAGGCATTTCATAGCCTCTCACAGCCTCTTATCCCAACACATACCCCTCACGGAGCACAGATCCGTTCTCTTCAGGCACCTGCTCCACATCTTTCTGCACAGAGTTAGCCCAATTCCCTCCAGGACAAAACTGCTCCTGGGGTGTGTCTTTAAACCACAGGGGTCCCGTCTGCCAATCGCAGCGGCACTCTCCTCACTGGAGTGGATTTGGGGGCTGGGGCTGTGTGGGCCTGGCCCCCGGAACCCTGGCAGCTCAAGGAGACTAGTCTGCGTTTGAGCACAGGTTGCACACACCTGGGGAGCTTGACAGGGCGGGAGTGTGGGTTGATGGGAGGGGACGCTAAAGACCCAGGCACGCCCCCAGCCCCCTGAGCGGACGTCCTGACCCAGCCACTACGCACAGGTGGTCCTGCCGCTTGAAGGCCTTGCTGCAGATCTTGCACACGTGCTTCCTCTCCTGGCTGTGCGTCAGGTAGTGCTTGCTCAGGGAGCTGGCGCTGCTGAACACTTTCCCGCAGAGGCTGCAGTCCAGGAGCGTGTTCTGCGGGGAGCTGTGCTGCCGCCTGCCTTTCCGCGCACTCCCCGAGGTGGCCCGGCCTCCTTCATCCGCCTCTTTGGGCACCTTGAGGGCACCCAGCCCCAGGTCTAGACGGAGGAAGAAGGCACAGGTTCTAGACCTCCGGGGACCTCCACAGCCCACCAGGCCCAGGCCCCGGGCACAGCCTCACCTTGTAAGGAAGTCTGAGGCTCAGGATCTACGTACTCCTCCAGCAGCTTCATGGAGTCACTGGCCTTCCCTGAGTACAGGGACAGTGTGTCCAGGTTGTCCTCCGGCGCCTCGCTGGGCGGGTCGGGCGCCGGGAAGCTGGGGTCCAGCTCCAGACCTCTCAGGCCGCCGTAGAGCAGGTCCCGCGTGCCAGGCCCCAGGTCCCGGTTGAGGGCGTCGCTGCAGGTGAGCGCCTGGCTCTCAGGGAAAGAAGGGAGGTGCATCTCGGAGGGAAGGGCGCCCTCGTCCCCCACGCTGTACTGGTCCATGGCTCTCCACCGCCAGGACTCGGCCAAGAGCTACTCTCCAGACAAGCAGGGCTGTGTGCGGAGTCAGGGAAGAGAGAGCAGGTCTTGATGGTGTCTAATTCCTGAAAACGAACGAGGAAGAATCAGAGTTATGAGAAGGCAACACGCACGGTGGACAGAATGGACTTGGAATTCACCCAGACGTGTATTGGGGTCTGTTCTCTGCCACTCGGCAGCCATGTGACCTTGGGCAGTCACTCAAGCACCATGAGCCCTAGTTTCCTCATCTGTAAATTCAGCATAAGAGTATCTCCATTGTGAGACTGCTGTAAGGAATAAATTTAAAAGGTTTTGGGGACATGGCGGACTGAACTGACCACTTTCTCCAACTATAAACTCATGAGATACAAGACAATTTTTAACACAGAGCCAGGCTCAAGAGACAAGTAAGACCCTGGGTGCCAGCAACAATGAAGAAACCCAAAGCAAGAAGTGTGAGTTGGCCCACGAGTGGGCCCAAGGTGAAGTCAGTCTCCAATATGGGGCCCAGAGCTATCCTCCAATATGGCGTCCACCAGTGAGTGACTGACATGTGGTGATGAAGCACTTGAAATGTGGCCCCAAACTGAGACCTACTGTGGGTGTAATTTAAATACTGGATTTGGAAGACTCAGTACCAAAATTAACTCATTTTCATATTGGTTACATGTTGAAATGAAAGCATTTTGGATCTACTGGCTTAAATATGATATTAAAACTAATTTCAGCTACCTATTTTTATTTTCTAACATGGCTGTGAGATTGCTTTAAATTACACTATCTGGCGCATATTATATTTCTATTACAGAACACCATCCTGGAGGCTGTCACAAACAGATGGAAGAGCAAACAGGGCCTTGAGTTCACATGGAAGAGCTGGGGCCCTGGAAAAGTCAAGCCATTCACAGAAAAAATAAATAAATTAAAAGAAAAACCCTACACACAAGCCTAGAGAGGCATTCCAAGAACTAGTTAGCAATAGGATGAGACATAACAAAACCTAGTAGAGAAAAGAAGACACAAGGGGCAGGGGTGCTTTTAAAAACAAAGAAATGAAACTTCTAGAAATGCAAGGTTCTAACTCAGAACTCGCTGAGAGCAGACTGGAAATGGAGAAGGCGTTTGTCAACAACATTCAAGGCAAAGAACCAGTTACTGCAGCCGGGGGCAAAGAATATTCAACTGAGACTGACCATGGACACCACTCAGACGGGGAGAAAAGTTGGAGAGTGAGATGCTTTGGGGAAAAAGGGCTTCGAAAGACTTCTGCACTGGTGTGTGTGCTAAGTTACTTTAGTCGTGACTGATTCTTTGTGACCCATGGACTGTGGCCCACCAGGCTCCTCTGTCCGTGGCAGTCTCCTGGCAAGAATACCTGGAGTGGGTTGCCATGTCCTCCTCCAGGGGATCTTCCCCACCCAGGGATCGAACCCACATCTCTTGCAACTCCTGCATTGCAGGTGGATTCTTTACTGCTGAGCCACCAGGGAAGCCCTTCCGCACTGGTAGTTTCTTACAAAGCTAAACATAAACATGGTCTCACCATACTATCCAGCCATCCCATTCCTAGGTATCCATCCCAATGAGCCCAAAACTTACAGCATCTTTATTTGTGACTGCCCCAAACAGGAAGTAACTAAGATGTCTCTCAACAGGGGAGTGGATAAACTGTGGTTAGTCATATAATGGGATATCATCCACCAATAAAAAGCTAGGAGCAAGTAAGCTACAAAAAGACATGGAAGAAAGAAGCTTAAATGCGTATCGCTAAGTGAAAGAAGCCAGTCTGAAAAGACAGTACATTATATGATTCCAACTACATGATATTCTGGAAAAGGCAAAACTATAAAGAGACGTTAAAATGATCTATGGAAAAAAAATTTAAAAAAATAAAATAAAATGATCTATGGTGGCCAGGGTTCAGGGGTAGAAAAGAGAGATGATCAGATGAAGCACAGGAGGGATTTTCAGAGGAGTAAAGCTATTCTGTACAGTATTGCAATGGGAGATACACGACATCACATGTAGGTCAAAACCTACAGAGCTACACAACACAAGGAGTGGGCCCTAAGGCAAACCATGGACTTCTGCTGATTTAAAAAAACAAAACCAAACCTTTTACCTATTCCATATTCCAGGGACTCTAGAAGGCTGCATGCCCAGGGCAGGCCAGTGCTCAGAAAAGGCCTGAGAAGGCTCTAGCTGTCACCTCTGGCTAACCTGGGCTCTGTGCAAGCAGGAAGTGAAGGTGAAAGCAGAGTTGTGAAATGCCTGCTGCACATCAAAGGCCCGTCTCAACTCTCACTCAGAGCCCAACTGTGAAGACTGGAAGACTGCGAATGGTCTGAGGTGGGGTTTGTTTGGTTGCATTCCCTTTGGACGACTGAAGGGCATCTCTGTCACATCTCTCAACTAACAGGAGACACACTTCACTGACCACACACGACCAAAAATACAGTCTTTATGAAAACAGCCCAGAAAAGTCACTAAGTGATCACAACACTCAGTGTGCATCAGCAAACCCTGGGAGGGGGACCTGGCTACCAGAGTCACCACGTTATAACGCTCAAAATGTCCAGTTTTCAACAAAAAATCAGGACACATGCCAACAAAGTGTGGAGAAGGCCATCCATCGCCTATGAATGGCATCAAATAATATGTAGTCTTCTCTTCCCGGCTTCTTTCACTAAGCAGAGCATTTCTGAGTGTGATCCCCCCCGCCCCAGGGCGTGAATCATCACTTTATTCCCGTTTATGGATGAACACTATTCCACTGTCTGGATTTTCTCCATCCATTCATGTGTGGGTGGGTATTTGGGTTGTTCTGAGCTATCAAGAGTAATTCTGTCCATAGTGAGACATTTAATAAACACCTAATGACTCACTGATAACAAATGGAGTGGATCCCAGAAAAACTGGAGTTTGGGTCTAGTTTCCTAGGCCATAGGTGTCTGCTGTTTTTAAACTTTTCATGATGCAATATAACAGAACAGTTGCACCCTCAATGTCAGAGCGTCCCACTACGTGTCCACCTGTGTGTCTGTGTAAGGAGTGTACTGAGGGCCCTTGAATGAAGGCTCAGTGCAGGTCAGAAATCCTGCACCAGAACTCTGGGACCCAGGTGAGTCTCAGAACTCAGAATCTGTGGTGGGGGAGGTTAGAAAGGTAAACCAATGCATATGCCACATGGTGAGCAACCCCTGGGGGGTACCTTGACCATTCCAGCTTCCCTTTTAGCTCAGTTGGTAAAGAATCTGCCTGCTATACAGGAGACCCGGTTCGATCCCTGGGTTGGGAAGACCCCCTGGAGAAAGAAATGGCAACCCACTCCAGTATCCTTGCCTGGAGAATCCCATGGACAGAGGAGCCTGGTGGGCTACAGTCAATGGGGTCGCAAGAGCCAGTTTGACTTAGCGACTAAGCTACCACCACCACACTCTGACCACTCAGAGTAAATGAAATAAAGACAGCGAAGAGCAATGTGTGAGTTCAGGTATGGCCACCAATGAGGTTGCAGCCACCTCAGCATTCTCAGAGCTTTTGGGAATTCTAAATTGCAGACAAGAGAATGTGGATTACCGAGGTTTATATTCCAGGACAAAGGGGATTTCTCTGCCAGTTCCAAAGTTGCTTCGGCAGGGCTGCTATAAAGTGTTCGAAGAACTCCAAGGGGGAAAAATCCCATTCCTTTCACCTCTCATCAATAAAAAACAAGCGAATAATACAAAACATAAAGCATTATTTCAAAGAAACAGAAAGCAATATCTTACAAAGTCAAATCGTAAACATTTTCTCCTTGTTAGACATCACGCTAAGTGCTCTACGTTTATGAATTCACTCTCCACAACATCCCGGAGGTTGGTTCTACTATTACTTTCCTTTTTTTCCTCACTTCCATTTAACAGAGAGGAAAAGGGACTCTGAGCAAGTAACTCATTTGTCAAAAGTCACACACCTAACTGGGAGTTGAACCAGATCTTAAACCCAGATGTTTGAACTTTAGAGCCTGTGTTCTTACCTACTACACAATACTGATTCCCTGTAAGTTAAACTATAGATGGCACTGCACCAATTATACTAGAAAACACGAAAGGTGCAGGATGCAGGTGGGGCGGGAGACAGGTTACATCTCTGATTTCCCCAATGTCCAGTCACCTGCCTTCCAACATATTGGTACAGTCCATGTCACAAACTCGGCTGGTTGCAACCTTGGGCAGGCATGCCAGAAGTCCAAAGGCCATGCTTTGATATCTACATCCTTTTCCAGAGAGTAAAGCAAACCCCCACTCAACCAATATTGAACTTGCTCTTGTTCTGTCAACAGATAATTCAATTCAACAAGTTTTAGCACCTGCTAGGCAGAGAGCTCCCTCCTAGGCCCTGTAGGGTAGCATGTCTTGTCCCTTGGAGACATTCCCAAACGTCCAACTACTCTTTCTAAGAGTTCTGTTATTTTGTGCTTTCGTTTTGAGAACAATCTAAAAGAACATCTGTATATGTGGATTACTGGATTACTACTTTATCACCTAGGGTGTGTGCAAGAGTGTGCTCAGTCATGTCCGACTCTGAGACCCCATGGACTTAAGCCTGCCAGGCTCCTCTGTCCACAGGATTTCCCAGACAAGAATACTGGAGTGGGTTGCCATTTCCTTCTCCAGGGGATCTTCCCCACCCAGGGATGGAACCTGCATCTCCTGCACTGACAGATGGATTCTTTATCACTGCACCACTTGGGAAGCCCCTGATCACCCATCCTACTAGCATTTGGTTTCAATGCCCCAGGGTAGGTTTATAATTGCACTAATACCAGTAATGCCCGATGGGACAACTTTAATTGCTGCAGGGTAATGAGAAGAGTACAGAGGTGGATCTGGCTCATGATAATGCTTTTGGGCTCAACTAAAGCCAACAGACACAATGGTACAAGTTGAGGTTTTGTTGCTGTTGCATCTGAAAAGGGATAGGAGATCTGAGACAAACCCAAAAGGGCCTGGTGGTAGTCTGCAAAAGTCTTTTCTCAAGGAAGCAGTTAAGTTTTGGCAAAATAGCATCCCTCTCGTTAAATTAACATTTGTAATATGAGCTACATTAGTTTGGTTGCTTTTTGTTTGTATTTAATTTGCAAGCTGACTTTGGCTCTACAGTGGCACAAAAGCTGCAAGCTTTAGAAACTTGTACACTTTATCATCACTTAAGCTTTGTTCATTAGTTAAAAAAAAAACAATTTAAAACACAGGGGATCCAAAGCAATTTTAATTTTTGCCTTTTAAAAAGGCCCATCATTCCACGACTGGTCAGGGTAAGAAGACAAAGGGAGTCTCCTGTGAAATGCTACAACCTCTGGGGAAAGTAACCCACTATAAGATTCTAGACTGCAGCCGTAAATCCACAACTAACTAGGTAAATAACATCCACAGCAGCTCTGTTTGGTGGGGAGGGAGGGAACAATCTAAATATCTACCTGTCTACAAAGATGTTTAATTTAGTCCACGGTCAATCTCATCATTTTTCAGTTAGTTATCAGGTTGAAAAATCTGTTGGAGTGAAATGAAATGAGAGTGAATGGAGAGTGAAAATGAAATGTGAAATGAGCTGGTGCTCAGTACTGTCTGACTCCGTGACCCCATGGACTGTAGCCCACCAGGCTCCTCTGTCCATGGAATTTCCCCCAGGCAAGAATACTGGAGTGGGTTGCCATTTCCTTCTCCAGGGGATCTTCCTGATCCAGGGATTGAACCTGCGTCACTTGTGTCTCCTGCACTGACAGGCAGATTCTTCACTTCTGCGTCTTTGGGGCAGATAATCATGGTCTGAAAGAACTTTCTGCGCTGGTGGCAATGTTCTAAATCTGCACTGTCCAGTGACAAGCACTGGGCACATGTAGCTAACAAGCAGCTAGAAATGTAGCTGGTGCAACTGACAGATTAGTTCTTTGTTTTGTTTAATTTTAATTAAGTTAGCTACAAGTGGCTAGTGGCTGTCGCATGGGACACCGCATTAAGAGAATGTTTTCCAACTTCTACCTAAAAATGGGAGGGGGGGGAAAGCTGATGCTCTGTCAACACAAAGTCTACAAAGCAACAACTGGCTGGAGCTGAGAAACCACAGCTGCCTTTCTTTATCTATTTATTTTCTATTTTTTTGGCTATGCCATGCAGCATATGAGATCTTAAGTTTCCCCGATCAGGGGTTGAACCCATGCCCCCTGCAGTGGGAGCTCAGTCTTAACCACTGGACCACCAGGAAAGTCCTCACAGCTGCCTTTAGACACAGTGCACTCGCCAGTTTGCCAGAGTCCCCGCCACTCCCGAGCTGCTCACAGCCTCCTACCCTACTCATTTACCTGCCTGCCAGGCTCCTC
This sequence comes from Odocoileus virginianus, assembly GCF_023699985.2. Taxonomy (NCBI): domain Eukaryota; kingdom Metazoa; phylum Chordata; class Mammalia; order Artiodactyla; family Cervidae; genus Odocoileus; species Odocoileus virginianus. Next base: position 7,336,349 of record NC_069693.1, on the reverse strand, counting down.
TAAAGAGGGCCTGGCAGGACATCTGTATTTTTTTTTAACATTTATTTATTTGGCTGTGCTGAGTCTTAGTTGCAGCATGCAGGATCTTTTCTTTCTTAGTTGTGGCATTCGAATTCCTAATTATGGCGTGTGGGATCTAGTCCCCTGACCAGGGACTGAACCTGGGCCATCTTCACTGGGAGCACAGAGTCTTAGCCACTGGACCACCAGGCACCGGACCATTCAGGTGTCACTAGACACCTGAATTTATAATGGCTGACTTGGGCAGTTTCCCTTGACCACCTTCTCTCCACTCGGCTTTACCAAATGAAACCCTTCAAAATCAGACCGAAATGGCCCCTCCACTCTGCAGAATACTCCCAACATAATTAAGTGAGAGATTACTCCTCCCTCATCTGAACTCCGATAAGCGGTTGTCTGACACTCGAGTTAACACTTAACTCAAAAGGCCGTGGAGTTTAATTCTCAATCAGGTTCCCCACGACTATAAGCTCTCAAGTTGACTTCCAACTCTGCCTCATGTGTCTGTACTTCTCACAGCATCCTGCGGGGCACAGAACTCTGATCAAAGGAGCTCTCAGCAGCCCTTTCCTTGATGAGTGACAGGACTCCACTGTGCCACCTCTTGCCCTCTTTGAAAAGCCCTAACCTGTCAGCGTGTCAGCCTTCACCCCTGCCCCCCGCCCCGCCCCAGCGCCACCTCCTCTTTCTCTCTCTGCATCAGGGTCGCCAGGGAGAGAGTGAGCATGTCTGGGTAACATCAGGTTGTTGGGAGCTGGGAGATAGGAGAGACTTCCAGCTTTTACCCTACCTATAGCAACTCTTTCTTATTTTCCCACACCAAACACTGCTGAAAACTCTAGGCCTATTCTATTTGACCTACACAGTGTTTTTAAAAATTAGATCAGCAACATTTTTTTATGTTTCATGGGAAAGATTTCAACTAGATATGTGAATTTCTGGCTTCTCTTGAAAGTGGCTAGATTTGATATTCTCTGATAGTTAACAATAGGGATAGAGTTAGGGACAAGAGGCTTCCCAGGTGACTCAGTGGTAAAGAACACACCTGCCAATGCAGGAGACGCAAGAGCCACGGGTTAGATCCCTGGGTCAGGAAGATCCCTGGACTAGGAGACGGCAACCTCCTCCAGTATTCTTGCCTGGAGAATCCCATGGACAGAGAAGCCTGGCGGGCTACAGTACATGGGGTGGCAAGAGTTAGACACAACTGAATGACTGTGCATGCACACATGAGGGGCAATGGCCATCTCTGGACTGGGTGATGGCCGCCAGTTCCCGCGGTCCTCACTGATCTTCCTGCCTGGCCCCCATAATCAACAGCGTTATAATAATAATAATAGCAAACATTTACTGAAGACTGATCATGTTCCAGGCTCTACTGCAATCACATATATATCATTTAATTCCCACAGCGTCCCTAGAGGCATAAACTATATTATTAACCCTATTTTATGTATGAGGTAAATAAAAAGTCCAGAGAAGTTAAGTAATTTGTCCCAAATCAAAGTTAGCATTCAACCCCGGGATGTCTGACTCCAAAGCCCTTCAAAGCCCACTTCACCATTCCACTGTGCTGTGATTCCACACTCGATGCTGGGACTCCTTCCCTATATATTGCACTTAGATTCTTAAGTTGAACAATCAAGGAAAAATCTTCCTCTAGCCATGTACCCAATATAATTTTAACTATAAAGTTAACTCATTTCCACTGATCACTTGTTGGAAAATAGAAAGACATCGAGGAATCAGAAGGCTATGATTGCACTTGCCAGAGTGAATTCTTACACAGAATTAACTAAGTGAAGAAAAGAGACGTCAAAGTTTCTCACTTCACAAGCTGATCCTAGCAGAAAATGCAGATAATCATTAAAATCTAGAACATTTTCACAGTGAGGACAATGAGAGAACCCCTGGGGTCCTCAAGCGTCTTTCAGGGAGTCTGTGAGGTCAAAACTATTTTCATAACAGTATTTACATGTTATCTGCCTTTCTTATTCTCAGTGAAACTTTAGAGGATTTATTTCAAGAGGCTGCATGCAGAAGCAGATATAAGATACCAGATGATTCTAAAAATGTAAAACAATGCCACTTTTCTCACTAAATGTTGTTTTCTGAAATAAAAGTGCCAATTAAGTTAACATATAATGGGTTTACAATTGCTACTTTTAAATGAATTCATATTTTAAAAATTTATTAGTTTAAACTCCTAATACAGAAAATATCAGCAGATATAAATTCTTCAGCCACCTGCTGCAAAGAGCTGATTCATTGGAAAAGACCGTGATGCTGGGAAAACTGCAGGCAAAGAAGGGGGCGGCAGAGGATGAGATGGTTGGATGGCATCAATGACTCAATGGACATGCATTTGAGAAAACTCCGGGAGATAGTGTAGGACACAAAAGCCTGGCATGCTGCAGTCCATAGGGTCACAAAACACTGGACACAAATTAGCAACTAAACAATCACAGTTCACATGCACAAAAACACCCTGGGTGGGGTCTTCAATAATTTTTAAGTGTAAAGGGCTCTGAAGACAAAAAAGTTTGAGAACTGCTGCTCTGAAGGGAAAAAGTCCAGTACATATGCATGCCCCAAATAGACACATATCTGTGTATGTGTATCTAACGTAAACCCCAAATTCCAAACTGGTGGCCAGCAAACACATTTTACAAGGGCTCCACACTGTATTTAAAAACTTGTTAAATTGGTTCTTAACATTTACCGATCAAAAGATTTCACATAAAGACAGCGTTATGGTTTCTTCTCAAAAACAAAAACTTCTGGCAACACTGCCCTGACATTTCTACTTGGCCATTTCCACTGGCTGGCATCACTAGATGGGGAGCACAATCTTCGTTTCACCACAATCTGGACCTTTACCTGCCCATCCCTGGTAGGCATCTACATTGCTGAGCTAAAGAAGAAAAAGATTCCTTTGCAATAAATAATGAAACATACATCAATCTAATAAATGTCTGCATTCCTCCAGATCACTCAAAATGTACAATAAGTGATCCTTTTCCTTATCTGAACTCCTAAAGCAGCAACTTCTGTAATGTTTCACCAGTGATACAGAGATGCTTGGAACGATCAGAAACCTTTTGGAGAAAAAGGAATCCATCTGAAAACGAAGACATTCTCCAACAAGTGCAAAGGAAGGAAACTCACCAGGAGGAGGAGTGAGTGAATCAATCCCCAGGAAAAGGGGGGCCCACTTTAGGCCCCACAGAGAAAAGGGATCCGGTGACAGTCAAATCATTGGCTGTTTCTTCCTGGAACGCTGGATAGTAAATTCAGGACCCTCATTCAACTTCTTCTGCCCTGAAAGCAGGTGGTGGAAAGGAAGGGGCTGTCAGAACCTGGATCCCAAGGAAGCAAGGGCACAGGTATGAAACGGGGCAACTGGTAATTTTTGGAAGAAAGAAGAAAGCAATACTAAACTGGGGAGATCTAGGTAGGAAAATGGATTTTGATGTTCAAGGAGTTATTTTTTCTTTCTTTCCTTATTTTCCTCCTCTTGGGAAGGAAACTGCAGAGCTTTGCTGGGAGAAGCCTAACTGAGGTGGAACAGGTGATGAAAAGGGGTTTGTGTTGGGATGGCTGGAGAAGAGAGTTGGAAAAAAAAAATATTAGACAAGAGAGAAAACGGAAGGACTGAGTTGGTTTGTTATCAGTGGAAAGATATTCTAAACAGGGGGACTCGTGGTGGAAAGAAAGAATTTTTGCTGGAAAGTGATCCTCAATGGAGGAAAAAAATTTTTTTTTGCTAGAAGTTCCTAAGAGGAGGGGGAGGGGCGTAATCAAGGCGTCTAGGCGGGCTTCTTGGTTTTGCTGGAAGATCCTAAATAGAAACAAATCTGGGTCATCTAAAGTGGGGATCTTTGGGAGGAAAGTGGATTTTTAGCACCAGGGCCTGGAAAAGCAGAGGGCAAATGCAAGGCCGAGATGCAGAAAGTGCGGTGGTCGGGTAGGGCCCGCGGCGCGAGCTGGGGAGCTGCGAGGGGGCAGTTGGGGCCTGGGGGGCGGGGTAGGAAAGAAAAGGGGATGCAGTGAGCCAGGGGCCTCTGAGGAAAGTCTTCTCCAAGGGGGAAGGGACTGCGGGGATGCAGCAGGGCCCAGGGCTGTTGGGGTGCAGAAGGTGCGTGCGTGACGCGGGGTGAGCGGCGCTCGCCGCGCCTGCTGCGCCTCTCGAAAGGGAGCTGGGGCCCCCTAAAAAAGAAACATATAAACGAATTAATTTTAAAAGGGGGAGGGGTTGACGAATGAGGAAGGGGAGGGAAAGTGCGGGGTAGGAAGGAAGGGGAGGGGGCAGGGGCAGCAGCAACCGGGTTTTACCCGCCCCCGGGGGCTCGCGCGCCGGGCCTCGCGCCTCGCGGGCATCCCAGCGGCCTCCTGTTTGCCCCCGCACCGCGCACGCGCAACCGGGCCCGCCCTTGGAGAGCCCCGCTCACCCGCGGCGCGGGCGCGCGTACGTGGCCGCGGGCCGCCTCGCGCCGCCCGGGCTCCCAGCGCGTGCCGCCCGGCTGCGCAGTGTCGGCGGCTATTCGGCCGTCGCCGAGGGGGCGTGGCCACGCGGGGCGTGGCCAGGCACGGTCAGGTGACCTGCGGCAGGCGGGAAAGGAGGCGGTTGGTCGCCATTTTGGGAGGAGGGCGGTTGAAGGCTGAGGAGTGTGAAGGCGCACAGGGGAAGGGGCCACGGGGGAAGGGGCCGCTCGGGGAGGGGCCGGCGCCCCACGACACACACACTGAGGCAGAGAGTCGGGCGTCTCCGGCCATTGTTCCTGGAGGGCGGCGTTAGAACGCAGCATGGGGAACTCCGGCTCCCCGCGGGCCGCTCTACGCTGCAGCCTCAGAGGGTGTTGGGGGTGGGGTAGGTGTGAGCGCAAGGGCCCCTCGCAGCGTTGTGGGACCCTCGAGGCAGCCCCTGTGCTCCGTAGGGGCCACCGAGCTCTCCCTGCCAGGGGGTTGGAAAGACGTGGGGCTGGAGAAGCACGAAGCGGGACACGATCTCCTCTGCCTTTTCAAAGCCAAATCCTGTGCCGTCTGTAGATCGGGCTCCGAGCTGAGCTGTGTTTCGGGACCGGGAAAGAGGAGGAAACCGGGAGCAGCAGTGGCCTGGGAGTCGGGGGTGGTTGATGACCAGTCAAGAAATTTGAACCCTGGAACGACTTAGACGGAGATTTAGTTCCTTAGAAATTGTGCGCTGAAAAACTATGGAGACATCAGATTCGTGGTTGCCTGGGGGTGGGGATGGAGACTAAGTTTCTAAACTCTTAAGAGGATCTGCTTGGGATGATGGAAGTATTTGAAAGCGGGTTGTAGGGGGTGACTGCACAACGTGATGACTTTAGTAAAATTCCTTGTGTTGTACACTTTACACGGGTGACTTTCGTGTAAATTAAAGTTTTGATGTTTTAAAAAATGTGATCCCTGGGGTAGGTAGAATAGAGGGGAGAGGAAAAGGACTGGCATTCCACCTTTGGATTCCTTCATTCAGCAAATATTTATTGAGCTTCTGTTCGGATATACCACAGTGTATGAGTCAAACAGCTCTGCTCTGGCTTATGTTCTAGAGAAAAACTGTCTGATAGAAATATTAATACAAGCACCTAGTGCCAGCCACATAATTTTCTGTTTTCTAGCGGCCATATTTTTCAAAGCTAGAAAAAAGTGGGAAATTAATAATACAATTTAACCCTAAATGTTATTTCAACATGTAATCAGTACAAAAGTTTTAAAAGATAATTTACCTTGGGGGTGACTCTTTAAAATCTGGCATGTGTTTTACATTGACAGGACATCTCAATTAAGACCAGCCACTTTTCAAGGATTCCATAGCCAAATGTATGGCTTAGGTACCGAACAGCAGGCATATCTTTAGTTGGGGGCAGGCAGACATTTAGAATACAATGTGGTTATACTTTTTTGTTTTTTTTTTTTTTTTAATGTAAGGAAAGACTACAGTGTGTCAGAAGATGCTATTTTATACAGGTCAGTAAAAGCCTCTCTGGCTAAGTTAGACTGAGCAGAGACTGGAAGGCCATAAGGTAAGGAAGGGAGCTATAAAAATAGGGACAGGAGGGGGCGGGGGGAGGCAGAGTACACATCTTCCTTAGTGGTCCCGTGGTTAAGATTCTGAGCTTCCCTGGCCAGGGGGCCAGGTTCAATCACTGGTTGGGAACCAAAATCCAGGATGCTGCATGGTGTAGACAAAGAAAGTAAAACTATCTGGGGAGAGGAGCAAGTGCAAAGGCCCTGAGGTAGGAAGATGTGGGATCCATCTTCAGAGACCACTGTGGTTTGAACCATGTGAGCAAAGAGTAAACTCAGGGCAGGTCATGTAGGACCTTATGGGTTATGCAGACGGGCATTAAGCATCTGCCTTTAATTAGGAGGGTTTCTTTGTTTACTTAGCAAACATTAAAAAATACCGAGTTTCAGCAGTATGATCTCTCCTCCTGATGCAAGAAAGTGAGTACCCCGGTCAATGAGTAGATGAGAGTTTTAAGAACAGGCCTTAAGGTCCTGAAGGAAAGTGACATTTTTGCTGTCCTTTGACAAATATCAATCAATTTATGGCCAGAGAAGATCCTTGCAACACACAACACCAAAAAGAGCCTGCAGAAATTATTTTAAAAGACTGAAAATTAATGTGACAATCCAATAAATAAAGGTATGTGGAGACATTTCATACAAGAGGAAAAATAGGGAAAATGACCTAGCAATAGCAAGATTTTAAAGCAAATTAAAGCCACAGATATTAGGTCACACCCACCAGTTCGGCAAAATTAAACATTTTTTTCTGTCAGGCATAGCAAGGGGAACTTGCACAGTACTGGTCCTGGGTAAAATTGGTAGTCACATTGCATAACAAATTGGAGATACTGAATAAAATTAAAAACATAGGGCTTCCCTTGTGCTCCAGTGGTTAAGAATCTATCCTTGCAATGCAGAGGACACAGGTTTGATTCTTGGTCCGGGATACTCCCACATGCTGCAGGGCAACTGAGCATATGCACTGCAACTACTGAAGCCCTTATACCTGAAGCTGGTGCTCTGCAAGCAGAGAAGCCACTGCAATGGGAAGTCCATGCACCGCAACTAGAGAGTAGCCCCCATTCTCCCCAACTATAGAAAGCCCACGTGCAGTAACGAAGACCCAACACAGCCAAAAGATGTTAAAGATGTGATGTGTCCCATGCCCCAGCAATGCAGGGGTTGACGGCAGAGAAACTCTTGTTCATATGCATTAAGAGATGGACATAAGAATAGTCATAAGCAGTAATATCTGTAATAACCACAAAACAAAAAATCAACTTGGATTGGATGATTTCTGTAACAGAAAAAGGACATTAATAGAAAAGCTAGTGAAATCTCAAAAACGGAAATTCAGTTAATAGTAGTGCATTAGTGTTGGTTGATTTCATGTTTCCAACAAATGTACTCTGGTAACATCAGAAGCTCACATTAGAGAGATCTGGGTGAGGGGTCTATGGAGGTGTATGTCTTTGCAACTTTTTTGTAAATCTGAAAATCTTTTCAATCTAAAATTACTCCAAAGTCAAAAGTTTGGGAAAAAGAAAATATGTTCTTCTGAATAACTTGTGGTATAGTATAGTTATTCAGTGGAATATTTTATAGCAGTGACAATCAGTTTCAATTACTACAGTACAGATGTGCTTCCATTTACTTATAAAGTTTCAAAACATAGGCCAAAATGCATAATATACAGTTTAGGGACCCAAAGTAAATTGGGCTTTTTAAAAACAAAGGAAAGAGAAACACAAAATTTAGCAAAGTAGTTACTCCTAAGGGGTGAGGGAAATGAATTGAGATGGAGCAGGGCCCATAAAGGAAGTGCAGAGGAAATGGATTTTTTTCCCTTACGGTGGGCCCACTCATTTTATTCTTTATAATATAGATATATTTGATTTTTTAACTATATTAAAATGTTTAAACATTTGTAGCTCAACATTTTTTTTACATATGGCGGTACAGCGTGGAAGCAAGATTTTGGCCTCTGGAACAATTCAAGTAATTCCTTTTATTTCCTCTCAATCCTTGACAGTCTTTTGGATGCTGTGCTTTGAAAGAGGTACCAAAAAAAAGAGAGAAGAGATGGGTTAAGAGAGAAAGAAGTTAATTCCAAAGGGAGATGAGAGCTGTGAAAGAAATGAACACATGTGATGGAGAGGATCTGGATGCTTGGGAAGCTGGATTTTCAAAGCACGATCCCCAGACCAGCAGCATCACCAGTTTGTTAGAAATGCAGGCCAGGCCCTATCCCAGTCCTCCTAAGGCAGGAGGTCTTGCATTTTATAGCAAAATTCCCATGGGATTCATGTACAAATTGAATTTTGAGAAGCACTGCCTTAGACAGCATGATCCAGGAAGACTTCTAAGAGGAGGTGGCATTTGAATTGAGACCTGAAAGTTAAGAGTCAGATGGTCAAGCAGAGGTCTAGAGCAAACCTTCCAGGCAAAGGAGATGTCAGGTACAAAGGTCATGATACCAAGTAGAGATCTGAGGAGTTCAAAAAGGACTAGAGGACTTCCTTGGCAGTCCAGTGTTTAAGACTCGGCGCTTCCACTGCAGGGGGCACTGGTTCCATCCCCAGTCTGGGAACTAAGATCCCATATGCCGCAAAACTCAGTCAAAAAAGAAACTGTCAGAGAGGACTAGTGTGGCCACAGCAAGCAACTCAGGGGTACTGATGAGGTTAAAGAAGCAGATGAGGTCCACCCAGAGCCTGGTGGGCTCTGGGAAGAAGTTTGGATATTATGTGAAATCGTTAGAATCCACTGCAGTGTTATATGCAGGGAGAGGCATAATCTGATGGACATTTACAAAAATGTCACTCTGGGCCTGCAGTGGCTTCATATTGTGACAAGTTAGCTAACCTGGAGCCACATTTCTCAGAATTCCCTTCCATATATGGTTCTGTGTTAGGCTTGGCTAGAAGGGAAATCCATAAAACATTGATTTGTTTAGCAACTTTAATCTAATATATAGTCCATATTCAGATCTCCCAATCATCCTTCAAATATCTCACCTTAACAATATTAATATGAATAATATTCCAAGTAACAATTAGAGCTGTCCTAAGGTTGTCCTAAGGGCTTCCCCAGTGGCTCAGATGATGAAGAATATTCCTGCAATGCAGCAGACCCAGGTTTGATCCCTGGATCAGGAAGATTACCTGGAAAAGGGAATGGCTACCCACTCCAGTATTTCTTGCCTGGAAAATTCCTCCTAAGGTTGTCCTAAGGGCTTCCCCAGTGGCTCAGATGATGAAGAATCTTCCTGCAATGCAGCAGACCCAGGTTTGATCACTGGATCAGGAAGATTACCTGGAGAAGGGAATGGCTACCCACTCCAGTATTCTTGCCTGGAAAATTCCACAGACAGAGGAGCCTGGTGGGCTACAGTCCATGAGTTGCAAAGAGTCGGACACAACTGAGTGACTAACAAGGTTGATCACACATAATTGCAAAGAATAAACCTGTTAGGGGTGGCAAACAGCGTCTTCCAATAGTTTCTCCCCTTAGTGCGAGCCAATTTTACACAACCAGTCTGAAACATGATGGTAAGCACACTATCTCATGCCTGGAGATTATGAATTAATTGACAAGCCCGTGATCCAGTCATTGTTCAGTTTTAAAACTTCCCTAGGTGATCACAGTATGCAGCCAAGTTTGGGAATCACTACTGTGACTAGGAAAACCTGCCCATCTCAGAAGTCAAATCCTAGAACTTCCCTGGTGTCCAGTGGCTAAGACTCCGTGTTCCCAATGCTGGGGGCCCAGGTTCGATTGCTGTTCAGGGAACTAGATCCCACATGCAGAATCTAAAAGTTCACATGCCACAACTACAGATTCTGCATGCTACAACTAAGACCCAGGGAAGCCAAGTATATACAGTAAATAAATGTTTTTTTAAAAAAAGTCAAGTCCTCACCACGTTCTTCCTTGGCCATTGATAGATAAAGCTGCTTCTGTGGTCCTCTCCGCCTCCCACCACTGCCTGATTTGCATGAAGACCACCGACCTGATCCTTTCAACAGTTCTCAACAGTGCTTCTGATACTGGTATCAGAAATGTTAGCTGGTCACTGAACCTCTGGAAGGTGTGAAGATGCTTAGGAAGCCTGGGCAGAGTCAAGGTGGGGAAGGGATGCCTAAATTTGCACTCAGAAAAGTACAGGCATTTGAGGAGAAGTTAATCAGTGAGGTTGCTGAAAAAAGAGGAACCAGAGAAGTGGAAGGATAAACCATGAAAAATCTAGCCCCAGTGAAGTGAAGGGAAAAGATGCTTTCAGAGGACTGCCCTGGTGGTCCAGTGGCTAAGATTCCTTGCTACCTATACGGGGCGGGGTGGGGGGGAGGGGTTGATCCTTAGTCAGGGAACTAGATGATGCAACTAAAGATCCCACTTGAAAAAAAAAAAAGATCCCACATGTTGCAAGGAAGATGGAAGATCCCACGTGCTGCAACTAAGACCTGGCGCAGCCAAATAAATAAATACTAAAAAACAAAAATCAAGATGCTCTCCAGAAGGTGTAAGAGGTCCACCCTGGCCACGTGTCTCTCCTTCCTGCCTTCCTCACTTTCCTGTCCTCACGTTCATCCCTTGAATTCACTTCCTTTGAGCATTCTCGAAGCCCTTGCCCCTCTCATCCTCTGAAGTACGCATCTGGCCAAACTCCAGCCTTCTGCCTTCTCCAGGCCAGCTGAACGTAGCAGGAGGAAACTGCCCAGCCAGCCCAGCAGGGTTAACCCGAACCAGAGAAATCACAGACCTCAAGGGGGCGCAGGACATCCTCTCTGTGTCTCTGGTGAGCTGGCTTTCTGTCCCATTGCAATTCTACCTGCTCCCTTCCAGGCCTCCCCCACCCAGCCCTCCCATCCAGCTGAGGGCCGTGTCCCTCACTTCGCTGTGCAGACTGAAGCCATCAGTTGGGAACCCCTTCGTTGCCCAGTACCAGAGCACAAGCCCCCGCAACTTCCCATTCATTACCAGTCCCCCAGCCCCTGGGTTCCATCCTGTTTCTCAAGGATTGAGATTATTTCTGTTCTTTTTTCTTTTTTACCTTCTTTTCTTCCTTCACCATTTCCTCTTCTGTTACTTCTACTTCTCCTCCTCCTAATTCTTCTCCCCCTCCTTCTCCCCTCTTCCTGCACAATCTCATCCCACATTAGCTGCTGCAGTCCTTTCTAAAAGGCAAATGGGACCCCTCCACTCTTTGTGGGAAGAAGGGTCATAATATTGCGGACAGGTTTAGCTGCTACTCTCTTGCCTAAAGGTGTTTAGCTGGTGACTGTTAGTTAGCTCCCTCTGTAGTAAAGGCAATTCCTTTGCAGCCAGCAGTCTGAGAGGTGATGCTTTTAGACCCTGTGAGCATCCTGCTTCCCACCAGCCTTCCCCCAGGGATATTGGTGTCTGATTCTGCCCTTTTCCTGGAAAAATGTTTCCCAGCAGTTGACCATATCACAAATGACAGCAGCCTAGACTCAAGTGGTCGGTATGGAGATGGTGAAAAATGACGACTCTGACTTTAATTGTAATAAAATCCCTCACTGTGTAACTAATGACTAAGTATGAGTCTCCTCTGCTCATTCTGTGAGGATGGGGACCATGCTCATTTTGGTCACTGAGTCTTCAGTATCTAACAGTACCTTCTAGTAATAATGTAAAGGCACCAGGGCTTCCCTGGTGGCTCAGTGGTAAAGAATCCATGTGCCAAGCAGGAGACACGAGTTCTATCCCTGAGTCGGGAAGATTCCCTGGAGAAGGAAATGGTAACCCACTCCAGTATTCTGGCCTGGCAAATTCCATGGACAGAGGAGCCTGGCGGGCTACAGTCCACGGGGTAGCAAACAGTCGGACACAACTTAATAACTGACTTTCATTTTCTTTTTTTTTTTCACCAGTGTACTAGGCCCTTCACATTCACTCCCCAGTTGAGCGAGGGTTTGCTGCTATGCCCACTGTACCCACGAGGAAACTGAGGGACAGAGAGGAGACTAACTTGCTCAAGACGCAGAGCCAGTAGGTGGCAGAGCTGGGATATGAACCTGGAGGCCTCATTCCAGAGCCTGCTCTCTTCAATATCATGTTCTCTGACTTCAGAAAGAAGCTGCAGTGCCTCTCTGGTAGAAAACACTACGGAGGTTCCTCCAAAAAAAGGTAGAATTGCCATATGACCTTGCAGTCCCACTCCTGGGCATTTATTTGGAGAAAGCCATAATTCAAAAAGTGCACCCTGATGTTCATAGCAGCACTATTTACAATAGCTAAGACATGTAGGCAGTCTAAATGTCCTTTGACAAATGAATGGATAAAGAAGATGGGGTAAATATACACAATGAGATACTACTCGGCCATAAAAAAAGAACAAAATAATGCCATTTGCAGCACCATGGATGGATCTAGAGAGTATCATATAAAAAAATGAAGTAAGTAAAACAAAGACGAATACCATGTGATATCACTTACATGTGGAATCTAAAATATGACGCAATGAATCTGTGAACCTACCTATGAAATAGAAAAAGACTCGTGGACATAGAGGGGAGAGTGGGACAAGGAGAGGGGAGTGGGAGAGGGAAGGTCTGGGAGTTTGGGGTTAGCAGATGCAAACTATTATGTATAGAATGGATAAACAACAAGGTCCTACTGTGTAGCACAGGGAACTATATTCAATATCTTGAGATAACTCATAATGAAAAAACAATATAAAAGGAATGTATAAATGATGGAACCATTTTGCGTATAGCAGAAACTAACATTGTGAATCAACTTACTCTTCAGTAAAAAGAAGAAATCCTTTAAGACTGTAATGATATTCTCCTTAAAAAAAGAAGCTGCTGTTAAAATCTACTGAACGAGTTAAGACTGCGAGGGGGGGATGGTCAGGAAGGAGGGTGGGGGATTTAGGAATGTGTTCCAGATCAGCTCAGCTTCTTCTACCTAAAATCTTTAGGGGTGGATTTTTGTCTTGGTTTTTTTTTTTTTTTTTTTTTCCAAACATGAGAAGTGTCCAGCCTTCACAAGATGGGTTTTCTGAGCACAAGTAGCGCCAGCCCAGCCTGTCAGATGGGTCCATGCTCTGCCTTGCCACATCTGTTTGAGACATAAGGCTCCAGGATTCCAAAGTGCAGCTTTTTCCATGAAGGAAACAAAATCCAAGTGTGTCCTATGTCTGAAGCCACCCAGGCATCCGTTTTTCCTAACAGGAAAATCCAGGCTCACAAATACCATCCCTTCCTTTCCTAAGTCCTTGCAGTTTCTCCGAGTGGAGTCCAGAAAAGAAGAAAGGATGTAAATAATAATAATAATAATAATAATTTGCCATCTTTGCACAGGTGACATGGGTGGCTTCCTCTCTCATTTCCACTAGAACTTTTCACCTCATTTCCTGAGATTCAACAAGATCATAGTCCATCTGAAATTCAGGCCATTGTTCTTAACTTCAGTGATGAAAGTAGTTCTCAGCTAATACCTGGCCCCAGTTCCAAAGCTGTTATTCTTTGGCCATGTCATTCTTTCCTTCTTAAAATTTTAGCATAGTATCCCTGGAAAAGGCATGTTTTGTTATTATTAGTAGCAAACTGTGAGCTGGATTTGGAATAAGTTTCAAGGGGAATTGTTGAAGGAAAGATAAGAGAGAATTTTGGATTTCCTCTGTCTTTTGATGAATACTAGACTATTCATCGAGAATGCCCACATGTTTGTCCTAGTGTTCAACCTCTCCTCTTTATCAGCTAGCTACAGCTGTGTAAGAAATCATCTTGAAATGTAGTGGCTTAAAACAACAACCTTTTTTTTTTTTCGTTATGTGTATCTGGATCATCTGGACAGTTCTGCTAATCTGGGCCAGGCTCCACTGACCTTGGCCGGGCTCATTCATGAATCTGCCATGGTCTTCTGGCAGGGTTAACCAGAGACTGGCTGGTTTCAAATGACTTCAGCTAGAATGACTCACTTCTTCTTTACCTTTCCCTCACATCCCTCCAGCAAGCTAGCCTAGGCATGTTCTCACATCGAAGAGAGAGAAGAGGAATACTCAGAGCCTATTAAGGCTTAATCTGTAATCTACTGATGAAAACAAGTTGTATGTTTCAGTTCAGGGAATGGGGAAAAAGACTCTATCTCTTGATGGGAGGAACTGCAAAAACACATGGCAAAGGGCATGGCTCCAGGAGGGATGAAGAAGGGCAGCCTCAGAGCAGAGAAGAGTTTGTTGTTGTTCAGCCACTCAGTTGTGTCTGACTCTTTGCAGCCCCATGGACTGCAGCACGCCAGGCTTTCCAGTCCTTCACTATACTTTGCTCAAACTCATGTCCATTGAGTCAGTGATGCTGTCCAATCATCTCACCCTCTGTCACCTTCTTCTCCTGCCCTCAATCTTTCCCAGCATTGTGGTCTTTTCCAAGGAGTCAGCTCTATGCATCAGGTGGCCAAAGTATTGGAGCTTCAGCATCAGTCCTTCCAATAAATATTCAGGGTTGATTTCCTTGAGGATTGATTGGTTTGATCTCCTTGCTGTCCAAGGGACTCTCAAGAGTCTTCTCCAGCACCACAGTTTGAAAGCATCAGTTCTTCGGTGCTCAGCCTTCTTTATGGTCCAACTCTCACATCTCTTTGTGACCCCATGGATGGCAGCACGCCAGGCTTCCCTGTCCTTCACTGTCTCCTGGAGTTTGCTCAAATTCATGTTCACTGAGTTGGTGATGCCACCTCATCATCTCATCTCAGGATGCCATCTCACTCTGCCACCCCCTTCTTTTGCCTTCAGTCTTTCCCAGCTTTAAAGAAGAGCCGTCTCTTCCTAGTTCTGCTTCTTTTCCCGTGAGTCAGTGAAAGTCTGATTCCCGTTGTCCAGTTGCTTCATAGGCCCCTTGTTCCTGTTTTCTGATTTTAATCTTCACTTCTTTCTGTGGGTCTCTTTGATCTCTTTCAGGGCTGCTTTATCTCAAATCCCCAACCCCACCTCCACCCATTTCACTGATGACGCCCCTCTTACTTTAGGATCAGGCTGATTCCTGCTTCCCTGCCTTTCGTTTATTTCTTCCATCTCCTGTGAGGAAGTGTTTCTTCTCCAATGCTCTTCTCCATCAGTCCACCCCTCCCACTGTCTCAGCCCACCTCCCAGGCAGTCACCCTTCTACCTCCCTATGGGTGAGTCCTCCTGTCTCTAGGAGCCTCCACCCTGGTCCAGGCACCACCACTGTCTCTTGCCTTAGACTCCCAACAGCCATATGTATGGGGGTGGTGAGTGGTTGGGCTTTCCCCTTGGCTCAATGGTACAGAATCCACCTGCGATGCAAGAGTCACGGCAGATGCAGCTTCAACCCCTGGGTCGGAAAGATCCAGCTTCAACCCCTGGGTCGGAAAGATCCCCTGGAGGAGGGCGTGGCAAACCACTGTAGCCTTCTTGCCTGGAGAATCCCACGGACAGAGGAGCCTGGTGGGCTGCAGTCCATGGGGTCACAAAGGGTCGGACATGACTAAAGAGACTTAGCAGGCAGCACGGTGAGCATTAGTGTCTGGGCATTAATCCTGGTTCTGCTGTGAACTAGCTGGGTGACCTAAGGGGACTGACGTTACCTCTCCGTGCCTCAGTTTCCTTCTGCTGTAGACTGAATGTTTATGTTCCCCCTTTGTCCCACAGAGCTATATCTTGAAACCTAATCTCCAGTGTGATGTTATATGGAGGTAGGGCCTTTGGGAAGTGATTAATTCATCACAGTGGGGGTTCTCATGAATAAAATCAATTCCCTTGGAAAAGAGACCCCAGAGGGTGCCCTCACTCCTTCTGCCATGTGAGCAGATGGCAGGAAGGTGGCTGTTTGTGAACCAGGGAGCAGGACTTCACCAGCCACTGAATCAGCCAGCACCTTGATCTTGGATTTCTCAGCCTCCAAAACTGTAAGGAAAAAAAAAAATGTCTGTTGTTTATAAGCTACCTGGCCTACGGTCTTCTGTTATATTATCCTAGATAGAGTAAGACACCTCTTCTATGATATCTTGCTCACTTCTGTGACTTTCCTGGTGGTCCAGTGGTTAAAAAAACTCCTTGCTGCCGCCGCAGGGGATACAGATTTGATCCCCGATCTGGGAAATAAGATCCTGCATGCAGCGTGACCGAAAAAAAAAAAAAAAAGAATGACTCACTTCTACAGATTAGTGATAAAAGTATCTGCTTATACAGGTGTTTGTTGCAAGGATCTGAAAAGCAACCTGGTCTGAAGAACTGAAGCACTTGGCACTGCTCTGGTCCTGGAAACTGACAGGGCTGAATGGCCATGACAGAATGGGGGTGGGGGACTGACTCCACCTGCTGAGCCTGTGCTCAGTACATCACCGGTCCTCCCAGGGAGCCTAGGGCTTAGTTCCATTTTCCCCAGGAGACGACTGAGGCTCAGACCGCCTCAGGGTCACAGTTGCCCAAGGTCACGGTTACGGAATGACTGACAAAGATTTGAACCGAGATCCATCTGATTCCTGAGTTTCTGTCTCTTGACTGAGCACCAGCTTCTCCCTGGTCTCCCTGATTCCCCGCTCACCCCTCCATCCCTGCTCCCCAGTCAGCCTACAGGAGGCAAGGAAGGGGTAAAGCTGATCAAATGCTTTCCTTCCCAAGAGTTTTCCACGACATGATTCAGTCCATTGCACAATCCAGGATGGGACCCTATACGGAGGGAAAACATGACTATAAAGGACGTTATTGAAGTGAGGCGAGAGATTTGAATTTGTGGATTAAACAATCGTACTGTTGTATCAGTGTTACATTTCCTGATGTTGATGACTGTCCTGGGGCTTTTGAAGAGAATGTCTTTGTTCTGTAGCTCCATGCTGAAGTATTTATAGGGACCAAGGGACAGAATGTCTGCCACTGACTCTCAAATATTCAGAAAAAGAGATAAAACACATGTGGCAAAATATTATTGACTGACGAGCCTAGGCAAGAGGACTTCTCTTCACTCTTCTTGCTTGTCTTCTGTTGTTTGATCTTATATCGGGTGAAAAACAATTCAGCAATATAAACCATTCATCCCGCTCCCAGCAGATACCCAAGAGAAAGGAAAATCTTTGTCCACACAAACCCTTATACACCAAGGTTCAAAGCAGAATTATTCATAGCAGCCGAAAAGCAGAAACAACCTAAATATCTGTTCACTGATGAATGGATAAACCAAAGGTGAAGTGAAAGTCGCTCAGTCGTGTTGAACTCTTTGTGACCCCATGGACCATAGAGTCCATGGAATTCTCCAGGCCAGAATACTGGAGTGAATAGCCTTTCCCTTCTCCAGGGGATCTTCCCAATCCAGGGATCAAAGCCAGGTCCTCCCACATTGCAGGCAGATTCTTTACCAGCTGAGCCACAGGGAAGCCCAAGAATACTGGAGTGGGTAACCTATCCCTTCTCCAGCAGATCTTTCTGACCCAGAAATCAAACCAGGATCTCCTGCATTGCAGGTGGATTCTTTACCAGCTGAGCTAACAGGGAAGCCCTAAACCAATATCCCAATAGTGGTATATCCCAATAGTGGAATTTTTTAAATTGAAATACAGTTGATTTACGATGTTGTGTTAATTTCAGGTATATAGCAGTGATTTAGTTATATATGTGTATATATATATGGGCTTCCCAAGTGGTGCTAGTGGTAAAGAACATGCCTGCCAATGCAGGAGACATAAGAGACACAGATTTGACCCCTGGGTCAGGAAAATCCCCTGGAGGAGGGCATGGCAACCTACTCTAGTACTCTTGCAGGGAGAATCACGTGGACAGAGGAGCCTGTCAAGCTACAGTCCATAAGGTTGCAAAGAGCCAGACATGACTGAAGCGACTTAGTACATGTACTTAGTATATATATGTACTTAGTATAGTATATGTACTTAGTATAGTATATGTACTTAGTATATACTTATATATATATAAGTATATATAGTTATATACTTAGTGTAGTATATGTACTTAGTATATATATGTACTATAGTACATATATATATATGTGTATATATATATAGTACATATATATATGTGCATGTGTGTGCATGCGTGCTAAGTCTTTCCATTATATGTATGTATTCTTTCCATTATAGTTTCTCATATGATATTTAATATAGTTCCCTGGGCCACACAGTAGGCCTTTATTGTTTATCTATTTTATATATAGTAATTTGTATCTGCTAATCCCAAACTCCTAATTTATCCTTCCCTGTCTTTTCCCGTTGGGGAAAACTGAGTTTGTTTTCTATGTCTGTGAATCTGTTTTGTAAATAAGGTCCTTTGTATCATATGCTTTACATTCCACATATAAGTGATGTCATATGATATGTGTCTCTGTCTGACTTACTCCATTTTGTATAATAATCTCTAGGTCTATCTATGTTGCTGCAAATGTCATTATTTAATTCTTTTTATAGCTAAGTACTATTCCACTATGGGGTTCCCAAGTGGCTTAGTAGTAAAGATTCTGCCTGCTGATGCAGGAGATGCAGGAGACATGGGTTCAACCCCTGGGTCAGGAAGATCCCCTGGAGGAGGAAATGGCAACCCACTCCAGTATTCTTGCCTGGGAAATTCCATGGACAAAGAAGCCTGGCTGGCTATAGTCCATGAGTTGCAAAAAGTCGGACACAACTGAGCGACTGAGCGTGCACACACTACTTCACTGTATATATATGTACCACATCTTCTTTATCCATTCATCTCTGGATGGACACTTAGGTTGCTTCCATGTCTCGGTTATTGTCAATAGTGATACTATGAACATGGGGGTACATGTAGCTTTTCAAATTAGAGTTTTGTCCGGATATAGGCCCAGGAGTGGGATTGCTGGATCATAAAAACTATTTTTAGTTTTATTTTCTTTTAGTTTTTTGAAGAACCTCCATACTGTTCTCCATAGTGGCTGCACCAATTTATATTCCCACCAACACGAGGGGGTTCCTTTTTCTCCACACCCTCTCTAGCATTTATTATTTGTAGACTTTTAATGATGGCCATTCTAACCGGTGTGAGGTGATACCTCAGTGTAGGTTTGATTTCCATTTCTCTGATAATTTTTAGTGATGTTGAGCATCTTTTCATGTGCATGTTGGCCATCTGTATCTTCTTTGGAGAAATGCCATGTAGGTCTTCTGTCAATTTTTTGATAGGTTTTTTTTTTTTATTTTCAAGTTGTATGAGCTGTTCATATATTTTGGAAATTAAGCCCTTGTCAGTTGCATCATTTAAGAATATATTCTCCCAATCCATGTGGTTGTTGTTTAGTTGCTAAGTCACGTCCAGCTCTTTTTTGACCCCATGGACTGTAATAGCTCACCAGGCTCCTCTGTCCATAGGATTTTCCAGGCAAGAATACTGAAGTAGGTTACAATTTCCTTCTCCACCCAATCCACAGGTTGTCTTTTTATTTTGTTTATGGTTTTCTTTGTTGTGCAAAAGCTTGTACGTTTAATTAGGTCCCATTCATTTATTTTTGCTTTTATTTCTATTACCTTGGGAGACCCTACAGTGAAATATTATTCAGCCATAGAAAGGAATGAAATTCTGATTCAAGCTACAGTATAGGTGAACTTTGAAAACATTATGCTGGGAATTCCCTGGTGGTCCAGTGGTTAGAACTCTGCACTCTGACCGCCAGGGTTCCAGGTTCAATCCCTGGTCAGGGAACTAAGTTCCCATAAGCCATGAGGCAGGGCTAAAAAATAAAAGGAAAACATTATGCAAAGTGAAAGAAGCCAGACACAGAGGCCATATATGGTAGGATTTCATTTATACAAGAGGTGCAGAATGGACAAATTGGTAGAGACAGAAAACGGATTAGTGGTTGCCTAGGGTTGGTGGGGAGGGCGGGGGATAGGAAGGGACTGCTAATGATACAGGGTTTCTTGTTGGAATGATGGAAATGTTCTGGAACTAGATAGTGATGATGGTAGCACAACCCTGTGAATGAATATACAATAAGCCATGGAGCAGCTTCCCTGGTGGTCCAGTGGTTAAGAATCTGCCTTGCAAAGCAGGAGACATCGGTTCCATCCCTTGTCAGGGAAGATCCCACATGCCTCGGGGCAGCAGAGCCCTTGTGCCACAAATATTGAGCCTGCACTCTGGAGCCCATGTGCCTCGAAAGCTGAAGCCCAGTGCCCTAAAGCCTGCGCTCCGAAAGTAAAGAAGCTACTGCAATGATAAGCCTGAGCACTGCAACTAGAGAATAACCCCTGCTTGCTGCAAGAGAAAATAATTTTTTAAAGTTCTTATAAGAAAATAAATAAACCTTGGAATGGGTCACTTTAAACAAGTGAGTTTTATGGTATGTGAATTGCATAGCAATTACAAGTAATAATGACAATGACAACAAACCTGTCAATGACTGTGTATGACCTTTGAGATCAAACTCGAAACCCCTGATGTAAGGTCACACAGTCCCTCAGCCTCACGCAGCTGAGGTCTCAAGACGCCAGCAGCCTGACCAGCTTTCTTTCCCTGTCTCTGCCACCTCTGGGCTTTTGCACCTGTTGCTCCCCTCCACCCTTGTCTAACTCCATTTATCTTGCAAGTCTTAGCTTACAATGGGCTACCTTCAGGAAGGTGTCCTTCAATCCCCAGAGTGCAGGTCACCAGGTTCCCAAAGTAGCATTAGGGATGATTTCCAGGTGACTTATTTTGATGCATGTTGAGAAAAAAGTAACTGGACTTCGTGAATTTTGTAGCTTGGTGTGAGCCTAAGGTAGCCCCAGGGAAAACCATCAAAGGAAGAAAAAAAACTTGGTTGAAAGGACAAATTTTTAGCAATTTATTTTACTGAAGTAGAGTTGGTTTAGCAAGACTAATTTCTACTGTACAGCAAAGTGATTCAGTGATATGTATAGGCATTCTTTTTGTAGGAGTTTTTAAAAATATTTTTATTTCTTTATTTTTGTCTATGCTGGGTCGTGGTTGCTGCCAGGGCTTTTCTCTGGTTTTGCAGAGCAGGGGCTACTCTCCAGCTGCAGTGTGCAGGCTCCAGGGCTCCAGGGCTTTAGTAGTTGTGGTTCCCTGGCTGTAGAACACAGGTTCAGCAGTCGTGGCCCACGGGCCCAGCTGCCCCGAGGGATGCGGGATCCTCCTAGATCAGGGATGAAACCCGTGTCTTCTGCATTGGCAGGTGGATTCTTTGCACCCCCAGGGAAGCTCCTAGGCATTCTTTTTCATGTTCTTTTTCACTTTTCTTTCCATTGCTTTGTCATAGGATATTGCATACACTTCCCCGCACCACACAGGAGAACCTCGTTTATAAGAGAACAGATCTTTAAGATACAAACAACAGAGGCAGTACTCTGCAAAAACTGTGAAATAGCCCCTCAGGAATAATGAAAGTGGGGAACCCCCAGGGGGCTGGGTTCATTCCACCTGGCCTCCCATAGCAGGCATCAGACTAACACCTGGGAAATGGTTTGTTTCACACCTGTCTCCCCCGCTGCAGTGTGAGTCCCGTGAAGGCAGGGCGGGTCCTGTCTCCTTCCCACTGTATCCCAGCATTACTGGTGCAGGGCGGGGCTCGGAGTAGGTGCTCAGAGAGGGTGCGTTGAATGAACTCAGGCCAGGTAATTCCTGAGTGTGGACTTTCACCCAAAGGCACTGAGGAGCCCTGGGAGGGTTTCCATCAGGGGAGTGTCAAGGTTGATCTGTGCTTTAGGAATTCCAGGCTCCTGGGACTTCCCTGGTGATCCAGAGGCTGAGACTCCCAGCTCCCAATGCAGGGATCTGGGTTTGATCCCTGGTTAGGGAACTAGGTCTCACGTGTCCCAACTGAGACCTGGTGCAGCCAGATAAATAAATATAAAAAAAAAAAAAGAAAGAAATTCTAGGCTCCCTTTCTACTCTAGACCCACACTCCTCCCCATCCAAGCTCTTCTATCAGATCCCTTTTTATCCTTCTCGTCCTCCAGGAAGCCTTCCTGAACTGCAGGCTGTGTGGAATGCCTGCTCTGGGCTTCCGCCATCCCAGCCCTGTCTACCCTGGGGGTGGGTCTGTATCCTTCAGAGACCTGTGAGATCTCCACAGGGTCTACCCTAGGCTCTCAGAAACCTCCTCAGAGCAGGGACCTTGACTGGGCCTCACTCCACTGCCATTTCCCCAGATCTCCCTCCAGTCTTTCTCTCCACCAGTCCCTCCCTAACTGTTTTTGGACATTGCATGTATGTTTTTTAATGTAATTTTTACTTTATATTGGGGTGTAGCTGATTTACACTGTCGTGTTCATTTCAGGTGTATAGCAAAGTGGTTCAGTTATACATATACATATATCCCTCCATTTTCAGATTCTTCAGGTTGGGTTTCCTAGATGGTGCAAGTGGTAAACAAGCTGCCTACCCATCAGGAGACATAAGAGATGGGGGTCCAGATCCCTGGGTCAGGAAGATGCCCTGGGGAAGGAAATGGTAACCCACTCCAGTATTCTTGCCTGGGAAATCCAATGGACAGAGGAGCCTGGTGGGCTACAGTCCATGGGGTCGCAAAGAGTTGGACATGACTGAAGCCACTGAACATGCATATAAGTTATCACAGAATATTTTTATGCTTTTAAAAATTATTTATCTTTGGCTGTGCTGAGTCTTCATTGCTGCAAGAGTTCTTCTCTAGTTGAGGAGAACAGAGGTTACTCTCTAGCTGTGCACGGGTTTCTCTTGTTGCTGAGTGTGGGCTCTAGGCTCAAGAGCTCAGTAGTTGTAGCTCCCAGGCTCCAGAGCACAGGCTCTATAGTTGTGGCCCAGGGGCTTAGCCGCTCTGGGGCATGCAGGATCTTCCTGGATCAGGGATTGAACCCATGTCTCCTGCATTGGCAGGTAGATTTCTTACCACTGAGCCACCAGGGAACTCCTCACGTGTATTATTTTTTAAATCTCTGCTTTCTTATCATCTAAAAAAATTTTAAATTTGTATATTATGAAATTGATTGTTGTCAGCATTTAAAATGTATAATTCAGTGGCAATAAGTACATTCACAATGTTCTACCATTATCACTATCTTTTTTTTGGCTCTGCTGGGTCTTAAGTTGAGACATGTGGGATCTAGTTCCTGGATCAAACCCAGAGCCCCTGCACTGGAAGTGTGGAGTCTTAACCACTGGACTACCAGGGAAGTCCTCCCTCACCCCAAAAGGAAACCCTGTGCCCACGTAGCCATCACCCACCATTCCCCCCTCCCCACATCCCCTGACCACTGCTCATCTGTTTTCTGTCTCTATGGATTTGCCTCTTCTGGACAGTTCATAAAAATGGACTCATTCTTCCACTTAGCATTGTTTTCAAGGTTCCATGTTGTAGCATGGACCTGTTCTCTTTTACGGGGCTGAGTAATTTCCCATTAGGTATACCACATTTTGTCGATTCTTTCACCCGTTGATGGACATTTGGGTTGTTTTCACCTCTGTGAAAACAGCAGTGACTACAGCTGCTGGGAACATTCATGTACAAATTATGGTTTGAACGCCTGTTTTCAACTATTCTGGGTCTACACATAGGCATGACCCTGGAGTAATTCCAGGCGCAGGTGATGGAGGAAAGAGCAAACTGTTGTCCATACTAGCGGCCCCATTTTACTCACCAGCACTGTATGAGGATTCGCATTCCCCCACATCCTTGCTATCATTTGGTATCGTCCGTTTTTTGGATTATAGCCCTTCTAATGACATTGAAGGGGCACCTCATTGTGGTTTTGACTTGCATTTCCCTAATGACTAATAGCTTCCCAGATGATGCAGTGGTAAAGAACCCGCCTGCCGATGCAGGAGATGCAGGAGATCCCTAAGTTGGGAAGATCCCCTGGAGTAGGAAATGGCAACCCACTCCAGTATTCTTGCCTAGAAAATTCCATGGACAGAGCAGGCTACAGCCGATGGGGCCACAAAGAGTTAGACACGACTGAGCACACACACAATGACTAATAATTTTGAGTATCTTTTCATGTGCTTCTTGGTCATTATCTTTTGCAAACTGACCTTAGCTCCTACCACCTCTCTAAAGCCATTTCCCCCGTATTCACCAATCCACTGGCTTATCTCCCTCTATCTCTCTGTTAAAGGGCCCCACCTTTCCCCCATCCTTTCTTTATTTTTTTGGCTGCACCATCCATGGCATATGGGATCTTAGTTCCCCAACCAGGGAATCGAAACCTGTGCCTTCTGCATTGAGAGTGTAGAGTTTTAACTATTGGACTGCCAGGGAAGTCCCTTGGTTTTAACTTTTGGGAAGATCTCCAGGAGAAGGGAAAGACTACCCACTCCAGTATTCTGGCCTGGAGAATTCCAAGAATTGTATAGTCCACGGGGTCACAAAGAGTTGGACAGGACTGAACAACTTTCACTTCACTTCACTTCATTGAATATAATTTCCTGTGCTATACAGTGGGAACTTGTTGCTTAGCCACAGGCTTAATTCCCATTTTTTCTGTCTCTTAGTAACTTTGCATACCTTCTTCTCTCTCCTGCCATGATCTACCCATTCCTGGTCTTCCTCTTCTTTTTCTGGAGAGAAATGTGTGACCTCGGGCCAGTTATGTAACTTCTGTGCCTCGGTTTCTTCATCTGTGAAGTGAGACCGCTAACCATTTTGACCTCAGGGTTGTTGTAACAATTCAGTGAGTTAGAAGTGGTGCCTGGCCCACGGCAATCATTAGGGAAGTATTCAATGGTGAGAGGAGTAGGAAGGCGGAGGGCAAAATGTTTCCTCGGAAAGGTACTTGAAAAAAAAAAAAGATTGAGGAAGGAAAAATTTAAATTAAAAAGCTTGCCCTGATATATAATTTTAGGGGAAAAAACATCAGAAATTATTTTATTTAAAAAATTCACAAGAATATTACATCATAAAAAAGAATGAAATAACGCTATTTACAGCGACATGGACCTAGAGAGGATCATACTAAGTGAAGCAAGCCAAAGACAATGTCATATGATATGGCTTTTATGTGGAATCAAAAAGAAAACAAACAAAACCCAAAACAAATGAACTTACTGACAAAACAGAAAGAGACAAAGAAAACAAACTTGTGATTACCAAAGGGAAATGGGAGGTAGGGATAAACTAGGAGTTTGGGATTAACATATACACGCTACAATACATGAAATAGATAACCAACAGGGACCTACTGTATTGTACAGGGAACTATACTCAATATTTTATAACAACCTTTAAGGGATCAGGATCTGAAAAAGAAGAAAAATATATATCAAGTCACTTTGCTGTACTCATGAAACTTACATGAATTGTAAATCAGCTATACTTCAATAATAATAAAAAAAATCACAAAACTCCTTTACAACAGAAAGCATAGAAAATGGCTCACCGTCCTTAAGAATCTGCATTAAGCTTTTTATGGCTTTTAAAACAATGCATCAAAAGACAAAGCAGTTTTTAGGGGCAAGTGTAAAATAGCCGTTAAAAGTATGAACTTTGGAGCAGAACTGCCAGGGTCCAAATAGCTGTGACGCCAGACGTGGGCAGCTGTATAACCTCTCTGTGACTCAGTTTCCACATTCGTAAAACGGGTTGCTGTTAGAAGCTGCGAGGATCTTTGGAGCATTCACCGAGTTTATCTGTGTACCTGGGCGGGCAACGCCAGCTCGGATAGGCGCGTTCCTTAGAACTACGCGTAAGCCCGGCAAGTTTTCACTCCGGGCCTGGGTGACTTTCCCAGCCATGTAAACAATGTTTCACAAATCCTTTAGCGAAGTTATACAGAGGAAGTCTTTACAAGTAAGATCCATAACAGGTCAAAACTCAGCTGCAGGAAATCGTTCTCATCCTCGCCTACAGATCTCCGGGAGCGGAGAGTAATAACAAACGTCAAAATCCGGACAACTCTCCCTTCTGCCGGTCAGTTCCGTCAGCCTCGCATCGTTTACCGGAGGAGGCTGGCTTTCCTTCTTAAAGGGGCCTCTCCTAGTTTTGACTTTTTCTCAAGAGGGCCTTCCCCACATTCTCCACTTAGCATCTCTCAGGAAGCGGCCCCTCCCTCCCAGTCGGGATGTTAAATCCTGCAGTGATTACTAATAGATAAAACCACCCTTCAGTGGATCCGGGTATCTCTTGGTCATTGAGTAGGTGAAGCAGCTCTTTCCTAACGCGTTCCTACTCCCCAATACCATTGTGGGATGCAGGGAGCGCAGATTAGGGGCCCATGGCCTCTATAGCCAAGTCAAGAGTTTTCCTAGGGGCAGTTGCTTCGAGATGTGAGATACGTGAGGAGAGTTCTCAGAATTTAATATTTTTGTTTACCCCGCATGTCTTTGAATAGGTGCTACAAGTTGCTAACTTTACAAAGGTCCGAAGTTATCTCCCTTCCACGCACCTCGCTCGCTCTCTCCACAGACATCTGCAGTTAGTAGCTTGCTTCTCCTTTCGAAGATATTCTGTGTTTAACAAGCAAAAGCTTATATTTTCTCACCCACCTTAAATTATTATACACTCTGCTTCCTTTATTGTCTTTTCCCCTTAGCTGAATTCATAGCTCATTTCGTGTCAGTTCATGTATTACTTCCTCATTTTATGTTTACTTTACGTCCCACTCCGTGAGTGATAAGTCGCTTCGGTAGTGTCCGACTCTGTGCGACCCCATGGACTGTAGCCCACCAGGCTCCTCTGTCCATGGGATTCTCCAGCCGAGAATACTTGAGTGGGTTGCTATTTCCTTCTCCAGGGGATCTTCCCCACCCAGGGATCGAACCCTAGACTCTTAGGTGTCTGGCATTGGGGGGAGGGTTCTTCACCACTAGCGCCACCTGGGAAGCCCACTATGGGCTAGATCACAGCTTATGTGAGTCCCCTATCCATGGGCAGCTAGATTGTTTCAGGGTTTGTTTTTCCTTATGCATTTTTATGGAAACAAAAACAATGGTCCCTACGCCCTTGGTTAGCATTTATCAAGAAGCCAGAGGAAGGCTCAAACCTGCGGGCTCCCGCTGCCCGCACCCGCCCAGGGTACGCTCGTCTCTACGGTCCAGATGCTTCAGCTGCGCGTCCGGCGCGGGTTCTGCCTCGCTGAAGCTGTCAGGCGCCCGCAAGGGCCCTCTGGAGCCCCGCCCCGCAGCCGGCAGTCGGGCCGATTCAAATCCAGCCAATAGCAGAGTGTAAACAAACCCCGACCCCGCCCCATGGTGAATAACTCCCCCGGCCGGCTCGAAACCTATTTAACTTGGCGGAGAATGGGGGCGGGACGAAGACGTGGCCCCGCCCCCAACTCGGGCCAATGGGCGGTTGAGCCCCGCCCCTCGCACTTGCCGCTTTGAGGACCCGAGGTCGGGCTGGACTTGTATCTGCCTGATTTGCGGCCGCTCGCGGTCTTGGCGCAGCCGGCGAGCCAGCGTCTCTAGGAGCTAGGGCAGCGCTTTCCTGCAGTACGCGGAACGTTTAAAGGGCGCGGTCAGAGGGCGAAGGTCGCTCCGGAGTCAGTGCCCTCCGAGCCCTATTCTTCCCCACTTGGCTGCTAGAATTCGGGTCCCTGACGTTGGATTGACCGAGACGTGACGGGTCCGCAGGGGTGTTCGGGGCAAGGTTTTTTGTTTTGTTCCTTCTTGTTATGGAATCATTTATACGCCTCCAGAAAGTGCACAAATCCTAAGCGTGCTATTCAGCTGAGAACGAAAAACACCCGTGGAAACATCCTCCCAAATCAAAAAGCAACTTGAGTTGACCAAGTTTTAAACTTCGCAGCTGCGGGTGCGAGGGAGGAGCCGCGATGGGCGTTGTTTTGATTTTCAGAGGCACAAACCGCTTGTTTAAAAAAAAGAGAGAAAGAAAAAGGAAAACCACGCCTCTCTGTAGAGAGATGGTAATCAGGCCAGACTCTGGTCAGGCTCCCGCTGGGTAGGAGCTGGGCTGTGGGACGGGTAGGAGGAGGTGTAGGCAGTTGGAGATAAAGGGGATTAGGGTCTGGTTGAGAGAGTGGGGTGGAGGACTAGAAACGTGAAGGGGTGGGACAGAAAATGCGGTGGGGGAGGGAAGCCTTCTGGGCTGGAGTGTTGTGAGAGCCTGGGGGACTTGGAACCGGTGGACTAAAAGTGGAACTAGGCATCCTGGCCACTTGGAGAGGGCAAATTAGTTTTCCAGTGTCCTGCACTTTTCCATGGCAAATGAGTGTGTGGGGGGGGGGTGGGGGGGGGTGGGGGAGGCGGTTTCCAGCTGTTCTCTTCTGCTGCACGATTATAATTAAAACAGCCCTTAAATGAGATGAGGGGCCCGGAAACCCAAGCTCACGTTGGCTACAGGGATGTAGCATATTTGCTTACTGAGAAAAGTTGGGTGCATCTTCTCCAGTCCTAATTTCTTACATCTGAATGCTGTTTTGTCTCTGTCTCATAAGAGTTTCTGCATGTCTTGTATCCATTTCATCCTCCGGGTGGTCTTCATAAAGTCTGGACTCTGGGAACAGACAGAGCTGGGTTTGAATCCCCAGCTGTGTGACCTTGATCTGGTTTCTTACCCTCTCTGGTTTCTCATTCACATACAAAAAATGAGAATTGAGGTTTAATTCTCTGGCTCAGGGGCCTGTTATTACAGTAGTGTTAACCATGTGTTTGGGAGAGATACACAGATGTGGGTAATGCATCAAAAAAATGAGACGGATTTGATGAACAGATAAGAGGCACAGGTGTGTGACACAGCAAGGAGAGGAGCGTGCTGATGGTTGAATGTGCTCGTGGCAGGTATTTTGGTGTTCGCTATTCTATTTCTTCCACTTTTCCATGTTTGAAAATGTTCATAAGAAAATGTTGGGGGAGGTGAATTCTAGTGTTTGATTCTACAGTCCCACTGTACAGATGAGAACATGGAGAAGGCTGCAGAAGTGGCTTGCCCCAGGTTCATCTGGTGACTCAGAGACAAACAGAACACCCGGGTGCATTGAATAAGTCCTTCCCCTGGCTGGGGATCCCTGGGCCAAGTTGCTGAACCTTTCTGAGTCTCACTGCCAACTCCATTCTGAATCTTGAACTCCCAACTTGCATCTCACCCGCAAAGTGAAGGTGTGTGTCACTCCCCTGCAAAAGATAGCAAGTCCCTTTCCATTTGGGCCCGTGTTGACCCCTCCTCTGGCCTTGGACGTTTGACCTCCCAGGGCTTTGCCAGCCATGGCTAGACTGGGGGCTTCTTTCATACCCATACCTATTCCTGGCCACCTGGTCCTACGAGAATGCCTGTGGAAGGGTGGGCATTATCTCATGGTTTCGTAGATCTTTCTGGAGCGCTTACTAAGTGCCAGGTACTGTACTGGGGTGTGTGTGTTGGGGGGTGGGGGGTACCACAGTGCACCAAAGAAGCCTGGAACCTGCCACAGAGGGCGGGGGAAACTGAGGCTAAGCAACTTATTTGCTCATCATCAGACTGCATCCTGGGGCAGGAACCAGGGTGCTCTTGGTCACAACTATATTCCTGGCAGACTAGATACTCAAACAATACTTCCTGTATAAATGAATAGACTTGGATAGTCAGCCCCGCAATGCCTCCTGTCTGCTAACTCTGAACCCCAGTCAATTCCTAAGTCCCCCAGGATTGGCATCTCTGGGACATCAGCACCGCCCAGCTCAGATCAGGTCCCACTTGCTGGCTGTGTGACCCTGGGCAAAACACTTCCCCTCTCTGAGCCAAGTTAGTTTTCTACACTGCAAGGGGGGAGGCCTGGCGTGCTGCACTTCACAGGGTCACAAAGAGTCACACACAGCTTCCAGACTGAACAGCAAGGTGGGAATCACTAAAGACCTCCAGATGGGGGTCCCTGGAGGTCTCTTTTCTGGTGAAGACTGGAAAAATAGCACATACATGAATACTCAAGGTGTAGCCCCTGAGGCTCAATCTTGGCAGATGAAAGGCAAACTGCACAAAAATAATGTCCACGTATACTGCTGTTCCTGGAAGGATCACATACCTCCACGGACTGTGGATGACCACTATATAACTTATAGATTGACTACTGTCTTATGTTTGGGGCAATACATGTGCTCACATCTGAAAAGGATGAAATTTCCTTTTTGCTATAATAATAACAGCACTTATCTGCACTTCCTGTCAGGTGCTGCTCTTCATGAGAACATTCTCTCCTAATGACCCTATGAAATGAGGCCTGTTATTGATTGTCCCCTTAGAAACGGAGGTACGGAGAGGTGAAGTAGTTTGTCCAAGGTCACACAGCAAAGGAAGTGGGAGGATGTGAACCAAGGGCTCACTGGTTGGAGTCAGGGCCCTGGACCTCCGTGGTCTCTTCAATAATATGCAATAGTGCCACCAAGATCCTAGGATCAATTCTAAAGCTTAAAACACAAAGCTTAAAACAATCACTCGTTTATTCAACACACATTATTCCTGAGTCGCTTCGGTATGCACGTGGCTTTTCCAGGGCACCGGGGAAGCGGAAGGTAACAGACCAGAGTGTAGGTGCCGTTGACCTGTGCGCCCGGGGAGGGTAGCTCCGAGCTGTCTGGGTGCTCAATGGGGCCCGGGCTCGGCGCAGGGCACACTGCAGGCGCTCTGCAAGCGTTCCCTCAAGGAACGCGCGAATCGAAGTGTCACGCCCGCAAGGCGTACACGGCCCGGCGAGGCGGAAACAGACCCAACACCACCGAGGCGTCCCGGGGCTTCTGGGAATCCCATCTGCGCGATCCGAGAGGCCTTGAGGAGGCGGTGAGACAGGTCGGACCCGCGTCCCCGGCGCCCTCCCCGGGGCCGTAGCAGCTCAAAACGCCTGAGGTGAGTGATCAAGCCGCGTTCGGGGTCCCGGCGAGGAGCCCCAGAACACCGTTCGACCCCGCGCCTTCCACCCTTTTAACTCCGACTCCCGGCTCCTTCGCGATTCCACCTACGGGGCCTTCCATCTCCTCCATCCTCGACTCCCGCTACCTTTTCGAACCATCGGCGTTGCCCCTGCTCACGTCCTCCCGCCCGGCGACCGTCCGAGTCGGGGCGCATTCCAGGGCGTACGGCGCCCCCTCCCCAGCCGGCCCAGCCGAGCCCGAGGTCCGGGAGCGCCAATCCCGCTTTTAGCCTTTCCCTCTAACCCGGAGCATCGCTCGACGCTGTCGGTCGACTCCACCGGAGCCTGGGAAAGCTCGCCCCCGAACCCCCGGGACTCCGGCTGGGGAGGGGGCGGCGCCGGCGCGGAGGTCACCCTCCCGGGGCGTCCGCAGCCTCCCATTCGCTCGCGGGCCCGCCGCTCCGCGCCCAGAGCTCGAGCTGGTTCGCCGAGTCGCGGGGCGGGGCCTCCCTCAAGCCCGTCCCTCGGTGAGGGCGGAGGGAGGAGGAGAAAAGGGGGGGCAGAACACAAAACCTGCAAGGTTTTTTTTTTTCCTTTTGCATTTAATTAAAAAAAAAATTTTTTTTTTTTTTTTGCAAACCCGAGGGGTCCCGCCCGGAGCGGGCGCGGGTCCGGGGCGCCCGGGCCGCGGCGCGGGGCGGCGGCTGGGGCCTGGCGGAGGCCGCCGGGCGGCCGCCATGCGATCAGGCAGTGCGCTGACCGGCCCGGCCGGTCGGCCCCTTCTGGGTCCTCCCTTTGCAGCCCGTGCGGGGCCGTCTCGGAGACCCCGCGCCGACGGCTGCTCAAACATCAGGGTGAGTTTCTCACAATGTAGCAATTTCTCTTTAAATCTCTTAACTCTCTCTACCTGCGAGTCGGGGCTGTGACAGGGCGCAAAAGCGAGGGGGGAGTGGGGGTTGGCGGCGAGGGTGTGTGTGGGGGGAGCCGGAGCCGGGGCCGAACCCACCCCCCCGACACTCACACACTCAGCCCCCCAACCGGGGCGCAGCGCCCGCTGCCTCTTTTTCTGCTCCGCGCCCACCACCCCCGACAGCTTCCCCCCACCCCCCGCGTCTCTCCCACCATCACCGCCGCCCTGATCCTGCGGGGACCCCCCCACCCAACCACCCCGGGCTCCCCTGCCCAAACCCGGCGCCCGGTGCCTCCCCGGCCCTCCCGCCGGCTGCCGGGGATACAATGGAGCGGCGGAAAAACGAGACCTAACGTTCCACGGGGGGAGGGGCGGGGAGACCCCCTCCCCCGACCCGGGGGCCCCCTCCCCTCGCTCCGCTCCCCGCCTTTCGGAGAAGAAGAGAGCCGTGGGGGAGCGGATGGTGATTTCCCGGCCGGAGCCGGCGAGCCTTCATCTCCCCCCTCTTCGCCCCGTGCCCTGCGCCCCCTCCTCAAATCACTCCCGGGGGTGCCGGGGAGAAACGGGGTTCTGGCAAGCTGGTGGGGGGGATGAATGCGGAAGGAGGCCACTGGGTCTCCCCCTCCCCACCGCCCCTAAACAATGAAAGGAGTTGACTTGGTCCCCCACCCCCCAGCAGTGAAAGGAGTTGACCCCCTCCCCCGCTAGCTGGCTGGTCCCGGAGGGGGCCGTTATGGGGAGGGCGGTGGTGGGGAGGAGGGAAGTGAGCCTTACCCCTGTCACCTCCCGAGATTTGGGGCGGCCCCCCATCTCCACCCCCTCGGCCGGGGAATGGGAGGCACCAGGCCCAGCCCGGGCACCGCGCTCGGGTGGTGACCTTTAGACAAAGGCAATCTTTTCCCCGGGGTGAGCCGGCCGAGCCGGGCCCGAGGCCGCCCCGGGCCCCTGCGGAGGGCGGCCAGGCCGCGGGCACCCGGAGGGAGGGATGGAGGAGGCGGGAGGAGGGCCGGAGCCATCTGGTTTTCCCATCCCTGGTTGCCCCTCGGCGGCTTCTCCGGCTCCTGTCACGGGCGGCTCGCGGGGAGACAAGGGACCGGGGAGCTGCCCAGGCCTTGGTCCGCGGCCAGCGGCGAGCGGGGCGAAGAGCCGCGGGCGGGCTGGGGAGGCAGCGGTGATTGGAGCCTCGGCGGCTCCTTCCTCTCCGCACCCCTTTGTTTTGCTTTGTGGTTCTGAGCAGCTGAACTTCCCGGGAGGTGGGGTCAGAGGCCGCTGTGTCAGCGCTCCCCGGGAGGCCGGGGTGACAGGTCCCCAGCGCTCCGGTGTGCCCGGGCCGGGGATGCGGCTGCCGGTGCCCGGACTTCTGCCGGCCAGGCGGCCCCTTTTGTCACAGCCCGCCGATAGTGTAATCATCTGGGGGGATGTGTCTGCTTTCCCCTCACACCTCCTTTCGCCGGCTGCTCCTCAAGGAAACAGTTTTTCGGAACACCTCAGACTTCACGGCCTGAGGTTTCTGATAAGCGCTCCGTGCTTTCAGCCTCTCCCCCGACTTGGGATTTGGGCGGGGTGGGGGCGGGGGGGCTCCGTCATCTCTGACCTGCTGGGGTGATGGGAGAACCGGGGAGGTGGGCTGATCAGGGGCCACCCCCGCCCTGCCCCCCCCCCCCCCCCCGCGTGCCGTAGTCCAGCGGGCCTTAAGGGGTATTGCTTACCTACACACCCCGCCCCTCCCTCGGAGCTCCCCCACGCCTAGAAGCCAGAAATAACATCTCCCTACCCAGAGGGACTAGGGATTAGCTGCTGTTAGGTGAGCTACACACTGGCCACAACCCAAGGAGGAAGTTGGGGGGGTCAGTTACGTGATTCCCATTTTGCAGACAGGCTAATGAAGGCTCACAGCAGTTGAGTGACTCGTCCAGGGTCACACGGCCCCAGTCTGTAACCGTCTCAAGTTTCTCCAGCTCAGCTCAAAACTGTTAGGTCTGCCTGTACCTGTCTTTGGCATTTTCATCCCTTTGACTTCAGTTGGGTCTCAAATGTAGATGAGACTGGGAAGGAGTCGCCAAATTTTTTTTCCCCCTACCAAGTACCAGTAAGGGGAAGGGGTCAGCTGGGCTGAGGGCAGGGTGCTTTCACCTGTGGCCCAAGCAGAGCGTTTACCTGCAGGAGCTGAGGGTTGAAGATGTGAGGGTCGGGAGAAGGGGGGCCCCAGGCCTCGCTGTGTGGGGCTTGAGGGGGGTGGGCACTTGGCGGTTGGCTCCTCTGTCATCCTCTTCCTGCACCTGAGCTGGCTCTTGGCCCAGCTTGCTGCTCCTCAGCCTTGCTGGTAGGGATGCTGAACTACTCGGGACCTTCACTGTCGCTCTGCCCTGTGACTGCGTGGTGCCATGACACAGCTGGCAGAGAAGTCCCTGCTGGTTCTCCCCGTGGCCCCCGTGGCAGGCTCCTTGTCCCACCCTGTGACCTCAGGCACTAGATTCAACTCACTTGTCCTCAGTTTCCTCATCGGCAGATGGGGGGGGGGGAACCATTAGAGCCTCTTTAACTGAACTCACAGTGGCTGCAAGTTTTATCCACACGTGTTATTTTTGTTTCCCCCTCACTCTGTGGAAATGTGGCTGGCCTCTAGGGGTGGGGAGGAATGTTGAGGGACTGGGTATTTGAGGGTGACCGGCAAAAGGCATCCACCCAGGAGGAATTCTCTGTGGTGGATGAGCGCCACCACGCTGTAAATAGTTTCACTTTGGTGACCTCCTTCCTCCAGCTTTCTGGGACCCTTCCCCTTCAGCACTTACTGGTGCCAAATAAACCCTTGGGTGGGTGGGTGGGTGTGTGGCATGAGGGAGAAGGGCTGTGGAGGGCCCAACCTACCCCAGGAAGGAGGCTGTAGGGGTGATCTCGCCATTTTACAAATGGGGAAACTGCGGTCCGTGGCTGAGAGGGGATTCCAACCCAGACTGCAGGGATGGAGGGGCTGGGGGTGCCGTTGGAGAAGGGTGAACACTTTCAGGGACCCCTTGCAGATACCTTCCTGAGGTGACAGGCATAATAAGTCATAATAATTCCTGTGGGGTGGGGGCAGGAGGGGCGGGGCTGTGGGCCTCTCTGGAGTGAGTGCTTCCTGATTTTGGGGGGTTGGGAGGGAAGTGGGGGAAGCATGAGTAAGGCCCAAGAGTGACAGGCCTATGCCCCGCCCCCTTATTTGCCAACTTCCTTCCCAGAGGCCTCTGGGGCCTTCCCCAACTTTCCCTGGGGATGTGGGGGGGTCTTCCCCCTCTCCCCTCTGAAAGGGCCCAGGGGTCAGCGCCAAGCCCTGAGAGCCTGGCTGGAGGGGTCCTGGGGTGTGTGTGAGGGTCCTGGGGGGGGTCACCTTTTCACCCCAGGCCCAGCCACCACCAGAGTTTGCCCTCCCCAGCCCCCCCGCCCGTGGCTGTCTTGACTCCTGGTCTCAAGAATGCAGAGGGCTGCTGGTGGGGGGAAGTTAATTGGAAACAGGAAAACATGGCATTCCTTTCTAGACGGCCTGGGCTTGGAAAGCAGTGAAGGGTTGCCTTTCTGCCTCTCCCGCCCTGCAGGGGAGAGGGGTGGGGGGCACGGTTATCTTGCCTTGATCTCTTTGGGGTCTCTCCCTCACCACCTCCCTGACTTTTACTGGAAACAGCAAGTTGCCTGTTTTACATCCATGGTATGAAACACTCTTCTCCGCCAATCACAATCACTTGGGCGGTGCCACCCCCCCCCCCCACTCCCCCCATTCACTGGTTCATATCCATGTTTGTCCCCCACGCTCTGAGGGCGGAGGGCCTGAGTTGGCTCTCCAGTGTAGGATGTGTCACTCTTGAGACACGTGGGAAATGTTTGGTTAACTGGTCTCCGAGGATTCCCTCCTCCTTCCTTCCCTAGACTTCTCCCCTGCCTGGGGTACCACCATTAGAGTTCTGTCCCCATCCACTGAAGCCTTTGTGTCTCAGCGGCACGCAGGATCCCCCAGTGGGAAAGAGAGAGGGTTTTCTAAGACATCTCTGGCTTGGCAACAATGGGTGTTGTGTCCTGAGTTTATGGATATTCACTGATGCTGGGGATCTGTTGGCAGGAGAAGCTGGAGAGAAGGCCCTTGTGTCTCTAATTGTTCCTAATCAAACTTTCTGAGGGTCTTCTGTGTGCCTGGGCCCCGGGGCCCAGTTACGATATGGGGACCCAGTTCAGGAGGAGGGCAGGGAGAAGAGTTGTCTTCAAGGCTGCTGGGGGACTTGATCTATTCTGTCCGGGTGATTTGCAAAGGCTCCAGGGAGGAAACACCTTCTTTCTCTCTCTCTGTGTTTTATTTTTCTCCTGAGTGATACCCAGGACAAATTCAAGATGCAAATTCAACATAGCAAGTCTCCCCTTTCCTCCTCTGGGACATCCCCAGTCTCCCAGCTCATCTCCCCTGAGGCGACTCCTCAGTCCTGATGTTCTGTGCACAAACATTTGTGTACATCTTAAAAAATATGTGTTTTACACATGCTAGCACCCTCTGCCCATTGTCCTGCATGTTGCTTGTTTTGCTTCATCTCCCTGGGAGATGTACACAGTACCCAGAGGGTTTCTTCTGGGTTTTTCTCGACTGCGTTATATTCCTTGGTGTGGGCAAGTCCTCCATGACTCAGCATGGATAAGGAGGTGTTTCCTGATGTTTCTACCTGCTGAGCAGGAGGACAGGCATCCACCTGGCATATCAGGAAATGGGTATGCTGGCAGGATATACTGGAGGAAGGATTGATGGGTCAAGAGCCTGTGATTTGTCATTGGGTCACATGGAGGAGGCACCTGTGCAGCTGAATCTTGGAGGAAGTCATTCTCCCTCCTGTTCAAGTCATCCTGCCTGTCCGCCCCATTGTCTTTGCTTCTCATGACCTCCTTGCCTCCTTCCTGCCCGTAACCTGCACCCACCCCAGGTGGGCGTGCATGGTGTGGCGGTCACGGATGTGGGTGCTGTTGTTTCAGATCCAGGTTCTGCCACTTGCTGGTTGAATGGCTGCAGGCTGGGGGCTTGCTGACTCTGGGCCTCAGTTTTCCCTTCTGTGAAATGGGCCGGTCTCAGTTCCTGTCTTTGGAAATTTTGTTGAGGATTAAATAATATCTACCAAGTCATCTCTCATCCTGTGGCAGTCCTGTCACCTGGGGGCAGGAACTCCTTAATCCTGGGCTGTGAACCCCCTTACTGACAGGCAGGGGAGGTGACTTTTGCACTTATTTGCAGTGAGACCTTGGGCAAGTGATCCTTCCTTGGGTCTTGGTTTCCTTGTCTGTGAAATGGGCTCATGACATCTCCCCAGCAGGTGGGCTATGAGGGCAGGAGGAGGCAGTGCCCTCCCAGCCGGGCGGGCAGTTGGCATTCGGGAATCAGCATCTGATGTTGCTGTTATTTTTGCTATGATTACTCTTCTCCCCTGGGCCCCATGCTGACTTCCCTGCTCTGAAAGCTTTCCATTGTCTTCTAAAAAGGCACATAGGGAACATTGTTGGCATTCTATACTGCTTGGCTGCGGAGGGCACAGGGCAGGCTGCTCTGGCATGAGGCAAGGCTGCGTGGCCCTGGGGATAGACGGGGCTGCCCTGCTCTGGGCCTCGGTTTCCTTACCTGGAAGAGTGACTGTGACGGGAGACCCACCTTTGTGTTCAGTGCTTCACACGGTGCCTGGCATATCGCAAGTGCTCAGAAGACATTCGTGGTTGTGGTGGTGATGATGATGGTAATAGTG
Source organism: Odocoileus virginianus (assembly GCF_023699985.2). Taxonomy (NCBI): domain Eukaryota; kingdom Metazoa; phylum Chordata; class Mammalia; order Artiodactyla; family Cervidae; genus Odocoileus; species Odocoileus virginianus. The sequence continues at coordinate 7,298,939 of NC_069693.1, read as the reverse complement.
GTGATCATGGTGGTGATGTTGATAGTGGTGGAGGGAAGTACCAAAGTCTCCCATGGAATTAGATACAAAGTCCTTGCCTCCTCCCCCTGAAAACCTGGGCAGTCAATGTTGGCCATTTTAATTGAAAAGAAGAATCCAAGGGAATCAAATACCCCTCCTCATCTCTGACAAAACTCATGGGGTCACTGTGAGGCTTAACTGAGTGAAAATGTAGGAGAGCTTTTAAGACAGACCCTGGCTTGCAGGAGCTCACCGGGAAGGTTTGCTTTGCTTGTTGTTATTTTAACTTTTTATCATGGAAATTTTAAAGCACCCACCAAGAGCTGAGAGAGTAGAATAATCAACCCCCATGTATCCATCTCCACCTTCGCCAGTTTTCTCCTGATCCTCCCTCCTCATTTCTGCCCTTTCCTTTCCCTTTTCTGCTAAAGTAGGTTTAAGCAAATTCCAAACACTGTATCAGTTCAACTGTAACATTAATGTTATTAATGGTATTATTATTTTTGGCATCCAGAATCTACTTCATCACCTCTGGGATCTGTCCTATCCTGTGAAGGAAGAGACAGTAAGCCCATTTCACAGGTGGGGGCAATCAAGGCTGCAGGCAGTAAGCTGTGGTCAGGTTGTCCCATTCTGTCTTGGCCACCCCAGGCTTTGCACTCTGGTAGCTGTTTCAGATCACACAGGCTTGGGGATTTATGCCTGGGTGTGTATTGTGTGGGTTGGGGGTTCTGATATATTCTGTGCAGAAATCACAGAAGGTGGGCTGTTGACAGGGGGATGGATAGACCACAGTGAGGGGTTCGAGTTCTCTTTCTGCCCCTCCTGACTTTGTGACTTGGAGGCAAGTTACTATCCTCCTGAACCAGAAGTACAGGAATAATAACTGATGCTTCTTTTGAGAGCTTTCGCATTTGTTAAATAAGGTCCCGCCTGGGAAAGTGTTTTGCAAGTGCCTGGCTCCTATTAAGCGCTTGGCAGGTCACCATTGTCACTGTCATGATTACTTCCAGGTGTGCCCCAAGGGGACTGTAACCACGGGCTCCTTCTAGGGTTCAGAGATCAGAGAAAGGGTCCACATCTCTGGAGTCCCCAGGCAGGCCCAAGTGCCTTTCTCCCCTCCTCTTGCTCACTCCATCTCTCTGTAATTCTCATTTAAAGTGTTTCTTGTCCTTGCGGGGACAAAAGGGTTGCTGACTTCTAGATGACCCCCCACCCCACCGCCTGTGTCCCGTAGGTCCCAGCCTGGCAGCCTTGGGAGTGGAGTGAAGGAGTAATGTCTGGCTGTGGCTGTGGGACCCTTGTTAATGACCCCTGGGGCCCTGGAGGGAGCCCTGGTGGCCTCCGCAACCTGTTCCCCCAGGACACCTGCAGATCGAGGGTCCCTGGGTCCCCTTTTTCCAGAGGAGGCATGCTGTCCTGCCTCTTGTTCACCGTGTGGTCCTGGGCAGGCTGATACCCACAGTACTGACCTCCCGGGCGCTTGTGACAGTTGACTGGACTGTATAACCACCCTCCTGCCCTTCAAGAAGGCGCCTCACTCATCCTCAGACCCCAGCCCCCCAGGTGAGGTGGGGGAATCGCTGGAAGAATTCTCAGCTCTTTACCCGGTCGGGCCGGGCTTCCCTCATCCTGGCAAGCTCTTGCCACACTGGCTTCATTTCTCTCCCCGGAACCTGCCCAGTGACCTCCTGGTTCTGTGGATGTGCGTGTTCTTTCACAGAAAGGCGTATATTTCCCTCTATCCTTTCACTGGATGTAACTGACATACACAATGAAACGCACAGAGATGACTGATGCTTCTCCCCGAGTCTTGCCAAACGGTAGCCGCCTGTGTAATCCACACCCTGTCCAGACCCAGAGCGTTTGCATCACAGCCAGAAAGTTCCCTTGTGCCCCTTCCTTGTCAACACCCCCTCCCAGAGCATCAGAGCCACTGGCCTGCTGCTCCCTCATGTTGGGTCTTGCAGATCTGCCTTGCCTCTTCTCGAATCCCACAGACTCTCGCAGACCCACCTGGTCCTTTGGGTTGAGCATCTCAGCATCACTGTCTTGAGATTTGGCCATGTAGTCTTGGTCTCAGGACGGCCTGACTGGTTTTCACCAAGCAGGATTCCTTGGGAAGATTTTACCTCCTTTCTCTCCAGAGTGAGAGATCTTCCCGTTCCCCATCCCCGTGAAATCTCATCATTCAAGAGCCCCTTGCCTGGGTGCCTTCCCCAGCCTCAGCCCCCAGTCTGGGGATGCTGTCTCTGCTCACTATACCACCCCTCGTAGCTCTGTTGGGATGTAGATGTCCTGTGAGCGTCCCTTCAAGCCTGGCTTTCTCACTTGACTCTAAACTATGGAAGGAAAGAAACAGCGTGCCCATGTTCCCAGCTCCTGGCATGCAGTAGGAATTTCGGAGATGTTTGTTGACTGACCAGCTGACTGACTGAAGGATGGACATGTCACAGGGGTGAAGAAAGCCGAGCAAAGAGGCTGTGTGTGGAGTCACCATTCTGTTTTGTAAAAAGTGTGACCCATTTGCTTCCAAAGCACCAGCAGTGTTTGTTAACAGTGCCAATCCTGGGCTCCCACTTGGAACGTATCTCCTAAGAGAGTCCTGGTGGGTGGGGCCCGGGCCAACTCAGTCACCTTCATCACTGCCCTGGACCCATCCCCTTAGCACTTTTATCACGCCCTACTCCTGAGTGCCCCTTCCTTGGCTCAGGATGCCCAGGCCTCAGAGCTGCAGGGCTCCGGACAGGCAGCCACTGGTCTCCCGGCTGCTCATGACCCTTGCTCCATAGGTGCTGTTACATCCTACCCTGGCTGCCTTCCCGGTGCCCAGTAGGCGCTCCCTAACTATCTACAGGGAGGGAGTGAATCAGGGCCCATGGGGCAGGTCAGGACGAGAGCCTGGCCCTTGCTCAATGGAAAGACTGGGATGCGGGGCAGTGGGGGGGTGGTGCAGTGCTCAAGTGTTGTCCCCCCGAGTTTAGTCACAACTGGAAACCAGCCATTCTGTGTTCTGTCAGATCTTAGCTGTCGCTTGTAAGTTGCATCTCCTTTTACAGACGGATGAAGACTCAGGTCTCGAAGTTGGTAACAGTTTTGGGAAAATGTCTCCTCTCTTCTGGCCTTTGGGTTTCTGCAACCCTTCTGGCCGCCTCTGGTGGCTCAGAGGGTCAGGAGGCAGGAGACCCCAGTTCCATCTCTGGGTCAGCAGGATCCCCCTGGAGAAGGGAATGTCTACTCATTCCAGTATTCTTGCCTGGAGAATTCCACGGACAGAGGAGTATGGTGGGCTGCAGTCCATGGGATCGCGAAGAGTCAGACATGTCTGAGTGACTCACACTTTCGCTTTTCTGAATGCCTACGGTTTGCCCCCTACGTCTCAAAACTACTTCATGAAGCGTTGTTTCTCTTTGTCAGATTTCTGTCTCCTTAGTCGGACGAGCAGAATTCCCTGACGTCTGCCCAACTCTTTTCCCTCCCCGCCCGCTTCCACAGTCCTGCTTTTTTTTTTTTTGAGATCATGCACTGTGTCTCCATTTGTCACAGGGATACTGAGCCCATTTCTGGGCCAAACTCTGTAGCAGGAGTTGTTTATGAAGTCATGTCCGACTCTTTGCGACCCCATGGACTGTAGCCTGCCAGGCTCCTCTGTCCATGGGATTTCCCAGGCAAGAATAATGGAGCGGGTTACCATTTTCTTCTCCGAGGGATCTTCCCAACCCAGGGATCAAACCTGAGTCTCCTGCATTAGCAGGTGAGTTCTTTACCACTGAGCCACTGGGAAGGCCCTGTAGAAGAAGAGGGAGATTTGTTTAAGGGAGTTCTTAACATAAGCCTGCTTTAAGCAAACAGGCAATAAAGAAAAAAAATATATATATACACACACACAAACACACACATACATTTCCATATGTTCCGTATCGTTGTACTTTGTATAATAGTTTAATAGTAAATGTAAATTTAGCACTATGATGAGCATATAATAAATGTATATATTATATACAAATACCTGCAAGTATAGATTTATAAGTCTGTATAAAATCCCCTTTTATTCCCATCCTCTTCCCTGGCCCTCTGCCCTGGCAGATTGTTCAGTGCCCTGGCAAACTGTTCGCTCTGTGTGGTGGATTTTTGCTTTCTCCAGAGGCTCCTGCTGTATTTCTTCTTCTGTGTCTTTTTCGCCCAGCACCCCCACTTTCAGGCCCCGCCTTGTGTTGCCACTAGTCCATCTCACCTCCTGCTTCTTCCGGCTGTGGGACTCCACTGGGTGTGGTTATCAGAGGTGAAATGTCTCTTCCAAGGTCAACACTGCTAGCTGCTAGTGGAGCAAGGATTTGAATCCAGGTGCATCCTGCTAGTTAATTCAGACCTGCACAGCAGGCCTCTCCTGTCCCTGGTCTCAGAGCTCTACCCTCAGGGACTGGGAGGGGAGTAAGCCCCAGACACACCCATCCTCCCAGCTAGGTGAGATCTGTATCTTGGGAGTGTCACCTGGGCTGGCCAGGAGGAGGCAGGACTGCTGGGGTATGTTGATACATCAGGGCAGGCTTCCTGGAGGAGGGGGCTTCAGGGATGGAGGGTTGGGAGGGGGCTTTGGGCTGTAGGCCATTTCTAACAGAGGACCCTGGGATGCTTTGCATAAAACTTCCAGGGAAAGAGGGTCCGGGACACTGGGACTGAGATCTGGGGTGCCCTGATTTTGTTGATGGGCCATAAGAGAAAGAGGGTTTCTGGGATGGTCCAAGGTCACTGCCTTGAGTGACTGAGTGGATGCAGGTACCCTTTCGTGGGACACTGTAGCGGTGTCTGGTTTGGGGAGCACAAACCCCAGAGAAGAGAACTCTGGCACCCTCTTGGCTGGTGGAAAGGTGCAGACGGGAGAAATGAATGAACTGGAGGCGTCGCGAGTGAGAAACGACGACCTGGAGTGATCACTCGAGCCCCAGGGATAGGGAGAGGACAGGAGAGGTGGGAACTTCTTTGGCCAGAACCGAGAGGGAGGGAGGAGCCTGGGTTTGGTGGGCAGATAGGGGCCCAAGGCAGACTGGAATATGGTGAAGAGTTGAGAAAGAAGGATGGCTTCAGGGATAGAGGGATGGATGAATGGAAGATGGCTGGGTGGATAGGTGGATAAATAGATAAATGGATGGATGGAAGGAAGGCAGGCGGATGGAGCTCTTGGCAGCCTGAGATTGAAAATATATATCTATCTGTATCTATATATCTGCTATTCTCTATGGCTCCCTAGTGTTCTCAGCTGAAAGGCTAACCTTCCCCTCCCCTCCCCTCCCCTCCCGAAGCCCAGTAGTCTGGCCTGGGCTTATCTCCTTGACCTCATCTCGCCCTCCCACCTTGCTTTCTTCAGGCACCCAGCTGGTTCCTGCCCCCTCCCACCTTGCTCTTGCTTCTCCTTGCCCTCATCTTCACCCACTCCTTCCTGTCTCTGGGCTCCTCGTCCTGTCCTGCAGGCCTCAGTTTAAATACCCTCTCCTCCAGGAATCCTTCCTTGATGACCCTGTCCAACTTCATTCACGTCCCTTGGTTTATTTCCTTGTCAGAATTCGTCCCTCGGACCTGACTGGGAATAAGTCCAGACTCAGTATTCACTGCATGAGAGAGGGGACAGGCTTAGAGACAGAGATTCCTCGGATTGGAGCAGGCTTAGAGAAAAAGAAAGGAGAGAAGGAAGATTCTAGAAGAGGCAGGAGGGGGTGGTGCTGGTTGGGCTCAAGAGTGAGCCCATCTCCTTACAGGTCAGGAGATGAGGAGGAGAGGGGAGTGAAGGCAGAAGAAGGGTGTTTGTGTAGCTGGGAAGGAGTTCAGGAGGCCAGTGTGGACCTGCTTGGAGATGGGAGGAGAAGGTTGAGGGGAAGCTGGCGGTATTGCCAGCTGCTAGGAGGGGAGGGAGCTTTGGCAGTCCTGCTGCTGCTGCTGGGAGAAGGCAGCCGCCTCTTATCTTTAGAGGTCTTAAGAAACACGTGCTGATGCTAAGTCACTTCAGTTGTGTCTGACTGCGATCCCATGGACTGTAACTCACCAGGCTTCTCTGTCTGTGGGATGCTGCAGGCAAGAATATTGGAGTGGGTTGCCATCTCTTCCAGGGGACCTTCCCAACCCAGGGATTGAAGCTGTGTCTGTTAAGTCTCCTGCCTTGGCAGGTGGTTCTTTACCAATAGCACCACCTGGGAAGTCCCAAAGTGAAGCTGTTTCTGCCCGATTAAGAGCAGATGGTGGTCCTTAGTTTGGGGGAAGGAGGATTCTTTGGGGAACCTGTTCGGAGGCCACCGACCTTCCTCCCAGAAAAATGCATGCTTGACTCTACATCCTAACCTTTGGTGGAGGATTTCAGTGGGGGTGAGGGAGGGGTGGGTCCAGTTACCATAGCAACACTAATAATAGCTCACTCGATGCTGGGCACTGGTCTAGGGCCTTCACAAGTCCTGACTCAGTTATTCACGTGGAGACTTAGGAGGTGGGTGCAATTGGCAACCCCATTGTACAGAAAGGTTGAGGACCAGAGAAGATGGGGCAACTGGATGAGATGGTTGGATGGCATCACAGACTCAATGGATATGAGTTTGAGCAAGCTTCGGGAGATTGTGATGGACGGGGACACCTGGCGTGCTGTAGTCCATGGAGTCGCAAAGAGCAACTGAACAAGTTACACGTTGTACAGATGAGGAGACTGAGGCCCAGGGAGATTAAGTGACACTTGCCCAGAGTCACACAGCTGCTGAAGAGTAGAGGGGATTCCCGCCCACCCCTCCCCCCAACTCTGCCTCCCAGACTGCTCAGTCTGGCCCCAGAGCCCAGGCTTTTAGCCATAAAGCCTCACTGCTTGCTTGTTACAGGGGCCAGGACCAAAGCCCACAATCCAGAAGCTGCCCTTCCCCCTTCCTACTATTGCCCTGGGATCTGGCTCGGGAGGGTCTCAGCTCACCCAGTAGAGGCCTGGGCTCTGTAGGAGGCTTCCCTCCCTCCACTTTCCCTCTCTCCCCTCCTTCGTGTCTTCATTAACATAACCTTGTGCTTCCTCCAGGCAACGGACGTGTTTGTGAGTTTGTGATGGAGCCGGGTGGGTGACTGAGTGTGAGTCAGCAAGCCCTGCCCAAAGGGGTCAGGACTCTGGAAGGCAGATCTGGCTGGGCACAGGGGCTCCTCCACCCCTCTCAGCCTGTTTCCACATCAGCAAGAGGGGCCTGAAGCCTGTCTCTAAGAGGTTTCATAGATGACGTCACATGTCAGCAGAAGTGCTGTGAATTTATGGCAATAACCGGCTTCAGTGGTGTTTCAACATTCAGAATGTTTCAGAGCCAAGAGCAGGCTAGATGAGGTAGAACAGCTCCCAACCAGGCAGGGCAGCTCTCTTTCCTCAAAGAGGCTAAAGATTTTTGCAGCAAATACTATTTCTGCTGCTACTATTGGGTGGGCCAAAAAAGTTCTTTCGGGTTTTTCCAGAACAGCTTACTGTAAAGCCTGAAGCAACTTCACCCAGTATATCTGTGACTGTTTATACTAAGTGGGATATGGAAGGATAGTCATGGCAGGTCAACTTTTGCCTCCCCCGACCCCCCGTCCCCCCATGAGAGTAAAAGGGGGAAAAAAAGGGAGTTGGTTTTTAGAGAGTTTTGGAGATCGGAATTGCAGAAATGGGGTTGTAGACAGAAACGATCTACCCATTGGGATGTCTGTGGAGTTTCATTGAGATAAGGTACCATCCAGGGCCTGATACTCAGTAAGCCCATTGTAAGTGTTGGTTGCTGTTATTAGCCTTTAGTCTGTACCTGCTGGTGTGGACAGGTTGGGCTGTGTTGCAGATCAACAGCTTCTCCATCTTGAGCACAAATCCCTTGGGGAGCCTGTTCAAGTACAGGGTCTGTGGCAGCCCTCAGACTCTGCATTTCCGGCCGGCTCCCAGGGGACACCGAGGCTGCCCTTGGTCTGGGGCCACACATTTGAGTAGCAAGGGGTAGAGTGGTTTCCGGATGATTTCTGTGTTGCTTTAAGGGTTCTGCACTGGATACTGAGGCTAAAGTGAAAGTGTGAATTAGTCGCTCAGTCGTGTCCAACTCTTTGTGACCCCACAGACTGTAGCCCACCAGGCTCCTATGTCCATGGGATTCTCCAGGCAGGAATACTGTAGTGGGTAGCCATTCCCTTCTCCAGGGGATCTTCCCCATTCAGGGATTGAACCCAGGTCCCCTGCACTGCAGGCAGATTCTTTACCATCTGAGCCACCAGGGAAGATATCTTTAACTCTTGTTGTTGTTCAGTCTTTGCAACCCCGTGGACACCAGGCTTCCCTATTCCTCACCATCTCCCGCAGTTTGCTCAAACTCATGTCCATTGATTGAGTTGATGATGTCATCTAACCATCTCATCCTCCGTTGTCCCCTTCTCCTTCTGCCTTCAGTCTTTCCTAGCATCAGGATCTTTTCCAGTGAGTTGACTCTTCGCATCAGGTGGCCAAAGTATTGGAGCTTCAGCATCAGTCCTTCCAATGAATAGTCAGGGTTGATTTCCTTTAGGATTGACTGGTTTGAGTTCCTTTAGGATTTAACTCTTCAAAGTTAAAAGTGAAAAAAAAAAATTAAAAGTGAAAATGTTAGTCACCCAGTCATGTCTGACTCTCTGCGGCCCTGTGGAGCCCTGCCAGGCTCCTCCGCCCATGGGATTTTTGCAGGCAAGAATGCTGGAGTGGGTTGCCATTTTCTTCTCCAGAGGATCTTCCAGACCCAGGGATTAAACCTGGGTCTCCTGCATTGCACATGGATTCTTTATCATCTGAGCCACCACTCTTTGGGGCTTATCAATTTGAAGGCAGATCTGTATGAATTATTATACAGGGGAAAAAAAGTCATAGATAGCCCTGTGAAAGTCTTTCTCACTGTCCTCTTATCCTGCCCCCTCCAGAGGGCCTTCTGTGAGGAGTTTGGGTGCATTCATTCTACCCCTCTATTCAATGACTACATTTTTCTCCCCTCTTAATCGCATGTTTCATATGAATCATTTTACACCTGGCTTTTTTTTCTTTTTACACTTTAAAAGCACAGATTTTATAGTATTTTATATCACAATCCAACAAACACACGTATGTAATATGTATACATACATAAAAGCAAAAAAAGTTTTGCCAAAAATGTCTATCCTGAGTGTTAAATTTTTTTTTGGAGACCTTTTTCTTTTTTTAAAGCAGTTTTGGGTTTACAGTATGGAGAAGGTAATGGCACCCGACTCCAGTACTCTTACCTGGAAAATCCCATGGACGGAGGAACCTGGTGGGCTGCAGATCATGGGGTCGCTAGGAGTCCGACACGGCTGAGCGACTTCACTTTCACTTTTCACTTTCATGCATTAGAGAAGGAAATGGCAACCCACTCCAGTGTTCTTGCCTGGAGAATCCCAGGGATGGGGGAGCCTGGTGGGCTGCTGTCTATGGGGTTGCACAGAGTCAGACACGACTGAAGCGACTTAGCAGCAGCAGCAGTGGGTTTACAGTAAAACTTGACAGGAATGTACAGAAATTCCCCATATTCCCCCTCCCCTCACATGAAACAGCCATTATCAACAGAATGGCACCTCTTTTTTTTTTTTTGTTTTTAGACCAAGGATGACTGCATTGACACATAATCAAAATGTCCCCAGTTCACCTTAGGGTTCACTTTATTGTTTTTTTTTTAGGGTTCACTTTAATGAGCAGAGCAGTGTTGCATAGTCTGTGGGTCTGGACAAAGTATGACCACATATATCCATCATTGTAATGTCTCTCAGAGCACTTTCACTGCTCATGAGACCATCTTTACTCTGTATATTCCTCTCTGCAAACTCCTGACAGCCACTCATGTTTTTATTGTCTCCAGAGTTCTGCCTTTTGCAGAATGGCACACAGTTGGAATCTTTTTCTTTCTCCTTGAAATGAGAGATTCAGACCATTTATGAGACCACTGCTGGCCCACCCAGGAGTGGACTGGACAGGCTCGTGGCAAGCTCCCCCACTGCGTGCCGAGGCTTTCCTTCCAGTTACTGGCCCTGCCCAGCAGCCACGTGGGGGAGCAGGGGTGCACATGTCGGGGGTCTGCCCATAGGAAGGCCACACGTTTTGTGCCGCTCGTCACAGTGAACCCAGGTTCCTGTCAGGTGTGTTATAAACAGACGAGCCATTTCTTCAGGCCCCCTGCTCTGAGCACACCGCACACCTGGCTTTTTTAACTTGAACAAATGTCTTAGAATTGTTTCCGTGACAGCAATCTAGGACTCCATTTTTTTTTCCTATTTATTTATTCATTTTAATATTTATTTACTTGGCTATGCCTGGTCTTTGTTGCACCATGTGGGATCTAGTTCCCTAACTAGGGATCAAACGAGAGCCCCCTGCATTGGGAACTCAGAGTCTTAGTCACTGGACCACCAAGAAAGTCCCTCTTTTTTTTTTTTTCCTTTTTAATTGAAGTATAGTTGATTTATAATGTTGTAGTTTCTGGTGTATAATAAAGTGATTCAGTTTATATATATATATATACACACACACACACATTCTTTTTCATATTCTTCTCCATTATGGTTTATACAGGCTATTTAGTACAGTTCCCTGTGCTATACGCTAGGACCTTGGTGTTTATCCATTCTGTATATAATAGTTTGCATCTGCTAATCCCCAACTCTGAATCCTTCCCTCTCCCCTGCCCCGATAGAACTCTTTCTTTTAGCAAACTAAAAGAGGAGTATCTCATAATTTATTTAACCTCTACTCAATGGATTTTTGTTTTGTTTTGTTTCAGCTACCAGGTTTTACTGTGAGCCTGTATGTGTCTTTGGGCTTCCTGGGTGGTTCAGTGGTACAGAATCTGCCTGCTAATGCAGGAGATGCAGGAGACAACGGGTTCCATCCCTGGGTCAGGAAGATCCCCTCGAGGAGGAAATGGCAACCCATCCCAGTAATCTTGCCTGGGGAATCCCATGGACAGAGGAGCCTGGAGGGCTACAGCCCGTGGGGTCGCAAAGAGTCGGATACGACAGAGGACTCAACAGAAAGGGTGTTAGGTGGCACGGTCTCCTAATCTTGTTGAGCCTCCTCACCAGTATTTGAGCCGCGCTGCCTGCAGTGTTTTCGGATACATACCTGGGAATGGAATCGCTGGGTCATCTGGTAATTCTCTTTTTAACTTTCTGAGGATCCACTGTTGTCCACGGTAGCTGCACCCTTTCACATTCTCACCACAGTGCACAGGCGTTCCAGTTGCTTCCCATCCTAGCCAACAGGTGTTGTATGGTCTTTCCCCCAACCCCGCCCCACACTTAAGTGTTTGAAATCCAGTGTGTACTTTCCACTCAGGACATCTTGTTGGACCAGCTCTGTTTCCTGGGCTAGGAAGTCATATGAGACTGCTCCGAGTAGGCGGTGCAGAGTTGGACCATTCGTGTTTGCCCTCATTACTGATGTGGCCGTATTGAAGTCTCCCATCTTGCTCTTAGTTTTCAGTTTATCTCCAGGGTCCTTTGTTCCTTTTTCTCTCGTTTCCCGACTCCTTTAGTTTGAGCAGTTTGGCATTCCATCTTATCTCCACTGGGAGCTGAATCACGCTGTCTCTCTGCTACCCTGGCGTTTCCGTTCTGCATCTTTGACCAGGACCTGGGCTCCCGTTCAGAGGGAGATGGGAGCCACAGCAGGCTTTTGAGCTGGGGGGTGACCCGACCTGGACATTGTTGTATCTGCACCTGCAGTGGCTTCTGCAGGAGGGTTTCTATCGGCCAGATTCCTGGACGAGGACTCGCCAAGGCAGAGGGAAGCGTGCACTGAGGTTTGGGGAGGCAGTGCCAAGTGGCATTCCAGAAAGGCCTCACCGTTCTCAGCCCTGGCAGACAGCAGCCAGAATTTACTGAGTGACTGCTCAGTGCCAGGCATGTGCCAGACCCTGGAGTTGCTGTTGAGAATCAAGCCAGGTCCCGCTGCTTAGATAACTTTGGTCCTGGAGATGTGGGGCAGCCTCTGGAGCGGCCTCTGAGCTCAGAGGAAGGCAAAGCTTTCAGAGGAACCAAAAAAGGAGAGGCCAGAGGCCCTTCTAGGTGGTGGAAGGAGGCTTGGCCCAGCCCGGGTGCTGGCTGGATCCGGAGACGGACTCTATTGGTCTGGAGAACGTGTGTGGGGGTTCCCCTTCCACGTGGGACATGTCGGGGTACAGTTGAGGAGTAAAATAATAGTACCTCCCCCTCGGGGCTTGTTTGGGAGGGTTCAGTGGGAGGCCGACAGCACATGGTGGTTGTTTGACTAATTTATCCCCACTGGGAGGGGATCAACATCAGGAACTGGGCGGCCTGACCTAGGGGCTGGTGCTCTGGATGTGTTTAGGGCCTGTTGCAGATACACTTGGACTTGGAGCCCCAAGCTGTCTCTTTCCTCGGGCCAACTGCATCAGGCCTCTGTTAAAAGAGGATTAAAAAAAAACAGATGCCGCTTCCCTGAAGGGTGATAAGGGTCCAGTCAATGAGGTGGTGGCCACGTGGCGCTCGGGGCCCCCTGTACCAGTCAGGCTCCATTGTTTAGGCACTCGGTCATGTCCGACTCATTGCAACCCCACAAACTATAGTCCGCCAGGCTCTCCTGACCATGGTGATCCTCCAGGCAAAAATACTGGAGTGGGTTGTCATTTCCTCCTCCAGGGGATCTTCTCGACCCAGGAATCAAACCTGCAGCTCCTTCATTGGCAGGTGGATTCTTCACCACTGAGCCGCCAGGGAAGCCCGTCCATAAAGGTTAGCTGCTGTTACTGTTATTGCTGCTGTCATCATTATTAATTTAAGGCTTATAGGCAACAGCCAGCTCCTTCCAGACCCCTCAGGACTGAGACCCCAGAGAAATGAGGTCAGTGGCTTGGTGTCAGAAAAACTGCGGCGCAGGGATCTGAAGCCAGGTTTGTCTGACCTGGGCTCAGGGGCGCCCTGCTGCTGGACTTTGGGGAAGCCTCAGGCCTAACATAAAGACCCTTCCCTTCTTACAGCAGCAAGAGCAAGACGCACTCAGGGTGACACCACCTCCATCAGTGGCCATAACAGGCATTCACCTGCGGTAACTCGTCAGGCACCTGACCTGAAGCCAGGCTATTTATAGTCTGTCTTTGTGCTCTGTGTGAATATTCATATATTTGGCTGCAGAAATATTAGTGTTTGAGTCCCGGTGGCATCCCACAGCCGGTTGTGGGTGTTCCATCATAGACACGTGCTCATCGCAGCACCTGGCCAAGTCTGTAGAAGAATCTGCTGCTCAAAATGCATGTCCCCTCCAGGGTTTTAAACAAAGCCTCGGGGACCTCTAAGCCCATGGATTCTGTCACCTGCTGGCCCACCCTGCAGGGTGCATGTTGCCCATATAGTGATACTGGGTAGTGTATACTATTCAGATTCTGCGCTTCTCCATAGACCGTGCAAAATGAGCAGCTGCGTTGAGCCTCGGTGGGTTCCGAGGGCAAGGACCCCGGCTGGGCGGGAGGAGTCGGTAAAGAGGCTTCTGGAAGCCTGTACCCTGAAAGCTGGGAGTCTGGAATCTGTTGGGCCGTGACTGGTGGTGAGGGAGAAAGGGGGAGTGTGACGAAGGGCCAGCCGTTGTGATACGATGCTCCTTGTGCCTATAGACGCGGTGTCCAGGGAGCCCACGCTGTGGAAATGGTCATGAGAGGAGTTAAGGGCAAGCGGGCCAGGGAGCAGAGGTTATTCACTTTTGTCTCCAGCCCGTCCAGCTCTTGGGCTTCCCGGGTGGCGCTAGTGGTAAAGAACCTGCCTGCTGATGCAGGAGACGCAAGAAACATGGGTTTGATCCCTGGGTTGGGAAGATCTGGAGAAGGGACTGGCAACCCACTCCAGTACTCTTGCCTGGAGAATCCTCATGGACGGAGGAGCCTGGCGGGCTACAGTTCGCAAAGAGTCGGAAACAGCTGAGTGATTTAGCACGCACGCACATCCTGCTCTGCTGAACACTCCCATAGGCACCTCAAACCAAACACATCTGACACCTAGCTCCCCACTGCCTACCACGCCCCCTCCGCCCCGACACACACACACACACACACACACACACACACACACACACACACACACACACCGGCCAAAAAAGCAAAGCCTGCACACACACACACACCGGCCAAAAAAGCAAAGCCTGCACACACACACACCGGCCAAAAAAGCAAAGCCTGCACACACACACACACACACATCGGCCAAAAAAGCAAAGCCTGCACACACACACACACACACATCGGCCAAAAAGCAAAAAGCACACACACACACACACACACACACACACACACCGGCCAAAAAGCAAAAAGCACACACACACACACACACACACACCGGCCAAAAAAGCAAAGCCTGCACACACACACACACACACACACACACACCGGCCAAAAAAGCAAAGCCTGCACACACACACACACACACACACACACACACACAGCCAAAAAGCAAACACACACACACACACACACACACACAAAGCAAAAAGCACACACACACACACACCGGCCAAAAAGCAAACACACACACACACACACACACACACACAAAGCAAAAAGCACACACACACACACACACACACACACACACAAAGCAAAAAGCACACACACACACCGGCCAAAAAAGCAAAGCCTGCATCTCTCCAGTTTGTCACCATCTCGGTCCATCCATCCTCCCACTGACCTGGGTCAGGTTCTTGGTGTCATCCTTGACTCTTCTTTCTCTAATTTTTCTTTTCTTTTTTTTTTTTGGCCATCCTGCGCAGCTTGTGGGGGTCTCAGTTCCCTGACCAGGAATTTGGACTTGGGCCCTGGCAGTGAAAGCGCCGAGTCCTAACCACTGGACCGCCAGGGAACTCCCAATTTGAATTTTTCTTGTTGTGGTATAAGCAACACATGACGTGAAACTGACCACCCCACGCCTCTGTTATTCACATGTTGCGTCGATGTCTGTCTTCTGTCCCCCGTTGGTCCACCAGCGTAGCCTGTCAGCTCAGCCTGCATAAGACCTCCACAATCTGGCCCCTCTCCCCACCTCCTCCACAGTCCCCAGCCCCGTCCAGCCACCATCACTTCCCACCTGAGGTCAGCCTCCCTCCCCCCCCACCACGGGGTTCCCTCCATCCCCTGCCCCCTACCGGCCTTTTCCCTCACTCAGCCAAAGGGACCCTGTTATAACCTGAGTCGGCTCACATCCCTTCTGCTCAGAGCCCTCTCGTGGCTCCTGCCAATCAGTAAAAACCCAAGAACTCTGCTTGCCAGTGCACTGCCCACTGGATGAGCTGTGCGTTTTCAAGAAGAGAAACATGCTGGATTTCAAAGCCTTAGAAGGAAAGGCGGAAAGAGTCAATCCCCCGTTAACACTATTTTTATTTTGATGACATGTTGAAATGATCATAATTGTTTATGTCACATGGTTGTTGTTTAGTCCCTGAGTCATGCCTGACTCTTTTGCGACCCCATGGGCAGGTAGCCTGGCAGGCTTCTCTGTCTCTGGGATTTCGCCAGCAAGAATACTGCAGTGGGTTGCCATTTCCTTCTCCAGGGATCAAACCCACGTCTCTGACATCTCCTGCTTTGGCAGGCAGATTCTCTATTGATAAATAATTCTATATATGACATAAATTCAAATATCTATTAACGTTTATTCAATAAATAGGAACTAAATATATATAAATTAAATATTTGTAAATAATAAGTTGAATATGTTATATTGTTCTTTTTTTTGTCTCGATCCTTACCCTCCTCCAGAAGGTAAGCCCCAAGTGAACAGGGATCTTTGTCTTGTTCACAGCCGTCCCTCCAGCTTCTAGACCAGAGTCTGGCACGCAGCACATGTCCCAAGCTTTAATTGCTGAATGGGTGAATATTTAGTGAATGAGGAACTTGGGAGGATGTGAATTAGCCATAAGCAAGTGTATTGAGCAGGGAGAGAAGTTGGGAGGAGCAGAAGAAAGGCCCTGAGTGGGTGTCAGGGCCGCTGGGGAACAGACTGGCTGAGGAGACAGGGTGAAGCCGGGGAGGGGGTATCTCTGCTTCATCTGAGCTGTGGTTCGTCACGTACGGGGCAAGCTTGAGTCAGTGACTTGCCGTCCCTGGTCCTTATGGCCTCATCTGTCCAAAGGGAGAAGAGCAGCTGTTTGTTCATGTATTCAACAGATATTTCCTGTTTTCCTGCCAGTGCCGGGCACTGTAGTAGATAAAGTAGGCGGTGTTTGTTGTTGCTGTTTGGTCACTAAGCCATGTCTGACTCTCTTGAGAACCCACGAACTGTAGCCCACCAGGCTCCTCTGTCCATGGGATTTCCCAGGCAGGAATACCAGAGTGGGTTGTCACTTCCTTCTCCAGGGAGTCTTCCCGACCCAGGGATCGAACCTGCATCTCTTGTGTCTCTGACGTTGACAGGTGGGTTCTTTACCGCTGAGCCACCAGGAAAGCCTAGTAGGTGGCGTCTTCACCCTCCTTTGACCTAGCCTAGGCTCCCACTTCCGGGGTCATGTGGAATTAAATTGAGCACTGTAATGGCCTGTGGTAAACCTCAATTCCTGTTGTCAAGTTGGCTGTTGGCTTCAGCTTTCCTCATTGGTACAGTAAGGATGCAGGGTTGTCATGAAAGCCTGAATCACTGTGTTGTACACCTGAAACTAACATGACATTTTACATCGACTTCAGATCATTTCCGGTAATGGTGGTTTCTAAATGGGCGTGCTTAATTTTGATGTGGTCTTGGGCTGGAGGTGCAACTTGTGTCTTCATCATGGAGTTTGTGTTGCTTTTCAAATTAAGAACCTGTTGTGACTTAGAATGCATTTTGTGGATGTTACATCTCTGTCCTTGAATGTGACCCTGATGCTTCGCAATAGGCTCTTCTCAGCCAGGCACACCTGGTTTACTCTGGGACGTGCAGAGACTCAGTTTCCTTTCATTCCCTCTCTGGAACGTCAGCAAAAGGGTTCTTCATTTGGTAGGCTGCTGAGTTAACCAGCTTTCATTTGTCTGGCGGGGGGGGGGGGGGGGGGGGGGCGCGGCAGCGTTTATAAGTTAGCACAAGTAATGCTAGCCTCTGTTAACAAATAAGTCCTTTATTCTCCAGTGGCTTAAGTGTATTAAGCAGCTTAAAAGTATTTTTCTCCCACATGTTATAGACCAAGGAGGGTGTTTCTGTTGGGGCGGCCTCACGTGCATCCATCCAGAGAACCAGGCTCCTTCCTTCGTGTGGCTCTGCCCTCCCCTTAGTCTTTGGGGTCCTCTGTAGATGAAGAAGCGTGAAGGGATGTCTTTTGTGCCAGGCCTGGAAAACCCGAGTGTCACTTCTACCTATATTCTGTTGGCCAGAATTCAGTCACGTGACTACACCCAGTTACAAGGGGTGCTGGGAAATGTAGTCCAGGGAAAGAAAATGGTTGGGGGGGGGAACCTACAACAGTCTTCACCATATTGGGTGTATATTTGTAGTTGCCCGGGTGTACAGTTGAATGAGTGGGAATGCCTCAGATCTGTGGGAGGGGATATCTGGATTAGCTGTTCTCCTCACTTTTGAACCTGTAGTCTCTGATGAGACATATTTCACACTGTGATCGAGGAGAGATACACACATATACCCCTGAAACAAAGTTTTGTGGAACACTTAGCCTAACCACTTTTGAGTCCTTCAGCAATCCGTTTTTCCGATTTTATTCAGTTTTTTTTCCTTCATTGTTTCAGTGATGGTTGAGACCCACTACACTGATTGCATCACTGCTCAAATTTTGCAACCCACGATTTGAAAAACAATGAAAAAAATGAAAGTAGAAATGTGAGAAAATTTGAACTGTTGGCAACTTCTAGACTCTTGAGAGAGTACTGCCTTGGTCCCCTTATATATCCCAGGCTCAGACCCAGAAGCATGTTGGAGGCATTGAGGCGCTTCCGGAAGGTTAGAACACTCAGAACCAAATCCCCTCACTTCCCCACCGTACCTGTCCACCGCCCTCCCCCATCCTTTCTAATACCTCCCACCCACTTAACCTCGATCTAATTGTTCCTGTCGCCTGTCAGGCACATTCCTCCCCCCGGCCTTTGCTCTCACTGTTCCCTCTGTCGGGGATGCTTTCCCCCACCTATTTGCCGGGATCCCTCCTCACTTCAGGCTTCCCAAGTGGTTCAGTGAGTGGTCAAGAATCCACCTGCAATGCAGGAGACTTGGGTTTGATCCCTGGGGCAGATCCCCTGGAGGAGGAAATGGCAACCTACTCCAGTGTTCTTGCTTGCCTACAGTCCATGGAGTTGGAAAGAGTTGGACATGACTGAACAATGACTGCTGGCCAACATCACCTTGTAGGTGACTTTACCAATTTAGGATTTGTTTCTTCCATGAGGGATCTACCAGGGCCTGGGGCATAGTTGGTGCTCAGTGAGTGAATGTGATGTTTTTGGTTTTGTTTTTTTCTCTGCCTGGTGGGAAAGCAGCTTCTTGGATCAGCATTTTGGAAAGGTAGATTGTCCTCGGGGCAAGAGGGGCAGGGTAGGGATTGGGTGGGCAGCAGAGAGGTGAGCTGAGAAAGGGATTCCCAGGAATGCTATGGAATCAATAGCTTGAAGCAAGTTGTTTGAAGCAAGAACTTAGTCTGTAGATTATTATTTCATCAAAGGATCATTGAAGGAACCTTGCAGGTTTTCCTGTCCCCTCCTGCGGAAGTAACAGTCTTAAATCTCGCCTCTTACCAGCTTCACCTCCCGAGGCACCGCAGAGCCGGGGTGGGCTGGGGGTTCCCTCGGCTCCTTTCCCTCCAGCCGCTGGGGCCCGACTTGCTCTGTGTGGCTGTTTTCAGTTCTTGCTGAAGCAGGAAGTTTCCTCGGTGTGCTGGTTTTTGTGTTTTTGAAGTCTAAAGGCATTTATGCCCCTGCGATCAACACTTTACACACTTAAGAAATTCTACAAACCCAGCACATTTCACAGGCCTTTGTGCTTTCTGTGTTTTCTTGCCCATTTTTGGCTTTGGTGGGGTTGGGGTGGGGGCGGGGTGGCTGGAATGAGAGGTTAAAGCTTCGTATTCAGCCCTCATGGGGCCCCTCCGGGGTCAGCCAGAGGGAGGCTTCCCAGGGACCCGCCTTGCTGATGGGGTTCCCACCCGGATCCTGCAGGGCACTCAGGAAGTACAGCCAGGACTGGAGGCCGGGGTCCAGGTGCTCCCGTGTGTTTGCTGGGGTGGGGGGTGTCGCGTTGAGTCGACATGCCCTGGGAGGATGTGTGGCCTGGGAAGTGCGGGTTAGGAGTCAGGGTCTGGGTGGGGGTGGCGGTGGGCTGCATGACCAGTTTTTTTTTTTTTTTTTTAACTTGCTTAAAATTTTTTTTTTCTTTTTGCCTTTCTTCTTTCCCTTGCTTATTTATTTCTTTATTTCTCACGCACCTCGCAGCATGTGGGATCTTGGTTTCCCCGCCCCCTGCATTGGAAGGCAGAGTCTTAACCACTGGACCGCCAGGGAAGTTCCCCTCTTTGCTTCAAATTGTAAACAGTTGAATCGAGATATAGTTTACATACCGCAAAATCCCCCCATTTAAGGAGTTCGATTCATTGGTGTTTTGTATGTTCACGGAGTTGTGCAGCCATCCCCAGTCTAGTTCCAGAACGTTTTCATCCTCCCTGATAGAAACCCCAATTCCCTTAGTTGTTCCCCATTTCCCTTGTCCTCCAGCCCCTGGGAACCCCTAACCTGCTCTCTGTCTCTTACGGGCTTGCCTCCTCTGGACATTTTATACAAATAGAACCCACCACTATGCGGCCTTTGGGGTCTGACTTCCACGCAGTGTGTTTTCAAGGTTCACCCCTGTTGAAGCATGTCTCAGAGCTTCGTTCCTTTTTCTTTTTCAACACTGAGATACTTGCATACCATTCATTTCCCCCCTTTAGAGCATTTCATTCAGTGGGTTTTAGTACATTCACAGAATTGTGCAACCGTCACCACACTCTAATTCTAGAACTATTTCATTACCCCAAAAGAAACCCTGTATCTGTCATCTCCCGGCCCCTGGCACAAAGCCCCACTTTCTGCCTCTGGGGCTTTGCCTTTTCTAAACATTTGAACCAACAGAATCACGCAACATGTGGTCGTTTGTGTCTGGCTACTCCCTCTTTGTATACTGTTTTCAAGGTTCATCCACATCGTAGCATGGATCAGTGCTTCCTCCCTTTTCCTGGCTGAGTAGTATTCCATTGTATGCACGTACTGCATCCGCTTCATCCATCCATCCATTGATGGACATTCGGGTTGTTTCTGCTTTTTGTCAATTATGAATGAAGCTACTTGGTGGCAGTTTTCTTCAGCCGAGGTGGGAGATGGCGTTTCCAGCCGCCCCCTGCCCAGCCTGCTCTTCCTGTCTGTTCTCACAGGTACACAGGCCTCCCCCGCCGCCTCCTCCCCTTCTTCCCCCAGTTCTTCCTGAGTTGTATCTTCCCCTCCCCCAGCCTCAGCCAAGGGCTCCCAAATCTGGAAATCATTTCCAGAGAGCCCTGGGCAGCCCCACAGGGTGGCTTTGCTCTCCTTGCTAAGTCTCAGCCATGCCTGCCCCCCGCCCCAACCGGCCACTTGCCCCCCCATCCCCAGAGGGAACAGAGGGGACAACCTGATCCTTCTATTCCAGTCTCAGAGCAGATGTGTGGGGTCAGGGCCACGCTTAGGAAACCGATTTTCTTCGGTGCTTAAAAACATTAAAAAAATAAATAAAAAATAGGAAACAATGCGCCCAAGTGTAAAACTCAAATAACATCAAAGATTTTTAATGAAAAGCCTTCCTCCCCCTTCTACCACACCTGCCCTGCCCTGCACCGTCTCCCAGCCACCTGTACCCACGTTCTCTTCCTAGACGTAAATGGTTATGGTTTGGGGACCTCTTTCTAAACAGACATTCTGCCTGTGTTAGCATCTTTCTCCCTGCCCCCCACTTTCTCTTCACACCCCCCTATTTTTTAAGGTACTAATGGCAAGTTATTCTAACACTGTTCTGCCCTTTGCTTTTAACTTTTAACAATATATCCTGGAATTAATATATTATTAATTTTAAATAATATACCTATATTATTGTATATCCTAACTTGTCAAATTCTGTGTCTTTCTCAGCTGCATAGTATTTATTCCACTGGGCAACCCTAATTTACTGAAGCCAGTGCCCCTCTGCTGGACACTTTGACTAGTTCCAGGCTATGACAAACAAGACTACAATGAGGCACTGTGTGTACAACTGTTGATTTGCATCAATATGAGTGTGTGTGTGTGTGTGTGTATGCACTTAGTTGCTCAGTTGTGTCCATGGACTGCTGTGTCCATGGATTCTCCAGGGAAAAGACTGGAGTGGGTTGCCATGCCTCCTCCAGGGGGTCTTCCCAACCCAGGGATCAAAGCCAGGTCTCCAGCATTGCAGGTGGGTTCTTCACCAGCTGAGCCATCAATGTGAGTAGAGTGTAAGTTAAAATCCCATAGGTGGAATTGCTGGACAAAGGATGTGTGCAGTAAAAAAAAAACAATGTTATTAATGAAAAGTTCCAAATGTACACAGAATTAGAAAGAACAGTATGTTACTTAACAGTCTGTTACTTATTCCCAGGTTCCATAGATCAAGATCTGTCCACACTTTTCATGCAGCATGTGAGATCTTAGTTCCCTGACCAGGGATCAAACCTATATTCCCTGCATTAGAAGTGCAATCTTAACCACTGGACCACCAGGGAAGTCCAAACCTGCTCTCTAGACCAGCTGGAGTTCTTCCTCTGCTGGCTGGTCTTCTTGTTCTGCTTCCAGCGGCTGGCGTGTTCATTTTTTGACGATCCATTATGCTTCTAATATGAGCATCTGGGGAGATGTGTGATGTCAATAAAAAGTTAAAGGAAAACACAGTCTCTTAACATGCAGCAAGTAATGCAAGATCATTAGAAGAAATAAAAGAGGGAGGGCAGGGAGGGGGAAGAAATTGGAATATACAGAGTTCCAGAAACACTGAGAACATGAAATGGACTTCTTGTTCTGTCTCCCAGGGCAGAAAAGCCTTATTAACATTTTGGCATCCTTCCTCCCCATCAATCTGCTTTTCCTCTTGCCCTTGGGACAGTCATTCTTGCACAGTTGACACGAGTGACATATTTTGAGAGCCGAGGGCAAGAGCAAATTTCAGGAGGTTAACCTCAGTGCAGGGGAGTTTGGGGAGCTGGCCAAGTGGGTGTCTCATGGGTGGGGCGTGCACACTGGGAGTTAGTGCCCCCTGAGCTGTTCCCAGGGGAGAGGCTCAGAGGCTGTGTCCTTGAGGTGAGCAGGCAGTGCTGGATCCCTGCTGGAACTGCCCCTAGATTTCCAGGGCTCCTCACGAATGCTCTTAAACCCAAAGCCAAACATGTATGAGACTGGTAGCATCACACTTAACAGTTTTTAAGTGTTTTCATTTTTTTAATCTTATGACTATGAGAATAACCAGGGAAGACATTATCATTCCCATTTTCTAAAAAATGCATTTTGTTTTTGGCTGTGTTGGGCCTTCCTTGCTGTGTGCGGGCTTTCTCTTGTTGTGGGGGGCGGTGGGGGGCTAATCTCTAGTTGCAGTATCATTGCAGTGGCTTCTCTTGTTGTGGAGCATGGGCTCTGGAGCATGCAGGCTTCAGTGGTTGTGGCTCACAGGCTTAGTTGCTCAGCAGCACGAGGAATCTTGGTTCCTGGACCAGGGATCGAACCTGCGCCTTCTGCAGTGATAGCATGGATTCTTAACCACTGGACTGTCAGGGAAGTCCCTGTGTTTTATTTTTTGAAACCTGAGCCTGGGGATTTGGGAATAGTAGTTACTCCTGATGATAATGCATATTTCTTTAGGACAGCCTCGGCACCCAAGTCTTGTACTCTACACATACTCATTCATTTAATCCTCGTACGACACCATGGAGGTGTTATGGTTCCCTTCAGAAGTGGAAACTGGGGCGCAGAAAGAAATGACTTGGCCAAGGTCACACTGGTGCTTAGAATCAGAGTGGGATCTGAACCTGGGCAGTCTGGGCGCATCTGAAGAAACAGTTCACCTGTTTCTTTAATTATGGCCACCACGAGCCTGTGTGTGTGCTCAGTCACTCAGCCGTGTCCGACTCTTTGCAACCCCATGGACTGTAGCCCGCCAGCCCCCCTTTCTTATGACCCTTTTCTGCCATCTGTCAGAAAATTGTCCTTTATATATACCTGAATCTACAGTGTCCTAAAATAGGAGTGCCCCACCTTTCCTGGCCAGGGTTGTGCAGTGCACGACCTGCACAGCTGTACATGGTTAGCCAAGGTTTAGCCAGTATTTCCCAAGTGTTTACTTAAGAGACAGACAGTAAACAAGTAGGTCAGTAAAAGATTTACTATGTCAGGTGTCAGTAAGTTTCCTAACAAAGATAAAGCAGGAGAACGAGGGATCAGGGTGCAGAAGGTTGAGGGTGCAGAAGGTTGGGGCTGCGCTTCCAAGGCAGGGGTCAGAGCAGGTGAGGTCACCACAGAGGTGACATTTGAAGGGAGATACCTGAGGCTGAGGAGGCCTGTGTTGCCCGAGCTGAGTGGACCAGGAGAGAGGGCAGGGGATGTGGGCAGAGGGGGCAGGGGAAGGTCCTGAGGGGCCTGGTGGGTCACAGAGAGGACTTTACTTTGACGAATGAGACCAGAGCTCTGCTTGGATTCTGAGGAGAGCGGGTATGGGAGGTGATTTGGGTTCAAATCAGGTCCCTGAACTGGGGGTGGGGGCAGGAAGACCGGTGAGGAGGCTACTGAAGAAATTCAGGCATAATGTGGGTTTGGGGAATATTCACTGATTTTGAGGTGAATGAAGGAATGATTTTGGCAAAGAAGCAGGCAGTCTTTGCTGGCACAAAGGCACAGGGGAGAGGGCTGGAAGGTCTGTCCCAGCCACACCCCCGCCACCAGCCGGGTCTCTCCTGTTTCTGCCTTCCAGAATGAAGCAGGGTCTCCAGAGGACCCAGCCCCCTAACAACCCAAAGCCTGGCTTCTGGGCAGACCCGCTCTGTGACCTGGGGCACATTCAGGGGGGCGTTGCCTCAGTGTTCATTCTGTAAAATGGGGAAAATCAAGTGACTGGGTGTGGTCACCCGCAGGATCTTATTTCCTGACCTGGAGTTGAACCCATGGCCTCTGCAGTAGACGGGGAGTCTTAACTGCTGGACTCCCAGGGAAGTCTCTGCTTTTCTTTTTAAATTGCGAAATAGAGGATTCATACAGAAAAGTGGGAAACATGAGTTCTACCCAGCAATGGTAAGATAACACTCTCATGGTTACTCTTTTTAAAAATAACGTTATAGAGCTTCAATTCACACAGCATACAGTTTACCCATTTAAAATGTCCAACTCTTTGGTTTATAGTATATTCACCGAGATGTGTAACCCTCACTGTAATCCATTTAGAGCATTTTCATCACCCCCAAAATAAACCCTGTGTCTCTGGGCCATCACCATTATAAATGCCCAGTTGGGTGAGTTTTTGCACATTGGACACACCCATGTAACCAGCTCACAGGTTAAAAAAACAAACAGCAGAACATGATGGTGTGGTGGTGGTTTAGTCACTAAATCATATCCGACTCTGCAGCCCCACGGACTGTAGCCTGCCAGGCTCTTCTGTCCGTGGGATTTCCTAGAGTGGGTTGCCAGTTCTTTCTCCAGAGGATCTTCCTGACTCAGGGATCGAACCCCCTTCTCCTGCATTGGCAGGCAGATTCTTGACCACTGAGCCACCTGGAAAGCCTCCCAAAAGATGCCCCAACCTTTCTAGTCCCTCCATCCACCCCCGTCCCCGCCTGCAGGGAGCCACCATCCTGATTCTAACTCCACAGTTAGAATGGGTGTATACTTTGTATATGAAACCATACAAGGGTGTTTTCTTTCAGCATAATGTTTGTGAGATGCTTCTATGTTACGTGTACCAGTAGTTTGTTCCCTTTTTCATTGCTGTGTAGTATTCCATTGTGTGGACGAACCACAGCATATTCATGCATTTTTCCATTGATGGGCATCTGGGTTGTTTCTAGTTAGAGGGTGGTGTGAACATTCTAGAATGTTCTATATCTGCCCCATTATTCACAAGGGTGGAATTAAGAGTAGCCCCTGGCTTCATATGATGCTAGGTAGATATTGTCTGTAGACTCTCCTCCCTCGACAGAGGTGTGCTCCACATCACATGTTCTAGAATCCTCCTTCCTGGGTGAGGATTGAAATCCATCCTGCAGACCCTGCCGCAGCTGTGGCTCTTCATCCTTTGCTCTGCGGGCTGGAGAAATGTCCTCTTCCACAGAGCCCGTGAGCAAGCTGTCCACGACGTCCATGGAGCTGCCTGAGCTTCTGGCCCCAGCGGACGGTGTCTTGACCAGCTTGACGGGGTTCATCTGGACAGTGTCAGCAAACATTCTGCATACTTGCTGGAGTTTTTGTTGTCTTCTGTATTGGGGTGGCTCCTGGCATTTGGGGCAGAAGCCACTGGTGTAGACTGACTGGATTATTTTGCCTCCTGGGTTGCTGTGCTGGGCAGGGGCGGGTGGAGAGTCCTGTGGAGCATTTCCCCCTGCCCCCCCTGTCCTGAAGAGATGCGCCCACCTCCCCTCTCTCTCCCTCTTTTTCTTTCTCTCTCTCTGAGTTGCTGTCTGTAGCGCTGGCCCCATCAGCCCCTCTGCTCAATTCCTCCTCTGATCAGCTTTCTGTGCTGAGGCCCAATTCCCCCTCCCCCACCCGTGACCTTTCACCCCTCCCATCTGCCACTGACAGGTTCCCTCTGGGTCCCTGCTCCCATCCCCATGGCCAGTCCCCCATTCCAAGCCCAGCCCCACGGGTCCCTGGTCTGCCTGTGGCTGTATGCTCGCCCCGCCACCACGCCCTCCCCCAAACCTGGTCACACACCACCTCTGTTCCGCATTAGCTGTGACCCCTGAGAACGTCCCCCTCTGTCATTCAGTCCGTTCAGTCCCTGTTATACAAGGCGGGAACAAAACAACTGGCGCTCACCCCTCCCAGCCGATCAGGCGATAGGTAAGATCAATCACAGTCTCACTGAGATGGCGATCAGAGCTTTGAAGATAAGCAGAGCAGGGCAGAGGGAGGTGGAAGTGCTGGGTGACGGGGTGGGGCCCGCAGCTGTCCACAGGCGGAGCATCTCTGATCTGGTGCAAAGGTCCGGAGGCAGGCGTGTGCCTGATGCCTTGCAGGGATGTGGAGCAGGCTGGTGTGGCTGGAGGGAGAGAGGCTGGGAGGTGAGGCCAGAAGCGGGATGGGGGCAGAAGGTCACAGGAAGAACTTAGATTTTAGTGAGGCAGGCGTCACAGGAGGGCTCTGAGCAGAGGACAGCGTGAGCAGACAGGGTCCCTTTGGGCGCCATGTGGCGGTGAGATTGTAGGAGAACCAGGGCAGAATCGGGGACAGAGGGCATAGGACCTGGTCGAAGTTTGTCATAGCCAAGAAAGCAGCATTCCTATCAACCCAACTTCAGAACCGATTCCGATTTCCCCAGGTTTCCTCTGATGTCCTTCTTCCAGGACTTCACCCAGGACACCCCATTACATAGATGACATTATGTGTCCTTCTTGTCTCCTTAGACCTCCCTCTCCTGGGCTGTGACGGTTCCTCAGACTTTCCTTCCTTTTGGTGACCTTGGCATCTGGGGGGACTGCTGGTCAGGAGTTTTGGAGAATGCGCCTCTCTAGGGATTTGTCTGATTTTTTTTTTCCTTGTGATTGAACTTCCCTGGTGGCTCAGCTGGTAAAGAATCTGCCTGCAATGCAGGAAGACCCAGGTTCGATCCCTGGGTTGGGACGGTCCCCTGCAGAAGGGACCTACTCCAGTATTCTTGCAGAAGCAACCTACTCTGGTATTCTTGCCTGGAGCCTGACTTCAGTCCACGGGCTCACAAAGAGTCAGACACACGTGAGCAACATTCCCTCGATTACACAAGGGCCTAGGGGTTTGGGAAGAAGACTGCAGAGAGGAAGTGCCCTTGCCCTTCCCATCTTATCACATCAAAGGTATGTACAATCAACTTGACTTATTAGGTTGATGCTGACCTTGATTGCCTGGCCAGGCCACAACAACTTTTGAGTCTGCAGTCTTGGCAGTAAAAATGGTTAAGCATGTGCCTTATGCATATCTATTTACATGCGTCCATTCATTTTAGGGCTCACAACCCTCTGATGTGGGCGCTACTTTTAATCTTATTTTACAGGGAAAGAAACTGTAGGGAAAGAAAACAGAGAGATTGAAGTAACTTGCCTGAGGTCACAGGTCAGTTAAGTGGCAGAGGTGGCATTTGAGCCCAGAGGGTCTGGTTCCAAAGTCCAGGCTCTTAAGCTTCACCTGCTTATTATAAAACAGGTAAGGAAGATTTTTTAGAAATCAAACATTTTAAATAATGTTATATTTATCAGTAGTTATCACTAATGATAAAAACTGAAGTCTGAAAACAAAAAAACCTAACGTCTGTATTTTGAATAATGTTCTTGATAATTAAAGTTTCAATCAACTTTTTGTCAGTTCTGCTAAAATCACTGATTTTATTATTAACGTGGTTTAGAAAGAGCTTACGGGGCTTCCCTGGTGGCTCAGATGTTGAAGAATCTGCCTGCAATTGGGTTCGATCTCTGGATTTGGAAGATTTCTCTGGAGAAGGGAATGGCAATCTACTCCAGTATTCTTGTCCGGAGAATTCCATGGACAGAGGAGCCTGGCAGGCTACATACGGTTCATGTGGTCACAAAGAGTCAGATACAGCTGAACAACTACCATACACACACAGAAAGAGCTTATAGTAGGAACAGAACCGTCATCTTTATATTTAGTTAGTATTTACATTGACTTTGTTTTCTTTTTTTGAGTTAATATTCACATGGCATGAAGTTAGCAGCTTGGGGACGAAGAGATAAATTAGGAGTTTGGGATTAACATAAACACACTACTATATATTAAAGATTAACAACAAGGACCTCCTCTACAGCATGGGGAACAATACTCAATATTTTGAAATAACCTATAAGGGGAAAAGCAATCTATATAATCTGAAAAGTAATCTATATAAATATAAAAAACTGATCACTTTGCTGTCCACCTGAAACTAATAAGATTGTAAATCAGCTATATGTCAATTAAAAAAAAAGAACCAATTAAAACTGTACAAGTCAGTGGCTTTTAGTTACACTAATAATGTTAAGCAGCCTTTGTCTCAACTAGCCTTTGTCTAGTTTTCTGCCTTCCCATCTGTCTAGGATAATTTCCCTTTCCCAAAAGGAAGCCCTACGCACATTAAGCAGTTTATCCTCATTTCTCATCCCTGCAGCCCCTCAGTTCAGTTCAGTCGCTAAGTTGTGTCCGACTCTTTGCGACTCCATGGACTGCAGCATACCAGACCTCCCTGTCCATCACCAACTCCCGGAGTTTACTCAAACTCATGTCCCTTGCATCAGCGATACCATGCAATAATCTCATCCTCTGTCATCCCCTTCTCCTCCCGCCTTCAATCTTTCCCAGCATCAGGGACTTTTTCAGTGAATGGGTTCTTTGCATCAGGTGGCCAACGTATTGGAGTTTCAGCTTCAGCATCAGTCCTTCCAATGAATATTCAGGACTGATTTCCTTTAGGATGGACTGCTTGGAATTTGCTTTCTATCTCTATGGATTTACCTGGACATTTCATATCAATGGAATCGTATGATATGTGACCTTTTGTTTCCATAGATTATTTTTAATCTCCTGGTTTCTTTGTGAGTACTTTTTTATGCCTTCTGTCTCTTTTCTGTGAGGATAGTTTTGTTAAAGGTTGGAAGCGTGATATTCGCCAGCTTACTGAAGGCTGTGTCGTCCAGCAAAGGGACATCAGAGTCTCTGCTTTGGGGACCTTGTGCTCTCCCGAGGCGTCTTGCTGTCTGGACTGTCCCTCACAACCTATGCCGTGTCAGTCCGTGGATTGATTGCCTGTCCAGCTGAATACGTTTTGTCTCTGAGATTAGGGAGTAAATTGAAATTGACATTCTACCGATGGACTAGAACAGAGCCCAGGACGAGAGCCAGACCACGTCTGGACCTCTGGTGTGAGGCCAGAGGAGAGACTTAGTAAGCCAAGCTGGGGACCAGAGGCTACTCACTCATTTGCAAAAAGAGGAAATGGGGTGGGCCCATTTGAAGAAAGAAATGGCATCCCACTCCAATATTCTTGCCTGGAGAATCCCATGGACAGAGGAGCCTGGCGGGCTACTGTCCACGGGGTCGCAAAGAGTTGGACATGACTGAGCGACTGAGCACGCTAACGCACACCATATACCCCCAGGTGGTTTAGGGATTCAGAGTCGGATCTAAACTGTGAATCTCAGTTTAGACTTTGGGGAAAGGCCAGACTCTGAAACAAGATACACAGAGAGCTGCCGGGTGCGGAAGATTTGGAGGTCTTGCTTGTCTCAGCTATTCCTCTCTGTCTAGACACTGAGCAGCTCTGCCTGCTTTTGCCCCAGGTGGGAGGTCAATCCCCCCTAATAAGATAATTAGTAGCTTTGGGACCATCAGAATACCTTAACGAGAAATGGCCTTAACTGGAAGGTGCTAGGTCAACCAAGAGAGCTGATACAAGGGGGCGTGTGAGCCTGGCGGGCTACAGTCCCTGGGGTTGCAGAGAGTCAGAGACGTCTGGGTGATTGACACTTGGACCTGTCACCATTCTCTCCTCTCTGGGCTCCCTACTCCCATCCTCCCCTCTTGCAATCCACTCTCCACTCAGCAGCCAGAAGGATCCTGTGAAAGCCCAAGTCCGGTCACCTCCCTGGACTCGCGCAGAATAAAACCCCAAGTCCTCTGTGGCTTGTCCTCATCGCCTGTCTGACCCCACTTCCTTGACCCCGCTTCAGCGCCTTGCGGTTGCTTAAGCGTCCCCAGCACATCCCTGCCGCAGGACCTTTGCATCTGCTCTGCCTTCTGCCCAGAATGCCCTTCCCCATTCGCCTAACTCGCTGCTTATCTTCTGCGCATCAGCTCAGACTCCCTTCCTCATGTGGACACCCTGACCACTAAAAACGCACCCCCAGCCACACACCCTCCCCCCAGCGCATCACCTTTCTCCTGCATCCTTGCTTTTCTCCGTTGTCCTTTTTGCTCTCTCCCCAGCACAGAGCATCCTGAGAAGGGGAAACCATGTGACCTCCAGGGCACTCATCTTGTTGGCCCTGGAGTGGGGAGCTGAGTTGAGAAGGGACTTGAGAGGAAGCAGGAGGCTGAGGCCGGTTCACAACTCCCCTTCAGCCTTCCAGCTGGTGAGCACAGACAGGCCTAGAGGAACCATGCTGCCTATGAGTGGGCTTCTCAGGTGGCGCTAGTGGTAAGGAACCCGCCTGCCAATGCAGGAGACATAAGAGATGCGGCTTTGATCCCTGGGTCAGGAAGATCCCCTGGAAAGAGGGTGTGGCAACCCACTCCAGTATTCTTGCCTGGAGAACACATACGCATGCATGCTACTTAGGAGTAAACCCTGGAGTGGGGGGTGGGGGGTGTTCCCTGGTGACTCAGCTGTAAAGAATCTGCCTGCCAATAAAGGAGACACAGGAGACTCAAGTTTGATCCCTGGGTTGGGAAGATCCCTTGGAGGAGGAAATGGCAACCATCTCCAGTATTCTTGCCTAGGAAATCCGGGCTACAGTCCACAGGGTTGGAAAAGAGTCGGACACAACTTAGCAACTAAACAACACAGGAAGGTGCAGACATTTGTTAAGAAACAGGATGAAGTGTGGCATCTTGAAGCCAGGATTGTAAACTCGTGGCTGGCTCAGGATCTGCCCACCCAGCTCCCCGCCCCTTCCTGGCATGAGCCTCTGGCTTGCACTTCTCAGGATTCTCCTGTATTTCTGCCTCAGTCATCATGTGGGAGAAATCAGGCCATGATTAGGAAGGCTCCCTCCAAGTTCAGGGAGAAAAGAGTTTCTGCTGGGGAAGGGAAGGGAGGTCATGCCAGCAGATGGCCGGATTCCCAGCATTTTCACAGGCACTGGAAATGGGGCAGGGCTGTGTCCTGGAAGGCAGTCCAAGGCTTCCACAGAATCTGCGTTCAAATCCCAGCACTTGCTTTTACCACTGATAGCTTTTAGTTTGTGTGTGTTTGGCTGCAAGTAACAGTTGATCTGATGAGCCGTGGTGGGAACATTCCCCTCGTTGTTTTTTTAACCCATTTTTAATTTATTTCTGTAACAGTCTTTTTATTTATTTATTTAACTGCCGCTGGGTCTTCGTTGAGGCGCGTGGGATCTTGGTCGCGTCTTGCAGGACCTTTCATCCAGACTCCAGCAGTGGCTCTCGAGTTTCTGTAGTTGTGTGCGGGCTTATTTGCTCTGTAGCATTTGGGATCTTAGTTCCCCGACCAGGGATGGAACCCACGTCCCAATGCAAGGCAGATTTTTAACCACTGGACCATCAGGGAAGTCCCTAACCCAGTTTTTAATATTTGCATTTTTGGAATGATTAGGACATTGGCTGAAAAACCAAATACTATTTCTGAAAAATTCGCAGCAGAATGTCTCCCTCCCATTTGTCCCCATCTGCGGGTCCCCCATCCAAGTTCATCAGGTTTTACTAGAGGGTCAGGCCCATGAGGGACATCTCCGGGTAAAGAGTAAATGTGTTATAATCCTGATAATTATTTCCCTACATGGTCTTGTTCCCTCATGCCATTTTTGCGAATCCATCTACCTGCTGAAATTTCTTTGTAAGCCCCAAGTCAGCACTCATGATGCTTTCCTGATCGTTTGCAGACATGTGCAGAGCAGATGAAAGTCTTGAGTTGTCCCCGTGTGCCTGTTCCTGGCTGAGATAGACCGCGGCGACACTCTGTCTTCTTGTTTCAGCTCTTCCGTTGCAGACAAGTGGCTTTCTCTTGGTCTATTTAGTGCCACGTTTTTCACACTCGGGGGCTTTTCACTGGTGATGCATTTCACTGAAACGCCCCAAGCATCATGCAGAAGTGTCGGCTTGTGGTCCTAAGCTCTAGAGGTCTGCGATGTGTCTCAGATGAGCTTTGTTCAGGTGCGGTACAGTGCCGCTGGTTATGAGTTCACTGCGAATGAATCAGCAGTATGTATTAAATCAGGTGTCTTTAAACAGGAACACTCGTAAAAACAAGGTTATGTATTGATCGGCTGATGAAAATGTTGGGACCAGAGGCTCATAAGAACCTGTATTTCTCTCTGGAGCAATAGTTCCTTGTTCTCTAATTCAGTGTTTGTGGCACCTCTGTAAAATGTAACTACCACAAGTAACAAGAATTGATTGTGTAGGCTTTATTATTTTAACACCCTAGTTGTGCTTTACTGGGATACAAATTAGATATAATAAAATGTACAAATTTTACATGCACTGCTTGATGAATTTTGGCAAATATTACCTAGGAAACCGTCACTCAGATCTAGCTATAGACCATTTGCGTCATCCCAGAAGATTTCCTTGTGGATCTTCCCGGTCAGTACTTAGCCCTCTACCCTTCATCCCACCCACTTGAGGCAACTACATGCCGATCTTTTTCCTGTCAGTTTCACTAGAACGAGACTTACGGAGGATCACACAGTGGGTCATCTTTTGTGCTTGGCTTCCTTTGCTTAGCATGGTGGATTTGAGATTCATCTACGACTTTGCCTGTATCAGTGGTTTATTCTCTTTCGTTATTAAGCTCCATTCCGTTGCATGGTTATAACACAGTTTGTTTATCCAGCTACCAGTCAACAGGCATCTGTGCTGTTTCCAATTTGGGGCTTTTGTTAATAAGGCTGCTAGGAAAATTTTTGTACAGATGTTTTTGTAGACATACTTTTTACATCCACTTAGTCAATGCCTCGGACTGGAATTGCTGGGTTATAGACTAAGTGTTTGTTTAACCTTAATTAATCAAGGCTTTTAATTCTCTTCTGGAGCAAGACATAGGCCTTTCCAGGGATGTTTCACAGCTCAGTACCGCCTGGCCACTGGGTCTGTCTCTGATTTGCTTGACCTTTCCCCCTCAGGAGTGCAAAATGGCTGCACTAGCACCGGCCATTATCACCATGTTTCACATCATCCTTTCAAGCAGGAAGGAGTAGGGGCAAATAATCTTCCCAATATAAGGCTTTTTTAAAAAATCCAAACGTAAAACTCTTTCCCATGTCCATACTTAGCTGCAAACGAGGCTGTGAAAGGAAGTTTCTGGCAAAGGGGAAAAAGACCTGCGCTCATTGTGAGTCATTCTCTTGGGAAGGTACATTGCTGAATGGAACGAAGTTTGAGTTCTGTTTAACAAGATGTCAGACTGACTGGCTGTTGGATCCTCCTGAGCCTCGGAGAGGACCCTGTGAGGTCACTTTGTCGGGGGCCTGGGCCCGAAACCGGTAGCTTGTGTTCTATAGGAGAGCAAGAGCCCCAGAAGGAGAACTGAAGACACCCAAGGTCTAGAGCAGTTGTTCTCCTGGGACCAGCAGGATCAACATCACGTGGGAGCTTGTTAGAAACGCAAATTTTCAGTCCCCCGACCCTAACCTTCAGGTTCTGAAATCTGTTTTTTTTTAAATAATTTTATTTATTTGGCCACGCTGGGTCTTCACCGCTGCGTGGGTTTTCCTCTGGTTGCGGAGAGCAGGGGCTACTCTCTGGTTGTGATGCACAGGCTTCTCACTGTGGGGGCTTTTCTTGTTGCAGAGCTCAGGCTTAATTGCTCCGAGGCACGTGGGGCCTTCCCGGCTGAGGGATCGAACCTGTGTCTCCTGCATTGTCAGGCGGATTGTTTACCACTGAGCCACCAGGGAAGCCCCTCTGAAATGCATTCTTTATTTTAAAAGCCTTCCAGGTGGTTCTGGTTCCTGCCCACGTTTAAGAACAGGTGGTCTAAGGCACATGTGGATGTGTAGGGGCTCTTGTTTCCCCTTCACTTCTCTTAGCTTTGTTTTGTCCTGAACTTGAAGCCTTCTGTTGTTGTCTGATGCCCTGGGTGACCCTGTCTCTGGTCAAGGTGATCACTGCTCCTGTTTCCTTCACAACCCCCTGCCCCATTGCCTGTTCCATTCCTTCTCAGAGTTTCCTCTTGTTTTTTTATACTCTAGTATTAAGAGGAAAAAAAAGCAAAAACCTTTTCAGATGCCTGATTTTCTTGGCAGGCCTGCAGCTATATGGCTGCATTTAGAACAGCGGTGAATAGCAAAAGGAAAAAGAAAGAATGTACAAAACATTTCTCGTGTGTAACTACCTGTGTAAACGAGGCTTTTAGGAGCTAGACACCAGTCGCTTTATGAGCAATCCAAGTTTTATAGGGCACGCTTTTATGTTGTTAAACTCATTCAGTGATCTGAGAACTCTAAAGGTCACTGAAAATAAAGCTGGTGTCCACTTTAATTGCTCTCCAAATAGCTCTCTTTCTCTCCCCCCAAAAGGGTGGGAGTAGGTGAGGAATCAACATTTCCCCTCCCTGTTTTTCTTTTCTGGCTTTGAAATTGACACAGCATGCCAGTGGCTACATATCTGGGGTCCAGTTTACTCTTACTGGGTCTTTGCAGGGAATTGCAAAAGGTCTCCTCTGGGAGGGCACAGTCCCTAAGAGTCTCCCTTGAGGGAATTAGGAAAAGTGAGTCCTTTCTCCAAGTGTGGATGTAGCTCTTTTCTGAGTCTCACTGCTGTGAGCAGAGCCTCAGCTGGATTTCAGGCCCCACTCATACCCATACTGGATTCCTTTGTGCAGTGAACAACTTGTGCCAACTGTACATGGTGGTTGGTGTATATATATATCCTATACCTAATACAGATGACAAGCATCTATCTTATAACAAGTTCAATTCAGTCTCTCGTTGTGTCCGACTCTTTGCGACCCCATGAATCAAAGCACGCCAGGCCTCCCTGTCCATTACCAACTCCCGGAGTTTACTCAAACTCATGCCCATCGAGTCAGTGATGCCATCCAGCCATCTCATCCTCTGTCGTCCCCTTCTCCTCCTGCCCTCAATCCCTCCCAGCATCAGGGTCTTTTCCAATGAGTCAACTCTTTGCATGAGGTGGCCAAAATATTGGAGTTTCAGCTTCAACATCAGTCCTTCCAGTGAACACCCAGGACTGATCTCCTTTAGGATGGACTGGTTGGATCTCCTTGCAGTCCAAGGGACTTTCAAGAGTCTCCTCCAACACCATAGTTCAAAAGCATCAATTTTTTGGCACTCAGCTGTCCTCACAGTCCAACAAGTTAGAATAACAGAAATTTATTCTCACAGTTCTGGAGGGCAGATGTTCAAAATCAAGATATTGGCAGGGGTATCAGGGCAGAGTCATGCTCTCTCTTAAGGCTCTGGGGAAGAATCCTTCTTTGTCTTTTCCTGTTTCTGGTGGCTCCGGGTGGTCTGGGGCTTGAGGCTGCATCACTAATCTCTATGTCCACCTTCATGTGACATTCTCTTTTTGTATCTTGTCTGTTAAAAGGTCACTGGTCAGGAATTCCCTGATGGGTCAGTGATTAGGACTCTATGCTTCCACGGCAGGGGGCACAGGTTCGGTCCCAGGTTAGGGAACTAAGATCCTGAATGCTGTGTGACGTAGCCAAAAAAAAAAAAAAGTCTTTGGTTGTTGGATTCAGGGTTCATAGATAATTTAGGATGATCTCATCTTGAGATCCTTCACTTAGTTACAGAAGCAAAGAGCCTTTTCTTCCCAAATCAAGAAGGCCACCTTCACAGATTTGAGGTCGTGGACATATCTTTTTAGGGGGACCACCATTCAGTACACTACAGATGCCTTAGAAATGCATCCTAAGGGAATTCTCTGGTGGTTCAGTGGTTAGAACTCTTGCACTCTCGCTGCTGAGGGCCTGGGTTCCATCCCCGGTCGGGGAACTAAAACATCTTACAAGCTGTGTGGTATGGTCAAAAAAAAAAAAAAAAATGTATCCTAAGAGCATGACTTCTCGGCATTATGGTATGTTGAGTCCACCGTGAAAAGCCCGTCGGGGAATCACTCCATCTATGTGTGTGACCCGGGTGTGAGGAAAGTGCTATGACTTCTGTGTGGTGTTTCAGGAAAGTGTCGGGGAAGAGCACCTGAGTGGGTGCCTGGAGGAAGGTGGGGGGCCTATGAAGACATTTCAGGAAGTACACCCATGGCAGGGTGGATAGGGGATAGCCAGCCAGGCAGCCACCTCTGTGTAGTTCCCATGATCTCAGGAGCCCGTCAGCCAGGATTCGAATCCCAGCTCTGCCATCCTGCTACCTGGGCAAACCTTGGGCAAGTTACCTAATCCTTTTCGCAGCCTCAGTTTCCTCAGCTGTGAAATGGGTACGAGATTACGGGCACCTGCCGTGGAGGATTGTTGTTGAGACTGAAATGAGGTAGGATGGAGCTCTGAGAACAGCACCTGGCCCTTGGTGAGCCCTGGGCAAACCTTGGTCATGGTGACGAAGAACTGACAAAGCAGGAAGTGGTGGTGACCAAGGGCAGAGGGCACAGCCCTGCACCACCTCAAATGCCCGGACTTCCAGACTCCAGCTAGCTGAGCAAGTTTCCTCAGCCGGGGGTTGGTCTTGTGGCTGGGCAGGTTGGGCTGGTGGCCGATGAGATGGGGGCTGGCGTGGGTGAGCAGAGGCCAGTGAGACCCTAGCTAGTAGTAGGAGGTTGGCATTATATGGTCATCTCTGTGTAGTTTCATTGGCATCTTTACCTGTGGCCTTACCTCTGTGAAGGTATATCTCTGTTTGCCCACAGCTGTATCTCAGCACCCAGCCCGGACCAGGAATACAGGAGGGACTGGGTGACCCTTGCCCATCAGTGGGTGAATGGCTGGATGCAGCAGTGGTGATATTTAAAATTCATGACAAGCAGCATGGATACCAGTTAGGCAGTGTCCAGCATGGTCCAAGGGAGGGACCTGCAGGCTCCCGGCTGTGCTGGGTCATGGGGGTATCAAGGGCAGGCGAGGTTCTGGGGGTTGGGGCAGCATTTAGTTACCAACCAGTAAGGAAGTGCTTGAATATTTTAAAAACAGAGTAGCCAGTTGTTACCCTGCATGTTAAAGCAGGCTGGTTGGAGGGACAGATGAAAAGAGAGACAATGAGACTTAGATCTGGGCAGGAATAGTGGTCTTGGAAAGGAGGATATAGAGTGGAGAGATTTGGGAGGTGGAATGGATAAGACTTGGGTGAGTCAGAGGTGTAAGGTCATCGCTGGTCCTTTGTCTCTAGAGAGGGCTGTATCAGTTAGCTGCTGCCACATAACAAACATCCCCAACATTTAGAGATTGTTAGTGCTGTTTAACAAATGATCCCAAAGCTTAAGGGAAAAATTGTATTGTGCACATGAATTTTATGGGCCAGGAATTTGACAGAGTGAGTCTCTGCTCCAAGACGTCTGAGTTCTTAGCTGAGAAAACTTAAAGGCTAGGGGCTGAAGGCTCATTCACACACATGCTTAGCATCTGGGCTGGGATGACTGGGAAATATGACTATCAACCAGAGCACCTACTTGTGGTCTCTCCATGCACCTAGCTTGGGTCTCCCCATAGCATGGTGGCCTCAAAGTGGCCAGAATTCTATGAAGGTGGCTTAGGGCTTCTAGGGTAAATGTCCTGATGGACACAGCAGAAACTGAATTGGCTTTAAGAAGTCACATAGTGGTGCTTCTGTTTCACTCTCTCGGTTGAAGTAGTCACAAACTTTGCTTAATTCAAGGGGACTAGCAAGGTTGCACCGTGGAAGATCATGGGGGATTGGAGACATTACTGCAGGCATCTTTGAAAAACACAATATGCCACAGTAGGTCAAAACAAAATCGTGATCCTAATGGTTGGAAGTTGGCCTGGGCACCTCTCGTTACTTCTCTCTGACTTCAGTGTGGTCAGCTGTAGGTCAACTAGGTGGTTCTGCTTCGAGGGCTTGGATGCCTGTGAACTGGAATGATGGCGGTAATGGCATTTGTCTCTTGTCCTCCAGAAGGCTAACCTGGACTTCTTTCCATGTCAGCTGGGCAAAGAATAGGCTCAGAAACACATACCGTCACTTCCCCTACATCCTGTTGGCCAAGGCAAGTCAAAAGGCCAACCCAAGTTCAAGGGTTGGTTAATAGACTTTATCTCTTGATAGGAGGCCCTGACAAGATCAGGAGGAGAAAAGTTTCTGGCTGCTTTTGCAGTCAACCACAGTAGTCTGTTTTTCTTTCAGATCCCCTTACCGTCAGCCCTCTCTCATTTTGCTGGGCCTCTCTTCTCAGTGGATTCAGAGTACAGTCCTTGACTCATGGAAGGCTGCAAGAGTCTTTGTGATGGGTTGCAAAGATATCTAGAAGTTCTAACTCATTTGTGTCAAGTTCTGTTTAACTGCAAACAATGGAAACTTAATAGTGGATTAAACTGTAAGGATTAAGAAGTCTAGAGGCAGGCAAGCCATGAGGAGTTTTTAAAAACCTAGTCTTTTTCTCTCCTCTCATCAGTTTTTCTCTACGGGTAGTCTTATCAGCCTCAGGTTTATTGCCTCATGGTAGCAAAATGGCTGCCACAGCTCCAGTCTTCTCAACTATATTCAAAATGAGAAATGGCTTTCTTCCTAGAGAAGCTCTATCTTTATATTCTGAAAGAAAAACTTTCTCAAATTCTCTCTGTCTTCCCTGAAATACTCATTGAGCAGAACCCAATTTTATACACTTTGCTTTTTACTTATTTGCAAAACTGTGACTACTGTGGCTGCAAGGAAGCCTTGGAAAGTGAATGTCTGATAAAAGGATAGTAGCTGTTTTGGCCACAACCTACAGTAGGAAATATGTACACACACATACACACATAATTGAAACCAGTGTCCATTGAAACCCTGTGTGATGCCTTTTAATATTTTCTATTCTATCCCATGCCATTTGATCCTATACTCTGACTTAAAAGAAATCCCTGGTCACAACCTGCTAATTTGATTTCACAATCCTCAAAGGCGTGACCCGTAGTTTGAAAAAGACTGACTCAGAACAGCCTTTGTTTACATCTTGGAGTTGGCAAGTGTTACCCCGAGACTGGGCTTCTATGAGCAAGGCAAGGAGGGCTGGGGAAATGGTGTTTGGAAAAGCAACAGCTAGACTTTGCCATATCCTCTTCTCTGCCTGTCACTTCCCATCAGCAAATGATAGGGTT
Source organism: Odocoileus virginianus (assembly GCF_023699985.2). Lineage (NCBI taxonomy): Eukaryota > Metazoa > Chordata > Mammalia > Artiodactyla > Cervidae > Odocoileus > Odocoileus virginianus. The sequence goes on along the minus strand of NC_069693.1, from coordinate 7,259,828 downwards.
CCATTGACTCTTTTTTATGACTTGCAAATAACCTGAGGGTTAGTAGCATTCCTGTCAGGAAATTAAAATAAGCCTGTTTATGGAGCTTCTTGAGGACTTTGAATTCTGTGTCCTGCTCAGCACCCTGGCTTCAGCACAACTCCTGATGACAACGCAAAACTCCGAAGGCATTCCAAATGCTGGAGGAATTCACACAATTTTCTGGAAGGACACTTTGTCATTGTTGCGTCATGGCTGTTCTCTTGAGCTGGTTGTGGTTTTGCAGGCCTGGCTTCTCATGCTTTTTATAGCCTGGTACTGGAGAATGAGGTTCTTCGGAATCACAGGGCCTGGGTTCAGAGTCTGGTCCCACGGTGTGATTTGGGGCAAGTGTCCTGACCCCTGTGAGCCTCAGTTTCCTGCACTATGAGATGGGAAACATTCCTCCCATCTCCCTGGAGACTGGGAGGAGTCAATATGGAGTTAACACAAGGCTTGATACTGAGGAAGCCCTACTGGGGTAGGGGGGTGCTCTTCCAAGGTGTATCAGTCAGCTTCGACTGAGTGATGTGGAGTAACAAGTGAGCCCCAGATCTCAGTGGCTGCAGCTGCAAAATGCTCCTCTCTTGCTCATGTGTCCAAGCTTCGAGGGTTGGCTGTGACCCTATCCATGTGTCCGCATCGTGCTGGGACTTGAGCAGAACCATGCAACGGCTTTTTAAACTTCTGCTCTGCAGGGGCGGAAGACGTCCTCTCATGGGGATATTTTGGGGTCGCAGCTTTGCATGCTAATTGTGTGTCCCCTGCCCCAGTCTCCCGGTCTTTTTTTTTTTTTTTTTTAAAGCTTTTGAGTATGTGTGTGACATTGGGCATCCAGTGTCATCCCTGGTTAAGAACCACTAAGCGTCATCTTCCCCAAGGTCAAGGGCTAGAGGATCTGATTGCTCATTACGGGATCCTCACACAGAACGGACAGTGAATAAATGCCCTTTTCACCAGGGTGCTCTTTAAACGAATGAATGAGTTTGTTTTAACCCTCCCTGAAAATTCATTCATTCATCCCACAAGTATCTAGTGAGCTCCTTCCATGTGCCGTGCACTGTGTGGACTCTGAATGTCCCACAAGGAACAAAACAGACAAAAATCCCTGTAGGTGGAGGGTTGACATTTTCGTAGGGGAGACAGACAGTAAACAGTCAGAAACTCGTATGATTTCTAACGCTCAAGTATTTTCAGAGTAAAAATTTTTCAGTTTTTTGAAAATTGCCAATTTGCACAAAGCAGAGAGAATGGTAAAAGTTGAACTGCATCAACCAGTGCTTTACCAGTCTTCAGTTTTCCACCACTCTGACGGACCAGCCCTGTCCAAGGGGGCTTCCTGCCACCACGGGAATGTTCTAGATCTGTGCTGTTCCTCATGTTGGCCACCAGCCACGTGTGGCAGTCGAGCCCGCGAAATGTGGCGGGGGTGACTGTGAACTGGGTACTTGAATTTCCCTTACACTTTTAATGTGACTCTGTTTTATTGAAAACGTTCATATTCCGATTGTCCCCTTTTTTCCATCTCTTTATTGTGATTAAAACACCCATAACAAAACTGGCCATCGCAGCCATGTCTAAGTGTATGAATCAGTGACATTAAGTGCATGTTCATAGTGGTGCAGCCGTCACCCCCATCCTCTCAGACTTGCTGCATCTTGCAGAACTGAAACCGCACACCCACTAAACAGTAATTCCTCGTTTCTCTCCACCCCACCCCCCAATCCCTGGCAAACTGCATTCTACTTCTTGTCTCTCCATCATGAGTGGAATAAGATGGTATCCTTGGCTTTTTGCACTGGCTGACTTCACTTGGCACAAAGTCATCCATGCCGTCCCTTCAGCCTTTCCCCCTTCTGTCGTAAACAGATACCATGATTGGCCTATCCATTCATCTGTTGGCTGACACCTAGGTGGTTGTACCTCTTGGCTCTTGTGAATCATGCTGCTATGAACAGGGCTGTATCAATATGCCCTTCCAGACCCCACTTTCAATTCTTTTGTGTTATATATATTCAGAAGTGGACATGCTGGGTCATATGCTAATTCTATTTTTAATTTTTTGAGGAACCACCAAAGTGTTTTCCACAGCAGCTGCATCATTTTACGTTCCCACCAACAGGGCACAAGGGTTCCAGTTTCTCCAGGTCCTCAGCGACACTTGTTAATTTTTGAATTTTTGCTGCTGCTGCTAAGTCGCTTCAGTCATATCCGACTCTGTGAGACCCCATAGACGGCAGCCCATCAGGCTCCCCTGTCCCTGGGATTCTCCAGGCAAGAACACTGGAGTGGGTTGCCATTACCTTCTCCAATGCATGAAAGTGAAAAGTGAAAGTAAAGACGCTTAGTCGTGCCCGACTCTTAGCGACCCCATGGACTGAAGCCTATCAGGCTCCTCTGTCCATGGGATTTTCCAGGCAAGAGTACTGGAGTGGGGTGCCATTGCCTTCTCCATGAAGTTTTGCTAGTCACCTTTTAATAGGAGTGAGGCAGCATCTATGGTTTCAATAGCATTACCCTAATGATTGGTGGTGGTGATCATCTTTTCGTGTGCTTATGGCCATTTGTATGTTGTCTTGGGACAAATACCTACTCCATTCCTTTGCCATGATTTCATTTCATCAGCTTGAACTTAAATGTACATAGTCACGCATGGCTAGTCATGCATGGCTAAGTGGATACTATTTTGAACTGCACAGGACAATTTGCCTCTGAACTCACACAACTGGGTTATTCCACAGTTAATCACAGTCGTTTTATCATGTCACTTCTACATATTTTATGATGTATTTCTGAAAGGTAAGGACTCTAAAGAAAAAAAAAAGAATACAATGCCATTGTTACACACCTAGAATCCATTCTTTCTTTCTTTTCTTTCCTTCCTTCGCTGGGTCTTCGTTGCTGCCGGGGGCTATTCTCTAGTTGCGATGTGTGGGCTTCTCACTGCAGTAGCTTCTCTTGTGGCGGAGCACGGGCTCTCGAGAAAGCTTCAGTAGTTGCAGCTCGAGGTCTCTAGAGCCCAGGCTCAGTAGTCGCAGGGTTATGCTGGGTTTTCGTGGATAGGGGATCGAACCCGCGTCTCCTGCATTGGCCGGCGGGTTCTTTACCACTGAGCCACCAGGGAAGCCCTGAGCTGTGAATTTTTAAACCCCCATATAACTGACTCTGCATCGCAGTGTAGGATCTGTCCTCTCCCTGGAAAGCCCCCCTCACCCATTGCGCAGCTGTCACCATCAGAATGAAAACGCAGGGATGACAGATTCTTATAGCCTGGTGCCTCCTGCTGGACATTCACCCGCAGATCCCACTTGGAGAGCTCCGTTCAGGAAACACCCGCCTCCTGGCTCTCCTTCTGGTCCGAGGTTTACAGAACTTGGGCCACACCCGAAACTCGGGGCAGGGAGGAGGGGTGGGGGGGACCCACGTGGAGCTGGCAGCTCTCATGAAGCCGCTGCGGGTGCTTGGGATTTCTTCCAGGCCAGGGCAGTGCCCCTGGAGCCTGGATGGGCCAGGACTCCATGTTTCTGTGACAGAGGCCTTGTAGACCTTTCCGGGGGTCTGGGGCTCTCAAAAGGAGCAGCAGCTCCCGTCCCTCCTCTCTCTTCCATCCACTCGCCCTTATCGCGTCTTTGGATCTGAGCTATCCCAGGCATTCACAAAATGCTAACAAAGGCTTGTCACTCAGCTCTGTCTTATCTTGACGCTGTGGCCATGTTTGCTTCACATTTTGAAGAGAAACAGCAGGATGAGAGGGCCGTCTGTGGGATTGTGGTTAAGGGCGGGGACTCTGCAGTCAGCCTGCTTTGGCTCAGATCCCAGCCTGGCCACTGACCACTGGAGGCATCTGGGGGGGTGGCGTATGGCTCACCATTTGGAGCCTCGCCATCCTCATCTGCAGAATGGGGCTACACAGAGCACCCGCCTCGTAGGGATGCAAGGTTGGTGACACAGGCGAAACACGCAGAGTACTTAAAACCAGCAGCTGTCATCACCGTCATCACGTCAGGTCAACACTCGGTGTTCGTGGATTCCGTATTTGCGAGTCCGCCCACCCGCTGACATCAATAACCCTCAGATCGGTGTGGGGCTTTCCCGGTCACGTGCAGAGTCTTGAAGTGTTTGAGTCTGCCAATGCACACCCCCAGCGGAGGTGGAACACAGTGACCCTCTGCCTTCTCAGTTCAGCTGTCAACAAGCATCCTCCGTAGGGCCCTGTGGTTTGTGCTTCTGTGCTTTTTGTGAGTGGTTTTGCTTTGAAACACAGCCCCTCCCGCACAGAGGTGGAAGGCCACCCAGTGCTCGTAAGCCCAGCAAGGCTGCAGTGAGCTCTATGGAGAAAGCACGTGTGGGAGATGAACCTGAGTTGCAGCGCTGTTGGCCACAAGCTCAGCGTGAGCGAATCGCCAATTTATATTCAACAAGGTGTCTTTAAACAGAAACACACATAAAGGTAGTGTGTTTCTGGGTTGATGAGAATGGGGCCAGAGGCTGGCAGGAAGCTAACCCTGTGTTTCCTCAGGGCCGATGGCTCAGGAGTGCCGGCGGATTATGCCGTGTGGTGGTGTATGCTGTTGCGTGATGTATGTATATGTACATACACAATGCAGGTAGATACGGTGTTGTCTGCACTTATCATGTATGTGATCGTGTACAGCGTTGTTTCCTGTGGTTGTACACTTGGGTTTGACCTCTCCTCTCTCTGGCTACATCTTTCTCTTTTTCACTGACGGTCCCACTCACAGCCTCTCTCTCCCTCTCTCTCCACAGCTGGCCCCCGAAAGGACACTCCCCAAGTCCCCAGCTGGGGGCCCCGCGTAGACCTGGAGTGGACACCCCCTCCTTCCCTTCATGATTCGTTTGTAGCGCAGGTAACCAGCCAAGCGTCGGCTCATTCTCAGAGGGGCTGTGGTCCCCCACCTCCTCCATCCACCTGCCTGGACGGGACAGTCCTCCTTGACTTACCCACAACCCTCAGCCCCACCCTTTCCAGCCTGGGGCCCCGGGGTCATTCAGGCCATCCCCCTGCCTCCTCGCCATCTGCAGGCAAGGCGGGATCTCCCTCCCACATACCCCTCTTCTCCACGTGCTCTGCAGATCTCGCCAGGTTGCTCCCTGGCCAGGCCTTGCCCACTGTGGGCTGGTGGGGAGGGCAGGGGCTCATCGGCCGCGGAGCTGGTGACACGGGAAGAAGGAAAAGAAGGAAGTGTGGGTGGGGGTGGGGATATGAAGCCCGGTGCAGCCAGAGTCTTGGAAGGGAAGGGCCTCTCTGGGGTCGGTGCCCAGGGCCAGCTCTAGAGGGGAGGGTGATTGGCGTGTGAGGTCCTGAAGATGGGTGTTTCTGTTCTAGACTGGCCTTGTAACCCCGGGCCCGTGAAGTGTGTACGTGTGTGCATACGTGTGTGCAATTCCCATGCAGAAGTACGTGGAACATTTCTGGCCCACATGTGTGTTTCTGGCCAGAGGGTCATTTTGCTTTCATCAGACCCTCCAAGACACAGTTCAGAGAAGACCCTGAACTAGCGATGCAGGGTTCCTCCCAAGGCTGTGTTACAAAGCCGTTGAGGTTACTAGGGTTGGGGTAGTGATTGGGAAGTTCAGAGGATGCTGTCGGGGTGAGGGATCGTGACCCAGCTGAGGGCACAAGTGAGATTTTATGTGTTTTGAGGTGGAGAGAGGGGTAGATCCGTGACAGTCACCACCTCCTCAGTGAATTCATGACTACCCCTGCTCTCCCTCCCCGCCCAAAAAGAGGGTAAGAAGTCCATGGCTGTGCGCTGGGGTCGTGTGTGATTTCTCATGTCCTGTCTGCATCGCTGGGAGGGAAGGATGTGTGGGCAGATGGAAGGATGGATCAGGTGGGGTTTAGAAGACAGGAGAGATGGACCATGAGGTGGAAGTTTGGCGAGATGGGTGCTTGGAAGCCTGGTGGGATGTTTAGAGCAATGGGAGGTTAGGTGAGGTGGGGGTGGGTGGGTGGGCAAACACAGAGAACTTCAGTTTTCTGGCTATAAAATGGGACACACAGCACCCTTCCCCATGGGGATTGAACAAGCTAACATCATTAGTGAAACGCTTGGGACAGTGCCTGGTGGGCGTGTGATAAGCATGGGCCAAATGTTAGCCGTCCTCATCCTCATCACTCTTGACGGGCTCAGCCCGGCTCCAGCGGCTGCTCTGACGCCGAGCGCCCCCGCTCTGGGTCCTCCTCCCTCTCTTTCCCTCCTTGAGAACTGCGCTGCGTGTGTCTTCCATGGGGACCCAGAACCCGGGCCCCTCCACACCTGCTCTGGGCCAGCCCTGCCCTCAGGAGGCAGAGCGCAGGCTCGGGGGCCAGACCTCTGGCCCTGTTAGCCGGGAGACGGAGAACCGCAGCCTCTGCTCTTGCATCAACTCCTCTGCGAAGCTGGGGGTGGCAGGACCCACCTCGAGGGATTCCCTGGGGGTTAACCGCGTTAGTGTGTGTGAAGCACTTAGCCCGGGGCCCGCACGTGATCAGGGCTCACTTAGTCAAGACTGACGTCATCGTCGTCACCGGATGCTGGGGTGACAGAGGGAGGAGGAAAAGGCAGCCGTGTCTCTCTGGTCAGAGCTGCTGGCGGGGAGGGCTCCTGTCCCGCCCCGTGCCCATAGACTCCAAGGGTCTGGGCCCCCAGGGGAGGGTCCTGGCCCACCGCTGCCATCTAACCTGTCGCCCTCTTCCCGCCCTGCCCCGTCCAGTGGCGATGGATGATGAGGATGGGAGATGCTTACTAGACGTGATTTGGTGAGTAGTGGGCTTCCCGTCCCCCCTCCCCGCCTCGCTCTCCCGCCCCTCCCCGTCCCTCGTCTCCTCAAGTGTCTCCTTCTCTCTTGCAGTGACCCTCAGGCCCTCAATGACTTCTTACATGGATCCGAGAAGGTGAGTGCTGGACAGGCTGAGGCATCCCCCAGGGCAGCGGGGAGCTGTGAGTCAAGCCCCCCCCACACCCACACTGAGTAGACATCTGCCTTCCAGGAACCAGGCCCCAAGGTCATGGCGAAGGGGGAAAGAGACAGCAAATCCCTGCCCTCACACCATACACATTTCCTTGGTAAACAAGCAACCAGTAATTAATAAGGGCATTGGTGGAAAGCACCACGCTGGGCAGCATAAGAAATAGTAACATCACTTTTGCACTGAAAATGAATGGGAAGTGGGGGGAAGAGGGCAGGGGCTCCTTTAGCTGCAACGGGCAGAGAGGTGACATTGAGGGTGAACTTGAAGGATCAAAGGGAGGGACCCACTGTGCTCTGACCAGGGGAAGAGCAGGTGGGAAGGTAGGAATGTCTGACACGTTCCAGGAACAGAAAGAAGGCCAGTGGGGCCAGGATGAAAGGGAAACTAGTAGGTGGTGAGACTGGAGTGGACAAAACCCACCAGGTCATGCAAAGCCTAGAGGAGCTTGACTGAGGAGTTTGGACTTTATTCTGAATGTGACAGGCAGCTCTGACAGGGTATTAAGCAGCCACACGGTATATTCTGTTTGCACTCCAGAGAATGGAACAAAGCGGGGAAGAGGGGACATCGGTTGAGCCATGAAGGGTGTTATCACTTATCCAGGGCTGCATAACAAGTTACCCCAGCACGCTGTGGCTTCTCATGACTTCTAATAACATTTGTTAGTGCTCTGTTTCTGGGGGTTGGGAATGGGGGAGCAGTCTAGCAGGGTGTCTGGCTTGGGGTCTTCCCTGAGTAGCATTCAGGATGTTGGTTGGGAGCCACTGTCGTCTGGCGGCTTGCCTGGGGCTGGGGGGCCTGCTCCCATAGCGACTCACCCCTGTGGCCATTGGCTGGAGGCCTCAGCTCCTCCATGTGGGCCTCTCCAGAGGATTACTTGGGCGTCCTCATGACGTGGCAGCTGGTTTGCCCAAGCGAGGGACCCAGGGGAGAGAGCCAGGAGGAAGCTGAGTGCCTCTTATGACCTAGTCTCCGAAGTCACACTGCCTTCGCTGGAAGCGAGTCACCATGCCCACCCACACTCTCAGGGAGGGAAAAGAGCTCCACTCCTCAAGGGGGTGTATGGAATACTTTGCGGAGCAGTGGGAGGACAGCAGCCCGGGCCCCAAGGCAGGCGGTGGAGGAGGTGCCAGGAGCTGCTTTGGGGTGGGTCTGGAAGGCAGCGTCACTCGACTTGAGGGTTGATTGGATGGTGAGGAAGAAGTGTCCAGACTGCCTCCTGGACTTGACCTGAGCAACTGAATGGGTTTTACCGTTCCCCTGAGACTGGGAGTTTGGGACAGGTCCCAGAAGTCCGAGGGTGGCTGTTGGATATATTGAATTGGCCAAAAAAAGTTGGTTTAGGTTTTTCTGTAAGATGTTATGAGAAAACCCAAATGAACTTTTTGGCCAACCCAGTACCAGTCTAGGGTTCTGGAAGGGGATCAGCTAGAAACTGGGGGGCTTGGCTGTGGACAGACAGTGGGCGCTTGAGGCCTGTTCTCGGCATTGATGATAACTTCTGGAATGAGACCGGTCCCTGCCCTCCCAGACGTGGGAACAGCTCACACATCTGGCACCCGGGGAGCCGGGCTGTGCAGAGGAAAGACTACTTTCATAGGAAGGGACAGATGGACACGTGTTGGGAGGAGGTGGTACATGTGACAGGCCCTGTAGGATGTTACCAAAGAAGCAGAAGGTGAAGGGCCAGGGGCACTGCTTGGGTTAAGATGCGTTGGCAGGGTTCTTGAGAGTTCCAGGAAGGCGTGTTGGGGAGCCCCGGACGTGGTGCTGGGGGCTCCTTAGGATTTAAACTTGCAGCCAAGCCCCTTTCTTTGGGGCCTCTTTTCTGGAGGTGGAGTTTCCCGTAGCCCTTGAACCTCCCCCACCCCCGCATTCCCCCCTTTCAACCTCGTCTTTGTCTTTGTGTCCATGTAACCCAAAAACACCCCAAATTGGGTTTTGTTCTAGCGTGTGGGCCGGCCCACTGCCCAGCTGACCTTTGACCTTGGGTGGGGGCGGGTCTTGTTGCAGCTCGACAGTGATGACCTCCTGGATAATCCCGGGGAGGCCCAAACTGCCTTCTATGAAGGTCCTGGGGTAAGTGGCCATGGGGGCTTGGGGAGGAAGGTGGCTCTGGTCATCACCCAGGTCGCCCGTGGTAGCAGCCAGTGCGGGAGGCTTGGAAGGGGTCATACTCATTCCCTGAGGCACTTTGCCCCAGAGGTTGGGGGGTCGCGGTCACTGAGAGCAGAGTGGGGTACAGGTGAGGCCAAGGCTGCCAGATACCACCCCCCCACCCCCAGGCTGTGCCTCAGAGAAGGAGGTGCAGTTCCTGGGTCCCTGGCCTTGGGGATCAGCTGCTACAGTACTGGCATGGAGGCTGAGGCTGGCCCTGGAGTTTATGGAGGGGTGTGCTCCTGAGGAACGGGGGCTGGGGGGGCGCTTGGGGTCCTGTCTTGGCTCAGCCGTGGCTGGAAGGTGACCTGGGGAACAGGATCCACTGGTACAGACCTCTGTCTCCGCCTAGAAAATGAGAGCAGGGATAATGAGCAAAGCCCAAGAGGAGCACGCAGTGGGCATCTACATTATTGAGCACCTCCTGCGTGCCAGGCCCTTCCCTCCTCTTCCCCTTCTGTGGCCTCTTCTCTCCCCGCCCCACCCCACCCCCTCCTGTTCCTCCTCCCTACCCCTCCTTTGTCACTGTAACTGTCATTTCCAGAACACTTATCATGCTGGACCTTAGAGTAATTTTCATTTAATCCTCACAACCACCGTAATAACACATTCCAAACAATTGATTCGGCATAATATACATGCCTAAATCCAGAACCCAGCAAATAATAGTATGTTCATGTTATTACACTTACAGATTGGTTAGAGTATGCGTTGGTCTTATTCACGCCGCCCTGTCTTAATTTAACCTGTATGGCCCCTGGTCAGGTTCTTAGCACCTCATGTGCATGATGTCAGTAAATGTCACAACCATCCTAGGAGGCAGGTTTGGTTATAGCCATTTAGCAGTTAGGAGCTCAGAACCCCCTGGTCTTTGGTTGGGGGCTGAGCTGGAGCCTGTCTGGCCAGGCACCGCCCCCTGCTTGGCAGCGGGGTGGCCCTCTCCCAGTCTAGGGGGTGAGGAGGGAGCAGTGCCCACCTCCCTGGGCTGTTACTGACAGCAACAACCTAGACAGTAATAGTAATGCCAGCATCAGTGACAGATGATGTTTCTCAGGTGCCAGATAGGAGCCAGGTACTGCTCTAAGCCGTCCATGTGGGATGAACTCAGAATCTTTTTAACAACAGTTTTGACCCATTATCAGTGGGTATTCCATGCTGCTAGCGTACTCGTTACTTATGGAATATTTGCTCAACAATGCATACGTGTATTGATTGTGCATTCATGACCTGGATCACCATCTGGAAAGCACTTAAGAAACCTCAGACTCACAGTGCACTTGGGACCAACTAAGGCTGCTGCTGCTCTTGGCGTTTAACGGAACCATGATCTTGATCCAAAACCTTTGGGGCCAGGCTTGTTGTGGGATTCAGGATTTTTCAGATGCTGGAAAGGCGATGCTGACTACGTGTGTGCTGCGTGTAACGTAACACACTCACTTTTCTGTGGTCACACTGAAGGCAAGTCCTATTACATGGCCAAATAACGCCTTTCCCTCTTGAGCATCAGTTGCATTCTGGCCAGGGCTTTCCAGCCTAAAGTTCTCAAAACATTTGCGGTTTTCAGAACCTTTGGGGTTTTGGAATTGCAGATAAGCATCATGGGGCTGTGTGGCTGTTTAGAAAATGGTTTTTGTTACATTCTGCTGATGTGCACAGATGGGGAAGAAAACAGGCCAGATTAAGCCAGCCCCAGGGTGCCCAGCTCAGCCCTGGCGAAGCTGGGATTTGAACCCAGGTCCAGCCACTTCTTGTAGAAGGTTCTTTCTCTCCCTGCCGCCCTGACACCAGGTACCCTTGGCTTCAGCCATGTCCTGGGCCCAGCCCCTTGCTAACGTGGGCTCTCTCCTCCCCCACCTTCCCCGGCCTCCAGCTCCACGTGCAAGAAGCCTCTGGCAACCACTTGAACCCGGAGCCCAGCCAGCCGGCCCCCAGTGTGGACCTCGACTTCCTGGAAGATGACATCCTGGACTCGCCCGCAGCGGGGGGCGGCGGCGGGGGTGCTGGGGGTGCCGACCAGCCCTGCGACATCCTTCAGCAGAGCCTGCAGGAGGCCAATATCACCGAGCAGACACTCGAGGCTGAGGCCGAGCTGGACCTGGGCCCCTTCCAGCTGCCCACCCTGCAGCCTGCGGACGGCGGGGCTGGCCCGGCGGGGGCCGGAGGGGCTGCTGCCGTGGCCACGGGACCCCAGGCGCTCTTCTCTGGGGGCGCCGACCTGCTGGGGCTGCAGGCCCCGCCCACCGTGCTGACCCACCAGGCCCTGGTGCCACCCCAGGACGTGGTCAGCAAAGCCTTGAGCGTCCAGCCCTTCCTGCAGCCTGTGGGCCTGGGCAACGTGACACTGCAGCCCATCCCGGGCCTCCAGGGCCTGCCCAACGGCAGCCCTGGGGGTGCCGCAGCAGCCACACTCGGCTTGGCCCCCATCCAGGTGGTGGGCCAGCCCGTCATGGCACTCAACCCACCCACCTCCCAGCTCCTGGCCAAGCAGGTGCCCGTCAGCGGCTACCTGGCCTCAGCGGCCGGCCCTTCGGAGCCAGTGACCCTGGCATCGGCTGGCGTCTCACCCCAGGGGGCCGGCCTGGTCCTGCAGAAGAACCTCCCCGCCGCAGTGGCCTCCACACTCAATGGGAACTCAGTGTTCGGAGGGGCGGGAGCCGCCCCGGCGGCAGCCAGTGGGACGCCCTCAGGACAGCAGCTGGCGGTGGCCCCCGGCCTGGGCACATCGCCGCTGGTTCAAGCGCCGAACGTCATTCTGCACCGCACGCCCACGCCCATCCAGCCCAAACCTGCTGGCGTGCTGCCCCCAAAGCTCTACCAGCTGACCCCCAAGCCGTTCGCCCCCGCGGGCGCCACACTCACCATCCAGGGCGAGGCCGGGGGCCTCCCACAGCAGCCCAAGGCCCCCCAGAACCTGACTTTCATGGCGGCGGGCAAGGCCGGCCAGAACGTGGTGCTGTCGGGCTTCCCAGCGCCCGCCCTGCAGGCCAATGTCTTCAAGCCGCCTCCAGCCACCACTACGGGGGCGGCCCCCCCGCAGCCCCCTGGGACCCTGAGCAAGCCCATGAGCGTGCACCTCCTGAACCAAGGCAGCAGCATTGTCATCCCTGCCCAGCACATGCTGCCGGGCCAGAACCAGTTCCTGCTGCCCGGCACGTCGGCGGTCCAGCTCCCCCAGCCGCTCTCGGCCCTGCCGGCCAACGTGGGCGGGCAGATCCTGGCGGCCGCGGCCCCCCATGCAGGCGGACAGCTCATCGCCAACCCCATCCTCACCAACCAGAACCTGGCGGGTCCGCTGAGCCTGGGCCCCGTGCTGGCCCCCCACTCAGGGGCCCACAGCGCCGCCCACATCCTCTCGGCCGCCCCCATCCAGGTGGGCCAGCCGGCGCTCTTCCAGATGCCCGTGTCGCTGGCCGCCGGCAGCCTGCCCACCCAGAGCCAGCCGGCCGCCGCTGGGCCGGCCGCCACCACCGTCCTCCAGGGGGTCACCCTGCCCCCCAGTGCCGTGGCCATGCTCAACACCCCTGACGGTTTGGTGCAGCCCGCCACCCCCGCTGCTGGTGGGGAGGCCGCGCCTGTCCTCACGGTGCAGACGGCACCCCAGGCGCCCCCCGCGGTCAGCACCCCACTGCCTCTGGGCCTCCAGCAGCCGCTGCCGCAGCAGCAGCCACAACCGCCACCACCACAGGCCCCCACCCCGCAGGCCGCCGCCCCAGCTCAGGCCCCCACCCCGCAGCCCAGCCCAGGCCTGGCGTCCAGCCCGGAGAAGATTGTCCTGGGGCAGCCGCCCTCTGCCGCCCCCACAGCCGTCCTCACTCAGGACTCCCTGCAGATGTTTCTGCCCCAGGTAACCAGGGCCGCCGGGGCAGGGGAAGGGGGGCTGCGTGGAGGAGGGGGCCAGGACCTGGAACCGGATGCAGTTGAAGCAGCAAGTGGGGAGGAGCCCGGGGGTCAGGAAGGGCCCCCAGAGCTGCCACCCCTGTCCCAGGTCGCCGAGGAGGAGGCCCCGGGGCGACAGGGCCCAGCTGACTGACACCAAGACAGACAGATGAGGGGAGGGACAGAGAGACGGGCCGCCCTCTTGCTGGAGAGTTAGAGAAGGGTCCGAGAGAGAGTGGGCGAGACACGGACGGACGGACAGACGGGACAGGAGAGATGGACGCTGGGGTGGAGCTGGAAGACAACTTGCGGGACCGGGGGGACTGAGCTACCCCAGGTCACGTCCCCTGGACCCTGGGGCTCCCAACCCCCTGACCTTGGCGTCGAGCTTCTGGGTGCCCTCCAACTGGTTCCCACCACCTCCTTCTTCAGAGCATCGGCTGGGGCGGGGTGTCGGGGTGTGGAGGCCTTGGGTCCGTGGGGGTGGCCTCTGACCCGCTGTGGGCTGCCCGTTGCAGGAGAGGAGCCAGCAGCCCCTCTCCACAGAGGGCCCCCACCTCTCCGTGCCCGCCTCGGTCATAGTCAGCGCCCCGCCTCCCGCCCAAGACCCAGCCCCGACCACCCCCGTCGCCAAAGGAGCTGGCCTTGGCCCTCAGGCCCCCGACAGCCAGACCTCCCCGGCGCCGGCCCCCCAGGTAGACAAACCCCAGCAGCCTCTGTCCCAGCGCAGACCAGCCCTGCCCCTCGCCCCCCCCTCCCCACCCCTCCACGCGCTCTCTGGCTGCCCTGCCTGCCGCTCTGTCTCGCTGGCTTGGGAAGCGGTGCTCCCCTTGGCTCCCCAGATGTTTCCTGAGGGTCTCCTGACGGCCGTGGATGCTTGAGACCACACTCTAGTCAGGGACACATAGTTAGGTCCTAGAATGATCACTTTTCTGTCTGGATAAGTAGCTCACATTTTGAGGAAGACACCAAGAAGTCTAGATCCAAGCCCCGCTTTCCCTCCCCAAGGGAGGGAAGAGACAAACGAAGAGACAAACGAAAAGACAGTGGGGTTCTTTTCCTTCCATTTTTACAAAAATGAAAGCAATACTCTACATGCATTCTGCATCTTTTATCATTTAGAAGTTCATCCTGGAGACTGTACTCCATTCTTTTACATGATTGCATAGTATTCCATCATGTGTGGGTGCTATTTATATAACCAGATATTGTTGGGAATTTAGGTCACTTTTGGTCTTTAGCTGTCAGATGAGCAAGGCTGCAAAGTACAACTCTGTACATATGTCTCTTTGTAGGATAAATTCTAAAAGGGCATTGCTAGGTCTAAGAGCATATGCATTTATAATTGTGACAGATATTGCCAAATTGCTCCCTGCAGAGTATAAATTGGTTTAATGGATTATCTGTGGTTGATCAGTATGTGATCTGTGGTTGTTTGCCCCCACTCTTAAGTGATATTGAACTTGGCCACTTGGATAGGTGAAAAACAGTATCTTGTTCTGTTTTAATTTGCATTTCTTTTACTGTAAATGAGGCTGGGCAGGTTTTTATAGATTTAGAGTTTTAGAGTTATTTGTGTTTTCTGTGGAATTATGTGTTCATACCCTTGGCCATTTTCAAATTTGGGTTGCTAGTCATTTTCTTGTTGGTTTGTAGAAACTCTTTACATATTAGAGAAATAGACATTGTCTCATATGAGTCATTAGCACATCAGCATATGAGAGGTTAGGATGGGCCCCTTTTATTCTGGAGGGATAGATGTTGCACTCATTCAAAAGGGATCCATGGGTAGGTAGATAAGGATAGGCAGAAAGAGGAGGAAATAAGATGAGCGAGGTCCAGGCAGGCAGAAATCAGCTGGACTTTGGCCTTCAATAGCCATGATTTCACGCTCAGGCTCTGCTACTCACCATGTGACTGGAAGCAACCAGCTTCTTCATTCCATCAACTGTTGTTTAGGGAAAAGAGAGCACGAAGTACGTGCCAGGCTTGTGCTAACCCTGGCCAAGTCCCTGTAACTGCTGAACCTCAGTTTCCTCATATGGAAAATGGGGATAGTAGTTTCTTTATACGTCTACTAGGACAAGTAACCGAGTTGATATGCGCTTTGCACAGAGTAAGCAGTCCAAAAATTTTGCTATTGTTAGTATTACTTGGGGACTTCCTAGGTGGCTCAGTGGTAAAGAACCTGCCTGCCAGTGCAGGAAAGCAAGTTCGATCCCTAGGTCAGGAAGAGCCTCTGAAGAAGGAAATGGCAACCAACTCCAGTATTCTTGTTTGGGAAATCCCATGGACAGAGAGGAACCTGGCAGGCTTCGGTCCATGGGGATCACAGAAGAGTTGGATTTGGCTTAGCGACTCAACAACAACAAATGATTGTTTTAGCTGTTGTATTTGTGGCATCGAGTGCGGATCAGTCCAGAGGGACATGGGGCCAAGATTTCCTCAGGTCATCTCTACACAAGGAGGAAAGGGAGGGGCCAGGGGCCACCTGGGCTATGAGAGACTCAGGTTGAAAGTACTGTTTCTAGGGTGGTCAGATGTGGGCCTGGGTCCCTGGGGCAAGGGCAGTCCCCTCTCCGAGCCTTCCATCCTCCGCTGGAACTTGGGGCTGGTAGGAGCCCTTCTTCCGAGCGCTGGGGTTGAGAGCGGGGTCCCGGCACGTATGTCATCACCACTTCAGTGTCAGACGCCCTGCAGGTGCTTATCTGGACTTGCTGCTCCGGTGACCAGCAATACCAGGATGGTACCTTCCCCAAGCCCCTTGACCTCCCTGGGCCTCAACTTCCTGACCTGTCAAATGGGTATGCGGACAATGGCTATTGTGAGGAATAAATGAATTGGTGTATATAAAGTGCTTCAACAGGGCCGGACATGTCGAAAGTCCTGGAACGTGAGAGAGAAGCCCCGTGAATTTTCTGCCAAGGGCCAGTAGTAAACGTTCTAGGCTTTGCAGGACTGTCACTATAGCCTAGAAATGGCTCTAGATAAATGAATGAGCCTTGGTGGGCTCCCATAAAGCCTTACTTATGCACACTGAAATTTCAACCTCCTATCAGTGTCCTGAGTCAAAGAATATTCTTCTTCTGACTTCTTTTCAACCATTTAAAAGCGTAAAAACTATTCTGAGCTTGCGGGCCATCCAAAATGGTCAGCCAAGCGGGGCGGCAGGCCACATTTGGCTTCTGGGCCTTGGTCTGCCAAACCTTTTGAGATCTTTATTTTATTACGTAGATGAGCAAGGCTTCACTTATTCAGTCCCCTACTGGTGAACACTTAAGGTATCCAGTCCCACGGAATCGCTAATGAACACTCCCTCACATATTCTCATAGCAGGCTTTGCATGTGCGTGAGAATGCCCGTAGGTTGAATGTCTAGAAATAGAATTGCTGGATCGGAGGGTATCCAGTTGGCCCTCCAGATCTGCAGATTCCTCTCCATTGGATTCAACCACCAGTGGATGGAAAATATTCGGGGAAAAATATTCCAGAAAGTTCCAAAAAGCACCATTTGAATATGCTGTGTACAGACAACTACTTCCATAGCATTGACATTGTGCCTGTGTGCATGCGTGCTAAGCCGCGTCAGTCGTGTCCGACTGTTTGTGACCCCATGGACTGTAGCCCACCAGGCTCCTCTATCCATGGGTTTCTCTAGGCAAGAATACTGGAGTGGGTTGCCATGCCCTCCTGGGGATCTTCCCAACCCAGGGACTGAATGCACATCTCTTACGTTTCCGGCATGGGCAGGTGGGTTCTTCACTACTAGCACCATTTATTAGGTATCATAGATAATCTAGAGGTGATTTAAAATATACGAAAGGTTGTGTGTAGGTTATATGCAAATACTGCACCATTGGTATGAAGGACTTGAGCATCCTTGGATTTTGGTATCTGATGGGGTGAGCCCCTGTGGATATGAGGGTTGACAGTACACACTGCCCAAGTATTTTATGGACCAGTCCAGCTGCTCCTTCATTAGGTTCATGCCGGTAAAAGCCTCCGTCAGCTTCCTCAACCCCAGATCAGCGACCCGCTCACTGCTCACCATGTGGGAACATGCATGCCCCCCAACTCCTGTGCTTCTGTTAAATTCTGCTTGATCTGAACATCTTCCCATCTCCCCACAGGCAGTTGGAATCTCTCAGTAAACAGTCCACTCATGTGGGAGCTTTAAAAAAAAAAAATGTAATTATAAAAATAATTTCATGCTTCTCTAGAGGATTTAAAAAATACAGAAAAGAACCAAGAAGAAAAACAAATCACCCGAAATACCAGCATGCAGAAGCTGCTGGCAACATTTTTGGTATGAAGTCTCCTTTTAGCCTTGCTTTTCTTCTTCCCATCCATTTCAAACATTGGTCCCTTTTGACATTGGGTAGTATACTCACATGGTTCAATCATGAAAAAGCTTTTTTTTTTTTAATCCTTTTTCTTTTTGTCTATGGTGTGTGGGATCTTAGTTCCCTAACCAGGGATTGAACCTGCGCCCCTGCAGTGGAAGCCCAGAGTCTTAACCACTGGACAGCCAGGGAAGTTCCACAAAGGATTTTTAACGTATGGGGGGAAGTATCCCACCCCATGCCTGCATTCCCAACCCCTCCCCATAGCCTCAGCACTTACTTTTTCTATTTTCTTCCAGCTCTGTGCATATACAACCTTGTGCAAGTGTGCGTTAACATTTCTCTCTACCCAGCAGGTAGCACATTATCCATGCGCTTGGGCAGCCTGTGGGGCATTTCCTTGGTCCCTTGTTACAGTGGAGAAGCATTCCTCTGTGTAGATGGGGCTGGACGAGCTTTCCTCCTCGGACATGCTGTCCTGATGCCCTTAGACCATGTCTGGGCTTTGGTCCTTCACACAGAGCTTGCAGTAAACTTCCATCATCTCATGTATGTGTATCTCTCTGGTCACTTCCCAGAAGCCTGTCTGCTGGATTAAAGCATAGGTGTACTTAGAATTTGCACAGCAGCTGCTGAATTGCATTCCTCTGAGGCTGTAGCAAATGGTGCCAGTTTAGACTCCCACGAGCAACGTGCGAGTGTCTTTATGAGACATATGACTTATTTGTAATGTGCGCCTGAACTTGGCTCCACAGGGCACCTTTGATCTGCATCTCTTATTACAAGGGACGTTGAGCATCTCTTGACATATTTAAGCCTTTTGTGTTTCTTTTTCTACACTGTGTCTGATCATAGCCTTTGCCCCCGTTTTTCTTACTGCTTGTTACTCTTAGTGACTTCCAGAGGCTCTTTTTATATGAGAGATGAGCTTTGTCTCGGCTCTGTTGTTGTTCAGTCACTAACTCGTGTCTAACTCTTTGCGACCCCATGGACTGCAGCACACCAGACTTCCTTGTCCTTCACCATCTCCCAGAGCTTGCTCAAACACACGTCCATCCATTCGGTGATGCCATCCACCATCTCATCCTCTGTCCCCTTCTCCTGCCTTCAATCTTTCCCAGCGTCAGGGTCTTTTCTAATGAATGGGGTTCTTTGCATCAGGTGACCTAATAAGTACTGGAGCTTCAGCTTCAGGATCAGTCCTTCCAATGAATATTCAGGGCTGATTTCCTTTAGGATTGATCAGTTTGATCTCCTTGCTGTCCAGGGGACTCGCACTATTTCCCCCAGTATGTCATTTGCTTCTTGACTTGGTTTGGGGGGAATGTGTGAGTATTTGTCCCTGTATGTTTATTGAGGATGTGAGTTTTTTAAAATATTTTTCAATTTTTTGGTTATTTTTAAGCTTTTCATTTTTAATTCGTTTCAAACATATAGCAAAGTTGTAAGACTAGAATGTAGGAATAATACCTATGTGAATTCTTTACTCTAACCAGATGTTTTAGTTACCTGTTGCTGTGTAACAGATTATCTTTCTTCCAAAGCTGGGCAGCTTGAAACAACAAACATTAACTTACCTCACATGATTTCTAAGGATCAGGAATCTGGAAGCAGATTAACTGGGAGGTTCTGGTTTGTGATCTTTTGGGAGATTATAGTCAAGATATCAGCCAGGGCTGAGTCATCTGAAGGCTTGGCCAGGCTGGACAGCCTGCTTCCAAGATGCTGCACTCGTGGGACTTCCCTGGTGGCCCAGTGGTTAAGGCTCCGTGTTTCTGCTGCAGGGCGTGAAGGTTCGATCCCTGGTCAGGGAACTAAGATTCTGCATGTCGCACTGCGCAGCCAGAAAAACAACAAAGATGGTGCACTGGTAGGGCTGCTGGCGGGAGAGCGGACCTCCGTGGAGAGAAACTGAGGCCTCCCCAAAGGGCCGCTCACAACATGATCCACAGTCGGCTTCCCCTGAGCACGTAATCGATTAGAAAGAGAGCAAGGGAGCTGCCCAGGAGAGAAGCCAGTCTTTTTTAGAGCCTAATCTTGGAAGTGACACGTGATCACTTCCGCTGAGTTCCTGTGGCTTCGGAGAGCAACCCTGGTACAGTGTGGGAGGAGCCTGAAAACAGGGAGGCGGGGATTGCTGGGGGCCACCCCTGATTGGAGCCTGAAGACAGGAGGGCGGGGATCGTTGGGGGCCACCCCTGATTTTTAACCACTGTAAATATTTGGCCACATTCGCTTTAGCCACGGCCCTCTCAACATGTATCCCTTATTCTTTTCCCGAGTCATTTGAGAGTCAGTTGCAGACATCATGCTTCTGCACCCCCTTCATATTTTGGTCTGATTATTTCTGTCTTTGACAATAACATTCACTCAACCACTGGAGTCATCAAATCCAGTGCATCTAGCATTGCGACAATACTGTTATCAAATCCACCGTCCATAATGCAATGCAGCCAGCCGTCTAGCAATCGTGTCGTGGATCGCTGTCCTTCTCTCACTCAGCATCTGATCTGTGTTGCCTCGGAAGCCTGTGCTTAGGAGTGCCAAGCGGGACAGCTCCCTTGGTTCTCACTGTCAGCTCCTTGCCTGCGGCTCCCACCAGCTTTCTTCTCTGGTTTTCTCTGTTGTAAATAGTCCCACGGTGGCCAGCCCTCTGAGCAAGAACCGGAATGTTCCTGATCACGAATTCCTGCAGGCGAGATTACCAGGTCCACTCGAGGCTCTTCTGTTTCATTTGTTTCATTTAATATCTATTTATTTATTTCCAAACTTTAAACTTATTTTGTTCTGGAGTATAGCCGATATCAATTTAGTGATAGTTTCAGGTGAGCAGCCATCCATGTACATGCATCCATTCTCCCCCAAACTCCCTTCCCACCCAGGCTGCCACATAGCATTGAGCAGACTTCCCTGTGCTCCACAGTAGGCCCTTGCTGATGATCTATTTTGAATACAGCAATGTGTACATGACCTTCCCAAACTCCCTAACTATCCCCTTCCCCCTGCCCCCCAGCCCCCAGGAAACAGTAGGTTCGGTTTTTAAGTCTATGGGTCTCTTTCTCTGTTGTAAGTTCATTTGTATCATTTGGACTGGTCATTTTGGTTCCCTGGCCTCAGTGTCTCATCTGTGAAGAGGGTCAGATGTGATCACAGCTCTCAGGACCATGGAGAGATCCCACGAGTGCGCTGGGTCAGTGGGCGCTGTGGGGGTGGGGGTGCGGATTCTGTGACCGAGAGCAGAGAGGTGCCAGTTCAGTGTTGGGTGCCCAGCTGCTGCCCGTGGTTCAGTAGCAGCTGCTGAGCTTTGAGGTGCTTGCAGAGGCGACCTTTAGGGAGAAGAGGGTGCACGGGACCAAGGTGCCCCGACTGAGGTGTTTTAGGTGAGCTCACTGCGTATGTGTTACAGACTACTGCTTAGACTGCACATGCGAGCCTCATACACACAACACGCACGCACACTCGCACGCCCTGTACCTGCAGGCTCCCACGACCCCCAGGGAGGCTTGCAGCCGTGACCCCACAGGCACAGGTCGTGGACACTTAGAAGGGGACTCGTAACTCATGTGCTGGCATCCAGGGGGACCCGACCCTGACCTTGACCCTTGGTTTCCATCCTCATCCCTGGCTCCCCCGTCCCCAGCGTGCCCTCCTCAACCATCAGCCCCCACCCCCACCCCCAGTTTGCAGCAGCCGCGGTCTCCCTGCTGGTGTCTGTTTTCCTGGGTCAGCTGGATGGTGGGGCCCCCCCGGCGCCCTCCCCCCGCCCCCGCCCCTGCTGCTCTGCTCTGCTCCCTGGCCCCCTGGCCCCCCTGCCTACCCGCCGCCGGGCAGCTGGTGTGGTGCTCCCACCACTGCTTCCTCCGCTGCTGCCCCCAAAGCCTGCAGAGCTCGCCTTCCTCTGGGGGGAATTGGGGGGCTTGGGGAGGGAGGGGGTGAGATCAGAAGGCAGAGGTACGGGGTGGGGGGGCAGTTGGTGGGTCGAGAAGGGATAGGTTGAGGGAATGAGGTAGGTGGACAGGTAGGGGGTGGGGGGCGGGTGCAAGGTGGGGGACGGAGGTGGAGCGGCGAGGATGGCGGGGGCAGCAGGACAAGGGGTGGCCAAGAAGGGGGGTGGGGCTTCCAGGCGGGAGCGGCCGGGGTCCCCAGCATCTTGGGGCCAGGGGAGCCAAGGTTGGTTCTGACCCCCGCCCCCTCCCCTCTCCCTCCCTCCCCTGCCCAGATCCCCGCGGCGGCTCAGCTGAAGGGCCCCGGCCCCTCCTCCTCCCCGTCACTACCTCACCAGGCCCCCCTGGGGGACAGCCCCCACCTGCCGTCCCCTCACCCGGCCCGGCCCCCATCCCGACCCCCGTCCCGCCCGCACTCCCGCCCCCCCTCCCAGCCGCAGAGCTTGTCCCGGCCCCCCTCAGAGCCCACCCTGCACCCTTGCCCTCCGCCCCAGGCCCCCCCCACCCTGCCTGGCATCTTTGTCATCCAGAACCAGCTGGGCGGTGCCCCCCCTGCAAGCACCCCGGCCCCCACCGCCCCGGGCCCGCCCCAGCCTCCCCTGCGACCCCCGTCCCAGCCCCTGGAGGGGCCACTGGTCCCCGCCCCCCACCTCCCTCCGGCCTCCACCTCCACTGTCGGGGCCGTCTCCTCCGCCGCCTCCTCTGAGACGTCCTCCCGGCTGCCAGCCCCAACGCCGCCCGACTTCCAGCTGCAGTACCCGCCCAGCCAGGGGCCCCACAAGTCCCCCACGCCCCCTCCGACCCTTCACCTGGTCCCCGAGCCCGCAGCGCCCCCCCCCCCGCCTCCTCGGACCTTCCAGATGGTGACCACCCCCTTTCCGGCGCTACCCCAGCCGAAGGCTCTTCTCGAGAGATTTCACCAGGTAATTGGAGGCAGGGGCCGGCCCACCGCCCATGCCGCACCCCGCCCCCCCCCCCACCCCCCCCCCGCCGCCCTCCCCGCCGATCCCATTCCCTCCGGCTTTCTGGCTTTCTCTTCACCCCCGTATCCTGGTTCCTGGCTGCCCCTGCTCCTAGCGTGTGTGCTCCCCCTAAACCATCTGTCCCCCTCCTCAGGTGCCGTCCGGGATCATTCTCCAGAGCAAGGCCGTGGGGGCCCCCACCGCCCCACAGTCCTCCACCAGCCTGGGACCCCTTGCCAGCCCCACTGCCTCCGTGCTGGTCAGTGGGCAGGCTTCATCCGGGACCCCCGCCACCCCCAGCCATCCCCCCGCCCCAGCGCCCATGGCCACTGCAGGTGAGGGAGAGGGAGCCCGCAACGGAGCCGTGGGGGACCTGAAGTGGGTGGGTGGGAGTGACAGGGAGGACAGGTGGGCCAGAACTGTGGGCACCGGAGCCCAAGGGTCGCCCAGATGTTCAGGAACAGGGATGGTGGGGGGGGCTGTACTCCGTAGACCCCCTCCAGGGGCGCTCACTCTGGGGCCGCCACGGCCACCAAGGCCCGAGAACCAGAGCAGTGTGGGGTGCAGAGTCTCGGGGGGGCCTTTGTGCCTGTGACCCCTGAGCCCTGTGCCCGCACCCCCACCCCAGGCCTGCCTCCTCTGCTTCCTGCCGAGAACAAAGCCTTTGCCAGCAACCTCCCGACCCTGACCGTGGCCAAGGCCGCCCCTTCCGGGCCAGGGAAGTCCTCCGGGCTGCAGGTAAGGGGCACCCAGAATGGTGGGCTAGGGCCCAGGCCAGATCGCTGGGGAACTGGGACGGGGCCGGAGGGGTAGGGGAGGCTGGCTGGCAGGCAGAGAGGTAGAGATGGGCAGAGACAGAGCCAGGTGGGGAATGAGACACCACGACAGTCCAGGCCGGGGCACGCGGGAAACCAAGACAGTTGGCCGGAGATCCATCCCCAGACACAGCGACAGAATGAGGATGGGAGAGATGGTCTGAGAGAGACCCCAGGCGGTCACTGGGGGCGTGAGCAGGTGAGAGATGGAGGCTGTAGAAGGAGAGGAGACTGTGTCGGCTCAGGACAGGCAGGGGGAGACCCTAAAAGGAAGGACAGGGCAGGGTGGCCAGCGAGACACTAAGTCAGAGATGGCGGAGGGACTGCCTTGGCGGTTAAGACTCTGCACTGGAAGGCACGGGTTCAATCCCTGGTCGGGGAACTAAGATCCCACATGCCTTGCCGTGCAGCCAGAGAAAAAAGAGGGGGGGGGGTGCTGTGGTCAGGAGGAGAGCTAGGATGGTGGTACCCAGGCCAGAGGGGCATAGGCAGGGAGGGTGGAAGAGACTGAGGCAGAAACAAGATTTGAGAGAGCCTGAAGGGGAAGACCAGGCAGGACAAGGGAAATCAAGGTAGAGATTTAGGCCAGGGATGGGAGGAAAGAGGCCATGCCCATCAGGTGCTGGAGGAGGGGGGATTTGCGGGCCTTTTGATGGGCAGGGAGGGAGGTACCAGGTGGAAGCTGAGAGACTCAGGCCTGAGAAGAGGGGCTGGAGGAGGTGGCCCAGGTGGAGGACGCCCGGAGCTTGAGGCTGCCTGTCACCCTCTCCTCGCCGTGTCCCCCCATTGGGTCCAGCCCCAGTCTTCCCCACAGGTTGAGTGTGCTAGGTGGGGAATCCTGCAGTAGGACCAGGACCCCATCTCGGGTGAAATCAGCCCCTCCCATCTTTGTCCCAGGCTGGGGGGTAGAGAGGCTCAGGTGCCAAGGGAAGCCTCCTCCGTCACAAAACCCCCCTCACTGGCTTCTCTCTCCCCTGCAGTATGAGAGCAAGTTGGGTGGATTGAAGAAACCACCCGTGCTTCAGCCCAGCAAAGAGGCCTGGTGAGTTCTTATGTGCCTCCCCTCCCAGCGCCGTCCCCCGCTGTGGGTTCAGGAAGTGCCATTGACCCCTCTGCCTCCCCCTCTAGGGAGGGGGGTGGGATAGTAGTGATTTTAGGGTGAATGGATGCGGATTCCGTGTGGCTGTGTTAGGAGGATTCATGGGCAGCTAGGCTGCTGGCTTCAAGCGGGGATGGATGTTTGGTGTGGCTTGGTCATCGCTGTGCCCTGAGTGCCTCGGACCAGGCTGGCAGGCAGTGCCTCCTGTCCGGGCGTGGGGGGTGCTTGTTCAGGTGGATGGAGGGATGCATGGGGACCAGGGTGAATGGATGGATGGATGCTGCTCAGGCAGATGCGTGGCTGGACGGATAGCTGTTTGGGCGGATGGGCAGTAAGTGTTGGATGCTTGCATTCTGTCCCTCTCTCCTGCCTTCGGTCCACTGAGAGGGTTGGTCAGATCCTCATCGGGTGCCCAGTCCTAGGCTGGACTCCGGAAACGCTGGACAGACCAGGTTCTGCATCCACAGTGTGTGAAGGCTGCTGGCCTTCAGCACTGGGTGCAGACAAGCAGGCATGTCTGGTGGGAGAGATAGCCGTACACAGCATGCGATAGTCTACTGCCCAGTGAGAAAGCAGATCTTATCAACCAACCACCCAAGGGCCCAACCTCCCTGCCGGCCTCCCCAAGCCTGCTGCTGGGTTCCAGGTAGAGCAGGGACATGCTGACCCCAAGTGGCAGGAGATGGTATTGCATAGAAGCTCAGTCCCAAACTCGCATCTAACTCCCCAGCACTGCCTCTAGCTGCTTTGGATCAGTGACTTCATCTTTGCAGGCCTGTTTCCTCATCTGTAAAATGGGCATAATGATAGCACTTCCTGCCATTGGTTGTTCCCAGAGATGCAGTGAGGCCGACCAGGCACACGTTCACACATACTTCTGCAGTGTTCCTTCCCTCGTCTGCCTTGTGGCCTGGGGGCTCAGGGTCCCGTTCTGCTGTCTCCTGGCCTCACCACGAGTTTTGTCTGTGTGTGTGGTCCTCCCCCCCACCCCCGACCCCTCAGCTTCCTGGAACATTTGCACAAACATCAGGGCTCTGTCCTGCACCCTGACTACAAGACGGCCTTCCCCTCCTTCGAGGACGCCCTGCACCGCCTCCTGCCCTACCATGTCTACCAGGGTGCCCTCCCCTCCCCCAACGACTACCACAAAGGTGAGGCCTCCCCGGGGTGTGGACGCGGGTGGTGAGGACCAAATAGGGTGCAGGCGCCCTTGACTGCCGGGCCCGCCCCAACATCTGGGTCTCTGGACCTCTTCCTCCGCAGTGGACGAGGAGTTTGAGACGGTCTCCACGCAGCTGCTGAAACGAACCCAGGCCATGCTCAATAAATACCGCCTCCTGCTGCTGGAGGAGTCCCGGGTAGGCTGGCCCGTCACCTTTCTCCTCGGGGGACCCTCACCCCCCATGCCCACCCACCCCCACCTCCCCGCCGCAAGGAGGAGGGAGGGAGGGTGGATCAGATCACAAGAAGGACAGTTCGGAATCTCTTCCCATCCATCCCCAGCGATCGCGTCCCCCTCCCTCCTTTTCACTGGCTCATCTAATCGCCTCTCCCCCTCCTTGCCCCCAGAGGGTGAGCCCCTCCGCGGAGATGGTAATGATCGACCGAATGTTCATTCAAGAGGAAAAGACCACGCTGGCCTTGGACAAGCAGCTGGCCAAGGAGAAGCCAGGTAATGAGAGCGCAGGGAGCCAGGTCCCTGTCGCCTCCTCCGGGTGCGGCGCGTTCCCTCACTCCGCCACTGGGCGGCGCCCGAGCCCCGCCTTCCTGCCTAATCCGAAAGACCTGAGCGAGGACCTCCGCTTCCTGCTCCGCGTGTCTATTTCGCCCCCTCAATCCTGGCCCTGCAGGGAGGGAACATCCTGCCACCCCCCGGGGCACAGAAAAGTGGGAAAGCAGAGCCAGGACCGGGGTGAAGCCGGCAGAAGTTGGTGGGTTGCAGAAGTTAAGGTGGTATCCTCCGTCCGGTGCCGAGGGCTGCTGGCACATTACGGGGACTTGGGACTTGGGGAAAGGGTCTTGCCTAGCAGTGTCCTCGTGAGTGAAGGGTTTACCCCCGGGCCCGGCAGATGGTCAACACTCAGTGGACACTAGCTCCTCTCAGCTCTGCAGGGGCCTCCTGCCTTGGCTAAGCCCCAGGGTTTTCTTGGCCCCCTTCTCCTACAGATGAGTACGTGTCTTCCTCCCGCTCTCTTGGTCTCCCCGTCGCCGCTTCTTCCGAGGGACACCGGCTGCCCGGCCACGGCCCGTCCCCATCCTCGGCGTCCGGGGCCCCAGCCCAGCCCCCTCTGCACCTGCCCACCAAGCTGGTGATACGGCACGGCGGCGCGGGCGGCTCCCCCTCCGTGACCTGGGCCCGGGCCTCATCGTCCTCCCTGTCTTCCTCCTCCTCGTCCTCCGCCGCCTCCTCCCTGGACGCCGACGAGGACGGCCCCATGCCCTCCCGCAACCGGCCGCCCATCAAGACCTACGAGGCCCGGAGCCGCATCGGGCTCAAGCTCAAGATCAAACAGGAAGCCGGGCTCAGCAAAGTCGTCCACAACACGGCCTTGGACCCGGTGCACCAAACGCCACCACCGCCCCCCACCTCCCTCAAGGCGGCCGAGCCCCCGCCCCGGCCCCCGCCGCCGCCCCCGGCCCCTGGCCAGATGAACGGTACAGTGGACCACCCGCCACCGCCGCCGGCCGCCACTGATCGCAAGCCACCGCCACCGGCCCCACACTGCCCCCGCCTGCCCCTCCGCAAGACCTACCGCGAGAACGTGGAGGCCCCAAGTGTTGGGGCGACTGAGGGGGCAGCGGCGGCAGCGGCCGTGGGCAGAACCCGGGGTGGCAGCCCAGTCCCGCTGCCCACCAAAGTGGACGAGGCCACCAGCGGGCTCATCCGCGAGCTGGCGGCGGTGGAGGACGAGCTGTACCAGCGGATGCTGAAGGCCGGGCCGGCCGAGCCTGCGGC
Source organism: Odocoileus virginianus (assembly GCF_023699985.2). NCBI lineage: Eukaryota > Metazoa > Chordata > Mammalia > Artiodactyla > Cervidae > Odocoileus > Odocoileus virginianus. The sequence goes on along the minus strand of NC_069693.1, from coordinate 7,232,683 downwards.
GGGCACTGGGCAGGGTAGCGGCAGCCGGGAGCCCGGCTGGGAGGCGCCTCCGCTGCCCCCCGCCAAGCGGCGCAAGTCCGAGTCGCCCGATGTGGACCAGGCCAGCTTCTCCAGCGACAGCCCGCAGGACGACACGCTCACGGAACACCTGCAGAGCGCCATCGACAGCATCTTGAACCTCCAACAGGCCCCCGGCCGGACGCCCGCACCCCCGTACCCCCACGCCGCCCCGGCGGCCGTCACGCCCACCTCCCCGACGCCCCTGCACAGGCCGGAGGCCTACCCGCCCTCCAGTCACAACGGTGGCCTCGGTACCAGGACGTTGAACAGATAACACCGGGCTGGACTTCCCTTCCCCGTCCCCTCGCTCCGCAGGGACGCAGCGGGGAGGGGGGAGGGGGGCAGCCGGGCGTCTGACCTCAGCATCCTGGGGGACACGAGCCGGGGACCCCTTGAGTTTTTCTTGCCTAAGTTATTTGAGTCACAAAGGCCTCGTCCCCCCCACCTCCTGCTTCAGCCGGGTGGTTGGGTGGGGGTCGTGGATTTCGGGGAGGGGGGCTGTAATGTACAAGGTCCCCCCTGCCAAAGGGGGGCGGTAATCCTGGTGTGTCATCTCCTATTTCTTCCCATTTCCTGCCACGCTCCGCCCCTCGGCCGGGGGGGACACGTGCGCATTGGCCAGGGAGGAGGGCTCCCTGGCGGTCCCCACCGCTCACGCGCATCCAGGTGCCCAGTTTGCCCGCGTGGCTTCAATCTGTCCCTGCGCCCGTTGCTGGCAGGGTCGCGTCTCTCCAACGCCCCCCACAGGCCGAGACAGGAAACGCAGGGAAAGAGCGGCATGAGCCTGCCTCCCGGGACCCCCACGTGGCAGCGCGTGCCCACGGGCACCCGTGTCGCATCCGTGTGTGTGTCCCGCTCCGTGTCCTGTGTCCCTCTGTATGTGCTCGAGTGAGAAAGATTTCAAAGCCTCCAGTCCCTCGACTGAAATCTGAGCACCTCCCAAACAAAACCGGGATCTTTCACCCCCTTCCCCAAACAGTCTTCCCCCGTCTGTTCTTCCTGCCGCCAGCCACCCGCGCCAGATTTTGAAATCTTGGAGACAAAACTAGTACTGTAAGATAAATTTTTTTGTACTGTATTTATTGTGTATAACGATTTTTTTAAAAGGAGAATTCTGTACATTTAGAACTCTTGTAAATTAAAAAGCGATCCTTTTTTTAAAACTGTACTGACGCCCCCCCTGCCCGCATTGCTTTGGGATTTTTGGGACCTTGTTTGGAGTCTGCGGGTTGGGCCTACAGGTGGGTGGAGAGGGGGATTGTGGGGACTTACTACCCATTCATTTGTGAGCCCCTGCTGGGGGCCAGGTCCTATTCTAGGCACAAGGGTGCAGCTGAATATGATGGAAATGCCTGTTCTGGGAGGCCTGACTTCTTAGTGGAGGGGGCAGACAGTGGAAAACTCAATCAGCCAGGTGTTTTCATGTCATTCCGGGTGGGGTTCTGTGGTCTCCGGAGCACGGAATTTGTCAATACAACCATCCCTCCTGGGAAACATACAGGGCTAGCTTCTGGCCAACCTCTGATCACATTTTTGTCAAACCCTCAACACATCACTTTGTTTTATGTGTGTTTTCTGTTTAAAGACCCTTCACTTAATATATAGTGTTGACTCATTAACACTGATCGAACAGCCAGCAGCATTAACTCGTGCCTGAATGAAGCTTCCGTAACACGGGCTTTCTCTGTAAGGCACATCCAAGCCTTCTTGGGCTTAAGAACTCAAGAACCCCGGGGCCATTTAAAAGTGAAATCTACAAAAGCACCAAAACGCGAATACATCCACAAAAGGATGCTTCTTGTCAAGTAGGAGAGCGTCCTCACCTGTTCAGCGCTCAGTTGGAAATGTGCCTGCTGGGTGACTCAACGTTTTCGCCACTCTGCGCATGTCCGTGGAAGTAGCACGGGTTTTTGGCAACAGACAAAATTTTCAACAAGTAGATGAATTCACAAGCAGGGTACCTACTAATAAGTGAGAATTGACTAAATGTGTACAGTATCAGAGATATGCGGGGAATCAAGCAGGATATGTTAGCTTCCCCTGGATACAATAAAAAAGTACCTCCAGGGACTTCCTCATGATCCAATGGTTAAAACTCCACGCTGCCAAGGCAGGAGGTGTGGGTTCCATCCCTGATGGCGGAACTAAGGTTCCACATGCCACGTGGTGCAGCCAATAAATAAATAAAATCACTTTATATGAGAAAAAGAAAAAACACCCATTTGGGTGGGTGGCTTAAAAGAAATTTATTCTCTCCATTCCACAGGCTAGAAATTCCAAATCAAAAGTGTGGTCAGGGCCACAGTTCCCCTAGAGACAAGGGGAGGGTCCTTCCTTGCATTTCCAATCTCTGGTCATCCCGGGTCTTTTTTGGGTTGTAGCTACATCCCTCCAATTCTCTCCTTCTGGGCCATTTCCCCTCTGCATCGATGTGGCTTCTCTTATGAGGAAACCAGCCATATTGGATTTGAGCCTACGCTACTCCAGTATGTGCTGGTCTTAACTTGATTACATCTGCAAAGACCCTGTTTCCAAAGAAGATTACAAATTCACAGGTAATTCACTCGGGGTTAGGACACTGGCATATCTCTTGGGGAGACGCAACTCAATTGGACACAACAGCTACTCGTTCCTACAACCCTTTTGTGTGAACTTGAAAACAGCACCCCCTTTCTCTGGGAATTTGGAGAGCAGCACATGACCCAGATTCCAGCCCCCTTCAATCAAGCTTTGTGCGGTGAACAGCCTGCCCAACCGCACTTGAAGGCCCTCAGGATCAACTGGGAAGGGAAGACTTCTTTGAGGAGGTGACATCTGAACAGAGAACTGCATGAAAGAAGAGGGGACCACGGGAAGAGAACACCGAAAGCAGCGAGAACAGCCAGTGCAAAGGCCCTGAGGCAGGAGCACGGATGGAATGTAAAACCACCAAATGGGTCTGTGATTGGAACCTGGGGAGAACGGGTTGCGGACAATAGGTGAGTTCAGTGGGAACAAAGGGGGGCGCTCCTGTAGGATCCTATAGCTCCACGCTGAAAACTTTGACTCAAGAATGAGGCAGGAGCCACCGGCAGGTTCTGAGCAGAGGGCTGTGAGCGGACTTCGTTTTCCCAGGCACCCTCTGGCGGCCATGTGCGCAACCTACAGGGAGAGGAGGCAACGGCCACAGTCAGCTGGACTAGGGTGATCCACCCCGTTCCTCAGCAGGTTCCTGGGGGTGTTTGGGAGGGGAAGAGCATCTATCTGGGATCTCCAGGAGAGAGACCATCGCCACTTCCTAGCTCTAGACCTACTTCCTCCGCGTATGTAATAAAGCACTAAAGGAGAAGAGCAGTTCACAACATCCTTGAATCCCCGCTCCTGGAAGACCTCACATGGCCGAGGAAAGAAGTTTGCCTGTCATTTCCACCGGCTAACACTGGAAGGCTAGCTGAATGCAGCTCGAGCAGAGGAACATGATGACTGACGTTTCCAGAACACTTACCTCGGGCATTGCTCCCAGCTCTTCACCTGGGATGTCTTATTTGATGCTCCCAGAAGCTCCTGTGTGGGAATTAATAACCCCAACTTGCAGATGAGGAAACTGAGGCCCCAAGGGATGTAGTAAGTAGCAGACTGGGCTGCAAGCCAGGCGGTCTGGCTGGGAGCTTGCAATCTTCCCCTGTGCACACCCAGCCTGGGGGGAGGGGTGTATACAGCAACAAGGCCTTGGCCAGTCTGCTGTGCAGAAGCCAGAGACAGCCCCCTCCCCACGCCCCGGGGTATGAGACCAAAGCTGACCTCAGCTTCTACAGTTAGTCTTTGGCATACGCGCTCTTAGATGCTAGATGCAGCAGAGTGGGCATCTGGAGACGGTGTCTGTGTTCAGTTGTTCAGTCATGTCCAACCCTTTGTGACCCCATGGACTTTAACCTGCCAGGCTCCTTTGTCCTTGGGACTTCCCAGGCAAGAATACTGGAGTGGGTTGCCTTTTCCTCCTCCAGGGGATCTTCTTGACCCAGGGATGGAAACCGAGTCCCTTGCATCTCCTGTATTGGCAGGTGGATTCTTTACCACTGTACCACCTGGGAAGCCACTTTCTACAGCTGAGCCATCTGGAAACAGAGGCCAGAAATGACTAGCTCAGGGCCCAAATCACCTGGACATGGAGAATGACTGGAACTCAAGACTGACCAGAGTCCAAAGTGAATCACAGAACTACCAAGCTCACTGGCTGCTTTCTCCATTTTTTTTTTTAGTTGTGAAAAAATACCCATAACGTAAAATTTACCCTTGTAATCACATCAGCATTAAGACATTTACATTGTGCAATCATCAATCCTCAGAACTCATTTCATCGATTTTTTTTTTTTTTTTAATTTGGCTGTGCTGGGTCTTAGTTGCAACATGAAGGATTTTGTTTGTTTGTTTAGTTGCAACATGTGAGTTCATAGTTTCCTGACTAGGGATCAAACCTGGACTGCCTGCAATGGGATCTCAGAGTCTTAGCCATTGGACCACCAGGCTGGTAGTCAGCCTGGAAGTCAGGAACTCATTTTATCTTGCAGAATCGAAACTCTGTGCCCATGAAACGACGACTCCTGTTCCCACTCCACCTCCACCCAGCTCCCAGACGACCACCATTCCACTTTCTGTCTCTGTAAATCAGACTACCCTAAGCATCTTGTATGAGTGGAATCACAATATTTGTTCTTTTGTGAGTGGCTTATTTCACTCAACATAACGTCTTCATTCATGTCGTAGAATATGTCAGTTTCTCCTTTCAGTTTTGACAGACTGGGGGGGAGGCAGAGAAAAGAACATCTGAGCTTGTGCTTTGCAGTGGGAACTCCAGAGACTGCCAGGGCATCAAGGAAATTGGATGACACTGGGGACATATGTCAGAGACTCCCTGATTCGGAGGTCAGCAGGCAGCAAGATGCAACCGCCACCCCAGTTATTAAGGGCTCAAAGGGTATTTAATGGAGCAGAATACATCAATGTGGAGCTTTTTCACTCCACTGACCCCTTCCTAGAATATTATGTTTAATGCACAAAATGAAACCCTCAGGATCACAAGGGAACCAATTATACTGAAATACAGTTATCAGTATTTTTTAATATCGACAAGGCTGTGACATGGTAATAGGGTCTGGTGTACCAGCGCACGATTAGAAAGCTAGTTCGCAGTGGGTCTAATCAGTGATGAGTAAGCAATCACTGGAAATTCCAAACGCAGTGTGAGAATATTGAAGATTCCTCTTGACGATAGTCTGAAATCCTTGCTCTCACAGGATTCAGGTTCTCGTGAGGGAGACCCTCCCTGAAGCAGAGAAATGTAAACTATGGTGATAAAGGCTGCGGAGAAGAATAAAGCAGCAAGAATGGATGGATGGTGGGTATTGCATTAAACAGGGAGACCAGGGAGGGCTTCTCGGAGGAGGTGACATTTGGGTGGAGACCAGAAGGAAGGGAGGGAGGGAGGATGGGAGAGGCCGGGTGGGACTTGCCAGGTGGAGGAACAGCGAGTGCAAAGGGCCCTGAAGTTAGAGGGTTGTCTGGGGAGCAGTGGAGAGGCCAGTGTGGCCGGAGCTGAGTGATCGAGGGGGAGAGAGAGGGAGGAGAGGACGCAGGGAGCCTGCAGATCTCTCAGGGTCTTCTGGGCCACACCGAGGGCTTTGGCTTCTGCTTTGAGTGAAAGAACCATGGAGGGTTGTGAACAGAGGAGTTTTCCTGCACTCGTTTCCGTTGAAAAAATTATTATGATTACTTAAAATTATTCTCGGTGATGGTGTTACTGTTTTATTATTGCTGTTCCCATGTCAGGGGGAGACGGGGGTGGAGTTTGAATGCAGGACGGGAAACCCGCGCGCGCACCCATTTCGCAAAGGCACCCTGCCTGTCCCCACCAGGGGGCGCCAGAGGCCGGGCGCCCGGTTTGGGGATGGGGGGGTGCCTCGTCCCGCCCGCCCCCCCCCCCCCCGCCCCTCCCGTCCCTCCTCCCCGTTCTGGGCCCCACCCGGCTCAGACTGCTCCGGACGGGACCGCGAGCACAGGCCGCTCCGCGGGCGCCTCCGATCCCCGCGGGACCCCCGCCCAGCTCTCCCTTCCCGGTCCTGCAGTCTGCGCGCCCCCTCGGTGAGTGACCCCCAACCGAGGCTGTCGCCTCCCAGCCTCCGCCCGCGGAGCCCTCGAGCCTGCCCTGCCTCTGGATCATTCCCCTGCTCGCCAAAGACCCTCAGTCTCCACCCCAGGCAGTGTGCAGGGGTCTCAGTTCTCCCCAGCTGCTCCAGAAACCTATCTCCCTCACTGCCCCCCACCCCCACCAGCCCCTTCAATCTGTAACTGTGTTCCCCATTCTCCTCCTCCCTTCGCGCGTCCGTCCTTGCGGGCTCACTCCACCGCATTCATACACTTCTGTTCTACTCCTCCTCCCACCCCAAAAGCTCCGCTCCTACCTCACCAACCCCACTGCCTGTCCACCCACCCCAAAGCGTCCTCACTAAGATGCCCCCAGGTCCCTCCCCGTGTAGGACACCGCCCAGGGCCCCCTCCCTCTGCCGACGTCCCAGGTCTTGGCTGCAGCCTCTCCTTCACCTTTCTGGCACACCCTCCCTGAATTCTCCCCCTCCCACACGCGCACTCTTTTTTTTTTTTTTTTTAAAGCATGGTTATGATTTTATGGATTTTAACATATTGGATGTGCAGTTCTTTTTGGTGCTCAAATTGTCCCATCTTTGGCCAGTGGGAGTCCTGTCGAGACTGTGACATGCCCCATCCTGGTTTGAGCATTTCCCCACTATCTGACCCAGACTCACTTGTTCTTTCCCGGCCTCAGCCCCGGAATTAGCCATTTCTCCCAGAAGCCTCAGTTTCTCTTTTAGTGGAAAATGGTATCTAGAGACTCCAAACTGACCAAAAGTCGGTTCTGTACAAAGATCAGTAAAATTATCAGCATCCACTTAGACTGATCAAGGGGGAAAAAAGAAAGAAAGCAAAGACACGAATGATAATCAAGAATGAAAGGGGGAAGGGGGACATCACTACGGATCCTACAGTGAATGAAAGGCTAGTAAGGAGATGTAGAGAATACAGTCTAGGTGCTGGGGGTGCTGATTGCTGCTGGGTTGGTAATCTGTTCTCTCCCTAACTCCTTAGATCTGTGATAGGAGTGTTGGCTCTGAGGTCAGGTTACCTGGAGTCCCAGCTTGAAGCACTTGCTAACAAAGTGACCTCAGGGAAGTTATACTATCTTCCTGAACCTCTATTTCCTTATCAGAAAAGTGGAGGTAATAATAGCTTACCTTACAAGGCTGTTGTGAAGATTAAATGCGTTAAATCAGTGTCTGGCATGCAGTGATCACAAATGTTATTATTCTTGTGAACGATAACATCATGATCTGGGGGGAATCCAGGCAGTATTGAGACTCATTTCTCATCCTTGTGACCACATGCTCAGCCACTCTGTCCATCCATTTTTACAGTTCCAGGTCCTGAAACCCACCATCCTCTCTGCCTAAATGCCCTTGTCACTCTTCAGGGAGCAGCTCAGAAGTCAGTCCAGGGGGCTTCCCCTGTGGCTCAGCTGGTAAAGAATCTGCCTGCAATGCAGGAGACCTGGGTTCAATCCCTGGGATGGGAAGATCTCCTGGAGAAGGGAACAGCTACCCACTCCAGTATTCTGGCCTGGAGAGTATGTATGGGGAAAAGATTCCACAGGACACAACTAAGACATGGTACAGCCAAATGAATAATAAATGTGGAAAGAAAAGAAAGTCAGCCCAGCCAGAGCTTTCCTAATCCTGTGATTGGTTCACCCTGTCCCCCTCTGGTGCCTACAAGTCCACCACCCAGTTTTTCCCAGGCCTCGTTGACTGCTCGGTGCCTCGGTTCTCTCCAAATGGAGGCTCTGAGTGTGTGGGGACTGGTCTCTGGTCTATTTTTGGATCCATACCTCTTGACACATGGTGCGATTTCAGTGAAAACTGCAAAATAATGGAAGGGGTGGGGATGGAGAAAGAAAAAGACAAAGGAATCCTTTTCTTCAGATCAGCTTCTGCATCCTTCCCCTTGTTTATCTCTTGGGCTTCCACCACCAATCTCGCTTCTTCCAGCATGCCATTGTTAACTCTCTTTCTCTTCCTCCAGCTGGAATAATCACCTTCTTCCTCCTTCAGCCGTCAACACCTGCCATCCACCCTCAGTGCTCTCAGAAGCTCTCCGCACCCCCCACCTCATCCCACCACCCTTCTCCATCGATTCTACCTTCTGGCTCCCTTTCTTCTCCACCTCCTCCTCCAGGCAGTCCCCCATCAACATCCTCTCCTCCCACAGGTAGCCCTCGCGCTGTGCATCTCCATCAGCGAGCTCAGCGGGCAGTGTGCAGCCACCATGTTCAGCTGGCTGAAGCGGGGCGGGGCTCGGGGCCAGCAGCCGGAGGCCATCCGCACAGTGACCTCGGCCCTCAAGGAGCTGTACCGCGAAAAGCTGCTGCCTTTGGAGGAGCACTACCGCTTCGGGACCTTCCATTCTCCGGCCCTGGAGGATGCTGACTTCGACGGCAAGCCCATGGTGCTGGTGGCCGGCCAGTATAGCACGGGCAAGACCAGCTTCATCCAGTACCTGCTGGAGCAGGAGGTGCCTGGCTCCCGGGTGGGGCCGGAGCCCACCACCGACTGCTTCGTGGCTGTCATGCATGGTGATACGGAGGGCACCGTGCCTGGCAACGCCCTGGTGGTTGACCCGGACAAGCCCTTCCGTAAACTCAACCCCTTTGGGAACACCTTCCTCAACAGGTGTGCAGCCAGCAGCCCGGAGGGTGTCTTCCTCTCCCTGGGCCCCATCTTTGTCCCATCCCTGCCAGTGTCTTTCTGCTTTTCAGTCCTAATCCCCTTCTCTCTACTAGAGCCTTCCTCTTCTTGCCTTCTCTTGGGGAGCAGTTAAGCCAGTGACGCCTGAGTTCGACTCCTGTCTGGCTGTCTAGCTGGATGACTTTGGGCAAGCAGCTTAACCTCTCTGTTTCTTATTCTCATCTGGAAAATGGGGATAACCATAGTCCTCCCTCCATAGGCCTGTTGTGGGGACTAGATGAAGGAAAACGTACAAAGTGCTTAGAACAGCACCCCGCACAAAGTACGTGCTCAATTAACATCAGCTCTGATTTTTTTTTTTCTTTTTAGAGTCCTTATTCTCTGTCCTGATCTTCCTTTTCTCTTTCTAGATTCTTCCCCTCTCCGAACCTGATTCTCCTCCGTGCAAGTCCTGGGTTCCCTTCTCATGTGTCCCCTCCTCCTACCAGTCCTTGCATTGACCCCTGATCTTCCCTCTGCCCCAGGTTCATGTGCGCCCAGCTCCCCAATCAGGTCCTGGAGAGCATTAGCATCATCGACACCCCGGGGATCCTGTCGGGGGCCAAGCAGAGAGTGAGCCGTGGTGAGTGAGGCTGGACCCCTAGGTCTGAGGGAGGAGGGCCCAGGGTCGCTGCTAGGACTGTGTGGGCCGGCCCTGAGCTGGCTGCGTAGCAGAAGGGAGCTGGTGGAAGGCTGTGACTCCTCCGAGCTGGCGTGCGCTGAAGGGTGGGGGAGGCGTGTGGATGAACACGTGTGAACCCGCTGCGGCTGCATGTCTGGGCGGGTCCAAAGGATGGGGGAGGGGGACAGAGAATGAAAGAGAGGGAGACTCAAAGGTGGACAGAGATTCAGAGGGCGAGGCCGGAATCCAGAGAGAGGATCCGGAGAGATGGGAGACCCAGCGAGAAGGCAGAGCCCGGCGGGGAGGCCCTGGGCCGCTGTCAGCGCCTGGCTCCACCTCTGGGCCACGGATGGGGCTGAGGAGGGCCCGGGACGGGGAGTCTGGGCAGGGGCCAAGGGCGGCCAGGAATTTATAAACAGCTGTGCGGGGAGAGCGGTGGGGGGAGGGGTGGATTCCAGCGGGGCCTCCGGGTGAGCCCGGCCCCCACCCTTGCCCCGCCTGGCTCGGTCTGCGCGCCGCACCCCCCTCATTTCTAGCCCCTTCCACCCCTGCCCCGCGAGGCCTCGGAGGCCAGAAACTGGGGCAAAGGAGGCTGCAGTGTGGGGCAGAGGGGACCGGGAGGCCTCGGCGAGGAGGCAGGGAGGCTGGGCCTCGCTCCGGCGAGGGCGCGGAGGGTTACCGGTGTCCCTGGCGGCTGCCCAGCAGGCGCCTGTCCCCCGGGAGAGAGGCAGGAGACAGCTGCATAGGACATGGGGGTGGGGAGGTGAGCTGCCAGCCCATCGGGGAGGCAGGGGGCGGGGCAGGGGGGGTCCCTCGGGAGAGTCGGAGGGGGGCCACTTCGAGTCCTGGCGGGGATGCCAGATGGAGGCCCAAAGGAAGTGGGGGAGAGAACGGGGGTCTCTTTCTGTGGCTGCGGGAGTAGAGGAGGAGGAGAGTGTGTCTGTCTGTCTGTCTCGAGGGTGAGTGTGTGTATGAGCGTCTGTGCCCGTGTGGGAGGCTCGGTGTGACTTTGGGCAGCTCCAGGGGCCTGGGGGGCGGGGCAGCGCTTGTGGAATTGTGTGTGACTGTGACTGACCGTGTCTCTGTAGGTAGATGTATTGTGAAACGTGTGGTTGGTGTGTTGTGCAGGGGAACTTTTCTGTGACTTTGTGGATCATTTAGTGTGTGTCTGGGAAGGTGTGTGGGATTCCCAGGCGGCTCAGTGGTAAGGAACCTGCCTGCCAATGCAGGAGATGCAGGTTCGATCCCTGGGTGGGGAAGATCCCCTGGAGGAGAAAGCAGCAATCTACTCCAGTATTCTTGCCTGGAGGCTCCCGTGAACAGAGGAGCCTGGCGGACTGCATCCGTGTAACTGTGGGTGTGACTCTGAGGTGTCAGCGCTGTGCCTTTTTGCGTTGTACCTGTGTGTGGCCCTGTAGGACCGAGATGATTTTGTTAGATTGGGTAGAACCGCATCTCTGTATACAGTTGTGCCCTTGTGTGTACAAGTGAGAGTATGTGTGTGTGCATGAGTGTATCTGTTGTGTAACTGTATATCATTGTGTCCTTTGTTTGGTGGGTGTGCAGCTGTGTACAGGCGCATTGCATGCCTGCTCCTCTCTCTCTGTTACGTTGTGTGGGTCTCACATCTTTGCCATTGTGTGACCTTGGATATCTATGTAGGTTCCAGATTGCTGGCGAGGGTGTGTGTGAGGGTCTGCATCTTGTAGCGTGTGACTCGGATGGTGTCCAGGTGTATGCTTGCTCCTGAGTGCACGTGTGTATGTGCATGTGTGTGTGCACTGCTGGAACACATAGCTTCTGTAGAATATCTGTGAATGCACAGGTGTGTGACTGTAGCAGAGGGGAGCCTTCTGGCAGGGTTCAAATCTGGCCTCTGCTCCTTCTAAGCTGTGAGACCTCGGCCGAACCACTTAACCTCCCCGTGCCTTAGTTTTCTCACCTGTAAAATGGGAACATGATAGTCTCATGACATGCCTCGTTGACTTCCCCAGTGGTCCAGTGGTTAGGACTCCATGCTTCCATTGCAGGAGTGTGGGTTCAACCCCAACAGGAGGCTAAGATCCTGTAGCCTGCATGCCAAGTGGCGAGGCCAAAAAAAAGAGTCAAACTGTGTGAGGCACTTAGAGCAGTATGTGGCCCGAAGGAGGTGCTACGGAAGGTCCTGTGATGACTGCTTTTCGTCTGTGAGGCTGTCATTGTGCACCTGGGGTGTCTGCCTGCCACGTCTCCCATTCCCATGCTGACTCAACCTCCGTCCCTCCCTCCCTGCATGAGACACACTTTCCAAATCTGGACGTGTGTGTGTGTGTGTGACATTGCGGACAGAGGAGGGGCCCTAGCTTTGGTCCCTCTGTTGACCTGGCCGTCCCTCCCCACAAAACAGCGTCCCCCACCCCCTCCCGTCCCATCCAGTCCCCTGTGGCTATAGAAACCTGCTTGCGCCCAGGCAGGATGGGTCTGGCATCAGCTCCCCAGCAGAGCATGGAGGCCCCTGGGGCTGCGGCTCTGTGCTTCTGTGTCTGGAGCAAATTAACCAGTGGACTCCTTAACCACTCTGTTCCTCAGTTTCCCCTTTTGGAAAATAGGGGTCATAAGTGTACCTGTCCCCTGGAGTTGTTTTGAAGATTCAGTGAGTTGAATCGGGGAGGGCATGAGGTGACTTCTGGTGAATCAGCCATGGCTCTCTGTCCCACCAGTTAACTCCTCGCCCCCCAGATCACCACTCAATGTTTCCTCCTCCGGGAAGCCCTCCCTGACCACCCAGGCTGGGTGGTCAGGCACCCGTCTCTGGGCTCCTGCGGCTCCCTGGATTTTCCCATCCCAGACTGGCCACTCTGGACAGTAAGCCCAGTGAGGACAGAAATGAGGCTATCTGAGCCACCCTGTGTGCCCAGCAGAGAGCAGGCTGCTCTGAGGGCCGCTCCTAAGTGGCTCCGCCGCAGTGTCTCGCAGGCACCGTGAGGAACTTTTGTGGATTGCTCGCCGTGTGCCTAACTCTGTGGGGTTTTCTGGTTAGTTTTTAATGTTTATTCATTTGGTTGCATCGTGTCTTAGTTGCAGCATGTGGGCCCCAGAGCGTGTGGGCTCAGTAGCTGCGCTGAGTGGGCTAAGCTGTTGCACAGCATGTGGGACCTTAGTTCCCCACCAGGGATCGAACCTGTGTCCCCTGCTCTGCAAGGTAGATTCTCAGCCACTGGACCACCTGGGAAGTCCTTGTTGTGTTTTTGTTTTGTTTTTTAAAAGTTTTATTGTATAATTTACATGCCTAAAGCTCACTCCTTGTAAGTGTATAGTTCAGAGCCAGGCACTCTTTAAGCTCTTCATATAGCTTAGCTCATGTGTATTCTTTCCATCTTCACACAGTCCTAGGAGGTAGGTTTTATGATTATTTTAATTTTACCAAAGAGGAAACAGAGGTTCAAAGAGGTTACTTGCTTCCTTAAGGTCACCTAGCGATAGAAGCAGAGTCGGGATTCAAACCCAGGCCTTCCCCGACTGCCAAGTCAGGGGGTCTCAATGGCTCCTATCTGCTCTCCCAAGCATCGCTTGCTGCAGAATGAATGAGTGAACGAAAAAATGAATGGTGAAAGGAATGAATGAATGGGCCCAGGAGCCAGCTGTTGGTGGGATAGGTGCCCTACAAAGGCAAGGACTTTGTGTGTTCTCTGTGGGATCCCCAGTGTCCAGGACAGGGCCCAGCACACAGGAGATTTTTGGTAATTTATTGGTAATAAATTTATAATATTTAACATCTGCTATGGCAAGACTCTAATAAGGGCCCATATAAAATCTTCAGTTGCTGGATGGTAGGGCGATCTGACACATCCTGGGGAGGAGTTGGGGTTGACGGTGGCATTTGGGGGACTCAAAGGTCCATAGAAGCATAGGGAGTTTATTAGGAAACATTTCAGTGTTTTAATAAGGGGACCGATGCAAGCTGCTAATATTTGCCCAAAGAATGAATGGAAAGGTGAGGGGGTGATTGTCCTCCGTAGTTGGATGGCTAGAGGGCCAGAGTGATGGCGAAATTCCGGAGGCTGAGGGCCTGGTGCTATTTCCCACAGACAAAATTTTCAGTGGTTAACAACCTGAACATCTGTACAGTCCAGTTTGAGCCAAAAGCAATGAATGTGTCCCAATGGCTGAAGGCTGGGGGCTGACCTCTGCTTTGGGGGACTGGAGCCCCTGTGACTGAGTGGTAAAAAATCCGCCTGCAGTGCAGGAGACACCAGAGATGGTTGGACCCCTGGGTGGGGAAGATCCCCTGGAGGAGGGTCTGGCAACCCCCTCCAGTATTCGTGCCTGGAGAATCCCATTGGACAGAGGAGCCTAGGGGGCTACAGTCCATGGGGTCGCAGAGTCAGACACGACTGAAGCGAGCACGCAGGCACACGCCTCATACCACCCCTCTCTTGCAGGCTACGACTTCCCGGCTGTTCTGCGCTGGTTCGCGGAGCGCGTGGACCTCATCATACTGCTCTTCGATGCTCACAAGCTGGAGATCTCGGATGAGTTCTCGGAGGCCATTGGCGCCCTGCGAGGCCACGAGGACAAGATCCGTGTGGTGCTCAACAAGGCCGACATGGTGGAGACGCAGCAGTTGATGCGTGTCTACGGGGCGCTCATGTGGGCGCTGGGCAAGGTGGTGGGCACGCCCGAGGTGCTGCGCGTCTATATCGGCTCCTTCTGGTCCCAGCCCCTGCTGGTACCGGACAACCGGCGCCTCTTCGAGCTGGAGGAACAAGACCTTTTCCGGGACATCCAGGGCCTGCCGCGCCACGCGGCGCTGCGCAAGCTCAATGACCTGGTGAAGAGAGCCCGGCTGGTGCGGGTGAGCAGTGATGGGGGGTGGGGAGGCAGCGGCCGCTCTTGCCTTTTCTCTGATCCTCCTCTGCTTGGCTGCTGGTCCCTGATCTGGCATCAGCTCTCCAGTGAGTTAGTTCTCTAATCTGAGAAAGTTCTCCTGTTGTGCCTGGCCCTCTGCCAGGTGGTACTGGGAAGGGAGCTCTGACCACGTCAGTCCAGGGGAGAAGACCGTTTCATTCCCAGAGTGACCATCTGGCATGGTCAGGGCTGCGAACTGGGGAGCCCAGGGGAAAGCCCTGGAGAACTTCTTGGAGGAGAGAGCATCTGAGCTGCAAACTGGAGGATTATGAGGATGAGGAGGGGAAAGGATTCTAGAAAATGGGACCAGCAAGTGCATGGACTGGCGATGAGAACATGGCAAGTTCGAGGAAGTGGGGGAATGCCAGTGTGGAAGCCAGTGTAGATGGTGGGAGTAATGGCATCTGGGGGGTGGGGGTGGGGTGGGGTGGGTGAGAGTCAGATCACCCCGGACTGTGGTCTGGAGCCTGTGCTTTGTCCCAAGGGCACTGGGGAGCCACGGAAGGACTCAGGGCAGGGGAGGAACAGGATCAGACCCTCGCTGCCTTCTGGAAGGTGGATCCAAGGGCAGTAAGACTGGGTTCCCAGACTAGGGAGGAGGCTGGGGGACCAAGGAACAAGGAGGAGCCTGGATCAGGACATAGCCTCGGGGAAGGGGAGGGGAGCACTGATTTAAGAGCGTTTTTGGAGGCCGAATGGAACATTCGCAGGGGAGGCTGCCAGCCAGGCTGGAGGTGGGGCAGGAAGCCGAGCAGGCAAGGAGGCCTGGAAGGTTATGGGGGTGGAGGAGCCTGAGGTGTTGGTTTAAGGAGCAGCAGAGGGGGTGAGTCAGAGCCCCCAACCCCCACCCCAGGAATCCTCCTTAGGAGGGAGCGGCCCAGTGTGGTCAGCTCCTGAAGCCTCCAGAAAACACCTTTCTCTCCTCTGCCCAGGCCCTGGACTGTCTCTGTCTGTCTCTCTCTCTAGATCTCTTCATTTCTACCTCTTTCTGTTTTTTTTTTTCTTCTCTTATTCTTTTTTCCCTCATTCTCTTTTCTCTTTCTCTCCTCTCTTCATCTTTTCCCTTCCTCGGTCTCCCCCTGGTTCACCCGCTTCCCCCACGGACGCCGGTCCGCAGGCCCCTCGGGGAAGCCGACAGCAGCGGGAGCTAGAACTCCAAGTCCGTGGGAGCGAGGGGCGGGGTGGGGCCGGACACCTGGTGCCCCCACCATGCAGGAGGCGGCTCCGGAAACCCAGACAAACCCCGGAGTCCCGGACCCGCGCCCCGGCTCAGCCCGCCCACCCACCTTATCTCTTCCTGGCACCTTCCCCCGCTTCCTCTCTGGAAAAGCCATTAGCGCCCTCCCTCCTCCCGTCTTCTGGGTTGCAGAAGAGCGGCCCTTAGGCTCCGCCCCCTCTCCCCATTGGCCCGCTCTCGCAGGCCCCACCCACCGGGCTGGCCACACCCCTGCCCTGATTGGCCGCCTCAGACCTGCAGACCACGCCTCCCCCTTGCTCCTGCAGCTCCTCTGTGGCTCCCCCGTGCTACTGAAAATACGGGGTCTGCTGTGACCAAGCCTCGGTGCCTTTTCCTGCCCTGTGTCACCCGCTCATCCCCGACGTGTGATTCTGCCACACCTGGTCCAGCCATCAAACAACAGCCCACACCATTCACCTCCCTACCTGCTTTCCCCCAATAGTACAAGGCCTCTCCTCACTCTTGGTAACTACCCCTCTATGCCTCAGTTTCCCTGTCTGTAACGATCTAGGATGTGGGTGAGCCCTCTGGCTCTGCCCTTTGTTTGAAGCGACAGCTGC
Organism: Odocoileus virginianus; assembly: GCF_023699985.2. Taxonomy (NCBI): domain Eukaryota; kingdom Metazoa; phylum Chordata; class Mammalia; order Artiodactyla; family Cervidae; genus Odocoileus; species Odocoileus virginianus. The sequence continues at coordinate 7,216,489 of NC_069693.1, read as the reverse complement.
TGTTAGAAGGGGCGATTTCCATGGGCTGTGTGATGCTTGAGCACAGGTCAAGACCCTTGATGGGCAGGGTCTTGGGAGGTTCTGGTTCTAAAGAGGCCAGGATGCCCTGAGCCTTCCTACAGAGCTGAGGCAGCTCAGTAGCTTTCATTCCACAGATTGTGATCGAGGGCCGACAGTGTGCTCCTGTTCTGTTCTAAACGCTGGAGATGCCGCAGGAAACAAAAGCAGATAGTTTCTTTTCTTGTAGAATTGCTTTTTAATGGGGGAGTGAGTATTAAATTCAGCTCTAATACACTGAATGTGATAAGGATTATGAAGAAACATGAAGCAGAGGAGAGGCTGGTGGGCTGTTTAAGGGACTAAGGTCATCAGGGAGGGTCTCCTGGAGGAGGTGATTCTCGAGCAGAGAACTAAAGGAGGGGGAAGGGTGGACAGAGTGGAGATCTGGGAGAGACTATACCCAGGCAGAGGAAACAACAAGTGCAAAGGCCCTGAAACCGGGACATGCTTGAATATGGAGCCCTGGAGGAGACAGGATGGTGGAGATGAAAGGATATGAGGATTCAAAGCCAGCCAAGGTGCCACCAGAATGTTTAGCGTTCTAAGCCTATGACTCACTAAAAGGAATTTTTAGCGAGTGTTTTTAATTGAACATTTAAGACCATCTCATGGGAAAGCACTCATGTACTGTCAAAGGTGCCCCCTCCCACCCCTGACCCCAACAGCCCTCAGGTTCTCTTTCTTGCAGACAACCCCCAAGAATAGTTTCTTCTTTTTCCAGATACATTCTATTTTTACTTAAGCATATCCATTTAATTATTGAGCTTCCTATTTAAAAATAGGGCTTCCTTGGTGGCTCAGATGCAAAGAATCTGCCTGCAATGTGGGAGACCTGGGTTCCATCCCTGGGTTGGGAAGATCCCCTGGAGGAGAGCATGGCAACCCACTCCAGTATTCTTGCCTGGTGAATCCGCATGGACGGAGGAGCCTGGTGGGCTGTAGTCCATGGGGTCTCAGAGTCAGACACGACTGAGCGACTAAGCACAGCACATTTAAAAACAGGACATGTGAATGCTGGTTTCCTCTCCTGGTTTACTTTTTGATAACATACGAGTTTGTGGCTCAGAGGTTCTCAGGTTCACTGGTTTACTTCACAAATATTTCTTGAGTCTTTTCTCTGCACACTGTGCCAACGCTGGGGACAGAGGAAACAGAGAAGGTCCCAGCCCTCCTGGAGCACACGTTCTGATGGAAGGAGACAGAATAAGTAAATGATGATGGACTGGGATAAGTGCTGTGAGTGAAACAATGAAAGTAAAGATTGAAAGAAATTGGATGGTGGTGCTTGGGGCACCTGCTTTCCCACAGGATGGTCTCTGGGAGGAGGTGACATCAGAAGGAAGCTGAAAGGTGGGATTTCCCTGGTGCCCCGGCTGTTAAGCCTCTGCCTTCCAGCGCAGGGGGCACAAGCTCAATCCCTGGTTGGGGAACTAAGAACTAAGATCCACATGTAGCCTGGTGCGGCCAAAAAAAGAAAAAGGAAACTGAAGGACTCAGTTGTTGGAAGACCAGGGCAGAATTCCAGGCAGAGGGTAGCATGTGCAAAGTCCTTGATGTAGGAAAGAGTTTTGCAGGCTGATATAAAAATGAAAAAAAAAAAAAAAAAAAAAGGCAGTTGAGGAAGCTGGAGCAGATGGGGCAGGGGGCAAGGCATGCAGAGCAGTGCTTCTCAAACCTTTCCCTTTCAGGACCTCATTACACTCTTAAATATTACTGAAGACCCCAAAGAGTTTGTATATACACAGATTAGAGCTTTCTATATTAACCATATTAGGAAACTGAGGGAATTCGCTGGTGGTTCAGAGGTTAACACTTGGTGCTTTCACCGCCATGGCCTGAGTTCACTCCCTGGTCAGGAAACTAAGATCCCACAAGCCTCGTGGTGCAGCCCAAAAAAGAAAAAGTTAAAACTGAGAAAACGTTTCACTTTCTCTCATAATATTAATTAACCAACAATACTTACATTGGCCTCACCATGAGGCTTGTAGGATCTTACTTCCCCAACCAGGGATTGAACCTGAGCCCTTGGCAGTGAAAGTGTGGAGTCCTAACCACTGGGCCACTGGGGAATTCCCAAAAAATACTTACATACTTAATAGTAGATAACAATTTATTATAAATGTTATCAATACATTATTGATCATGCCAGTGTATATTAACAGATATTGATAGTCTTATTAAATCATTTAAAATAGCAAGAAAAACCTACTGCCTGTTAACCTAAGTAACTGATGTTTTGGGCTCCCCTGGTGGCTCAGATGATAAAGAATCTGCCTGCAATGCAGGAGACCTGGGTTTGATCTCTGGGTCAGGAAAATCCCCTGTAGAAGGAAATGGCAACCCACTCCAGTATTTTTTTTTTTTAATCCACTCCAGTATTCTTGCCTGGAGAATCCCATGGACAGAGAGGAGCCTGGTGGGCTACAGCCCATGGGGTCACAGAGTCGGACATGACTGAGCGACTAAGCCCGCTAACACACAACAGATGTTTTATGAAAATTAACTGTTTTCCAAAACCCCCCAAAAAAACAATTTAGAGAGGACAGTGGCCCTGTTTTACATGTTTGCAAATCTCTTTAATGTCTGGCTTCAAAGGCGACATCTGGATTCGAACATCTGTTTCTACATTCAGTTAGTTGCAGGATCTTTTAGCCTTTACCAATTGCACGATTCACTCAGGAAATGAAGGTCAAAAAGACGCATAGCACCTCAGCATTCTCGTGAAAGTAGTTTTGAGTGTGCAAACCCCTAAAAGAGTCTTGGGGACCCCCTGGGGATTCCCTGGACCACACTTGGAGAATTGCTGCCATAAGGCCTTGGCCCTGTTTTACATGTTTGCAAATCTCTTTAATGTCTGGCTTCAAAGGCGACATCTGGAATCGAACATCTGTTTCTACATTCAGTTAGTTGCAGGATCTTTTAGCCTTTACCAATTGTACGATTCACTCAGGAAATGAAGGTCAAAAAGACGCATAGCACCTCAGCATTCTCGTGAAAGTAGTTTTGAGTGTGCAAACCCCTAAAAGAGTCTTGGGGACCCCCTGGGGATTCCCTGGACCACACTTGGAGAATTGCTGCCATAAGGCCTTGGCGGCTGTGGGAGGAATTTTGCACTTGGATAAGAAGCAAATTGAGACTTGGGAGCAGTGTCTCATGGTCTGGCACTTGTTCCTAAAAAAAAAACAAAAGACTCCAGCTGCTGCTTCATGGGGAAAGGATTGAAGGGGCCAGAGGGTGAGCCAGGAGTCCAGTGGGGTGACAAGTCTGTCCCCCACCAGGCAAGAGATGGTGCAGTGGAGAGAAATGGGAAAGTGTAAGAGAGATTTAGGAGTTTTGATGAAATGGATGTGACCAATGAGGAGGGAGGATCAAATCAGGAGTAATTTCCAGATCTCTGGGCTCCATTGGGCAGGCAGAGGTGGGGGGGGTGCCATTTGCCTCCAGAGATGGGCACAGCTGAGGGTGACGCGGCGGGGGCGGGGCCTGAATTCCACCGCGGGCGTCCAGAGATGGAGCTGTCCAGGAATGTTGACAAGGCAGTCGGCTCTGAGTTGAGCTCCAGGGAGAGGCCGAGGCTGGTATGTAGACTTGGCAGTGGACGTGGAGGGATACTGAAGCCACGGGAGGGGCTGAGATGACCTAGAAGAGAGGGGCGAGCCCCTGTACTCACGGCAGCAGCAGCTCACCTGTAACTGTTAGAAATTCACACTCTCAGGCCCCACGCTGGACCTGGTGAATCGGAAACTCCAGCCAACCCATGTTTTAAGGAGCTCCCCACCCCGGGTGACAGAGGCAGGCTCAGGCGAGAACTCTACTCCCTCCAGGTTCACGCCTACATTATCAGCTACCTGAAGAAGGAGATGCCCTCCGTGTTTGGGAAGGAGAACAAGAAGAAGCAGCTGATCCTCAAGCTGCCTGTCATCTTCGCCAAGATTCAGTTGGAGCATCACATATCTCCCGGTGACTTCCCAGACTGCCAGAAGATGCAGGTGGGTGGACGCCCAGGTGGGAGGGACAAGGGGTGATGGGAAGGTCAGCTTTCGTAGGCTCAGGATGGGGCTTCGAAAACTAGAGGGACGGATGGCAGGTTCCTGAAAGTACCTCCCACGAATGGTTCCGTGAGAGTATGGTTGTGTGAGTTAGGATAAGGGAGTGAAGAGAAAACCCAAAGTAATAGTGGCTTAATTAGGATAGAAGTTTATTTTTCTCCTTCATAAATATCTTGGAAGATGGTCCAGGGCTGGTTTGGGGCTTTACAGAATCAGGGACCCAGTTGTCTGTCCATGCCTGGCCCATTCTCCTCCATGCCTGGCCTCCAGGCCCAAGAACCCCTCATGGTACAAAATGGCTGTGGAAACTCCAGCCATTGTGTCTGCATTCCAACCGGTAAGACGTGGGGGAGGGGGGAGCTAATGGTACAATCTCTCTAAGAACAATTTTTAGAATAGTGCCGTCCAATACTACTTTCTATGATGATGGAAATGTTCTGTGCTTTGCTGTCCAATGTAGTGGGCACTAGCCACATTAAACCTGAACTTCTAGGTTTTAATTTAAATAACCACATGTGGCTACTATATTGAACAGGGTTTTTCTAGAGTTGCAAGCACAACTGGTGTTGACTTCTGGTTGGCCAGAGCATAGTCACATGGCCACAGTGCTGTAAAGGAAGCTGGGAAGTGTAGTTTTTCCTCTAGGTGCCCAGGTAACATTGGGGGATTCTATAGTGAGGAGGAAGGGAAGATGGATATTGGGGGATCACTGAAGGCTCTCCCCTGTTCAGGCCTAGGATTAGCTGGTGATGCGGAAAGCCCTGGGTCTGGGTGTGGCAGCCTGGGGTGAATGAAGAGCCGCTGGAGGTGAGCAGGGGCAGGAGCAACCAGTGGATGTGGGGACAGAGGTCCAAGCTCAGGCACGGAGGCGAGGACTAGCCCCTTGGGCCCAGGCTTTGCTTTGAGGCTGTGTTGGGGTGATACTCAAAGCCTGTGACCTTTGGGTCTGCCATGTTTCTACTCCAAGACTGAGGAATTATAGTACAGTGAAATTCCTCTTGGCCACTGACTAGCTCCGTGAACCTGTGCAAGTCACCCTTCCTGAGCCTCAGTTTCTTCAACTGGAAAATGGGCATCATCCTGATTGTATCTACCCTGGATGCTGAATTGGCTGGTGTTTGTGACTTCCTCAGGACAGTATCTGGCACTGAGTTAGGGCTGGATCAAGGTTTCTCAACCTCTGAGCTACTGACATTTAGGACTAGATAATTCTTCATTGTAGGGGGCTGTCTTGTGCATTGCAGCCCCCTGGGTTTAACAGCATCCCTGGGCTCTACTTGCTAGATGTCAGCAGTACTCCCGAATTACGACAGTCAGAAACATCTCCAGATATTGCCCACTGTCTCCTGGGGGATACCACCATCCCTGGCTGAGAGCTGCTGGACTCGATAAAGAGCAGCCGTGAAGATTACACTGATGTTTACTAAGCACTTGATCCAGAGGAATTCATTTAGCCTTTGCCACCTCCCAATGAGGGGAGTGCTAGTTCTCAACCTGTTTTACAAATCTGAAAACTGACAGGGAAACCAGGGAGGTCAAGTCACTTTCCTGAGGATGCACAGCTCCCAAGTTACAGCTGGGCTGGAACCTGAGCAGTCTGGCCTTGGAGTCCTCCTCATTCACAACCATCACACCCCTGTCAGTTTTTTGTCATTATGATTTTTTTTTTTCGGGCCAGGCTGGGTCTTCGTTGCTGCTCAGGCTATTCTCTAGTGGTGGTGAGTGGGGATTACTCTGGTTGTGGTGCGTGGGCTTCTCGCTGTGGTGGCTTGTTTCGGAGCACAGGCTCCACGGCATGTTGGCTTCAGTAGTTGCTGCACATGGGTTCAGTAGTTGCGGCTCTTGGGCTCTAGAGCACAGGCTCAACAGTGCCGCACTCAGGCTTAGGTGCTCCGAGGCATGCGGGATCATCTCAGATCAGGGATCACACCCGTGACTCCGGCATTAGTAGACAGATTCTTTACCACTGAACCCTACCAGGGAAGCCCCCACACCCCTGTCTCTTTATGGTCTCTTATGGTCTTTATGGCTTGGCTCTGGAAATTTAGCCTGGCGCCAGAATGTGGATCAGTCTTTGCAGCGACTCTCCTGGTGCAACTGACTTGGCAACAGTGCATGTGAGAAGCAGGGTGACCACAGACTCCGCCCAGCAGCGGCTCAGCTCTTGCACCAGATGACTTCTTGCCTAGGGCCAGGATTCTGGGGTGGGGGGGGGGCGGTCCCAGGATCTCCTGATGACTTGTCCATCCCAAACCTAACCACCAAATAGGGAGCAAGCTGCTTAACCCTTTCTGTGTGGTGGGGTAACAGAGCCAGCAGGGTGGCAGGAATTGCATTTTCTTAACTTGCATGATGGTCGGGGGTGCTGGCTGGGTGGCTGGGGTGCCATAGCGGGTGGGCAGGGCTGAGGGCTGTGCTCTGGTAAAGCTCATGTCACCATGTTGAAATCCTCCTCCACTGGCTGGCGGACAGCTGCTGCTCTGAGTCAGAGGTCCCTGTTCTCCCTCTCGCCCAGTGAGTCACGGGGCGGTGGGACCTTACTGCCAAGTCTCTTCTGAGTGGTGGGTACCCAGGTGAATTGGGGTGATCCCCCATAATCAGATACTTCTGCCCGTCTCCATCAAGAGCTGCCCAAGTGTCCTGGAGCCAGCACGGGGCTGGGGGGCCTGGGGATGGTGCCTCCTGACTTGTCTGTATCCCCCCTCTCCCTGCAACCAGGAGCTGCTGATGGCTCACGACTTCACCAAGTTCCACTCGTTGAAGCCGAAGCTGCTGGAGGCCCTGGATGAGATGCTGACCCACGACATCGCCAAGCTCATGCCCCTGCTCCGGCAGGAGGAGCTGGAGAGCACGGATGTGGGTGTGCAGGGGGGTGCTTTCGAGGGCACCCACATGGGTCCCTTCGTGGAGCGGGGGCCCGATGAGGCCCTGGAGGACGGCGAGGAGGGCTCGGATGACGACGCCGAGTGGGTGGTGACCAAGGACAAGTCCAAGTATGATGAGATCTTCTACAACCTGGCGCCGGCCGACGGCAAGCTGAGCGGCACCAAGGCCAAGACCTGGATGGTGGGTACCAAGCTCCCCAACTCTGTGCTGGGCCGCATCTGGAAGCTGAGCGATGTCGACCGCGATGGCATGCTGGACGACGAGGAGTTCGCCCTGGCCAGCCACCTCATCGAGGCCAAGCTTGAGGGCCACGGGCTGCCGACCAACCTGCCCCGCCGCCTGGTGCCACCTTCCAAGCGGCGCCACAAAGGCTCGGCTGAGTGAGCCAGCCCCCGCCCCACCCTTGCCTGCCCGTTCCTCCCTCTTGCCCCGCTGTGGCTCCCCAGCTCCGGATGGCTGCACACACATCTCCACCCCCGGCCCACAAGCGCGCTGCCTGCCCACTCTCCCAGCTGTAAGGATGGGGGTCCCACTGCCCCCACTCCCCACTGTCAGACAGTGGGGACCAGAGGAGGGGCAAGGCTTCTCTGCCCACCCTTTACACCTCTACCCTCACGTTACACTTAGCACATCATTCCACACTTAACACACAGAAGCACCCATCCGTGCCTCATTCATTCACGTATTTATTGAGCACCTTCTATGTTCAGGGCTCCTTCTAGACACTGGGGAGTAAAGCAGACACATTTATCTGCTGCTCTCATGGAGCTGACATTCTCAGGAGAGGGCACATCCCAGGGTCACTCACACTCAGACACACACCCAGCGCCAACCAGCCTGATCCCTGGATCTGAGCGAGACCCCTCGCCGATCCCCGTAAGTGAACCGCCTCCTGGTTGAAATGACTAACACAGGGGCCCCACCGCCCCTCTTCCTCTTGCCCATCGGGGCAAAGCCCCTCCATCCCATCGGGTCCTCAGGCCGAGGGACCACGGGGGCTCAGAGCAGGGAGATGCAACCTCCTACTTCCTCCGCGGGGACCCCTCTCAGCCCCTCCCCCCAGTTCCGGCCACGCCCCTTTCTTGACTAAGGATCCTCCGTGGACGAAAAGCCCCCTCCACGCCTGCTGCTCCCAGACCCGCGCACACTCCTGTCCTCCACAGCTCACCTGCTCTGGACTGAAAGCCTGGCCTGCTACCCGCCCCCCGCAGCCCAGGCTCCCCACAACTGATGGTCTGCATTTCAGACGGCTGGGGGCACGGCCTCTCCGCCCACCGTCCATGTTTAAGTGGAGCTCCTGCCAGATAAGAAAGCCCCAGGATGTCATTTTAGTCCCCTTTTCAGGGACGTCGTGGGGGGAGGGGTTCTTGGTGCTACAGCCCTCCCTCCCCTCCCCTAGAAGGAACTCTCACCCCCCACTACACACATCTTTACCTGCCTTCACCACATATTAATTAGTGCTTGACCCTGGTGGGGGACCCCACTGAAAAAGATGGGGCGAAGAGCGAAATAGATGGGGATGACGCCCCCTCCAGGGAGCTCGCTGGGATTTCCACGCCCATCACCCCTCACCCCGTGCCCCGGAGGGGACTGTGAACGTAATAGCGTTCCCACAGTGCAAATAAAGCCAAGGCTTCTTTCCCAGTGCGAGTCTGGCTGTCTAGAGATGGGATGAGGGCAGAGATCGCTCTCCGCCCAAACCCCCCGGGGAAGGAGGGCCCTGGGCGGGACTTCACGGCGCAGGGGCTGGGGGGAGGGGGTCCCCTCCAAGCTCTCAGGGGCGGAGGTGGAGGCCATGACTCAATGCATCGGGAGCCTGATGACTCAGGCCTGGGCTGGGGGCCAGACCGACATATTTTCCGTAGAAAAGTTACTCTGGGACCCTCCCTCTGGGACATCCCTCCCTCCTACCTCCTGCCATGGGAGCCTGGGAACCAAGCCCTGGGGCGTAGGGGTGTGTGTGTGTGTGTGTGTGTGTGTGCGCGCGCGCGCGCGCGCGCACGCGTGTGTGCGCACCCCTGCCCTCCTTCTCCTCCAACGTCCACCCACACAACCTGGGTACACAGTTCTTGACACGTAACACCAGCCGGCTCCCGGAGGAGAGGCGGTGATGCTGCCCATCAGGACCACCAAGTGTGCGCACGCGCTGGCTCACACCCGGGGGGGCTCGGCCTCCGCAACGCAGAGGACCCAGCTCCTGGTTCCGCGAACTCACACCCAGGCCACACCCACGGCGCCCGGGGACACGCTGTCCTCGCGCCTTCCCCGCCCACGCGCGCCCAGTGGCTCGGTTCCTGGCGCCCCCTGGTGGACGCTCGAGAGCTAGGCTGGCGAGTCGGTGACCACACCCCCCCCTCTCACCGCCCCCCCCCCCCCCCAGCCCAGTCCCAGGTGATGGGTAAACGGGTCTCCAGGGTCACAACCCGGGAGCCCGTCACCTTTCCCATGCCGGGTTCTGCGGTGTGAATCCCCGAGTGGCGTTTTCCCTCTCTGCCTTTATGAGGTTCTGGATCCCTATGGATGCTTGCCAGGGCCCCAGGGCCTCTGAGCTTCCTTCCTTATTTGTAAACAGACTAGATTTGTTAATTATAAGATGAAGTCTCAAGGGGCAAGGCAGTAACAATAGCAAACGTTTAGCTCCATCTTAAGGGCTTTGTATATATTACCTTGCTTAATCTCCAGAATAACCTATGAGGCAGAGGAACCAGTATTCTGAGCCTGCTAATCTAGGGTTCTAATTTATGTTGCTAACATTTGGCGTACGGCATGCGTAACGTTCTGAGGTCCCAACCTCGACTTCTGAAAGCTCTTCAATTTTCAAGATTCTAGGATTGGAACATTGACAGGTCAAACGTTCTGAGATTGGAATGTGCCTTGTCCTGAATCTGTCCTGACAGTTTTTTTTTTTTTTTTTTTTTGCTGCACAGCAAAGCGTGTAGGGTATCTTAAGTTCCCCGCTACGTCCCGCAGTGGAAGCGCAGAGTCTTAACCACAGGCCAGCCAGGGAAGTCCCATCTAACTTTACTTTTTAAAGAAAACTACTTTCATTTTTTATTTTATTTTATTTTAAAACTAGACTTTTAAAAAATATTCAGCAAATTAAAACATTCAGATTAAAAAAGTACTTCTAGGTTGTCGGGAAAAGTATTTCGCCTAGGGCTAGAACCCGGAACCTACCACCCGGGCCTGACCCGAATCTGCAGAAGAGGAAGGAGCCATTTATCCTTTACCAAGATGGCAGCCTTCACGCCTCTTTGTGGCTCCAGCCACCCTACCAAGATGACGGTCAACGGAAGTACGTCACGAGAAGGGGCAGGTTTTCGGCGCGCGCATGCCCTAAACCGGAGTTCCGGGTGCCGGCGGCCTGGTTCTTTCTTTAACAAGATGGCGGCAGGAAGTAATGGTGGTAGTAGTGAGCAGTGCTCGAAAAGCGAGGCCGATACCGGCTTCTTGGGGCTGCGGCCCACGTCAGTGGATCCAGCGCTGAGGAGGCGGCGGCGAGGCCCAAGAAATAAGAAGCGAGGCTGGCGGCGGCTCGCTCAAGAGCCTTTGGGACTGGAGGTCGATCAGTTCTTGGAGGACGTGCGGCTGCAGGAGCGCACGAGCGGGTGCGTAGGGCCGGACTTCCGGCAGCAGTACCAGGTTGTGTGTGGAGGGTTGGGAGGCCGTGCTGCCTGGGGGTAGTTCCGGCGGGCTGAGAGCGCCTGTTGGGGCACAGCCGAAGAAACCCAAGCAGGTGGGCCGGGGACTCTGGGTGAGAGGCTGGGAGACTTGATCAGGTTACCAAATGCGAGACTCCCAGGTAAACCTCGAATACTTTTCCTGATGTCAGTGCGTTTGATGCCAATGACCCACCGTAGTTTAGTGCGTTTTACATATTAAATTCTGCAAATTGGACGGAGGGACCCTGGCCTGGAGGGGACTCCAGGCGGTTAGTGCGTGGTTGAATGACCATCATAAGAAAACCTGGGCCTGAGAGGTTAAACCTGCTCCTTCCGCAGCCCCCTCCCATCTATGGCTGACATTCTGCATTTCCATCTCCCAGTGGCTTGATATCAGAGGCCCCCGATGAGAAACTTTTCTTCGTGGACACTGGCTTCAAGGATAAAGGTGAGGAAGGGTTTCAGTGGCGGTGTATGGCGATTAGTCGTTACCTAGGCCACCTTGGCCTCCAAAAAACGGCGTGGCTTGGATGGCAAACACCATCAGAAAAGGGTCTCTGCTATAAACAAGAGGACCTGAAATGAGCAGAAAGCAAGCTAAGGACTAATCTAAGTAACTCATTTTTTTTCTGAAGTTTCAGAGAGATCTCAGTGCTTAGAAAAGAAGCCAGTAGGGATCTGCCTTGATGAGTAGATAGGACATAACTTAGGAGGTCTCCGTTAATTTGCAGAAAAGCAAATTAAGGACTTGTAAGGAGTCAGCCCTGTTTTAGTAAGATGTGCTTTAATGAATACAAAAGGATCAAATCAATGAGTTGGTAAGAAACTTGTCTTGGCTTGCTTGCTTTAACTTGTCAAAATACAGGGTTGGGACCTGCTAAAACAAATGAAGGAGAAGCAAGTTAGGGTTTGCGTCAGTGAGTAATAGGGTTTACTCTCAATACCTAGGAAGATAACAAATAAGCGGCCTTCTTTGAGAGGATAGAAAAGCTAGGAGATGCATTTTAATTTAAGTCAATAGCTTTAATAAGCAAAACACCAGGCGGCTGTTACAGGAGGGTACCTTTTACGAGCAAGTATGAGATCAGTCAGGGGATCTGGTCTAAGGAAGATGAAGGGCCCTCTTTGGTGGGTGGGTGGAGTCTCTGAGCAGCTAAGAAAGGGTTATTAAAGAGGTTGGCTTTTACTGAAGGAAGGAGATTTATTCTGTGAACTGAAGGGTCAGGCAGGGAGCGGCCTTGGTGAACAGGCAAGGAAGTAGTTATAGATTCTTAGTTTGTTTTTTTAAACAATGACAGTGATTACATGCTTTCATGGGTGATCACTGCTGTGGGATGAAATGCACCGGACTCTTGAGCAATACAGGGGTTCGGGGCACAGACCTCCCCATGTGGTCGGAGATTCGCATATAATTTGTAAACAACTATCTATTCTTGGTGTTACATCTGTGGATTCTTGTAGTATTTAGTATTGAAGCAGATCTGGGTATGAATTCAAATCCGTGTTGTTCCGTGGTCAGCTGTAATCATATCTTCACCTGACCTCCAGGGTAGGCAGTAAACAATCTTGTTTTGGCTGCATAGGAGCAAAGTCACTTTCTTGAGGTTTCATAGCAAATGGAAGGATACAGATTCTGTCCCAGTATGTTTTGCCCTGGAGTTCTTATTATGTTTTAGAAGTAAAGGCGGGAAATTACCCTGTACTGAGAATCAGTGGTCTTGGGTCCATCCTGAGTCCAGCTCCCTGGGCCTTATGTGACCTCGTCACTCGCTTTATTTTTAGTGTTAAAGTTTCTGTGGCCACTTTCCTGCTGCCTCAGGAAGCCCCTTGTCTGCAGGGCTGTGGATCTGGGTCCCCAGCACAGGGCTGCCTCCAGCTGGCCCAGGAAATGGGTGTGGTGGGTGGTCACAGCTCGGGCCCCTTGGGCTCTGCCCTTGGGGGCCTCTTTCCTCAGGTGGAAGCCTGGGGCCTGCAGGTCTGATGGCTCCAGTGGGTGATGGGGGAGGTGGGGTGGGAAGGGCAGGAAGTCCCTCTTGGGTAGTGAGGAGGCCTGAAGTGTTGACTCTCTGCCACCCCTAGAGCTGAACAGGAAGAGGACCAAAAGCCAGAAGAGGTCACTGCTTCTCAAGAAGCCCCTCCGGAGCGACCTCATCCTAGAGAACACCTCCAAGGTCCCTGCTCCCAAAGAGTGAGTGTCCCCTGACCCTCCAGACCCTCCTCCCCTCCCCCACCGCCCCCAGGTCTGGCCCCGTGCCTGTCTGTGGGGCCCCCACTCACTTCTTGGCCCTGAAGGAAGTCTAGGGAAAGAGGGTGACAGGTGAAGGATGCTGGTGGGGAAGGTGGGGTTGGATTAGGGGCTTTGGAGGACAGACTGGAGGCAGCGAGGCTGGGGCTGGGCTGGGGCAGGCAAAGAAGAGCCTAGACCTTCCCGAGGGCTTTGGGGCCGGAGGGCAGGGCTGGGCGGGCGCCCCAGTCAGGAGCAGGGTCCGGCAGGGCTTAGTGACTGACCCTGAAGGAGTGGCGGGGGCTGGGGGAGTGATGGGGTAGGGGATGGAGGGAGGCTGCGGTTGGCTTTGAAGCGCCGTGTGAGGTCCCTGGGGACATGCCAGGTGAGGGCCCCCAGGTCTGGAGCTCAGCAGGGAGACACGTGTGGGAGGTGGGCTCTGAAGCTGCTGGACCACGTGAGGAGTGGGAGGGGCCTGAGGAGGCCCCTCAGGAGGGAGGAGACACTGGGGGTGTCCGAGGGGCAGAGCCTGATTCACCCACCGCTCCGTGCCGCTTCTCCCCCACCCAGCGTCCTCGCCCACCAGGTTCCCAACGCCAGGAAGCTTAAGCGGAAGGAGCAGCTATGGGAGAGGCTGGCGAAGCAGGGCAAGCTGCCCGGGGAGGTACGCAGGGCGCAGGCCCGGCTCCTCAACCCGCCAGCGGCCAGAGCTAAGCCTGGGCCCCAGGACACCGTGCAGCGGCCCTTCTACGACCTCTGGGCCAAAGGCAGTGAGTGTGCCTGCGCCAGGCCCAGCGCTTTGGGTTGGGCAGTGATCTCGGGGGGCGCCCTGCGGGTGTCACTGAGGGTCTTCGGCGCAGTCTGGTGTGTTGAAGTGGCTCCCTGTCCTCCTTCCTGCTCTGCTTTCCAGAACGGGCTGATGCCTGTCCCTCGGCCTCGGGTCTTTTCTGCTTTCTGGACCCCGTCCATGTGCTCTCTTCCCGGTGTTCGAAGCCCTTTGGGGTCTGAGAATCAGTCCTTCCTCGGCTATCTTTGCATAAATACTTTGGTGCCGTCTGTCTGAAGGGAGAAGGGCTAGGAGGGAGCCCCTGGGGGCCACGGTGTTGTCCCAGCAGCCGCCCCTACTGCCTCCACAGACCCTCTGGACCAGCCCTTGGAGGGCCAGGATGAGTTTTTCCTGGAGCAGACCAAGAAGAAAGGCGTGAAGGTGAGCGTTCATCAGCAGGGTGTCCTCGGAGCTAGGGGTCAGAGGATGGGGCCATAGAGATGCCGTGTGAGAGCCCCAGCATCCTGGGACCATGAACGCACAGGCTGGAGCCAGGCTGCGAGTCCGCTGCCTCTGAGGGAGGTAGCAGGGTGGTGGGATGCTTTTTTAGGGAGACCGTCCCAGGGAAATAAGATGCTGCGTGCGAATGGGTTGGAGTCTTGGGGTAGCTAGGGAGCCTTTGGAGATGGAAGGGCGGAGCCTCCTGGTGAGGGCAGGCCCGTGGGGCTAGCTGGCGGGGAGGAGAAGCCCAGTTCAGGCTGTGAGCTTTATCTCAAGTGCTTCTGCACAGGAGAGTGGCGGTGTCATGGGGCACTCTGTGGAGGTGGGGTTGTGGTGGGGCAGGCACCCTGGTGTGGAGAGGAATGGGGGGCGACCCAGGAGAAGTGCTCAGGCAGAAGCACCCAGCCTGGCGGGCAGTGGGGGCTGGAGAGGGGCAGCCTGGTGATCCCCAGGCTTTCGCTGGGGTGGGAGCCAGCTGAGCAGGGAAACGGGGGTCTGGCTGGGGAGGTTCTGCTCAGAGCTGAGCCAGTGCTCGGGTCCCCCCGGGCCTGTTAGAGTGTTAGAGTGCCGATCCCCTGGGTAGGTTTCAGCTGAGCCGGAACCATATGCCTTTATCCCAGGCTCCCGGGGGCCTGCTCTGAGGGTCTGTCAGCTCTTGGTCGTCTGTGCCCTTTGCTGACAGGGCCCCTCGTACCCTCTGCCCAGCACGGCTGCCGATTTCAGTAGCGGCCTGATGACTGTGCCGCACGACTTTGCAAGTGTCCCCTACCACTTGGACGGCAGGGACTCTTCTCAGGAAAGGCGAGCAGAGCCCCTGCTTGTCCTGGGGACCCTGTACCCGGGGTGCCAGCTCTTCTCTGCATCATTCAGATGCCACAGGCCCCTCCCAGCTTGAAGGCCGTGGGCTGTGCTGAGGCCTCCACTGCCTCCCGGACCCGCGGTTCCAGCATTGGTGCCTGCGGGAGCTTGATTCGTGGGACTCCCTGGTCTCACCCGGCCTTGGTCTTGTCTTTCTCCAGCGGCCGCAGCATCTGCACACCAAGCCCTCCCAGGCGCCTGCTGTGGAGGTGACGCCCGCGGGAGCCTCGTACAACCCAACCTTTGAGGACCACCAGGTACATGGGCCGCCCCGCCACGCCTCTCCTTGGTCGGCGCTTGGCCAGTGGGTCGGCTTGTCATCCCAGGGCTCACAGTTCTGTTGGGCAGACAGACTTGTTCCTGGACTATGATGTCCCACAGTGGCCAGGGCTGGGGTGTGGGGGCACGGAGGGAGCATCAGATCCAGCTTTGGGAATCAGGGAGGGCTTCCTGATGGAGGGGACATCAGCACTGAGGCTGGGGGCAGTTTGCTGTGGTAAGAGAGGATGGCGTGTTCCAGAGAGAGGGAGCAGCGTGTGTGAGAGCCCAGAGGTGTGAGAGACTGTGGTACCTTTCAGACATAAACACAAGAAGCCTTCAACTGTTAGCAACAAACCATGTGACCGGATGAGTCTTGTGGACTGGCAAAGGTAGTTTAGTGACAGGAGAAGCTGGTTTCGAGAGTCACTGTGTGTTTCACAGGTGTCTGTTAGGCACAGGTGTCACGGGCCAAGAGGACAATCCCCTGCCCTCGGGGAGCACAGATTTCCCAAGAGAAACCCAGGTCACCAGTGGACACTGGTGCTCCGTGAATGCCGTCCAGGGTCGTTTACTGGGAGATGGGTTCCTAGCCAGTGGGATGGGAGCTGCGGCCCTCACCTGGGGAGTGGGGTCTCTGGGAGCAGACCCGTGCTGAACTTGCAGAGGATGGGGCTGCTCGCTAAGGCTGTTACTCACGGAGAGATCGGATAGTCTTTGTCTTTTTGTTGTTTTTTTTTTAAGTCTTTGTCTTTTTTAAAAAAAAAATTGAGATCTGGTTCCCAGGCAGTTGCGATTTGCCCGCTTAGAGGGCACAGTTCAGTGGTGTGAGGTATATCCAGAGTTGTGCAGCCGTCGCACAGTCAGTTTTATATCATTTTCCTCACCCCGGAAAGAAGTCTCATGCCGGTCAGCTGTCACCCCCCCAGTGCCCCATCTTCCTTGGCCTTGGACAGCCCCCGCTCCGCCCTGTCTTAGGAGTTTCCATGTACTGGGGGCTTCATGGGTGTGCATCCTAGCAGTTCATAAAGAGCACACCGTCCTTGAAGAGAACGGGCAGAGCAGGCGTGAGGTTAAGGATTCGAAGCCCCTTGGATGCTGCGGGGAGGCCAGGGTGAGGAGGTGGGTCGGAGCCAGTGCAGGGGGCTGGGTACCAGGGTGGGGGTGCAGGTGGGAGATGGGAGGGCCAGGTCTGTGACTCAGGGAGAGGCCCCCCGGGTCTGGGTCTTCACCCGCGTCCCCGCCCCATCCCAGAACCTGCTCTGGGCGGCCCATGAGGTGGAGCTGCAGCGGGAGAAGGCAGCTGAGAAGCTGGAGCGGCAGCTGGCCCTGCCGGCCTCGGAGCAGGCCGCCACCCAGGTGAGCATAGACCAGCCAGCAGCCCGCCTGCCCCGCCCGCTGGCCCCCTGCTCAGCGCCTGACCTGCCCCCCTCCCCAGGAGTCTGCCTTCCGGGAGATGTGCCAGGGGCTGCTAGAGGAGTCGGATGGGGAGGGCGAGCCGGGCGAGGGCCAGGACGAGGGGCCGGAGGCTGGAGACCTGGCTGCAAGAGCGGAGGCCTCACCCGCGCCCGGCCGCCCGGCTGCCCTGGAGAAGAAGACAGAGCAGCAGCGGCGGCGGGAGAAGGCCGCCCGGATGCTGGTGAGCACCATGGGCCCCGGCCTGCTTCTCCCAGGCTCACAGTCTGTCTTTTGGGGCTGTTTGGGGTCCCTGAAGCCACTTGGTCAGTGGAGGACTAGTTCCCAACCTCCTCTCGGAGGACACAGTGGGGAACATTCTAGGTCAAGCCCCTGCCCCCGTGGGACTGATGTTCAGGGTGCAGCTGGGGAAGGGTGTGTGAACCGTAGAGACAAATGGGCCAGGATCACGAAGGTGGGCTCAGGGAACAGTTACCGTGGAGACAGGCCTGTGACATGGCAGTGGGTGGCCAGGGCGGGCGGCGTCTGGCCGGGCCCCTGACCCCGCTGTCCCCGCAGAGGACGCAGCAGGCCGCGGTGCGGGCCGCCCGCCTCCGGCACCAGGAGCTCTTCAGGCTGCGTGGGATCAAGGCGCAGGTGGCGCGGCGCCTGGCTGAGCTGGCCCGGCGGCGGGAGCGGCGGCAGGCAAAGCGGCTGGCGGAGGCAGACAAGCCCCGGCGGCTGGGGCGGCTCAAGTGAGGCCCAGCCCGGGGGCTCCCCGGGAGGCCGGGAGGGGTCCTCACCCCTTGGCGGGTGCCTTCCTACTTTTGCTCAGCCTGGGCTCCTCCCGGGAGACCCTCTTTCCCCAAAGCCCCAGGTTCTGTAACCCTCACTGCTGGGCCTGCTATTCCTGGGAGCGGCCTCAGGCCCTGCTGACCTCCTCGACATCCTGCCCCGTGTTCTCCAGGTATCAGGACCCTGACATCGACGTGCAGCTCAGCTCGGAGCTCTCTGACTCGCTCAGGACCCTGAAGGTACTTGTCTGGCTAGAGTGCTGGAGGGGAGACGCCCGTGCCCGGTGATGATACCCATCCTTGCTCCCCGTGTCCGCCAGGACTGTGGGCGACATCACGGCTGCCCCAGGCGGGGCCGGTTGGGCTATTGCCTGGGGGCTGAGGGCGCGGGGTCCCCCAGGATGACGGGCTGGGTGATGTGATGGTTGGAGCCTGGGATCCTCAGAAGGTCTTTCCTCCTGGGCTGCCCCTGGTCCCCCAGCCCCACCCTCCGTGTCTTCAGCCCCAGAGGGGTCTCTCTAAAGCTCAGAGCAGAGCCTGTTTTTTCCTCGTTCAGAAGCTGCTGTGGCTCTCTGGTGCCCCCCCTCCCCCCGGCCCCGGGAAGCCCACCTCCCCGCAAGGCCACGGGCCCTGTGTGGTCCTGCCGGACCCGCCCGTTCCTACTTCTCCAGCCGCCTCTTCAGGGCTGGTCCTCGGGTCAGTACCTGTCACCCCATGAGCTCAGGAGCAGGCCGAGTCCCTGGTGTACACGAGGCCAGACTGGGTGCCTTGGCTCACGGGGGAACTGCAAGACTGACCCCCATGGAGAGGTCAGGGCCCGAGGGTTTCTGCCTGGCGCCCACTCAGGCCTCTCCGTGTCCCGCAGCCCGAGGGCAACATCCTCCGTGACCGGTTCAAGAGCTTCCAGAGGAGGAACATGATCGAGCCTCGGGAGCGAGCCAAGTAAGGGCCAGCGCCACGGTGGGGGCGGGCCTCCGGGACCTTCCAGCGAGGGATGGGCTGGTGGTTGGCTGACTGCTGTCTCCTCCCTCCTCCAGGTTCAAGCGCAAGTACAAAGTGAAACTGGTGGAGAAGCGGGCGTTCCGAGAGATCCAGTGAGTGGCTTCCCCTCTCCCCAAGGGTCTCCAGCCAGTCCCAGGGCCTGTCCCAGACCCAGTCGCTGTGGCCGGGGGTGGAGCAATGCTGCCTTGGCCAAGCCCAGGAGAGGCTCGACCCGCCAGAGCCACCAGACCCCAGGGTCGGGCCAGGGAGGGCGCCCCAGGGGGCGTGGGAGGGCCCACACTAGAAGAAGGGTGTCACATGGACAAGGGTGTCGGGCCCCCTCCCCTGGCCCTCCCTCAGCCTCGCCTCTGTCCCCAGGTTGTAGCTGCCGAGAGACGCCGGAGCCCCCACCCCCCAATAAAGCACCTTCTGACCAACACCTTGGGCCTCGCTGCGTGTAACTCATGACTCGTCTCCTTCCTGGGGGCAGCTGTCCCCCTGCCCGCCCCGTTTAGCGCACAGGGATGTGGGTGCCGGGACCCTCGTCTCCACTGGGGCCTGGTGGGAAGCTAGGGCGGGGCCCGGCTGGCAGAGGCGAGGGCAGAGGAGGCAGGCCTGCGGTGTGGGCTGCTGCGCTTGGGTTTCTGACTCGGGGCGTGGCCATCCAGTGGTGGGGAGGCAGACCTTGAGGGCACCCCCATCACACAGGCCGGAGCAGCAGCTGACGTTTGCCACCTGCCTGTCCCGCCTTGTCCAGCCACCAGTCAGGAGGGCAGGAATGATCTGTCCTCCTTTTAAAAGTGGGGAAACTGATGGGCATCAGTAGGGGTTAATCCTCTCACCTTCCCCGCGCCGACCCCCCCACCATAAAGGACTTTTTCAAATCTATTCTACAAGTAATAAAGCGTTGTAGTCTCACTGTAAGTCATCACTGTGTTTCATAAATGTACCAGAGAAAGGGTGAATTTTCGCTTTTGACCTTTGCTCTCCATTCCAAACCCCTTCTTTGCACAGGTAGCTAGCTGTCTCTGCAGTTTGCTGTGAATGGCTCCATCATGTACCCTGTGTGAGTCTATTTAATTATGTACAGGGGCATCAGAAAGTAGAAGTCCTTTCATTTTTCTGCATTTTGGATAGGATCACATTATGTGGTTCTATAATTTGCCCTATACGCATGTTGGGGAATTTTTTTCTGCATCTGTGTAGGCTGCATCTTTAGTCTTTCACAGCTGCATAGAATTTCACTCACCCAGCCCCATATCACTCCTGGAAGAGGATATCTGTGTACCTGTGCCATTTCAAATGAGCTTATAGGATAAGTACCTGCAAGTGGATCTCTGGGCTACAGGGATAGTACCTAAAGGGTCGTTTGGATTCAGCCAAATTGCTGTGCGTGGGCTGTGCTGAAGTTTGCCCTCCAACAGCCGAGGAGCCCCCTTGATTGCTCATAGCTCCACTACTGTATGCTCTCGTGAATTTTCAGTTTATTGTGATTACCAGTGAGGTTGAGCATCTTTTCAAATGATCACTGGCAGTTTCTTCCATGTCTCTCCAAACCTTTGGATTGTTTTCCTCTTGGACTGTTGTTTATTTGTAGTTAGCTGCTTGTTTATTATGGATCTGAAGACTATCATACATGTTACAGACATTTCTCCCAGGCTCTTCATTTTGACATGCATGGTATCTTGCTAGAAATGTTTATTGCTTTTTAGTTTTCCTTTAGTCTTCCTCTCTTGTTTCTTTTTTTTTAAACCACAGTCTTAAGGCAGGTTGCTCCAGGACAAGATGCTTATAACAATAGAGCAGACAATTTATAAAACAAATGGCTGAAGGGAGAGACTAACGTCAGAGCCTCCTCCTTCCCCCCACATCACGATTTAAGGGGCTGTTTCTGCTGTTCCTCCCCTTCTGCCATCTTAAAAATAGAAAAGACTGTTGTACAGACAAGAAAACAACTCTTATGTGTATATGCAGTAGGGGTCAGAAGAGGGTAAGTTGAAGTGAAAGCGAAAGCCACGTCTAGTAAAGCCTTAAGCCGCCCCAGCCTTTTGACCCAGTAAGTCTATCGTGGGGAGGGAGTCTGAAGGAAGCTAAACTGCTGGAAGAAGGGAGGAGGTTAATGTCCATGGATGGCCAGCATAGTGTCTGCCAGATACTGGGACGCCTGGGGTGGGGTGGTCCCAGCTATCCCCGAGCAAGTGCTGAGTCCTCGGGAAACGCTGTTTAATGGCCCCGGGGAATGTGTGTGTTCCTGTGCAAAAAAAACAACCAGGGTCGGCCACGAAGACATTTGTGGGTTTTCCTGCACGAGAATTACATGTTCTCTTCTGGTTTTTACATTAAAAGAAAATGCGGAACTCTAGTTCAATGATTTGCAAGCTGCAGTGACATCCCCGTGATCTGCAACTCCTTTTGAAAAGAATAAAATAGTAAAGGGGAGTGGGGGGCAGATCAGGGAGGGATAGATACCTAGATGCGACATCAGACAAGCTCAGGGAAATGTGATGGTAGAATCTAGGTGGCAGTCCCAGGAAAACTCGCTTGACTTTACTGTCTGAAAATCTTCCTAATAATTACTGGGAAAAAATACATTAGGATTTAGCATGATGCTGATGAAGCTTAGGTTCGAGGCCAATTACTTGCACTAGTCCCTTTCAAGGTCCTACACCTCCTTTTGAACTTGTAACTTGCTATTTTTCCTACAGTGAGTCCCCCCAATTGTAAAAAGCTTCCAGCACCACAGAACCTATATCTGCCTGATTGTGGTATAAAAAGAATTCACCCACCAGCTGGGTGATGACTGAATAAACGATAGTACCCTGATACTGCAGAGGGACCGTGAGTTGGCCTTCTAAAGCTTTAGCTACTAGGGGCTTCTCTCCATCCTTTGCCACTACTGTACTGGTGGTTCGGTAGGTTAGATTCCGCGCTGCCAGTGCAGGGGCCGTGGTTTCGATCCCGGGTCAGGGAACTAGATCCCACCCACATGCTACAGTTTGCATGCTGCAACTAAGACCCAGTGTGGCAAAAAAAAAAAAAAAAAAAATCCACCTGTAGGCAGCAGCCTTAAATTGTGGTTAGGAGGGTGGACTTGGGAGCCAGCTTCTGATTTCAAATCCCAGCTCCATTACCTACTAGCTGTGTGACCTCATGAAGGTTACTTCACCTCTTTGTGCTGAGTCCCTGTCTGCAAGTATGGGTTATTCCAAGGATGGAATCTGTACATAAGAGTGCTTAGAAAAAGGGCCTGGGACAGAGTAAGCCCTAGAGGAGTCTTGGTTATTATAATAATTGTTAGGGAAAACGAAAATGGTTGGGGAAAAAAAAAAGTATGGAAACTTGTAACTGTGCCAAAGACTCCTCATACATGTTCTTACCTTTTGACCCACTGATTGCACTCTTGGGAACATGCCCAAAGGAAACAACCGGAAATTTGGGGGAAAAAACATAATGTAGAGACAGGTTGGTCAGAGGGCTGTGCAGAATGGAAGGAAGCGTGGTGAAGGCTGTGGGGCGGGCGGGCCCCTCGGGGGAGGGAGGCCGTCACCCAGGGTCGGAAGTGTGCCTGATAACCGGAATGCGCTTGTGTTCTGCTCTTTGTGGAATAAAGCAAACAGGATCTGCCCGCATCCATGCTGCGGTTCACTGAACTAACCCCAGAGTCTCTTGGGGGACTCTCTTGGGGGAATTCCAGGAGATTCTTTTTCCTTCTTAAGACTTTTTCCAGCTTTTCCACATTTTTTTTTTTTCCAAAAGGAATTCAGATTGTGGACAAAGATGCCTCGATGGATGCAAAGATGTCAGCCACTGTGCTGTTTGGAAGGCTGGAAACAGAAACAGTTGAAATTAGAAACTGACTCCAAATATAGACAATAGAAATGGGTCTTTACAAGTCGGATGTCTACACAATAGGATATTTCATCACCATTTAAGAGAACACCATCTTTGGGGAGAATTTTTTGGGAAAGGGAAGAATTTTTAATGATCAGGGGAATACACTTAAGGTCTAAGAGAACTGTTAAAATAGGGGAAGGAAACCGTATGACTCTGACCAGTTTATTTTTTACAATATTTTTATTTAGCTGCACAGGGTCTTAGTTGCGGCATGTGGGATCTAGTTCCCTAACCAGGGTTGGAACCGGGGCCCCCTGCATTGGAGAGCAGAGTCTTAGACCACCAGGGAAGCCTTCCTAATTCTTCTAAGGGTAAAGGTTAGATTACGGTGTGTTTTAAGTTAAAACACATAACTCCCATCACCATTCTTTCCTGTAAGAAATGATGACTTTCCTGTAAGAAAAGATCATTGTTTAAAAAAGAGTATCTGTGACTGTACCAAATGCCACTGAATCCTACAGCCTAAGATGGTTAATTTTATGTGATGTGAATTTAACCTCGATTTTTTAAAAAAGGAAAAAAACCCACAACCGCCCGCCCCCCCCAAAAGAAAAAAAAAAACCTCTGAAGAGGCAGTGTGTCGGTCGTGTTCTGGGAAAAGCAAGGAGCGCAGTGTAGTTGGAGCGTCGTGAGGAGGGTGTAAGATCAGAAGATGAGCGGGAGTCGGAACATCAGTCTCTGTGCTCCACGACGCTGACTGTGGGTGATGAAGCCAGGCGTGAGCGGCCGCTGGTGCGGACCGGCGCCCCCTGGCGGCCGTTTGGGGAACAGACTGAAGGAAAAAAGCAAGGCCTCCCTGGGTCCCGCCCGGAGGTTGTGGCCGCTCCATCAGCGCCAGCAGGTCGGGGTGCAGAGGGGTGGGTGCATCCAGGATACATTTTGAGAGTGAAGCCACCATCAATGGCTGACCTACAAAGAAAAAAACCAATGGGCTCCAAGTTATTTTGCCTGGTCTGGAGTTGTCATTTCAAGATGGGAGCAGACGGGACAAAGAGGTGCCCAGAGGTGGGGTGGGTGAATCAGGAGTTCAGATTGCTGGTGCCCGTTCGACGCCCAATTGGCTGTGTCGAGTAGGCAGTTGGATGTAAAAACCTAGCATTCAGGGGCTAGCAATACGCATTTGGAATCTGCATTAATTCTATCCCATACCCATGAAAAATGCCCAACCTCTCCCCACTTAGTGCTGTGCTGTGTCGCTCAGTCGTGTCCGACTCTTTGAGACCGCCCCCCCCCCCCCCAAGGACTGCAACGCGCCAGGTCCTCTGTCCAGGGGGATTCTCCAGGCAAGAACACTGGAGTGGGTTACCCTGCCCTCCTTCAGGGAATCTTCCCAACCCAGGGATTGAACCCAGGTCTCCCACATTGCAGGCGGATTCTTTTACCGACTGAGACACCAGGGAAGCCCAAGAATACTGGAGCGGATAGCTGATCCCTTGTCCAGAGGATCTTCCCGACCCAGGAATTGAACCGGGGTTTCCTGCACTGCAGGCGGATTCTTCATCAGCTGAGCTACCGGAGAAGCCCAAAAACATTGCAGCTAGCAGAGAATGGTTTCGATCCATTGACCTCTGGGTTATGGGCCCAGCACGCTTCCGCTGCGCCACTCTGCTAACAGTGCAATAGGATTTAAATTTCATAAAGCAATTCCTGGCAGCCCACACACAATGGAACAGCGAACAGCATGGTGTAGTTTGCATTTTAGACTTTTTCTTTCAGGCACCGCCCCCTCTCCATCTGGGTCTGACCCAGGGTTTTCAGTTGAGTCAGGGTCTCCAAACCACTCCCATGTTCAGCGACTTGCTAGGAGGTCCTACAGTCAATATAGAGTTGATACAGTATAGTCAATACTTTGGAGATGTAGTAGGACGCGCAGCGGATCAAAGGGGAGAACCCAGGGGAATCCACAGGCGAGCTTCCTGCCTCCGGCTCCTCCCAGCAGGGCTGCCCCAGCACGTTTCCCTAGCAACGAAAATGCGGCCACTTGTATTCCATGTTTCCGCTCAGAAAAGCCCATTAGAGGTTCAGGACCCACCCAAGAATTTGGGGGAGGCTGTTTAGGTAGGCACAGTCTACCCAGCATGTACCTAAATTCCAGACTTCCAGAAGGGAAGCAGACACCAGGAGCATAAACCGTACTGCTTGGTACAGTCTAGGCAGAGTGAGCGGTTCCTAACTTCAGGAAAGTTTAGGGTTAGGGGAGGAAAATGCTTATCAGTCAGTTTCCCTGATACACGGGGAGGGCGGATCTTGCCTGCAGTCCTTTCCAACGATAGTAATTGTTTCTGGCGCTCCAGCCACCCCCACCTCCCACCCCTTGACGCCTGCTGTCAGGCTGAATCTGTATCTCTCCACTAGCAGTGATGGATTTGAACAAGACAAGAAGCCAGATAGGAAAAAGAAAGCCTAAGTCCCCAAAGCAGAGCTAAAACCATTAATCTTCTTTAAGAAAATATAGGCTCATGGGTTAAGAATCGGCCCGCCAAAGCAGGAGACACACAAGATGAGGGTTTGATCCCTGGGTGGGGGGAAGAACCCCTGGAGGAAGACAATGGCAACCCACTCCTGAAAAATCCCGTGGACAGAGGAGACGGGCGGGCTACAGTCCACAGGGTCGCAAAAAGAGTCAGACATGACTGAGCGTGTACATAGGTTTGATATGAACACCTTATATAGCCACAAATCATGAAGTATAATTAAAGAAAAAAGTACCTTGGACTTCATCAAAATGAAAATCTTTTGCTTTTCAAAAGACACTGTTGCAAAAGTGAATAGGCAAGCCACAGACTGGGAAAATATTTCCAAGACAGATATCTGACAAAAAACTTGTATCTGGAATCTATTAAGAATTCTTACAATCTAATAAGAAGACAAATAGCTCGATAAAAAATGGGCCAAAGATTTGAGGCAGTAGATATTTCATCAGAAAAGACTGGCAACGAAGGGCGTGAAAAGTCTTCATTAACCTTTAGGGAAATGCAATTTTAAATTTTAAAGCATTTCTTTTTAAAAAAAATTTATTTATTTGACTGCACCGAGTCTTAGTTGCACCTACAGGGTCTTTGATCTTCATTGTGGCAGGCGGGATCTTGAGTTGTGGCAGGTGAGCTGTTATATGTGGCATATGGAATTCCTGACCAGGTATGGAAGACAGGCCCCCTATATCGGGAGCTCAAAATCATAGGCACCGAACCACCGGAGAAGTCCTGATAAATGCAAAATTAACACAATGAGATAGTTCCCCAGGCCCATTGGAATGTTGAAATGAAAAAAAAAAACAACTGAGTCTTCCAAATACTGGTGAGGGTTAGGATGGGGATGAAGCAACCAGAACTCTGGCACCCGGCTTGTGGGAATATGAAATGTTACAACCTCTACGGACAACAGTTTGGCAGTTTCCTTAAAAAATGAACCACCACATACCCCTCTATGATCCAGGAATTTCATACCTAGGTATTTATGTCAGACAGAGGAAAGCCTATGGCCATGCAAAGACGTGTGTAATGAAAGTACAGAGCAGCTTTGTTTGTGAAAAGCTAGGGGAGCTTGCTGGGCTTCCCAGGTGGTTCAAGGGGTCAAGAATCTGCCTGCCAATGCAGGAGACGCATGACACAGATTCAGTCCCTGGGTCTGGAAGATCCCCTGGAGAAGGAAATAGCAACCACTCCGGTATTCTTGCCTGGAGAATCCCATGAACTGGGATTTTAGAGGAGTCTGGCGGGCTACAGTCCATCAGGGTGGCAGAGAGTCGGACACAGCTGAGCAACTAATACTCCAGGCTGGGACAGGCTCCAGGCTGGGGCAGCCAGCACCATGTGGGGAGCGGGGTGAACCCCCCAAGGCCACCCAGCCAGGTGTGGCTCTTGGGACCTGCGGGTCCCCGGTCAGCATCCCCAGGGAAGGCGGAGTGTGGGGAGTAGTGAGGGGTCACCCCGGATGGCAAGGGGCACCCCGAGATCACTGTGCCCCCTCACACCCCTGATGGAGGGCTTCTCCCACCCCCGCCTGGGCTCCCAGGACCTCTGCTCCCGTCACTGCCCCCGGCCGCCTGCTCCTGTGTGTGCAGCATGTCGGGCTGCTGGCGAAGACGCAGGTGGGGTGCAGCACGATGCCCCGCTTGGCCTGGGTGTGGAAGATCCTGCTGTTCCCGCTGCCAGGTTCCCTCCTCTGTGTCTCAGAAGTCTCCTCCTCCAGGAAGCCCTCCCTGACACAGAGCCTCAGACAGCATCTTCCCTGGGACAGGGACGAGGCAGAGGCTGGATCTCCTGGCTTTTCAGAAGTCCGGGCCTCCTTCACCCCCTTGGAGCTTTCAGCGTCAGTTGCTCAGTTGTGTCCGACTCTTTGTGACCTCATGGACTGTAACCCTCCAGGCTCCTCTGTCCTTGGGATTCGCTAGGCAAGAATACTGGAGTGGGTAGCCATGCCCTTTTCCAGGGACTTTTGGACTCAGGCATCAAAACCGCGTCTGCAGCATTGCAGGCATATTCTTTACCATGTGAGCTACCAGAGAAGCTTTCGAGGTCCCTGACAAGTCCCCACCCGCACCTCCCCACCCGCTTTTATCCATTGTGCTGGCAGGAAGCTGGTTCAGAGCACAGGCTCCACAGTCAGACAAGGCCTGGTGTGACCTCAGTCAAGTACCTCAGTGTGCCCATCTGTAAAATGGGATGATCACAGTTCCTGCCTTTTAGGGCCCGAAGGAGGCTTTTATGTCATTGTATATTCAAGGGCTGGCTGCCCATATTAATAACAGAGCTGCCTTCCCTGATCTGTTTATGAAACTCCCCACCATCCTTCCTGGCTTTATTTTTCTTCCCAGCACTCGCGACAGCCTCTCGAAATCCCTGTTTATTTCTGTTTTCCTGTGTCTGTCTCCTTGACCATAACATGAGTCCCAGAAGGCAGGGACCATGCCTGCTTACTCTGTGACCCCGAGCCTGCGGAGTTTGGGTGTGGGTCACCGTGAGGCTGTGGGTGGGAGCCTCTGTGCGCCGTGTAATTGGGCTGCAGTGTTTCTGCCTGACTGTGTCCCTGGGGTGGTGTATGGTTGTGCGATGGTGTTCAAGTCCAGACGCATCCCAGGGAGAGTCTGGCTGGGTTATTGTGTTAGTTAATGTTGTGTGTGTGTGTGGTTGTACTGTTGTGTGCTGGGGTCTGCCTCCCAGCATAGCACTGTGGTTGTATAGTCTCATTGTGTGTCTTGCCCCTGCCATGGTGACGTGTGCTCTTGTATCACTGTGTAATTGTGTGACTTTGTCTCTTGGGAGCAGGTGGAGCTGTCTGTTGCTGTGTGCGTACATCAGGGGGCATTAATGATCCTGTGTGTGCAGCTGTGCGGTTGTGTATCAGCATCCCGGACCAAATCCAGCGGTTTGTGCTCTGTATATAATCGTGTGTCCCAGTGAGCAGGATCTCAGGGTGGGCTGCTGTAGCTCTGGCTGGATATGGGTGTGTTGTGTTATTGTGCGTCCAGGGTACATTTGCGTGTTCCGCCGCATGGCCGAGGAGAGGTGTCAGTCATTGTGAGTTGCGCGTTTGGAGGTGTTGATGTTGTGATCCCGCTGGGTATGGGCTGGGCTGTTGTGTGTTGAGAGTTAGTGTGTTTTTGTGTCGTTGTGAAGCAGAAGAGAGGTGTGTGCTGTGTTGTGTTGTGTCTCTGGACGTGCAGTGGTTTAGCCAGATGAGGGTGAGAGCTGTGTGTTACCATTTGTGTGTGTGTGTGTGTACACGTGTGTGTGTGAGGGAGAGCTAGCAAGCAAGGAATGGTTTCCCAGCCCCAGAACCATGACTAATGCCTCCAGCCTCCCCCACTTCTTGGCGACAGAGACCTCTTTGTTCTCAGTGGCAGAGAGGGGGTGTTTCACTCTTCAGGCCCCTGGCAAATTCTCAGCCTTAAATCCGGTCAACAAAACAGCCTCTGGGCATTTTCCCTGTGCCCAGCCACTTGCTGTGTGTTTGAGAATGTCGGACTGGGGACAACCAGAGTGGGTGGGGTAGTGATGGGGGAGCCCTATAGGGACCCTGGCCAGCCTGAGGGGTGTGGGTGGGCTTCCTTGAGGACAGCATTGTTAGAAGATAATTTTGGGGAGAAAAGACTCGGGGAAGAGACTTTGGGGAAACCAAGACTCATACAGATCTAAAAGTGAACACGTGTTAAAGATTTCATTTAACACTGTGAAGTGTCACAACTGATTCAGAGGAGACTCAAGGAAAAGGCACACTGACTTCCCTAGAAGTCCAGTGGCTAAGACTCCGCACCTCTGGTGCAGGTTTGCAGGTTCAATTCCTGGATGGGTGTGGCCAAAAAATAAAAAGTTAAAAAAAAGAGGACGCATTTATAGATCAGAGATAGTGAATCAAAAATGCAAGTAGAGGCAAAACATCCTGCAGGGGGTGGGGGCGTCTTATGGTCTCAAAATTTGTGTTTCCCCCAAATTCATATGTTGAAATTCTGTTCCCAAAAGATGATGGTATGAGGAGGTGGGGTCTTTGGGAAGTGCTGAAGTCATGAAGGTGGAGCCTTCGTGAGTGGGATTAGTGCCCTTAGAAAACAGGCTCCAGGGAGATCCCCAGTCCCTTCCACCTGGTGAAGTCACAGTGAGAAGGTGCCAACTATGAACCACGAGAAGGTCCTCCTTCAACCATGCTGGCAGCTTGATCTTGGACTTCCCAGCCTCCATAACTGGAAGCAATACATATCTGTTGTTTATAAGCATATAAGCTGTAGAATTCTGTCATAGCAACCTAAATGGACTAAGGGAGGTAGGGTTTTCCTTCCAGCCAGAATTTATGTGCATACCTCTACAGAAGATTTATCGTGGGATTTCCCTGGCAATCCAGTGGTTGAGACCCTGAGCTTCCAATGCAGGGGGCTCGAGTTCCATCCTGGTTGGAAGACTAAGATCCCATACATGCTGCATGGCACGGCAACCCCCCCCCCAAAAAAAAAAACCGCGAACAACCAAACAAAAACAGATGTATCTTGTGTTGCCATCACTTACCTACAGTTTATGGAGTTGTAAAACAGACCCCATAGAATCAGGTAACTCTGAATGACTGGTTACAGTTTGAATTATCTCCCACCCAAAATTCATCTGTGAAGTCCTAATCCCCAGAAGCTCAGAATGTGACCTTGTTTGGAAATAGGGTTGTTGCAGATGTAATGAGTGAAGAGGAGGTCATTTGGCATAGGGCGGGCCCTAACTTAAAATGACTGGGTCCTTACAAACTGGGGAAACTTAGACCCACACATGTGCACTGGGAGACGGTCATATGAATGTGCAGGCAGAAACTGGGTGATGCGCTTATAAGCCAAGGAACACCAAAGACTGCCAATCAAACACCAGAAGCTAGGGGAGAAGCAGGAACAGATTCTTTCTCACAGCATTCAGGAGAAAACAACCCTGCTGATACCTTGACTGCTGACTTCTGGCCTCTAGAACCATGAGATAAATGTCTGTGGTTTAAGCCACTTGGTTTCTGGTGCTTAGGGATGACAGTGATGATTAGCAAACTCAGTCCAGTAGTCATGTACGGATGTGAGAGTTGGACCATAAAGAAGGCTGAGTGCCAAAAGATTGATACTTTCGAACTGTGGTGCTGGAGAAGACTCTTGAGAGTCTCTTGGACAGCAAGGAAATCAAACCAGTCTGTCCTAAAGGAAATCAACCCTGAATATTCATTGGAAGGATTGATGCTGAAGCTGAAGCTCCAATGCTTGGGCCACCTGATATGATGAGCCGACTCAATGGAAAAGACCCTGATGCTGGGAAAGATTGAAGGCAGGAGGAGAAGGGGGCGACAGAGGACCAGATGGTTGTTGGTTGATGGTTGTCCTACTCAATGGACAAGAGTTTGAGCAAATTCCAGGAGATAGTGAAGGACAGGAAAGCCTTGTGTGCTGCAGCCCATGGGATCGCAAAGAGTGACCACATAACTTAGCGACTGAACAACAGCAACAGATGTATTAATAATATGGAGAAGGCAGTTTACTGAGACACAAAAATTCTCCTACAATATGTTGGAACTGATTCCTGGAGGATGAGCAGGATCAGGCAGCAGGGGAGGGTAGAAATAGCTATGCAAAGGCCCAGAGGTGGGTGAGTGGATGAGGTCCAAGATTCCTTGTGGCTAGGGCGCTGAGAGGGACCCGAGGAAACAATGGGACCAATCAGGAGTGGGGCATGCCAAGTCTTGGGTTATTTTGTTGCGGTTTTTTTTGGGGGGGCCAAGCTTCCCCTTCAGTTCAGTTCAGTCGATTGGTCATGTCCGACTCTTTGAGACCCCGTGGACTGCAGCACACCAGGCCTCCCTGTCCGTCACTAACTCCTGGAACTTACTCAAACTCATGCCCATCGAGTCAGTGATGCCATCCAACCATCTCATCCTCTGTCATCCCCTTCTCCTCCTGCCTTCAATCTTTCCTAGCATCAGAGTCTTTTCCAATGAGTCAGGTCTTCACGTCTGGTGGCCACAGTATTGGAGTTTCAGCTTCAGCATCAGTCCTTCCAATGAATATTAAGGACTGATTTCCTTTAGGATGAACTGGTTGGATATCCTTGCTATCCAAGGGACTCTCAAGAGTCTTCTCCAACACCACAGTTCAAAAGCATCAATTCTTTGGCACTCAGCTTTCTTTATAGTCCAACTCTCACATTCATACATGACTACTGGAAAAACCATAGGTTTGACTAGACGGACCTTTGTTGGCAAAGTAATGTCTCTGCTCTTTAATATGCTGTCTAGGTTGATCATAACTTTTCTTCCTAGGAGCAAGCATCTTTTGATTTCATGGCTGCAGTCACCATCTGCAGTGATTTTGGAGCCTGCAAAAAATGAAGTCTATCACTATTTCCACTGTTTCCCCATCTATTTGCCATGAAGTGATGGGATCAGATGCCATGATCTTAGCTTCCCCTTAAGAGATCCCAGTTTCCCCACTTGGGGCTGAACCCTGGGCACCATAGTAAAAGCCTGGAATTCTAATCGCTGGACTACCAGGGACTTCCGAGGCTTGGGTTTTTGTTCTGAGCACCCTGGGAGCCTGAAAGACACCTGATTATGGGACACTGATTACGCCCGGCTGCGTGTTAACTGCTCGGCATCACAGGCTGGTTATAGTGATACCTGCCCAAGACCACTGAGATCACACAGCCGGCAGCAACGGGGGCTGGGAATTGAACCTAGTCTGCCACGAGTCCCAAGATATCAGGATCACCGCAGGTGAGGATCAGGGAGTCAAAGACGGAAGCTGGGGCGGGAAGAGCTCCGGCAGGGCTGAGGGCAGGGACTTTGGCTATTTTTTCATTGCTGTATCTTCCGATGGCATCACCGACTGAATGGACATGAGTTTGAGCAAGCTCTGGGAGATGGTGATGGACAGGGAAGCCTGGCCTGCTTCAGTCCATGGGGTCGCAAAGTGTTGGACACGACTGAGTGACTGAAGTGAGCTGTATCTTCAGAACCTTTGGCTGCAGCAAAGTACCCAATAGGTATTTGTTAAATGGGTAAAGAGTCTCTGAAGGCATTTATGCCCGGAAGAGGAAACTGAGGCTCAGAGAGATGCATCGGCTTTCTAAGCCCTTATAACTCAGCTGCCAACTTCTAGCACTTTCCATGAACCCCTTGCCTCGAAGAGGTCTGGAAGGCGCCAAAGGGTGGGTGGATTGGCGAGGCCGAGACTTCAGTGCTGATCAGACGGCGCCCGGGTCTGGATGCCAGGCTTTAATAAGGCAGCGGGTCCCCCGGACCGCTCATTGAAAAAAACCTCAGCTTCAGGGGCTGCCCACGTGTACCCAGAATCCTTTCGAAGTCGGCCCCCTCTCCCTCTCAGGCCGCCCTCAAGGTCCTCGCAGCGAAACGAGCAAGGTCAGTTGCAATTCCGTTTGCAACCAGTAGCGATTGGGCCTGAACCCCCGCCCCACGAGACCGCACCATTCTGGCTCAGAGGAGGGGGGGCCCGGGAGCAGGGCGCGCAGAGGGCTCTCCTGAGGACCCCCTCAGCCGGGGTTTTCCCTGGCTTCACAGCGGGCGAGGGGGAGATTTGCGTGGGGGGCTCAGGGAGGTGGGCGGCAGGGTGCCCGTCGCCTCCGCTCCGGGGGCCTCCCCTCATCCCCCCTCCCCCGGCGTTGGTCCGCGCTGCGGAACGCTGAGGGCCAGGCTGTGTGCGCACGCCCCACCCGGGCGCAGACGTCGCCCTGCCTCGCCCGGGTTCGGATCGTGAGTCCGCGCCGCAGCGGGCACCGCGGTCCGGAGCGATGGCGGTAGTCGTCCGAGTGGTTTATTGGTGAGCACGCGGGCCAGAGGTGCCCTCTTCGAATCCCGCCCCGGCCCCGCCCTGTCCCGGCGGAGCTGGGCTCTGGGGGAGTCGGGGGTGCGCGGCGGGGGGTGGGGGCAGGCCCCTTGGAGAACCTTGCACTGGGGAGAGGGTTCCGTGTGGGTGCGGTGGGCGTGGGAGGAGGCGGAAAACAGGGGACGTTGATTTCTCGCCCCCCCACCCCGTCCCCAATTTGTGACATTCTAGACGTCTCAGGTCCTAAAAGGTAGAACTGAGACATGTGTGTGTCGTTTTAAACCCCTCCCCCGCCTCCGATTCCCGGGTTCAGGGTGGGGAGCAGGTGGGGGTCGGTTTGTAATGCAAGAGGAACCTCCCTGGGCGCTTCGGTCTCCCGGGTGGGGCCGGCCAGAGTCAGAAGGTTCCAGATCGTCCCGGCCTGGGTTGGGCAAGGACTCAAACCCAGACGGTGGATGCTTTTTTGCTGTTAACCCTCCTCGTTTTCTGACCCCACTTTTCCCATCCGTAGAGGGAATGATTTTTTTTTGAAATTTATTTTAAATTGTAACATCATTGCTTTACCATATTGTGTTGGTTTCTGCCATATGTCACCATGAATTGGCCGCAGGTGTGCATATGTCCGCTCCCTCCCACCCCTCTAGCCTGTCGTCTTAATGGTTATGGCGGAGGGAGCGCGGTGTGTTGGGTGTTACACATTTGATCTAATTGCCCGCTTTAAGGGTGAAAACGTGTCTGCTCGGCAGGAAGTGTTCCGTCCCTTGGACGGTGTCATAGCCCTGGCGCCTTGGATTGTACTGACCTGCACAGGCATGCTGGCCTGTGGGCGCTTAATAAATACATGTTCCCTGAATTTCCTTTCCCAGAAACTCCCAGGGCAGGGATTTTAGCTCCATTTTACAAGTGCGGAAACCGAGGCTGGGAGTGGGGCACGGGCGGATCACAGGGGTAACCCGCACCTGGGTCTGTTGGCTGGCCTGTTTGAAAGGTCCACTTGGGGCGGGGGAGGAGGGTCCCTGCCTGGGGTTCAGGGGAAAGGTTCAGGTCTGTCCCTGCGTCAGTGAGCAGTGTTCCTGCCCGCTGAGTCAAGCAGAGGTAGAGTGACATTTTGAGGCGCCTCCCCTTCCCTGCCCCTCCCCTGTGCCCCAGACTCCGGTCCCGAAATAGTCTGCAGAGGGGGGGTGGGGGGAGGTGGGGAGGCGGTTTTCGTTCACCCTCAGGCCTTGGAGGGCCTTGGGAATCCTGCAAACTGCTGTGGGTGGGGCTGCTGCTGTTGGGCAGCTCTCATCCTGACCTGGCTCTCCATTTTGCCTCCCTCTCCCCTCTGCCTCGCGCTTGTGGTTTCTCCTTGTCGCCCCTGATTCTGTGCACTGCCCCCCCCCCCCCCCATGCTGTCTCTTGTCTCCCTTGCTCTATGCATTTTCCTCGTGTGGCTGGCTCTCTTCCTGTGCTTCCCCATCTCTGGGCTGCACCCCCCCGCCGTGTACCCCCTTGTCTTTCCTCTTTTGAGAGTGTCTGTCTGTCTCCTCGTATCATCCATGTCCCTCTTCATCTCTTCCTGCTTCCTCCCCCCATTTGCCTCCGTCTCCTTGCCTGCCTTGCCTCTCCCCTCCCATCCCTGGATCCCTGCTGTCCCCTTCTCTCTCCCCTCCCTGGATCTCCACTGTCCCCCTCCTTCTCTCCTGGGACCCACTTTCTTGGATACGCTCCCACCAGTGGCGCTTGAGGCTACAAGCCCAAGGTAAGCGATGTGGTCCCAAGAGGCTTCCCTGGAAAGTGGGGGAGGGGGGCTAGCCCCGGTGTGGGGAGGTGGGGCACCCACGTGGCTCCTGTGGGCCCCGGTGTGACCACCCACCCCTTTCCAGTATCTTCAGCTCAAGAAGAAGTTAGAAGATGAGTTCCCTAGCCGTCTGGACATCGTGAGTCTCGGGGAAGGGGAAGGAGTCAGACGTGGGTTCTGTCTGTCTGTCCCTCAGCCCTGGTGGCAGCGGGGGTGGTTTGGGTCAGCCCCTCTTTCCCCCCGTGTTCTCCCTTCCCTGAGAAGGGGCAGATGTCTGCAAGGGGGCGTCTCTACCCCTCCAGCATCTCTTCCTTCTCCCCAGTGCGGTGAGGGGACTCCCCAGGTCACCGGCTTCTTTGAAGTGTTCGTAGCAGGAAAGCTGGTTCACTCCAAGAAGGTATGTCTGTCCATCCTGCCTCACTGGGGGCCATTGGGGGGTTGGGACTGGGATTGGCCCACCCGTCTCCTGGTCCTCCCTTCTGCAGGGAGGCGATGGCTACGTGGACACGGAGAGCAAGTTCCTGAAGCTGGTGGCCGCCATCAAAGCTGCTTTGGCTCAGGCCTGATGGTCCCTGAAGGCAACGGTGAGGGGGCCCCTGCCCGAGGCCACAGACCTGACCTCTGGTTCCCAATGGATTCCAAACCCAAGGACTAGTTTCCAGCCCAGTACATTCCAGAACAGATAGCAATCTCCATTTTGTTCTCTGGACCATAGCACTGCTTTTCAGCATCTTCTGAGCCTGGTTTTCAATGTTCGAGCTTCTGTGTTCCAGATGGGCCCCAAACCGAGCCTACTCTAGAACTGGACCCTGGTCACTAACCTAGTCCCTAACCAAGCTCTGACTCCTGGCTTTTGAGATCCTGGAAGCAGTTTCCACCCCCTTCTAAGCTTGAGTGCCAGTTCCCGCCCCACGTATGCTAGAACTGAGCGTCTGTCCCAGGACCCAGCCCCCTGCCCCCAGCACACTTTGCACCAGAAACTTGGTTCTCAACTGCTTTGACCTCGAGTTCTGTTTGTCGTCATGCTCACCGGAGCAGAATGAGGCCGCTTTCAGTGGGAAATTTGACCTGCAGATTTGAATTAATGCAGTACAAAAATAGGAATGCCTTGCCTCTTATGCAGGTTTGAAAAGGAGGGAGTCTCCCCAAATTACACAAAAAAATCAAGAATTGCATAATTCCAAAAAAAAAAAAAAAAAGATGCACAAAGAAAAAGGAAAAAAAATTCCATAATTCCAGGGCAGCATGAGCTGGCTACCTGTGGGCTGTTGCTGTCAGGAGGGAGGGGGTGCCCCTTTGAGGGGGACTTGAATTCTTATATGGAGCACATCCCTTGCAGAAACACACCATTTGCCACCTCCACACTGTCAGTCACTCAAAGGTGTTTGCTTAAATTAACATGAGGTTTGCTTGGATTCTAGAGAAGTCCACCAATGATGATTTTATCTAAGATAAGCCAAGATGGGATTCATATAAAAGAGAGGGGAAGGAGTGACTCTTGTTCACAGGTTGAGTGCAATTTCAGGAGCCCCGAAATCCCCCCTTAGGCTCAGCGATTCTTGCAGGACTCAGAACACAGCAGAGCTGTTCCACTCCTGGTTAGAGTTTATTACAGGGAAAGCTTAAGATGAAGGGCAGGGAAGCGACTGGCTTTCATCCAGCCTCTCCTGGTAGTCTGAACCCCCCTCCTCGCCTCTTCTCCGCACAGACCAGTAACTGTGGCCCAGCCCCTCCCGGCAGACGCTTCATGACAGGAAGGACTGAAATGTCTCGTGGACGCCTGGTCCTTCCCTGATGTTCTCCCGGCCGCCGGTTGGAGCAGAGATGGACACCCCTGGTCTTTGCCTGTGTGTGTGTGTGGGAGTGCGTGTGTGTCCCCGCACGCTGTTCCTGCTGCCTTCCCCGTCCCTCATCTCCCTGCATCTCCCCCCCCCCCCACCCGGCCCTTGTCTTCCCTTCTACCCTATGGTGTTTGGGGTGGTCCTTCTCCAGGCTTCCTTTTCAAGGGGAAGCCGAGAGGAGGATCAGGATGAGTGAGTCTCAGATTTCAGCAGTGATGGCAACAGTTCACAGCTCAATAAATGGTGATGCGGTTAACAAAACAGGCCTGTGTCTGTGTGTCCATTTTGCTCCTGGAACCTCCTCCCCTTGGTCTCCACTCCAGGACATTAGTGACTTGGGAGTACGGAGCTAGGACCAACTCAGGGTTGGGCTTCTCAGTGGCCCCTCAAGCCAAGGTGGAGGTGGTCTCTAGACGCCCCCTGGAGCTGTCTCGGGTGTGCGTCCTCCAGGGTGAGGCGGCTTCCTGGTTCCTGTGTTCAGGAGGTGAATGCAGTGATTGGGAGAAAAGTGCTGGGTGGTGTGTTGGACCGTGTCCCTCATGTTTCACCCCTGCTCACGTCTGCCTTGCCCCCTTGACTGTGCTCACCTCCTGGCTTTGAGTTTGATCCCGTGACTTGCTCTGGCCAGTGGAGTGAGGCAGACGTAACCACGTCAGGTCTGAGCCTGGACCTTCGGAGGCCAGGTGCTTCTGCCAGTGTGAGGACCCTGGGAAGGGCCTGGGAGTCTCTCGGGCCCACTTCTTGAATCTCTCATGTGGCAAGACGGTAAGAGTGATGGCAGTCTGGCCACTGATGTCCTTCTGTACACACCTCAATTTAGTTTGAGGGAAGACCCACCATGGTCAACTTTGGAACATTTTCACCACCTCAAGGAGAAACCCTCACACTCTGGGCCCTCCAGTACTGAGCACCCCTCTGGTCCCCAGCACCGCCCCCCCCCTGCCCCCGCCCCCGCCCCGGAGCAACCACTAATCTGCTTTCTGTAGATTTCCCTATCAGGAGATTTCATAAAAATGGAATCATGCAACATGTGTGGTCTGTGTCTGGCTCCTTTTGCTTGGCATAATATTCTCAAGTTTCATCCATGTCGTGATGATCGGCACGTCATTCATTTTTACGGCCGAATGATTTTCCACTCTGTGGACCACCATTTCACCACCTAAATTGGTGAACATTTAGGTTGTTTATATCCCTTGGCTACTGTGAATAGGGCTTCTGTGAACCTCTGTGTACAAGTTTTTTTGTTTAAACACCAGTTCTCAGTTCTTTTGGGCAGATAGGAGTGGAACAGCTGGGTCAACAGCAATGATTTTTTAAAAAAGAAATTTCCTGGCAGAAGGTCATGTGAAGACCATTAGATTCACTCAGAATTGAGGAACTTTTTTTTCTTTTGTTTGAGGAACTCTGCTTTTGTTTGTTTATTTGGCTGCACTGGGTCTTAGTTGCAGCATGTGGGATCTAGTTCCCTGACCAGGGATTGAACTAGGGCCCCCCCTGCCTTGGAAGCACAAAGTTGTAGCCACTGGACTACCAGAAGATTCCCTCGAGAAAGTCTTAATGCTTTTGGTGGCCACAAAGTCTGCACTTATTTCAAATATAACCCAATGAACTAAAAAAATGTCACTCATTCTAGGAGGACAGACATGAAGTCATTTCACCCCTTGAGCCAAATGCACCTGTGCTCCGTGGATCCATACCCAGTATCATCTGGAAAAACTCCCATGACAACCATCAATAGTACCAACAAGAAGCAAAGCCCTCACTCATCTTCATTGGTGACAATTCTGACAATTCAGTAAATTCTGGCGGTTTAGGTCTAAACCAGGTAGGTGGACTAGGACTCAAGGAAGCTTGATCTTAACCCCACTGGAGCCTGCGTGGTGTTACCTTCAGCTCTGCCTTTGGTTTAGCTATGACACATCTTGCCACCAGTTGGTAATTTAAATAACAAGACTCTCAAGTCCTTTGTTTAAGCAAGAAATCTAGGGGGTCAGGCTAGGCTGGGTTATGCTTCCGTGGAAACACACAAAACCAAACCCAAATCTCAATGGGTTAACCCAGCACATGCAAAGCCGTCTTCAGGGCAGGTGTCTCCCTGCACCCATTCCGAGACCTAGAGCAGCGTTTGTCCGGTAGGTCTTTGTGATGATGGAATTTCTCTGTATCTGCTCTGTCCAACACCGTGGCCACTGGGCACATGCCACATGGTGCTATGGAGAGCTTGAAAGGTGGTGGATGTGACTGAGGAACTGAATTTTTTTTTTTTTTTTTTAACCAGTTTCATTCACTTTATTATTCTCTTTATATGGCTACTCTATGTGGTGGCACAGGCTTCCCATGTTTTCCGTGTGCCCCGGTAGATCAGCTCAGTGTGTGGCTCCACAAGATTAGTAAATTCCCTGAGAATGTGAACTCTTCCCAACACCGTCGCCTTCCTGATGGCAGGGTTTAGCATAACTGGGAAGTCTGGAAATGGCATCAAACTGGCTTCAATTCATGGCAGGGTGGCGTGCTACCCTTTGGACAGTGCAGTCTCAGATGCGGCATCTCAGCAGTTGTCGGCACGCTGGACACACAGTCCTCTACGCAGGATGGGGACAGAACACGGCAGCCGCAAGCGGCCAAGTGACACGCTTTACAAGCAACCCTTGTGGGGTTCCGATCAAGTTCCCCCACGTAGAACACCCTTCGCACGGTGGACAGGAAAGGGAGGAGAGGCCCAAAAGATGAAGCGTGGCTACCGTCCTTTGATTGCCTATTGGGAAAAACCAGACCGAATGTGTTCCAAGAATTCCTCTCAAGAAACAAAATTGCTTGAACTGTCTCTGGGCCCAACTGGGAACTGCTTTTCAACGGCATAATCTTTTAAAACTTCATCCCTTCGGATCAGCTTCACGGAAAAAGTCACATATCACTTCAGAGATGCTTGAGTGAAGCAGTAGGACTGGTTAAGAACTTCTTCTTCCAGTACGGCATGATCTTCATGTCCTGACCAGGACGGCCCAGCCCTTTGGTAACTGTGTAGCTTTTATTTATTTTTTTTTTTTTCTTTCCTTGTCTCTTGTCGGACTTTCTCAGCGGATCGCGGCCTCTGCACCGCTCGACGTCGGCCATACTCCGAGCCCTGCTGCTATCCGAGCCTCAGGGAGCACCGGGCCTTCCATTGCCATAATTAATTCATTTATTTTTGGCCGTGCTGAGTCTTCATACCTGTGTTCCAGCTTTCTCTAGTTGTGATGAGTGGGGGCTACTCCCTAGCTGTGGGGCACAGGCTTCCCATTGTGCTTCTCTTGTTGTGGCGCACAGGCTTTAGGCATGCAGGCATCAGTAGTCGTGGCCCACAGATTTAGTTGCCCCGAGACATGTGAACTCTTCCCAAACCAGGGATCGAACCTGGGTCCCCTGATTGGCAGGCAGATTCTTAGCCAGTGGACCACCAGGCAAGTCTGGAACTGAGTTTTTATTTTACTTTATTTCAACTGACATTCAAATTCATGGCAAGGGGGGCTCGTGGCTATCTTATTGGACAGTGCAGATCTAGACAGATAGAGATTCTCTTCTCCTGTTGTTGCACCTGGACCCACAGCATCCTCAATCCGCATGGCTGGGGAAAAACACGCACTAGCTCTTAAAGACCTTGGCCAGGAAGTGACACGCATTTCACTTCTAGTCACAGCCCATTGGCCAGAACGGTCACAAGCTCCACCCACCTGTAGAACACACCTGGGGGCGGTGGTCAGGAAAGGGAGGGGAGCCCGAAAAAATAGTAAGCGGTGGAAATATCTACCAGGCTCCTTTTGATTTTGCCTATGCGTGGAGGAGAAAATACCATGACCCTATTGTGGCTTAACCAAGACAATTCACGTCTTCAAGAAAAAAAATTCAGCAGGATTGTCTCTGGAAGCCCAAACTGGGAGAAACACTGAATTCTTTTCCAACAGCGACACCATGTGCCATTTTGGAGAATTGCAGCTTCCCACATCCCCTCGGATCACTCGTATGCACTGTAGAATCACATCGTGGGATCACTTCCACGAGATTTGCTGTAAAGTGAATCACCATGTTAGGCTTGGTTACATGACACTTTTTTTTTTCTTTTGCCATACGGCATGCAGGATCTTAGTTCCCTGACCAGGGATCGAGCCCACACTCCCCGAATTGGAAACTTGTAGTCTTTTATTATTATTACTATTTTTAAAGATACATTTATTTATTGGTTGTGCTGGGTCTTCCTTGCTTTTGGTGGACTTTCTCTAGCTGCAGCAAACGGGGGCTACTCTAGAGTTGCAGTGCGTGGACTTTTCATTGCGGAGGCTTCTCTTGCTGCTGATCCTTGACCTCTAGGCGCACAGGCTTCCATAGTTGCGGCGCACGGGCTTTGTTGCTGGGTAGCATATGGGATCTTCCCGGAGCAGGGGTCAAACCGGTGTCCCTTGCATTGCAAAGCGGAGTCATATCCACTGGACCATGAGGGAAGTCTCCCAGAACTTTTCTGTATTTTCCTGTTTTCCTTTCTTTAGTTTTTGGGTTTTCATGTGCTTGGTTTATGCCTCCTGGTGGCAAGATGGCAATGTTTAAATCAGAGCTTCAACCAATTTCTCTCTCTTTAATCCCCCTCTATTTTTGAGGACCATTATGAACCTATGGGTTTTTATGTATCTGACATCTTTCAACCTGCTGCGGACGTTCTTCTTTTGACACTCTAACGGTCCCACTTTTGGTTTCTTCAGGCTGGTCCCCGAGCATTTGGACAGAAACCCCATCACCTCTGAGAGCTTTATGCTTTCTCTGTGACGAGATGGTCTCAGTTTACCTTCATTTTTTCCTGCCTCAGACCTGGATCCAGTCTTTACGCCAAAACTCGGGTTACTCCCAGAGGGAAATGATATTTAGAGACGATAATCTGTGCTCCGAGCAATCTAGATGAGAGATATCAAAATCTCCAGGCCCTCAGGGGTCAAGACGCCCCACGTCTATGAGTGGGGGAAACTCTCGGTGTCTGTGAGTGGGAGAAACTCATTCCAATCAACAGTGCCTCTGCCTCTGGGTCTCCATCCTCTGCCCCTGTTTCTTCAGTGTGCTTCTG
Source organism: Odocoileus virginianus (assembly GCF_023699985.2). NCBI lineage: Eukaryota > Metazoa > Chordata > Mammalia > Artiodactyla > Cervidae > Odocoileus > Odocoileus virginianus. The sequence goes on along the minus strand of NC_069693.1, from coordinate 7,175,166 downwards.
CATCGATCCCTAACAGCGTCTGCTGGATAAGCGGGAGGAGCTTCTGTTACATCTTGGCAGCCCCCAGAGCTGTCCATCCTGTTGTGTTTGTCCACCCCCCACCCCAACCTCCGTCACCGGTCACATGACTCCCTTCCTTCTCTCTCCAATCTGATCTAATTTTTCTCTCTGCTCTCCTGAGGCCGGCCCGGCATAAGAGGATTGGAGCATTTGCTAAATGGGACCAGAACAGGGGTGTGGGGGAGACTCAGGGGACAGGACGGCTGCAGGAAGGCAGTAGGGGGCAGTAGAGGAAGAGGGAGCTGGAAGGAGCGGTGAGTGATGCTCCCACCCGAGACAGGACGAAAAAGACGGAGAGGGAAGGTTTTAAGAGAGGACGTGCTCCCTGGCTGTGACGGTTAGCAGTATTTGCATGGTCGTGTGTGCATGCATGCTAAGTCATTCATGCATGCATGTAAAGTTGTGCCCGACTCTTTGTGACCCCATGGACAGTAGCCCGCCAGGCTCCTCTGTCCATGGGATTCTGCAGATAAGAATACTGGAATGGGTTGCCACACCCTTCTCCAGGGGATCTTTCTGACCCAGGGATTGAACCCCAGTCTCCTGCATTGGCAGGCAGGTTCTTTAGCACTTGCGCCACCTGGGAGCCCTTTGCAGGGTCACTGGCTGCATATTTAAAGAATAAATAAGATAAGCTATAAATGAAGAGGGTGTGAGCAAGAGGGGGATGGAGGAACTGAGAGAGAAAAGAAACATTGTCTGGAGTTTCAAGCAGTATGGTGCTAGTCACTGTGCAAAGGAGTAGAATTATATCAACTCCTCATAAGCCTCTTTTATGGACCTACAGAAAACTGTGTATATTTAATGTATCCAGCTGAATGAGTTTGGAGATAAGTGTACCGAAATTTTGAATAAAAAATGCAAATGCAAATGCAACCAAGTATGTCTGTGAAGATCTACACCGTGCTCCGTCCACTGCCCGAGTGACTGCGGATCAGTCAGGACTAGAGGAGATTGGGCAGCTTCATCTTTCCTTCCTGAGAGGATCTCCCTGGGACTTATGTTGGGGAGGGGATCCCGGAGACCCCAACAGCACCAACTGCAGAAACAGAAATCTCCTCGTCACCAAGGAAACACAGGAAGATGTGAGTGGGGGTTTGAGAAAGTTTTGAGCTTCATCTGCCAGTGAGTCCCATGTCCCCTTCAGCCCACCTCTGACTGTGCCTGTGCTCATATTCTGCAGATGCTGGCCTGACTGGCCTAAGAGGTTGGGGCATTTGGTGAGTCAGACTAGGTCAAAGCCAAAGAAACCTGCTGGGGAGAAGTTCAGGGACCTGGAGAGGCCAGAGAGAGGCCAGAGAGAGGGAGAAGGAAGGGAAGCCCACAGGGCAGAGAGATGGGAGATGGGTGAGTCAGAGGAGGGAAAGGATGGGGATGGGGGTTGGGGGTTGTCTCAGTGGTAGAACAGTGCCCACATGCGTGGTAACTCGCTTCAGTTGTGTCCGACTCCTTTCGACCCTACAGACTGTAGCCCACCAGGCTCCTCTGTCCATGGGATTCTCCAGGCGAGAATACTGGAGTGGGTTACTGTGTCTTCCTCCAGGGGAATCTTCCCCGATCCAAGGATGGAACCCGAATCTCTTAAGTCTCCTGCATTGGCAGGCAGGTTCTTTACCTCTAGCACCGCCTGGGAAGCCCGGCAGGATAAGACCACACATTTACTCAACACTTCCTGTAAATCAGTGTCCAGTGTGTCAGTTGCACACTCCGTGTAATTCACACCCACCCCCAGGTGATGACTGTTACCCAAAGTCTCACAGAGGTCCAGCGGTCCACATGGCTTTCTCTGAGTGGTCCAAGAAGCAGATAAACTTGGTAAAACTCGAGAGAGCGGAGGGGTTAAGGACTGAGGTGTTCAGCTGGGCAGCCTGGTTCATGCTCAGCTCAGACGCCCACCGTCTTCTCAGAGAGGCAGCTAAAGGCTCTGATGTTTGGTGTGACCTCCTGTAGGTAAGGGCTTAGGTTGCTGGCCTTAAAGGACCTTTCGTAAGGATATTAGTGGATGGAGGACAGCAGCTGTCACATGGAAAGTGACACATGCGGGAGGGACCTTGTCTGTTTTCGTTTAAGGAGCAGGGCTGGGGCGCCTCAGTTCCCTCTCCTTTCTGCCCCACCCCCTAACTCCCCCTCTCTGTGTGTCTCCTCTGCCTTCAGTCGCTCTCCTTCTCTGCCCCTCAGTCTCCTTGCGGGGTCTGTGTGGGGTTTTTTTTTGGCTCCATTCCTACCAGGGCCTCTCTGATAAGCACGGTCTCATTCTATCCTCGCAACTGTCTCTCCACCGCCCCAAACCACAGTCTGTCACGTGGACCTTTAAATCCCTGCTAATTCTCACTCTATTTTGCTGAGGCTGGCCTGGCCTAAGAGGATTGGAGCATTTGCTAAAGGGGACCAGGATGGGGCCAGAAAATTGGCTGTGGGGAGACCTAGGGGTCAGGATGAGCAGCAGAGAAACGAGGCAGAAGGAACAGGTAATTGGTGGAAAGTTATAAAGATCGAGGACCCCAAGTGAAGACTTTGTGGACATAGATCCATCTGTGATTGGACCCTTGATTGATGACAAATTAACCAACCTGTCCACAAACTGACCACTGGAAATCCATGTGCATGCTCAGTTGCTCAGTCATGTCCAGCTCTTTGAGACTCCACGGATGGTAGCCCGCCAGGCTCCTCTGTCCGTGGGATTTCCCAGGCAAGAATACTGGAGTGGCTTGCCATTTCCTTCTCCTGGGATCTTTCTGACCCAGGGATCGAACCTGCATCTCCTGCATTGGCAGACAGGTTCTTTACCACTGAGCCCCCTGGGATGGAAATCCATGAGGAAAAAAAAAAAAACAAAAAGAAATCCCTACCTCACACCACACATCCACAGTCAGTTCCAGTTGTTTTAAGACCTAAATGTGGGAGTTAAAACTGTTACGATTTTAGGGAAGAAGACATTATCTTTATGTTATAATGAAAGAGATCTTAAACAAGAGGAAAGACAAAAGCAGTAGGGACTTCCCTGGTGGTCCAGTGGTTAAGAATCCTCCTTGAAATGCAGGGGACTTGGGTTCCATTCCTGGTTGGGGAACTAAGATTCAACGTGTTGCAAAGCAATGAAGTCTGCATGCCACAAATACTGAGCCCGCATGCTACAGTGGCTGCAAGGAAACAGCGACGATCCCACATGCCCCAACTAAGACCAGATGCAGCCAAACGAATAGTTTTTAAAAAGCAGTAATGCTAGAGGAGAAAAGAGCAACTCCTCCCTCCACACTTCCGCCCCAGAAACCCCCGTGTTAGTCGTTCAGTCCTGTCCCACTCTTTGCAACCCCGTGGACTGTAGCCTGCCAGACTCCCCTGTCCATGGGATTCTCCAAGGCAAGAATACTGGAGTGGGTCGCCATTTGAAACCCCTGAGCTATACTGGAAACAGCAGACTGGGAATCTCAGACTAACATTATCTGTAAACGGTTTTTAGTTTGTGACAAAGCAAGTAGACCTTGAAAGTCAAGTTTTTAAAAAAAATTACTTCTGGCTGTGCTGGGTCTTCATTGCTGCATAAGCTTTCTCTAGTTTATTGAGGTGACTTCTCTGTTACAGAGACTCTAGGATGTGCAGGTCTTAGTAGCTGTGGCGTGTGGGATCTTCCTGAACTAGGTATTGAACTGGTATCCCTGGCATTGCAAGGAGGATTCTTAACCACTGGACCACTAGGGAAACCCCAAACAGTCAGCTTTTATAAACTTTTATGTCAACTTGAAAATTGGGGCCTATCTTGTAAAAAATCATTTTAAATTTATTTAAAAATTTTTTATTCTATTTTTTTCAGCATATCAGCATGCCACTGATGTAAACAAAAGAAAAACACGAATTCATCACAAAAGATAAGGAAAGGCACTGAAATACACAACATTAAAGTCAAGAAAATTCTACTTATAGAAAACACACATGGGAAAAATGTTTGCAACACTTTAACCACCAAAAGAGATGGACATATAAATCCCAACAAATTCAGAAAAATGGAGGGGGAGGGGAGAGGACAATTTACAAGTATTTCTAATGTCCAGTTAACACCTGAGAAGAGCTTAACTTCTGCACCATTGGAGGCATCAGTATTAAAACTACAAAGAAGTCGAAAGAAGGCAGATCAACAAATATGAAAATGTCTCAAATCCTCAACATTCGGGGGGCTGGGCAAATGATATTGGTCTCACTTGCACAGAAAGTTCTCATGCAGCGTCCACGAGGCCGGAACACACACGAACGGCCAGTAGCAATTCTATTGACAGCAGTTCCCACCTGCACCCCAAATAACTGGGCAGGGATCTTTAGGGCTTCGCGACCCGCGGTGGCCTCACAGTGACACAGAAATGCCCCCTCCCCAGGCTGGATCAAGGGAGGTGCACACAGTAACCAGCTGTGAAGGCCAAGCCATCACACCTTCCTGGTCCGCATGGGCGCCATGTGCAGACTCACAGTGCCCTGGTCCTCTCGGCCCCTCGGGGTCTGCAGGACTTTGCGGGGGCAGATGACCACGACCCTATAAATTCGTGAACCGCTGGGAGCCTAAATCGTCCTCGTCCACAGGGGACACAGAATTCAAGGGAGAGGAGGAGTCGGAAAAGAGATCCTGGGATAACATCACGGCACTGTCAGGAAGCAGAACCGGAAGAGGATCTGGGCAGTAGTTCGGGGCGTCGGGGTCCTGAGGCCAGTCCGGGGCGGGGGCCGGGGTTGGAGCAACGGGGCCGTACACGTGGACGCCCTGTGCTGGGACCCACGTGGCCTGGCCGCAGCTGGAGACGCCGGGCTCGGGTGCTGGGAGCACCTCAGTGGGACTGGGGGGAGGAGGGTGGCTGTAGAATCCCGGGCCGCCTGGGAAACTGGGGCTCGCAGCTGTGGCAGCAGATTCCAGGGCGGGGGCGGGAGTCCGGGGCGCTCCGGGGTCCGTGGACGCATCGCCGGCCCTCCGGTATCCGCCCTGGGTCTGTCCTCGCTCCAAACGGGAGCGCTGGGCCCGGCGGTTCTTGAACCACACCTGGCGGGGAGAGGGGACCGGGAGGAGGGGGTGTGAGAGGCCAGGGGCCCGCGCTATCGCCTCTGATGGGGGGGCAGGGGTGAGGCTGTCCTGCTGAGAATCCCACCTCCCCTCTCCCTTCGCCCCCCAGACCCAATTAGAGGTTCCTGGGGTTCAGGAGGCAGCGGGAAGGGGCGCGGAGGGCAGGGAGTAGGGCTGGGGCCCCCGCGGGGCAGGAATGGGTCTGCCCGAGAGGGTCCGCGGGGTCAGAGGCCCTGAGGGCTGGGCGCTGGGACACCCCGGGGCAATGGGGGCGTCAGGCAGGCCGGATGCGGTTGGCGGGGTTGATCCAGCCCAGGGTTGAGGGGGACCGGGGCCCAGCCCTGGGTCCACAGCGGGGAGACCCCTTGCTTGCTGCGGGACCCGGGCAGCCCTGTCCCCTCTGGCCTCGCGGTCCCCACCGGCGGCCCCGGGCTGGCGGAGGGGCGGCCGGGGCGGGGGGCTCGGACCTGCACTCTGTGTTCGTCCAGGTGCAGCCTGGCCGCCAGGCGCAGGCGGTCCCGGTAGCTCGGGTACTCGGTCCTCAGGAAGGCTTCTTTGAGCACCTCCGACTGCTCTTTGCTGTACACGGTACGCTCCCGCCGCTTTCTCTTTGGGGGCGCTGATCTCCCCGTGGGGCCTGAGCTCGGGGCAAACAGGGTCCCATGAGCCCAGGAACAGCCCCCAGCCCGCCTGGCACCCTCCCCCTCCCTGGACCAGCCCCAGGTGAGCGGGTGGGACTCAGGCCCGAGGGCGGGAGGAGAAGCCTGGGGCATCCGGAGTGAGGGTGTTGCTCAGACCCTGGCTGTCCGCCCTCCAGCCCTAACCCCTGCACCTCTCTGGGCCGCAGTGAGCACAGCTTGGAAATGGGCTTGACCTCAGCCTGTGGAGTATTCCAGGGCCCTGGCCTGGGGAGGCAGGCAGGACAGGCTCCCTGGTGACCCTTGGTGGCCTCCCCAAGCCCCCACTATCTCCCATCCAAGGGGGGAGCCACCCTGACAGGGGACCCCCGGGGGCCAGGCTCTCTGCTCCTCTCCCCCAGGAATGTGATTCCACCCCCAAACTCCACCAAGTCCCAGGAGGCCAGACTCACTCATGATGGACTCGGGTTCTTGCATCCTCCTGCTGTTCTGCTGTGGGAGCTTGAGGCTCTGCTCACAGGCCTGGGCCAGACATCCCGGTTTTATGCTGTGCCCACCTTAGGCACACCCTAAGAGTCCTGAAACCCACCCTCTCTTGCCCCACCCTCAGCCTCCCTGCCTGGCAAGAGAGTGATCGATAATTGGTTAATCCTTTTATTTGTTGTTGTGTTCAGTCTCTCAATGTGTCCAACTCTGAGATCCCATGGAAAGCAGTTTGCCAGGCTTCCCTGTCCGTCACTATTTCCAGAGTTTGCTCAAACTCATGTCCATTGAATCTGTGCCATCCAGTCATCTCATCTTCTGTCACCTGGTTCTCCTCCTGCCCTCAGTCTCTCCCAGCATCAGGGTCTTTTCCAGAGTCAGCTCTTCGCATCAGGTGGCCAAAGTATTGGAGCTTCAGCTTCAGTATCCGTCCTTCCAATGAATATTCAGGACTGATTTCCTTTAGGATGGACTGGTTTGATCTCCTTGCAGTCCAAGGGACTCTCAGTGGTCTTCTCCAACACCACAGAAGTGTGAAATCGGGCTCCTGGGACCCAAGCTCCTGAATGCAACAGGCAAACCAGACCCAGTTCATTCATCCACGAAGGGCAGGATCCAAGCTGTCTTAATATAGAGGGTTCCTGGTGCCTCCCAAGACAGGACTCACTTGCAGCTGCTCAGTAATAAAAGGATTATTGAGAAGACACAATAATAAAAGACTATTGAAAGTCCCTAGAACAGCAAGAAGATCAAACCAGTCAACCCTAAAGGAAATCAACCCTGACTATTCACTAGAAGGACTGATGCTGAAGTGGAAGCTCCAATGCTTTGGCCACCTGATGCAAAGAGCTGACTCTTCGGAAAAGACCCTGATGCTGGGAGAAACTGAGGGCAGGAGGAGAACTGGGTGACAGAAGATGACATGATTGGATGGCATCACTAACTCAATGGACATGAGTTTGAGTAAACTCTGGGAGTTGGTGATGGACAGGGAGGCCTGGCATGCTGCAGTCCATGAGGTTGCAATGAGTTGGACATGACTGAGCGACTGAACTGAACTGAGGCTGTGTAGATCTGGATCTAAGCATCGTACTGAGTTCCTGGCTTGTGCCTGGATCTCTGGGGGACCATGGGCAGGGGAGAACACAGCTCATGATGCTCATCCCCTGGGACTTTTTTTTTTTTAATTCGTTGGAGGCTAACCACTTTACAATATTGTAGTGGTTCCTGTCATACATTGACATGAATCAGCCCCCCTGGGACTTTTATTGTTATCATCAGGAGATGACAAATAAGTGATCAAGTACGACATGAAACAAAGCAAAGAGATCTTGTTTTTCGATTTATGTCACTCTTTGATGCTCATGGGGGCATTTTGCCATCAGTGTACATTTACTCTGCTCCCTTTCTGCCATAATTGGACTTCTTTTCTGCTTCTTGGGCAGCAGGGAACACACTAGTCACCAAGACAGTCGATGGTGCTGCCGTCAACAAGGGTGAACCTGGTAATGTCCTTGGTCTATAGGACGTAACTGGAGGCCACCTTCTCTCTACTTTTTCAAGGTAATAAATGGAACATCGTGATATTTAGATGAGCAGTGACTGAAAAGAGACACCGTGCTGGGGACAGGTAGCTGAGGGGATGGAGAATCTGGCTTTCTCATGCTTTGGGAGTGTAGGTTGGTATCTGAGACAGACTCGGTGATCACTGCCAATACCCTCAGCCAAAGACCATCAGGTGGACAGTGATGGTACATCTGTTCTGTCCAGAGACCTGCGTGGGTGATTCTATCCTCTTTTGGTGGTACCCTCATGAGTTCAGGGGTCAAGGGTCAAGGGAGAGCATGACTGATAAGACTTACAGTCCAGGATGCTAGAAATACATGGGAGATTAAATTCAAAATTAAATATAACAAGGACTTCCCTGGCAGTCTAGGGGAGAAGACTCTGCCCTTCCACTGCAGGGGGGCAAAAGTTCGATCCCTGGTTGGGGAACTAAGAGCCTGCAAGCTGTAGCGCAAAAAAAAAAAAAAAAAAAAAAATTAAATAAAACAGAAACGTTATTATAGGTCAAGTTCATTGTTTTGAACTATTACTTAGTGTTATATATAGAAAAATTCCATCATCTGTCAACTCTTCCTTATCAAGCCTAACAAATGTGGTGGGAAAGCAGGAGTGATGAGAAGAGCAATTTCCCTCCCCTCAAAGATTTTCTAGTGTGGCACTTTATTTGGCCAATAAGAGTATAACTAGATGGCCTAACTTACCGATACTATTTTAGGAAAATGTATACACTAAATGTGAAAATGTTCATGGCAAGCACTATTCACAAAAACCAAAAGGTGGAAATGAAACAAAAATGTCCATCTATTGATGGAGGTATAAACAAAATGTCATTTATTCATACCATGAAATATTGTTTTAACCACAAAAAGGAGTAAGGTACTGATCACACTACAGCATGGATGAACTTTGAAAACATTAGGCTCATAGAAAGAAGCTGACACAAAAGTCACATGTTGTGTGGTTCCATTTGTAGGAAATGTCCAGAAGAGACAAGCCATAGGGACAGAAGGTGGATTAGCACGTTCCAGAAACTTGGGAGAAGGGAAAATGGAGACTAACTGGTCTATTTCGGGTGGTGAAAAAGTTCTAAAATGGATTATGGTGATGAATGGGAAACTCTGTGAATAAATTAAGAAACCCTGAATTGTATACTTTAAATGGGTAAATTTTATGTTGTGTGAATACCTATCAGTAAAAATACAGTCATGAATGCAATGTTAATTTTACTGCCTACTAGATTGATCAAGTTGGGTGGGACACAGGATGGGGAATGTGGCCTTCTCTCATTGCTGCTGGAATGAAGGTTGGTAAAAGATTTTTGGAGATTTTGGAGATCGAATTGGTGAAACTGAATAGGAGTGAATGAGTATAATACTTTTTTTTTTTTTTTATCAAAAGGGATTATCTCTGGGGAGAATTTTTTTTTTCTTTCTTTCTTTTTTTTTTTTAATTTGCAAGCAGGGAAACAAGGCTAGTTTCTGGCTCTGGGTGCTGCCCCAGGCCACGTGGACGCCTTACCTTCTGTTTCTCTGACCTCATTTATCCCTGGGCTGGATGGAAGCCCAGAGGGCAGAGCCCATCCAGGGACAGCTGGGGGAAGCAAGCGTTCCTGAAGGTTCCTCCTTGGGCAGAAGAGACAGAGATGGAAAAGGAGTCAGAAAACATTGGTGTTAAGAGGGAAAAGTTATTACTTTCATTTTTTGATTCAATCAGAACAGAAACGATGGCTCTCTCCCAATATAAGTTACTTGATTTCTGCAGCTCCCTTTCCGGGCAAGCCCTGCTTCTGGCCCTCGCTGTATAGTTGCTCCGTCTCTGCCTCCTCCCCGAGAGATGCCCATCGAGAGACCTCTCCGGGTCTCTGAAATGAGTGCATGCTAAGTCACTTCAGTCATGTCCAACTCTTTGTGACCCTATGGACTGTAGCCCGCCAGGCTCCTCTGTCCATGGGATTCTCTGGGCAAGAATACTGAAGTGGATTGCCATGCCCTCCTCCAGGGCATCTTCTCAACCCAGGGATCGAACCCAAGTCTCTTATGTCTCCTGCATTGGCAGGCAGGTTCTTTACCCCTAGCACCACCTAAGGCAACACTAAAAGAGCAATCTGGGCTTTGAAGACAAGGCTGGGGAGATGGAGAGAAGACGGGGGCTGGAGTTTTGATCTCTGCCTTCTAGAACTTCCTGGTCTGTCTTTCCATCACTGGGGCTCTTCTCTGGGTCTCTAGACATTGCTCTCTGCCTCTTCTTTCATTTTTGAAATACAGTCGATCCTCACTATTTGCAGATTCTTTATTGGCCAATTTGCCTACTGGGTAAAATTGCTTTGCAACAGCTGAAGTAAGACTCCAGTGTGTTTCTAGTTATTTGAAGACATGCACAGAGTTGTGAAAAATTCAAGGAGCCAAACTCACGTGCTCGCAGCTGACCAGGTACACAGGGACACTCTGCCTTCTTGTCTCCGCTGTTGTGCTATAAACAAATGCCCTTTTTGAGGTCTATTTGGGTCGCATTTGGGGGCTATTTTTGTGCTTAAAAAAACTTGGTAGATTTTATAATATTGTTTTAACCATTCATAAGCATGTAGTTTGGGCTTCCCTGGTAGCTCAGCTGGTAAAGAATCCGCCTGCAATGCAGGAACCCCAGTTTGATTCCTGGGTCAGGAAGATCCTCTGGAGGAGGGATAGGCTACCCACTCCATTGGGCTTTCCTGGTGGCTCAGATGGTGAAGAATCTGCCTGCAATTCGGGAGACCTGGGTTCGATCCCTGGGTTGGGAAGATCCCCTGGAGGAGGGCATGGCAACCCACCCCAGTATTCTTGCCTGGAGAATCCCATGGACAGAGGAGCCTGGCGGGCTGCAGTCCATGGGGTTGTAAGGAGTCGGACATGACTGAGCGACGTAGCACAGCACAGCACAAGTATAGAATTCAGTAAAAACATTCACGATATGTAACCATCACCACTCTCTATACCTAAATCATCGTGACGGAGACTCTGGACCCATTAAACACAAACTCTCCCCATTTCCCCCAGCCACTGGTAACTTTGCACTACTTTGCCTCTCTCTGAACTTGAAAGCTCCGGTTACCTCCTCTGAGTGGAATGGTACAATATTTTTTCCTTCTGTGTCTGGCTCATTTCACTAAGCAGACTGTCTTCAGGGTTCTGCTGTGCTGTAGTGTGTATCAGAATTTTATTCTTTCTTATGGCTGGATAATAGTCCATTATATATATGCATATGCTGCATTTTGTTTCTTCATTCATCTGTTGATGGACCCTTGGGTTGTTTCTAGCTCTTGGCTCTTGTGAAGAGTGCTTGAACTAATGACATGATGTTCAAGTCTTTGCTTTCAGTTCTTTTGGATATATACCTAGGAGCAGAATTACTGAGTTATATGGTACTTTGATGCTTTTTGTTGGTGATTTCACTATTTATTTTTTTTATTTACTTACTTCTTCGCCGTGACACAAAGCATGTGGGATCTTAGTTACCTGACTAGGGATCGAACTCGAACCCCTTGCATTGGAAGTGAGGAGTCTTAACCACTGGACCATCAGGGAAGTCCCAATCTTACTGTTTAAAAGATTCCCAAGCATAGTGCTGAATTGTCTTCTGTGCCTTTCCAGAAGGCAGTGACGTCTCCTGCTGAGAAAATACATGTTTGAGATAAGTTTCCTTCCCATGTAAATGCTGGCCATGTGCTCAATGTGCAAGAATCAACTATACATAGTAAAGAGTGTCCTTAAACAGAAACACACATGAAACATACATGAAACAGGGGAACATACATGAAACAGGGGAACATACATGAAACAGGGGGACATACTGACTGATGGAAAGGCAAGCGGAGGCTCTGAGAAACCTAAAAGCAGAACTGAATACGAGCACTCCGTGTTTGAAGTGGCTTTACAATACAGAACTACTCAAAAAATCACAGCAAAAGATGTCACCTGTGAGCTCAGAGCTTGGAAGGGAGGGAGCCCGCAGGCATAACAAGCCTGGGGTCTAATCTGGTGGGGGAAGTGTGAAAATTCCCAGCCAAGTGTCAAGTGTCTGGGAAGAGTGGAACCTGACATTGGCTCCCTGACCAGACAGGTTTCTGCCTCCACAAGTTCCCCCCCCCCCGTGCGGTCTCATCCTTGCCCCATTCAGAAGATTCTGGAAAGAATAAGGGATGTGGAACCCGTGAGTGTCTGGGGCTGCCTGCAGCTTGGTAGCCTCGGGGAGGAAGCCCAGAGTGTTCATCAGATGCTAAAGGAGAAAGGGCTTGCCCTCAGGGGCTGCCTGCTGCTCTGTTCTGGAAAACCTTCGTGAGTCTAACCGTTGTCCCTCCGGCTGGAACTCGAAGGCGGGGGTGGAGGTAGGGGGTGGGAGGCTGGGGAGGTGGTGGTGGGGAGATTCTGAGGGCAGCCCAAAGGTTGTCACTATCTGTCTCATAAAAACACACGTGCCAAGAAGTAAGGATTCTAGAAGAGACACTAAAATCCTTAAAGAGAGGCGAGATGGTGTGAAGACGCACACAGAAGCGTCAGGCTCTTCCGGGCGTGGGGAGTAAGATACCTCGGCTCCCAGGTGCCCCCGCCCTGTCCCTCTGCTCCCCCAACCCCCACACTCTCCCCCACACCCGAGTCTCCTCTTGGGGGTCTCCGTGGGTGAGACGCCGCAGACCTCCTCTGGAGGCTGCAACAAGCAGGAGAGTTCTTTCTCTCCCGACGGTCTGTCCACTCCCCTCCCCCCAGCCCATCACATGACCTTCCACTCCCCCCGCCAAATTTGATCTAATTCTCTCTCGGCTCTGCTGAGGCCGGCCTGGCCCTAAGAGGATTGGAGCATTTGCTAAATGGGACCAGGCCAGGGTCAGAGGACCAGCTGTGGGGAGACCCAGGGGCCAGGGCGGCCGCAGGAGGGCGTCAGAGGCGACGAGGAGCCCACCGCAGAAAAGGGGTGCGGGGTGCGGCGTGCCGGGGCGCATGCGCACTCCCTGGCTGTTTGGGCAACATCTAAAGGGTTAGGAGGGTGCCAACTTGGTTGATGGAAAAAATTTATCTTTCAACCTGTATCCTGATTTCCTGCCCTCTTTCTCCTCTCTGTCCCCCTGGGAGTCACAGGGAGTTCTAGAGATGGGGAAAGGGTACAAGTGAGGGACTCTGGGTGTGTCTGACCAGGGCTCTCAGAGATGACCTGGGGCTCTTGGTCAGACAATGTTCTGGAAGGATTTGACATGCCAGCAATTTTCTGCAGAGCCCTGAGTTTCACCTTAAGACACGAGGTACCTTGTAGTGTTGGGGTTTTTCAAGGAAAGCATTCAATTAAAAAAAAATTCGGAATTTAAAATACATTTTTAATACATTTTAAAAAATTAGAAACATTTAAAAAATGCCTCCATTTTAACTTTGAATACACTAAATAGCAACTGATAAAACCAAGCTTCCTGAGTCCTCGGTAACTTTGAAAAGCTGGTGAGGTCGTGGGTCGTGTCTGTTTCCCCGTGTACATCCCATTAAGAATGAGTCAAGGGTAGCGGTGGACTCAAGGGCGTTGGTTTAAATGGGCAAAGAAACCTTGGCCCAAATATTGTTTCGCTTCGCCATTAGCTGTGTGTCTCTGGGCAAGTCTCTCCTTTATCTGCATCTCAGTTTTCCTCTTCTGAAGACCTAAGTTGATAGTTCTCATCTCTGAAGCTGACAGTCTGTCCAGTATACACGCCAGTGTGGAGTCCAGCTCTTCTATCCAAAGAGGCTCCCGAGTTTGGTCAGTAAAGGGAGCTTCCTCCCCATTTGTCTGGGCTCAGGGGTTCCCAGTATGCGGGGCTTCCCGTGTTAAACTGCATGTGCTTAGTCACGTCCACCTCTGCGACCCCAAGGACTGTAGCCCACCAGGCTCCTCTGTGCATGGGATTCTCCAGGCAAGAGTACTGGAGCGGGTTGCCATTTCTTTCTCCAGGGGGTCTCCCCAACTCAGGGATGGAACCGAGGTCTTCTGCATTGGCAGGTGGGTTCTCTACCACTGAGCCTTCTAAACTGGGACATTGCTGAGAAAATTGGGTTGACTGAGGCCCTTATCCCTATGTTCCTCTGGGGTCCCATTGTTTGGGAACCTTGGGTGTCCTTATGGTCTACTCATAACAGAGTTAATGTCCTTAGGACCTAATCCAGCAGCACAGGCTCTGCCATCACTATTGGGCCCAAAGAATATTTTATATATACAATATATATATATATATATACACACATATATGTGCATACATACACATGCAAATGTATAAGTGTAGTATTTTCACTGTGTCATGTGACCTATAATACAGAATTATGATATATGTAATATTACACACATATATGTCTTTATCTAACACACATTATTGTCAGCCTTCCCTTTTAGCCATCCTGAGGGGCCATAGAGGCATCACTGTGAGGTGTTAATTTCCATTTCCCTGATGACTGATGAAAAGTCATTCTGTGTCGTGAGTTCACGAGCCATTTGCTGGCTTCATTTTTGAAATGCCTGTCTAAGTCTTCTGCAACCTGGGTGAAATTCAAGGCAGTGATGTTTCATAATCCCAAACGGTGGAGGCAGGGAGATCACCGTCCTTGCCCTGGGGACCAGCCAGTTGAGCCTGAGGCTGTTGCTTGGGGCTCCTGTGGTTCAGCAGCTCTGGGTCCAAGCTGAGCACCTGAGCAGGTGCTTGGATAGGTGAGGTCTGGAGGCTCACACCCATCTTGTGGGTTGTCCTGGAGATAATCTACAACTGGAGAAGCCAAGCCTGGGGGCCGGGAGGTGGGTGGGGAAGCGCCTGCCCCTGGACAGGCAGGAAGTACTACATTCAAAAGCAGTGATAAGAGTTTTGCAGAAAATAAAATGGTGTGAATGTGTTAGGCAGCTAAAGGGGTGCAGGTGTGAGGAGCCCGCAGGCTTGTGGTCAGGCGGAGACTGAAACTCTTCAGTGACTTGAAGCGAGGGTCTTGCAGCATCTCACACGACCTGGGGCCACCCCCAAGGTCTAACCCCATTCCCTCCCACTGCAGTCATGGGCCCTTGAGCTTCCTTGACAAGCACCAAGATTCTTTCTCTTTCGAGCCTTTCTGTCTTGGTCATTCCATCGTTGTAATGAATGGGTATTTATACCCTCTTTCTGGCTCTCCTCTGTCTCGCTACATCTCTCTGTCCTTTACTCTCCCTCAGTATCCCTGTCTCTCTTGCTCTTCACCCCCAGCTGCTCTGAGACCCTGTCTGTCACGGGTCCCCCTCTCTCCTTCTGGGCTCCTTCCTTGTGCTGGGCTAGCTGTGAGGACAGAAGGAAGCCGGGGGGATGGAGGGGGAGTGCGTGGCTAGGAGCCCGTCCACACAGAGATGGGCACAGGGTGGACTGTCTTCTAACTGTGATCCTGGGCAGAGAACTGATGGAGACTGGGGCTATAGTGGCGCAAAAAGAAGCTTCTGCAGTCCTTCTTGTCTAGGCTACAAGCAGTCCACGTAGTGAGAAATAAGCTAGATTGGAGATAATATTTCCCGCCAATATTCTTTTTTTTTTTTTTAAGTTAAGGCACAATTTAAAAAATTATTGGGCTCCCCTGGTGGCTTAGATGATAAAAGAATCACCTGCAATGCAAAAGGCCTGGGTTCAATCCCTGGGTTGGGAAGATCCCCTGGAGGAGGGTATGGCAATCCACTCCAGTATTCTTGCCTGGAGAATCCCAAGGACAGAGGAGCCTGGCGGGCTACAGTCCGTGGGGTGGGAAAGAGTCGGACACGACTGAGCGACTAAGGACACACACACACATTTTGGGGGCTGTACTGCCTCTTAGCTGTGGCACATGGATGGGATCTTCGGTCTTCTTTGCGGCATGTGGGATCTTAGTTCTCTGACCAGGGATCGAACCTGGGCCCCCTGCACTGGGAGAGTGGAGCCTTAGCCTCTGGACCACCAGGAAGTCCCAAGACTCAATGCACATACAAGAAAATGCATGTATTTTAAGTGATTAGCGTGACGGGTTTTGACAGATGTCATGCTGTCAGGATGTAGGACATTTGTAGCCTCCCAAAAGTTCCCTTTTGCAGTCAGTACTCCTTCTCCAGGCAACTGCTTTTTCTAATTTTTTTTAAAATTTGAGATCAAATTCATATACCATAAAATTCCCATTGAAAGTATACACATTAGTGGTGTTTCTATAGAATTTTCACAAGATTGTGCAACCATCACCATAATCTAATTTCAGAATATTTTCATCATCACCCAAAGAAATCCTGTCTGTGTCCACGAAACAGTCACTCTCCATTCTCTATCCATACATGTGCCAGCCCTGGCAGTGATTTTCTGATTAAAAAAATTTTTTTTTGTTTTTTCTCTCTTTTTGGGGAAAGTTTATTGGTCATTTATTGTGATTTTAGGGTTAATTTCCTTAATGACTAAATGATAATGATAATGAGTTTTTTGTTTCAGTCTTTGTTCTTCATAAGTCTTATGGCAATTCAATTTTATTCTTCTTTTTAAAAATCAGATATTTTGTTCTTGAACTTTTAAATTATACAGCTCAGTGTGTGTCTTCCAACATTACCAAGTAACGAACTTACTTCTGACACTACCTACCTAGAGACAGGGTCAGATTCCAGAGGTTAAGTCTCAGTTTTACAGGGCTGCCCTCGTCCTCCCCTTCAGACATTAATCTCAAGTTCAGATTGTCACCTGTGCCCACGACCAACGAGTCATAAATTGGATATTCCCGTGATCCCCTCCTTGGATTTCATTAACTTGCTAGAGTGGGCTCACAGAACTCTGGAAAACACTCACTAAATTATCACTTTATTATAAAAGGATTTTAACAGCCAGATGCAGTAGAGGAAGAGATAGTTAGATAGCATCACCGACTCAATGGATGTGAATTCGAGCAAACTGCAGGAGGGAGTGGAGGAGAGAGACGCCTGCAACCCAGGGGTCGCAAAGAGTTGGACATGACCGTGACAGGACAACAGCAGATGGTGAGACCCAAACACAGGAGCTTCTGGGCTTTGGATCTGCTACCCTGGTGACTCAGAAGGCAAAGAATATGCCTGCAATGCAGGAGACCTAGGTTTGATCCCTGGGCTGGGAAGATCCCCTGGAGAAGGGAACGGCAGCCCACTCCAGTGTTCTTGCCTGGAGAATTCCATGGACAGAGGAACCTGGCGGGCTACAGTCCATGGGGTCGCAGAGAGTCGGACACGACTGAAGTGTTAGTCCAACACTTGCACTCTCTCACCCTTGCAGCACAGAGTTGTGTCCTAGTTCACCAATTGTGAAGCTCTTGGAAGCCCATCCTGTGGGGTTGTATGGATGTTTCATTACATAGGCATGATTGATGAAATCCTTGGTCATTGGCATTTGACCTCAATCTCTAGCTCTTTTTACATCCAAGGAGGGGGTAGTTGGGTGGAGAGTGGGAGTGAGGTGGAAGGGACTGAAATTTTAATCCTTTAATCCCAAGATTGGTTCCCCAGGCAATCAGTCCATCCTTGAGTCACCTAGGGCTTTCTGAAGGGTGTCTCATTAACATAACAAAAGACATCTTTATCTCCTCACAAGAAATCCTAAAGGTTTTAGGAGCTCCAGGAATAGGTTTCCCTAGTGACTCAGATGGTAAAAAAATCTGCCTGCAATGCAGAGAACCCGGGTTTCATCCCTGGGTTGGGAAGATCCCTTGGAGAAGGGAATGGCAACCCATTCCAGTATCCTTGTCTGGAGAATCCCACGGGCAGACAAGCCTGGTGGGCTACACTCCATGGGGTCCCAAAGAGTTGGACCTGACTAAGTGACTAACACACATGCCAGGAATGACAAAGGTTAAAGATATATTTTTGGGACTTCCCTGGTAGTCCAGTGGCTAAGACTCTATACTACCAATCCAGGGGACAGGGGTTTGATCCCTGGTTAGGGAACTAGATCCTGCAACTAAGAGTTTGTATGCCACAACTAAAGATCCTTTGTGCCATAATAAGATAAGGTGCAGCCAAATAAATAAATAAATTATTGTGTTTGGCTTCTTTCACTCAACATAAGATTTTGTGAGTCATCCATGATGTTGTACATGTAGTAGATTGTTCCTTTTTCATTGCTGAGTAATATTCCAACATATGGCTGTGTCACACTCTGTTTTTTTACAGCTCAGTAAGACATTTGGTTGTTTTCCATTTGGGAATTGGGACATGAAAAAAGCTTCCATAAACTTTTCTGTACAGGTCTTATGGTGGACATATGTTTTCATTTCATTTAGATAAATACCTAGAAGTGGATCTACTTATGAGGTTAAAATAACTCATCTTTATAGAAAACAGCCAAGTCGTACTCCAATGTGGGACCATGCCATTCCCACCAGAAAGTACCAGAGTTCCCAGTTGTTCCACAACCTCACCAACATTTTCAGTGTTGATCTTTTTCTTTGTAACCATTTTGGTGGTTATGTGTAGAATCTCCTTCTGTGTGTGTGTGTGTGTGTGTGTGTGTGTGTGTGTGTGTGTGGTTCATTCTCCAATGACAAAGAATATCTCTGTGCACTTATTGGCCATTTGTATATATTTTGTGAAGGATCTCTTTCAGCTATTTTATTACTGAGTTGGAGTCTTCCTTATGTATTCTGGATACATGTTCTTTGCCAGCTATAAGGTTTTGCGAATATCTTCTAACAGACTGTAGCTAGGAGTTTCTTTAACTTGAAGTTTTTTGAAGGGCAGAAGTTCCCCATTCTAATTAAGTCTAATTTTAAAGAAAATTTTTTTTTACTGAAAGACAACTGCTTTACAATATTGGGTTGGTTTCTGCCATACATCAATCAGCCACCGGTGGACATGATTCCTCCCTCTCAAACCTCCCTCCCTTCTCCCTCCCTGTGGTTACTGCTGTCTGTGTCCCATTCGAGAAATCTTTGCCTGCTTCTTGAGGTCAAGAAAATATTTATCTTTTTTTTCTAGGAGGGCAGGCTATATGTTACCATATGTCGACTATATGGCTGACTATATATAGGCCACTGGACCACTGGAGAACTAAGTCCCAAGAAATATCTCTTTGATCTTTGTCATTCCTGACATGTGTGTTAGTCACTTAGTCAGGTCCAACTCTTTGGGACCCCATGGAGTGTAGCCCACCAGGCTTCTCTGTCCGTGGGATTCTCCAGGCAAGGATACTGGAGTGGGTTGCCATTTCCCCTCTCCAAGGGATCTTCCCAACCCAGGGATTGAAGCCGGGTCCTCTGCACTGCAGGCAGATTCTTTATCATTTGAGTCACTAGCGAATCCCATATGTCACTATTGATTTGAGTCTTGTTTCTTTTCTCCCAGCAGTGTTTTGGAATTTTAGCTGGTCAGTTAGATGAAAGAAGAGATGACAGGATTTATGGGTGGATCTGATGTGTGTAGGAGGAGGAGGGGTATGCTGAGTCAAAAAGGGAGAAGGCAAGGCTGATTGCCAAAGTTTTCTTCTGGGTGTAGATGAGAAAAGAAAGCTAATTGCCTCAGGGGAGGAGTAGCCTGGATTTAGACTCAGCTTAACTGACCTCCCAGAACTACTTGCATGACCTGAAACCCACCTGTCCACACCTACCCAGCCTGGTGAGACTCTGGGTGGGAAAATTTGGGGGAAGTGATAAAAAGCAGCTGACACCTTCTCCCGGGGGCTTTTGAGGACTTGTTCCTTTTTAAAATTTTTTCATATGGGATCTTTTTAGAAAGTCAATAATTAGTTTGGCTGTGCTGGGTCTCCACTGCTGGGAGGGCTTGTCTCTAGCTGCGGTGCTTGGCCTTCTTTTACGGTGGCCTCTCTTGTTAGACATGAACTCAGACGCAGGCAGTAGCTGGCTATGGGCTTATTGCTCCAGGTATTCCCCACCCAGATTGAACCTTTCTCCTGCTGAGTACTCTCCATCACTCGAATCACCAGAATCCCCTTGGGGTCTTTCCGACCAGGATTGACACATGGCCCCCATAGTGAACACATGTTCCCAACCTGGACCTCAGTACCGTCACCCAAAGACTTGTTTTTCATCTGTCTCTCTGAACACTTCTCCCCTCTCCTCTGCCAGAGGTCTACAGACTGGTCCATACATCAGTACCTTTTGGCGGTCATAGGGTCAGTGCCCTACCTTCTCTCCTGTCACCTGGCTCAACTAATAGAGGTCTGATTCCACCACAGGCTCTGGCTTATCTTTCCTGGCAGGGTTGTGGGGGGGTGTAGAAGAAGGTCCCCTTAGGTAGCACAATGACCAGCCACAAGCGATTACTGAAGTTTCAGCACGCACATAGTAGTGTTGATACATTGGATGGAAACAGTCAGTGGTCCAGGCTCAGTGAATTGTAACCAGAGAAACACACAAACACACATCCCAAAAGACAGAGATGGAGAAAATTCGGGATCGAACATGGACCAGAAGTACACTAGAAGTATTCAAGCAGGAAAAGAATGGAGGGAACTAAGGAAAGAAAGCAGAATCAGGGGCAGGAAGTGGAGACTCATACAGAAATTGAAGTTTACGAGCTTTGGGTAAGCACAATGGTACGTGGGTGTGTGGGAGATCGATCACAGAAGGCAGTGTGTTTTGTGTTGTGTGACTATTTAGAACTCTGGCTTACCACACGCTCCTCTTCCATGGATTCTCGGCAAGAATACTGGAGTGAATTGCATTCCTTTCTCCAGGAATGCTCCCGACCCAGATGAACGGGTCTCCCCTTCAGTAATCTTACCACTCTAGCCACTAGGACACCTATATGCTTGTAGACTTTTAGGAAGCAGACACAAAATCAAAGCCGAACGGACTCATAGAGGTACAAGATGACAGCAAAGGGACCAAAAAGACGATATAACTCATTAGACATAAGGTCCTCTGATAATGAGAGGGTGTACTCAAGGCAGACTGGCGTGCCTGGTGTCTAGTTACAATGAGTCCGATCCGAGCAAAGACTAAGCATGGAGGATAGGGAGGGCCGATTTGATGGATGATACGAGGTAATAGAGTTGGTTCGGGTGGGGGAGGAAGTTGGACTTGATATCAATAGAGCATTAATCTTGATGGCATCACTGTCTCAATGGACATATTTTCTCACCAACTCCAGAGATGGCTGTCTGTTAACCTGCGTGCTGCAGTTTCCACGTGTTGTGCAAAACTCAACACGTTTACGACTGAAAGCAACAAGTACAAGCCATTGGCAAGAAGAGCAAAAGTGAACTGAGGCAGGAAACAACGCCTGCAGAGATGACTGTGGTCATATAGATCTGCTGGGATAAGGATGACCCAAGAGAGAGCCGAAAGCCTGCCCTTTTCTCGAATGTCTCTCAGACACCCAGGCTTTGATACGTTTGATGGACATGCAGCAACTCAAGGACTCCATTAGACCGAAGTGAAGTAACTTTCCTGAGGAGTACAGTCCTGTCCAGTGCTGGCCTCCATCCTCCTTACAGGCTATTGCCAAGATGCATGGTTTTGGGCAGCGGGAGAGCAGGATGGGATTAGCAGACGAGGTTCCCTCCCCTTCCCCGCCATTGTCACCTACCTTGGCCCGTCCTTGTCCCACCCGGCCAGATAACCCTCCGAGATCCAGCCACGGCTGATGACATCATCCACTCTGGGCTTAATCTCCATGTAGGACCCGTTTCCTTCGGTCCTGCTTGTCTGATGACTCCTCCCCGGGCCCCCAGAGAACCTTCCCCTTCTTGAAGTGATGTGCGCTTAGAGAGAGTCCAAGGAAAGGGATGAAGTAATGGGCAGAGATTGGGAAGGGGTCCTCAGGACTGGTTCATTTTATTCATTGCTGTTTTCAGGATACTTGGCAATCGGAGGTTGATGGAAATGTGTGATGTTGCTGAATGATTGTACAGGAATTCAAGTGTTGTCCTGAGTTTGGAAAAATGGCAGCCGTTGGCAGTTGATAGGATGGCAGAAGAAGCTGCCTATGCAGCAGCTCCTTCAGCGGCTCATTGGGTAGTATATGACCAAGTCTCGCACATCCAGGTTGTGCTTTTCCACAGTCCTGAAGCAACCTGGCACATTCTCCTCTACTTTGTTACACTACACATCCTGAAACTTTCCCTCTTCATTGCAGTCGTCTACTCATTGCCGTCTTCCATGTGAAGCTTTTGATTTTCCCCCCCATCTGCATGGTTGGGATCTCTAAGTATTTTGATTATGATGATGGATTGGTTGGCAAATGGGAATTGTAAGACATGTACACTAAGTGTCCAGTTGTTTGTGGCTGCACAGAAAGATTGGGTGATGACTAGAGACTACCAGGGAGGATTCATAGTTGGGATGAATGGTAATTATTATTTGGACTCCTGTCCAAGCTTGCTGTCCATGTCCAATCTGGTGTGAGCACATACCTAATTTTCTCTTTTGTAATGTTTAAACTCTTTATTTTGTATTAGAGGATATGTATTGCAAACATGTGTGAGTTTCATGACAACAAATCTCTTTCCCTATCCATGTATTCATTTCTCCATCTTCTTCCTGCCCATGATTGCTGTGGCCAAACTTCCAAAACTATGTTGAATAGTAGTGGTGAGAGTGGGCACCCTTGTCTTGTTCCTGATTTCAGGGGAAATGCTTTCAATTTTTCACCATTGAGGGTGATGCTTGCTGTGGGTTTGTCATATATAGCTTTTATTATGTTGAGGTATGTTCCTTCTATTCCTGCTTTCTGGAGAGTTTTAATCATAAATGGATGTTGAATTTTGTCAAAGGCTTTTTTCTGCATCTATTGAGATAATCATATGGTTTTTATCTTTCAATTTGTTAATGTGGTGTATTACATTGATTGATTTGCGGATATTAAAGAATCCTTGCATTCCTGGGATAAAGCCCACTTGGTCATGATGAATGATTTTTTTAATATGTTGTTGGATTCTGTTTGCTAGAATTTTGTTAAGGATTTTTGCATCTATGTTCATCAGCGATATTGGCCTGTAGTTTTCTTTTTTTGTGGCATCTTTGTCTGGTTTTGGAATTAGGGTGATGGTGGCCTCATAGAATGAGTTTGGAAGTCTACCTTCTTCTGCAATTTTCTGGAAGAGTTTGAGTAAGATAGGTGTTAGCTCTTCTCTAAATTTTTGGTAGAATTCAGCTGTGAAGCCATCTGGTCCTGGGCTTTTGTTTGCTGGAAGATTTCTGATTACAGAAATCTTGTACAGAAAGGACTTGTTCCTTTTTAAAATTTTTTCATATGGGATCTTTTTAGAAAATTAATAATTTGGCTGTGCTGGGTCTCCACTGCTGGGAGGGCTTGTCTCTAGCTGCGGTGCTTGGACTTCTTTTGCGGTGGCCTCTCGTTGTGGGGTGTGAACTCTAGAGCGCAGGCTCAGTAGTTGTGGCGTATGGGCTTAGTTGCTCCAGGATTTTCCCGGACCAGGGATTGAACCTGTGTCTCCTGCGCTGATAGGTGGATTCTCCATCACTGAATCACCAGGGAAGCCCCTTGTGTGGGATCTTAGTTCCCGGACCAGGGATTGAACATGTGCCCCCCATAGTGGAAGCACAGATTCCTGAACCCTGGACCTCCAGGGCAGTCCCCATCAGTCTTCCCTCTGATGACCAGCTTTCTTTCCCCTCTCCGGTGGGCCAGGAGGGTCTGTTACAGGACTGGGTCATCCCATCAGTAGCCTTTTGGCAGGTCAGTGAGGGTCAGGTGGCCCCTCCCTCTCTCCCTGTCACCCCTGGCTCAAGCTAATGAGACGGGTCCTGATTCCCCAGCCAGGCTGCTGGCCTTAATCTCTCCTGGCAGGGGGTTGCGGGGGGGTGAAGGAAGAAAGGGTCCCTTATGGTGAGACACAATGACCCAGCCACAAGGCGGGATTACTGAGATCTCTCGCACGCACATAGGTAGATAGGTAGGTGTTGGGATACATTGGGATGGAAAACAGACCCGAGTGGGGTCAGGAGCTCAGGGAGATGTTTATATCCAGAGAAACACACACACACACACCCAGAAAAAGACAGAGAGGAGAAAATTCAGAGAGAGACAGAAACAAGGAGAGCCAGAAGTACAGATCAAGAAAGGTATCAAGACAGGGAGAAAGAAATGGAGGGGGAACTAGAGGGAAAGAAAGCAAGAATCAGAGGGAGACAGGGAAGAGGGAGAACCAAGAACAGAAATTGAAGTTTAAGAGGTTGGGTAAAGCACAGCGGTACTGGTGGGGTGGGGGAGAGACTGGAGTCACAGAGAGGCACGTGTGTGTGTGTGTGTGTTTGTGTGTGACTATTTGCGACCCCATGGCCTGTAGCCCACCAGGCTCCTCTGTCCATGGAATTCTCCAGGCAAGAATACTGGAGTGAATTGCCATTCCTTTCTCCAGGAGATCTTCCCGACCCAGGGATTGAACCCAGGTCTCCCACCTTGCAGGTAGAATCTTTACCATCTGAGCCACTAGGGAAACCCATATGCTTGTAGACACAGAGAGACAAGGACAGAGACCGAAATCAAAACCGGAACAGGGACTCAGAGAGAGTGACTGAGAGACAGCAAGAGGGACCAAGACAGACAGATGATAACTCAGTAGACAGGATCAGAGGGATCCGGAGCTGAAGAATGAGAGAGGGCGTACTCAAGGCAGACTGGCGGGAGCCCTGAGGGTCAGAGAAAACAGAAATGGAGGCACAGAAATCCCCAGCAAAGACTAAAGGCATGGAGGAAGGGAGGGACGGATGGAGATGGAGATGATACAGGTAGAGAGAGTGGGGGTCAGGGGCGGGGAGGAAATGGGAGACGTTGATATCAAAGAGCAATAGAGATGGTTGGATGGCATCACTGACTCAATGGACATGAGTTTGAGCAAACTCCAGGAGATGGTGAAGGACCGGGAAGCCTGGCGTGCTGCAGTCCACGGGGTGGGAAAGACTCAGACACGACTTAGCGACTGAACAGCAACAAGTGACAGAAGCCGAGGCAAAGAAAGAAGCAAAAGGGAAACTGAGGCAGGAAACAACAGGGCCGTGCAGAGATGACTTAGTGGGCAGATAGACTGCTGGGGAGAGAAAGGATGACCCAAGAGAGGGAGCCGGAAAGCCCCGTGCCCCTCGTTTCTCGAATGATCTCTCAGAACACCCAGCCTTGCTCTTTGATGGACAGCAGCCAAAGCTCAAGGGACTCCAGTTAGACCGAAGGAAGAACTTCCCTGAGGAGTACAGGCTCCTGGTCCCAGGGTGCTGGGGCCTCCCATCCCCATCAGCCCTAATTGCCAAGATGTCATGGTTTCGGGGGCAGCGGGGGAGGAGAGGAGGGGATTAGGCAGACGGGTGCCCCTCCCCCTCCCCGCCAATGTCACCTCCTGGCGCCCAGTCCAGTCCCCCACCCGGGGGCCAGGATTACCCTCCGAGATCCAGGCCACGGCAGATGACATCACTCCCAGCCAGGGCTTAAAATCTCCCCATGTGAGGGGACCCGTTTCCTTCAGTCCCTGCTGTCTGATGACTCCATCCCCGGGCCCCCCAGGAGAACCCTGTCCCCACTCTCTGAAGGTGAGTGTCCGCAGGAGAAGCCAAGGAAAGGGGATGGAGGAAGTGGGGGCGAGAGAGGGGAGAGGAGGGCTCAGGACGTGGGTTCATTTTATTCATGGCTGTGTTTTCAGGGTCTGGCACAGGGTTGAGGAGTGGGAATGTGTGATGTTGGCTGGATGATTGTACAGGGATCAGAGTGTCTGTCCTGATGTTTGGGGAAATATGGCAGCCGGGGGCAGTGAGGATGGACAGAAGAAGCTGGCCCATGGCATGCAGGCTCCTTCAGGGCGGCTCATTGGGGAAGTGATATGACCAAGTCCGCCAGCTCCCAGGGTTGGGTGCTTTTCACAGCCTGAAGGCAACTCCTTGACACATCTCCTCTTACTTTGTTTACAACTTAGCACAGCCTGAAACTCCCTCTTCATGTGTGCGTTCGTCTACTCATTGCCCGTCTTCCCCAGTGAACCTTGATTTTCCCCCCCAGTGCCTGCCATGTGGTTGGGATGCTTAAGTATTTGTTGAATAGATGGATGGATGGATGGATGAGCAAAATAGAATTGTAGAGACATGTACACAGAGTGGCCAGGTTTTGTGGCTGCAGCAGGAAAGATGGAGGGGAGACTAGGAGACTACCCCAGGGGGCTGGGGATGCGATAGTTTGGGGATGAAATGGGGGTGAATTGATTATTTGGGGACCTCGCTGTCCCCTGAGGCTCTGGCTTTCCCCATGTCCAATCCTGGGTGGTGAGCACAACCCCTAGATTCTTCTCTTTTTTAATGTTTAAACTTTTTATTTTGTATTGGAGTATAGCTGATCAACAATGTTGTGATAGTTTCAGGTGGACAACAAAGGGACTCAGCCCTACATACACATGTATTCATTCTCTGCCAAACTCCCCTCCCATCCAGGCTACCACATAACATGGCCGGCTCCTTGTCTCTTGGGTGACCGAGCCAGTGCGGGTTGCAGAGATCCGACAAAGCTGGGGGTGGGTCTTGCTCAGACTGAGCTGGAGCCATGTGGGTTTGTGTGAGGTTGCTCAGAGCCTCAGTTTTCTCATCTGCAAAATGGGGACAATGACAAGTTGCTGTCATGATCCAGTCAGATGAGCCATGGGAAGCTCATGTCCCAGACCTGGGCTTGTTGTGAGTGCAGGGGAGAGGGCTGGCCTCATCCCACTTTGGGGGATCCTGAGCATATTTGGGGGACAAGGCAAGGCTCTGAGGTCCAAGACATCCAGGTTCTGTTCCTGGCTGTGCCACTCACTCCAGTGTGTCCTCAGAAATTGACAGAACCCCTTTCAGCCTCAGCTTCCTCATCTGAGAAATGGGCATGTGAGCTCCACAGGGGGCTGTGGGGGGCATCCTGAGGTCGTGTAGCTTGGTGGTCAGGAGGATGCAGGCTGGGGGGAGGGTGCTGGCTCTGCTGCTGACATGTGTGATGGGAGCCGGGACTCTGCTTCTCGGAGCCTCGGCGTCCTCCTCTGTGGAGTGGAGGTGACATAGGACCTACCCCGTGGGAGGATTTCACTGGATTATTGTTCCTGGAGATCTTGTTCCTGAGCAGCTAGGGGTTCCAACTGGAGGTCCTTGGATGGAGGACTTTCTGCTTGTCTGGGGGCAGGCGCCTTCCTCCCCCAAGGCTTGGTTTCTTCAGCCATAGATTATCTCCAGGACAACCCACAAGGTGGGTGTGAGCCTTCAGACCTCACCTGTCTGAGCACCTGCTCAGGTGGGAGTCTGGCCCCAGGGCTGCTGGACCCCAGGAACCCTGAGCAACAGCCTCAGACCCCACTGGTTGGTCCCCAGGGCAAGGACAGTGATCTTCCCAGCTCCACGTTTGGGACTATGAAACATCACTGCCTTGAAATTCGCCTGACAGGATGATAAAGGGTGGCTGTCAGGCTCACTGCAAATTCTCAATGAAAGATGGACACTGTGGTTGTTGTCTGTGCTCTTGGAGGTTGGACACACAAAACCTGTTTGGAGGAGAGAAGTCCCGGAAGGTCTAATATCATCGACCACCTCATCTAGTTGCCAAACCCAGAGAAGGGCTTCGGTGGGTGTCTGACATCACTTTTGTTGTTATTGTTCTTTGCTGATGTCTTGTCCACCACATGCTTGCTTATTGGATGATCTGCAGAGTGGGTAAACCCTTGACCTCGGAGGTCATTATCATTATCAGCTGCTTGATTCTGGTCAAGCACCCTCATCTCCCCGAGGCTCAAGTTTCCTGCCTGTAGAATGGGATCCTCCCAGGGAGAGAGATCTAGGTTTTCCTGGAAGACCAACCCCTTAGCTGGGCAGCTTGATGCAGATTCCCTGGTGAAGATAGTAGAAATGGATTTTTTAAAAAATTTATTTATTTATTTTTGGTTGCTCTTGGTCTTCTTTGCTGCGCAGGCTCTCAACTAGTTTCGGTGAGCAGGGGCTACTCTTTGTTGAGATGCGTGGGCTTCTCACTGCAGTGATTTCTCTCATTTCGAAGCACAAGCTCTAGGGCATGCAGTCTCAGTAGTTGTGACTCTCGGGTTTAATTGCTCTGAGGCATGTAGAATCTTCCCGGATCAGGGATTGAACCTGTGTCTCCTGCATTGGCAGGCAGATTCCTATGTACTGTACCACCAGGGAAGCCCTAGAAAAGGATGCTTTTGTTCCAAGCTCTGCAAATTGTCCCTAGAGGGCAAGTTCATCAGGCTCCCTGTTTCCCTTTTCTTGTGAGGTTTTGATGAAATATTATCAGTCCTTGGAGGAAAGGAAGGTGACAGAGGGGACCCAGGCTGGGAGCTGGGAGAACAGGGCCTCCAGGAGGGTGGTCCCCACTCACAGCCTGAGTGACCCAGGCAAGTCCCAGCACCTGAGTCTGAAGATGTTCTCAATTATAAAATATGAACATAATAGTAATACTGTCTCTATGACCCAGACTTGGGCTGAGGACTCAATGCCCTGTTGCATTGGGAAGTCTTGTGTATTAGTTACCTGTGGCTGTGTAACAAGTTAACCCCAAAGCTAGCAACTTAAATACATATTTATGATGCTGTACAGTTTCCTAAAGGAAATAAACCCTGAATATTCATTGGAAGGACTGATGTTGAAGCTGAAGCTCCAATCCTTTGGCCACCTGATATGAAGAGCTGACTCATTGGAAAAGACCCTGATGCTGGGAAAGATTTAAGGGAGGAGGAGAAAGGGGATGACAGAGGACGAGATGGTTGGATGGCATCACCGACTCGATGAACATGAGTTTGAGCAAACTTTGGGAGATGGTGAAGGACAGGGAAGCCTGGCATGCTACAGTCCATGGGGTCACAAAGAGTCGGACAGGACTGAGCAACTGAACAACGGACAGAAGTTTCTGAGATCACAGGACTCCAGGGACAGCATCACTGGATGATTCCGGCTCAGGGTCTCTTGTGCTGTTGTAGTCGGATGTCAATCAAGGCTGCCATCACTTGAAAGCTTGACTGAGGCTGGACCGTCAGATTCCTCGGGGTTCATTCCCACGGCAGGAGGCCTCAGTTCTTGCCGCACAGACCTCGCCACAGGACGGTACAAGCATGTTCGGTCCCACAGCTGCTTTGCTAGAGAGAGAGGGCCGGCCTCAGAGGTCATACTGTCATTTCCACAATATCTTATTGGCTGCACATGCAGCCCTGCTCCGTGGGAGGGGACAACTCTAGGGTGTAAATACCAGTCATTACCTAGGACACCTCTTGATTCTTAGGCTGTATGTGTTCTTTCTACTTTAATAATTAGTATTGACACCGAGTGTCCCCGAGACCTTTCTATCAGGTCCCACACACTTAGTCCACTTTCCATCCTGATCACTCTGCTCCAGTAGTGCTGGACACCTTGGTTCTCCTCCCATGAGATGAAACGATTCCGGCCTCCAGACCTTTGCACCTGCTGCTCCCTCTGCCTGGAGACCTCTACCCCGAGATCCTCTCACAGCAGATGCAGAGTCCTTCGTTTTGCAGCCCCAAAGTCACCTCCTTAGAGAGAGGTCTTCCCTGATCATGCTTCCGCAGAGCATGCTTCAGCAGTCCTGTGGCAGGGTCTGTGTGGCAAGAACTGAGGCCTCCTGCTGACAACCATGGGAATGAATCCCAAGGAATCTGACTGTCATCCTCAGTCAAGGCTTCAAGTGACAGCAGCCCTGGTTGACATCTGACTTCCCTGATCATTCGCCTAAATCAGACGACTCACCCTTACCTCAAACTCTATCACTCACTTATTTTGTTCTTCATTGTTCAGAGTCAGTGTCTGACTCTTTGCGACCCCATGGACTGCAGCACACCAGGCTTCCCTGTCCTTCACCATCTCACAGAGTTTGCTCAAACTCAGGACCATTGAGTCGGTGATGCCATCCAACCATCTCATCCTCTGTCTTTCCTTTCTCCTTCTGCCTTCAATCTTTCCCAGCATCAGGGTTTTTTCCAATGAGTTGGTTCTTCTCACCAGGTGGCCAAAGTATGGGAACTTCAGCTTCAGCATCAGCTCTTTCAATGAATATTCAGGGTTGATTCTCTTTAGGATTGACTCATTTGATCTTCTTGCTGTCCAAGGGACTCTCAAAAGAGTCTTCTCTAGCAACACAGTTCGAAAGCATCTCAGCCTTCTTTATGGCCCAACTCTCACATCTGTACATGACTGCCAGAAAAACCATAGCTTTGACTACACGGACCTTTGTTGGCAAAATGATGTCTCTGCTTTTGAATACGCTATCTGGGTTTGTCATAGCTTTTTTTCCAAGGAGCAAGCGTCTTTTAATTTCTTACTACCCCATTTAATTTTCCTTGGAGTTCTTGAAACTCTCTGGAAGCATTTTGAGTTTCTTAATAAAAGTCTGTTTCGTTGTTCGATGTTTGTTTCCCTGATCAGAACCTCAAATTTCAATCCCATGAGAGCAGAGATGCTGTGTGTCTTATTTCTTATTGTCTCCCTAGACCTTACAGCATAGTTGATTTTCAGAAAATATTTACTGAGTGGACAGCAGAACTTCAATTTATGATAAATAAAACTCTCACAAATGAGGGTTGAGAAGGACAGGGCAGTGAGAGAAGGATGAGGTGGGAGCTCACATAAATGCCATCCATTTTAGGCATTGATTTGTTTTTCAGATATTTATTGGGCATGCTGGGGACACCCCAGGGACTAAAATTTCCTAGTCTCCATTGTCAGGTAGCTGGATTAGGGGAGGGAAAGGCAAACACATTTGTAAATATGTCATACTTAGTACACGTGATTCCTGAAGAACAGGAGAAAGTGTGTGTGTGTGTGTGTGTGTGTGTGTGTGTGTGACATCCTGTTTAGGGTGTGGGCTGGCTCTCCTGGGAAGTTATGTTTGAGCTGTGTCCTGGAGGAGCAGAAGGGGTTAGTCAGCTGGTGAGAGGGGCTTAGGGCTAGGGGAGAGGTATTCCTGGCCCGGAACAGTTACTGGAAGTTTCTGGAGAGCTGAGAGGTCTCCTGAGGTCATCTTAACTAGGGCGGTAGGGAGCTCTGGAGAGCGTCTCTCTCTCTCTCTCTTTTGAATAGGTGGTATTGTCGGTTTTGTAGTTGAAAAGGTAATTTACACACACGTGGTTAAAAAGTAATCCAAACTGGAAAACAAGGAACGGATACAACACAAGGGGCAGCCAGTTTACTGTATATCGTGTGCTTCTTCCTGGGAACATTCTGTGCAATAGAAATACTGTGCTAAGTCACTTCAGTCGTGTCCAGCTCTTTGTGACCCCATGGACTCTAGTCCATCAGGCTTCTCTGTCCGTGGGATTCTCCAGGCCAGAATACAGGAGTGGGTTGCCATTTCCTCCTCCAGGGGATCTTCTGACCCAGGGATTGAACCCGTGTCTCTTAAGTCTTCTGCATTGGCAGGCAGAAATATATATATGTATATATTTTTAAAAACCACAAATGGTAGCATGCTATACACAGGGTTTTTTCCTTTGAAATATGTATATATATTGTGTATATAATTTGGTAACAAATTATATCTAATATACACAGCACCACAGTATTTTCCCTTCGAATATATGTTGTATGTATAATTTGGTTTTTGTTGTTTAGTCACTTAGTTGTGTCCAACTCTTTTGTGACCCCATGGACTATAGCCTGCTAGGCTCCTCTATCCATGGGATTTCCCAGGCAAGAATACTGGAGTGGGTTGCCATTTCCTTCTCCAGGGAATCTTTCCCACCCAGGGGTTGAACCTGTGTCTCCCGCATTCTTTTACCACTGAGTCACCAGGGAAGCCCATAGTTTGGTAAAATATGATATCTGATACACAGACACATACCCACCCCATTGCCAAAATGTAATAAAAAAATTAAAAACCTGACTCTTAGGCACATGTAATAAGCCCAAAACAAAGATTTAAGTCATGAACTGGCTGTTTCCAAGGAGAATTCAAGGAAGAGAGGTTAATACTGTTGCTCACAAAAGGTGTGCTGAAAAAAGCTGGTCAGTTTAGGTACAGAACTAGTTCAAGTTCTACAGGCAGCCAAACTGTAACCCTGAGGTTATCTTTTGTACCAGAGAGAAATCACTGGTGACCAAACATCTGAAACTTTCCATTGAACTTGTCAGTGTCTGGATCCTAATCAATAGTGAAGAATCAATTGAACAAGGGTACAGTCCCCTAGAAAAGAAACTATTGCTTGGGTTGGTCAGCCAGATCACCAGGAAGTGACTTGCTGTCAATCATTTGTCTCATTGTCAAGTTTAGGATAATCTTTTTTTTTTTAGTTTATTTATTTGGCTGTGCTGGGTTTTAGTTGCAGCTCACTGGCTCCAGAGTACGTGGACTCAGCAGTTGCAGTGTTCAGGCTTAACTGCCCCACGGCATGTGGGATCTTAGTTCCTTGACCAGGGATCGAACCCAAGTCCCCTGCATTGGAAGGTGGGTTCTTAACCACTGGACCACCAGGGAAGTCCCAGAATAATCTTTCCTTAACCATACACTAGAGGTTGTTTCAAGTCCATTCACAGAGACTTATAGTTTTCAATGACTTTATAGTACTCTCTTGCCTGGATGTGCCATAATCGTAACATAACTTACTTAAATTACATAAAAACTTACTTACTATGTCCCCTTTGGTGGACTTATAGGGTGCTTCTACATTGTGGCAATTATAAATATGCTGCATTAAAAATCCTAACTTGTGTGGGGAGGGATAAATTAGGAGATTGGGATTAACAGAAATGCACTATGGTATATAAAGGAGAGAAATAACAAAGACCTACTGTATAGCACAGGGAACTCTATTCACTATCTTGTAATAACCTATAATGGAAAATAATATGAAAAAAATACAGAACTGAATCACTTTGCTGTATACCAGAAACTAACACAACATTGTAAATGAACTATACTACAATGAGAAGTATCCTAGCACAAACTCTATGCAAATGTCTGCTTGCAAATAATAATAACCGCCACAGTTTTGTAGTATTTGCTGTCAAGTGCTATTTTAAGGATCAGATGCACAATAAATCATTTGACCCTCACATCAACCTAAAGATGTAAGTAAGTGCTGTTTTTCAGTCCCATCTTCTGATGAGGTGACCGAGGCACCTTGAAGGCGAGTTGCTGGGGCCAAGGAAAGACAGCATTTTTCTTTGATAAATGTTTGCAGTTTGTTCCATTCACACTGTTACCGATCTGACATGAGAAGCCTGTTCTGAGGCCAGCCCTAGAGTTACCAACCCTCTTTGATCTTTGCCAACTTGATGGGTCAAAAACAGTCACGGGAGATCATTACTTGCTGTCATTTGACTGTGACTCCCTTGGGGTCACTAACCATCCCGATTTGTCTGGCACTTTTCAGATTTGTCACTGAGATCCCACAACCTTAGAAAGCTCTCCATCTTTAGAAAGCAGACCGAGACCACTGGTCACCCTACTTGCCATGATTCTGCGTGAGGACATCTTTTTTGAGGTCCTAGGGGTTGGGCCGATCCCCTGGAGAAGGACATGGCAACCCGCTCTAGCGTCCTTGCCCGGACAATCCTGTGGACGGAGGAGCCTGGAGGGCCACAGTCCATGTGTTGCAAAGAGTCGGACACGACCGAGCGACTCACACTAACGCACGGTGGGGAAAAGGGTCTTGGACAAGGGAGTTAGACAGAAGAGTTTTTAAAGGCTAGAGTAGGAATAAGAGCTTCCGCTTAGAATGCTCATTACAGCTTTCGATCTCGGCTTTACAGAGTCCAAGTGACGCTTTGACGACCTTAAGCAGAGGGCTGTTTTATAGGTGAGGAAACCCAGGCACAGAGTGGGGGAATAAGTTGCCCAAGGTCACGTCTCTAGGAAGAGACTGAGGCGGTGATGAACTGGGGAGTTTGTGAGCACCCACTCTTTCCTTGCAGGCCCCCTGACCTGGGCCCCAGCATCCCCGAAGATCATGATGGCATATATGAACCCGGGGCCCCACTATTCCGTCAACGCCTTGGCCCTGAGCGGCCCCAGTGTGGATCTGATGCACCCAGCTGTGTCCTACCCAAGTGAGTACAGTCGTCCTCCCCACCCGCCCCCCTTGCTGGCCCCCATCTTCTGGGGTCCCTTGCCCTCAGGAAGAGGATGGGCACTTATAAGGGTGACATCAGGGCCATACACCAGCCAAACGGGTTCATCTGTAAATGCAAAGCACCACCCCACATCTCTTAGGGATGCAGGAAAGCATGTGGACCTTCATAGAAATTTAGGACAGTGGTTCCCTCTCGGGTGAGGGAGGGACGCCATCTGGAAGGGGGACCCAGAGGAATTCCCATCTGTCAGCAATGCTTTATTTCTTAGCGAAGGAAGCGTTCTATTTTTGATGGTATTATTCTTTTATTAAGTTGACCATTACGGTCCTGCCTCTTTTATAGGCTGGATATCCCCAAACGGCTGGATATCCCAAATGTCATGTTTCAAGTGAATGTCTTGGTGCAGAAGAAATTTTAGAAAGGGGATAAAAACCAAACTCATATACCTCCTTACACAGCTAAAGCCAGTTCTCCTCGGGGTGAGGCAAGAGTCCCCCTAAGGACAGGCAAAGGGAGAACCCATTTCCCAGGGGGACAGAGTGAGGTCTAGAAGTTGAGGGAATCAGCACCCCGTTAGTTTGGGGAGATGAACACCCAGAAGAGGCTTGTCAGCATCCCATGCCTTCTCAGAACTTTGCGTCAGCTGATGCAGAGAATGGGGTCTCAGGTCACCCGAAGGTCCTGTTTTTCTGTCCTCACCCCAGGCGCCCCGAGAAAGCAACGGCGGGAACGGACCACCTTCACGCGAAGCCAGCTGGAAGAGCTGGAAGCCCTGTTTGCCAAGACTCAGTACCCGGATGTGTATGCCCGTGAGGAGGTGGCTCTGAAGATCAACCTGCCTGAATCCAGGGTTCAGGTGGGGTGTCCTGGTCCCTGGGATTCAGAGCGGAGGGAAGAGGGAGAGGTCACAGACGAAGAGCCGAAGTCACACAGGGTCCTGTTAATCCCTCACCCGCATCATTTCACTGGCTTCCTCTCTTACACGCCTATCCCTTCTCGTTCCATGAGCACTGCCCCGGTCCCTCCTTTAGCGTTCCCACCAAGAACACTCTCTGTTCCCGCTACCTGGAAGATACATTCCCTTCACCCTGTTCAAGTCTTTGTTTATCAACCAATCTAGTCACCTTGCCTGTCAATGAGACCTACACCACCCCTGGCATTAGAAGCTGCAACTTTCTCCTGCCATCCCAACCCTGCTACTCCCCCTTACTCTGCTCAATAGATTCGCCCATAGTATTTATCACTTTCTAAAATTTTATGTGATTTCCCTCCTTACCATTTATTTATATGCTGTCTCTCTCAACTAGAATGTCAGCTTCACTGGTGTGTCCCCAAAGGAGTAGAAGAATACATGTTTATTAAATACTTGAATGGATGGATGGATAGATGCATGGATGCATGGGTGGATGGATGGATATATGTATATGTGCGTGTTTGTATGTATGTATGATGTATATATGAATGTATATATGCTTGTTTGTATGATAATATGTGTACATATGTACATAGGATTGGGAAGGTGAAACTATGTATCATTGTATGTGAAGTGAAAGTGTCAGCCTCTCAGTCATGTTGGACTCTGTGACCCCGTTGACTGTAGCCCACCAGGCTCCTCTGTCCATGGAATTCTCCAGACAAGAACACTGGAGTGGGTAGCCATTCCCTTGATCAAAGCCAGGTCTCCTGCATTGCAGGCAGATCCCTTATCACCTGAGCCACCAGGGAAGCCCATCATTGTGTATATACACACAGCTGTACTTACGCATGATAGTTATGTGTGTGCCTATGATTAGATGGTGAATATACATATGGATGACTGTATGTCTGCATGTGTGTATGAATGATTAGGTGGACAGACGAATGTATAGGTATATATTTGTATGTTACATGACATAGGTATGTACATATGATTGGCTGGAAGAATGTGTATATGTGTGTATAACTATGTACACACAAATGTATGCATGGACAATTGTGTGTACTGTGTATGATGGTATGTGTGTGGCTGTACAGTCGTATATGTAAGTAATTGGGTAGATGGTGGTTGAACAGAGTGCCCCATGTTGTTTTGTTGTTCAGTCGCTCAGCTGTGTCTGACTCTTTGTGACCCCATGGACTGTAGCCCACCAGGCTCCTCTGTCCAAGGGATTTCCCAGGCAAGAATGCTGGAGTGGGCTGCCATTTCCTTCTCCAGGGAATCTTCCTGACCCAGGGATCAAACTCGTGTCTCCGGCATTGGCAGGCGGATTCTTCACCCCTGTGCCCCCTGGGAAGCCCCCAGAGTGCCCCATAGCTGATTGCAAAGTGGAGAGTTAGGACTCTGGCATGCTTCACCGATAAGCATCATCACTCCTGGGCCTCATGAAGGCTCCCCTGCCCACTCGCCCTCCCTCATCTCCCCTCTCGTCCCCCAGGTTTGGTTCAAGAACCGCCGGGCTAAATGTCGGCAGCAGCGGCAGCAGCAGAAACAGCAGCAGCAGCCCCCAGGGGCGCAAGCCAAGGCTCGTCCTGCCAAGAGGAAGGCAGGCACATCCCCAAGGTCCTCCACGGATGTCTGTGCAGACCCCCTGGGCATCTCAGAGTCCTACAGCCCCCCTCTCCCCGGGCCCTCGGCCTCCCCCAGCACGGCAGTGGCCACGGTGTCCATCTGGAGTCCGGCCTCAGAGTCCCCTTTGCCCGAGGCACAGCGGGCGGGGCTCGTGGCCTCGGGCCCCTCTCTGACCTCAGCGCCCTACGCCATGACCTACGCCCCCGCCTCTGCTTTCTGCTCTTCTCCCTCAGCCTATGGGTCGCCGAGCTCCTACTTCAGTGGCCTGGACCCCTACCTGTCTCCCATGGTGCCCCCCCTGGGGGGCCCGGCCCTCAGTCCCCTCTCAGGCCCCCCCGTGGCGCCCTCCCTGACCCAGTCCCCCACCTCCCTGTCAGGCCAGAGCTACGGCACCTACAGCCCTGTGGACAGCTTAGAATTCAAGGACCCCACAGGCACCTGGAAATTCACCTACAACCCCATGGACCCCCTGGACTACAAGGATCAGAGTGCCTGGAAGTTTCAGATCTTGTAGAAGACCCTCCTCTCTCCACCTCTTGTCCCCGCTGCACATTGTCCCAACCCGCCCTGGGACAGCATCCCGGGGGAGGTGGCAGGAGTCCTTCCAAAGGTCATGGCCTCTTTGGCTCCAGTGACCAACACAGTCCACCCCTTTCCTCCCGGGGAGCTTGATAGGTCTTAGTCATCCTCTCAACCCCAAGGTGGTCTGATACGGAGTCCAACTGGCATTTCAAACCGTGAGCCCCAGGCTCCAGAAACTGGTGCTGAGAATTCACCCTGAGACGAAATTAAATCAAACTTGGCAGTTGACTTGGGGTCATGTTTAGGTCAGAAAATCACAGTGCGGTTGAACAAACAGGTAGGGAGGCTTGATTCTTTAACTTTCCATTCAGGACACTTCTTTAGCTCATGGGTAGAGACCCTTCTAGAAATTCCAAAGACAGACTTTACAAAGCCCCAGGGTGGAACCTTTAGGCCAACTGTACTGTTAAGTTCAGAAATTCATTTGGCAATTTTCCAGATTTCACAGATGTCAGGTTTACATGATAGTTTTAGGGGACTGTTTAATATATATATGTATATATATATATACACACACACACACACATATATATACACACACACATACATATATATTTTCTTCTTGTTACTTTCTTCTTAAAGACATTTCATCATTCATTCATTCATGACATTGGAAATGGGCATATCTGGTGGAAGAATGGAAGGCAAGTTGCCTATTTCACGTCTACTTTTTCTTTCATTTTAGCATTTTTTTAAAGGTGAACTTCACCCAAACACTGGAAGAATCACGGTTGCTGCGTGGGGTACACCAGCTAGATTGTGGCTATTTCCAAGAGAAGAAGAGGTGGACAGGCTTCCCACCTGTAAATATATAAGAGACAGGGGTGGGGCAAGAGAAATGGATTTGGGGGCAGCTCCACATCCCACACTCACACTCTCTCTTTTAGAGGTTTTGTTTTCAGTTTTGATTGTGGGATTGGACTATAAATAGAGCTTGGCCTGGGAAATTTTCCTGGGGCAACACTGTATGTCTTCTAATACAGTCTGACCCATGGCCGCAGAGACAAGCAGTATAAGAA
The DNA here is from genome assembly GCF_023699985.2 of Odocoileus virginianus. NCBI lineage: Eukaryota > Metazoa > Chordata > Mammalia > Artiodactyla > Cervidae > Odocoileus > Odocoileus virginianus. The sequence goes on along the minus strand of NC_069693.1, from coordinate 7,137,259 downwards.
TCTGAAGAAGGATGCAGGCATTCCAACACTCTTGAAAGTTTGGTACTTTGGCGCCTGCTTTCTCAGTCTGAGTTCTTTTATTTTTGGGTGGGGGAGGCAGGAGCCACGAGCTGTTCACTGGTGGGTTTCACAAGGCCAGGAGTGAAAGAAAGTAGTCTGGGAAGGAAGTGGTATGCTGGGAGGTACTTAACAATGGGCTCTGGAAGGAAGAGGAAATCCTGGTTTGTCAGTGTTGCCCATTTCTCTGGTGTAAATACTCCCACTGTGGCTGATGTCAAGGCATCAGGCTGAGGTCCCTGAACTTAGGAAGAGACACTTATGGTCTGTGCTCACTACCCAGGACAAGCTGGCTCCAGGCCCCCTGGGCGGGAAGCAAGGTCAGGAGGAATTGCATGATGCAAAGACAGACTAGGTGGCATCAGGTGATGCAAAGTCAGGAGAAACCATGAGCGGCACCCTGAGATCACTAGAGACCCCAAAGATGGCTTATGCATCATCTCTCCTGGGTCTGAGTCATGCTGGGACATTAGACCCAGAATCCACTGTGGGAAGCAATATCTAAACAGAGAAGGACAACATATATTGACATATGGGATGGATGCCAATCCCCCGATCCAGGCAAAAATTTGCCAGGGATGGGCAGGTAGGAGATGGCATTGTGCTCTGGATCTGTGTAAATGCTGGGACCAGGATGCAGTGTCCATTAGGCATTTTGCAGAGGCATTTCCCCACACTCTTTGCTGGAGGCTGGGGTCTCAGGTGTGAGTAGAGTGTCTCCCTGCCTCACCAAGTTCTCCATTCACAGAGGAGGGTGTGTCTTATGCAAATGATTCAGAGGCAGTAATAGAATCTGGGGGGGCGAGCGGGCACAGACACAGGCCAACGGGAGTAAGACTTCAAGAGACACCCTCCCCCCCACAACTTCTTGGGGTCTTCTAAGAGTTTTCTAGGAGCTGGACAAAGGAAGGAGTCAAATCTTTCAGGAGATTCCAGGTTCCTTCTCCTGGGCCAGTCTCCTGAAGGCTGGTTCTTCAGCTGTCCTGTGGGGATTCCTAAAGCCAGGAAGAGTGTCAAAGGAAGTGGGGACAGAACAAGAGGTCTCCCTCATTCTATGTCAGGTCCTCTGTCCTCCCCTTGCCCACTCACTGGAGCTCCAGGTCTCCCTTCGATGGCCACCTGTGGAGTGAAAATGATTAAAATGTTGGATCCTGCTTAAAGTCTGGGTGATTTTTTGTTGTTGTTTCCGTGGAGGGGCATGGAGGTAAAAACAGGGGTTGCTCTGTCCCCTTCCTTTCTCCCCCACCTTCTGTCTCTGGGGGCATGGGTGTTTTTCCATGTCGTTTCTCTGTCTGCTCACTGTCTTTTCTGTGACATCTCTATAAAGCCAATTAAGCAGGAATATGGGCTCCAGACAGCCAGCTTCCACCTGCTATGACTCCTTGCTGCAAGGGGGTGGTGACCATGCTTCCTGCCTCAGTGGGCCACATGAGGATTAAAGTAGCTTGGGAAGGGAGTGGTGTGCTGGGAGGTGCTTAGCAATTGGCGCTCGCTCAAAGGAAGAGGAATTCTTGGAGCCCTCCCCATCAGGCTCCTATGCTCTGTGGCTTCATCACACACCTCCCCCTTCCCCCTTCCATCCTTTCCGCCTTCCCTTCCATCTCTTCTCCCATTCTGGTCCCTTTCAGTTTCCCACCATTTCTCTCCTGTCTCTTGTGTTTTCTCTCTCTTTTTTCCCCACTCCCCTTTTTCCTTCTTGACTGTCAAATCTCAGACTCCAAGGTCCACATTTCTTTTTGCTGGTTTTTAAATTTTTCTTTCTTTCCTCTTCTTCTCTTATCCTTTGTCTTTCTGTTTCTCCAATGCCAGGTCATCAACCTCTGCTAATGTCCCTCTTGTTCGCTGGATCCTGGGTTAAAACATGTGTGTTTGTGTGGGTTTAACACAGAGCTGATGAGGTCAGATGGACTTGCTGTTTGAGCCTGGCTCAGCCACATCTGGTCCTATGACCTTGGGCAATCCATTTCTCCCAATTTCAGTTTCCCCCTCAGTAACATGAGACATTGAGAAGACCCACCTAGAGAATTAAATGACATCAGTGTGTTAAGTATTTGGCCCTGAAGTCTGGTCCATGGTAAGAGCCCAATAAGTGTTTATTTGTATAGTAAAATGCACATCACATAAAAGTGACCATTATTATCATTTTAAAGTGTGCAACTCAACGGTATTAAATATATTCACAGAAGAAACAAGAAATAAAAGGCTCCATATCAAATGAATCCCTTTATGTGAAATGTCCAGAAGAGGCAAATCCATGGAGATGGAAAACAGATTCGTGTTTGCTGGGGGGAGGGGAAGTTGGGGAGGAACTGCTTAATGGGTGAGAGAGTTTCTCTTTGCGGTGATGAAAAAGTTCTGGAATTAGATAGGATCCAGCAATTCCACTCCTTAGTCTATTGTGAAAGTTGTTCAGTCATGTCCGACTCTTTGTGACCCCATGGACTGTAGCCCACCAGGCTCCTCTGTCCGTGGGATTCTCCAGGTCAGAATACTGGAATGGGTATCAGTTCCCTTCTCCAGGGATCTTTCTGACCCAGGGATTGAACCCAGGTCTCCTGCATGGCAGGCGGATTCTTTACGAGCTGAGCCACCAAGAATTGAAAACAGGTGTTCAAAAAGGTGTACTCTTGTGTTCACAGTGGCGCTATTCACAATAACCAAAAAGATGGGAACAGTCTGATATCTACCTTGAAGACATTATGCTAAATGTGTATCTTAACCTAGCATTTCCCCTGAAGTTGTACTTGTGCCCTTCATAGCAGCTTTATCCATAATGGCCTCTAACTGGAAACAGTCCAAATGTTCGTCAATAGGTGAATGGCTAAAAGAAGCTGGTGAATCTAGAGAGTGTCTTTAGCAATAGAACAGAATGAACTCCTGATGTACAGAACAACTGAATGAATAACACAATAATGAGTGGAAGAAGCCAGGTTCTAAGCAGTGTATATAGTATGAGTCCACTTCCATGAAATTCTAGAGAAGATAAAACCAGTTGGCAGAAGGTGATTACTGATTAGCAGGAGCTGGGGAATCAATAGATCAGATTCACTGCAAAGGGACAAAAGGAAAAAAATTTAAAGAAAAATTTTTTTTTTTGCCACACTGTTTGGCATGTGGGATCTTAGTTCCCCGACCAGGGATTGAACTGGTATCACCTGCCTCAGAAACATGGGGTCTTAACCAATGGCTCACCAGGGAAGTCCCCCAAAGGGGCTCTTTTTTGAGGTGCTAGAAATATCTTCTATCTTGACTATGGTTGTATTTCCATGACTGTATATGATTGCCCAAACTCATCAAACTGCATGGTTAAAATGGGTGGAATTTATAGTATATGAATTATACCCCAATAAATTGGAAGGGAAAGGAAAGAAAAACTTACTCAGCAGGTACTATTTGCCAGTACTGGAGAAAGTTAGTCCTAACTCTTCAAATTCTCAAAGCAATCTACCAGAGAGATGCTATAATTATCAGATAGATGCTATGATCCTCTTCACTTCACAAATGAGCAAACCGAGGCAGAGGCAGGTCAGGTGACCTGCCCAAGGTCCCCCAACCAGGAAGAGATAAGAACTGAGATGTACAGTCCTCGTGCTGGAAGGCAGACCCTCCAGGCCCTCCTGGCATTTCCCCCCTCCTCCCCATTTTTGACCCTGCCTCTCCTTGCTTCTCTCCCGCCTGTCTCTTTCGTCTTTGGTCTCAAGCTCAAGTGTTACTCCCCTCTTTGTCTCTCTCCTGACCCCCATGTGTTTCCAACCGACCTCCTGCTTCTCCTGATCTCTGAGCCCCTCCCTGGCTGCTTCCTCTGCCCCTGACCAGGACTAATTTAGCAAATGCTCCAATCCTCTTATGATGGCCCAGCCTCAGCAGAATGGCAGGGGAATTAGCGGGGATTAGGTTCAGACCCATGACCCACTGTGGGGAGGGGACTTCGTGGAGACAAGTGAGTTTTAACTAAGGCATGGCCTCATCCACCCTTGTCCCTTCCATGTGAAACCATGCCTGGGACACACAATAGTAATAAAAATCACAGCTGAATTCTTTTTTGGTTGTGCCGGGTCTTCATTGCCACCAGAGGGGGCTACCCTCTCATTGCGATTCGCGGGCTTCTCATCGCAGTGTCTGCTCTTGTTGTAGAGCATGGGCTGTAGGTGCGCCGTCTCAGGAGTTGTGGCCCACGGGCTTAGTTGCCACATGGCACGCGGAATCTTCCTGGACCAGGGATCGAACCCGTGTCCCCTGCACTGGCAGGCGGATTCTTATCCACTGTACCACCAAGAAAGTCCACAGCTAAATTTGTTACGAAGGGCTTACAGTGTGGCAGGCACTTCTGTATTTCTCCCTTATTAAATCTTCATTACAACCTCATGAGGTTGGGGCCACCCCCATCTCCCCTATTTGATGGATCAGGAGGGGTTAAGTAACTTTCCCAAAGTGATGGGGTCCTGTCCCAGCCATCCTGGTAGTTTCAAGTTATAGGTGAAAAAACAGAGTCTGGGAGATAAGAATAGGATGGCCCTGGGGCTGCAGCATGTGCAAATGAACCCTCTGTTTGGTGACTTCAAAGGTGACCCTTTCAGCACCTGCTCCCCACCCCCAGTTTGGAGGAGGTGAAGGAGAGGGAAAGAGGTCAAGAGAGGGTGGAAACCAAGCAGAAAATGCAGAACAGAAAGCAGAGCGGAGGAGGCGATTAGGTAGGGAAAGAAAAGACAGATGTCAGGAGGGGAGTTTGTACAAGGTCTTATTTCTTCTTTAAGCATGTGACAGAATTCAACAGGGAAGCATATGGGCCTGGAGGAGGCTTTTTTTTTTTCTTTTAAAGAAGGTTAATTTTGTATTTCATTTAGTTAACACATATGTAATTGTATCCGTGGATCCAACTGGGAGGAAAGAAGGTACAAGATAGAGTTTGTCAGGGCAGAGGACGGGATAAGCAGAGCTGAGACCCCGGTTAGTAGTTACAAGCCACTGAGACTTCCCTGGCGGTCCAGTGGTCATGACCCCTCTCTCCCAACGCAGATCCCTCACGCCACACAGAGCAGCCAAATATAAAACATTTAGAATAGTGCATAAGTGCCACAAATAAGAAAAAATGTGGTTGGATTTCTCTGTTTCTCTCTCTTGCTCCCTTTCTCTTGTTTTTTAAAGCAAAATTATTTATATTATTTTTTGGCTGGGCTGGATCTTCATTTCTGCTAGCAGGCTTTCTCTATCCAGGGTGAGCGAGCGGGAGCTGCTCTCTAGTTGCGGTGCGCTGGCCTCTCATTGTGGGGGCTTCTCATGTTGCAGGGCCTGGGCTCCAGGGTGTGCAGGCTCAGCAGTTGCGATGCACGGGCTTTAGTTGCATGTGGAATCTTCCCAGACCAGGGATCAAACCCGTGTCCCCTGCAGGTGGATTCTTAACCATCAGAGAAGTCCCTCCCTTTCTCTTATAGATATTAATGTTTTTGTGTTTGTCTCTGCTTCTCATATCAGTTTGTCTGCCTATCTCTATAACTCTCACTTTCCCTTTCTCTGTTTTCTGGGAACAATTTTAGGGCTTCTCCAAGGCTGGCACAATCTGGTGCTGGCTTACCCTTCCACCCTCCTCTTTCTGCCTTGCTGGCCCCTTCTTGCCACTAAAACAAACCAAGCTCTGGGACTGAGGCCAGGGCCAGGGACCAGGGTGGGCCAGATGGGCTGTCTCTTACAGTGTGTGCGTGCTAAGTTGCTTCAGTCGTGTCCGACTCTGTGGGACACTGTGGACTGTAGCCCGCCAGGTTCCTCTGTCCGTGGGATTCTCCAGGCAAGAATACAGGAGTGGGTTGCCATTCCCTTCTCCAGGGGATCCAGGAGACCTGGGTCTCCCACATGCAGGCAGATTCTTTACCATCTGCACCACTAGGAAAGTCCTTGATGGTCCTTTCAAACAGCCTCTTACTGAGATGTCCCTAATGTTCCCATGAGTGTTCTCCCTCATTGCAATGAGACAGTTGTTTGGTTGTTGGCTGTTTACTCACTAAGTCCTGTCCAACTTTTTTGTGACCCCGTGGACTGTAGTCCACTAGGCTCTTTTGTCTGTGGGATTCTCCAGGCAAGAATACTGGAGTGGGTTGCCATTTCCTCCTCCAGGGAATCTTCTCAACCCAGGGGTTGTATCTGCATCTCCTGCTTGGCAGGTGGATTCTTTACCACTGAGCCACCCAAGAAACCCAATGAGACAATCAATTTGCACAAACAGTGGGGCTTTCTGACGGTCTGTGGCTGAGGTTATTGACAGCAATCACCAAGTCTGTCTCAATAACCAACCTACTCTCCCCAAACATGGGAAAGCCAGATTCCCCATCCCTTCAGCTACCTGTCCCCAGCATGAAGTCTCTTCTCAGTCTTTGCTCATCTAAACATCACAGTGTTCCATTTAATTTCCTTTCAAAGGTAGGGAGCCCGTGATGGGGGGAGGGTGGGTGAGGGAAGAATTGGGAGTTTGAGATTAGCAGATGCAAACTATTATAGATAGAATGCAAAACAGCAAAGTCTTACTGTATAGCACAGGGAACTATATTCAGAATCCTGTGATAAGCCAGAATGGAAAATGATATGAAAAATAATGTCTATATATGCATAACTGTTTTGAGTAAACTCCGGGAGTTGGTGATGGACAGGGAGGCCTGGCATGCTGCAGTCCATGGGGTCGCAAAGAGTTGGACACAACTGAGCGACTGAACTGAACTGAACTGATGAATAACTGAATCACTGTGCGGTATAGCAGAAATTAACATGGCATTTTGAATCAAATACACTTCAATAAAATTTTTAAAAACTAGAGAGAAGGCAGCCTAGAGTCACATCTTATAGACCAAGGATGTTACTAGGTTCTCTCTTGTCGACAGCAGCGTCATCAACTGTCTTGGTGACCAAGCGTTCCCAGCTGCTCCAGAAGCAGAAAAGATCTCCGGTTATGGCAGAAGGTTGCCAAACAAGGAGCGGAGTACATGTCCACTGATGGCAGGTTGCCCCATGAGCATCAGAGAGTGATGGAAATCGAAGAACAAGATCTCTTTGCTTTGTTTCATGTCATACTTGATCACTTAATTAGTTGTCATCTTGCACTGATGATAATAAAAGTCCCAGGGGATGAGCACTGTGAGCTGTGTTCTCCCCTGCCCTCAGTCCCAGGAGACCTCTGCCCCAAGTTCATCATGATGCTTAGACCCCAGGTCTATGCAGCCTGGAGAAACACAAAGTTAGGCTCCTAAGACCCAAGCTCCAACAGACAAACCAGATCCAGTTCATTCATCCACAGAGGGCAGGAGCCAAGCTGTCTTGTCAAAAAAGTATATTTATTTATTTGGCTGCCCCAGATCTTAGTTGTAGCACAGGGGATCTTCTATCTTTGCTGTGGCATGTGGGACTAGTTCCCTGACCAGGGATCGAACCTGGACCCCCTGCACTGGACGCACAGAGTCTTAGCAGCAGGCCACCAGGGAAGTTCCCCCAAGGTGTCTTAATATGGAGGGCTCTTGGTGGCTTCCAGCACAGGACCCACTAATTGTTTGGTCCCTAAGTCGTGTCTGACTCTGCGACTCCATGGGCTGCAGCACATCAGGCTTCCCTATCCTTCACTGTCTCCTGGAGTTTGCTCAGACTCATGTCCATTGATTTGATGATGCCATCCAACCATCTCATCCTCTGTTGCCCTCTTCTCCTCCTGCCTTCAATCTTTCCCAGCATCAGGGTCTTTTCCAATGAGTCAGCTCTTCACATCCACCAAAGTAGTGGAGCTTCAGCTTCAGCATCAGTCCTTCCAATGAACATTCAGGGCTGATTTCCTTTAGGATTGACTGGTTTGATCTCTTTGCTGTCTAAGGGACTCTCAAGAGTCTTCTCCAGCACAATTCGAAAGCATCAGTTCTTCAGTGCTCAGCCTTCTTTATGGTCTAACTCTCACATCCGTACATGACTACTGGAAAAACCATAGCTTTGACTAGATGCACCTTTGTTGGCAAAGTGATGTCTCTGCTTTCTAATATGCTGTCTAGGTTTGTCATATCTTTCTTTGCAAGGAGCAAGGGTCTTTTAATTTCATGGCTGCAGTCACCTTCTAGAGTGATTTTGGAGCCCAAGAAAATAAAGTCTGTCACTGTTTCCACTGTTTCCCCATTTGTTTGTCATGAAGTGATAAGACCGGATGCCACAATCTTAGTTTTTTGAATGTTGAATTTTAAGCTACCTTTTATTATTGCACCCACTAGTAGTTGCTCAATAATAAAAGGATTAACCAATTATCATCACTCTCTTGCCAGGCTGAGGGTGGGGCAAGAGAGGGTGGGTTTCAGGACTCTTAGGGTGTGCCTAAGGTGGGCACAGCATAAAACCGGGATGTCTGGCCCAGGCCTGTGAGCAGAGCCTCAAGCTCCCACAGCAGAACAGCAGGAGGATGCAAGAACCCGAGTCCATCATGAGTGAGTCTGGCCTCCTGGGACTTGGTGAAGTTTGGGGGTGGAATCACATTCCTGGGGGAGAGAAGCAGAGAGCCTGGCCCCCGGGGGTCCCCTGTCAGGGTGGCTCCCCCCTTGGATGGGAGATAGTGGGGGGTTGGGGAGGCCACCAAGGGTCACCAGGGAGCCTGTCCTGCCTGCCTCCCCAGGCCAGGGCCCTGGAATACTCCACGGGCTGAGGTCAAGCCCATTTCCAAGCTGTGCTCACTGCGGCCCAGAGAGGTGCAGGGGTTAGGGCTGGAGGGCGGACAGCCAGGGTCTGAGCAACACCCTCACACCGGATGCCCCAGGCTTCTCCTCCCGCCCTCGGGCCTGAGTCCCACCCGCTCACCTGGGGCTGGTCCAGGGAGGGGGAGGGTGCCAGGCGGGCTGGGGGCTGTTCCTGGCCTCATGGGACCCTGTTTGCCCCGAGCTCAGGCCCCACGGGGAGATCAGCGCCCCCAAAGAAAGCGGCGGGAGCGTACCGTGTACAGCAAAGAGCAGTCGGAGGTGCTCAAAGAAGCCTTCCTGAGGACCGAGTACCCGAGCTACCGGGCCCTCATGCGCCTGGCGGCCAGGCTGCACCTGGACGAACACAGAGTGCAGGTCCGAGCCCCCCGCCCCGGCCGCCCCTCCGCCCGCCCGGGGCCGCCGGTGGGGACCGCGAGGCCAGAGGGGCCAGGGCTGCCCGGGTCCCGCAGCAAGCAAGGGGTCTCCCCGCTGTGGACCCAGGGCTGGCCCCGGTCCCCCTCAACCCTGGGCTGGATCAACCCCGCCAACCGCATCCGGCCTGCCTGAAGGCCCCATCGCCCCGGGGTGTCCCAGCGCCCAGCCCTCAGGGCCTCTGACTCCGTGGACCCTCTCGGGCAGACCCCTTCCTGCCCCGTGGGAGCCCCAGCCCTGCCCTCTGCCCTCCACGCCCCTTCCTGCTGCCTCCTGAACCCCAGGAGCCTCTAATTGGGTCTGGGGGGGCGAAGGGAGAGGGGAGGTGGGATTCTCAGCAGGACAGCCTCACCCCCGCCCCCCACCATCAGAGATGATAGCGCGGGCCCCTGGCCTCTCACACCCCCTCCTCCCGGTCCCCCTCACCCCCCCCCCCCCCCAGGTGTGGTTCAAGAACCGCCGGGCCCAATGCTCCCGCCTGGAACAACGACACGCCGAGGGCGGATACCGGAGGGCCAGCGATGCGCCCAGGGACCTCGGAGCCCCCTGGACCCCCGCCCCCGCCCCCGCCCTGGAATCTGCTACCGCAGCTGCGAGCCCCAGTTTCCCAGGCGGCCCGGGATTCTACAGCCGCCCTCCTCCCCCCAGCCCCGCGGGGTGAGCCGGGTGTCTCCAGCCACCAACCGGCCGCGTGGGTCCCGGCACAGGGCGTCCACGTGTACCGCCCGGCTGCTCCAACCCCGGCTCCGGCCCCTGCCCCGGGCTGGCCTCAGGACCCCTACGCGCCGAACTACCGCCCAGATCCTCTTCCGGTTCTGCTTCCTGACTGTGCCCTGATGTTCTCATCCCAGGAGCTCTCCTCCCCGCCGTCTGGGTACCAAACCGGGGATAGCTTTGGGGATGACCACGACACAGGCCCCCGGCAGTTCACGAATTCATAGGGTCGTGGTCATCTGTCCCCAAAAGTCCTGCAGTCCCCGAGGGGCTAGAGGGGATGAGGGCCTTGTGAGTCTGCACGTGGTGCCCATGCGGAAGGTGTCATGGCTTGGTCTTCACAGCTGGTTTCCTGTCCGCAGAGGGACCGCACCCCCCTTGATCCAGCCTGGGGAGGGGGCGTTTTTTTGCGTGTCACTATGAGGTTATCTCAGGTCTCGAAGCTCTGACTGTCCCCGCCGTCATTAGTATTTGAGGCACACGTGGATATTTCTATGGATTTCTAAGTCAGAGGTTCACAGCGTCTGTTTCACTGTTGTGGGAACTTGCTATAGGATTTTCACCAGCCTCATTGGGAATTTAATTAAAATTGCCTTAAATCTTTACATTCCCTTGATGTCTAGAGATTTTTGTTTTTGCTTGTCTCTATCCTTACTAATGGAGAAGGTAATGGCAATCCACTCCAGTGCTCTTGCCTGGAAGATCCCATGGATGGAGGAGACTGGTGGGCTGCAGTCCAGGAGGTCGCAAAGAGTCGGACACGACTGAGCGACTTCACTTCACTATTCTTACCTGTAGTTTCAAATATTTGCAGATAAAAAAGGGGGGCATTAAATCCATAAATAGTTTTGGAGCTAATTGGCATCTTTACAATACTGAGCCTTCCAATCTAGGTAAATTACTTATTAATCATTCATTTGGTTGTTTACAAAAATTCTTTGGTAAGTGTTATTATTTCTGTAGGTTTATTTCTAGTGCTTTGTCTTGTGATTACCTGATATTTTAGATGAATTTAAATTTTTATTTTAAAATCAGTGTTCTGCCTAGATGTCCATCAGCAGACGAATGGATAAGAAAGCTGTGGTACATAGACACAATGGAATACTACTCAGCTGTTAAAAAGAATGCATTTGAATCAGTTCTAATGAGGTGGATGGAACTGGAGCCTATTATACAGAGTGAAGGAAGTCAGAAAGAAAAACACCAGTACAGTATATTAATGCATATATATGGAATTTAGAAAGATGGTAATGATGACCCTATATGCGAGACAACAAAAGAGACACAGATGTAAAGAACAGACTGTTAGACTCTGTGGCAGAAGGCGAGGGTGGGGTGATCTGAGAGAATAGCAGTGAAACATGTATGTTAACATATGTGAAATAGATTGCCAGTCCAGGTTCGATGCATGAGGCAGGTGCTCAGGGCTGGTGCACTGGGATGATCCTGAGGGATGGGATGGGGAGGGAGGTGAGAGGGGGGATCAGGATGGGGAACACAGGTACAACCATGGCTGATTCATGTGAATGTATGGCAAAACCACCACCATATTGTAAAGTAATTAGCCTCCAATTAAAATTAAAAAAAATCTGTGTTCAGTATATAAGAGTCTGTGGATAGATTTATTTTGTATTTAGGGACCTGGCTCAATTAAAAAAAAATTGTAACAACTTATCTGAATGTTGTCTTGGGCTTGATAATTTGAAAATTCGTAACATTCATGGTCATCTTGTAAGCACTGTTTCCTACAGAGCTAGGGAGTGTTTGTTATCCCCTTTTTGGTTTTATGAAATGGCTGTAGGAATCTCATCTCTTCTCTCTACTCCTCTTGTCTCTCCATCAACCTCTTCCTTTGACCGCCTCCCTGAGGCAGCCCTGCCTCCTGAATTCCCCCCACAGTCAGTCCTCTGACCCTGGCCTGGTCCCATTTAGCAAATGCTCCAATCCTCTTAAGGCCAGGCCAGCCTCAGCAGAGCAGAGAGAGAATTAGACCAGATTTGGGAGGGGGACGCTCATGTGACAGGCTCTGGGGGGAAGTGTCGGGGGACGGGGGAGGGGGAGACAGAATGCCAGGGTATAATGAGAACTCTCTTGATTACACAACAGACCCTGATGGGGAAGTACGCACACCACTCCCTGGAACCCCACCCCACTCAAACCCTGACATTGTAGGGGAGGGCAGGGAGGAGTCTAGTCTTCTGTTTATTCCAGGAGAAGGAGCCCAGGTGGGGAAAGTCCCTGTGAGTGTTCGGGGACAGAAGAGGGGGTAAGATTCAGGTAAGATTCAGACTCACTCTGGGCATGGGGGAGGGAGGGTGGTGCTCCTAGGGATTCCCCCACCCCCTTCTGAATCCAGGAATCTTTGCTACCCCCTTGCAAGCTCTCCTGGGCTCTATTCCTCCTCCCTCCACAATCTCAGGCTGTGTCTTCACCATCCACGATGATGGAAGCATCTGGAATTCCCATTCAGCTCAGGAAGAAGGGAGGTGGCAACTTCCGGTTGGCAGGTCTTGAAAATTTCCCACACAACTGAGCAACTGAACAGCAGTAAGAGCCTCTAGCACAGCTCCACCCACCAGGGGGCCAGACAGGAGCAAGAAGGCTGCAGGCCTGAATCTGCAGAACAGGCCCAGCCACCAGCAGGTCACATCCTTCCCTGGGGACTGGCTGGGCCCAGGTCCTACCTACCAGCAGGTCACAACATCGAGACACCCTGGGCCCTGCAGCTAACTGTGACAAAACTGACCCCACCCACCAGTGGCCCTACACCTGCTCTGTGACCCCTGGGCCCTGCCACCAGAACCCAGGACCCAGCTCTGCCTGCCAGCAGGCTAACCCTAGTCTGGGGACCTGGCTTCACCCACAGTGAAATAGTGGAAGTCTCAGTCACTCAGTCATGTCTTTCCCACCCCATGGACTGTAGCCCACCAGGCTCCTCTGTCCATGGAATTCTCTAGGCAAGCATACTGAAGCAGGTTGCCATTTCCTTCTCCAGGGGATCTCCCCTACCCAGGGATTGAACCCAGGTCTCCTACACTGCAGGCAGACTCTTTACCATCTGAGCTACCAGGGAAGCCCCACAGTGAAATGAAAGGAATCTAAATGGAAAGGAAGAAGTAAAACTGTCAGTGTTTGCAGAGGACGGGAGTCTGTACAAAGAAAATCTTAAAAGTGCCAGTAAAAAACTACTGGAACTCATGAATGAGTTTGGTGAAGCTGAAGGATACAAAATTAATATACAGAAATCTGTTGTATTTCTATACACTAACAACAAACTACCAGGAAGAGAAATTAAGCCAACAATTCCATTTATAGTTGTAGCAAAAGAATAAAATACTTGGGAATAAACGTACTCAAGGAGGTAAAAAGATCTGTACCAGACACCTTCCCTGGCTGTCTAGTGGTTGGGACTTGGTGCTTTCACTGCAGGTTTGATCCCGATGGGGGGATATAAGATCCTGCATGCTGCACAGTAAGGCCAAAAATTTAATAAAATAAAATGAAAAACGACTGGTTCTCAAACATTAGAAGAAAAGGATATATATTGAATTTTATTAAATGATTTTTCTGCATCAGTTGATACACTTACGTGATTTTCTTACTTTAGTTTGTGGGTATGGTGACGTATACTGATTGATTTAAAAATTTTTTTTAAACTAATTTAATCTTTTTTTTTTTTTGGCTATGCTGGGTCTTCGTTGCTGCGTGGGCTTTTCTCTAGTTGCTGTGGGTGGCTTCTCACTGTGGTGGCTCTCGGGCCGAGGGCTTCAGTGGTTGTGGCTCCTGGGCTCTGGGGCACAGGCTCAGTAGTTGTGGAGCATGGGCTTAGTTGCCCTGAGGCATGTGGGATCTTAGTTCCCAGACCAGGAATTGAACCTGTGTCCCCTGCATCAGCAGGCAAATTTTTAACTACTGGACCACCAGGGAAGTCCTCTAACAAAGTGTTAATTGCACAACCCAGTATTGTTAACTATAGGCACAACATTGTAGAGTAAGTCTCTAGAACATATTCTTGTATCTTGTATGACTAAGACAGCACCTGATGAGTGACAGCTCCCCATGTCCCCTTCCCCCAGCCCTTGGCAACCACAATTCTGCTTTCTTTTTCTATGAATCTGTCTCTTTTATGTTCCTTATGTATGTGGAATCACACACTATTTGTTCTTCTGTCTGATTTATTTCACTAATATGAATGCCCTTCGAGTTCATCCATATTTCACAGAACATCTTTCTTTAAGACTCAGTAATAATATCCCATTGTTTGTATATATCACATTTAAAAAATCCATTTATCTAACATTCTCCGAGGTTAGGCCATATGTTAGGCTAAAGCCATGTTTTAAATCAGGAGAAATTGGCAGGGAAGATATCCAAATTAATCTGAAGGAGGATAGGTGATTAAATTATAAATCTCAATACCTAATAATGAATGAGTTATACAATCAACATGCAGAGACACCCAAACAGAAAATACTGAGTTGAAAAGCAAGTTGATGAGTGCATTATTCAGGACACCATTTTTCTAGGTTTAAAAACCCTCCCTAAATTCTATATATTGTTTATGGTCAAACACCACATAATAAGGGAATAATGCTAGGTTGGAAATGATATACTTCAAGGTCATCATAATAGTAAATTGTAGAGATACAGGCAATGGAAAGAGAAGACACCTTATCTGCTTTGTAATTTTATTTCTCAGTTTTATTTAAAAATTGACATAATTGGGGAGTAATTGTTATATTATTTCTTTACCACTCTATAGGAATAAGATGAAACATGATAAACGTTTTTAAAAAGTCGGGATGCCACAAAGTGAATTGGGGGTACCCTGATAAAATTTAACAGTCAAGTTGTCAGATGCAGAGATTTGATCATTCAAAACACCATGATGAAATAACAGGTTTTATGCAATTACCCCCAGTCACTCACATGTATAAGGGCAGGAGAACAAATATCAATATCCATATAAGATCTGGAAGATTTAGAACATTATTCCCATGGGAACAGCTCTTGTGGAAGGTCTGCCATCTTCTCCTGGAATAGTTTATCAAAAATTTCAGCTTGGGCCACCGTGAAGTGATTTTTCCAGTCCCCAGTCACGCCTGGCAAACATAAAATAGAGGCTCATGTCAGATCTGGGGGTCGGTCTCAAGACTCCCCTACTTGTCTTCCTGAATCTGTTGCTTTTCTTTTTAAAAGTGTATTGCTATTAAGGAGCACACAATACATCCGTGCACCTTTTATTTTATTTATTTATAAAAATTATTTATCTATTTATTTTGGCTGCACTGGGTCACTGTTGCCGACACCGCTTTCTCTAGTTGCAGCAGCTGGGGGCCCCTCTCCAGCCTTGCCCGGACTTCTAATGCAGTGGCTTCTCTTGTGGAACAGTGGTTACAATGCATGGGCTTAGCTGTCCCAAGGCATGTGGGATTGTACCCATGTCCGCTGCGCTAGAGGCTGATTCTTAACACCTGGCCCACCAAGGAAGCCCTGGATCTATTTCTTCTGTCTGCTTGACATGGAAATCAGAGCTAATAAAGCAGAATGACCAATGGTTTGTTGCTTTATACTGCCTGGCAGTCATACCCATTTAGACTTCTGCCTGCTTGAAACAATTTCCCTTGTTCTCTTATCTCCCAGTGTATAATCTGTCGGCAATAATGCAGCTCTATTTTCTGATAGAACCAGTATTTAGCCACTTTTCGCAACCTCTACTTCTACCACCTACATCCAAATTAGCATCATTTCTCACCTGGATTATTGTATTAGAAATCTAACTGGTCTTTCTGGTTTTTAAAAAATTGTTTATTTTTATTTATTTATTTGGCTGTGCCATGTCTTAGCTGTGGCACTCGAGATCTTTGATCTTTGTTGTAGCATGTGGGGTCTTTAGCTGTGGCATTTGACGTCTTAGTTGCAGCATGTGGGATCTAGTTGCCTGACCAGGGAAGGAACCCCGACACCCTGCATTGGGAGACGGAGTATTGGCCACTGGACGACCAGGGACGTCCATTTCATTTCTTCCTTGCATGAATCACGTCTTCGATCTATTTGAACTAAAGGATTCTGGGAAAATAGGCTCCTCCCCCTCTATGCTGTATATTCTGTTCATTCATCTTGAGTTCAAGGATATGGACATGATTAATTTCTCATCACAGGGAGCTTTATAATGTCTGATAACAAGACAGGCTCTCAGCTAAGTGAAAAGTCTTTCCTCTTTCCTTTTTTCCAATTGAGCTGTTCTTCATACATTCATGTTGTTGTTGTTGAGGATATTTCTCTAGGTTCAATCACTAGGAGTAACAGAAACATGAACTTTCCTAATCCTGTCCTAATTTTCTGGGTCAATCACAGCTAGCAAGTTAGCAAGAATAGTGAATTAACCTGGTTACTGTTTGCAGAAGAAATATCTTCCATGTTAAATTCTGAGAGAGAGAGTTTGAATGGCCTTGCATAAGACTGATCACCATACTATATCTGAAAAACTTTCTCCAAGAGCCTGCAGCTCACCTCAGTACTATAAAAAGAGACACTCTTGATAAGGGCTCACAAGAGACAATCTCAAGTGATGAGCAATTTACATTGATAAATTCAAACAGTCCCTACTCCCAATGGTTAGTGCACTAACCAGTTATGGTTGTAAGCGTAACTTCTACATTTTCTGATCCATTTTGAAGGCAGCACATTTTCTTTTACCTTTCCTCAAAAGATGTCCATTTTCCTCTAAATGCAAACCCTTCACAAGGGAATAATTGGACATGTTGTTTTCTTTCATGGCCTGGAAAGAACTGTTTCTGAGGACTGAGTCCAGTTCTTCTGGTTCTAGTTTCTTGCCCAGGAATTGGCAGATCTTCTCCACAGCGCTCCTCATGTCCTAGAAGAAGAGAAAATCTGAGACATTATGTGAAAGAGCAAGAACGTAGAAAAGGAGATGAGGGGGAGGAGACAAAAGAAAGAGGAGGAGGAGAGGGGAGAGGAAAAGAGGAAATAGTGTAGAGACGTGAGTAGAGATAGAGTTGGAGGAGTCCAGAGTGGGTGAACTGGGAGATTGACATTGACACATAGACACTGTCAATACTAAGTAAATAGGTAACTGATGAGAACCTACTGTGTGGCACAGAGAACTCTAGTCAATGCTCTGTGTTGACCTAAATGGGAAGGAAATCCAAAAAAGGGGAAATATGTAAACACCTCGCTGATTCACTTTGCTGTACAACAAACATTGTAAAGCAACCATGCCTGTTTGTGCTCAGGTGTGTCTGACTCTCCGTGACCCCACGGACTGTAGCCTGCCAGACTCCTCTGTCCACAGGATTTTCCAGGCAAGAGCCTTGGAGTGGGTTACCATTTCCTCCTCCAGGGCATCGTCCCAACCCAGGGATCAAACTCGTGTCTCCTGGGGCTTCTGCATTGGCAGGCAAATTCTTTACCACTGAGCTAAAAATTTTAAGAAATAAACAAACAAACAAAAATGACTTAAAGAACAGTTGGAAAAAAAAGATGGAAGGACCATGAAAGATTTCCCAGTATAGTTGAATTCAGGACACCTTAACACTAAAATACTGAGTTTTCCAAAGAGACTTTAGAAGGGCTTCTAGACAATTATGAGCGGGATTAGGCAGGAGAGTTTCAGGGAGAATTTGACAAAAATTTAAGGAATTGATTTCAAGCCTTGGCTATGTGCCCAAATAATGCTGTTTTTCACAACTAACATTTGAAAAACACAAGAGAGCTTTAACATGTCTTCTTATTTATTATCTCAATAATTACTTCTTGGCCCATGATCCTGGGAGATTATAAGAAAATAGGTTTTATAACCAGGAAGGCTTTGCTTTGAATCAGAGACTTTCCTCTTAGAGCTAAAATGATTTAATTTTTTTGCTTTATTCCACGAGCCTTCAGTATGGTCTAACAAGAAAACACACAGTGAAAAAATATAAAAGAACAAAAGAACATCAAAGAAAGAAAAAAGAAGGAAAAAGGAAAAAAGCAACACTGAACAAACAAAAATCACCACCACCATCCCCCCAAGGGGGGGGGGGGAAGAGAGAGAAAAAGAAAACAAATAACTGGGGTAAATTGTTATTTACAAAAGACTCCTTGGTAAAAAGGAAATTCGTGTGGATGCCATTGAGGATTGAACAGAAGTAGCTGGAAGAAGATGATGGAAAGTAATGTTTCTCGGATAGAAGCAAAAGCCAGTGTTTGTGTTATTTTCCTTTTCTCCAAGATACCACGAAAGGTTAAAGTTCTTCTCTCTGTGGTTTCATCAGCTTTACTGGTTTTGAGTATCGTCTGCCAGCTTTTCCTGCCTATCCCTGCTCAGTTCAGTACTTGGCCTCAGAGTAATCATACTGATCGATTTTATGACTTAATTTTTCTCCCACCAGTCCATCTGGGATGTCAGACAGCTGAACACATCTCTGGAACTCAGCTTGCTTCTACCCATTCCCATCTTCTTTCTCAGACCCCTCTCACTACTAGGTTATCAGCAGCACCATAGGATATGCCTCTAGAAATTACAGAACCAGTGACCAGTGTGAGCACAAGCTATTGTACTCTGCCTCAGTGTATGGAAAAAGCCCTTTGGATGTTGTCCAGCTCAGTTCAGTTCAGTCGCTCAGTCATGTCCGACTCTTTGCGACCCCATGGACAGCAGCATGCCAGGCTTCCCTGTCCATCACCAACTCCTGGAGTTTATTCAAACTCATAGCCATCGAGTCAGTGATGCCATCCAACCATCTCATCCTCTCTCGTCCCTTTTTCCTCCTGCCCTCAATCTTTCCCAGCATCAGGGTCATTTCCAATGAGTCAGTTCTCGGATGTTGTAAGATGAGATAAAGAATACATGATGAAAGACAGCGTGGCGTTTGACCATAAACAGGGCAATAAGGACCTGGTGGCTAAGTTCTCACTTCTTACGACCATGCACAAGGCTAAACTTCGAGAAGGTGGAAGAGAGACACAGAGGAAGGGAGGGAAGTTAGAGGGAGTGAAGATGAGAAAGAGTTTGCTGATTATAAGCGCAAGAGTTACCCATTTCATCTCTTCATAACTCAGTATCAGGAAGTTTTCTTTGTCTCTCATGGACATCCAGCCCCGAGTGTGGTCGAACCATGATCCAAATGGCACTGCATACAGAGGAGGTAGAAAGAATGACTAGATGATACACAGAATAAAAACAGGGATCCATATATATGTTCACTCTGTGGACATAAATGCTGGCACAACTCAGGGCACTTTTATGCTTGTTATAACTAGTATCCAGCATCATGCACTATCCCTTTAAAAAGCCTGGGACTTCCCTGGTGGCGCAGTGGATTAGAATCTGCCTGCCAGTGCAGGGGATGAGGGTTTGATCCCTGGACCAGGAAGAGTCCACATGACCTGGAGCAACTGAGGCCGTGGGCCACGACCACCAAAGCCCACATGCCTAGAGCCCGTGCTCCACAGCAAAGAGAAGCCAGTGCGGTGAGAAGTCACACACAGCAACTAGAGAGCAGCCCCTCTCACCACAACGAAAGCCCGAGCAAAGCAGTGAAGGCCCAGCTCAGCCAAAACCAAAAAACTTAGAAACCCGATAAAATTAAACAAGGCCAGTTCACTTGGAGCAGGTTTTGTATACAGCTTTATATGCTGTAAGGAGATCTTGTCCAGAAAGCCATGTGACCTAAGAAGTAGTGATCTGGTTGCCCCTAATATGTTCTGCCTTTCGAATGTTTAGTTGTTGGGTCTATTCTCACTGTTTCCACACCTCTTGCTTCCTCCCTGCCCTCCACCCCCCCACCATCTTGCCTTCAATGTTGCTGTTGGAATCATTATTCTTTGGGAAACTGTCTTTCCTCTGGTTTAAGGTTTTCTTTTCTTTTTCCTACTACAGCTTTCTTAGAGGCTAGGTGATTTGTTTGTAATAATTCTTTGCAAGGCTTTGTGGTTCTTCAAACAGATTTCATCAATGAGGAAATTCCGAGGCATGTCTTCTTGAAGATTTCCTTTCTCTGTATTTTTTCTTTCTTAGTATATGTATATATATATATATATTATATGAAGTTTAGTTGACTTACAATGTTTCAGGTGTACAACAAGATGATTCAGTTATACATATTGGACAGCAAGGAGATCAAACCAGTCAATCTTAAGGAAATCAACCCTGAATATTCATTGAAAGGACGGATGCTGAAGCTGAAGCTCCAACACTTTGGTCACTTGAAGCAAAGAGCCGACTCACTGGAAAAGACCCTGATGCTGGGAAAGATTGAAGGCAAAAGGAGAAGGGGACGGCAGAGGGTGTATAGTCAGATAGCGTCATCGACTCAATGGACATGAATCTGAGCAAACTCTGTGAGATAGTGGAGGGCAGAAGAGCCTGGCATGCTGCAGTCCATGGGATCGAAAAGAATCAGAGATGACTTAGTGACTGAACAACAACAATATGCATATATTATTTATTATTTTTCAAATTATTTTCCATTATAGATTTTTACAAGATATTGACTACAGTTCCCTGTGTTATACGGTAAACCTTTGTTGCTTTTTGCATATCTAGTCTTTTTTTAATTAGAATCTAGCATTCTATTCATACTAAGTCAAACAAGTGGGATCAAAATGTTCTAAGTTTTATAGGTAGGCAAAATTTCGTAAGTTTCTAAAACATATATTATACATATTTTATACATACATATATGTATATGAAAGCTTTTCTATTATGCTTGATAAAGGCTTGAGAAAGAACATCAAAAAAAGGGGGAGATGGAGAAATTGGAAAACATAAACTAAATGAAATGGGATCACCAAATAGAAAAAGTGAAACAAGCTAGATAAAAGATCAGCATATAGTCCAGTTATTTTTAAACATGGTTGCTCATTAGAAACACATCTGGAGCTTTGGGAAAAAAAGGCAAAACTTGGGCATTTGTATTTTTCAAAAAATTTCAAGATAATTCTAACATGAATCTGGATTTTAAAAAGTGATGACAGGTTTTTCTATTAAATGGTAGTTTTGATGATATAAAATTCTATTATTTCCTGTTAATCAATTGTGATGCAATGGTGTTAAGTGAGTAATAGTTACATAATCACAATAGTAAAAGATATTTATTAGTTTTTCACAATCAATAGCCAGACAAAGAGTAAAAGACAATTAAAATTGTAACCCATAATGGAAATGTGATTAACTCAACAATATAAAATAATTATGTACAAGTTGGGTGGTTAAGTAGAGTGATGTGGTAAGTGGAAGTGCATATATGCACGTTTTCATCTGATCAGACAGTCTATGTCTTTTGGTTGGTGGATTTAATCCATTTACATGTAAGTTAATTATTGATATGTATGATCCTATTACCATTTTCTTAATTGTTTTGGGTGTATTTTGTTTAGGTCATTCCCTACTCTTGTGTTTCCTGCCTAGAAAAGTTTCTTTGGCATTTGTGGTAAAGTTGGTTTGGTGGTGCTGAATTCTCTTAAGTTTTGCTTGTCTGGAAAGCTTTTGATTTCTCCATCAAATCTGAATGAGAGTCTTCTTGGGTAGAGTGTTCTTGGTGGTCAGTTCTTCCTTTCATCACTTTAAAAATACCATGTCATTCCCTTCTGGCTTGTAGAGTTTCTGTTGAGAGATCAGCTGATAAACCTTATAAGAGTTCCCTTGTATGTCATTTGTCATTTTCCCTTGTTGCTTTTAATATTTGATCTTTGTCCTTAATTTTTGTCAGTTTGATTACTATGTGTCTTGGTGAGTTCCTCTTTGGGTTTATCCTGCTGGAATTCTGTGAGCTTCCTGGACTTGGTTGACTATTTGTGAAGTTTTCAGCTACTATCTCTTCAAATATTTTCTTGGGTCCTTTATCTCTCTCTTTTTCTTCTGGGACCCCATAATGCAAATGTTGGTGCATTTAATATTGTCCCAGAGGCTTCTTAGGCTGTCTTCATTTTCTTTCTTTCATTATTTTTCTATATTCTGTTCTGTGGCAGTGATTTCCACTGTTCTGTCCTCCAGGTCACTTATTCATTCTTCTGCCTCAGTTATTCTGCTACTGATTCCTTCCAGGGTATTGTTCATCTCTGTTCGTGTCTTGCTCTGGTGGACAGAGCCTCTCTCAACAAAGCTTTAATCCAATCATCAGCTAATGGGTGGAGTTGCGCTCCTGTTAGTCCTGTTAGTTTGGCAACCCCCTCCAGTTTTCTTGCCTGGAGAATCCTATGGCCAGAGGAGCCTGGCAGGCTACAGTCCATGGGGTTGCAAAGAGTTGGACACTACTGAGCGACTGACACTACCATGTCTGAGCCTTTCTTTCTTTAAAAAAAAAAAAAATTATTTGTCTGGGCTGGGTCTGAGATCTTTGATCTTCATCCCGGGAGTTGCAATTACTCAGCCCACGTGCCACAACTACTGAAGTTTGAGCACCCTATAGCCCCAGCTCCACAACAAGAGAAGCCACTGCAATGAGAAGCCTGTGCACTGCAATGAAGAGCAGCCCTTACTCTCAGCAACTAGAGGAAAGCTCGTGCAGCAGTGAAGACCCAATGGGGCCAAAATAAATAAATAAAGGAATAGGGAAGATGCATCTGAAAAATGGTGAAAAGTCAGGATTGTATTGCTCAGAAAGCCAATGAAAGCTGACTTTCAGGAGAGTAGAGGAAAGAATATGAGTGCTTGGTGCTAGCATTAGACAGATCCTGGAGACTCAGAAGACAGCTAAAATAGTTTCTGATGGGGCAAACACAGAGGCTGGTTGAGGTTCTGCTGCTCTACAAGACAGTATGTGGATTTAGAAAATCTGGGTTCCAGTGGTGATGGAGATACTCATGGGTTGGTAAGATGTAGAGACATCAGGTTGGGTTTAAAAGGGGAAAAAAGAAGTCTGATGAAAGACTCTGGCAACCCTTAGCTTTCATATTTTACATTCACTCACTGTTTCCTCGGATGAACCATTCAAAATATTCTTCCAGTGATTCTGGTTTCTCAACGAATTTTGCAATCCTCCAGAAAAAATAACCAGACACAAAAACATCTCTTGGATTTCTGATGAGGTAGATCATCTTAAAGAGAAAAATAGGATGATGAAAAATCAAGTCATTTTCTAACCTTCCTTCTTGTCCCCAACCTTTATGACTTTCATAAAAATGGAGAAAAAGACAAAGACTTCCCTGGTGGTTCAGTGGTTAAGATTCTGTGCTTATACTGCAGGGGGTGTGGGTTTGATCCCTGGTCAGGGAAATAGGACCCCACCTGGTGTGTGGTACAGCCACACAAACAAACCACCCAGGCTATCATCTGGATGTAGAAACACATAGTGGTTAGAAAAACCAGTCATGAAGGCTGAGTAATCACCCTGAATTTAGGCATTGATTTAAGTGTGCTGCTTCTCATATGAACAACTCTCTGGTGCGTCTACATAAGTGGCAGGAGGTATTTATTTAATTAATACTGGCTAATTATTATTATTATTTTTTATAGCAACAAAGGAGGATTATTCAGGGTATAATACAGTTATAAATTCTAGTTTGGATTTAAATGTGGTTTTCTAAGATTTTGGCATGATCGTTTCCTTTGGTCTCTGGCTTACACCTAGCTAGCATAACCTGCAGAATGGTCTACACATTTGTATTCCAGTATAGCTGTGTCACCATCAAATAAAGACTCCCAGGTCCCACCCCATATCTACTGAATACAATTGCATTTCAGTCAGATTTCCAAGTGATTCCTAAGCAAATTGTAGTTTAACAAGCATTGCTCAAGTCTATCTTTATTTTATATTTTTGTTTTTTGGCTGCATCCCACGGCATGCAGAACTTCCCTGACCAGGAATTGAACTTGTGTCCCCTGCATTGGGGCTTCCCTGGTGTCTCATCATAAATAATCCATCTGCAATGCAGGAGACACAGGAGATGCAGCTTCAATCCCTGGGTTGGGAAGATGCTCTGGAGGAGGGCATGACAACCCTCTCCAGTATTCTTGCCTGGAAAATCTCAGAGACAGAGGACCCCAGTGGGCTACAGTCCATCGGGCTGCAAAGAATTGGACACGACTTAAATGACAGAGCACCACCACTGGGCCACCAGGGAAGCCCTGATGAAGACTGTCTTGACTACTGTACACTGACCTTGGCCTTGGAGTTGAAGAAAGACTTGGGGAAGAGTTGAATGGGAAGGTGAGAACTGATGAGACGTGGGCCTTCCTTCTCCTTTAGTAATTCATACCCATACTTATTCTCTACCCAGGGGGAGCGATTCCAAATGGGCTCAGATTGGACCCACTTGGGATCCCCCTTGGAGTAAATCAGGCAGACAGTTTCAATCAACCAGTTTGTTCCTAGATAAAGAAAGGAAAAATATGATCAATCATTTTAATCTGACTTAAAAAAATCCTTATAATGTATACAGGTCATAAAGGTACCATCTTAACCCTCTTTAAATGTATGGTTCAGTTGCTGTTTAGTCGCTCAGTCCTATCCAACTCTTTTTGCAACCCCATGGACTGCAGTCCTACAGGCTCCTCTGTCCATGGGATTTCCCAGGTAAGAATACCAGAGTGGCAGCTAATGAATGCACTTCCTCTAGGAGTTTTATAGTTTCTGGTCTTACATTTAGATCTTTAATCCATTTTGAGTTTATTTTTGTGTATGGTGTTAGAAAGTGTTCTAGTTTCATTCTTTTACAAAACTCCTAGAGGAGAACATAGGCAAAACACTCTCTGACATAAATCACAGCAGGATCCTCTATGACCTACCTCCCAGAATATTGTAAATAAAAGCAAAAATAAACAAATGGGACCTAATGAAACTTAAAAGCTTTTGCACAACAAAGGAAACTATAAGCAAGGTGAAAAGATAGCCCTCAGATTGGGAGAAAATAATAGCAAATGAAGCAACAGACAAAGGATCAATCTCAAAAATATACAAGCAACTCCTGCAGCTCAATTCCAGAAAAATAAATGACTCAATCAAAAAATGGGCCAAAGAACTAAACAGAGATTTCTCCAAACAAGACATACAGATGGCTAACAAACACATGAAAAGATGCTCAACATAACTCATTATCAGAGAAATGCAAATCAAAACCACAATGAGGTACCATTACACACCAGTCAGGATAGCTGCTATCCAAAAGTCTACAAGCAATAAATGCTGGAGAGGGTGTGGAGAAAAGGGAATCCTCTTACACTGCTGGTGGGAATGCAAACTAGTACAGCTGCTATGGAGAACAGTGTGGAGATTTCTTAGAAAACTGGAAATAGAACTGCCATATGACCCAGCAATCCCACTTCTGGGCATACACACCGAGGAAACCAGATCTGAAAGCGACACAGGCATCCCAGTGTTCATCACAGCACTGTTTATAATAGCCAGGACATGGAAGCAACCTAGATGCCCATCAGCAGACAAATGGATAAGGAAGCTATGGTACATATACACCATGGAATATTACTCAGCCATTAAAAAGAATTCATTTGAATCAGTTCTAATGAGATGGATGAAACTGGAGCCCATTATACAGAGTGAAGCAAGCCAGAAAGATAAAGACCAATACAGTATACTAATGCATAGATATGGAATTTAGAAAGATGGTAACGATAACCCTATATGCAAAACAGCAAAAGAGACACAGATGTAAAGAACAGACTTTGGGACTCTGTGGGAGAAGGCGAGGGTGGGATGATTTGAGAGAATAGCATTGAAACATGTATATTATCTAGGGTGAAACAGATCACCAGTCCAGGTTTGATGCCTGAGACAGGATGCTCAGGGCTGGTGCATTGGGATGACCCAGAGGGATGGGATGGGGAGGGAGGTGAGAGGGGGGATCAGGATGGGGAATACATGTAAATCCATGGCTGATTCATGTCAATGTATGGCAAAAACCACTACAATATTGTAAGATAATTAGCTGCCAATTAAAATAAATAAATTAATTTTTAAAAAAAGAAGAAAAAAAAAAAAGAATATCGGAGTGGGTTGCCATTTCCTTCTCTAGGGGACCTTATCGACCCAGGGGTTGTACCCACATCTCCTGCATTGGCAGGCGGACTCTACCACTGAGCCACCAGGCAGCCCTGTATAGCTCTGTAGGGTTAAGAATATTCTCATGGTTGTGCAAATGATCTCCAGAACTTTTCCATTTTGCACAGCTGAACCTCGTGCCCATTAAGTAACAACTTCTCATTTTCTTCTCCTTCCAGTCCCTGGCAACCATTCTACTTTCTGTTTCTGATACTTCATACCATGCAGAGCTTGGTGACTCAGATGATAAAAGAATTTGCTTACAATGCAGGAGACCCGGATTCGATCCCTGAGTCAGGAAGATCCCCTGGAGATGGGGATGGCTACACATTACAGTATCCTTGCCTGGAGAATCCCACGGACAGAGGAGCCTGAAGGGCTAGGGTCTATTGGATCACCAAGTGTCAGACACAACTGAATGACCAACACTTTCACTTCACTCCATACATACTATGTCTTCATAGTTTATCCATGTTGTCGCAAGTGTCAGAACTCCAATCCTTTTCAAGGCTGAATAGTATTCTAAATATGTGGATAGTAAATTTTGTTTATCCATTCATCTGTCAGTGGACCTTTGGGTTGCTTCTATGCTTCGGCTACTTGCTTAAATCCTTTGAACATGTTCCCATTGCTCTTGGCCTTTGAGCAGATTCCCATTGTCCTTGGCTCATCATTACCACAGCACTTCTGATAACTTCAGCCTTGCTTCTTGCCCAATCACAGTCCCTCTATGACCCCACCCCTCACAGATATATGATCCACATCCTTTCAGTTCAGTGGATTTATCAAGTTCTTTTCCAATTCCTGACCACTATTTATGCTGATACCTTTACCGGAAAATCCCTCCTTTTAAATAAGTTATATTTATTTATGCATTTGTTTTTGGCTGTCTTGCTGCACTTGGGCTTTCTCTAGTTGTGGTGAGCAGGGACTACTCTCTAGTTGTGATGCTTGGGTTTCTCATTTCCGTGACTTCTCTTGTCACAGAGCATGGGCTCTAGAGCCGGCAGGCTACAGTAGGTGTGGCACGCGGGCATAATTGCTCCAGAGCATGCAGGATCTTCCTGGACCAGGGATTGAACCCATGTCCCCTGTACTGTCAGGCAGATTGTTAACCATTGGACCATCAGGGAAGTCCTGAAAAATATGTCTTTTCACAAAATAATTTCACCTTCACTCTTTTTTTAGAAAAACAAAAACATTTTCTGCTGCTAATTCTTTCCTTTTTCTAAAATAAAAAAGACTTGTTTATTTTATTATTTACGGCTGTGCTGTGTCTTCATTGTTGCACTGGGGATTTCTCTAGTTGCAGTGAGCTGGGGCTGCTGAGAAGCCGTCTAATTGTGGTGGCTTCTTTTGTTGTGGAGCACAGGCTCTAGGCACACGGGCTTCAGCAGTTGCGGCTTGTGGATGCTAGAGCACTGGCTCAATGATTTTGGTGTACAGGCTTAGTTGCTCCACAGGATGTGGAATCTTCACTGACTAGGGATCGAACCAGTGTCCCTTCCATTGACAGAAGGATTCATAACCTCTAGACCACCAGGAAAGCCCCACATTCACTCTTTTTGATCTCAATTTAGATGTCATTTCTTCTACCTTGCCTTTTGGCTGCGGTAGTTATGTTTTATTCCCCACCTCAGCCCTCCCACCTCGATTTATTGACTTATTACTATCAAATTAAGGACGTATATATTTAACACCCTCAGTTCAAAAACAGTAGGGGCAACATGGCAAGACTAAACTCTTCCTTGCTCTATTATTTTATACAAGTAACTGGATAAGACTTGTTTCTGATAGCGGGGAGCTTATTGTCTCTTTCATACAAAGCAGATGCCCCAAGGGCATCCCCTGGGGCTCAGTGGTAAAGAATGTGCCTGCCAGTGCAGGAGACATGGGTTCGATCCCTGACCCGGGAAGATCCCACAGGCAGTGGGGCAACTAAGCCCGTGTGCCGCAACTACTGTGCCATGAGGCACAACTACTGAAGCCCTGACCCCGGCTCCACAACAAGAGAAGCTACCTCTAGAGAAGCTGTCACACTGCAACTAGAGAAAGCAATGAAGCAATGAAGACGTAGAGCAGCAATGAAGATCTAGCATAGTCCAAAATAAATCAATAATAACTATAAAAGCAAGAGGCAAAATTCTACTTAAAAAGACGAATGTGTATATTTAAGGCACACGTGTTCATTTGTTACATGTCACGTGGTGAAGACTACCACCGTCAAGCTAATTAACATATACATCATCTCGCAGAATTACGTCCCTCCCCTACTTCTTCTAGGGCATCCCTGGGGGCTCAGTGGGAAGAATCCACCTGCCAATGCAGGAGACAGAAGAGATTAGGATTCAATCCCTGGATTGGAAAGATCCCCTGGAGAAGGAGATGGCAACCCTCTCCAGTGTTCTTACCTGGAGAACCCCATGGACAGTGGAGCCTGGTGGGCTACAGTTCAGGAGATTCACAAGGAGTTGGACAGGACTGAGCGACCAAACAACAGCAGCCCATTTCCTCTGCAGACATCACTCTCCATCCTCTTCCACTCCTCTCTACAAACAGCTGAATCTGCCCTATGCTTCATTCCCGTGGTTTCCTCTGATACCTTTGATTACTCCCTCTGAGCACTCAGCTGACTGTGTAACTGCCTGGCTCGATCCTTTTCTCTGAACATCAGTGGGATCAGTGCACATTTCTATTCCCCTAATGCATTGTTGGCATACAAAAAGCGTTCCATCTGTCTGCTGAATATATGAAGGCCATAGCCACATCCTGTCAGTACCTGATCCTGCTTCCTTACCTGATTTGGGGAAAGTCAGCAGTAAGACATCTTCATCTTTAATAATAAAACTCTCCTGCAGAGAGCTCAGGATTTCAGGTGAGTAATCCAGCCTTGGGAAGGGTATCCCTTCAAACCATATCAACTTTCCTGTCATGATGATGAGCTCTTTGTACCTCTTGTGAGCCTTTTAGCTGTAGTCACTGTTGGACTGGGAGATGTGTTTTATAGTCAGCCTTGAATAGTCATTAATCTCTCCCAGGTCTTTGATGAGTGTGCCTGCCCGTAAAAAGAGAGAGTCACAGATTGATAATATTGGGCAACTGTGAAGTCATTCAGAGAAACTTCTGGGGTGACCCGAGTTTGACTTCACGGGAGGGAACTAGGAGTTTAGTAACAAGATGGGGGATGTTGATATGTGGTGGATTAAAAATGTATATCTTTAAGTTTATTTATTTATTGGCTGTGCCAGGTCTACATTGCTGTGTGTGGGCTTTTTCTAGCTGCAGCCAGCAGGGATTACTCTCTTTTGCCAAGCTGGGGCTCTAGGCAGCTGGGCTGAACATGTGGCACAGGGGCTCAGTTGTGCCAGGGCATGTGGAAACTTCCTGGACCAGGTATCGAACCTGTGTCCCTTGCAATGGCAGGCAGAATCCTAACCAGTGGACCACCAGGGAAATCCTAAAAATATATTTTAAATAAGCTTTGTTATTTTTTCAGCACTTTTAGATGTATAGGAAAGTTGTAAATATAGTGTAAAAAATTCTTATAGTCCATACTTCTTTCAGACTTCCTTAGTTTTTAACCTAATATAGTTTCTCTGGCCCAAGATCCTATCCCAGACACTACATTACATTGGGTCTTTATGTCTCCTTAGGTCTGTCTTAGCTGTGACAGTTTCTCAAACTTTCCTTGTCTTTGATAACTTTGAAAGTTTTGAGGATTACTGGTCAGGTATCTTGGAGAAGGTCCCTCTCTTGGGGTGTGTCCAGTGTTTTTCTCATAATTAGACTGGGTTTCTGGGTTTTAGAGAGAAAGATCATGGAGGTAAAATACTCATACAGTCACAACATTTCAAGGGTATTTACTATTAATCTGACATCTCAGTTCTAGCTGACTCTTTGCAACCCCAAGAAATTCTCTAGGCCAGAATACTGGAGTGGGTAGACTTTCCCATCTCCAGGGGATCTTCCCAACCTAGGGATTGAACTCAGATCTCCCACATTGCAGGCATAGTCTTTACCAGCTGAGCCACAAGGGGCTTTCCCTCATATATCAGTTGGTGCAATGTAGGAGGCCCCGGTTTGATTCCTGAGTTAGGAATATCGCTGGAGAAAGGAATGGTTACAGACTCCAGTATTCTTGCCTGAAGAATCCCATGCACAGGAGAGCCTGGCAGGCTACAGTTTCTGGGATCATGAAAAGTCAGACATCACTGGAACGACTAACACTTTCACTTCCCTTCATATATACTATGTCTTCATAGTTTATCTGTGTTATATAGCATGTGTCAGAACTCCATTCCTTTCTAATTCTGAATAATATTCTACAATATGTGGACAGTAAATTTTGTTTACCCATTCATCTGTCAGTGGACCTCTGGATTGCTTCTATGCTTCGGCTATTTGCTTAAATCCTTTGAACGTGTTCCCATTGCTCTTGGCCTTTGAACAAATTCCCATTGCCCTTGGCTTATCATTACCACAGCACTTCCGATAACTTCAGCCTTGCTTCTTGCCCAATCACAGTCCCTCTATGACCCCATCCCTCATAGATAGATGATCCACATCCTTTCAGTTCAGTGGATTTGTCAAGTTCTTTTCCAATTCCTGACCACTATCTATGCTGATACTTTACTGGAAAGTCCCTCCTTTTAAAAAAGTTATATTTATTTATGCATTTGTTTTTGGCTGTCTTGCTGCACTTGGGCTTTCTCCAGTTGTGGTGAGTGGGGGACTACTCTCTAGTTATGATGCTCGGGTTTCTCATTTCCGTGACTTCTCTTGTCGCAGAGCATGGGCTCTAGAGCCGGCAGGCTACAGTAGGTGTGGCACGCGGGCATAATTGCTCCAGAGCATGCAGGATCTTCCCGGACCAGGGATTGAACCCATGTCCCCTGCATTGGCAGGCAGATTGTTAACCACTGGACCATCAGGGAAGTCCTGGAAAATATCTCTTTTCACAAAATAATTTCACATTCATTCTTATTTTTTTTTTTAAAGAAACATATTATTTTCTTGCTGCTAATTCTTTCCTTTTTCTAAAAAAAAAATCTGTTTATTTTATTATTTACGGCTGTGCTGTGTCTTCATTGTTGCACTGGGGATTTCTCTAGTTGCAGTGAGCAGGGGCTGCTGAGAAGCCGTCTAATTGTGGTGGCTTCTTTTGTTGTGGAGCACAGGCTCTAGGCACACGGGCTTCAGCAGTTGTGGCTTGTGGGTGCTAGAGCACTGGCTCAATACTTGTGGTGTACAGACTTTGTTGATCCACAGGATGTGGACACAGGGACTGAACCCATGTCCCTTCCATTGGCAGGCGGATTCTTAACCTCTAGACCACCAGGGAAGCCCCATGTTCACTCTTTTTTTAAATCTCAATTTAGATGTAATTTCCTCTACCTAGTTTTTTGGCTGTGGTAGTTATGTTTTACTCCCCACACCAGCCCTCCCACCTCATTTTATTGACTTATTACTAACATGTTAAGGACGTATATGTTTAACTCCCTCAGTTCAAAAACAGTGGGGGCAACATGACAAGACTAAACTCTCCATTGCTCCATTATGTTATACAAGTAACTGGATAAGACTTGTTTCTGCTAGCAGGGAGCTTATTGTCTCTTTCATATAAAGCAGAAATAGGGCATCCCTGGGGGCTCAGTGCTAAAGAATCCGCCTGCCAATGCAGGAGACATGGGTTTGATCCCTGACCCGGGAAGATCCCACAGACAGTGGTGCAACTAAGCCCATGTGCCGCAACTACTGTGCCATGAGCTGCAACTACTGAAGCCCTAACCCCGGCTCCACAACAAGGGAAGCTACCTCTTGAGAAGCCCTCACACTGCAACTAGAGAAGGTCCACGCGGCAATGAAGACCTAACACAGTCCAAAATAAATCAAGAATAACAATAAAAGCAAGAGGCAAAATTCTACTTAAAAAGACGAATGTGTATATTTAAGGCGCACGTGTTCATTTGTTACATGTCACGTGGTGAAGACTACCACCGTCAAGCTGATTAACATATACATCATCTCACAGAATTACGTCCCTCCCCTACTTCTTCTAGGGCTTCCCTGGGGGCTCAGTGGTAAAGAATCCACCTGCCAATGCAGGAGACAGAAGAGATTAGGATTCAATCCCTGGATCGGAAAGATCCCCTGGAGAAGGAGATGGCAACCCTCTCCAGTGTTCTTACCTGGAGAACCCCATGGACAGTGGAGCCTGGTGGGCTACAGTTCAGGAGATTCACAAGGAGTTGGACAGGACTGAGCGACCAAACAACAGCAGCCCATTTCCTCTGCAGACGTCACTCTCCATCCTCTTCCACTCCTCTCTACAAACAGCTGAATCTGCCTTATGCTTCATTCCCGTGGTTTCCTCTGATACCTTTGATTACCCCCTCTGAGCACTCAGCTGACTGTGTAACTGCCTGGCTCGATCCTTTTCTCTGAACATCAGTGGGATCAGTGCACATTTCTATTCCCCTAATGCATTGTTGGCATACAAAAAGCGTTCCATCTGTCTGCTGAATGAATGAAGGCCATAGCCACATCCTGTCAGTACCTGATCCTGCTTCCTTACCTGATTTGGGGAAAGTCAGCAGTAAGACATCTTCATCTTTAACAAGGAAACTCTCCTGCACCTCTCTCAGGATTTCAGGTGAGTAATCCAGGCTTGGGAAGGGTATCCCTTCAAACCACACAAACTTTCCTGTCATGATGATGAGCTCTTTGTACCTCTCGTGAGCCTTTTAGCAGTAGTCACTGTTGAACTGGGAGATCCGTTTTATAGTCAACATCAAACAATCATTAATCTCTCCCAGGTCTTTGATGAGTGTGCCTGTCCCCAAAAAGGAGAGGGTCACAAGACTGATAATATTGGGAAACTGTGACCTCATTCAGAGAATATTCTGGGGTAACCTGAGTTTGATGTCATGGGAGGGAACCAGGAGTTTAGTAACAAGATGGAGGGTGTAGACATGCGGTGGATTAAAAATGTATATTTTTAAGTTTATTTATTTATTGGCTGTGCCAGGTCTTCATTGCTGTGTGTGGGCTTTTTCTAGCTGCAGCCAGCAGGGATTACTGTCTTGCTGCCAAGGTGTGCCGGGAGCCATTATGGGAGGTCCCACCCGTGACGAGGTCGTGAAGAAAATACCTGACAGGCAAGGCCGTCCAGGACCCCATCCATAACGAGGTCATGAAGGAAAAACATGGCAGGCAAGGCCGTCTAGGATGAGGGACCCTCCAGGTTGGCCTCGGCCTCTACCCCACCCTGGATCCTCCCCCCCTTTCTGCTGTTGGTCTTGTTCGCCCTGCTGCGGATTCTTGGGTTGCCTGCCGAGAGCTCCCCTGCTTCTCTTTCACTGAATAAAGACCAACTTAAAACCCTAATTAATAAACCGATGCTGGCACCCTATGTAGGGGCCAAGGATGAAGGAAATGCTTCAATTCAAACCCTTTTGCTGGCATTCTGGCTTGTTTGATAAATGTGTGCTCTCGTTGCAAAAAAATGCTCATGATTGTTCTAAACATCCTAAGCACAGTACGCTAACAAAAGAGACTATTAAGCATAGGTCCCTCTGCGGGGTGAGAAAAGCTCCACAAATAGCCACAAATGTGCCTAATAGAAAATAGTTTAGTTAGAGATTAGCTGGTGACTTCTTGCAGGTAATTAACTTTTAGACTAAGAGCCTGTTTTGTGCCATATCTGCTGTTTTTGCAGTCCTTAGCATTTCTGTTCTGTAAAAATGTAATCCTATCTAGTTCCCATGGAGATGACACCTAATAGAAAATAGATTAACCACAAAAAAGACAGAGTCAGCTACTGAAGTTGCTTAAATTTACACCAGGTGCAAGCAATAAATTGTCAACAGGCCTGAAAGCCAAAAGATATTATACATAGAAATTAACCATAAAAAAGGAACTAATAGGCACAGAGCCCTTTACGGGGTGAGGAAGCCCTATTAGAGAACACAAAAAATATTATTTTAAAAGTGGTTATTGGATCAACATTTGATTGCTGTTAATGTGCTGAGGTTGTGCAGTGGAAACTATTGTTAATATAGTTGGAGATCTAGAAAATTAAGAATTTAGCCCTAGTGTAAAAACAATAAGATAATTATTAATTTTAACCAGGAGTGCTAAACAGGGGCTGCCTCACCAGAGCCGCAGAGTCTTTGTGTGTTAAACTTTTTAGATAAATTTAGCTGAGAACTTCTGCAAAAAGATTAACCTTTGTGTTAACAGAATTGTATTTCTACTATGTTATAACCTGCTGTATCATGAGACTGTCACTTTTCTGTTTTCTGCTAAGCTCAAGGCCAGAAGATAATGTACAAAAAATCTATGGAAAAAGACTCTCATAAACAAAAATATACAGAGCACACCTGGTTTCCTGAAGGACAAGCTGATGTAACGTTAAACTAAGTCTCTATGCTTATCTCCCCCTTAGAAATGTACCAGCTTAGGGTATAAAGGCTACGGTGAAAAATAAAGCAACTGCCAGACTGCTGCACATCCTGGTCTGGTCTCTCTCTCTCTCTCTCTCTCTCTCTCTCTCTCTTTCTCCCTCTCTCTCATTTGCCGACACCATTCATCCTAAGGGTTCCCCTGGATCCTGCTGGGGCTGGACCCCAACAAATGTGGGTCTCTAGGCAGCTGGGTTGAATATGTGGCACAGGGGCTTGGTTGTGCCAGGGCATGTGGAAACTTCCTGGACCAGGTATTGAACCCATGTCCCTTGCATTGGCAGGCAGAATCCTAACTGCTGGACCATAGGGAAATCCTAAAAAAAAATTTTAAATAAACTTTGTTATTTTTGTTTCAACACTTTTAGATGTATAGGAAAATTGTAAAGATAGTGTAAAGACTTCTCATAGTCCATACTTTATTCAGACTACCTTAGTTTTTACTCAGTATCCTTTCTCTGGTACAAGATCCTATCCCAGACACTACATTACATTGTGTCTTCGTGTCTCCTTAGGTCTCTCCTGGCTGTGAAAGTTTCTCAGACTTTCCTTGTCTTTGATGACTTTGATAGTTTTGAGGATTACTGGTCAGGTATTTTGGAGAAGGTCCCTCTCTTGGGGTGTGCCTGATGTTTTTCTCATAATTAGACTGGGTTTCTGGGTTTCAGAGAGAAGATCATGGAGATAAAATACTAGTACAGTCACAACATTTGAAGGGTATTTACTATGAACCTGAAGTCTCAGTTGTATCTGACTCTCTTGTGACCCCATGGAAATCTCTAGACCAGAATACTGGAGTGGGTAGCCTTCCCCTTCTCCAGGGAATCTTCCCAACCCAGGTATCAAACTCAGGTCTCCCACATTGCAGGCATATTCTTTACCAGCTGAGCCACAAGGGGCTTTCCCTCATAGATTAGTTGGTAAAGAATACACCTGCAATGCAGGAGACCCCAGTCGAACCCTGGGTCGGTAAGATCCCCTGAAGAAGTGAATGGCTACCCACTCCAGTATTCTGGCCTGGAGAATTCCATGGACTGTATAGTCTATGGGGTTGAAAAGAGTCAGCCAGGACTGATTGACTTTCACTTTCACTGACATCTCATTGTTGATGTTGATTTTGATCACCTGGCAGAAGTAATGTTTGTTAGCTTTCCCCACGATAAATTTACTCTCACCTTCTTTCTTTTTCTTCTTCTTTTTTTAAAAAATATTTTTGGCCAGGCCTAATGGCATGTGGGATCTTAGTTCTCTGATCGGAAATTGAACTCCTTTCTTTGGAAGCTCAGAATCTTAACAACTGGACTGCCAGGGAAGTCCTTACCTTCCTTCCTTTTATGTGGGCATATTTAAAAGATGAAGTCTAGACCTGAAGGTGTTAATGGAGAACATCTCGTATAAACTCTGATTGAGGAACCTTTAAAAAAATAATTGTCTGGTACCATTCAAATGATCAAATTGTTATTTTAAAACAACTGTAAGGAAAGAAAAACTGCAATATGGTCCAGAGAAATTAGAAGGGAGAATGTAAACTAAATCCCGGATTGACTCCTAAACCACAGAAAATACTATTATTTTATTATTGGGACAGTTGACCACACTTGAATGCACACTGTGGATTAGATAATAACATTGCATCAATACTAACTTCCCTGATTTCTGTCATTTTTGTGTTTATAAAGGAAATATTCTTGATCTTAGAAAATATAAAGTCTTTAAAAAATAATTGTATTTCTTTATTTTTAACTGCTGGATCCTTGTTGCTGTCCAGGCTTTTCTCTAGTTGCAGTGAGCAGATTTCTCATTGCTGTGGCTTCTCTTGTTGTGGAGCATGGGTTCTAGGGCAAAAGGGCTTCAGTAGCTGTGGTTGCCGGGCCCTGAAGCACAGGCTCAATAGTCGTGGTGCATGGGCTTAGTTGCTCTGTGACATGTGGGATCTTCTCAGACCAGGGATGGAATCCTTGTCTCCTGCATTGACAGGTGGACTCTTAACCACTGAGCCACCAGAGAAGTCTCATACACTGAAGTTTTGAGGGACAAAAGGAAAGGATTTCTGTAACTTACACTCGAATGGCTGAAAAAGTTTATATTGTATATGAGAGTAAAAGAAATGAGAGCATAGTCTAGCAAATGTTGCAAAAGATTCAGTTCAGTTCAGTCGCTCAGTCGTGTCTGACTCTTTGCGACCCCATGAACCGCAGCACGCCAGGCCTTCCTGTCCATCACCAACTCCCGGAGTCAACTCAAACACATGTCCATTGTGTTGGTGATGCCATCCAACCATCTCATCCTCTGTCGTCCCCTGCTCCTCATACCCTCAATCTTTCCCAGCATCAGGGTCTTTTCCAATGAATCAACTCTTCGTATCAGGTGGCCAAAGTATTGGAGTTTCAGCTTCAACATCAGTCCTTCTAATGAACACTCAGGACTGATCTCCTTTAGGATGGACTGGTTGGATCTCTTTGCAGTCCAAGGGACTCTCAAGAGTCTTCTCAAACACCACATTTCAAAAGCATCAATTCTTTGGCACTCAGCTTTCTTTATAGTCCAACTCTCACACATCTATACATGACTACTGGAAAAATCATAGCCTTGACTAGGCAGGACTTTGTTGGCAAAGTAATGTCTCTGCTTTTTAATATGCTGTCTAGGTTGCTCATAACTTTCCTTCCAAGGAGTAAGCGTCTTTTAATTTCATGGCTGCAGTCACCATCTGCAGTGATTTTGGAGCCCCCAAAAATAAATTCAGCCACTGTTTCCGCATCTATTTGCCATGATGTGATGGGACCAGATGCCATGATCTTCATTTTCTGAATGTGGAGTTTTAAGCCAACTTTACTCTCCTCTTTCACTTTCATCAAGAAGCTCTTTAGTTCTTCTTCACTTTCTGCCATAAGGGTGGTGGCATCTGCATATCTGAGGTTATTGATATTTTCCCCAGCAATCTTGATTCCACCTTGAGCTTCATTCATTTGGCATTTCTCAAGATGTACTCTGCATATAAGTTAAATAAGCAGGGTGACAATATACAGCCTTGACATACTCCTTTCCCGATTTGGAACCAGTCTGTGGTTCCATGTCCAATTCAAACTGTTGCTTCTTGACCTGCATACAGATTTCTCAGGAGGCAGGTCAGGTGGTCTGGTATTCCCATCTCTTGAAGAATTTTTCACAGTTTGTTGTGATCCACACAGTCAAAGGCTTTAGTGTAGTCCATGAAGCAGAAGTAGATGTGTTTCTGGAATTCTCTTGCTTCTCTGTGATCCAACTGATGTTGGCAGTTTGATCTCTGGTTTCTCTGCCTAGTCTCAATCCAGCTTGAACATCGAGAAGTTCTCAGTTCATGTACTGTTGACCCCTGGCTTGGAGAACTTTAAGCATTACTTTACTAACATGTGAAATGAGAGCAATTGTGCAGTAGGTTGAACCTTCTCTGGCAAAAGAGTGTTATATAGGGTATAATACAGTTATGAATGCTAGTTAGGCTTTAAATGTGGTTTTCTAAGGTTTGGGCATTGTGGTTTCTCTTTGTCTCTGGTTTACATCTGGCTTATAGAACCTCTGGAATGCTCTATTCCTTTTTACTTAGTATGGCTGTGGTGTGTACAAGCAGAATCCCAGGACCCACCACATACCTACTGAATACAATTGCATTTCAATCAGATCTTCAACTGGTTGCCAGGTAAGCTAAAGTTTAATGAGTACTGATCAAACCTATCTTGACTACATGCACTGACCTTGGCCTTGGACTTGAAGAAAGACCTGGGGAAGAGTTGGACAGGGAGGTGAGAAGTGATGAAACGTGGGCCTTTCTTATCTTTTAATAGATTATACCCCTGAAAGCCTCTACCCAAGGGGAGCACTCCCCAATGGGCACAAATTGAATCCTCTTGGGATTCCCCTTAGAATGAATCAGGCAGACAGTTTCCATCAACCAGTTCGTTCCTAGATAAAGAAAGGAAAATCATGGTCAGTTACTTTGTACTTAGTTGCTCAGTCATGTCCAGTGCTTTATGACCCCATGGACTGTAGTACCCCCAGACACCCATGTCCATAGAGATTCTCCAGGCAAGAATACTGGAGTAGGTTGTCATTTCTTTCTCTGGTCAGCCATTTCAATCTGACTTTAAAAAATTCTCATAAAGTATAGAGATCATCCAAGGCATCATCTTAACCATTTTCAGGAGTACATTTCAGCTGGATTAAGTATATTTACACTGTTGTATAACCGACCTCCAGAACTTTCTCATCATGCAAAACCAAAACTTTGGACCCATTATGTAACAACTTTCCATATCACCCTCTTTCCAGTCCCTGCCAGTCTCTAGCATCCATTCTACTTTTGGTTTCTGATAACCTGATTTATGTGGAATCATATAGTGTATCACTTATTTTTCTCGATGCTGTAAAGAGCAATATTGAATAGGAACCTGGAATGTTAGGTCCATGAATCAAGGCAAATTGGAAGTGGTCAAATAGGAGACGGCAAGAGTGAATGTCGACATTCTAGGAATCAGCGAACTACAATGGACTGGAATGGGTGAATTTAACTCAGATGACCATTATATCTACTATTGTGGGCAGGAATCCCTGAGAAGAAATGGAGTAGCCATCATGGTCAACAAGAGAGTCCGAAATGCAGTACTTGGATGCAATCTCAAAAACAACAGAATGATCTCTGTTCGTTTGCAAGGCAAACCATTCAATATCATGGTAATCCAAGCCTATGCTTCAACCAGTAACGCTGAAGAAGCTGAAGTTGAACGGTCCTATGAAGACCTACAAGACCTTTTAGAACTAACACCCAAAAAAGATGTCCTTTTCATTATAGGGGCCTGGAACGCAAAAGTAGGAAGTCAAGAAACACCTGGAGTAACAGGCAAATTTGACCTTGGAGTACAGAATAAAGCAAAACAAAGGCTAATAGAGTTTTGCTAAGAGAACACATTGGTCATAGAAAACACCCTCTTCCAACAACACAAGAGAAGACTCTACATATGGACATCACCAGACGGTCAACACCAAAATCAGATTGATTATATTCTTTGCAGCCAAAGATGGAGAAGCTCTATACAGTCAGCAAAAACAAGACCAGGAGCTGACTGTGGCTCAGATCATGAACTCCTTATTGCCAAATTCAGAATTAAACTGAAGAAAGTAGGGAAAACCACTAGACATTCAGGTATCACCTAAATGAAATCCCTTACAATTACACAGTGGAAGTGAGAAATAGATTTAAGGGACTAGATCTGATAGACAGAGAGCCTGATGATCTATGGACGGAGGTTCGTGACATTATACAGGAGACAGGGATCAAGACCATCCCCATAGAAAAGAAATGCAAAAAGGCAAAATGATTGTCCGAGGGAGACTTACAAATAGCTGTGAAAAGAAGAGAAGCAAAAAGCAAAGGAGAAAAGGAAAGATATACCCATTTGAATGCAGAGTTCCCAAGAATATCCAGGAGAGATAAGAAAGCCTTCCTCAGCGATCGATGCAAAGAAATAGAGGAAAACAACAGAATGGGAAAGACTAGAGATCTCTTCAAGAAAATTAGAGATATCAAGGGAACATTTCAGGCAAGATGTGTTTGATAAAGGACCAAAATGGTATGGACCTAACAGAAGCAGAAGATATTAAGAAGAGGTGGCAAGAATACACAGAAGAACTGTACAAAAAAGATCTTCATGAGC
The DNA here is from genome assembly GCF_023699985.2 of Odocoileus virginianus. Classification (NCBI taxonomy): domain Eukaryota; kingdom Metazoa; phylum Chordata; class Mammalia; order Artiodactyla; family Cervidae; genus Odocoileus; species Odocoileus virginianus. The sequence continues at coordinate 7,097,219 of NC_069693.1, read as the reverse complement.
CAGATAATCATGATGGTGTGATCACTGACCTAGAGCCAGACATCCTGGAATGTGAAGTCAAGTGGGCCTTAAGAAGCATCACTATGAACAAAGTTAGTGGATGTGATGGAATTCCAGTTGAGCTATTTCAAATCCTGAAAGATGATGCTGTGAAAGTGCTGCACTCAATATGCCAGCAAATTTGGAAAACTCAGCATTGGCCAAAGGACTGGAAAAGGTGTTTTTATTCCAATCCCTAAGAAAGGCAATCCCAAAGAATGCTCAAACTACCGCACAATTGCACTCGTCTCACATGCTAGTAAAGTAATGCTCAAAATTCTCCAAACCAGGCTTCAGCAATACATGAACCATGAAATTCCAGATGTTCAAGCTGGTTTTAGAAAAGACCAAGGAACCAGAGATCAAATTGCCAATATCCGCTGGATCATTGAGAAAGCAAGAGAGTTCCAGAAAAACATCTATTTCTGCTTTATTGACTATGCCAAAGCCTTTGACTGTGTGGATCATAATAAACTGTGGAAAATTCTGAAAGAGATAGGAATACCAGACCACCTGACCTGCCTCTTGAGAAATCTGTATGCAGGTCAAGAAGCAACAGTTAGAACTGGACATGGAACAACAGACTGGTTCCAAATAGGAAAAGGAGTACATCAAGGCTGTATATTGTCACCCTGCTTATTTAACTTATATGCAGAGTACATCATGAGAAATGCTGGGCTGGAAGAAGCACAAGCTGGAATCAAGATTGCTGGGAGAAAGATCAATAACCTCAGATATGCAGATGACACCACCCTTATGGCAGAGAGTGAAGAGGAACTAAAAAGCCTCTTGATGAAAGTGAAAGAGGAGAGTGAAAAAGTTGGCTTAAAGCTCAACATTCAGAAAACTAAGATCATGGCATCTGGTCCCATCACCTCATGGGAAATAGATGGGGAGACAGTGGAAACAGTGTCAGACTTCATTTTTTTGGGCTCCAAAATCACTGCGGATGGTGACTGCAGCCATGAAATTAAAAGACACTTACTCCTTGGAAGGAAAGTTATGAGCAACCTAGACAGCATATTAAAAAGCAGAGACATTACTTTGCCAACAAAGGTCCATCTGGTCAAGGCTATGGTTTTTCCAGTGGTCATGTATGGATGTGAGAGTTGGACTGTGAAGAAAGCTGAGTGCCAAAAAATTGCTGATTTTGAACTGTGGTGTTTGAGAAGGCTCTTGAGAGTCCTATGGACTGCAAGGAGATCCAACCACTCCATCCTAAAGGAGATCAGTCCTGGGTGTTCATTGGAAGGACTGATGCTAAAGCTGAAACTCCAGTGCTTTGGCCACCTGATGAGATGAACTGACTCATTGGAAAAGACCCTGATTTCTGAGAGGGATTGGGGGCAGGAGGAGAAAGGGGCAACAGAGGATGAGATGGCTGGATGGCATCACCAACTCAATGGGCATGAGTTTGAGTAAACTCTGGGAGTTGGTGATGGACAGGGAGGCCTGGTGTGCTGTGATTCATGGGATCGCAAAGAGTCGGACATGACTGAGCAACTGAACTGAACTGAATGTCCTCATAGTTTATCCATGTTGTCTGTGAGTCAGAACGTCATTCCTTTTTAAGGTTGAATAGTGTTCTATTATATGCAGCTATTACATTTTGTTTCATCTGTCAGTGGACATTGGGTTGCTTCCACCATTTGGTTATTTATTAAATCCTGTGATACATTATGTTCCCATTGCCCTTGGCTTTTCACTATCACACAACTTTTAAGGTCATCAACCTTCCTTCTTGCCCAATCACAGTCCCTCAACGACTCCACTCCTCACAGATGTATGATTCACATCCTTTCTGTCCCTTGGATTTGTCAGGCTTTTTTCCAATTCCTGACCACGATCCATGCTGATACCTTTATCAGAAACTATCCTTTTTTGCAAAATAATTTCACATTCACTCCTTTTGTCTCAATATAGATGTCATATCTTCCACTTTTTTGTTTTTGGCTGAGATAATTAAGTTTTACTCCCTGCCCTCCTGCCTTGATTATAGCTAACAAATGAAAATGTATATATTTAACATTGTCAGTTCAAAAGCAGTAGGGTCAACCTGGCAATACTAAACTCTCCATTGCCCCATTATATCATACAAGTAACTTGATAAGCCTTGTTCTTGCTAGCAGGGAGCTTATGGTCTCTTTAATACAAAGCAGAAATGTTAAGAGAAAAAGAATAAACATATACTTTACATAGAAATGCATATGATCTATTTTTTCAATATGATATATATATATAATATAAAGGAAAATAAATATGGTTTAAAGTTAATAATAATAATAAAAAAAGAATGTAGGCCTCCCCTGGTGGTTAAGAATCTGTCTGCCAATGCAGGGGACAGGGGTTCCATCCTTGGTCCAGGAAGATTCCACCTGCTAAGGGCAACTAAGTACATGTACCACAATGGCTGGGCCCCATGCTACCCCCACTGAAGCTCTACAGTCTGTGCTCCACAACAAGAGAAGCTGCCCACCACAACTAGAGAGTAGCCCACTCAGCCATGAAGATCCAGCACAGCCAACAATAAGTCATAATAATAATCAAAAGGTAAAAATAAAAATTCTTGAAAAAAAGAATGTATATCTTTAAGGTATACATGTTAATTTGATACATGTACACATTGTAAGGGATTCACCGTGGCTCAGTGGTAAAGAATCCACCTGCCAATATAAGTGATGCAGTTTCTTTCCCTGTGTGGCAAAGACCCCCTGGAGAAGGAAATAACAAACCATTCAAATGTTCTTGCCTGGAGAATCCCAAAGACAGAGGAGCCTGGTGGGCTATAGTCCATGGAGTCCCAAAAGAGTCAGATATGACTTACTGACTAAACAACAACAACACCACATTGTGAAATGACCACCACAATCAAACTAATTCAGTTCAGTTCATTTCAGTCGTTCAGTCATGTCTGACTCTTTATGACCCCATGAACCACAGCACACCAGGCCTCCCTGTCCATCACCAACTCCCAGAGTCCACCCAAACCCATGTCCATTGAGTCGGTGATGCCATCCAACCATCTCATCCTCTGTTGCCCCCTTCTTCTCCTGCCCTCAATCTGTACCAGCACCAGGGTCTTTTCAAATGGGTCAGCTCTTTGCATCAGGTGGCCAAGATTTCTCAAGAGGCAGGTCAGGTGGTCTGGTATTCCCATCTCTTTCAGAATTTTGCACAGTTTATTGTGATTCACACAATCAAAGGCTTTGGCATAGTCAATAAAGCAGAAATAGATATTTTTCTGGAACTCTCTTGCTTTTTTTGATGATCTAGCAGATGTTGGCAATTTGATTTCTGGTTCCTCTGCGTTTTCTAAAACCAGCTTGAACATCTGGAAGTTCACGGTTCAGTATTGCTGAAGCCTGGCTTGGAGAATTTTAAGCATCACTTTACTGGCGTGGGAGATAAGTCCAATTGTATGGTAGTTTGAGCACTCTTTGTCATTGCCTTTCTTTGGGATTAGAATGAAAATTTAATATCTTCTGCTTCTGCTAGGTCCCACCATTTCTGTCCTTATTGAGCCCATCTTTGCATAAAATGTTCCCTTGGTATCTCTAATTTTCTTGAAGAGATCTCCAGTCTTTCCCATTATATTGTTTTCCTCTATTTCTTTGCACTGATCACTGAGGAAGGCTTTCTTATCTCTCCTTGCTATTCTTTGGAACTCTGCATTCAAATGGGTATATCTTTCCTTTTCTCCTTTGCTTTTTGCTTCCCTTCTTTCCACAGCTATTTGTAAGGCCTCCTCAGACAGCCATTTTGCTTTTTTGTATTTCTTTTTCTTGGGGCTGGTCTTCATCCCTGTCTCTTGTACAATGTCACGGACCTCCGTCCATAGTTCATCAGTCACTCTGTCTATCAGATCTAGTCCCTTAAATCTATTTCTCACTTCCACTGTGTAATTGTAAGGGATTTCATTTAGGTGATACCTGAATGGTCTAGTGGTTTTCCCTACTTTCTTCAATTTAAGTCTGAATTTGGCAATAGGGAGTTCATGATCAGAGCCATAGTCAGTTCCCAGTTTTGTTTTTGCTGACTGTATAGAGCTTCTCCATCTTTGGCTGCAAAGAATATAATCAATCTGATTTTGGTGTCAAACATCTGGGGATGTCCATGTGTAGAGACTTCTCTTATGTTGTTGGAAGAGAGTGTTTGCTATGACCAGTGCGTTCTCTTGGTAGAACTTTATTAGCCTTTGTTTTGCTTTATTCTGTACTCCAAGGCCAAATTTGCCTGTTACTCCAGGTGTTTCTTGACTTCTACTTTTGCATTCCAGTCCCTTATAATGAAAAGGACATCTTTTTTGGGTGTTAGTTCTAGAAGGTCTTGTAGGTCTTCATAGAACTGTTCAACTTTTTCAGCGTTACTGGTCAGGGCATAGAAGAAATAGGGGAGGCAGGTAATTATGTGTGATTCCTCCCCTATTTCTTCTATAGACTTCCCTGGCCAGCCATCTCTTTCCACTCCTCTCTGCATACACCTGAATCTGCCTTGTGATTCAATCCCATGGGTTCCCCTGATGCCTTAGGTTATCCCTCTGAGTACCCAGTTCTTTGTATAACTACCTGTCTAGATCCTTTTTCTCTGAAAGCCAGTGGCTGTTGTTGTTCAGTTGTTCCATCATGTCCAACTCTTCGTGACCCCGTGTATTGCAGCACGCCAGGCTTCCCAGTCCTCCAATACACCCCAGAGTTTGCTCAAACTCATGTCCACTGAGTCAGTGATGCCATCTAACCATCTCATCCTCTGTTGCCCCCTTCTCCTCCTGCCCTCAATCTTTCCCAGCATCAGGGTCATTTCCAATGAGTCAGCTCTTTAGCGGTATCAGTGCATATTTCTATTCCCCCAAAGCATTGTCGGCATACAGAAAGTGTTCCGCCTGTCTGCCGAATGAATGAGGAAGCATTTCTCAGCATCTGGTCATGCTTTCTTACCTGATTTGGAGTAAGTCAGCAGTAAGACATCCTCATCTTTAATAATAAAATTCTCCTGCTCCTGTCTCAGGTGTTCAGATGGGAATTCCCTGCTAGGGAAGGGTATCCCTTCAAACCACACACACTCTCCTGTCATGACAATGAGATCTTTGTACCTCTTGTGGGTGTTTCAGCCTTAGTATAGTCACTGTTGGACTGGGAGATCCGTTTTATAGTCAACATCAAACAATAATTAATCTTTCCTAGTTCACTGAGGAATGTGCCTACTGATGAAAAGAGAGGGTCACAAAACTGACAATATTTGGCAATCATGAAGTCATTCAGAGAACATTCTGGAGTAACCTGAGTTTGATGTCGTGGGAGGGAACCATGAGTTTAGTAACAAGATGGAGGGTGTAGACATGTGGTGAATTAAGAAAATATATTTTAGTTTATTATTATTTTTTAATGAATCACTTTGATAAGTTTTGTCTTTTAAAATATATGTATTTATTTTTTTGGCTGCCATGAGTCTTCACTGCCGTGTGCAGGCTTTCTCTAGCTGCAGCCAGCAGGGGTTACTCTCTTGTTGCGGAGCGCGGGCTCTAGGCTGCTGGGCCGAATATGTGGCCCAGGGGCTCAGTTGCCCCACGGCATGTGGAAACATGCTGTGTCCCTACATTGGAAGGTAGAATCCTAACCACTGGACCATGAGGATAGCCTGAAAAAATATTTTAAATAAGCTTTATTATTATTTTGTACAACACTTTTAGAAGTATAGGAAAATGGTAAAGATAGTACAAAGAACTTTGATAGTCCATATTTTATGGACTTAGTTTTACCTAATATCCTTTCTCTGTTCCAAGATTCTGGCCCAAACACTACATCACACTGGGTCTTCACGTCTCTTCAGGTCTCTCTCGGCTGTGACAATTTCTCAGACTTTCCTTGTCTTTGATGACCTTGACAGTTTTGAGGATGGCTGGTCAGATATTTTGGAGAAGGTCCCTCTCTTGGGGTGTACTCCATGTTTTCCTGATAATTAGACTGGGTTTCTGGGTTTGGGAGACAATGATCATGGAGGTAAAATACTATTATAGTCCCAACGTTTCAAGGGCTTTCACTATCAACTTGACAACTCACAATTGACCTTGATCACTTGGCCGAGGTGATGTTTGTTAGATTTCCCCACAGTAAATTTACTCTCTCCCCTTCTTCTTCTTCTTCATTTTGTTTGTTTGTTTGTTTGTTTTTGGCCATGCCAGGAGGTGTGTGGTATCTTAGTTCCCTGATTAGGGATCGAATCCCATGCACTTTGATTTGGAAGCTTGGCATCTTAACCACTGGCCTGCCAGAGAAGTCTCTTGCTTGCTTCCTTCCTTCCTTTTTGAGGGGGCATATTTAAAACATGAAGTCTAGACCTGAGGGTATTAATGAGAACATATTGTGTAAACTCTAACTGAGGAAGCTGTACAAAATACTTGTCTGTTACCATTCAAAATATCAATTATTTTTTTTTCAATCTGTTATTTAAAAATAAAACCCTAAGAAAAGAAAAGCTGAGGATATGGCCCAGAGAAAGGAGAAGGGAGAATGTAAGCTAAATCCTAGATTGAATCCTAAGCCACAGAAAATGCCATCATTTCATTATTGAAGCAGCTGACACATTCTTACATGTTTTATTTTATTTATATAGAAGTTTTTTGTGTGTGGCTGTTCTGAATCTTTGTTGCTGTGCACGGGCTCTCTAGAGTTGTGTTGAGTGGGGCCTATCCTCTAGTTGCGGTGCGCAGGCTTCTCTTGTTGCAGAGCATGTGCTCTAGAGCTTGGGATGAGCAGTTGTGGTGCATGGGCTTAGTTGCCCGCAGCTGGTGGGCAACTAATCGAACCTGTGTCCCCTACATTGTCAGGCAGATTCTTAACGACTAGAACATCAGGGAAGTTCTCAATCTATTTCCTTATGTCTCCTTGACATGGAAATCCTAGTTAACATAGCACAATGACCAATGGTTTGTTCTTTTTATATGCCTAGTGATCATACTCATTTATACTTCTGCCTGCTTGGAACAATTTCCTGCCTTCTCTTCTCTCCCAGCTCATCTTGCATGAAACTCATCAACAATAATACTGCTCTATTTTTTTCTTTTTTTATAACAGATCTTGCTTGGTGGCTCAAATGGTAAAGAATCTGCCTGCAATTCTGGAGACCCAGGTTCAATCACTGGGTTGGGAAGATCCCCTGGAGGAGGGCATGGCAACCCAATCCAATATTCTTGCCAGGATTATTCCATGGACAGAGGAGCCTGGCGGGCTAGTTCAAGGGGGTCACAAAGAGTCAGACAGGAATGAGCAACTAACCAAGAGCAATGTATTTCTTCTATAGACTTCACTCTCCATGTTCTTCCACTCCTCTTTACATATAGCTGCATCTGCCTTATGCTTCATTTCCATGGTTTCCTCTGATGCCTTTGATTACCCCCTCTGAGCACTCAGCTGACTGTGTAACTGCCTGGCTCGATCCTTATCTCTGAACTTCAGTGGAATCAGTGCATATTTCTATTCCCCTAATGCATTGTCAGCATGCAGAAAGCATTCCATCTGTCTACTGAATGAATGAGGGCCATAGCCACAGCTTGTCAGTACCTGATCCTGCTTCCTTACCTGATTTGGGGAAAGTCAGCAGTAAGACATCTTCATCTTTAAGAAAACTCTCCTGCATGTCTCTCATGAGTTCAGATGAGTAATCCAGGCTTGGGAAGTGTGTCCCTTCAAACCACACAAACCTTCCTGTCATGACGATGAGCTCTTTGTACCTCTTGTGAGCCTTTTGGCCGTAGTCACTGTTGGACTGGGAGATGCGTTTTATAGTCAACATCGAACAATCATTAATCTCTCCAAGGTCATTGATGTGTGTGCCTGCCCATAAAAAGAGAGGATCACAAGATTGAGAATATTGGGCAACCGTAAATTCATTCAGAGAATATTCTGGGGTAACCTTAGCATGACTTTACAGGTGGGAACCAGGAGTTTAGTAACAAGATGTAAGGTATAGACATGAGGTGAATTAAAAATGTTTATCTTTCAGTTCAGTTGAGTTCAGATCAGTTGGTCAGTGTCTCCGACTCTTCGCGACCCCATGGACCACAGCTCGCCTGGCCGCCCTGTCCATCACCAACTCCCAGAGTTTACTCAAACTCATCTCAATTGAGTCGATGCTGCCATCCAGCCATCTCATCCTCTGTCATCCCCTTCTCCTCCTGCCTTCAATCTTTCCCAGCATCAGGGTCTTTTCCAATGAGTCAGTTCTTTGCATGAGGTGGCCAAAATATTGGAGTTTCAGCTTCAACATCAGTCCTTCCAATGAACACTCAGGACTGATCTCCTTTAGGATGGACTGGTCGGACCTCCTTGCAGTCCAAGGGACTCTCAATAGTCTTTTCCAACACCACAGCTCAAAAGCATCAATTCTTCAGCACTCAGCTTTCTTTATAGTCCAACTCTCACATCCATACATGACTACTGGAAAAAACTATAGCCTTGACAAGACAGACCTTTGTTGGCAAAGTAATGTCTCTGCTTTTTAATATGCTGTCTAGGTTGCTCATAACTTTCCTTCCAAGGAATAAATGTCTTTTAATTTCATGGCTGCAGTCACCATCTGCAGTGACTTTGGAGCCCCCTAAAATAAAGTCAGCCACTGTTTATACTGTTCCCCCATCTATTTGCCATAAAGTGATGGGACCAGATGCCATGATCTTTGTTTTCTGAATGTTGAGTATTACTAACTTTTTCACTCTCCTCTTTCACTTTCAAGAGGCTCTTTCATTCTTCTTTACTTTCTGCTCTAAGGCTGGTGTCATCTGCATATCTGAGGTTATTGATATTTCTCCCGACAACCTTGGTTCCAGCTTGTGCTTCACCCAACTCAGTGTTTCTCGTGATGTACTCTGCATATAAATTAAATAAGCAGGCTGAAAATATACAGCCTTGATGTACTCCTTTTCCTATTTGGAACCAGTCTGGTTTCCCATGTCCAGTTCTAACTGTTGCTTCCTGACCTGCATACAGGTTTCTGAATCAGGTCAGGTGGTTTCGTATTCTCATCTCTTTCACGGTTTTTTACAGTTTATTGTAATCCATACAGCAAAGACTTTGGCATAGTCAATAAAGCAGAAATAGATGTTTTTCTCTTGGTTTTTCGATGATCCAGCAGATGTTGCCAATTTGATCTGGTTCCTCTGCCTTTTCTAAAACCAGCTTGAACATCTGGAATTTCATGGTTCATGTATTGCTGAAGCCCGGCTTGGAGACTTTTGAGCATTACTTTCCTAGTGAGTGAAATGAGTGCAATTGTGTGGTAGTATGAGCATTCTTTGGGATCAGAATGAAAACTGACCTTTTCCAGCCCTGTGGCCACTATGGAGTTTTCCAAATTTGCTGGCATATTGAGTGCAACACTTTCACAGCATCATCTTTTAGGATTTGAAATAGCTCAACTGGAATTCCATCACATCTACTAGCTTTGTTCGTAGTGATGCTTCCTAAGGCCCACTTGACTTCACATTCCAGGATGTCTGGCTCTAGGTCAGTGATCACACCATCCTGATTACCTGGGTCATGAAGATCTTTTTTGTACAGTTCTTCTGTGTATTCTTGCCACCTCTTCTTAATATCTTCTGCTTTTGTTGGATCCATACTATTTCTGTCCTTTATTGAGCCCATCTTTGCATAAAATGTTCCCTTGATATCTCTAATTTTCTTGAAGAGATCTCTAGTCTTTCCCATTTTACTGTTTTCCTCTATTTCTTTGCACTGATCACTGAGGAAGGCTTTCTTATCTCTCCTTGCTATTCTTTGGAACTCTGCATTCAAATGGGTATATCTTTCCTTTTCTCCTTTGCTTTTTGCTTCCCTTTTTTCCACAGCTATTTTTAAGGCCTCCTCAGACAGCCATTTTGCTGTTTTGCATTTCATTTTCTTGGGGCTGGTCTTGATCCCTGTCTCCTGTACAGTGTCACGGACCTCCGTCCATAGTTCATCAGGCACTCTGTCTGTAAGATCTAGTCCCCTAAATCTATTTCTCACTTCCACTGTATAATTGTAAGGGATTTCATTTAGGTGATACCTGAATGATCTAGTGGTTTTCCCTACTTTCTTCAACTTAAGTCTGAATTTGGCAATAGGGAGTTCATGATTGGAGCCATAGTCAGTTCCCGGTCTTGTTTTTGCTGACTGTATAGAGCTTCTCCATCTTTGGCTGCAAAGAATATAATCAATCTGATTTCGGTGTTGACCATCTGGGGATGTCCATATGTAGAGTCTTCTCTTGTGTTGTTGGAAGAGGGTGTTTGCTATGACCAGTGCTTTCTCTTGGCAAAATTCTATTAGCTTTTGCCCTGCTTCATTCTATACTCCAAGGCCAAATTTGCCTGTTACTCCAGGTGTTTCTTGACTTCCTACTTATGCATTCCAGTCCCTTAGTGTTAGTTCTAAAACTAACTATTTTTTAAGAATTATTTACTTATTGACTGCACTAGATCTTCACTGCTGTGTGTGGGATTTTTCTAGCTGCAGCAAGCAGGGGTTACTCTCTTGATGCCAAGCTTGGGCTCTAGGCAGATGGACTGAACACATGGCACAGGGGCTTAGTTGCCCCATGGCATGTGGAAACCTCCCAGACCAGGTATCGAACCTGTGTTCCTTGCATTGGGAGGCAGAATCCTAACCACTGGGCCACCAAGGAAATCCTAAAAAATTTTTAAAAATAAGCTTTGTTATTTTTTTCAATGCTTTTAGATGTATAGGAAAATTGTAAAGAATTCTCATAGTTCACACTTTATTCAGATTTCCTTATTTTTACCTAATATCCTTTCTCTGGTCCAAGATCCCATCCCAGATACTACACTACATTGGATCTTCATGTCTCCTTAGGTCTCTCTTAGCTGTGACAGTTTCTCAGATTTTCCTTTGCTTTGATGACTCTGACAGTTTTGAGGATTACTAGTCAGGTATTTTGGAGAAGTCCTTCTCTTGGGATGTGCCTGATGTTTTTCTCATAATTAGACTGGGTTTCTGGGTTTTGGAGAGGAAGATCATGGAAATAAAATACTAGTACAGTCACAACATTTAAGGTATTTACTATCAACCTGACATCTCATTGTTGATGTTGACTTTGATCACCTGGCAGAAGTAATGTTTGTTAGATTTCCCCACAGTAAATTTACTCTCCCTTTCTTCGTTTCTTTTTTTTCATTTGTTTGTTTTTAAATTTTTTTGGCCATGCTGCATGGCATGTAGGATCTTAGTTCTCTGATCAGAGATTGAACCCGTACCCCTTGCTTTGGGAGGTCAGAGTCTTAATCACTGGACTGCCAGAGAACTCCTTACCTTCCTTCCTTTTTATGTCAGCATATTTAAACCATGAAGTCTAGACCTGAAGGTATTAATGAGAACATATTGTGTAAACTCTAACTGAGGGTCTTCTCGAAAACCATTATCTGGCATCATTTAAATTATCAAATTGTTATTTTAAAAAAATGCTTAGGATATGTTCCAGATAGATGAGAATGTAAACTAAATCCTGGATTGACTCTTAACCCAGAGAAAATGCTATTATTTTATTATTGGGACAGTTGACCACATTTGAATGCACACTGTGGATTGGATAATAACATTGCATCAATAATAACTTCCCTGGTTTCTATCATTTTTGTGTGATTATAAAGGAAATATTTTTAATCTTAGAAAATATAAAGTTTTCTTAAAAAATAATTGTATTTATTTATTTTTGACTCTGCTGCATCTTAGTTGCTGCCCAAGCTTTTTCTCTAGTTGTGGCAAGCAGGGGCTGTCTCTGGTTGAGGTGAGGAGGTATCTCATTGCTGTGGTTTCTCTTGTGGAGCACGGGCTCTAGGGCATATGGGCTTCAGTACTGTGGCTCCCGACTCTGGAGCACAGGCTCAATAGTCAAGGCGCACGAGCTTAGTTGCTCTGGGACATTTGGGATTTTCCCAGACCAGGGATGGAACCCATGTCTCCTGCATTGACAAGTGGATTCTTAACCCCTGAGCCACCAGAGAAGCCCCATACACTGAAGTTTCGAGGGATAAAAGGAAAGGATTTCAGTAACTTACTGTCACATGGTTGAAAAAGTTTATATTGTATATGAGAGTGCAAGAAATGAGAGCATATTCTAGTAAATGTTGCAAAAGATGACTGTTGGTAAATCTGTGTGAATTATGTAGGAGGATTTTGTGTGTATTTCTTGCAAGATTTCCCTAAGTTTGAAGATAATTAAAAATAAAAATAAGTCCTTCAATCACGTCCAACTCTTTGTGAACCATGGGCTACATAGTCCATGGAATTCTCCAGGCCAGAATACTGGAGTTAGTAGCCTCTCCCTTCTCGGGGATCTTCCTGACCCAGGAATCGAACCAGGTTTCCTACATTGCAAGGGGGTTCCTTACCAACTGAGCTATCAGAGAAGCCCTTAAAAAATCAAAATAAAACTAAATAAACAGATGTAGTGATGATAAGCTAGAGGGAAATTGAGATACCATGGACTGAAATCTCTGTGTGTTTTTTAAAAAATTTTATAGCAACCTAATTTTTAAAGAAATCTATTATTATTGTTGTTGTTATTATTTTAGCCACTCTGTATAGCCTGTGGGATCTTAGTTCCCTGTGCAGGGATCAAATTCACACCCCCTGCATTGAAAGCACAGAATTTTAACCACTGGATCACCAGGGAAGTCCCTGAAATCTGTTGTTTTAAGCATAAGAGTCAAGAACTTGCTTTAGACTCACAGGTATGGGGGTGAATTTAAATACCTAACTACACGGCAGGATCCAGTTTTATTTGTCATTTCATCATTAACATACCGAGAATTTATGAAATGCTTCCAGGTTTTAGGGGCTGAGCTGAGAGAATTCTCATATTGGCCACATTGAAATTCTATAATAGCAGTTGTTATTTTATGGGTCCCACCTTCTATTACCCAGTGGAGGACTTTAGGATTCAAGGTTTCCCACATTCACACAATAAGCAAAAGGAAGAATGCCCACTTCTGAAATATTGACTCAAGAAGTAATTAAAGAAATATCTAGGCTCTATCATTTCCTGGTGGGCTTCAGTCAGCTAAAATTAAGACCATCCAGGGCTTCTCTAACATATGGACTACTACAAATACTGTAGTTTTGACTCTATGGATGTGAGAGTTGGACCATAAAGAAGGCTGAGCCCCAAAGAATTGATGTTTTCGAATTGTGGTGCTTCTGTGCTGCAGAAGACTCTTGAGAGTCCCTTGGACAGCAAGGAGATCAATCCAGTCAATCCTAAGGAAATCAACCCTGAATACTGATTGGAAGGACTGATCCTGAAGTTGAAGCTCCAATACTGTGACCACCTGACGTGAAGAGCTGATCATTGGAAAAGACTCTGCTGCTGGGAAAGATTGAGGGCAAAAGGAGAAAGGGGTGTCAGAGGATGAGATGGCTAGATTGCATAACAGACTCCATGGACATGCATTTGAGCTAACTCGCAGATAGTCGGTGAAAGAGGACCCTGGCACGCTGCAGCTCATGGGGTCACAAAGTGTCGGACACAGCTTAGTGACCGAACAAGAACAGCAATGACTTTTGCGTTATTTCTTGACCACTCCGTATGAATGAAATGAAACACTATAAACATTTTTTGAAAGCTGGGCTACCACAGAGTGAATTAGGGGTACCCTGATAATTTTAACAGTCAGGTCCTCAAAGATGAAGAAATTTGGTCAATTGAGGCACCAGGATGAGATAACAGGTTTCATGTAATTACTCCCAGTCCTTCACATGTATGAAGACAGGAGAACAAATATCATTGTCCATATAGGATCCAGAAGTTTTTGATCATTATTTCCACGGGAACAGATCTTGGGGAAGGTCTGCCATCTTCTCCTGGAACAGTTTATCAAAGGTTTCAGCTTGGGCCACCGTGAAGTAATTTTTCCAGTCCCCAGTCACGCCTGACAAACGTAAAATAGAGGATCATGTCAGATCTAGGGCTCAGTCTCGAGACTCCAATACATGTCTTCTAGATCTATTTATTTTAACTTATTGCTATTAAGTAGTACACAACACATTCTTACCTCTTTTATTTTATTTATTTAAAAGCGTTTATTTATGCGTGGCTGTGCTGAGTCTTTGTGCTGTGCACCATCGTTCTCCAGTTGCAGTGAGTGGGGGCTGCTCTCTAGTTGCGGTGTGTGGGCAACTCTTGTTGCCGAGCACATGCTCTAGAGCTTGGGCTGAGCAGCTGTGGTGCACGGGCTTAGTTGCCCGCAGCTGGTAGGCAAAAATCAAACCTGCATCCCCTGCATTGTCAGGCAGATTCTTAACCACTAAACCATCAGGGAAGCCCTTGATCTATTTCCTTCTGTCTGCTTGACATGGAAATCCTAGTTAGTATAGCAGAATGACCAATGGTTTGTTGTTTTCATATGCCTAGTGGTCATACTCATTTACACTTCTGCCTGCTTGGGACAATTTCCTGCCTTCTCTTCTCTCCCAGCTCATCTTGCGTGAAATTCATCAGCAATAATACTGCTCTATGTTCTATAACAGATCTTGCCTGGTGGCTCAAATGGTAAAGAATCTGCTTGCAATGCAGGAGACCCAGGTTCAGTCCCTGGGTTGGGAAGAGCCCCTGGGGGAGGGCATGGCAACCCGCTCGATTATTCTTGTCTGGAGAATCTCATGGACAGAGGAGCCTGGCAAGTTTACAGTGCATGGGATCTGTAATAACCAGTGTCTAGTCACTTTTCACAACTTCTGTTTCTACCACCTCCATCCAAGCCAACATCATTTCTCACCTGCATTATTGTATTTAGATGTCTCACTAGTCTTCTCTGCTTTTTTTAGTTGTTTATTATTTATTTGGTCATGCCATTATTGGTTTAGCAGCCAAATAACAAAGACATTAAGCAGAAACAATACTGTAACAAGTTCAATAAACTTCAAAATGGTCCACACCAAAACAAATGAACCTTAAAATAATAAACTTTCTCAAAAACCTGCAGCCCACATCAATACTCTAAAAAGAAATGCCCTGATAAGGGCTCACAAGAGACGATCTCAAGTGATGAGCAATTTAAGTTGATAAATTCAAACAGTCCCTACTCCCAATGGTTAGTGCCTTATTATAAGCCAAGAATAATCTCTGCATATTCTGATCCATTTTGAAGGCAGAACATTTTCTTTTACCTTTTCTCAAAAGTTCTCCATTCTCTTCTAAATACTGACCCTTCAGGAGGGAAGAATTGGACATATTGTTTTCTTTCATGGCCTGGAAAGAACTGTTTCTGAGGACTGAGTTCAGCTCTTCTGGTTCTAGTTTCTTGCCCAGGAATTGGCAGATCTTCTCCACAGTGCTCCTCGTATCCTAGAAGAAGAGAAAATCTGAGAGATTATGTGAAAGAGCAAGAACGTAGAAAAGGAGATCAGGGGAAGGAGACAGCAGAGAAAGGAGGAGGAGCGAGGAGAGGAAAAGAGAAAAAAATGAAGAGATGTGAGTAGGGATAGAGTTGGGGGAGTGCAGAGAGATCGAGAGATTGACATTGACACATAACCACTGTCAATACTAAGCAAAGAATAGGTACCTAATGAGAACCTACTGTGTGGCACAGAGAACTCCTGTCAATGCTCTGAGGTGACCTAAACGGGAAGGAAATTTAAAAAAAAAAAAAAAAGAGGCGTATATGCCTAGGTATAGCTGACTCACTTTACTGTACAGTAGAAACTATATACTCTGTAAGGAACTATACTTCAATAAAATTTTTGAGAAATTTAAAAATGATTTAGAGAAAGGTTGAAAAAAATAGATGAAAGGACCATGATGGATTTCTCAGTATAGTTGAATTCAGGACACCTTAAAACAGCAAAATGCTGGGTTTCTAAAGAGACTTAGGAAGGGCTTCTAGACAATTATGATCAAGATTAGGCAAGAGAGTTTCAGGGAGAACCTGACAATAATATAGGGATTTGATTTCAAGTCTTGGCTATGTGCCCAAATAATGCTGTTTTTCACAGCTATCACAAGAGAGCTTTACCGTATCTTATTTGTTATGTCAAAACTTGGCTCATGATCTTCAGAGATTATGATAAGAAAATGGATTTTATAACCAGAATGGCTTTGCTTTGAATCAGACTTTCCTGTTAGAGCTATAATGCTGTAATTTTTTTCTTTATTTCATGAGCATTTAGTATGGTCTACCAAGAAATCACACACCTGAAAAAAAAATACTAAAACAACAACAACAACATGGGACAAAACAAAACAAAAATCCTAATGAAAACAAAAGAAAGGGCTTCCCTGATGGCTTAGTGGAAAAGATTCTGCCTGCCAGTGCAGGAGACGTGGGTTCGATCCCTGGTCCGGGAAGATCCCATGTACCTTGGAGCAGCTCACCCATATGGCATAACTATTGCACCTGTGCTCTAGAATCCAGGCACCGCAACTGGTCAGCCTGCATACCTGGAGCCTGTGCTCCACAACGAGAGAAGCCACCGCAGTGAGAAGCCCACACACCACAACAAAGAGTACCCCCCACTTACCGCAGCTAGAGAAAGCCTGAGGACAGCCGTGAAGATCCAGCACAGCCAATACATAAATAAAATTCTTTCTTAAAAAAAGCCCTTCACCTTACGGTGAAACAGAAAACCACATGCAGAAAGAGAGCAGGGAAATTTGAAGTGTCAACCAGAAATAAGGCAATGAAGACCAGGTATTGCTATTCTCACTCCTATTGACTGCAAGCTAAACTTTGAGAAGGTGGGAGACACAGGGGAATGGAGGGAAGGTGGGGGGACTGCAGATGGTGGTGAGAGACTGACTCTAAGATGGTGGTGCTGACTCTAAGAACAAGAGTTACCCATTTCATCTCTTCATAGCTCAGTATCAGGAAATTCTCCTTGTCTCTCATGGACATCCAGCCCCGAGTGTGGTCGAACCACGATCCAAATACCACTGCATGGAGGGGAGGCAGAAAGAGTGAGGAGATGACACATGGAATGAAAGCAGGGGTCCACACACTGAGTTCACTCTGGGGGCTCACTTGCTACCACAATGCCGGGCGCATTTAACGCTTGTTATAACTGGTATCCACCACCATGCATTTGCCCTTTAACAAGCCTAATGCCTTTGGAGCAGGTTTTGTATAAGTTTTCCAGGGTCTGTAAGGAAATCTTTTCCAGTGAATCATGTGGTCTGAGAAGTGGCATTTTTTGGGCAGGGGGAGGGGGCGGCTAATATGTTCAGCCTTGAGATATTTTTGCCTGTTAGGTACATTCTGACAATACTTTTTTCCCCCTCTGTCATCTTTCCTTCATTGTTGCTGTTGGAATTATTTCTTGGGAAACCGACTCGGTATCCCAAGGCAGGAAATAGCTTCAGTATTGCAGTGCACACACTTCGTTGCCCCATGGCATGTGAGATTTTCCCAGACCAGGGGTTGAAGCCATGTTCCCTGCATTGGCAGGCAGATTCTGGACCACTGGACCACCAGGGAACTCCTGCTGCTCTTTTTCTGAAAGAGTAGCTTGAAGCACAGCAGGAAATACGGCAAGAGTTCACTTAGGATCAGCTCAATAAAAAATATGACCTCAGTGTGATACTAGATTCATCACAGTTTTTAGAAAAACTGCAACACTTCAAGTATCTGAGAATGCTTAGAAGTTCTGCGTAATTAAAAGCATAGAGGGCTTTCCCTGGTGGCCCAGTAGCTAAGTCTCTGTGCTCCGATTCAGGGGGCCAGGGTTCTACCCCTGGTCAGGGAACTAGATCCCACATGCTGCAATGAAAGAACCCCCAACCACAACTAAGTTGGAAGAATCTGCCTGCCACAACTAAGATGGGAGATTTCACATTCCACATCTAAGACCTGATACAGCCAAATAAATAAATGATTAACTTTAAAAAAGTATAGAGGTCCTGGGTGCGTGCGTGCTAAGTCACTACAGTCCTGTCCGAGTCTCTGCGACCCCAGGGACTGTAGCCTGCCAGGCTCCTCTGTCCACGGGATTTTCCTGACTAGAATACTGGAGTGGGTTGTCATGCCCTCCTCCAGGAGATCTTCCCGACCCAGGGACAGAAACTGTATCTCCTGCATCTCCTGTATTACAGCCAGATTCTTTACCTACTGAGCCACCTGGGAAGCCCATAAAGTCCCAGGGTAATGCATACAGTTTTTAGACACAGAGGACAAGAGAATTAAGGGACTTTTTGAAAGATGCACACGTAAATGGTGGAAAGTCAGGACTGTGTTGTCCAGGAGGCCAACGAAAGCTGCCTTTCAGAAAGTCTCGTGACTTTCACAAATTTAGGAGAGTACAGGAGAAGAATATGAGTGCTTTGTAGTAGTATTAGGTCATGGAGACTCAGAAAATAGCTAGGATAGTTTCTGATGGGGCAAACAAAAGGGCTGGTTGAAGCTCTTCTGCTTTACAAGATAGTATGTGGCTTTAGAAAATTTGGGTTCCAGTGGTGATGAAACCCTATACCAATGCATTGGTTAGATGTAGAGACATCAAGTTGGGTAAAAAAATGAAAAGAGGTCTGATGAAGGACTCTGACAACTCCCAGCTTTCATATTTTACATTCACTCACCATTTCCTTGGACGAACCATTCAAAGTATTGTTCCAGTGACTGTGGTTTCTTAACCAATTTTGCACTCCTCCAGAAAAAATAACCAGACACTAAAACATCTCTGGGATTTCTGATGAGGTAGATCATCTTAAAGAGAAAAATTGGATCATGAAAAATCAATAGTTATTTTCCAACCTTCTTGATCATCATAAAAATGGAAAAAAAACCAATTCCTAGAAAGTGCCCTTTAAAAATCAATGGATTATTTTAATAAATTAGTTATTATATTCATTAATCAAATATGTATTTTAAAGTTCCTGTGAACTAGTCACTGGACCAATAGCAAAGCCCTAACTAAGGAAGAGGAAACCACTGTTCTTTCCCTCGGTTATTATAGACTAAAGAATCTGCCTGTCATTGAGAGAGATGCCAGAGACATGGGTTCAGTCCTTGGGTTGGGATCCAATCCAATTGAACCATGGTTGGTTCAATCCATGGGTTCAATCCATGAGTTCCCTGAGAAGGAAAAGGCAACCCAGTCAAGTATTCTTGTTTAGAGAATCTCATGGATAGAGGAGCTCGGTGGGTTACAGTCCATGGGGTTGCAAAAAGTCAGACATGACTTAGCATGCACCCACAATGGGAAGCACAGGAAGATTTTAATATGTCACTGATACTATATTTGCATACTATAGTTTAAAGATTACTAATAGAATAGATGAACAAATCATGAGATCCTTAGAGACACACAGCAATATATATCTGTACATACACAACATCATGAATGAATCTCCCCCCAGTTATTGTTGGGGAAAGTCATGGAGGTTTGACTCATTGAATCACTGACCTGTGAGCTGGATCTAGGCAAATGGAGGCACCCGACCCATCCCCCTTATATGTTCATATAAGGAGTGTGTTCCACTTGACTTCCCTGCACCAGAAGCTGCCCAAGGATAGAGCCTTGAGACTGTAATGTGGTATTGAAACAATGGGGATCCTGTACATGTTTCAAACCAGGTAAAGTCTCTATAAAAACTTTTAAGATGGGGTGGGCAAGTACACAAAGCTACTCGTCTTGTGGCTGCCTAAGACAGACCTCATGAGTAAGTTCCCTTGCTTATTTTTAAAAATTTTATTGATTTATTTTGGTATGTGCTGGGTCTCTGTTGCTGTGTCGGCTTTCTCATTGCAGTATACGGGTTTCTCATTGCATTGGCTTCTCTTGTTGCTGATCACAGGCTCTAGGGCATGTGGGTTTCAATCGTTTCAGTTCCCAGGCTCCAGATCACAGGCTCAGTAGTTGTGGCTCATGGGTTTAATTGTTCCTCAGTATGTGGGATCCCCCCGTGACCAGGGGTCGGACCCATGTTTTCTGGGTTAGTAAGCAGATTCTTTACCGCTGAGCCACCGGGAGAGCCCCTCCCTTGCTTATTAAACCTGCCACCTACCAATCTGGAATGGTCTGCCTCTTTCTTACTGTCTATCCCTGCCCTCTGTATGTGGAGTCCAGTTTCATATTATACCCAGCCAATTCCTGAGGACGTTGTGTACCAACAATTATCTTGAGTGAAAGAAGTCAGATGTTTGGGCTTCCCTGGTGGCTCGGTGATAAAGAATGTGCCTGCCAATGCAAGAGACAGGAGTTTGATCTCTGGTCTGGGAAGATCCCATGCCTCAGACAGCTAAGCCCGTGTGCCACAACTATTGAGCTTGGGCCCTAGAGCCCGATACCCCACCTACTGAAGCCCACGCGCCCTGGAGCCCGAGCTCTGCAATAGGAGATGCCACTTCAGTGAGAAGCCCCAGCACTGCACCTGGCGAGTGGTCTCGGCTTTTGGCAACTAGCGAAAAGCCCGAGCAAAAGCAAAGACTCAGCATAGCTAAAAATTAAAAAAAAAAATTTTTTTCAGACTCCAGAAAAACAGATATTAAAAAGAAGTCAGATGTTCATGTGATATGAGTCTATGTACATGAAGATCAAGAACAAGTTTAGAGTGAATAGTCAAAGGGAGTGGCTACCTCTGTGGGTGGGCATTGACTGGGGCAGTGTGTGGGAAAACATTCTTGGGGAGGAGAAATGTTCTAAATCAGGGTTCTGGAAGAAAGTGTCCGAGTTAGCTATGTATGTAGAGATTGAACGAGCTAATCCTTAAGGTTAGTGTATGCATACAGACACACACACACGCAAGAATACTTGGCATTTCAACATCTGAATCACATCTCTACTCGGTGTCAGCTTTCTTTGTGACATTATTCTAGGCTCTTGGGCTTCTCTTGTGGCTCAGCTGGTAAAGATCCACCTGTAATGCGGGAGACCTGGGTTTGATCCCTGGGTTGGGAAGTTTCCCTGAAGAAGGGAAAGGCTACCCACTCCAGTATCCTGGCCTGGAGAATTGCATGGACTGTAATAGTCCTTGGGGTCACAAAGAGTCGGACATGACTAAGTGACTTTCACTCATCTCTCTCTAAACTTCAGTTTCCCTGTACAGGCATTTCACAAACACCAGTCAGTCTCATATAAATAGGTTGATTTTAAATAATCTTAGAAAATGATGGGTGAAAAAAAAACTGTGCTGTGACATACTGAAATTTCGTAAAAGGTGAATATCATTCAAAGTTTCACAATCTCCTTTTTAAATTGAAGTATATTGGTCAGGAACCTGCCTGACCAAAAGATACAGGAGATTCGTGTTCCATCCCTGGGTTGGGAAGACCCCTGAAGAAGGACATGGGAACTCACTCCAGGATTCCTGCCTGGAAAATCCCATAGACAGAGGAGCCTGGGGGGCAACAGTCCATGGGGTTGCAAAAGAGTTGGACACAACTGAAAGAAAGTGAAAATGCAGTCGCTTAGTCGTGTCCAACTCTTTGCAACCACATGGACTGTAGCCCACCAGGCTCCTCCATCCATGGGATTTTCCAGGCAAGAATACTAGAGTGAGTTGCCATTTCCTTCTCCAGGGGATCTTCCTGACCCAGAGATCAAACCCGGGTCTCCTGAATTGCAGGGAGACACATCATCTGAGCCACCACGGAAACCTGAACACAACTGAGCACACACACAATTATTTTTTAGAGCAACAAAGGTTGGTTTGTTGTTGTTGTTTAGTTGCTCAGTCTTGTCTGACTCTTTGCGACCCCATGGATTGCAGCATGCCTTGCTACTACCCCGCTCTTCATCTCCCAAGCTTGCTGAAACTCATGTCCATTGAGTCAGTGATGACATCCAACCATCTCGTCCTCTGTCATCCCCTTTACCTCCTGTTTTCAATCTTTCCAGCATCAGGGTCTTTTCTAATGAGTCAGCTCTTCATATTAGGTGGCCAAAGTATTGGTGCTTCAGCTTCAGTGTCAGTTCTTCTAAAGAATATTCAAGATTGATTTCCTTTAGGATTGACTGGTTTGATCTCCTTGCAGTCCAAGGGACTCTCAACAGTCTTATCCAGCACCCCAGTTTAAAAGTATCAGTTCTTTGGTGTTCAGCCTTCTTTATGGTCCAAATCTCACATTCATACATGACTACTGGAAAAACCATAGCTTTGACCTTTGTCAGCAAAGTAATGTCTCTGCATTTTAATATGCTGTCTAGGTGGGTCATAGTTTTTTTTTTTTTTGCAAGCAGCAAGTGTCTTTTAATTTGATGGTTGCAGTCACCATCTGCAGTGATTTTGGAGCACAAGAAAATAAAGTCTATCACTGTTTCCATTGTTTCCCCATCTATTTGCCATGAACTGATGGGGCTGGACATATATTTCTGCATTATTGACTACACCAAAGACTTTCTCTGTGTAGATCACAACAAACTGTGAAAAATTCTTCAAGAGATGGGGATATCAGACCACCTGACCTGCCTCCTGAGAAATCTGTATGCAGGTCAAGAAGCAACAGTTAGAACTGGACATGGAACAACAGACTGGTTCCAAATCAGGAAAGGAGTATATCAAGGCTGTATATTGTCAGCCTGCTTATTTAACTTATATGCAGAGTACATCAAGAGAAACACTGGGCTGGCTGAAGCACAAGCTGGAATCAAGGTTGCTAGGAGAAAGATCAATAACCTCAGATATGCAGATGACACCACCCTAATGGCAGAAAGTGAAGAAGAACTAAACAGCCTCTTGATGAAAGTGAAAGAGGAGAGTGAAAAAGTTGGCTTAAAACTCAACATTCAGAAAATGAAGATCATGGCATCTGGTCCCATTACTTCATGGGAAATAGATGGGGAAACAATAGAAACAGTGACAGACTTTATTTTTGGGGGGAGGGGCTCCAAAAACATTGCAGATGTTGACTGCAGCCATGAAATTAAAAAATGCTTGCTCCTTGGAAGAAAAGTTATGACCAACCTAGACAGCATATTAAAAAGCACAGTCATGATGTTGCCAACAAGATACGTCTAGTCAAAGCTATGGTTTTTCAAGTAGTCATGTGTGGATGTGAGAGTAGGACTATAAAGAAAGCTGAGCGCCAAGGAATTGATGCTTTTGAACTGTGGTGTTGGAGAAGACTCTTGAGAGTCCCTTGGGCAGCAAGGAGATCCAACCAGTCCATCCTAAAGGAAATCAGTCCTGAATATTCAATGGAAGGGAAATGATGCTGAAGCTGAAACTCCAATGTTTTGTTCACCTGATGGAAAGAACTGACTCACAGGAAAAGACCCTGATGCTGGGAAAGATTGAAGGCAGGAGGAGAAGGGGGTGACAAGGATGAGATGGTTGGATGGCATCACCGACTCAATGGAAATGAGTTTGAGTAAACTCTGGGAGTTAGTGATGGACAGGGAGGCTTGGCGTAATGTTGTCTATGGGGTCGCAAAGAGTCGGACATGACTGAGCAATTGAACTGAACTGATGGGACTGAATTGAACTGAATGAATCAAAAAATGATTCATTTTTTGAATATTGAGTTTTAAGCCAGCTTTTTCACTCTCCTCTTTCATTTTCACCAAGAGGCTCTTTAGTTCTTCTTCACTTTCTGCCATCAGGGTGCTGTCATCTGCATATCTGAGTTTATCATTATTTCTCATGGCAATCTTGATTCCAGCTGTTCTTCATCCTGCTGGCATTTCACATGATGCACTCTGCATACAAGTCAAATAAGCAGGGTGACAATATACAGTCTTGACATTCTCCTGTCCGAATTTGGAACCAGTCTGTTGTTCCATGTCCAGTTCTAACTGTTGCTTCTTGACCTGCATACAGATTTCTCAGCAAGCAGGTCAGGTGGTCTGGTATTCCCATCTCTTGAAGAATTTTTCACAGTTTGTTATGATCCACGTGGTCAAAGGCTTTAGTGTAGTCCATGAAGCAGAAATAGATGTGTCCCTGGAATTCTCTTGCTTTTTTATGATCCAACAGATGTCAGCAATTTGATCTCTGGTTTCTCTGCCTTTTCTCAATCCAGCTTGAACGTTGAGAAGTTCTCGGTCCACGTACTATTGACCCCTGGCTTGGAGAACTTTGAGCATTACTTTACTAGCATGTGAAACAAGTGCAATTGTGCGGTAGGTTGAACATTCTTTGGCAAAGGAGTGTTATCTAGGGTATAATACAGTTATAAATTCTAGTTAGACTTTAAATGTAAGGTTTGGGCATTATGGTTTCTCTTTGTCTCTGGCTTATATCTGGCTTATAGAACCTCTGGAATGCTCTATACCTTTGTACTTAGTATGGCTGTGGTGTGTACAAGCAGAATCTCGGGTCCCACCACATACCTACTGAATACAATTGCATTTCAAACAGGTCTTCAACTGGTTGCCAGGTAAGTTAAAGTTTAATGAGTATTGATCAAGCCTATCTTGACTATGTGCACTGACCTTGGCCTTGGACTTGAAGAAAGACCTGGGGAAGAGTTGGACAGGGAGGTGAGAAGTGATGAAACGTGGGCCTTCCTTATCTTTCAATAGATTATACCCCCTGAAAGCCTCTACCCAAGGGGAGCGCTCCCCAATGGGCACAGATTGGATCCACTTGGGGTCCCCCTTAGAATGAATCAGGCAGACAGTTTCCATCAACCAGTTCGTTCCTAGATAAAGAAAGGAAAAACATAGTCAGTCATTTTGTGCTTAGTTGCTCAGTCGTGTCCTGCTCTTTTCGACCTCCTGGACTGTAGCCCCCCAGACACCCCTGTCCGTGGAGATTCTCCAGGCAAGAATACTGGAGTGGGCTGCCATTTCTGTCTCTGGTGAGCCATTTTAATCTGACTTTAAAAATTCTCATAAAGTATACAGATAATCCAAGGCACCATCTTTCAGGAGTACATTTCAGCTGGGTTAAGTATATTTACACTGTTGTGTAACCAACCTCCAGAACTTTCTCATCGTGCAAAACCGAAACTTTGGACCCATTATGTAACGACTTTCCATTTTCCCCTCTTTCCAGTCCCTGCCAGTCTCAGGCAACCATTCTGTTTCAGTTTCTGATAACCTCATTTACGTGGCATCATACAGTGTCTCACTTATTTCTCTCAGGGTAATGTCTTCATAGTTTATCCATGTTGTCACGTGAGTCAGAACTTCGTTCCTTATTAAGGCTGAATAGTGTTCTATTATATGCAACTACAACATTTTGTTTCATCTATCAGTGGACATTGGGTTGCTTCCAGCGTCTGGTTATTTTTTTTTCCATTTATTTTTATTAGTTGGAGGCTAATTACTTTACATCATTGCAGTGGTTTTTGTCATACATTGAAATGAATTAGCCATGGATTTACATGTATTCCCCATCCCGGTCCCCCCTCCCACCTCCCTCTCTAATAAATCCTGTGATATGTTATGGTCCCATTGCCCTTGGCTTTTCACTATCACACAACTTTTAAGGTCATCAACCTTCATTCTTGCCTAATCACAGTCCCTCAACGACCCCACCCCTCACAGATATATGATTCACATCCTTTCTGTCCCTTGGACTTGTCAGGCTTTTTTCCAATTCCTGGCCACGATTGATGCTGATACCTTTATCAGAAACTATCCCTTTTCACAAAATAATTTCACATTCATTCCTTTTATGTCACTATAGATGTCACATCTTCCACTTCTTTGTTTTTGGCTGAGATAATTGTGTTTTACTCCCTGCCCTCCCCCCCTTGATTATAACTAACAAATGAAATCGTATATATTTAACATTGTCAGTTCAAAAGCAGTAGGGTCAACCTGGCAATACTAAACTCTCCATTGCCCCATTATATCGTACAAGTAACTTGATAAGCCTTGTTCTTGCTAGCATGGAGCTTATGGTCTCTTTAATACAAAGCAAAAATATTAAGAGAAAAAGAATAAACATATACTTTACATAGAAATGCATCTGATGTATTTTAAAAATATGATATATATAAATATCAAGGAAAATAAATATTGTTTAAAGTTAGAAAAAAAAAAGGAATGTAGGCCTGGTGGTTAAGAATCTGCCTGCCAATGCAGGGGACAAGGGTTCCATCCTTGGTCCAGGAAGATTCCACCTGCTAAGGGCAACTAAGCACGTGCATCACAATGACCAAGCCCCACGCTACCCCACTGAAGCTCTAGAGTCTGTGCTCCACAACAAGAGAAGCTGCCCACCGCAACTAGAGAGTAGCCCACTCAGCCATGAAGATCCAGCACAGCCAACGATAAGTCATAATAATAATCAAAAGGTAAAAATCAAAATTCTTGAAAAAAAGAATGCATATCTTTAAGGTATACAGGTTAATTTGATATATGTACACATTGTGAGGGATTCACCATGGCTCAGTGGTAAAGAATCCACCTGTCAATGTAGGAGGTTCGATCCCTGGGTCGGGAAGATGCCCTGGAGAAGAAAATGACAACCCATTCCAGTATTCTTGCCTGGAGAATCCCAAAGACAGAGGAGCCTGGTGGGCTACAGTCCACGGGGTCCCAAAATAGTCGGATATGACTTATCGACTAAACAACAACAAAACACCACATTGTGAAATGACCACCACAGTCAAACTAATTAACATATACATCATCTCACATAATTACCTCCCTCCTCCATTTCGTCTATAGACTTCCCTGGCCATCCATCTCCTTCCACCACTCTCTGCATACACCTGAATCTGCCTTGTGATTCACTCCCGTGGGTTCCCCTGATGCCTTAGGTTATCCCTCTAAACACTCAGCTTATTGTGTAACTGCCTGTCTAGATCCTTTTTTCTGAAATTCAGTGGCTGTTATTGTTCAGTCGTTCCATCATCTCCGACTCTTCGTGACCCCATGAACTGCAGCACGCCAGGCTTCCCAGTCCTCCACTATGCCCCAGAGTTTGCTCAAACTCATGTCCACTGAGTCAGTGATGCCATCCAACCATCTCATCCTCTGTTGCCCCCTTCTCCTCCTGCCCTCAACCTTTCCCAGCATCAGGGTCATTTCCAATGAGTCAGCTCTTCAGCAGTATCGGTGCATATTTCTATTCCCCCAAAGCATTGTCGGCATACAGAAAGTGTTCCGCCTGTCTGTTGAATGAATGAGGAGGCATTTCTCAGCATCTGGTCCTGCTTTCTTACCTGATTTGGGGTAAGTCAGCAGTAAGACATCCTCATCTTTAATAAGAAAATTCTCCTGCACCTCTCTCAGGTGTCCAGATGGGAATTCCCTGCTCGGGAAGGGTATCCCTTCAAACCACACACACTCTCCTGTCATGACAATGAGATCTTTGTACCTCTTGTGGGTGTTTCAGCCTTAGTATAGTCACTGTTGGACTGGGAGATCCGTTTTACAGTCAACATCAAACAATCATTAATCTTTCCCTGCTCACTGAGGTTTGTGCCTATTGATGAAAAGAGAGGGTCACAAGACTGAAAATATTGGGTAATCGTGAAGTCATTCAGAGAACATTCTGGAGTAACCTGAGTTTGACGTCATGGGAGGAAATGAGTTTAGTAACAAGATGGAGGGTGTAGACACGTGGTGGATTAAGAAAATTTATTTTATTATTTTTTTTCATGAATCACTTTGGTAAGTGTTGTTTTTTAAAATTTATGTATTTATCTTTTTGGCTGCTACGAGCCTTCGTCACTGTGTGCAGGCTTTCTCTAGCTGCAGCCAGCAGGGGTTACTCTCTTGTTGCGGAGTGCAGGCTCTAGGCTGCTGGGCCGAATATGTGGCCCAGGTGCTCAGTTGCCCCATGGCATGTGGAAACTTTCCAGACAAGGTATCGAACCTTTGTCCCCTGCGTTGGAAGGCAGAATCCTAACAACTGGACCACCAGGATAGCCTGAAAAAATATTTTAAATAATCTGTATTATTATTTTCTACATTTTTATATTATAGGAAAATGGTAAAGATAGAATAAAGAATTCTGATAGTCCATATTTTATTCAGACTTCCTTAGTTTTACCTAATTTCCTTTCTCTGTTCCAAGATTCCAGCCCAGACACTACATCACACTGGGTCTTCATGTCTCCTTAGGTCTCTCTTGGCTGTGACAATTTCTCAGACTTTCCTTGTCTTTGATGACCTTGACAGTTTTGAGGATGGCTGGTCAGATATTTTGGAGAAGGTCCCTCTCTTGGGGTGTACTCCATGTTTTCCTGATAATTAGACTGGGTTTCTGGGTTTGGGAGACAATGATCATGGAGGTAAAATACTGTTATAGTCCTAACGTTTCAAGGGCTTTCACTATCAACTTGACAACTCACAATTGACCTTGATCACTTGGCCGAGGTGATGTTTGTTGGATTTCCCCACAGTAAATTTACTCTCTACCCCCTCCCCTTTTTTTTTGTTTGTTTTTGGCCATGCCAGGATGTATGTGGCATCTTAGTTCCCTGATTAGGGATTGAATTCCGTGCACTTTGATTTGGAAGCTTAACGTCTTAACCACTGGACTGCCAGAGAAGTCTCTTGCTTGCTTCCTTCCTTTTTTTTGGGGGGGGGGGGGCGTATATTTAAAAGGTGAAGTCTAGACCTGAAGGTATTAATGAGAACATATTGTGTAAACTAATTGAGGAAGCTGTACAAAATAATTATCTGGTACCATTCAAAATATCAAATTATTATTTAAAAAAAAAACCCTAAGAAAAGAAAAGCTGAGGATATGGTCCAGAGAAACGAGAAGGGAGAATGTAAACTAAATCCTAGATTGAATCCTAGGCCACAGAAAATGCTATCATTTTATTGTTGAGACGGCTGGCCACATTTGATTGCACAATGTCGATTAGATAATAACATTGCATCAATACTAAATTCCTCGATTTCTATCATTTTTTTGAGATTATAAAGGAAATATCTGAGGTCTTAGAAAATATTCCCTGAAGTGTGGAGGGATAAAAGGAAATGATGTCAGTAACTTTTTCTCAAGTGGTTAAAAAAGTTATTATTATCCATGAGAGTGAAAGAAATGAGAACATAATCTAGCAAATGTTGGAAAACATTACCACTGGTGAATCTGTGTGAATTATGTACAAAAATTTTTTGTGTATGTCTCGTAAGATTTCTCTAAGTTTGAAGATAATTAAAAATAAAAGTAAAAACTGAATAAAAAGGCATAGTGACAAGAAGCTGGAGGGAAATTGAGAAACCATGGACTGACATCTCTTTTTTTTTTTCCCTAAATTTTTTATTTTGTATTGGGGTCGGGAAGATCCCCTGGAGAAGGGAATGGAAACCCACTCCAGTATGCTTGCCTGGAGACATGGACAGAGGAGCCTGGTGGGTTACAGTCTATGGGATTGCAAAGTCAGACAGTCACGGCTGAGCGACTAACACTATACTACAGCTGATTAAGGAACAACGTTGTGCTAGTTTCAAGTGAACAACGATCTTTCTCTCTCTTTTTTATAGCGACCTAATTAAAAATTTTTAGAAAATCTCTGGCTGCACTGCGTAGCCCATGGGATATTAATTCCTTGAGCAGGGATTGAACTTACATCTCCTCCTTTGGAAGCTCAGAGTTTTAACCACTGGACCACCAGGGCAGTCCCTGAAATCTCTCTCTTTGAACATAGGAGTGAAGAACTTGCTTTAGACTCACAGGTTGTGGGGTTGAATTTATATTATACCTACATGGACTACAGGAGGCAGTTCTTGTTTGCATTTAATCATAAACATTTTGCTGTTGTTGCTTAGTCAGTAAGTCGTGTCTGACTCTTTTTGTGACCCCATCAACTGTGACCCATGGACTGTAGCCTGCCAGGCTCCTCTGTCTGTGGGATTTTCCAGGCAAGAATAATGGAGTGGGTTGCCATTTCCTTCTCTAGGGGATTTTCCCGACACAGGTATCGAACCTGTCTCCTGCTTTGGAAAAGGGGAATTCTCCACCACTGAGTCCCCGGGAGGTCCAATCATTAACATAATGAGCATTTATTAAGTGATTTCATGTTTTAGGGACTGGGCTAAGAGAATTCTCATGTCTGCCACATTGAAATTCGTAATAGCAATTTTTACTTCATTGTACCCTCCTTCTATCTCTCTGAGGACCAAAGGCTTCACATGTTCACATATCAACAATAGGGAGAGTGAAAATTATATTTTCATTCCTTGTAATTGCTAAACAATTGTTAAATAATTCTAGTTAGTGACAATAATCATAATGATACTGTGAGTGACCAATAATTATTGAGAGTGAACATGTGTCAGCAATACTCAGATCATTTTACATGTTATTCCCCTTAGTTATAACACTGAATATACAGATTATATGAAGAAATTGTATTCTTCTCCCACTTCGTAGGTCATGGAACACTAATAAAACTGTTATTCTTATTGGAATGTTGGGTATGAGTTTGAGTAAACTCTGGGAGTTGGTGATGGACAGGGAGGCCTGGCGTGCTGTGATTCATGGGGTCGCAAAGAGTCGGACACGACTGAACTACTGAACTGAACTGAACTGAATCTTATTGGAATGACAGCAGCTAATTGATGATTGGGGACTTCCCTGATAGCTCAGTTGGTAAAGAATCCGCCTGCAATGCAGGAGACCCTGATTCAATTCCTGGTTCAGGAAAGATATGCTGGAGAAGGGATAGACTACCCACTCCAGTATTCTTGGGCTTCCCTGTGGCTCAGCTGGTAAAGAATCTGCCTGCAGTGTAGGAGACCTAGGTTGGATCCCTGGTTTGGGAAGATCTTCTGGAGAAGGGAACAGCTACCCATTCCAGTATTCTCCAGTATTCTCCAGTTTCAAAAAGGACCTTCTATTGTTACCCCAACATTAAAGGGCCCCAAACAAGTCTGCTCTATTTACAACCAGTTAAAAAAATTTTTTTTTAAGGCTGAAAGAAAATTACACTGAGATTCCATCCCGGCAATTGTTTAGGGGCAATTGTTCAATTAATTAATCAAGTTCAAGATTGACAAAAGGTTCTGAGTCCCTTTGCTTGACTCCCTCACTGGGGACCTCAAAGCCTTACACCCCAAAATGAAAAATGGCTGAGGGATTAAAAAGGAAACTTTCTTGGGACTTCCATGGTGATCCAGTGGTTAAAGCTTCACATTCCTATGCTGGGGGTGTGGGTTCAAGTCCTGGTTGTGGTGTTGAGCCCCACATGTCTCAAAGTCAAAAAACCAAATCAAAACAGAAACAGTACTGTAGCAAATTCAATAAAGACTTTTTTTTTTTTTTGGTTCAGAATTTTTTTTTTCCATTTATTTTTATTAGTTGGAGGCTAATTACTTTACATCATTGCAGTGGTTCTTGTCATACATTGAAATGAATTAGCCATGGATTTACATGTATTCCCCATCCCGGTCCCCCCTCCCACCTCCCTCTCCACCCGATCCCTCTGGGTCTTCCCAGTGCACCAGGCCCGAGCACTTGTCTCATGCACCCAACCTGGGCTGGTGATCTGTTTCACCCTAGATAATATACAAGAGATGGATGAAACTGGAGCCCATTATACAGAGTGAAGTAAGCCAGAAAGATAAAGACCATTACAGTATACTAACACATATATATATGGAATTTAGAAAGATGGTAACGATAACCCTATATGCAAAACAGAAAAAGAGACTCAGACAGACTTGTGGACTCTGGGAGAAGGCGAGGGTGGGATGTTTCAAGAGAACAATAAAGACTTTTAAAACGGTCCACATTGGGAAAAAAAATCTTTTTTGTTTTCAAAGGAAACTTCCTGGAACTCCTTGTAAGACCAAGACTTGTTGATAGGCTAAAAGGGTATAAGTGTTGATAGAACTGAGAAAAATGTTTATAACGATTGGTGTATTTGAAAGGGCTTTATGAGCCTTTGACAAAATTCAACATCCATTTATGATAAAAACTCTCCAGAAAGCAGGAATAGAAGGAACATGTCTCAACATAATAAAAACTATATGTGACAAACCCACAGCAAACATTATCCTCTATGGTGAAAAAGTGAAAGCATATCCCCTAAAGTCAGGAACAAGACAAGGATGCCCACTCTCACCACTACTATTCAACATAGTTTTGGAAGTTTTGGCCACAGCAATCAGAGCAGAAAAAGAAATGAAAGGAGTCCAGATAGGAAAAGAAGAAGTAAAACTCTCATTGTTTGCAGATGACATGATCCTCTACATAGAAAACCCTAAAGACTCTACCAGAAAATTACTAGAGCTAATCAATGAATATAGTAAAGTTGCAGGATACAAAATCAACGCACAGAAATCCTTTGTATTCCTATACACTAACAATGAGAAAACAGAAAGAGAAATTAAGGACACAACACCATTCACCATTGCAACAAAAAAAAAGGATAAAATACTTAGGAATATATCTACCTAAAGAAACAAAAGACCTATACATAGAAAACTATAAGACACTGATGAAAGAAATCAAAGAGGACACAAATAGATGGAGAAATATACTGTGTTCATGGATTGGAAGAATCAATATTTTGAAAATGAGTATATTACCTAAAGCAATCTATAGATTCAATGCAATCCCTATCAAGCTACCAATAGTATTTTTCACAGAACTAGAATAAATAATTTCACAATTTGTTTGGAAGTGCAAAAAACCTCGAATAGCCAAAGTAATCTGGAGAAAGAAGAATGGAACTGGAGGAATCAACCTGCCTGACTTCAGGCTCTACTACAAAGTCACAGTCATCAAGACAGCATGGTACTGGCACAAAGACAGAAATATAGATCAGTGGAACAAAATAGAAATCCCAGAGATAAATCCATGTACCTATAGACACCTTATCTTTGACAAAGGAGGCAAGAATATACAATGGAAAAAAGACAACCTCTTTAAAAAATCGTGCTGGGAAAACTGGTCAACCACTTGTAAAAGAATGAAACCAGAACACTTTCTAACACCATACACAAAAATAAACTCAAAATGGATTAAAGATCTAAATGGAAGACCAGAAACTATAAAACTCCTAGAGGAGAACATAGGCAAAACACTCTCCGACATAAATCACAGCAAGATCCTCTATGACCCACCTCCCAGAATATTGGAAATAAAAGCAAAAATAAACAAATGGGACCTAATGAAACTTAAAAGCTTTTGCACAACAAAGGAAACTATAAACAAGGTGAAAAGACAGCCTTCAGAATGGGAGAAAATAATAGCAAATGAAGCTATTTGCTTCAAAGGATTAATCTCAAAAATATACAAGCAACTCTGGCAGCTCAATTCCAGAAAAAAAATGACCCAATCAAAAAATGGGCCAAAGATCTAAGCAGACATTTCTCCAAAGAAGACATACAGATGGCTAACAAACACATGAAAAGATGCTCAATATCACTCATTATCAGAGAAATGCAAATCAAAACCACAATGAGGTACCATTACACGCCAGTCAGGATGGCTGCTATCCAAAAGTCTGCAAGCAATAAATGCTGGAGAGGGTGTGGAGAAAAGGGAACCCTCTTATACTGTTGGTGGGAATGCAAACTAGTACAGCCACTATGGAGAACAGTGTGGAGATTCCTTAAAAAACTGGAAATAAAACTGCCATGTGACCCAGCAATCCCACTCCTGGGCATACACACCGAGGAAACCAGAACTGAAAGAGACACGTGTACCCCAATGTTCTTCGCAGCACTGTTTATAATAGCCAGGACATGGAAGCAACCTAGATGCCCATCAGCAGACGAATGGATAAGGAAGCTATGGTACATATACACAATGGACTATTACTCAGCCATTAAAAAGAATTCATTTGAATCAGTTCTAATGAGATGGATGAAACTGGAGCCCATTATACAGAGTGAAGTAAGCCAGAAAGTTAAACACCAATACCGTATACTAACGCATATATATGGAATTTAGAAAGATGGTAATAATAGCCCTATATGCAAGACAGAAAAAGAGACACAGATGTATAGAACAGATTTTGGGACTCTGTGGGAGAAGGTGAGGGTGGGATGATCTGAGAGAACAGCATCGAAACATGTATATTATCAAGTGTGAAACAGATCGTCAGTCCAGGTTGGATGCATGAGACAAGTGCTCAGGGCTGGTGCACTGGGATGACCCAGAGGGATGAGATGGGGAGGGATGTGGGAGGGGGGTTCAGGATGGGGAACACATGTAAACCCATGGCTGATTCATGTCAATGTATGGCAAAAACCACTACAATATTGTAAAGTAATTAGCCTCCAACTAATAAAAATAAAGAAAAAAATAAAAGAAAAGGCTTTATGTGATGGTTACATTGCTAATGTAAAATGGATACTTTTTACACGGATCCCTAATTATATTATGGGATAGACGTTATGTGGGGGAAATGTTCCCCTGCCTGATGTTATAAAACAGGGCTTATAAATCTGCCCCTCAGGTAATATTAATTAAGTATACTAAAGGAATGTTCAGTATGGTCTTCCAAGGTGGCTCAGTGGTAAAGAATTCACTAGCCAATGCAGGAGATATAAGAGATACTGGTTTGATCTCTGGATTTGGAAGATCCCCTGGAGGAGGAAATGGCAACCCATTCCAGTATTCTTGCCTGGGAAATCCCATGGAGAGAGGAACCTGGTTTGCTACAGTCCATGGGGTCGAAAAGAGTTGGACACAACTGAGCACATATAAGGAAACCGACAGGGTTAGCTGAGCCCACACAACAAAAAGTTAAACCTGGAGATTCATATTCAGGTACTAATAAAAGCAAACTGAAGAAAATGTGGTTGGGTAATTCCATTTTTTAATATGATTTAGGCAGCAGATCAGTGTTTTTTGTCATTTATAGTCATTGTTTTACTCTGAGGTTTTTACCAAATGAAGATCTTCAAGAAGATTCATAAAAAGACTTTTTGATACATAATGATTCTGATGACTTTCAGATCATACTGTTGAGTGAGATAAAAAAAATTATGAAACTGTAATGGAAAACTTGCTGGCTTCAGCTATATCAACAGGAATTAATTATATGCATGGGCCTGAATGGGCCTCCCTGGGCTCAGACAGTAAAGAATCTGTTTGCAATGCTGGAGACCTGGGTTCGATCCCTAGGTTGGGAAGATCCCCTGGAGGAGGGTATGGCAACCCACTCCAGTATTCTTGTCTGGAGAATCTTCATGGACAGAGGAGCCTGGCGGGCTACAGTCCATGGGGTTGCAAACAGTCGGACACAACTGAGTGAATGAAATGGGAAATATGTCTCATAACTGTATCACTGATTGTCTGAAATATTGTTGGCTTTTCATCTTTGTTTTCCAGAAAGCCTTTCCTTTTATGCTAATTACATACTACAGCAAGATGGCAAACTACACCTTTGCAAACAAAGATGAAATATTTATCTTTTTCTCTCTACCTGATCCCTCCAGATTTTGGCTTCTCCAGCTGAGTCCTCTCAGGACTTGATAGCTTATTGCAATTCAGATTTGTGCTCAGTTGTGTCCAACTCTTCGTTATCCCATGGAGTCTAGCCTGCCAAACTCCTCTGTCCATGGGATTCTCCAGACAAGAATACTGGAGTGGGTTGCCATTTCCATCTCCAAGGGGTCTTCCCCACCTGGGGATTGAACCTGCATCTCTTGTGTCTCCTGCATTGGCAGGCAGATTTTTTACCACTGAACCACCCAGAACCGGTTATAACAATCAGTGTTTTAATTTGTTCTCTCTTTGTGGTTTTCAAATTATTTATGGTTTGTGCCTTTCTCTAGTATACTGTGATCTTATTAATGTCACTAACTTTATTACTTATATCCTGTCTACTTTATAAGATTGTTGTCTCTTGTTTTACCCAAGATGTAGGCCTCTGACAAAACAAATGATGGCTAAATGTCGTAAGGCAATTAATCACATATATAATTATATAGAATAATTGTAATGGTGCAACTCTAGTATGAGAAGAAACAAGGGCAAACATTGCTGGACTCATAATAGACTAGTAAGACAGACAATCCAGAGAACTTTAGGTTATCAACGGGGCTTAATTCAAAAATAGCATATTGAGTGTCCTATCAACCAAAATCTCGTCTGACCTAGGAAACATAATTCTTAGAGTTGTAGGACTAACTGGTCACTAGATCCCTCCCAAAGCTTAGTCCATTTATGACCAACAGGGACGCTGTAAACAAAGAATGCTGCCCACCATCCCAGTTCTACAAGGATCTTTAGCCATGAGGACTGCACACTGATAATGCACCTCTAGGGGAATTCAGGGTGGAGAAAAGCAGGAAGAATTCTCTGCGTTGGATACTGACCCTCAGTATCCTGCACATCTAAGGAATAATTTCAATGAATCCAGATTCTTGCATTTTCTCATACATGAAAAAGCCATAAAATGAATAACCTGTGAAATCTGCTCTTTGTAATTCACAGTACTCTCTTGATGTTCAACTACACTTTTTTTTCTTCCAACAAAAACAAATAAAATAAAAACACCCTGGTGTAGATCCTGGTTCCTCCCTTACCTCTTCAGAGCAGTTCCTCAAAGCTATCTGAACTGCTGTCTCCCAGGCTATAGTCCTCAGTAGGCTCCCCAAATAAAACAACACACAACCTTGCAGGTGTTTTTCTTCAGTCGAGAGTTTCCATGGATAGTGCTGAGAGTATGTGATATGCAAGCAAAAGCCAATTTTTTTCTTTTATTCTATAAAGGAAATTGTGCAAGTCAATGCCATCCACGTGCTCCAGGGATATGAAATAGATATCAAATATGTTCCTATTCTCCCTCAACTTCTAGGGTAGAAAGGGAGAATGTAGGCAGTTTCAAAGTAGCAGATCAGAACATCGAAGAGCCTGAGGAAGTTCCCAGGGGGCTCTGTTACCCAGCCCTGCGAGAGAGATGCTAGAGTTAGACCAAGCCTTAGACCTCAGTCTGGGCAGAGTGGACATCCCCTTGGACCGCAAGGAGATCAAACCAGTCCATCCTAAAGGAAATCAACCCTGAATATTCATTGGAAGGACTGATGCTGA
The DNA here is from genome assembly GCF_023699985.2 of Odocoileus virginianus. Lineage (NCBI taxonomy): Eukaryota > Metazoa > Chordata > Mammalia > Artiodactyla > Cervidae > Odocoileus > Odocoileus virginianus. The sequence goes on along the minus strand of NC_069693.1, from coordinate 7,060,358 downwards.
AGCTGAAGCTCCAATACTTTGGCCACCTGATACGAAGAACTGACTCACTGGAAAAGACCCTGATGCTGGGAAAGATTGAAGGCAGGGGCAGAAGGGGACGACAGAGGATGAGATGGTTGGATGACATCACCAACTCAATGGACATGAGTTTGAGCAAGCTCCAGGAGTTGGTGATGTACAGGGAAGCCTGATGTGCTGTGGTCCATGGGGTCCCAAGGAGCCAGACACGACTGAGCCACTGGACTGGACTGGACTGAACTGAACTGAACTGGGCCCCATCGTTGTTTGCTGTCCTGTGCTTAGCAGCATCCCTGGCCTCTATCCACTCGATGGTGGTAGAATCTCTTGCTTCAGTTGTGACAACCAAAATGTTCCTGGTTGAAAATCAAGTTTCTTTGCTGTTCACTGAGTCATGTTCGACTCTTTTATTACCCCATGGACTACAGCCTGCTAGGCTTCTCTGTTCACAGGATTTCCCAGGCAAGAATACTGGAGCAGGTTGCCATTTGCTTCTCCAGAGGAATATTCCGGACCCAGGGATCGAACCCACGTCTCCTGCATTGGCAGGGGATTCTTTACCGCTGAGCCACCAGGAAAGCCCTCAGTTTCTTAGAGGAAGGGATGTGAAAGCTGAAATTCTCAAGAATGAGGACAAGTTATGCAGGCTAAGAGGGTAAGCGCCAGTGTGATGGAGGCAGAGAGAAAGGACCAGACTATCATTTGGAAGTATATTTATAATAGATGCCGTCTTCCAAAAGGACACTATTTCCACATTTCACATTCATTCTAGTGTAAATACTGCTGCCCTGAAAATAGGGGTTGCCTATGTCTTGATGAAAGTGAAAGAGGAGAGTGAAAAAGTTGGCTTAAACCTCAACATTCAGAAAACTAAGATCATGGCATCCAGTCCCGTCACTTCATGGCAAATAGATGGGGAAACAGAGGCTGACTTTATTTTTCTGGGTTCCAAAATCACTGCAGGTGGTGACTGTAGCCATGAAATTAAAAGACGCTTGCTCCTTGGAAGGAAAGTTATGACCAACCTAGATAGCATATTAAAAAGCAGAGACATTACTTTGCCAACAATGGTCCGTCTAGTCAAGGCTATGGTTTTTCCAGTAGTCATGTATGGATGTGAGAGTTGGACTATAAAGAAAGCTGAGCACCAGAGAACTGCTGCTTTTGAACTGTGGTATTGGAGAAGATTCTTGAGAGTCCCTTGGACTGCAAGGAGATCCAACCAGCCCATCCTAAAGGAGATCAGTCCTGGGTGTTCATTGGAGGGACTGATGTTGAAGCTAAAACTCCAATACTTTGGCCATCGGATGCAAAGAGCTGACTCGTTGGAAAAGACCCTGATGCTGGGAGGGATTGGGGGCATGAGAAGGGGACGACAGAGGATGAGATGGCTGGATAGCATCACCGACTCGATGGACATGGATTTGGGTAGATTCTGGGAGGCCTAGTGTGCTGCGGTTCATGGGATTGCAAGGAGTAGGACACAACTGAGCGACTGAACTGAAATGAACTGAATGTCTTGAATTATGATTTTGCCCACATCTAAGCCAAGAAGTGGAGTTGTTGGCTCATGTGGCAGCTCCATTCTCAGATTTTTAAGGAACTTCCACACTGTTCACCACAGTGTGAACAGTGTGGCAGTACCAGTTTGTATTCCCACCAACAGTATAGGAGGATTCCCTTTTCTCCACACCCTCTCCAGTGTTGGGAAATGGCAACCCACTCCAGTATTATTGCACGGAGAATCCCATGGACAGAGGAGCTTGGTGGGCTGCAGTCTACTGGGTCACAAAGAGTTGGACACGACTGAAGTGACTTAGCGTGCATTCCAGCATTTATTGTTTGTAGATTTTTTGATAATGGGCATTCTGACCAGTGTGAGATGATACCTCATTGTAGTTTCGGTTTGCGTTTCTGTAATAGTGATATTGAGCATCTTTTCATGTGGTTTTTTACGGTCTGCGTGTCTTCTTTGGAGAAACATTTATATCTTCCACCCAGTTTTTGGATTGGGTTGTTTTTTGATATTGATTGGGTTGTTTGTATATTTTTGAGATTAATCCCTTGATGGTTGCTTCCTGTGAAAATATCATCTCCCATTCTGAGGGCTTTTTGTTTTGTTTATGGTTTCCTTTGCTTGGCAGATTTAAGTTTTATTAGGTCCCATTTGTTTATTTGTGTTTTTATTTTCATTACTCAAGGGTGTGGATCAGAAAAGTTCTTGCTGCGATTTATGCCAGAGAGTGTTCTGCCTATTTTTCTAAGTTTTATAGTATCTGGCCTTGCGTTTAGATCTGATACAGAGCTCTTTGATTCTATGCTACACCATTCTTTCAGGGCTACATGAGTCTTCCCTATAAGGTGATGCCCATTGATTTCATTGTGCAAAGCTGAGACGTCTCAGAATCTCACCCATCTCGGATGAGGGTTAGGATTCCAGGAAGGGAAGACAGACTCCTAGAAACAGGAACTTAAGAATTTAGAACTTCTCTCCTATTCTGTACAGGCTTCCCAGGTGAATCAGCAATAAAGAATCCACCTGCAATGCAGGAAATGCAGGAGACGTGGGTTCAATTGCTGGGTCTGGAAGATCCCCTGGAGGAGGAGATGGCAACCCACTCCAGTATTCTTGCCTGGGAAATCCCATGGACAGAGGAGCCTGGCAGGCTACAGTCAGCGGGGTCACAAAGAGCCAGACACGACTGAGCAACTGAGCACTGCCTATTCTATTCTGTACAATCCTTTAGCCACACATACTCTGTACAAAAAGGAACACCCGATACACTGCATGTGAAAGGAATCCAGAGATTCTGGTATAGCTTTGCTTGGCAGTTGCTTTGCCTGGAAATTTGCAGAATACGCAGATAGCCCCACCAGAGAATTCTAGGTGAGAGCAAACTTTAGAGCAGTATGTGGGTGGAATGGAGAAACGGCTCTAGGCCATCCTTTGCCCCCAAGGCACCTGCGATGGCCATTTAATGGTGCTTTCAGAAGGAGTCCCATCTCTTCCTTGAACAGAATGTTCTAGGGGGCATCTGAGAGAACAAAGTATTAAGCTCCCCTCCTCTCCACTTCATTAACCTTAACGACATCCATACTACCCTCATCAGACACAGAGAGAACCAAAAAGCCATCATGTTACTACTTTACTAGATTTGCAGAGATGGTCAGCAGCACTGGGTAATAGCCACTTGAGCTACCTGAATTGTCTAGTGATCAAGGACCCCTGCTTTCTCACAAGATTTTCCCACAATCCTCTCTGCTGCCTGCACAACCGTATCCTGTGTCCACATCCCATCCCTGCCCTTTTTTGAAGAGCTTCCTGGAAGCACCATATGATGCAATTTTGTTCTTTTCAAATAATTCTCTTTTTAAAAAATTTTTTGGGTATTTAACTTATTTTCCTTGACTATTATCACTAACACATTTAATCTCGCAGCCTTTCAACAGTTTTCTGTTTCCTTAGTCCTCTCTTGTTTCTTTGCTTCTTTGTTTATTGAAGTTATTTTCCATTGTTTCTTCCCCATTTAAAAAATTTTTATTTGGTTGTGCTGGGTCTTAGCTGCCACATGTGGGATTTAGTTCCCTGACCAGGGATGGAGACCCGGTCCCCAGCAGTGGAAGTGCAGAGTATTAACCACTGAATCAAGAGGGAAGTACCCCCCCTTTTTTTTAAATTGAAGGTTTATGGCAACCCTGCTTCAACTGGCAAGTCTATTGGTGCCATTTGGGTGGGTAGTACCTGGAAAAGGGAATGAAGCAGGGCTAGAAATGATGTTTTTGTTTTTTTTTTTTTAATATAGCTATCAGTTACGTGGAGTGTTTAGTGGAAATTCACCTAGCTGTATACATATGACATATGTGCTTTATAAAATCTAAATGAGATGGTTAGAAGCATCACCGACTCAATGGACATGAGTTTGGGCAAACTCTGGGAGACAGTGAAGGACAGGGAAGCCCAGTGTGCTTCAGTCCATGGGGTTACAGAGAGTCAGACACGACTTAGTGTACTGAACAACAACCATGGATAAATAAAACACAGTATATCCAGACAGAGAAATATTTCTCAACCATGGGAAGAAATTAAATATTGACATGAGTGACAATGTGGGGTGAGCCTCAACAACATCATGCCAAGTGAAAGAAGCCAGACACTGATGGTCACGTACTATATGAAATATCCAGGAGAAGGTTGGGGCTAACAGTTCCCAGGGGCTGGAGGGATGAGAGATTGAAGAATGACTGCTCGTGGGTACAAGGTTTCCTCTCGGGATAACGAAAATGTTTTGGAACTAGACAGAGATGATGGTTGCAGATGATGGTTGCATTGTAACTGTACTAAATGTCACTTAACTGTTCACTTTAAAATGGTTAATTGTATATCATAAATTTTATCTCAAAAAACTAAAAGTGTATACCATAATTTTAAAATTGTGTAAGGGGAAGTGAGTTTCTCTAAGAATTTAGTTAACTTGCCACAGATTATGGCAATTCATCAGGGTTTTTATTTGAATGCAAGTTGATCTCCATAAATATACTACTGGTCTCCCACCCCCACCCCAGCCAGCATTGCACTGACTACCACTGAGCTTTGGTTGTATCTTTTTTGGAGAGAAGGAGTCATTCACACGGAAGACAGAGGAAATCTTTATTGGTCAGAATGACTAGGGAAAGGATGTATTTTGAGAGGCAGATGAAGAATCCTGTAACTTCTGCCTCTCTGAGAACACCAAGACTTACAGACTGTGGATGAAAAGAGAGATTACCATCAGTATCTCAGCCTGTCACCTCCAAGATAGGATAACCCTTGCTTCTCCTTAATTGGACATCTGGTCTACCTCTAAGGTCTACACAGCATGAATAAGTAGAACAGGATGGCTCAGTGGTAAAGAATCCGCCTACCACAACCTGATGTGGGTTCAATCCCTGGGTCAGGAAGATTCCCTGTCTGGAAAATCCCATGACAGAGGAGTCTGGTGGGCTACAGTCCTTGGGGTCGAAAAAGAGAAACGACTTAGCAACTAAACAACAAAGAGAAGGTGTATTTCTCTCTCACTCTCAAATTCAATATGCCATTATTGATCATTCTAAGTTGCTGATTTGCATAAATTATGTTTCCTGGTGGCTCAGCATTAAAGAATCCACCTGCAATGCAGGAGACCCAGTTTCTATCCCCAGGTCAGGAAGATCCCCTCGAGAAGGGAATGACCACACAGTCCAGTATTCTTGCCTTGGAAATCCCATGGACAGAGAAACCTGGCAGGTTATGGTCCATAGGTGGCTAAGTGTTGGACACAACTGAAGTGACTGAGCACAAATGCATGTAATCCATTATTTGAACAAATTTCCTAAATTGATAATTTTCAATGTTAAGGAAGTTGTTAAAATTATGGAATTGGAGAGCTATAGCCAAGCACCACTGATACCCTTTTATAAGGTAATGAAAAGCTCACAGATGAGGCAGCATCCAACTGAAGGCCAAGTTTAGAAACCACGGAAACCTCCTGGCATCTTACCAAGAAGCAAGTCTGCAGATCAACCCAGGAATTAACAACTATTGACTAAGCTCCAGGGAAGGTTCAAGAATCAACCCAAATCAGCTGGGGGAGGAAGTGGGGCCCCTTACACACATAAAAGAGTACAGTTTCTATGCCTGGGTTCCAATGGGGCTTCACCTTTTCTGGAAGCCTGACAAGAAAGTTCAGCCCCATCATTTACTAGAATTTCATTGTGGATAGGGAATGCCCGGGCTCTTTGTCTTCCTATTACTGGTATTGTAATGCCGGAAAGGTATTTCCAAATTAATGGCTGTCTGGTGTGGGGTGTGTGTGATAAGTCACTGTCAGATTCTTTGTGACCCCCATGGACTGTAGCCCACCAGGCTCCTCTGTCCATGGGGTTGTCCAGGCAAGAATACTGGAGTGGGTTGACATTCCCCCTTTCAGTGGATGTTCCCGACCCAGGGATCAAATCCGTGTCTTCTGCGTCTCCTGCATTGCAGGCAGATTCTTTACCGTGGAGCCAGCTGGGAAGTCCAGAAATGGGTAAGCTCTCCAGTGTCCTTAACCACACTTCTCCTTCTCCTATCTTCTTTTCAATGGAAACTTGAAAAGTTTCAAAGTTTCAGTTCTTCGTTTGAATGAGATCACAGACAAATCATCCAAGCCAGGGGCAGCAAACTAGAGCCTGCAGGCCAAATCCCACCCATCATCTATTTCTGGATGGCTTGTGAACTAACAGTTTTCTCATTTTTGAGTGGTTGACAACAGTGGTTGTATTTCCAGTGAAGGAAAGGGCAATATAATAGAGAAGCAGAGATATTATATATATTTTTAAAAAGGTTGAAACAAAAACAAAAATCACAAGGTGACTGGTATTTTGTGACTCCTGAAAATTATATGAGATTCATTCATTTATTTATTTTTTGACCATGCCTTGGGGCATGTGGGTTCTTATTTCCCTGGCCAGGGATCGAACCCACACACCCTGTAGTGGAATCTCAGAGTCTTAACCACTGGACTGCCAGGAAAATCCCTTCTTGCTTACAGTTTATTTTTAATTTTTTCGAGACTCAAATTTAAAGCTTATAAATAAAATCTTATTGAAATACACCCATATTTATTATTATTTTTATAACCTGTGGCTGTTTTTGTCCTCCGAGGAAGAACTTAGTATGGCCTGTACAGCCTAAATTACTGACTAGTAGGTTCTTTACCGGGAATGTTTGCTGACCCCTGATCTAAGCCATCACAAGAAAATCTTGACCCCAAGCTTCCCTTTCTATTAACCCAGAGGATCCCCTCTTTAAGATATCTATAAGATCCCCCAACTCCATCCTTCCTCAACCAACTTACTTGTAAGGAGAGCATTGTTTCCATTTTCCATCTTTGTTATAATCTCCTGTCAATGAACACCAACTCCGACTCAAAACATAGCCTTCCTTGGTGCATTTATAAAAGTATTTATTTCTGTACAAGAAAGGGAAGGTGCAGCTTGGGGGATCTGCAAAGAAAGGATGGAGCAGAAGGAGAAACATAAACATAAAAAGTCTTAGCCTTAACCATCGCTGCACTCACAACACATGCTTTCTCTACCACACAGAACTGTTTTCGAGGCGGTTAAACAACATCAAGGGCTTCTGGGGTGGCTCAGTGATAAAGAGTCTGCCTGTCAATGCAGAAGATGCAGGAGACACAGGTTCAGTCCCTAGGCTGGGAAGATCCCCTGGAGACAGAAATGGCAACCCACTCTAGTCTTCTTGCTTGGGAAATCCCATGGACAGAGGAACCTGGAGGGCTACAGTCCATGGGGTCACAGAGAATCAGACACGACATAGCGACTAAACAACAACAACAACCCTGTAAAGAGGCAGGATTTGGATGCAGGTTTATCTGACAGCAAAAACCATGTAGCCAGCTGCTTCTTGGATCCTAGTCATCTAAACACATGCTAGCAATGCTCACCTTCCGCAGTGCAATACCGCCATCTACCTTGGAATATCTCATCGATAGAGCACCAGGCATAGTCACTGCGGACAGAGATGCAGTTGTGGTAGATAATGTCATCATACACAAATGGAAAGAAACAGGAATAGTTTTTATACACTGGAAAAGAGAAAAAAAGCAAACTGACAAAGGGAATTGACTTTCTAACTTAGTCTGTCACACTTGATGGCACCTACCTCCCTCACATCCACATGCGGCTCATCTCTCTCCCTGCCTTCTCTGGGTCTGGCACAAAAATAGCCAAATGAGTATCAAAGGAAGTGTGTTTCATCCCGGACCTGGGGGCAGACTGGAGTCACTGGCTTCCTTTTCAGGGAAGTCCTCTACCCACTGTGCACCAGACCCAAGACGCAATTCTAGAGTATTTTTTAGCATCTTTTATCTCTCTCTCTCCTAGTAAAAGAAACCTCTTACCTTTCACAGTTTGTCCCTAGGTATCTCTCAAAGCTGACCACTTGTCTTGACTACTCAGTGACTTATTTCTGGATGCTTCTAACTGATTTGCCCCATCTCTTCTTCACACTGCAGCAAATATCTTCATTCTTGAATACTAACCTGACTCTGCCACACCTCTGTTCACATTCCATTTTTCTTTTTTTTAAAAAATTATTTATTTATTTGGCTGCACTGGGTCTTCACTGCAGCATGCAAACTCTTAGTCACAGTATGTGGAATCTAGTTCCCTGACTAGGGGTCGAACCTGGGCCCCCTGCATTGGGTGCATGGAGTCTTAGCCATGAAGTCGAGCCATCACTCTTAGGATAAGAAATAGCATTGAAGTGGCTTATGATATCCTACTTGACCTGGTTCCCAGCTGCACCTCCAGCCTCACCTTGGATCACCCTTCCTTGGGCTCTCTCTGCTCAAGCTTTGTAAGGTCTCCCACGTGTACTGCCGTCTTTCTTGTCTTGGGGATTTATAGATGTGATCTCTGATTGGCAAGAACATCACACACCCTCTTCCTGTTTACCCTCCCCTGACGTTCATCCTAAATGTAAATCTCTGAGGAACTCCCTTGAACATCCAGTCTATGCTGGATCCACTTGTATAGAACTTCCTTACAAGCTCCCTTATACTTCTTATAAGTTCTCATATTTATTTAATATGGAGTGACTCATCCAGTGTCTCATTTGCCAGGTGTGACCACATATATGTTGTTCAACGGTAGACCCATGGTGTCAACTGATAGGTCAGGACTGGTCCAGAGGAGAAACTTAACCGACAAACAATAAAATCCACAAATGCTGATGTTAATTTCAGTGGAGAAAAAAGTACTTTTCCAAAGGAGAGGATCTTGGAGAGCTGACTTAACTGGGCCTTGAAATATATGGTTTGGCTACCACGATCAGGGAAGGGTCTTTTATGCCAGAAGAACAGTGAATGAGGAACTTCCCTGGGTTTCCAGTGGTTAAGACTGTGTTTCCATGGCAGGACATGGGGTCAATCCCCCTGCAGGGAAGTAAGATCCCACGTTGGCAGTGTAGCCAAAAATAATTAACTAACTAAAGAAAGAAAGAATGAAAAAAGAAGAATAGTGAATGAAAGAGTAGAACAAACAGGAAAGTAAGTGCAAGGAACTTTCAGAATGTAACATTGTTTCATGGGTGGGGTGAGATGGGACCTTGCATTTGAGATGCTAACAAATTAAAAAAAAAATGTCTCCTTACCTGGGAATGGAGGAGAGATATGGACAATCAAGTCTGAAAGAGAAAAAAAAAAAGGCAGAATTTAGACCGCCTCCTAAAATACTCTATTCCCAGGCAAATGGCAATTACAGGTACCTTGAAGCTGACACAGCCAACTGCTCTTCTGTTACAGAAAACTGTCACATTTTGGATGACTTATGGTTACTTCTAATTTGGACAGGGGATTTATGTTCACCCAAGACAGTCCATTAATTCAGGTATGAGCACTCACTATTCCTCAGGTCTTTCTTTGTGTAAGTCAGGATAAATCCGCCCCATCCAAGGTCACTCAACTTTGACCCATTGGTTGAAATTCCACAGGTCTGAAAGTTGGATGGAACATCTAGCTTTTGCCCACATGCCAACATTTCAGGAAAACAACCTGTTTGTTCGTTCAGTGCTAGGGGCTGAGTATTTACAGCAGCCTTGGTGATTTTGTTTGATTTCCTTTCGTGTCGTTTTCCACGTCATTTTGCTCTTTTATCATCCCTGAACCTGTTTCAGGAAGTGTCTCAGCAGCACTTCCACTGTCATAAAAGTCAGGTTGAAAGTGAAAGTCACTATCATGCTCGACTCTTTGCAATCCCATGGACTATACAGCCCATGGAATTCTCCAGGCCAGAATACTGGAATGGGTAGCTGTTCCCTTCCCAGGGGATCTTCCCAACCCAGGAGTCAAACCGGGGTTTCCCGCATTGCAGATGGATTCTTTACCAGCTGAGCTACCAGGGAAGCCCTAAAGTCAGATTGGACCCAATTAAAGACTAGAAAGGAAATATGTAGACCTGTTAACCAACAGCATTAGCTTGTATTTAATTGGCCATTCCTATGTTCCAGCCATTGCCCTCAGTTGCTCTTTACAACAACTCTGTGAAGGAGAGATTATAATTTAGAACACTCTTCTCATCCCTGACCCACCTAAGTTTTACGGAGGAGAAAACATAGGCAATGGGAAACTCCTGAATGTTATATGACCACTGACTGGTGGGAACAAGGTTCCAACCCAGGAAGTCCTGGTACGGAGACTGCGTTCTGGACACAATATTGATATTATCTTGGAATTGTCACCTACCTATGAAAGTGACTTAACCAATATACTTCACTCTCCTGATCCTTGATATGGTGATGCTCACTCATAGGTCTGCGCAAGACTCTATGCCTCAGGAGCTACGGCATGGTGAGTATGTCATCTGTGTTAGCCAGTATTAGCCCTGCTTTTCAGAAAGTAGCTGAAAAGTTGTCAACGTTTTTGAAATCGTGATTAAATAAATGATTGTTCTGGGTGGCTTCCTGCACTTAACACCTTCTGCTAATTATCTCACAGAAATGATGCTTACAACACTACGGTAAGATTGGTATTATTACATGCTATTGTGGAGCCCTGTACTAGGGTCATAGGCATGGAGTCTTATACCAAGGTCACAGGACAAAAATCTCCAGAATTAACCAAGCCCCATAGCAACTATTGCCATGAGCCTACTCACCTAAACTGACCAGTTACTTGACCCCATATTAGGTAAAGTACCCACCCTGTAGCATCCTAACCACTCACTCAATGCCACCCTTCCTGTTGGAATTTTCTGTCTTGAGGCTATAAAAACTGGCCACTAGCCCACCAGCATCTCCCACTATAATAAACTCTATTCTCCTCTCATTCTGCCTCGTGTCTGGAAATTCTTTTCCAACCCTCGCACACACCACAACAGTAATATTTATAGATTGCAGAGTATTAATGATGATCTCTGTTTTGTAGATACTGCAATGGAGGCTTAGAGAGGGGGTGGAAATCACTGTTAAAAAGCCAGAGAACTTGTGAAACATCGCCAGTCCAGGTTCGATGCCTGAGACAGGGCGCTCAGGGCTGGTGCACTGGGATGACCCTGAGGGATGGGATGGGGAGGGAGGTGGGAGGGGGGTTCAGGATGGGGAACACATGTACACCCATGGCTGATTCATGTCAATGTATGGCAAAAACCACCACAATACTGTAAAGGAATTAGCCTCCAATTAAAAGAAGAAAAGCCAGAGAACTAAGAAGCAGTTCAGGTACTCTGGCTGCAGAAAATGAGCCTCTGAAATAGTCCTGCCTCTGGGGGGTTGCTGTTTCCAATTCTGGACCTCTTCCAGGTGGTGCCGCCCCAAAGCTGAAGCTCCACCCTGGGCAGATTAGGGTCATTTTAGGATAAAACCATGGGTACTTAACGGCTTTCCTTGTGGCTCAGATGGTAAAGAATTTACCTGCAATGTGGGAGACACAGGTTCCATCCCTGGGTCCCCCGGAGGAGGGCAGGGAAACCCACTCTAGTATTCTTGCCTGGAGAATTCCATGGACAGAGGAGCCTGGCTACAGTCCATGGGGTTGCAAAGAGTCGGACATGACTGACTACACTTTCTTTTCTTTCTATGGGTGCTTAAATTTCGTTATAAACGCTAACAGTGGCTGCGTGAGTTTTCTGCTTTGTTCAGCCATGGCAGTTAACCTTTACACCTTCTTATCTCCACAGTTTTTAATCTTCACGGCCTTCTCCTCATTTTACAGATGAAAGGGCAGAAAGAGACTTTCACTTAAACCTTTCCCACACAGTCAGAAAAAAAAAAAAAATGCACGCAGCCTGAACTCTCACCCAGCTGTGTCTGATTTCAGGAAATAAGTTATTTGTTTTACGAACCTGGAGATGATCCTTTGCTGTTTCATCTGCTAATACTGATGAACGAGACTAAATCCTTATGGATCTTCTGTGTTTGTACTTTATGCCCTTATCACACTGTATGCCTGGGCAGACATTACATTTTTATCATCAGATCCCCTCCTCCTCCCCGCTCCTTCTTCTCTCCCCTTCTCTCCTCGCTCTTCCTCCTTCTCTTGCTCCAGCTGATGCTGAGAATAAATGCCACCACCAACTGTATGCCCAGTGTGTTCTGAGAAAGAGGAAGCTAAAGGCAGCCCTCTCCCCCTCACCCCAGCCCCCTGACATCTGAAGGCTGACCAGGCACTTGGGGCACGCTAGCCCTGTCCTCCAATCAGACGTCAATCACTCCCAGAATCACGATCTCAGACAGGCGTCCTCTGAGATCTTGAGAAAGTGAGATAAAGCAAGAGCCCTTCAGCAGTGTGTGGAAGCACAGACCAAAGCACATTCACCATGTTACAAACTACCAGACACCTCCTCCAAAAAGAGTGACCGCTGCCTCTTTGTCAATTACACCTTTCTCATGCTATTCTGTCTTCACTCCAGAGAAGATGAACCGAGATACCCAAGCATAGCATTGCCTCCACTTTCTGATCACATCCAATCTTGGGTGAGACCCGGCTCCCTTAACCTAAGCTGCTCCTGCTACAGTCTCCCACCCAGAGCCCAAACCCTAGAATAGATCCTAACACTCTCTTCCTGAGACAGCCCATGGTATACCCTGGGCCGTGTGGTCTTCCTGGTTCCAGTGAGTGGGAAACCAGTTTGTTCAGCACCCCTGTGTTCCTGGTGGGCTTGGGTTAGATGCAGGTCATTGACAGTTCCAATGATTTTACCTACCTTTTCTATATAATCCTTACAACAATGATAAGAGATAAAGATCATTTGCCCTCTAATGAATTGTTTTCTGGAGAGGGAATACACTGAGTTCAAACTTCAAAGGGGTTATGAAAGGGAAATCATGTCAGTCTTTTCAGCCACCCCCAACTCCTGCCTCCCCACAGATAACCATGTTGTAATTCCTGTGAAACCTACAGAGATAGTTCATGTATATTCAATGTATATATTAATAACATTTTAGTCCCTTTTTAGACAAAGGAGAACTTGACTTACATATTGTTTATTTTGAAGCTTCCTCTCTTAACAAAAGATCTTGGTAAACTTTCTAAAGCAATACATAATAAGCTTCATTCATTCATTCTTTCTTCCTTCCTTCTTTCTCTCCCCTTTCTTCCTTCTTTCTTTCTCCTTTTTCTTTCCTTCCTTCTCTCTCTCTTTTTCATTGTAGTAAGAACTTTTCACATGAGATCTACCTTCTTTACAAACTTTTGAGTGCACAAACCAATAACTGCTAGCTATAGACATTATGTTTTCCAGCAGACCTCTGGAACTTATTCATCTTGCGTTATTGAAATCTTCCACCCATTAAGCAAACTCCCTATTGCCCCTTCTCCCCAGCCCTTGGCTCCCACCAATTCTACTAGTGTGACTATTTTAGATACTTCATCTAAGTAGAAACACGCTGTATTTGTCCTTTTGTGACTAGCTTATTCCACTTGGCGTCATGTCCCCCATGTTCATCCGTGCTGTTCCATTCGACAGGATGTCCAGGCTTCTTCCTTCCTAAAGTATTATAACCATTATACAGATGAGAAGGCTGAGGCTTAAAGAGAGGCAAGTTTACCTACTGATGATCACTCAACCAGCAAGAGGAAAAGCCAGGATTTGAACCCAGGACACTCAAAATCTTCGCTTTGGCACTAACCATTAGGCTCTATTTAAAAGATACTATGAACATTGGCTAGACTCTGTTTCCTGCCCATCTCACTCCAAACCACCACCTCTTAGGTCTCACCTTCTTAGTCTATCCTCCCCTCCCCGACACTTCTGGTGATCTCACCTGATTTCAGCCCATATAGACAGAGGACCAGGGACAGCCATCTCACCAGGCTTCTCATCACTCCCAGTGAACTGCAGGTGGCCTGCACAAGCAAGCGTCGCTTCTGACTTTATGCCCTCCAGTTTCTGCTCCTCCTACTCCTGCTCTTCTGACTATTCACAGACTCACTCCACAGCCTTTTCTCCCATGCCCCGAATCCCAGGCTGCCTAGAAAAATCAGGAACCACCATCTCAGAAAGCTCTCTAGCAGCATTCTGGAAGTGCGGTCCCTGGACCAGCTCCACCATCTTCACCTGCAAACCTGTTAGAAATGCAGGTCCTTTGGCCCCTGCAGCAGACCTGCCGAAACACCGAGGATGAGACCAGTCGCCTGTGTTGCAACAACTCACCTCCTGGTGAGTCGAATGTTCGAAAAAGTTTGAGAACCACTGCTTTAGAGCTCGATTCACGCTTCCTCATCTATTTCATATCACCTACTCCCTTGATTATTAAAAACAAAAAAGACTAACACAACATTGTAAAGCAATGATACCCCAATAAGAAATATCATTAAGAATTTCCAAAAGAAAAATGCATGTTTTCTATCCCTGATTTAATAGAAACTCTAGCAATAATTTAACCAAAGTTTCTCAGCCTGGACATTGGGGAAAAAATAAATAGAGACACACAGAGAAAGTCCTGTAAGAAAGGCAAAGTCATCTTTAGCTTCCTGAATAAGTAAGGCTCAGAAAGGCTAGGCATCGTGCCTTGTGGTCAGCCAGTATGTGTAAAGGATGGATCTTGGTCCACTTTAGAATTCCTCCCCCACCTGCCATCTCTGGAGGGATCTGGGAAGAGTGCTTTATAAGAGAGAGAAGAGACTGGAAGAGTGACTTCCCCGAAGGAGGCGGGTGTCTTGCTGGACTCCCTGGGGCAAACCAAGACGAGGAAGAAACTGTGCTGGAGGCCAAGTATCATGACAACGCCAGGAAGGGAGGCACTTAACGCTCATCCTGCAGATCTTGTCTGTGCTGAGATCTTTTCAGACGTTATTTCACTTCTGCCCCAACATACGGAGATGGGGGACTGCTTAGACATATGTGTGCCCTTTCCAAAAAGAGATGAGAAAACGGAATATAAGAGAAGAGGGGGAGCTGATAAAGGCATGGAGAAGCCTGAGTCTCTCTTGTCCGATGCATTGATGTTGTTGTGTAAGTTGGGTCCAACTGTTTTGCAGCCCCATGGACTGTAGCCTGCCAAGCTCCTCTGTCCATGGGATTTCCCAGGCATGAATACTGGAGCGGGTTGCCATTTCCTTCTCCAGGGGCTCTTCCCCACCTAGGGATCAAACCCATGTCTCCTGCATTGGCAGGCAGATTCTTTACCACTGAGCCACCAGGGAAGCCCTGTCTGACGCATAGGTTTTTGCTTTTTCTATATCTCTGTTTTGCTGAACCGATAGATGCCTGGCCTCTCTGCAGTTAATGAGGTCACCTGTCAATCAAGAGTAAGCAACATGGCTGGTATCAACACTTCACCGGAAGGAGCTGAGAGAAGTCTCACGCAACTATGTGGCAAGGGAATTGTATCCGTGGTTTGACATCTGGGGAAACGGAGGCTCCAAGAGGCAACATCATTTGTCAGAGTTACATGGCTTGTGCAGGTGTGGAAGGGAACAGGTTCAACGCGGGCACCTGGAGGAGGGCATGGCAACCCACTCCAGTATTCTTGCTTGGAGAATCCCAAGGACAGAGGAGCCTGGCAGACTACAGTCCATGGGGTTGCAAAGAGTCGAATCCGACTGGAGCCACTGAGCTTGCACGCACTCACTTTGATGTCAAGCCATCTTGCTCTTTCACGCCCCATTGTTCACAGTGATCTTTCAGGTCCCTTCACAGGAAGCCTGGTCTCTCCAGAGTCACAGGTTCAACTCTTACTCTCTACCCACGAACTCACTTCATCTCAGACTCTTGCTAGTTGAGAGATTCTGCAAAATTGCTTTTGCTTTCTCAGCTTGTACACCAGATTTCTAAAACATCTGGGCTACCTGCATCTAATTTGCAAGCCCAGTGAATACTTTTTTTTCCTTTGAGTAATTTCAATTAATTATTTTCCATCACACTGTATAGTCTATTACCATTACTGTTCAGGATACCTACCAAGAAAATCAGTGTAATGTGAGGTCAGTTTTCTATACCTATTATAATTATTATTTTCTATTGTTGTTGACCATTCACCAAGTTGTATCCAACTTTTTGCAACCCCAGGGACTGCAGCATGCCAGGCCTCCCTGTCCATCACCAAACCCCGGAGTTTACTTAAACTCAAGGCCATGGAGTCGGTGATGCCATCCAACCATCTCATCCTCTGTCATCCCCTTCTCCTCCTGCCTTCAATCTTTCCCAGCATCAGGGTCTTTTCAAATGAGTCAGCTATTCACATCAGGTGGCCAAAGTATTGGAGCTTCAACTTCAGCATCAGTTCTTCCAATGAATATTCAGGACTGATTTCCTTTAGGATGGACTGATTTGATCTCGTTGGTGTCCAAGGGACTCTCAAGAGTCTTCTCCAGCACCACAGTTCGGAAGCATCAATTCTTCAGCAATTATTTTCTATAGCTATTATAATTATTATTTTCTGTACCCATTATTTAATAGGTTCATACTTTTGGCAGATATTTGACTTCCTGTCATTGATTAGGGACGTTAGCTTGTGCATCTTTGACTTTGTTTCTCTCTTTTTGGGGTGAATTTTTAAAAACACTCTTGATTCTAATTATAACTTCTCCCCAAGATAATGGGAGGTTATACTCCTGAATATTTATGAGGCTTTGGAGGCAGTGACGAGTGTGTGCTCAGTTGGTGACGCACGTTCTAGGGATCCATCCCACCCCATACCCTAAAGTCATGGATGGGACGCTACGAGCAGGGCCGAGAACACCGTACGCTCTGGATGGGCCAAAGTGGACGTTAAAGAGAACCCATTATTCCTTTCCTGCTCAACCGAAGAGTCATTATGCCCCGAGGCACTCAACCAACTGTGCTAAACTATTTTTCAAAACCAAAGTGGGTGTCTAGCCAGCAGTACTGGGAGGGGTGGGGTGAGGATGAAAGGAAAATTTGACCACAGTCATGAACACACCAAGAGACCGTGCTGGGGGACTTGCCCGGTGGTCCAGTGGTTGAGGATCAGCCCGCCAGTTCGGGGGCCATCGGTTTGATCCCTGGTCTGGGAAGATGCCACATGCCACAGAGCAACTAGGCCCGTGAGCCCCAGCTACTGAAGCCCTTACACCTAAACCCGGTGCTCTGAAACAAGAGAAGCCGCCTCAATGAGAAGCCTGCGCACCGCAACTAGAGAAAAGTTGGGCCAGCAACGACGGCTCAGCACTGCCAAAGAGAAATAAATAACTCTTAAAAAAGCAAAAGAGGCAGCACTGGGCTTGAAATCCTAGAGATTCTACATAAATACCTCTAACCGCTGGGAAACAGAGAAATTACCGATGATTCTAACAGTAAGGCGGTGATGTGAGGTTCAACTTTATCTTCTGCCAAATGGAGAGATACATGGCACTGGGTTTAGATTCTTGCAATACCAACTCTAGAACTAGAAGAAAATATATGAGCATTCGTGTCAGAGGGACACTAACTTTCAAATTCTGAATTTGCCACTGATTTGTTGGGGACGATAGCTAAGTAACGACTATCTTTTATAAGGGTTGTTTAAGATCTGTATTTCATAGATGCACAGCACACAAGGAAGAAAAGTTGTTCACCCTTCACTGGTGTCTGTTGTTTTTTAAGAACTGAATCATTGTAAATAAGATATGTGAATTCTGAAACCTTGTGCATACTTCTCCTGGGACAGCCATAACGAAACATCATGGACTGGGTGGCTTAAACATCATGCGTTTATTTGCTCATGGTTCTGAAGACTAGAAGTCCATGGCCAAGGTGCTGGTGAATTCTATTTCTGGAGAAGGGTCTTTTCCTGGCTTTTGGAGGCTACTTCTTGCTGAACTTAAGGTCTTTGCTCTGTGCTCACATGATGGGGCAGGGTGGGCAGGTAGAGAGAGAGAAGGCAAAGAAAATAGATCTCTGGTGTCTCTTTGGGGACACATGTGCATTTGGGGGTGGGGGACACCATTCAGTCCTTAATACCCTGATTTATCTCTGCAAAATGAGATTATTGGTATCAGCCTCACTTATACAGTGGGAGAATCTGAGGTTATTGGCATGAATTGTGAGTCAACATAAAAAAGCAAAGATATCTTGATTCTTGGAAAAGTTGACCCATACCCACATGTAAACAACTGGAACTTAATGTTAGTCTGCAGCTCTCGTGCAGTTGATAATTTCAAGAGAGAGCTAGGGGAAATTCCCTGGTGGTCCAGTGGTTTAGTCCCTGGCCAAGGAACTGAGATCTCACAAACCACAAGCCCAGAACCAAGCAAAACAAAAAGAGAGAGAGAACTAGAGATGTGAGAATTCACTGATTGAAGAGATAGTGGGTGAGCATTTGGTTCGGGGCCAGAAATGTCTGGGCTTGAATGTAGTATCTGCCTCTTTCTCACAGGGACACTCTGAGCAAATTGGATTCACCTGTTCTAATCTGGTTTTTCTCATCTATAAAATTGGGGTCATCAGGGGCTTCCCTAGTGGACCAGTGGTGAAGACTCTGGGCTCCCAGTGCAAGGGAGGGGGGCGGCCCGGGTTCTATCCTTGGTCAGGGAACTAGATCTTGCATGCCTCAACTTAAAGATCTCACATAGCCAAACAAATAAATAAATCTTTTTAAAAATTGGGGTCATTAAAGTATTTTTCATTTTTCCCACCAGACCTGCTCATCCTGCCTTTGCATCTCTGTACATGACACAACCATTCCCCGGGACGCATGGGTCCCACTGGAGCCTCGTCTCTTCCACTCTATAGAGCCAATCTGTCAGCCAGTCCTGCAGACGCTACCCCTGAAATCTATCCCAAGTCCAGCCACCTCCCACTTCTGCCAGTGCTGTGTCTCCAATCCAGCCACAGTCATTATCCCTTTGAATCACGACAGCCACTTAACCAGTTTCCCTGGTTTTTACCCCTGTCTCCCCTAATTCCCTCCACAAGGAGCCAGTGCTTTTTTTTTTTTTTTTTCCAGTATTTATTTCACTGTGCCAGGTCTTAGTTACTGCATTCAAACTTTTAGTTGCAGCATATGGGATCTAGTTCCCCGACCAAGGATCGAACCCCAGCCCCCTGCATTGGGAAGGTGGCATCCTACCCACTGGATCACCAGGGAACTCCTGAGATCCCGTGGCTTCTAGGATGATAACGTTCCATGACTTCAGAAAGAATGCCAAAGCCCCTGCTTGATCTGACCTCCCAAACCCTCGCTCAAAACAAGCTCCCTCCTGCTATTCCTCAAACGTCCTAAACACACCATCTTTTATATCTGCCAGTCGGTCTTTCAGAGACTCAGCTTCTCCAATGCTTCAGGCAAGACTTCACTCCCTCTCTTTCTTCAGCTCTCTGTGACTTAAGGCCATCTGCTCAGAAAAGCCTTCTTATTTCTGAAACAGAAATAGACCCACAGATCCAGAAAAAAAAAATCTTATGGTTACCAAAGAGGAAAGGGGAAGAAGAGATATATTCAAAGTTTGGGCCCAGCAGAAACACACTACTACATATAAGTACATAAACATCATGGTCTGACTATTGTATAGCACAGGGAATTATACTCAATGTCTTGTAATAACCTGCGATGGAAAAGAATCTGAAGAAAAAAATATATATATATATATTATTTTATATATTACATGTATATAAAAGGATACATATACACACATAAATAAAATTGTATCACTATGCTGTATACTTGAAATGAGTACAACAGGATAAATCAACTACTCAAATTAAAAAAAATTTTTTTTAAACAAAGAAAAGAAATGGATAAACAAGATCCCTACTGTGGAGCACAGGGAACTATATCCAATCTCTTAGGATAAACAGTAATGGAAAAACATGTTTTAAAAAATAATGTATATATGTGTCAAACTGAGTCACTATACTGCTCAGCTGAGACTGGCACAACATTGTAAATCAACTGCACTTCCTCATTTTTTTTTAAAGCCTCCTTAGTCTTCCTGTCTAAAGTTCTGACTCCCATAGCTCGCTCTCTCCTTCTCTCTTAGCCTGAGTCAGCGGTCTGCACAGGGCTTATCTCCACCTGGCCTGCTTCTCCACACTCATGCCCAGATATCCTTGTCTAGGACCCCGTGTGCTTAATGCCTGCTACCTCTCTCCTCCACGACAGTGTGGACTCAGGAGGCAGCCTTTCTCCTGATCAACACTTTATCTCCAGTAGAATGAAACAGCCTGAGATAAATAATAATACGTGTTCAGCAGCCATTATTTTAGACTTTGGGGGTTTTTGTTTTTTGGCTTGTGGGATCTTCATTCCTCGATCAGGAATCAAACCTGTCTACCCCGTGCAGTGGCAGTACAATGTCCTATCCGCTGGATCATCAGGGGATTCTCCAAATGAATGGGTGGCCCCCTCAAAGGCTTGGTGGGAGAGATTTATATATCTGAACAAAATTGTCTTTGTTAAATCCTCAACATTCATTGGAAGGACTGATGCTGAAGCTGAAGCTCTGATACTTTGGCCACCTGATCCGGAAGAGCTGACTCACTGGAAAAGACCCTGATGCTGGGAAAGATTGAAGGCAGGAGGAGAAGGGGATGACAGAGGATGAGATGGCTGGATGGCATCACCGACTCAGTGGACATGAGTCTGAGTAAACTCCGGGAGGTGGTGATGGACAGGGAAGCCTGGCGTGCTGCAGTCCATGGGGTCACAAAGAGTGAAACATGACTGAGCGACTGAACTGAAGTAATGATTAATATTGAGGACGCTGTTCCTGCTGTCAGATTGCCTGGATTCAGCTGCTGGCTCCTCTATTTGAACCTAGACTGCTTTATGCTTCACTTTGCTGACGCACAAGCTGGAATAACAGCAGCACCTAAGGACTCCCCTAGTGGCCCAGTGGCTGACTCTGTGCTCTCAGGGCTGCGGGCCTGGCTGCAACCCCTGGTCAGGGAGTGACACCCCACATGCTGCATCGAAGTTTCTATGTTCTGCAACTGAGGCCAGGCACTGCTGAATAAGTAAATGAAATAAAAATAAATATTAAAAAAAAACAATAGCACCTAATTTATAAGATTGCTGTATTATAAGGGTTATTCTGTGTAATGCAATTAAAACAATTCCCTGGCACAGAGTAAGTGCCCAATAATTGTTTTCTTTAATCTTTGCTACTGCTAGGAAAATCTGCAGGAGATGTGGGTTCAATCCCTGGGCCAGGAAGATCCTCTGGAGAAGGGAATGGCAACCCACTCCAGTATTCTTGCCTGGAGAATCCCGTGGATGGAGGAGCCTGGTGGGTTACAGTCCATGGGATTGCAAAGAGTCGGACATGACTGAGTACTAACACATGCACACTGTCAGAAGAACTATTAGGACAGTTATAATAATAATAAAATCATTATGTAAAAATTATCACCATATTATATAATCCTATCAAAGTCTCTGTAAGGTAAGCAATAGTATGAACCCAATTTGTGGATGGAGAAATCGAGGTTGAAAACACACAATTTGTCTGAAGCGTAACCACTGGTAAAACGTGGGTTTGGAATTCCAATCTCATGTTGTCTGATTCCATACTACATGACCTTCTTGGGAAGGGCCTCCCAAGTTCACAAAATCATGCTTTACTCCAATAGTGAAGTAGAATTTTTCTCTTTTACATGAAGCTTGAACGGTGATGGGCTCAAGCCTGACCCCTAGTGGATTTCTTGAGGGAGGGGGTTCTCTTTCCTCCCCACTCTGGCCAATACTTACCTTTGACATTTTGATGATAACCATCCCACCCCTGAGAGGTGATACCTAATTGTGGTACTGGTTTGAATTTCCCTGATGATGAGAGATGTTGAATATCTTCTCACATATTTGTTGGCCATCTGTAAGTCTTTGGAAAAATGTCTATTCCAGACATTGTGGAGAAGAGTTTGGAGGTTTCTTTAAAAACGAAAAACAGAACGGCCATATGCTCCAGCAATCTTACTTCTGGGTATATAGCCAAAGTTAATAAAGTCACTACCCTGAAGAGATGTCTGTACCTCACCCCAAGTTCATTGCAGCATTGGTCAAAACAGCCAAGATCCAGAAACAATCTGCCTCCATCGATGAATGAATGGATAAAGAAAATGATATATATCATTATGTATGTATAACTGTAACTGTGTGCTGTGCTCAGTTGTATATAATGCAATAATATTCATCCCTAAAGAAGAAGGAAATCATGCCATTTGTGACAACGTGGATGAACCCAGAGGCATTATGCTAAGTGAAATAAGTCACACAAAAAACAGTGTGTTAGTGGCTCAGCCAAGTGCAGCTGTTTGTGATTCCATGAGCTGTAGCCCTCCAGGCTCCTCTGTTCATGGAATTCTGCAGGCAAGGATACTGGAGTGGGTTGCCATTCCCTTCTGCAGGGGATCTTCCCAACCCAGGGATCAAATCTGGGTCTCCTGTATTGCAGGCGATTCTTTACCAACTGAGCCACCAGGAAATCCCTTATTACCGCTGCATCTGGGTACACCTGTTTTTTCCTGGGAAAATCATTACAGGGGATATTTGGTATCACGCTGAGCCAAGAGCATGAGGAACTTAAGTCAGGATTCAATCTCATGTTCCTAGAATCATCCATTCTAACTACTGGATCTTCCATTTTTAATGGAAGATTATTTTTAGAGGTTCCAAATAGGAAAAGGACTACGTCAAGGCTGTATATTGTCACCCGACTTATTTAACTTCTATGCAGAGTACATCATGAGAAATGCTGGGCTGGAGGAAGCACAAGCTGTAATCGAGATTGCCGGGAGAAATATCAATAACCTCAGATGTGCAGATGACACCACCCTCATGGCAGAAAGTGAAGAGGAACTAAAGAGCCTCTTGATGAAAGTGAAAGAGAGGAGTGAAAAAGTTGGCTTAAAGCTCAACATTCAGAAAACTAAGATCATGGCATCTGGTCCCATCACTTCATGGCAAATAGATGGGGAAACAGTGGCTGACTTTATTTTTCTGGGCTCCAAAATCACGGCAGATGGTAACTGAAGCCATGAAATTAAAAGACACTTACTCCTTGGAAGAAAAGCTATGACCAACATAGACAGCATATTAAAAAGCATAGATATTACTTTACCAACAAAGGTCCGTCTAGTCAAGGCTATGGTTTTTCCAGTGGTCATGTATGGATTGAGAGTTGGACTATAAAGAAAGCTGAGCTCAGAAGAATTGATACTTTTGAACTATGGTGTTGGAGAAGACTCTTGAGAGTCCCTTGGACTGCGAGGAGATCCAACCAGTCCATTCTAAAGGAGATCAGTCCTGGGTGTTCATTGGAAGGACTGATGCTGAAGCTGAAACTCCAATACTTTGGCCACCTCATGCAAAGAGTTGACTCATTGGAAAAGACCCTGATGCTGGGAAAGATTGAGGACAGGAGGAGAAGCGGGCAACAGAGGATGAGATGGTTGGATGGCATCACTGACTCAATAGATGGGTTTGGGTGGACTCCAGGAGTTGGTGATGGACAGGGAGGCTTGGCGTTCTGTGGTTTATGGGGTCACAAGAGTCGGACATGAGTGAGCGACTGAACCGAACTGACTAAACTTTTTAGAGGATCGCCTATTCCTCATAAAAAACTAAAACGAGCCTCCTGGGTCCACAAAAATGCTGTTTCCAGACTTAAAAAAACAAACAAACATGATCTACAGTATTTAGTTAACTAGTTTGTTGTTTTTGTATTCAATTGAAAATGAACCCTCGCTCATAACCAGTATTCAGTAGCTCCTGAAAAGTTTAGGTATTTCCCATTATCTAACACTTTGGCCACCTGATGGCAAAGAGCCCACTCACTGGAAAAGACCCTGATGCTGGGAAAGATTGAGGGCAAAAGAAGGGGGCGGCACAGGGTGTGATGGCTGGATGGCATCACCCCGACTCAATGGACGTGAGTTTGAGCCAACTTTGGGAGATAATGAAGGACAAAGGAGCCTGGCGTGCTGTAGTCCATGGGGTCGCAAAGAGTCAGACGCGGCTTGGTGACTGAACAACAGCAACTTTCTCCTGTGCACTAGACACTGTTGCCCCTTTGGGGAAGTCTTCCAAGGAGGATTACAGCATACGCCTATGGAGTGCATCAGTGTGTGTCTTCATGATGGAGCCTCCCCTTCATTCAAGAGGCTTTGAGTCTATGAACTGACTTATGCTGGGAAATCAGGTAAAGGGCTTTGATCCTAGCATGGGGTCTCAAAGGTGGCCCTTTGGATCTTCCCTGTCATAGGTCTTTTAGCGAGCTGTTTGTTGTTTTTATTTCTGAAAAAGCTTCATTTAGATTATCACCACCAGAGGTCTCCAAGGGTCCACCA
The DNA here is from genome assembly GCF_023699985.2 of Odocoileus virginianus. Taxonomy (NCBI): domain Eukaryota; kingdom Metazoa; phylum Chordata; class Mammalia; order Artiodactyla; family Cervidae; genus Odocoileus; species Odocoileus virginianus. The sequence goes on along the minus strand of NC_069693.1, from coordinate 7,036,100 downwards.
TTCCCTAGGCTCTAATTAGTTAAGTGATCCCTGTTGCCTGGCGTAATCACCAAGGTCTCTTTGCACCTTAAGAAGAATCAGTTCTAATGAGATGGATGAAACTGGAGCCTATTATACAGAGTGAAGTAAGTCAGAAAGAAAAACACCAATACAGTATACTAACACATATATATGGAATTTAGAAAGATGGTAACGATAACCCTGTATGCGAGACAGCAAGAGAGACACAGATGTATTGAACAGCCTTTTGGACTCTGTGGGAGAGGGCGAGGGCGGGATGATATGGGAGAATGGCACTGAAACATGTACATTATCATATGTGAAACAAATCACCAGTCCAGGTTCGATGATACAGGATGCTCGGGGCTGGTGCACTGGGGTGATCCAGAGGGATGGGATGGGGAGGGAGGTGGGAGGGGGGTTCAGGATGGGGAACACATGTACAGGCAGATTCAAGTCAATATATGGCAAAACCAATACAATGTTGTAAAGTAAAATTAATTAATTAATTTTAAAAATTATACAAAGAAAAAACTTGAAATAAAAAAAAAAGAAGAATCGCTAACACCTGGGTTCACTCACTGCCGGGTCTGCCCATCTCCATAGAGAGAGTTAAACCCTTTTCAAAGACTATTCTTTCTACCAACAATTCCAGACTAGAAAGACAAATCAGAAGCATTCTTTTCAGAGGATCACCTAACCCTCATGAAAAACTACAACAAGCCTTCTGGGTACACAAAGACAATGTTTCCAGACTTTCTTTTTTTAAAAAAAACAGGATCTATAGTATTTAATTAGTTAACTAATTTGTTGTTTTTGTATTCAATTAAAGTATAGTTGGTTTACAATGTTGTGTCAGTTTCAGCTGAATAGCACAGTGGTTCATATAAATACATACATATTCTGTTTCAGATATATATATCTGGATTGGATTCTTTTCCCCTATAGATTGTAATAGAATATTGAGTATAGTTCCCTGTGTTATACAGTAGGTCCTTGCTTTGTCTATTTTATATGTAGAACTGTGTTTCTGTTAGTCCCAACCTCCTAATTTAGCCCCCCTTCTCTTTTGGTAACCGTGTTTGTTTTCTATGTCTGTGGGTCTATTTCTGTTCTGTAAATAAGCTCATTTATATATATGTATATATTCCACCTATAAGTGATATCATATGATATTTGCCTTTCTGACAGTAAGAATACATTTTAAAATATGATCTGGTACATGTGGTGATTGTAGCCATGAAATTAAAAGACGCTTGCTTCTGGGAAGAGAAGCTATGTCCAACCTAGATAGCATATTGAAAAGCAGAGACATTACTTTGCCAACAAAGGTCCATCTAGTCAAAGCTGTGGTTTTTCCAGTAGTCATGTATGGATGTGAGAGTTGGAATATAAAGAAAGCTGAGCGCCAAAGAATTGATGCTTTTGAACTGTAGTCTTGGAGAAGACTCTTGAGAGTCCCTTGGACTGCAAGGAGATCAAACCAGTCCATCTTAAAGGAAATCAGTCCTAGGTGTTCACTGGAAGGACTGATGCTGAAGTTGAAGCTCCAATACTTTGGCCACCTGACGGGAAGAGCTGACTCATTGGAAAAGACCCTGATGCTCGGAAAGATTGAAGGCAGGAGGAGAAGGGGATGACAGAAGATGAGATGTTTGGATGGCATTACCAACTCGATGGACATGAGTTTGAGTAAGCTCTGGGAGTAGGTGATGGACAGGGAAGCCTGGCTTCCTGCGGTCCATGGGGTCACAAAGAGTCAGACACGACGGAGTGAATGAACTGACTGAACTGACTGACTGACGTATAAGTGTATATGTGGAAGGCTGCAGACATCAATACTATGAAGAGGGAAGTTCCTATCTATCTAGGTCCTAGTTCTTTCAACAGTAACAAAAACAGCTAATATTTATTGATGACTTTCTAGTGTTAGGAACCATGCATGATACAGTTGCATACTCTGTGGGTCTCCTTATTCATGGATCCCTTATTTGTAGAAGTACTTACTTGCTGGAATGAATTAAGAACCACAAAGTCAATAGGCACGCATTGCCTTTCCAGAGTCCTTCACAGAACCGAGCAGAGCAGTGATATCTTTGAGGATCTCAGTGTCTCTGTGTTCCCAGCTGAGAGAGAAGGCAACAGATCTCCATCTTCCTGCTTCAGCCTTCGTAGTACAAATGGTTCCGTTTACAGTGCATGTGTTTTCCTTCTGGTGATTTTTCTGTTTAAAATGCTTCCGAGTACAGTGCTGACATACACTCTGGTGTCTTAAGCCCAAGAAGGCTGTGATGCATTACCTGGAGAAAATACATGTGTGAGATGAGATTCCTTCAGCCTTCAGTTATGCTGCTGTTGGTTGTGAGTTCGTTGTGAATGAACCAACAATATGTATTGAATAAGGTGTCTTTAAACAGAAACACATAAAACCAAGCTATGTGTTGATCAGTTGGTGCCCATGTTGTGAATGTGTAACCCTGTATTTTGCTCTGGAACCATGAGTCAGTAGTCACTAACTCAGCATTCACAGCAACTTTATCAGACATAACGATGGCGAATAATGGGAATGGAGTGTATCGTTTTATGTGCAAGGTGAGCCATGAGACATCTACTGTGCTTATTTTATTTTTTGTAATATTCTCATTTTATTTTATTAAATATTGATTTATCTGGCTTTGCCAGATCTTAGTTGTGGCATGTGAACTCTTAGTTGCAATGTGTGGAAATTAGTTCCCAGACCAAGGATTGAACCTGGGCCCCCTGCATTTGGGAGGGCAGAATCTTAGCCACAGAACCACCAGGGAAGTCCTTGTCCTAATTTTATAGATGAGGAAACCGAGGCTTAGAGAGGTCAAGGAAATTGCCTGTCATAAGTGGCACAGTTTGGATTCGTAAATATATCCCTTTGATGAAATGTTTGCTGCAAATATATTCTCTGACCGTCAATGAATTCTTTAAGGAAGATCACAGGTGTTTAGGAAATAGATGTCCTCTGCCAATGGGATTTTTTTCCCATTGTGTGAACTGGGCTGGAAAAGATCGAGGGCAGGAGGAGAAGGGGGCGACTGAGGATGAGAGGTTGAATGACATCACCGACTCAATGGACATGAGTTTGAGCTAACTCTGGGAGATGGTGCAGGACAGGGAAGCCTGGTGTGCTGCAGTCCATGGGGTCACAAAGAGCTGGACATGACTGAGTGACTGAGCTGAACTGAAAGAGAAAAAAAGAAAATGTGAATGGGGTGGGAAGACTCAGTGCAGGTAAATCACCTGACTGTACTTCTGGGATGACATACGGACGGAGTGGGTCAGAGAGGCTCAAACCTGAGTGTACACAGAGATTACCCGAGGACCTTAAAAAAGTGTATAAATCAATTGGCACTGGATATTGTTCCTTACAAATGTTCAACAAAAGATTCTTTGTGTTGCTGTTCTTATAAAAAGAATCCTGAGAGTCTGCAAAACCACAGGGAATGATATTTTTCCCTTCCTCCTGAAATTCTACCTCCTAGTCAGTATCTAAAAAACTTTTTCTTGGTCCCGAGGCATAGGGGATCTTAGCTCCTCACCCAGGATTTGAACTCACACCCTCTGCTTTGTAAAGTGAAATCTTAACCACTGGACTGCAGGGAAGCCCCTGTAGTCTGAATATTGATTGCCTTATTTGTTGGTTAATTTTATGGGTCAACTTGGCTGTGCCATGCTGCTCAGATATTTGGTCAAATGTTATCTTGGAAGTTAAGGGGAATTTTTTTTTTGAGGGGGTGAGATTTATTTTTATATATGTGATTAATCTATTTGCTGTTTTTACATATGTTTCTTTTTTTTTAAAGAGAAAAAAATTTTTTCCATTTATTTTTATTAGTTGGAGGCTAATTACTTTACAATATTGTAGTGGTTTTTGTCATACATTGACATGAATCAGCCATGGATTTACATGTATTCCCCATCCCGATCCCCCCTCCCACCTCCCTCTCCACCCGATCCCTCTGGGTCTTCCCAGTGCACCAGGCCTGAGCACTTCTCTCATGCATCCAGCCTGGGCTGGTGATCTGTTTCACCCTAGATAATACACATGTTTCGATGCTGTTCTCTCGAAATATCCCACCCTTGCCTTCTCCCACAGAGTCCCAAAGTCTGTTCTGTACATCTGTGTCTCTTTTTCTGTTTTGCATATAGGGTTATCGTTACCATCTTTCTAAATTCCATATATATGTGTTAGTATACTGTATTGGTCTTTATCTTTCTGGCTTACTTCACTCTGTATAACGGGCTCCAGTTTCATCCATCTCATTAGAACTGATTCAGATGTATTCTTTTTAATGGCTGAGTAATATTCCATGGTGTATATGTACCACAGCTTCCTTATCCATTTGTCTGCTGATGGGCATCTAGGTTGCTTCCATGTCCTGGCTATTATAAACAGTGCTGCAATGAACATTGGGGTGCACGTGTCTCTTTCAGATCTGGTTTCCTCAGTGTGTATGCCCAGAAGTGTGATTGCTGGGTCATATGGCAGTTCTAATTCCAGTTTTTTAAGAAATTTCCACACTGTTCTCCATAGCGACTGTACTAGTTTGCATTCCCACCAACAGTGTAAGAGGATTCCCTTTTCTCCACACCCTCTCCAGCATTTATTGCTTGTAGACTTTTGGATAGCAGCCATCCTGACTGGCATGTAATGGTACCTCATTGTGGTTTTGATTTGCATTTCTCTGATAATGAGTGATGTTGAGCATCTTTTCATGTGTTTGTTAGCCATTTGTATGTCTTCTTTGGAGAAATGTCTGTTTAGTTCTTTGACCCATTTTTTGATTGGGTCATTTATTTTTCTGGAATTGAGCTGCAGGAGTTGTTTGTATATTTTTGAGATTAATCCTTTGTTGCTTCGTTTGCTATTATTTTTTCCCATTCTGAAGGCTGTCTTTTCACCTTGCTTATAGTTTCCTTTGTTGTGCAAAAGCTTTTAAGTTTCATTAGGTCCCATTTATTTTTGCTTTTATTTCCAATGTTCTGGGAGGTGGGTCATAGAGGATCCTGCTGTGATTTATGTCAAAGAGTGTTTTGCCTATGTTCTCCTCTAGGAGTTTTATAGTTTCTGGTCTTCCATTTAGATCTTTAATCCATTTTGAGTTTATTTTTGTGTATGGTGTTAGAAAGTGTTCTAGTTTCATTCTTTTACATGTGGTTGACCCATTTTCCCAGCACCACTTGTTAAAGAGGTTGTCTTTTTTCTATTGTATATCCTTGCCTCCTTTGTCAAAGATAAGGTGTCCATAGGTATGTGGATTTATCTCTGGGCTTTCTATTCTGTTCCATTGATCTATATTTCTGTCTTTGTGCCAGTACCATACTGTCTTGATGACTGTGGCTTTGTAGTAGAGCCTGAAGTCAGGCAGGTTGATTCCTCCAGTTCCATTCTTCTTTCTCAAGATTACTTTGGCTATTCGAGGTTTTTTGTATTTCCATACAAACTGTGAAATTATTTGTTCTAGTTCTGTGAAAAATACTATTGGTAGCTTGATAGGGATTGCACTGAATCTATAGATTGCTTTGGGTAGTATAGCTGTTTTGACAATATTGATTCTTCCAATCCATGAACACAGTATATTTCTCCATCTGTTTGTGTCCTCTTTGATTTCTTTCATCAGTGTTTTATAGTTTTCTATGTATAGGTCTTTTGTTTTTTTAGGTAGATATACTCCTAAGTATTTTATTCTTTTTGTTGCGATGGTGAATAGTATTGTTTCCTTAATTTCTCTTTCTGTTTTCTCATTGTTAGTGTATAGGAATGCAAGGGATTTCTGTGTGTTAATTTTATACCATATGTTTCATTTCATTTTTTTCCAGCTTTCCTGAGATATTATGATCTATAACTATGTAAGATAAGGAAAACAATGTGATGATTCAATACATACATATATTATGTGAAATGATTCCTGTAATAAGATTAGTTAACATCTTGATCACCTTGCAAAGTTACCATTTGTGTCTGTGTGTGTTGAGAGCGTTTAAGACTGACTTTCTTATCAATTTTCAACTACACAATATTAGATCTCCAGAATTTGTTTATCCAGAACTGAAAATGTGTACCTTTTGATCAACACTGCCCATTTCGCCCACTCTCTCAGCCCCTGGCAACCACCAGTCTACTCTCTGTTTCCATGAGTTTTGCTTTTTTAGGTTCCACATATAAATGAAATAATATGGTACTTGTCTCTCTCTGGCTTCAAAGAAGAAAGAAAATTTCTCTCATGCATCTTTGTTCATCTCTTTCTCTATAATATTGCTCATGGCAATGCTATAGGGTAGAACTCTAACCCAGAGACTTAGAGGTGGTCAGTAAACAGTGAGTTTTCCATACTAATTGGTGGAGACCGGATTTTGACAATCCAGTTTTAGCTCTCTGCAGGGTAAGTGCAATCAACCCCTTTCTATGCTTTCAGTTCAGTTCAGTCACTCAGTCTTGTCTGACTCTTTGCAACCCCATGAACCACAGCACACCAGGCCTCCCTGTCCATCACCAACTCCCGGAGTCTACACAAACCCATGTCCATTGAGTCAGTGATGCCATCCAACCATCTCATCCTCTGTCGTCCTCTTCTCCTCCTGCCCTCAATCTTTCCCAGCATCAGGGTCTTTTCAAATGAGTCAACTCTTTGCATGAGGTGACCAAAGTACTGGAGTTTCAGCTTCAGCATCAGTCCTTCCAATGAACACCCAGGACTGATCTCCTTTAGGATGGACTGGTTGGGTCTCCTTGCAGTCCAAGGGACTCTCAAGAGTCTTCTCCAGCATCACAGTTCAAAAACATCAACTCTTCTGAGCTCAGCTTTCTTTATAGTTCAACTCTCACATCCTTACATGACCACTGGAAAGACCATAGCCTTGACTAGATGGACCTTTGTTGGCAAAGTAATGTCTCTGCTTTTTAATATGCTGTCTAGGTTGGTCGTAACTTCCCTTCCAGGGAGTAAGCATCTTTTAATTTCTGTGCTTTACTGCATCTCTAAATGATTCAGCATGAACAGAGGACTAAAACTCAATCCGATGGCATGCTCTATTAGTCAGGGATCTTGCTTACAAACCACAAAAGTTGGCGTTGGTTAATTTAGACAGTGCTGTGTTTAGTCACTCAGTCATGTCCGATCCTTTGTGACCCCATGGACTGTAGCCCGCCAGGCTCCTCTGTCCATGGGGATTCTCCAGGCAAGAATACTGGAGTGGGTTGTCCCTCCTCCAGGGTATCTTCCCAACCCAGGGATCAAACCCAGGTCTCCCGCATTGCAGGCAGATTCTTTACCATCTGAGCCACCAGGGACGCAATTTAGACAGACAAGCAATTTTGTGCAAATTATATTAGGAGAGGCTCATGAGTACTGCAAAGTATGTGAAAACTTCAGAGCTGAAAGCAATGAAAGTTTGGTTCTTGACAAGTGCAGGTGAAGGTGACATGAAGGAAACCCACCAGGTCCTTCTCTGTGGTGAGCTTTCTCTCTCTCTACTCTAGGGTCCTCTATTCTTTCCTCTACATCTGGTTTCTATTGAGTCTGAAAATTCAAGTTCTCTGTGATGGAGGAATGTGTCTGGAACCACATCCATCTACAGTGGCCACCTGGCTCTACTTGAAGGCTTGAGCCATAGTCACTCCATTTTGATTTTTTAAAAAATAATTTTATTTATTTATTTTTGGGTGTGCTGGGTCTTTGTTGCTACATGCAGGCTTTCTCTACTTGTGGCTCACAGGTTCTAGGGCACAGCCTCAATGATTGTGGTACAGGGACTTAGTTGCTCTGTGGCATGTGGAATCCTCCAGGACCAGGGGTCGAACCAGTGTCCCCTGCATTGGCAGGAAGATTCTTACCTACTGCACCACCAGGGAAGTCTGAGACTCATTTTTTTTTTAAATATCTATTTATTTGGCCATGTTGGGTCTTAGTTGCAGCGTGCAGAATCTTTAGTTGCAACACGCAGGATCTAATTCTCTGACCAGGGATAGAACCCGGGCCCCCTGCCCTGGGGGTGTGGAGTGTTAGCCACTGGACTGCCAGAGAAGTCTGAGCCTCATTCCAACACTTCATCTAGTCAACCCCCATGTTTCTACCTTCGGTCCTGTCTCAATTATCGCTTATTTTTTCTGTTTTTAAAAAAAGTATTAAAATAATGAATTTTAATACATTTTATTTTTTTAGAGCAGTTTTAGGTGCACAGAAAAATTGAGCAGAAGATACAGAGATTTCTCATATAACCTGCACCCCCTTACATGAACACCCTCCCCATAATCAAAATTCCCCAACATCGGTTCTGATCTATGAACCCACATTGACACATCATTACCACCCAGAGTCCACACATTTTTTTAAAAGGACCCAATTTTACATAATCAGAAAGTTAAAGTGCTGAAGCTAGAAGATATGTGTGTATATGTGTATGTGTGTGTGTATATATATATATACATCAGAACCTTATAGTCCATAATCAAAATCCTGATTTATTTACAGCCAATCACTTTCCATTCATATCTCAGAATAAAATTCTTTTAATGAGAGTCTTACATGTTCCTTTCCCAACCAAAATTGTATAATCTTTCCCATGAGAACAATTGAACATCTTCATGCCCTCCCCTAAATAAATCTCACCATCAGTCACAGTATTTCCAAACCTTGTCTTTGTTATAATTCTGGGTCAGTGAACACCATGCTTTCCCAAACGAATCCCCATCCTCGGTACATCCCCAGTAGATGAGGTGTCTGTACCAGAAGGGAAACACACATTTTGCAAAGTCTACAGAGAAGAGAGAAACCATCAAAATAAGAACATTTTTCATTTTTTACCTTGTCTCTGTCATCACACACACACACACACATATGCATGCACACACGTTCCCACTCCCATCTGCTCTGCTCTGTTCCACCATAAGCATATGCAAACAGTATTGGTGAGGGATTGAGATTCTGCTGAAAGGTATCTTTTCAAGGTAACATGGTCGAAGCACTCAGATGCTTGGTGCAATGTGATTTTTCTGACCGTCAGAGAACCGTTCATCCCTTATTTCGTAATTTAATTGACTGTGAATTCCCTTTGCAGAACCCTCTTGTGATCTCACCCACCCCCAGCCCCCCCCACTCTCCGAGACCAATATCACTACCTTGAATTCTGAGTCAAGACTCTCACCTTCTTCAGAACAGTACTTCCAATATCCTTCGTAAGTTTCATTCAAGGAACACCACTTATGTTTTACCTTGAACTGGACACAGTCATAGAAGATTCCATCTCTATAGTGGAATGGAAAGAAACACTTGCCCTCTAGAGAAAACAAAGATTCGGGTCATCCCTCTCTGGGACTATTCATTGAGATGTTATGTTACTCTCCTGCTGGGGTCTGGAAGGGGGTTTGTACTCAGAAGTCAAAATCAGGACACAATTTTATTGAACAATATTGAGTCACAATATAGCGGAGCTGTTGGAACTCTATTAATAAAGGTTTTTTTTTCACTTGTTTGTTTTATACTCCTACATCCATCCCACTATTTTCTATGGCATCAACAGTCTTGAAATTTTGCTCAGCATTTGACCCCAGTTCCAGAAATATACCTTAAGCTTAGAAACATAAATGTAGGCATCTATCTATTAAATGATTACCACCACCTCCCACCATATTTCTTTTCTTCATCCTCTTCCACCATCATACACCCTCATCCTCACACACACACACACACACACACACACACACACACATATGCATGTACACACACAGCTATTTATACTATTATATTTGCGGTTTATTTCCATACCTGATATTTCTCAACCCCAGCACTGTTTTTGTTCATAACATTACTAATTATTTTGGACCTTTTTTTTCTATATTAACTTTAAAATCAGGTATTTTTCTATTGGATTGGCAGAAATTAAAGAGTAGAAACAGACAGTGCCAGTGAAATTTCAGAGTGGTTTCTCCATCTTGATTTTGTTTGTTTTGTTTCTTGGCTGCACCATGTGGGATCTAAGTTCCCTGACCAGGGATCAAACCCAGTCACCTGCATTGCGAGGAAGACTCTTAATCAATGGACCACCAGGGAAGTCCCTATATTACATTTTATGAAAAGAGGAAAAAGATTTTTTTTTTAACTAGGAAATTATCCCACTGATTTCCCCATTTTTACAGTTTTTTTTAAAACATGCTTTTTAGCAGAAGTTTTCTGATCAACTTACCTTTGACTTCTGGAAGATGAGTTATAGTTTCTGAAAAATAAATTTGAAGTTGACATTTATTTCATTATTCCCATGTCTTTCATCCAAGAACATGGCATGATCTTCTACTTTTTTAGGAATTTGGTTTCTGTTCTTCAATATGATTATATCATTTACTTTATATAAGTCCTGCATATTTCTTGCTGATGTAACCCCAAAACATTTTGTGACATTGACATAAAACAGAATGACTTGATTTTCTATCAGTGTCTAGCTGGTTCTTACCTGTATAGAGAAAAACTACTGATTAATGCATTGGTATGTCTATCTTCAATTCAGTCATGTAGCCTGATTCTCTTTCTAAAACTAGTCATCTACTAGTCTTCCTAAGGACTTTAAGTATACAACCATATAATTATGCCTGTTATGTTCTGCAGGCTTACAGATTATTTCCTTTTGAAAATAGCACATATATTAGAACCACCTCCTTCCAATGATTTTCATCAATTCTATTTACAATAGACACCTCAGTGGTTTCCTGATTTTAGTTGGAATGACATTAGGATTAAGGATGTTCATTTCAGCATGGTTAATAACAGTAAAAGAAAAGAGAAAAGAATCCAAAAATATCAATCACTAAGGGAATTTTAAAACAAAATATAGCTTTATAACATCATATAGGCATCAAAAAAGATGAGCATATAAATAGATATGGAAACATTTACACTTTGTTTTCAGATGACAAAAGGCATTTTCTATTTCATTTCATTCTATAAGATGCTATTTTTGAAAAATAAAATTACGTTATAAAATTGTATGTAATGAAGATATTTGATGACCTAAAAATATTATCAGTAAAGCATGCAGTAAAATTATGATTTCTCTCTTCTTTTTCCTCAACTATTTTTTAACATGGAATGTCCTTTATCTTATATACAAGGACATAATATAGCAGTTTCATGAAAAATATGATTTCTTACCAGGAAGAGAAGTACAGTATTCAATTGCTTCACATTTTATTGCAAAATTTTAAAAGACTTTTCAACTCACCCATAGTTGGTGAATATTTATCTGAAAGACACAATTTTAAACGAATTTTTATTTCACTAGATTTAGCCTTTAAAATAAAATAAAAATAAAATACTCTACCAAATTATTCTAGTAAAAATAATATTTTAAAGGTAAAAATTCAATGTTTATTTCCAGTGGTGTTATTGTGGGTGACTTCTAATTTTTCCTTTTGCTTTAACTGTACTTTCCACATATTGTGAATAAGGCACAATTAAAGTTATTTTTTAAAAAAGGAAATTCAGCAGGCAAAAGTAAATGACTTACTTTTTCCACCTTCCCTACAAAATAAATCACACAATAATAGGAAAAATGTATTTTATCATTTCACGATTATTTCTTGTTTTGTTTTATTCTATTTCTTTTCAGTACTGTCTGCAAAGTAAAATTTGAAGCAACCATTTACTTAATTGTCTTAAAATGAGGTCCGATTAGTTTAAGTGTCTATTAAAAAAGGATCTTTTCATTAATTTCACAGGTTTGTTGTGAAGATTAAATCAAAAACATATGTTTAGAGCTAACTGCCCAGATAGTAGTTAGCAAGCACTTCGAATACGATAGCAATTGTACTGCAATGATAAGGCTTTCTCTTATTACAACAATCCTGATTATTTTCTACTATGAAGTGTAAGACTTATTCAAGCTTGCGATGGGATATGCTTAGTCACTTCATTCGTGTCTGACTCTTTGCAACCCCATGGACTGCAGCAGGCCAGGCTTTCATGTCCATCCAACCATCTCATCCTCTGTCGTCCTCTTCTCCTGCCTTCAGTCTTTCCCAGCATCAGGGTCTTTTCCAAAGAGTCAGTTCTTCACATCAGGTGGCCAAAGTATTGGAGCTTCAGCTTCAGCATGTCCTTCCAAAGAATTTTTAGGGTTGATTTCCTTTAGGACTGACTGGTTTGATCTCCTTGCAGTCCAAGGGATTCTCAAGGGTCTTCTCCAACACCACAATTCAAAATCATCAATTCTTTGGCACTCAGCTTTCTTTATGTCCAACTCTCACATCTATACATGACTATTGGAAAAACCATAGTTTTGAGTAGACGGACTTTGTCGGCAAAGTCATGTCTCTGCTTTTTAATACACTGTCTAGGTTGGTCATAGCTTTTCTTCCAAGGAACAAGTGTCTTTTAATTTCATGGCTGCAATCACCATCTGCAGTGAGTCTGGAGCCCAAAAAATAAAGTCAGTCACTGTTTCCAACCACAGTGCCGCAGATTTTCTCCTATAAAATGAGGACCAAAACTTTACCTACCCCAGGGGACTGTTAAGGGGGCGGCGTAGGATGAGATGGTTGGATAGCATCACTGATTCCCTGGACATGAGTCTGAGCAAACTCCCAGAGGTAGTGAAGGACAGGGGAGCCTGCTGGACTTCAGTCCATGGGGTCGCAAAGAATGGGACACGACTGAGTGACTGAACAACAAGGGACTGTTAGGAGGAACAGATTATTACACATATAAAGTACTTAGAATAGTGCCTGAAACAAAGAACTTAATAGCCTGTAGCTGCTATTGTTACCAAGAATGTTCTAACTACTGAAATATTATCACCATCATCATCATCACCATCATTTCATCACAACTGTCATCATTAATAAGATTCAAGCCAATGTACAAGATACTGGGTTGGCCAAAAGATTTCATTTCAGATTTTTGCATAATATTTTATAGGAAAACCTGAGCAGACTTTTGTGGTCAACCCAATACTTGTTTCACAGTATCACCTGTGTACTACATAAAATTATAATGTGAGCCTCACTGCTTAATGCTAGAAAATTTTCCTTCCACTCACACAGAAGGGAGGGCATTAGACAACTCTTTGGAGTATGTGGAAATGCTTGCATAACACAAATATTTTAAATATTTTTAAAAGGAAACCTGACCTAATCACAACAGCAAAGAATTATGCAGCATTCGTGGTAGGAATGTAAAATAGTACAGCCCCTAAGAAGTTTCTCAAAAGATTCAAAATAGAATTGCCATAGGATCCAGTAACCCCACATCTGGGTATTTATCTGAAAAAACTGAAACCAGTATCCTGAAGAGATCTGCATTAGCATATCATATCATTGCAGCACTATTTACAGTAACCAAGACATGAAAGCAACCTAAATGTCCATCGATGATGAATGGATAAAGATGTGGTTCATATACAGAATAGAATATTTTTCAGCCTTAAAAGGAAGGAAATCTGGCCATGGGCAAAGATACAGATGAATCTGGAGGGCATATTATGCCAAGAGAAATAAACCAGACCTAGGGGGAAAAACACTGCATGATTCCATTTTATATGAAGTGTCTAAACCAGTCAAACTCATTCTGTGAATGTTGTCACTGCAGTTTACTCGCTAAGTTATGTTCGACTCTTTTGTGACCCCATGGACTGCAGCCACCCACCCTGGAGAAGGAAATGACAGCCCACTCCACTATTCTTGCCTGGAAAATTCCATGGACAGAGAAGCTTGGTGAGCTATTGTCCGTGGGATTGCAAAGAGTCAGACACGACTGAGCGACTAACACTTTGCTGAAGTTTAACTGTTAGTGTTAGCCAGTGGGCGGTCCAACCCCACAGGAGACTGAAATGGTAACAGGCAATGGATGACAATCCCAGAACTCTGGGTTCACATGGCATGTCAGGGTCTGCCTGCCTGGACAGTCCTTCCTGCAAGTGACCCCACTGTCATGGGATCCCTGAGTACCCCTCGAAGCTTGCTCTAGTGGAGAAATTACACTTTGTGCACGGCAAATTTCTCACCCTGGAACAAGATCAATCGGATGAGCCTTCTGTGAAGTCTGGCCAGGTCAGTCACATGTCCAACTTCAGGACAGGCAGATAGGTGATTTAGCTTGTTGTTGTTGGTCAGTCATGTCCAACTCTTTGTGACCCCATGGACTGTAGCCTGCCAGTCTCCTCCATCTATGGGGTTCTCCAGGCAAGAATACTGGAGTGGGTTGCCATTTCCTTCTCTAGGGGAATTTTCCCAACCCAGGGGTCGAACCCATGTTTCCTGCATTGGCAGAAGGATTCTTTATCATGAGCCACCAAGCAAGCCCAGGTGATTTAGCACTTACAGTCTTCCTTCTAGCCTGTGAACTACTGGAGTGGAGGTACTCATGTCATTTAATCTCTGCTTCCTGTGTTCCTGAAAAACGAAAAGTGTTAGTTGCTCAGTCGTGTCCGACTCTTTGCGATCCCGTGGATGGTAGCCCACCAGGCTCCTCTGTTTATGCAAGTTTCCAGACAAGAATACTGGAGTGGGTTGCCATTCCTTTCTCCGGGGGATCTTCCCAACTCAGGGATTGAACCTGGGTCTCCTGCTTTGCAGGCAGATTCTTTACCATACAGGATCCAAAACCTACTATCTCATCGCTCCTAAGATGCTAAAATACTTGGCTTTTCATATTCAAACATTTCCAATATCAGAATTCCCCCTTACACCTGCTGGCATCTTATTATCTGTAGATCAGGTTGCTATGGAGACGTGGTGGTTATGCGTGCACTGAAGATGACAGTATTCAAGAAGTCAGCATCAAAACGAGTAGTATGGATGTCTGTGGCTCAAAAGAGAAACCCCTGGAGACAAGAATCGGCTTTCTTAACCTCTGGTTACAAGAGGAGAGAGAGGCAGTGAATAAGCAACAGTCTCAAAGACTCAAAGTAGATCACCCGCTACCTACTTGTTAAGACTGGCTCACTGCCCAGGACCAATGAGTTTTAATTGTTTTATGCATTATTTCAAGAAATGCTGCCATCACTGAGATTCTGTGCAGCCAAAAGATAATGTTATATGGAAAAATATGACTTTAATAATTCAGAAGGCCAGATACAACAAGCAGAGAAATTTTAGGAACATCTTAACTAGCTTCTTTAATGTATAATTTCCTTCTTATGAATGTACAAAAGTGACATCTTGTAACAAACCTATGTATAAGCAAAAGTGTTGTTTTTCAACAAGTGTAAAAAAAATCTAACTTATAAGGTAGTACTAGTCATACCAAAAGCATCTTTTCCTTTTTTTAAAAAAAATTAATCAATACTATGTTTGATTTATCTTTCCATGCAAAGACCACCTGAAGAATACTTGAGAGTAGTTTGTGCAGGATCATAGTTTTTTGCCATTCCATAAAAAAGTTGTTTTGCCAACTCTATGTAAGTCTCTTCAGACATGTAAGAAATGCACCCATAATGAAATCCCTTCTTTTATTGCCACTTTATAGCAGTTGAAGGCAACATGATTTTGGTAAAAAGAATTAAACAGTCTTTCCAAAAATTAGTTCCATTTTCAAAACATCTTCATAAGGCATTTAAAATATATTAGCATGCGAATTCCCTGGTGGAGCAGTGATTAGAACTCCGTGTTTTCACTGCCAAGGGCCCCGGGAACTAAAATTTCACAAGCCTCACTGTGTAGCCAAACCTTTCATCCCCCCCAAAAAACAGGACAAAAGTACATAAACAAAATATATTAGCATGAAAGGAGACACGTGGTCATCAAGGAACATGACTTCTGTCAACAAAATTTTCTAATTCACATTCCTGTTCTTTGTCAAATCATCTTTAAAAAAAAAAAAAAAAAAAGCCTAGGGCTTCCCTGGTGGCCCAGTGGTTAAGACTCCATGCTGCCCATGCAGAGGTCATGGGTTCAATCCCCGGTCAGGGAACTAAGATTCCACATGCCAAACGAATTTTCTAAAAACAACAACAAAAAAAGTTCATCAGTGGATTGTGTCTATTTTATTTTCAAAAATTAAAAAAAAAATACAAAGAGTATCTTTTTCTTTCTGAGGGACCATGAGATAAAGATGGCCCTTACCCATCATGGCGTCTCTGATTTGATTACATATGGCCGGAGAGGTTTTCAAATGTCCAGCCCCAGCTACTGTCACATCGCTCCTCACCTCCATGCTGGGGACTGGCCACACTGTGGAGCCAGGAGACTGAAAGCAGCAGAAGCCCCACGGGCAGCGCCATGCTCCTCCCTCCAGGCAGCAGTGGTCCACCAGGGGTGGGCCCTCGGGACTTTATAGCCACAACCCGTCTCCTCGCTGTCCCCTCCCCTTCATCCCCCCTCCTCTTTCTCCTTCTTCTGTTTTTCCATCAACCCCAGTCTCCTCCTTCCCTTTCCTCTTCTCACCTGCCTTCTCCACCTTCACCTCCTCTTCTTTCTTCACCTTCCTCTTCTCTCTCTCTTGGCCCCAAAGCCAGACCTCCTCTTTTTTCACAGGAAGATACACACACAAACACACACACAATAATAAGTTGGCATTCAATAAGACAAGGACCTTACCGGTCTTCGAAAGCCAGGGCTGAAGAATCCCCTGCAGGATGCCAGAGAGGCTGCCTGGGGAAGCAGGTTTGCTTCAGGAATACAAACATCTCAGTATACGCTCCGTGAACCTTCGGTGTGAGCCAAGGTTCTCTCGTGGCCCTTGATAATCTAGCTAATGAGTTACAGGCGACTGTGCAGTTCCGGGAATGAGCAATGCACCATTTATGGTCACTTACATCCCACAACTCTGAGAAGTAAGGTTAATTGGTCAGTCATGCAGTGAGCAGTACAAACTTGGACTCGGTTATAGTAATTGTTGCTTTCTCTCCTTGTTCATAAAAAAAAACCAAACAAACTACCGGCAGCGCTAGTGGTAAAGAATCTGCCTGCCAATGCAGGAGATGCAAAACATTCGGGTTTGATCCCTGGGTCGGAAAGATCCCCATGAGTAGGAAATGGCAACCCACTCCAAGAATACTCTTGCCTGGAAAATTCCATGGACAGAGGAGCCTGGCGGCTACAGTCTATGGGGTTGCAGAGTTGGACACAACTGAGCGCGTGCGTGCGTGCGCACACACACACACACACACACACACACACACATACACACTTCCCTTCATTCTGGAAAATTCTCAGGCTCTAGGAGCTTCATTATCCAGCTGAAACCTGTCCAGTTCCTTGTAGCTCAATATCCAGGAACTCTTTCTCCTCTGTTCATTAACATTCTTGTCGATGATCCCAGCCCCCGCAAGACCCCATTAATATATCCATGATTGAATTTTATGAGCCTCATAGGTATGCATGAGGTCCCCTTGGGACATCATTAACCATGGGGTTATCCCACCCAAACTGCCCCTGATTGTAACCACTTTCGGAGAACCCTCCTTGGGGGAACTGCAGTCTCATCCTACAGACGGGTTGGAGCCAAAACAATCGGGCTAGTCCCCAGATAATCCAGCGATTTTGGAGGCAGAACCTTAAAGAGGGCTCACGGAGAGAGCTAGGGCGGAAAACGACTCTCTTAAAAGGTATACCTCAACCTAGAAACCCGGAACGGTGTGAGAATCGGGACCTGGGGCCCCCACAGCAAGGAAGGGAGGGGTCTAGAGCAGCGCTGTCCACTGGGACAACTGTGATGCGAGGTGTTTATATCATGGTGGTCACACTGATAATAAGAAAAATAAGAAGAAACAGTGCCATTTAAAAAATAATACATTTTGTTGAACCATGATATCTAAAAAAATCACCTTAACAGGTCCTCAACATAATATTGATGAGATACTTTACATTTTTTTTCACCCTGCATCTTCAGAGTCCAGTGTTTTATACTTACAACCTATGATGATTCAAACTCGCTGCGTTTCAAATGCTAACGGGCCACAAGTGGCCACCATATGCAGCTCTAGAGCTCTAGAAATGAAAATCCAGAGAAAGTGGAGGAGGAAGCCTTGAGGGCAGGTCAGGAGTGGGTGAAATCACATTGTGTGAACAATGTCATGCTAAGAAATGCTGCCTTTATCCTGACTTTGGGGGAAAGAGAGGGAAGAAAAGGAAACTAGCCTGGACAAATTGCCTGCTGAGTTCCTGCTAGCGGACGAATAGCTTCATGGTTCTGTGAATCTTTGCATTCACTCTTCTAAGGTAAGGTTCACTCTTTCTGTTTGGTAAGGGAGGAAGCTGAGATTCAGAGAGCTCTTCCCGAGGTCCTGTTCTCCTCCCTCCAAAGGCATTCTGAATCCATAATAGAAGAGGGGTGTGTGTGTTTGTGAGGGAGTCTTACGTGGAGGTTTTGTTTAGGACATGGGGTTATTTGCTGCTGAGAAGCGAAAGAACTCGGTATTTTGAAGGTACTCTGTAGTCCAGCGGCTTTATGCTCATAAGCTCCCTTAATCCTCACAATACGTGTCATAGTTGGGTTATTATTTCCACTTGACAGATGAGAACATTGAAAGCTGGAAGTCAGAGAGGTGAAATGACCTTTCCAAGGCTACCCAGTAGACAAATGGAAGAGGTGGGCTCTGAACCCCGATTGGTTGGGTGTCATTCTTTTCTCATTGCTCTGCTGTGATATTTTTGGCTTAAGAAAACCAGAGAGCGGAGGCTGTAGGCTAGGCTGTTCCCTGGCCCCCAATCAGCACCTTAATACTACCTGGTGTGGCTATTCTTGTTTTCCACCTTGGGTGATAGATACAGATGTCTCAGATCTGACTGTTGAAATAAAAAATGGTGTACAGTTCCTTTTGGTAGTTGCCAAATAAACAATATAAATGGCAGGGCTGTGTAATAGTTATTGAATGAATAGATAAAAGGATGGATGAAGAAAAGATGGGGAGATGGAAGGATGGATAATGGACAGAAGAACTGAAGGATGGATGGATGGAAGGAAGGATGGGAGATGAATGGAAGGATGGATAATGGACAGGTGGGTGGAAGGACTGAAGGACAGATGTATGGATGGGAGGAAGGATGGGTAGATAGATGGAAGGATGGATGATGGATGGATGGACAGAAGGACTGAAGGAAGAACGAATGGATGAATAGATGAATGGAAACAGGTGAACAGATATTAAGAATACAGAATATCGTTAAGTAGGGAAAGCATTTGCTAGACAGAAACGTTCTCTGAAAAGTTTGGGAGACAATAAATAACAAAAAGGAAAAGAGAGAAGAAAATCTTAAAATATTCCCAAAGTAAGTTTTCTTAATTAACTAATTGCAGCAGATCTTGCTTGGAGTCACTCTGCCAGAGATCAGTGAAGTGTCTACACGGTCTCTTAATCACTATGAAATGCTGGCTCTGAGGAAGACTCAGGTATTCTGCCTTGCCCTATAGATGTTCTGTAAATTTGGTCCCTAAGAGCTACTTTATAAAGTTAATCCACCCTTAAGCCAGCTATCTATGTAGATTTGAGATTTTGTCATTTTAAATTTGTAATTTTGTAGTTTTGCTTTTCTGCAAAGCTCTTCTATGTTTTCTTTCCAAGTCTTAATTATTTGCATGTCTGTGTATATATGTCTATGCAACATGTACATATTTGTGTATATGTATTTAAATATCTATCATGTGTCTGCCTGCAATGCAGGAGACACGGGAGATGCGAGTTTGATCCCTGGGTCAGGAAGATCCCCGGAGGAGGGCATGGCAACCGACTCCAATATTCTTGCCTGGGAAATCCTATGGACACAGGAGCCTGGTGGGCTATATAGTTCATGGGGTCTCAAAGAGTCAGACAAGACAGCACTAGTGCCGGCAGCATAGATTATGCATACATGTGTGTGCGTGCATGTGTATAACCATATTATATATGCATACAGATACAACATGTACAGTTTTTGTTTTTAGTTAAGAAAACCATGTATATGGTAGATGTACATATACAAGGCTCTCAGTGGCTGACACTCTTTCCCTCCCTTGGCCCTCAGCGTGGCCTGGCCGCGTGGACCTTCTTCTGGTCCCTAGGAGAGCCCTCTCTGCGGTCTTTGCTCTTACTGTCCCCTTGCCTGGGATGCTCGTCCCCACGACTGTGTAGCTGACTCTCGGTTGTGACTCCAACCTCACCTTGGTCGTGCTCCGAGGGGATCTCCCTGATTGCCTAAAGCAGACACCTGTTGGGCACCATCTACCACAGCCCCCTGTTTATTGTCTTCATTTCACTTATTCTGAAATGATTTCGATGATATTTTTTTTATTGTGGTAAACTGCACATAACCTAAAATGGACTTTTTTTTTTTTTTTTTGGATGCACCATATGGCTTGAGGGAATCTCAGTTCTCCCACCAGGGATCAAACCCAGCGCTGTGAGTGAAAGGGTGGAGTCCTAACCACTTCCTGTGGACATCCGGGGAATTCCCTAAAATGGACCATTTTAAAATGGACTAGTCAGTGGCATTAAGTACATTCCCAATATTGTGTAACCATGACTCCCATTTTGTTCTAGGATTTGTTTATCATCCCAGATGGAACCTCTATTCCTTTTTTCTGTCTCCCCCATCCCAGTAAAATACTAGGCTTTAAAAAAAAATTATCTTCACCTGTCCGGGTGACAACACCATATAGTGGATGCATAACAAATGTGTAACAAATGAGTAAATGAACATCTGAGTGAATCAAAAAGTGGATATAGATATTTTTACATGCACTTAGAATCACACTGTCCACTATTGTCTAGAACTTGGACTTTTCACTTAATACTGTATTTTTTCAGCAGAATATACACATCCAGTTCATTCTATTTAAAAGTATCTCAGGGTTGGCCCATGTGGGTAAATCAGAACTCACTGTACCAGTTCTCCCGAGTTCACTATTCATCTTGTTTCCAGTCATTGCTATTAGACAAAGTCCAAATGCTTTTGAACATTATGGTCCCCTGTAATTGATGCTTCTCCAGCAAACTTAATGAAATGTGACCCTTATTTGAGGAACGAGAGCCAGATTCACAAGAGATTTTAGGGGGATGGTAGGGTTGGGAAAGCTGACAATATTTGAAAGGTTTGAGGTATGTTGGTTTGGCAGCTGATAAGGTCATGATAAAAGGGTGTTAGAGGAAGCAAGGTGTAGATTAAGAGCAATCAGTTCAATGTGTGATTGAAATAGTAGCTTTGAAGTCAGACTTTGAACTGTACAGAGAGTGTCATGATGTTTAGGGTGAGCACCTCTTTGCATCCTTAATTCTTCAACCAACCTAAGGTGGTACCCCATTCTCAGACCTGTTTCCCTTCTGGTCAAAGCTGGGCAGTCTTTCTGGGCTCCAGGCAGAGTGGTTAGTAACAGTCACAACTATGGTATCTTAAAGTTAAGAGAGTCTTAAAGTCTGAAGTTGCATTGAATCCTCTCATGAAACTTGGCTCTGAGATAAGTAATAAAGCTGGTAATTAAACTTATAACTCAGTTGCTAATAAAGTGGTTATCACTCACTGGCATTATATATGATTTGAGCTCTGGGCAATTTGAAAGGGTGAGGTTTGTGTCTTTGTAGCAGTATTTTTATTAGAAAAGAGTCCATTGGCCTTTAACATCTGGCCCTTTGTCATCTGCCATCAATGCCTTATGGGTTTTAGGGTCTCAATTAAAAACCTTTTCCTGATGCATGACATTTTAGTTTTGCTGTATTATTTATTTTCCCAGCATTTTTTTCTCTTTATTATTATAATATTCTTTAGTATTAAGCCAAGGCATTGATCATGTATCTGTCTCCATAATGAATTAATAAACTAATTTCCAAAGGAAAAAAAAAAGAAGAAACTTGGCTCTGTAGAAATGCACCTTAGTTTGGTTTGACGATGAAGCACATAGCCTCTTTGGGCTGCCTGGCTTGAGTTATGTGTCTACTTTTATAGATCATCACTATATATTTCCATGCCTATTTTTCTATCACACAAACTAATAATAGTTCTGCCTCCTGGGGTTTTTAATCGAGTTTTTTACAACTAATTTTTATTTATTTATTTTTGGCTGCCCTAGGTCTTTATTGCTGCACTCGGGCTTTCTCTAACTGCGGTGAGCAGGGGCTATTCTTCACTGTGGTTTGTGGGCTTCTCATTGCAGTGGCTTCTCTTGTTGTCAAGCACGGGCCCTAGAGCTCAGGGCTCAGTAGCTGTGGTACACCGCCTTAGGTACCCAAGGGATGTGGGATCTTCCTGGCCCAGGGATCGAACCTGTGCCCCCTACATTGGCAGGCGGATTCTTAACCACTGGACCACCAGGGAAGTCCCACCTCATAGGGTTTAGTGATAATTAAATGCAAATTAAACAAAGCACCCAAAGTTATGCTTTGCACACAAGTGCTCAGTACATATTGACCTCTGTTATTTATTGAGCTTATTTATTGAGCTCATGTAACAAGAATTCTGCTTAGACGGTCTCATCTCATTCTGAAAACAGTCCAACGGGGTAAATTTCAGTAGTCCCATATGTATACCAAGACCCTGAAAGTCAATCACCACCCGTATCACGTCCAAGATCCCCAGGATAAGCTGGAATTCACGTCTGGACCATCCTTTGTCAAAGCCACAATGATAAATATATTTAGCAGTTGTTAAAACAGATATTATGAGAGGCAAAATGCTCAGAGTCACAAAGTCAGCTTATGAGGAGGACTAGGGTTGGAAATGATCTTTCCTGGACATCTTCCAGGATGACTGACTCAGATGGGGACAGTGATGACGAAAATGATAACGACTCATATTTACTAAGCACATTTTATGGTGTTCAAAGCCTTTTGGGTCTGTATTAGTTCCCTGCGGCTGCTGTAAAAAAAAAAAAAAAAAAAATCATCCAGCTGAAAAGGACACAGATCTAGTCTCTAACACTCTGTAGGTCAGAAGACTTGCTGGGCTTCAATCTGGGTGTTGGCAGGGCTGTGTGCCTTCTGGAAGTTCTAGGGGAGAAGCCATTTCCCAGATTTTCCAGCTTCTAAAGATTTGCCCCTCTGTAGGACTTCCCTGGCAGTCTGGTGGTTAAAATCTTGCCTTCCAATGCAGGGGGTGCAGGTTTGATCTCTGGCTGGGAAAACAAGATTGCACATGACTGGGGGCCAAAAAACCAAAACATAAAACAGAAGCGATGTTGTACCAAACTCCATAAAGACGACCTGCATTCCTTAGCTCATGGCCCCTTCCTGACGTCACTCGAACCTCTGCTTCCCTTGTTCCATCTGACTTCCTGCCTCCTCCTACCTCCCTTAAAAAAACAGGCATTTATTTATTTTTGGCTGCACCGGGTCTTCATTGCGCTATGAGGGCTTTCTCTAGTTGCAGTGAGCAGGGGCTACTCTCTAGCTGCAGCATGTCGGCTTCTCACTGCGGTGGCCTCTCTTGTTTCGGAGGACAGGATCTAGACACGTGGGCTTCAGTAATTGCAGCTCTCCACGCCAGTACTCTTGACTCTAGAGTGTGGGCTCAGCAGTTGTGGTGCCCAGGCTTAGTGGCTCAACGGCACGTGGAATCTTCCTGGACCAGAGATCGAACTCGTGTCCCCTGCCTTGGCAGGTAGATTCTTATCCCCTGCGCCACCAGAGAGGTCCCTGCCCCTCTCTTATAAGGAGTCTTCTGGTTACTCTAAGCCCACCCAGATCATCCAGGGTAATCTCCCCATCTGAAGATCCTTAATGTAATGGAAATCCCCACTGTGTACTGCAACATATTCACAGGTTCTGGGGATTAGGGCGTGGACATCTTTGGCGATGATGAGTATCGGGGTATTAGCATCTGCTAACTACCTCACCCTGACTTTCGGAGACAGCAGCAATTACCATCATTGTCTCCATTTTACAGATGAAGAACTGAGACCGAGAGCCCCGAATAACTTCCTTTTTTAATTTATTAGGGTACAGTTGCTTCATAGTGTTGTGTTAGCTCTGCTGCACGGCAAAGTGAATCAGCCATATGTATTTACAATAACCAGGAAATAGAAGCAAATGTCCTAAATGTCCACCGACAGGTGACTGGATGAAGAAGATCTGGTGCATAAACACGATGAAGAACTTTCTTAACATCGTAAAGGTCCTAAGAGGCAAAGCTTTCCAACCAAGTTCAGGCCTCTAACAGCATTCCAAATTCTGCCTTTGGGGATATCTTAGTATATAGGCCAAAGATGATTAATTAAATTTGAATCTTGGGAAGGGGGTTTGAAAGGAAACCTTGAGGTGAATGAATTAATGAAGGTGTAGATATCGGAGAGCATGGTGAAGCAGAGATATAAGCATGAAATTGTAGGTGGTAAAGAGAATAGAAGAAGTGGTTCAAATCTGTCTTTCCCCCATATTCACAAAGGGTAGTTATTATCTTGCTTGAACACCCTCCATCGTTTGCAAAGTACTTTCCAACATCTATGGTTCTTATCATAAGGTCCTTTGCTGGGTTTTACTCTCCTTGACTTGATGACTGGGGAAACTGCACCCACGCCAGACTGTGGGTTGACTCCAAGACCCCAGCAGCTCGCTTGCCTACCAGCCAACAGTGTGGTGATAGCGGCAGGATGCCAGCTCCAATGACCCCGTGGCCCAGGACAAAGTGACCTCCAAAGCGTGTGGACGTGCGGGTGCTTGAGGAATCGCTTGGTCCGAACCTGAATGTTCCAGACGTTCAGCTATTAAGACTCACTTTATAGCCCATTCCTTGCCTTGAACCACCCCCAACCTGTTTTCTATTAATATCCACGACTTGATCCAAGTAGACTCATTAACTTTCCAGGATGGCAGTCCATATCAGCTCCTCGAGTCCGCACAAAAATCCTTTATGACACACATGTCTGGTATCCCAGGCAAATGTCTGGTCTGAGTGGGGGCTGTGGGCAGAGCACCCAGGGGAAGAGAAGAGCAAGACCCTGAAGCAAGCAAGCTCAGCTGGTCTATGCAAGAAACAGCAAAAAGACTAGTGTAGTCTGAACAGATCAAAGGAGGGGACGAGAGATAAGGAATGAGCTTTGAGGGGAGGGCTTAGCATAGACTGTGAATTTCATGATAAACGTAGTGGAGAATTCTGAATTGATGAACGCTGCTTCTCCCCACTTTAATCCGTCCAGTAGCTTTCAGTTGCATTTTAAAAATAGTTTTATTTATTTCATTTTGGCTGGGTCTTTGCTGCCGTGTGGGCTCTCTCTGGTTGCAGCGAGCAGGGTCTACTCTCTAGTTGCGGGGCGCAAGCTTCTCATTGCAGTGGCTTCTCTTCTTGCGGAGCACGGGCTCCAGGGTGTGTGGGCTCAGTAGCTGCACTTTCCCAGCTCTAGAGCACAGGCTCACAGTGGTGGCGCAGGGGCTTAGTTATTCCAAGGCCTGTGAGACCTTCCCGGACCAGGAATCGAACTTGTTTCTGCTTCATTGGCAGGCAGATTCTTTAACCACTGAGTCAACAGGGAAGCCCTCCAGTTGCATTAAAAATATATATATATATATTTATTTACTTGGCTGTATTAGGTCTTAGTTGCCCCACAGCATCTTTAGCTGCCGCAAGAAAACACTTAATTGAGGCATATGGGATCTACTTCCCTGACCAGGGATCGAACCTGGACCCTCCTCTGCATTGGGAGCGTAGGGTCTTAGCCACTGTGCCACCAGAGAAGTCGCAAACTTGTGTTTAGAAAACAAGGATGACTTTGCAGGGTCCACTCTATTTGCCTCACCAAGCATTATTCATAGCGCCAGATATGAGTAGTATCTAGTGACACCACTAAATCCCACTGGAGTGATATAGTTCCAGCTCGTCTTGTTCCTTGAACACATCTAGCTATTTTCCATCTTAAGCCTTTTCTCACATCCTGCTGTCTCTGCCTAGATGAGCCACAGACACACGCTCACACGCTCATGTCTGCTCATTCTTCTCTTCCCCCGGGTCTCAGTTTACATGTCATTTTATCTGAAAAGACTTCCCGACCTCGAAAACCTTGCCCCGGTTAGCCTTTATCACAGCCTCTGTTCTCCCGCCCGACTGCTGTTCTTTGTCACTGCACGTTCTCATTCCTCTGATCCTGAACCATCGAGCCAGACTTTCTGAAACTCAAGAGATGTTCAGGAGACTGAACAGTTCTTTGGGAATGTGAAGGGGTCTGCTCCAGAGAAAAGCCCAGTCTGGGGATTGCTTGGTTTCAATCTCCCCCCTTTTTTTGTCACTCCTCAAATCTGAGGGGGTACAGAGGTGGAAAATGGGGAAAAAAAATGGAATAAAGTTTGGATAGAGGAGTTAATCGTAAAGTCAGCAGGGAAATTCTATTTCAGCAGCCTTGTATAGCAGACCAGAAGAGACTGGAGGCCAATGTATCATCAAGGGGAACACAAGAAGCGTTTAGGGGAGAGACGGTAAAACCCGGACTTTGATCAGTAACGGCAGGGACAGAGAGAGGGGGGTGGATACAGGAGCTATTCAAAAAGTAGAATCACCTGAGTTTGATGACTGATAGGATGTAGGGAGGAGACGGGAAGAGCAAAACTTTACTCTTGGGGGAGTAACTCAAGAGACTGGGAAGAATACTGACAGCAGTTGAACCTGCTATCTGTCACTTACCATCTGTGGTCTTCGGATAAGTTATGCAACCTCCCAAATTCCAGTTTCCTTCTGCAAAATGGGGATGATCACCATGCTGGCTCCTCCACCTGCTGGAAGGAGCAAAGTGGATACAAAACCTAGACCATCTAGCAGACAAGAGGCACTCAGTAACTGGGAGCCAGTAGTTGATAAGGCAATAGTAGCTGGGCCTCTAAGGAAACCCAGACCGCCTAGGCTGAGACCGGCATTGTCGTTTCTGCCAAGAATGGCATATTTATGTGTCACTGAGGAAATGGCATAGAGGCAACCAGAGCCAATAGAAATTATGATTGACGAGGATAGTAATGCTGATTGATAAGGTACTTTTAATAGCCAGCCGAGGAGATGGGTGTGGTGCATGAGAACCTAGTGGCATCAAGTATGTTGAGCGTCTAGCCTGGAATATAGTAAGTGTTCAACAAATGCTTCATTTTTCCTTTCCATCACACCTTTCTCTCCATAATGACAGAATATATATATGGATATACCTCCCTGGAATGTGGGAGACCAGGGTTCGATCCAAAGGTCAGGAAGATCCCCTGGAGAAGGGCTACCAACTCCAGTATTCTTGCCTGGAGAATCCCATGGACAGAGGAGCCTGGCAGGCTACAGTTTGTGGGATCAAAAGAGTTGGACACGACTGAATGACTAACCCTTTCACTTTTCACTTTGTAAGAATAAGCTATTTTTTCCTTACCCCCTGGGGATAGAAAGAAAACAGCCTGCGTGACATCAAACCTGGGAGTTAGTGGAAGAGGAAGGAAACCCATGGGAACCAAATTTTTGTCTTCCTTCAATCCAGAAAGAAGAAGCCAGCCGAGATGAATGGATGGCCCAGTTACCTGGTGGGGTGGATGGCCTTCCTCCTCTACTCCTATGAAACAACTGGAAGTGAGTATGCTGGGAAGCGATGGGGAGGGTTTGGGACCTGGAAAGAATGAATGAAGTAAAGATGACTGGATCCAAGTGGGGAGAAGATAGCCTAGTAGAAATCTCAGACCAACATGGGGTGTGGCCCCTGGATCTGCCACTTTTTCTCTGTGTGACCTTGGTCATGCCCGGTAACCTCTCTGACGTCAGTCCTCAGCCTTGAAAGAGGAATAATGGCATTTACCTCATAGGACGATGTTGAAGCCTAAATAAAATAACAGACACAAGCCTCTTTCAAAGATTCAGCCCAGGATAGTGAAGTCGCTCAGTCATGTCCGACTCTTTGTGACTCCATGGACTGTAGCCCACCAGGCTCCTCCATCCATGGGATTTCCCAGGCAAGAATACTGCAGTCGGTTGCCATTTCCTTCTTCAGGGGATCTTCCCGATCCAGGGATCAAAGCCGGGCCTCCTGCATTGCAGGCAGACTCTTTACCGTCTGATCCACCAGGGGAATCAGCACATGGTAAGGGGGATATAAATATTTTAATATAAAGGGGGGTGCTCTATAATTCCAGTACACTGAAAGCTCAGAATCCCCTACTTGGACATTCCTTTTATACTCATTAAAAAAAAAAAAAAAAAACTTGTGGGGCTTCCTTTTTGGCTCAGTGGCAAAGAATCTGCCTGCCAATGCCAGAGACACAGGTTCAATTCCTGGTCCAGGAAGACCCCACATGCACATGTTTATAGATTAATTTATTCAATACACATTTTTATATTTATTTATTTATTTGGCTGAGACAGATCTTAGTCACAGCACCCAGGATCTTTTAGTTATAGCAAGTGAACTCTTAATTGCAGCATGTGGATTCTAGTTTCCCAGCAGGGATCGAACCCTGGACCCTTTGCACTGGGAGTGTGGAGTCTTAGCCACTGGACCACCAGGGAAGTCCTTTCAATACATATATGTTGAGCGACTCCTAAGTGCCTGGATTTGTGCTTTGGTCCAGAAACATAACAGTAAATGAAACTCATGCCCTACACTCAGAGTGCTTATGATGAATGGAAGAGAGAGATACATAAACTAATAATATTATCTTAAAAACTGAGTATGTCACTGCTATATTTAAGATGGATCACCATCAAGGACCTGCTGCAGAGTGTGGGGAATTCTGCCCAATGTCATGTGGGTGGCCTAGATGGGAGGGGAGATTGGGGGAAAATGGATATGTGTGTATGTATGTCTGAGTTCCTTTGCTGTCCACCTGAATCTATCACAACATCATTAATTGGATATATTCCAATATAAAATAAAAAGTTTTTTAAAAATGGTAACTACATTTACAAAGATTGGCCCAGAGTATTATAAGAGCAAGCTAGTGTGTTAATCCAGGCTGAACTAGGTCTTGATGAATGAGTAGCAGAGAGCAAAGTCATTGTGGGCAGGATGAAGAACATGAGCAAAACTCCAAAGACAAAGAACATGGAGGAAGGTCAAGGGAATGTTAATCGCAGAGTGAGAACAGAGAGGTCAGCAAGTCTCGGATTATGGAGGGTTTTAACCCAGTTAAGAAGATTAGACCATCTGCTGGACTACTTTACAGATGCTAATAGTATCTATCAGTGTTGATTTTTGCTAACAGCTCCCAAGGATAAACTTAATTCTATGTACACGGGGTACCAGCCTGCCCCCTCCCCACCACCTCCAGCATCCTCTATACTCAGGGGTGTTCCTGGGTGAGGACAATCTTTGATGATGACGACAGTTAACTTTTGTTGAGTAGTATCTGCCCACCATGCAGGAGACTCGGGTTCGACCCCTGGGTGGGGAAGATCCCCTGGCGAAGGGAATGACAACCCACTCCAGTATTCTTGCCTGGGAAATCCCATGGACAGAGGAATCTGCAGTCCATGGGGTCACAAAGAGTCAGACAAGACTTAGCAACTAAATAACAACAACATCCTAACCGTGGTCTAGTGGTTAAGAATCCGCCTACCGGTGCAGGGGACGCAGGTTCGATTCCTGGTCTGGGAAGATTCCACATGCCAGGGGCCAACTAAGCCCGTTTACACCACAACTACTGAGGCCCTCGCACCCTAAAGCCCATGCTCTGCAACAAGAGAAGTCACCATAATGAGAAGCCCGTGCACCACAACTAGAGAGTGGTTCCCCCGCGCCACAACTAGAGAAAGTCCATGCATAGCAATAAACACACTGCACAGCCAATAATACATTTTAAAAAGAGACGTTTAGCAATATCCTTTGGCCTCTACCCAGTAGATATCAGTAGCACAGCTACCAGTTCCTCCCTCTCCCTCTTGTAACAACCAGAAATGTCTCCAAACATTGTCTAATGTCCCCTGGAGGAGGGGAGGTAATGATTGCCCCTTCTCCATTGAGATCCACCATTCTATGCCCAGCTGGCAGGCAGAGAAACAAAAAAGTGTGGAGGGTTGATTGGAAAATTTTTTTTGAGCCAGGAAAGGATAACATCATTTTAACCACATTTTATGAGTCATAACTCAGTCCACAGCCCCACCTAACTACAAGAGAAGCTGCAGACCCTTCTCCAGTAGTCCAGTGGTTAAGACTTCACCTTCCACAGCAGCGGTGTGGGTTCGATCCCTGATCAGGGTGCTAAGATCCCACATGCTTTTCAGCCAAAAAACCAACACATAAAACAGAAGCAATTCAATAACAAATTCAATAAAGACTTTAAAAAACATGGTCCACATCAAAAAACCTCTAGAGAGAGAGACAGCAAAATGGATTCTGGCTACGAGCTCAGAAAGAGAAGGAAGCTGGGTTTGGTGAATGTATGGAAGCTTTGCCTCACCATCTTTGTAACATGAGCTAACACACATGCAGGAAGACAGGCATGCACATACATGCGCACACATGCATGCACATATGTGTGTACACACACATAACCTATCAGAGCATCTTACTCATAGTAACCCATCATTATATCTTTGAGAGAGGGAAAGAGGAATGTGGAGGAGACGGCAAAGTGAAAGAAAGGGCCGTTCCGATCCTGCTAAAAAAAAATCCAAGTCCTCATTCTAATTGTTGTTTAGTCTCTAGGTTGTGTCCGACTCTTTGTGACCTCATGGACTGTAGCCTGCCGGGCTCCTCTGTCCATGGGATTTCCCAAACTAGAACACTAGAGTGGGTTGCCATTTCCTTCTCCAGGGAATCTTACCAGAGCAGGGATCGAACCCATGTCTCCTGCATTGGCAGGTGGATTCCTTACTACTGAGCCAACAGGGAAGCTCTCACTCTACTAGTTCTGCTCAAAAAAACAAAAAAGAAAAAGAAAGGTATTAACTTCAAATCACTCCTTGTATGGGTCCTCACTTCCTTCTCCATGAAATGAAGAATTGGGTTAGCACAGCATTCATTTCATTTTTCTAAGGTGTTTTTTTTTCTTGATGTGAATCATTTTAAAGTCTTTATTGAATTTGTTATAATGTTGTTTCTGCTTTATGTTTCTTTTTTCTTTTTTTGGCCTCAAGGCATGTGGGCTCTTAACTTCCAGACCAGGGATCAAACCCGCACCCCCTAGGTCAGAAGGCGAAATCTTAACCACTGGACACCAGGGAAGTCCCAGAACAGCATTTCTTAAGATGTGTTTCAGGGACCACTCATCTCTAGCCCTGTTGAGTAAAGGGGAAAAAAAATAAAAAGGACAACTCAATATATTCTGTTTCACTCTTGTTAACTAAATCCTCATTTGCAAAGGGACTTTTGTGATGAATCCATCATTGAAGAAATCTGTTTAATGCTATTTCACATGGTGTTTCCCAAACTTATTTTGTTCTGTCAGTTATTTTTTGAGCACCTGCTATGATCAAGTCCCTCTTCTAGGTTCTCAGGATAAGTGGTGTAAAAGATAAAGTCCCTGTCCTGGTACAGAAAGACAGAAAGGTCAAGAGTTGTGTTTCCTAAATTTTACTCATTCAAGTTCACCCCCTCCATACCTGCCACCGCCTGCATGCCATCAGAAATATTCTGTACTCAACGTTTCTCTTTCAATGTGCTTACGCTTCCTGAATACGTTTATTTTAAACGAATTGTTAGCATCAGCCCTGTAATCTATAAAAGCACTACTACTGCCATAAATAGGAAGTACCAATAAAAATAAATACTATGAGAGCAAAAGCCTATTATTAAACTCTACTAGATACCATTGTCCTAATCGTGTTTTGAGCCTGAGTCCTGCTCGCTCTCTCTCTCTCTTTTTTTTTTTTTTTGTTAAAAAGGAAGATTATTAAGTATTAGAGACATGGTAGCAAAATACTAGCATTAAATTTAGGCTTTTTCTTTTACGTCATCAGAAGGATTGAAAAAGCATTGAAAAATGAAATGGTTTTTTAGTCTGTGATTCAAAATTATTTCATGTGTGTCTTTTCAAGACCAGATGGAATCTTGTAATTTACCAAATTTTTTTTCAAAGATTTTTTGACGTGGACCATTTTTTAAAAAGTCTTTATTGACTATGTTACAATATTGCCTCTGTTTTATATATATATATATATATATTTATATATTGGCTGCCAGGCATGTGGGATCTTAACTTCTCAATCAAGAATCGAACCCCTACCCCAGTGAACCCACATCCCCTGCACTGGAACGTGAAGTCATATCCACTGGACTCCCAGGGAACCCCCTAACCAAAAGTGTCTTGTATGACATTTGTGGTAGCCATGCTGGTTTGGAGACATAATGTATCTTGGTTGCCTTCATAGTTCATGAAACTCATCCCTACTACTCTGGGTCCAAACTTAAGCTGGAAATGTTCTTAAATGTCATTAGGAAGTTAGATGCAAAGACTATACATGCAGACTTCAGGCCATCATATAAAGCAGACCAAGTCTCATCCTTGGCTCCTTCTTTGGGACTAATCCCCTACTTTATCCATCTGTCCTTTAGATAAGAAAGATCCATGCATCTTCCCCTTCACCTACAAGGGTTCTACTTACTTCTCTTGCACCAGAACCAACAGCTTATTCCCTTGGTGTTCGACCAGAGCCGTGTATGACGGACGGTGGAAACACTGCATGACGGAAGGTGAGTGGTACCATCTCGTCCTGTCAGCAGGTGTCGTCAGAGCAAGGATCACAAACGAGAATGTGGATAATATGATCTTTTTTTTGGCAGACCAAACACTGAGTGTTAATAATGGGTAATAATGTTAAGGATCAGAGAGTGAGGAGATTCCCAGTGGTCTAGTATTGAGGACTCAGCACTTTCACTGCCAAGGGCCTGGGCTCAACCCCTGGTCAGGAAACTAAGATTCCACAAGCCACATGACATAGTCCAAAAAAAAAGGGATAATGGTGTTAAAAATAGTGCTCTTCAAGACATGGAAGCAAACTAAATGTCCATCGACAAATGAATGGATAAAGACGATGTGAGATACACGCATGTGCGTGTGCGCACACACACACACACACACACACACACTAGAATATTACTCGGTCATTAAAAGGAATGAAATAATGCCATTTGCAGCAATGTGGATGGACCTAGAGATTATCACACTAAGTAAATCAGAGAAAGACAAATATCTCATGGTGTCATTTATAACTGGCATCTTAGAAAATTATACAAATGGACTTATTTATAAAACAAACAGACTCACAGACACAGAAAACAAACATACAGTTACCAGAAGGGAAACATTGCAAATATTGCAATAAGGTGAGTCATATGAATTTTCTGCTGTCCCAGAACATATAAAAGATATGTCACACTGTACTGCAGTCTAAATGTGCAATGACATTATATGTCTTTTAAAAAAGTACCTACTCTTAATTTGAAAGCTATCTCATTGCTCAGAAATGCTAACCATCCTTTGAATCTTCAGTGAGTTGTAATCTTTTTGATGGTGGGGGGTCTTACCTTGATGTTGATGGTTGCTGACTGATCAGGGTAATGGGTGCTGAAGGTTGGGTGACTGGCAATTTCTTAAAATAAGACACAAAGAGGTTTACTGTATCTATTGACTCATCCTTTCATGAACAATTTCTCTGTAGCCTGCAGTGCTGTTTGATAGCATTTTATCTACAGTAGAATGTCTTTCAAAATTGGAGTCAGTCCTCTCAAACCCTGCTGATGCTTTATCAACTAACTTCATATAGTATTCTGTATCTTTTGTTGTAATGTCAACACTTTTCATAGCGTCTTCACCAGGAGTAGTTTTCATCTCAGGAAAGCACTTTCTTTTCTTGTCCATTAGAAGCAACTTCTTATCCATAGGTTATGCATTTCATGGTGTCTCAAAACAATTACATGCATCACATCAAATATCACTGATTGGGTTTCCCTGGTGGCTCAGTGGTAAAGAATCTGCCTGCTAATGCAGGAGACATGGGTTTCATCCCTGGTCCTGGAAGATCCCATTTGCCTCAGAGCAACTAAGCATTGCTTAATTAACTAAGCTTAATTAACTAAGCGTTAATAAAAAGGGGGAAAAAAATCACTGATCCACCATAACAAACACAATAATAATTCCTAAGTGTGGACTATTGGGAGAATCACCAGAATGTAACACAGAGACACAAAGTGAGCCAATGCTACTGGGAAAATGGCCCCAACAGACTTGTTCAGGGCAGGGTTGCCACACACCTTCAACGTGTGAAAAATGCGATCTCTGCAAAGCGCAATAAAACAAAGTGACTAAAAACAAGGTAAGCCTGCAGTGCCTCTATTGCAAAGTCCTCTGCAGTTCAAACAAATCGGGATCAACTGGCTGAAACTGAATAAGAAAATTACAAGTAGATATATATATTTTTTAATGCTGGAAAAGAGGTCCACAAGGGTCTCCCTGGTGGTCGAATGGTTAGGATTCCGCTCTTCCAATGCAGGGGGCACAGGTTCAATCCCTGGTTGGGGAACTAAGATCTTGCAGCCAAAAATTAATGACCAGAGAAAAGTGAAAGCACTCATGGACTTCTTTCTGTGCAGATTACCCACGGTGTGTCTTTCCCTTCATCTACCGAGGAAAGCCCCATAATGGCTGCATCACAGACGGCAGTTTCTTTGGAAGGCAGTGGTGCTCAGTCACTTCCAGCTTTGATGAGAAGCAGCAGTGGAAATACTGTGAAACCAACGGTGAGGCACGGCAACAAGGAGGGTGTGTTTGGTGAGGGCGGGGCTGGGGGCCAGTGATGATTCTCGTGAGCATGGGGCAGGGCAGTAAGCACGCGTGCTCAGTTGCCCAGGCGTGTCCCACTCCTTGTGACCTCGTGAGCTATAGCCCGCCTGGCTCCTCTGTCCATGGGATTCTCCAGGCAAGAACGCTGGAGTGGGTTGCCATTTCCTCCTCCAGGGGATCTTCCCGACCCAGGGATCAATGCAGGGTCTCCTGCATTACAAGTCCCCAAGGCCAGCGTGAAAAACCACTTGTGCTTTGGTCTGTGAAAAACCACAGACCAAAACCATGGACTGTAGTTCTGACACTGGTTTTCAAGGATTTCTGTTTCTAGAATCAACAATAATTAGGTTCACCCAATGCCACACCCAAACTGCATTTCAATGCATCTTAACATTTACTCTTACTTCTAGGCTCCTCTTAACTGAAAACCCCCATTCATTCTCGTGCCTTCTCTGTGTTAGATCCTGATCCAGAAGCTCTATATATAATAACCCACTGAATCTTCCCATGGAAGCTCTACCAGATGCTATTTTTTTCCCACTATTCAGTAAATAGTCTGAATAAAACAATGGCCCAAGGTGATGTCAGAGTTAAAATGTGAATTCAAGTCCATTTGACTCCAAAGCCTGTGCCTTTTTACCTTCTCACTAAGCACTGCTGCCTCTAGAGATGAAAATGCATACAAAGCACCTATCTACAAGTACACTTCTTCCTATGTAAGATTCTGCATGTGTGTGTGCTAAGTTGCTTCAGTCCTGTCCAACTCTTTGCAACCCCATGGACCGTAGCCCGCCAGGCTCCTCTGCCCATGGAATTCTCCAGGCAAGAATACTGGAGTGGGTTGCCATGCCCTCCTCCAAGGGATCTTCCCAACCCAGGGATTGAATTCGAATC
The DNA here is from genome assembly GCF_023699985.2 of Odocoileus virginianus. NCBI lineage: Eukaryota > Metazoa > Chordata > Mammalia > Artiodactyla > Cervidae > Odocoileus > Odocoileus virginianus. Next base: position 7,000,622 of record NC_069693.1, on the reverse strand, counting down.
TCTTATGTCTTCTGCCTTGGCAGGCGGGTTGTTTTTTTCTTTTTTCTTTTTTTACCACTAGCGCCACCTGGGAACATAAGGTTCTAATTATATTCATTTCCATTATTATTTTCAGAGTACGGGGGAAACTCTTTCAGCAAGCCCTGCATCTTCCCTGCCATGTACAGAAATAATGTGGTCTCTGAATGCCTTGAGGATGAAAACAATAAGCTCTGGTGTCCAACCACGGAGAACATGGATAAGGACGGAAAGTGGAGTCTTTGTGCCGACACCAGTACTATGGGGAAGGGGATTGGGTGGGCATGGGTGGATTCCTTCATTCATTCACTCAACAAACATCTATTCCAGCCCTACTGTGTAACAGACCCTGAGCCGAGCACTGGGGCTATGATGATGAATATGCAGATTCCTGCCCTCAGAGATCTGATGAACAAATAGCATAAAGAATGCCATAATACAACAGGCAAAAAGGTGGTCTCCTTAAGATTCAAGAGAAAGGGGCCAACACTCATACAAATAATGAGTACACTATATGATAAGGTTTTGAAAAATCTGTTAATAATGGAACTGGAAAGATGGTGAAGCCAAGTCAAAGGACTTACAAGAAGCATCCAAGGATGCTCAAGTCCTTTATATAAAATGGTGTAGAAGAGTTGAAAGTGAAAGCTGCTCAGTTGTGTCCGACTCTTTGTGATCCCATGGACTGTAGCCTGCCAGGCTCCTCTGTCCATGAAATTCTCCAGGCAAGAATACTGGAGTGGGTAGCCTATCCTTTCTCCAGGTCATCTTCCCAATCTCGGTATTTGTGGGTTGTGGATCCACAGATTCACCAACCAGATATTGCATTCCTCAAGTGGAATATTGAATCCTCAGAGAACCTGTGACTACTGAGGGTCGATTGTATATAGTCAGTGAAGAAAAGAATGCCAAGCTGAAGCAAGATTGCTAAATTAGATACAAGATCCACTAACATCTAAAAACAACCAAACCTTTGGGTTTATCTCGTCTACCAGATAGAGATGACTGGACTCTCTCTTGAACAAATTGGGCTTCCCAGGTGACACAGTGGTAAAGAATCCGCCTGCCAATGCAGGGGCCCCAGGAGACTCAGATTCCATGCCTGGGACAGGAAGGTCCCCTGGAAGAGGAAATGGCAACCCACTCCAGTTTTCTTGCCTGGAGAATCCCATGGACAGAAGAGCCTGGCTGGCTACAGTCCATGGGGTTGCAAAAGAGCCTGACACGACTTAGCGACTAAACAACAACAACAACAATACATCACCCCTTTGGCAGGAGCCTCTGAGCAGAGATCAAACAACACAAGCTTAAGTAAGGATGAAGCCTTCACTGTAGTGTAAAGACACAGGAGTAACCACCGTCTTATCTCCATTTCCTCCCTAGGAATTTCCTCATTGGTTCCTGGCTTCCCTTGCCACTTCCCGTTCAACTACAAAAACAAGAATTATTTTAACTGCACCACTAAAGGATCAAAGGAGAACCTTTTATGGTGTGCAACCTCTTACAACTATGACCGGGACCACACTTGGGTGTACTGCTGATGCAAAGGTGAGCTCTTTTCCTTCCAGCGTGATTTGCTGAGTTTTCCAGCAAGACAAGTTCTATTTCTCAGAGAAAAGGTGAACTTAGCCAGGGTGGGGGTTGCTGGGACAACTTCCCAAAATAGAAGACTAGAAGAAATTGGGATGTCTCTGAAAAGCAGAGGAGCAGGGTGAGGAGGCGAGCGAATGATTTCAGAACCAGAAATGTGTCATTCCAAAGTTTAGGCCTGGGAGGATTTGGGTGTGAAAAATTCAGAAAGTGGAATTTCTTGAGTTGAGACTTTAAATGAAAGGACAACCTTGAAAGGAGATAACCAAGACCTCTCTGGTCCCCCTGATGACTCAGCAGTAAAGAATCTGCCTGCCAATGCAGGAGGCACAGGTTCAATCCCTGGGTTGGGAAGATCCCCCAGAGAAGGAAATGGCAACCCACTCCAGTATGCTTGCCTGGGAAATCTCATGGACAGAGGAGCCTGGTGGACTATGCTCCATGGGGTCACAAAGAGTCAGACATGACTTTGTGACTGAGTACACACACACACGTCCCCAGAAACCTTGTTGTTGATCCCTTACCTGCTTCACTGAGTAGCTAACCAACAAAAAGTTTAGGTTCACCTCTCACCCTCTCCCCAACCTCAGCCCATACATCATCAACTGTCTCCACAGGACCCATTTCATCCTTCCTTTTTTCTATTCTTTTCCTTCCAGCTTCCACATTCTAATGCCTATAAAAATTCTCTCTGGACCTTCTGCACTGACCTTGTCACATTGTAATTCTAGAATTTGAAAGTAAACAGAAGCCCTCTCATCAGATATGTGACCACGCTGGTGATTCCAACAGTATTTATCCTTGCGATTGCATGTGGCTTGAGTGAAGTCGCTCAGTCATGTCTGACTGTTTGCGATCCCGTGGACTGTAGCCTACCAGGCTCCTCCGTCCTTGGGATTCTATAGGCAAGAATACTGGAGTGGGTTGCCATTTCCTTCTCCAGATCTTCCCGACCGAGGGATCGAACCCGGGTCTCCCACATTGTAGCAGACGCTTTACTATCTGATAGAACCAAAATGGGTGACTCTTCCTGAAATTTAGTTTGATGGTGAAAATTATCTTTCATGTACAGAGGAAAGGCAAAGAAGTCTGTTTGGGACTCTAGGCGCCATCTTAACAGTTGTTGGTGTTGTTGTTTAGTCGCTAAGTCGTGTCTGACTCTTTGTGACCCCATGAACTGTAGCCTGCCAGGTTCATCTGTCCATGGGATTTCCCAGCAAGAATACTGGAGTGGGTTGCCATTTCCTTCTCCAGGGGATCTTCCCAACCCAGGGATGGAACCTATGTCCCCTGTGTCTCCTTCATTGGCAGGTGGATTCTTTGCCACTGTACCACCTGAGAAGCCCCCATCTTAACAGGGTGAATACTAAAAAAAAAAACAAAAAAAACAAAAATCCACAGTGGTCTTCAATCTGTGGCTACGTCTAAGAACATTTTTAGTCTCCAGTCTCAAATTTGTAACCATCAGAGAGCTATCTCGGGATTCCCCTGGTGATCCAGTGGTTAGAACTCCATGCTTCCACTACAGGGGGCACAGGATAGATCCCTGCTTGCAAAACTAAGATCCCCACATGCCGTGCCACAAGCAAGCAAAAACAAGCAAACAAACAAAAAGAGCAGAACCATCTCCTTGCTAGTCCTGCTCCTACCGAACCTATTACAGCATACGTGAGGTTGAGGTGCTTATTATTCACTGACTTGATCCCACGAGCCAGGTGAGGGGCAGGGGGTATCTCACTGCTCTTGGCTCAGCTGCATCATCTTATTCCCAACTGAGTCTTAAAAATCAACATGAAGTCACTTCTTAATTCACGTTACATTTGAGTCAGTGTGTACCCGTTACCTGAACACTGGCTTTTGATTTTATTTTCAAGGGAAGGAGACACGTCTCCAGTGGAAGGCTGACATATTAAGTCTGGAACCTGCTTCATCTTTTTCATCGAATCTTTCAAGCTTAGATAATCGCCTTTAGAAAGAACCTGTTCACCATCTAGCTTCATCACTTGGTCCTTTGTGAAGAAAAGAGGGAAAATGTGGTCTAACCACCAAAAGGGAGCCCCACATTAACTCTGGGGCTGCCTTTTCTGCTTCCTAGAATGACAGATATGGTGAGGTATCCAAAAGTGTGGGGAAGGAAGCACTGGTGAGTCACACGGTGCAGAAATCAGATTCTCAGCCCAGGGACTCTAGGAAATAATTGCAGCCTGCTGTCTCTTTCTGGGAAGTTACAGACTTGGGTGGAGCATTTGTAGGTACTTATTAAATCACTAATAAATAAATTAGTACATCAATGGAGGGTAGAAAATTCATTGCAAGATGGCCTCAACTATTCCTTTATGGTGCCTGTGACAGACATCAATAATCGATCACAGAATCTGTTTCCTGTGAGCCCAGATGCAACCTCATGTTGTTGGTGTTCTTCCTCTCCATTCTCCCCTTCCTTCTCCTCTTCCCTCTCCTCCTCCTCTTCTCCCTCCCTGTCCTCCTCCATAAAATCCCTCTCAGTGAACTTCCCTGGTGGTGCAGTGGATAAGAATCCGCCTGCCAATGCAGGGGACACGGGTTGGATCCCTGGTCTGGGGAGACCCCACATGCCGCAGAACAACTAAACCCCCTTGCCACAACTACTGAAACCCAAGCTCCAGAGCCCGTGCTCTGCAACAAGAGAAGCCACCACAGTGAGAAGCCCATGCACCGCAATGCGGAGCAGCCCCCGCTTACCGCAGCTAGAGAAAGGCCACACACAGCGGCGAAGACCCGTCGCCATCAAAGATGAATATTTAAAAACAAAACAGAAAAACCCTCTGAACAACTACTACCATTGTCCCTCACCACTGCCAGACATTAGGAATAGATTTTAGCCTTTCAGCCTCATTCACTGCCAGTCTGATCGTTACGTTCACATGATGTGGCATTGATGTGAGAGACACATGAAAACTGAATGGTTGGTCTTTTTCACTTTAACAGCCAGAGCACAGGTCTTCACTCAGTCATATAAAAACACCCTAGTAAGCATCATCGTCCTGTTCCCAGATCCCACATCTCCGTGCCTTGTTTGGCGCTTTCCCGCATCTCATTTTCTACCTCTGCCCCCCAACCTCCTCACTCACTACTCAAACTGCTCCTCTGTTTCTTGAACTCATCAAGCTCACTCCAGCCTCTGCCTTGCTGGTGCTGGGGTTCCCTTCTCCTCTTGAGCTTCTGCAGCTCTCCTCCTCACCTTGTTCAGTCTCTGCTGAAATGCCCCGTGATGGAGAGGGGTGTGTGTCACCAGGTCTACAGAAGACTTGCCGCCCACCTCTGGGGAGTGCTGTCTGCAGGCAGCCTTCAGCAGTCAAGCCGGAATCAGGGATGTCCTCCGCTTCAGAGAGACCTCCCTTGCCCGAGCTTATGCCCGCCCCAGGACAGTCCACATGCAAGAATTAACTACGGGCAGATTTAAAGACCCAGCCATTTCAACCCAAATGAGACAACTCGGAAGAGCTGTGTCAAGAGCGCCTGTGGACTCCGCTGAGATTGTTGAGCTTGCACCATTGTTCAGCTTCTCCCTCTGCTCAATCCCAGTTCCTTCCCAAGTATCGATCCCAAGGATACAGTTTGATAAACCTCCTTCATGCTCTCCTCCACTCTCAGACAAGGGAGAAACCCTGGAAACCCAACTGGAGACAGCTCATCTCTAAGTGCCCTTCTGACCTTTTCAGTAAATTAAATTTCATATGGACTTGCATATGTGCCTTCCCTCCAATTCTCTTGGTATAACCACTCCACTTCCTCAAAGTATTCATCCTAGTCTGAACTCTTAAATGATCATTTTTGTCTTCTCCCCTCACATCACACTGTAGGCTCCAAGAAAGTAAAGACTTTATCACTTAACTATCTCCAGGACCTAGACTAATCCCAGGCTCATAGCACAAACACGCACTGTCCACTGGGGCTTCCCTGGAAGCTCAGCTGGTAAAGAGTCCACCTGCAATGCAGGAGACCCCAGTTCCATTCCTGGGTCGGCAAGATCCCCTGGAGAAGGGAAAGGCTACACCCTTCAGTGTTCTTGCCTGGAGAATCCCGTGGACGGAGGAGCCTGGCGGGCTACCATCCATAGGGTTGTGAAGAGTCAGACTCGACTGAATTGACTTAGCACAGCCACATGGGGCTATTTAACAAATAATTCATAAAACCAATAGTGTACTAAGAAAATGTTATTAACTTACTGAAATAAAAATCAAATGACTCCCATATTTTCAGCCTCCCCACATCTAATACTCAATAGTGACACATAGGTGGTGGCTACCGTATTGGGTGGCGCAGCAACTCTAGAGCATTTCCATTATCACCGGGAGATCCCATTGGCTTGTGGGGCTCTAGACTACAAGCTTCTTGAAGTCAAGTAACTTATCCTTGCTCTATTTCCATCACTTGGAACAGTGCCAGGCCCATATCAGGGACTCAGAAAATATTATGTTTGAGCAGGTGCAGGAATGATTGGATGGGTGACTCGATGAGTGTAGAGATGGGATGTGATGGGTAAGATAGGAGGTTGAAGTCATCTGTTAAATGGGATATGAACTATGACACTTCTCTGTTCCGTACCCTCCAAGGTCCTCAAAATGGCCTCTAAGAATGCATACTTGCATGAGTTGACTCCTGATCCACTCAGACCCCAAACCATCTACCCCTCTCCAACCACCCTGGTCTCTTCACAATTCCTCCAGAACTCCAGGTGCAATTCCTGCCTCGGGCCTTTGCATTTGCACTCTATCATGTCTGAATTGCCCTTTCCCAGACATGCTTCCAGGGCTCCATAAACTCCCTGATGTGCCTACAGAGAATGCAACCCCTCCCCACCTCCAGAACCTTCGCATTCTTCAACCCATTTCTGCTCCTTTCCCCGCCACATCTCATCACCTTCTAACATTCTAGATATGATTATATTTACTCATTTATTTTGTTCTATGTCTATCTCCTCACATTATAATGGAAGCTTCTTGAGTCCAGAGTTTGAGGCTATTTTATTCACTGCTATAGCCTCATTTTTCCTCATGCTTGGAAAAATGTCTGGCACATAGCAGGCACTTCAGACGTTGCTGCTGAATAAATTAAAGGTAGAAGGGGGAAAGAAGGAAAGGAAGGAATGAAGAAAATAAAAGAAAAACCATAAAATAGTCTTGGGATAGTGAAGAATGGCAAAACAGCACGGCCACAGCAAAGTTAGAAAACATTACTCTGATTCCACTTTTTAAAATTTAAATTAAAATTTTCTTAAAGGGAGGCTATTGAACTAGGCGAGCCATTCTCAGGTCTATACTTAGGACTTTAAAGGTGAAAAAGAGGGACCTCCTGGGTGGATAAGGGGGCGTCCCAGGTGGCTCAGTGGTAAAAGAAATCTGTCTCCCAATGCAGGAGACTCAGGAGACTCCTGTTCGAATCCTCAGTTGGGAAGATCCCCTGGAGAAGGAAATGGCAACCCACTCCAGTATTCGCACCTGTAAAATCCCATGGACAGAGGAGCCTGGCAGGCTACAGTCCATTGGGTCGCTAAGAGCTGGACATGACTGAAGCGACTGAGCACACATTTAGGACTCCATGCCCCCAGTGCAGGGGACCCAGTTTCGATCCCTGGTCAGGAAACCAGATCCCACACGCTGCAACTAAAGATCTTTCGTGCTGCAACTAAGACCTGGCTCAGTCAACTAATTACGAATAAATAATTGAAGGTTTCAAATGAACTCTTTATTTGGAGGACCTTGGGGTTACCGAAGGCAGAGGTAAGGAGGAATATATCTTTCCAATTGCTAATGCAGATCAGGGCCAGGGTATGAGGGAGAGAACTGACTTCCAGTCTAACAGAGGGACTATCTCTGTACGGCCCAGGGCAGACGGACGAGGAGGCAGGGGGCTTCCAGGAATGGCTTCATGGTGACCCGGCTGAGCCAAGGATTTGGAGGTGTCCATCCTCTCTCTCTTTGCATGATGTCCTTTCGAGGGGGGCTAATCCCCTGGGGGATCAGCTTGTTCTAAACCTTGATAATCCAGATTTGTGATTTAATTCGGTGACCGGAGTATCTGACACAAGGAGAAGGAAGTTGGGGGCTAGAGAGATGAAAAGAGACTGTGTTTCCAGGAAATCAAGTTGGGGGGAGGGGTTGGTAGGTTCACTTGGATGCCTCTTTAATTAACCCTTTCCAAACCCAGTCTCATCAAGAACCCTGTTTCTAGCCTCATGATGGACATGCCTTCTTCTACCGAGAGGAAGAAACTAAGGGGATTCAAGGCAGTTGAAGCAAGAAGGGGGAAAGGTAGATGCTGTGTTGAACTTTCTGAATCAAACAGGAGAAAAGACTATTTTCACCCAGAGGAAGTGGGGGAAGAGACCCTGCCAGGTTGGAAGGATTTAGGATTACGAGTTGAAAGATGTCATTAGTCTTTCTTTGGGATTTGGGGGAGTGGCAAGGAGACCCCAGTACTGTTCACACAGATCTCTTCCTCCTTAATCTAGTTCTAGGGATGTAACACCACCCCATCTGGCCAAAGCTATCGTTTCTAGGCTACCCTCAAGCCATAGCGCTGCAACACCAGTCTCCACCCACCCTTCCACCTCTCTCTCTGGAGGGCCCGTGGGGCACGTGGTCCTCCCCTCCACCATGACTTGATCCACGTTGAGCAGGTGAAGAGAGGCTGGGGATCCCAGGACCTCCTCAACGAGACATCATCTTCACAAACTCTGCAGAAACAAAATTTCTGGTGAGGCAGAATAGGGATTTGTGTGTGTGTTTTTTAATTATTGAAGTATAGTTGATTTATGGAGAGGGGCATGGCAACCCTCTCCAGTATTCTTGCCTGGAGAATCCCCGTGGGCAGAGGAGCCTGGCAGGCTCCAGCCCATGGGGTCACAAAGAGTCAGACATGTGTGAAGTGACTTAGCACGCACACACGCAGTTGATTTACAATGTTGTGTTAGTTTCAGGTGTACAACAAAGTGATTCAGCTATACACATAGATGTATTCTTCTTTTTCAGATTCTTTACCCATACAGGTTATTATAGAATACTGAATAGAGTTCCCTGTGCTCTACAATAGGTCCTTATTGTTTATCTCTTTCACATATATTATACATATTAGTGTGTGTATTAATCCCAAGCTCCTAATTTATCCCTCCCCCACCAAGTGAGGACCTGTTTGTAAGAGCAGCTGTCATTAATTTTTTCAGCCCTTACTACATGTCAGAAACCACTAAAGATCTTTGGGAAATTAATGACTTGATCCCTCTACACCTCGATTTCTGCTATTTACCTTATAAGATCTTTCAGGTGGTTTAACCATATAATGCTTAGAAGACACAGAGTTCAATAATTAGTCATTGTGAGTCTCTGATTTCATCTTTTCAATCAATCCGGGAGGGTTAAATACCATTTTACAGATAAGCAAGCTGAGGCTGGTGAGGTTGACCAATGTGCCGGAGATCGTGTAGATGGTGAATGGAAAACCCTGGAAGGAACCCCAGTTGTACCTGACTTGGCTGTGACTCAGTGTCAGGTGAACTTATTGGTCCCACCCAGGTCTCAAGGCTCATCTGTCCTTCTCTTGCCTGTGGTTGGCCCGAGGGTCTAGTTCCTCAAAAATTCTACTTCTTCCAGATTTTCATTGATGTCTACTATGGGGCATCATGGATGCATTTGAATATCAAACTAAGGATTTTAGACTTTTGCCTTATAGACAGCAGTCAGATGCTGAAATTTTTGCACCAGAGAATGTCACAATGAGACCGTGACATGCCCTATCTGTGTCTCCCACAGAAATGACTGCCCATCCCTTCCTCTCAAGACTCCAATCTTTCTCATTTATTCAATCAGTCAATGTGTGTGTGTCCTCCATCACTAGTTGTGTCTGGCTCTTTTGCGACCCCAGGGACTGTAGCCCAGCAGGCTCCTCTGGCAAGAATTTTCCAGGCAAGAATTCTGGAGCAGGTTGCCATTTCCTCCTCCAGGAGTCTTCCTGACCTAGGGATAGAACTTGCATCTCCTGCACTGGCAGGCGGGTTCTTTATCACTAGGGCCCCCTGGAAAGCCCAATCACTCAATACACGTGTTGAACTCTGTGCCAGGAACTGGGGGTATAATGATGAACCATTTCGTCTGTGGCCTCAGAAGGAAACAGGTAATCAACGACTGGAAGCTATCATGATGTCATGTGTCAGCATCACCACAGAGGCAGGTGTGGGTGCTATGGGAGCTCAAGGATGCTGAGCCTGGCCAGAAAGATGGGGAGGGGGGCACTATCCAGGGGCATAACTGAGGCTTAACCAGTGAAAAGATGAAGGCTGCTTTAGACAGCATACAAGCAGAGGAGTCTCTAGTGCATGATTTCTTTTAGCTTTTCACTAAAACTTTGGGAGTCAAAAACCACTACAATAAAAAAAAAAAAGAAAAAAAAAACTTTGGGAGTAAGGTGTCATCCTTACCCCCATTTTGCAGATGTGAAAACTGACACTGAAAGACAGAAAGTGACTAGGATAAGACCACACCATTAGTAAAAGATGATCCTGAACTTGAACCCCATGAACCTGACCCCAGCGTCCCAGGAAATAACTAGTCCCCTCTCCTTCTGATGGGACATCCTGTTCCTAAGACAAAGGTGCCCAGGGAACAAGGAAGGGATGGGAGAGGTGAAGTCGGAATCGGCTTCTGGACAGGGTGTTCCAAGGAGCGGCCAAGTGCAGATATTAATACAAGGAGAGGTGAGAGGCATGAGCTTTCGGAAATGCCATGGGCAGAAAGGGAGGCAACACAGTTCTGAAATCTAACCCTGCCTCCTCCAACTTCAAACTGAGGGAGAATGAGAAGGAATGGCCAACTTGGAAAAACAATCACCCTGGGGAGATAGGGGTGTCTGTCCCCACACAGCGTCACCTTCAAAGTCGACGGTGCCGTCTCCATTAACGTCAGCCTCCTGGACCACCTCGGAGATCTCCTGGGACGTCAGCTTGTCCCCCAAGAGCCTCTGCATGGCCTGCTGCAGCTCCCCCAGCGTGATCGCCCCATCGCCGTTGGCATCAAACTGAAGCGGGGCACAGGGAACAATATTAACCGCAACAACCACAATAATAATACAGTGTGTACTGATCCCTTACTGTGAGTCAAGGACTCAACTCAACAGCAAGGACCTACTGAAAAGCACAGGGAACTATACTCAATATCTTGTAATAACCTATAATGGAAGAGAATGCTTTTAAAAAGAATATATGTGTGTGTGTGTATATATATATATTTGTGTAAGGTGGCTCAGTTGGTAAAGAATCTACCTGTGGTTCAGGAGACCCGGGCTCGATCCCTGGGGGAGGAAGATCCCCTGGAGAAGGGAACGGCTACCCACTCCAGTATTCTTGCCTGGGAAATCCCATGGACAGAGGAGCCTGGCGGGTTACAGTCCATGGGGCGGCCAAGAGTCGGACACAACTGAGCGACTAACACACTATAACTGAATGACTTGACTGTTCACAGAAACTAACACAATGTTGTGAATCAACAATACTGCAATAAAAGTTTTTTTAAAAAAAAAGGTGGGGAGAGAGAGAAAGGCACTCCCTGGTGGTTCCAGGGGTTAGGACTTGGTGCTTGGGGCTCATCTCTGCTGGAAGAACTAAGATCCCTCAACTTATGGCCAAAAAACCCCCTCAGTTAAGAGGTTTGGTACATCATCTGCTAAATGTCAGCTCCTTGAAGGCAGGTTCAAAGACTCTTGTTCCCTGTTCCATGCTTACCCCTTGGGATGCTGCACATCTTTAAAAAAAAAAAAAATTTGACTACACCGCACTGCCTGCAGGACTTGGGTTCCCCGACCAGAGATCGAACAGGCACCACCGCCTGCAGGGGAAGTGCGGAGTAATAACCACCCAACCACCAGCGAAGTCCCTGCACGCCTTTAACCTACTAGAAAGTCTTAGAATGTCAGTTCTACGTCCAAACCTGTCTGGGAGCCAACTGTCCTCCGGCTACACCGATGCTAACGGGGTCCAAACCACAATCCTCTCCCGCCTGGATCATGGCCGACAGCCTCCTGTCTGGTTCCAGCTGCCGCTGCGGTCCTACCTAATCTGTTCTCTACCCGTCGGAATTTGACATTCGAGTTCATGTAAAACACCAGTCAGGGACTTCCCTGGCGATCCCGTGGTTAGGACTCCACTCTTCCACAGCACGGGGCGTGGGTTTGATCCCTGGTCGGGCACTAAGAGTCCAGGTGCTGTGCGGTGTGGCCAAAAAAATAATAAAAATTATTAAAAACAAAGAACACCAATTGGTCTTGTCCCTCCCTCCTGCCACCGCTCCACAACAGGCACGCTCCTATGGGGTGAGGACCTGCCTTCAGCATCTCTGAGACTTTGTTTTTCTCATTCTCCTCTATCTCCGGCTCATGCCTCTCCAAATAGGACAGGCTTCTTGCTCTTCCTCAGACATGCCTTCCTGCCTTCCAGCGTCCCTACCAGCTGCTTCCTAATCCTGAGATCTGATTTCCCCTAGAGCAGTGCCCTGTCCAGAAGAAATACGGGAACCTCACGGGTAATTTCAAATTCTTCTAGCAGCTGTCCCCCCACCACACACATTTAAAGGGAACAAGTGGAATTAATTTTCTATAATTGATTTTACTTTAAAATATCATTTCAGCATGTAATCAATTTTAAAAGTATTAATGGGGACTTCCCTGGTGGTCCAGTAGTTAAGACGCTGAGCTCCTACTGCAGGGGGCCCGGCTTTGAGCCCTGGCTGGGAACTAAGATCCCACTCGCCCCACAGAATGGCCAAATAAATAAATAATACATCTTTTAAAGTTCATTAATGAGCTATTTTACATTCTTGTTTTTTTCTGGGATTAAACTATTTTATTGATGGGCTTCAGAGGAGGATCAAAGGGCTGGGAGGACAATGAAATCAAATGTTTTTCTCCCATTTGGAATCTCCCCAGCTTCACAGTCATTGAAAAGCTGTTATATACTTTCAGTGCTGTATTTCATAAGACTTAGTATAATACCATGCTGGAGTACTTATTTAGTATGTCCTTAGCATGGCTAGTTAACACAGCCAGCCTCCAAGGACACTTAAGCTAAAATAGTAAACCTTAATCCAGCGTATATCTTACACTCAGAGCACACCTCAATTCAGACACAAATGTTATAAGAAATACCTGATCTGTGTTTAAATTTGGTAAAATACATAGTTGAGAAGGTAGACTGGCACACCCAGTTGTTCCAAATCAAAGTTTTCCAATAATTGCTTTGAGTATTCATTTTCAGACTTAAATGAACTGAAATCATATTCCATTGAATACAAATAGAAATGAAGTTAATAGAAATTAACCAAAATTAAATACAATTATATATATGTACATGGACATATTGCAAGTCTCATTCACTGGCAGGTGGGTTCTTTACTGCTGAGCCACTAGGGTTTTGTCCCCCATTAATGACTAATCATAGAACCCTGGGGTCTCCTTCCACCACCTCCAACACTAGGCAACTCACTTCCTTGAAGGCATCTCGCATCTCCTGGACACCAATCATCCCAGCCGTTTCTGCAAGCAATTTGGGGGTCATCAGCTCCACAAAGTCATCAAAGTCTACACGGCCACCCACTGGAGACAGAAGAGGCAGGTCTGGTGAGACTTCATACGCCCCCACATTCCATTCCCTCACTGTGCCCTTCAACTCTGTTCAAGAAATAGATCTGCTCCAATCTCTCTGCCTTCTAAGAGCTTCCTCTTTCAGCCAACTCAAGCCCTCTTGCTCCTCTCATCTGAACAGGAGCAGGACGTACAGTGGAAGTAACTAACTGTTGATGTGACCTTAGGAAAAATCTCTTAATTGGTTCAGACCTAGGCTCCCTCATCTGTAGATCTGGAGAAGAGAGAGTATGAATTAAATGAGCACCAAATCCCTTCCAGAGGTGAATCTCCTTGAATTCAGTGTTGTTTACTCAGGAACATGCTCAGATGCAAACCCATGAGCAATCTTATCAATCATAAAATCAACTCTAGTCTCCATCTAAAGACCCATCTTTTTTGTTACATTATTCAGCAACAATTAGGCTCCAACTCCTAGTATGTTTTCAGCGTCAAATACAGGTCCAATCCCACATTCCACTGATGAATCTTAGTGGTGGTAGCAATGACCTATATTTAATAAGCATTTACTGGAGGCTAAGCCTTTACCTGTATTAACGTCTTTATCCCTTCCTTTCTACAATCTCACTAAGTAAGGAGTGATAACATCTTCACTGAGATTCAAGAGTGGGGTTAACTCTGCTTCTCATAATGACTACAATTAGTAAACAACAGAACTGGGACTTGAACCCAAATCTATCTTAAAAATCACCCTTTTAGCCACTTCAAATGCTGCTTGCCTAAGTACAGTCTGAGCTGTTTCCTTCCAGACTTCTAGCCCTGCTTCCCTCCTCCCCATCTCCAACTCTACTCTCAACCTCCACATCCTTCCTAACTTCACTTTTAACCCTCGCCCAAAGCCCCATCGTTCCTCCCACCCCCAAGCCTCACAGTTCATCCGGATTTGCTGGCCCAGTTCAATCAGTTCCATCTCCGTGGGCATGTAGCCCATTGTCCTCATGAGATTCCCCAAGTCCTTACAAGAGATGAACCCATCTCGGTCCTTGTCAAACTCAAGAAATGCTTCCCGAAGCTCTGAAAGTTAAGAGACATGAACTTTGGGGTAACTTGAAATAGTCACTGGGGAAATGGAGCATCCCTTGAAACTGTCAATGAGGCACCAACTCAAGACTCCTCAAAAGAGAATACATTTAATAAGAATACATTTTAAATGTATTAAATTAAATAAATTAAATTAAATGTAAAAGAATACATTTAAAGATGTCCAATAGGAGGGATATATGAAGTGTGTTAGCAAGAAGAATAATTCTCGAGACCACTAAATGATAGCACTGAAGTCCTTCACATTGTTGGGTGAAGTAATGAGAAACTTCAAAATCACCAAGAGACAAAAAAGAACAATTCTGGACTCATCCTTAAAACTCAGGCATCATTCATGGGTCTCTGAGACACTTGGGGGTCAGGATGGCTTCTGAACACTTTGGGAAGTACTTAAACCGCCACAAAATCACAGTTGAGTGAGAAGAGAGAGTGATGTAAAACTTTTGCGTTGAGGGATTTGTACTGAAATGCACAAAGGAACAGAGTGCAGGTGAATGGGCGGATGGTGGTACGGGATGTTTGGGGGAGAAAGTGTTACCTTCAATCTCATCTGGTCCCAGCGGTCTTTCCTAGAAAGGAAGGCGGGGAGTGGGGGCAGGATTTGGAAAGAGAATCGGAGATCCACATTCACTTCTCCAAGCACGTCTCATCCTCATCCTTTCCTGGTTCTTTTCCCTTCTCCCTCCCCTCTCCCCTTCTCACCTTCCTTCTCCCACCTCCTGACTCCCCTTCCCTGGCTGTTTGCTCCTCCCACTCCTCCAAGCCCCTTCTCATTTCCTCTCTCCCATCCTTGGACCCTGGTCTCTCTTCTCCTGCCTTTCCCCAGTGGACTGTGCCAAACCGATCCTGGTGGCCATGGAATCCAATCTCCTCCTCCAGATGAGGAAAGTCAGACTTAGAATCAGTTAACACATTCAGAGTGCTAACTATGCTGGGATTCCACAATCATTTCATTTAAACTTCAGAACCATACTGTGAGGTAGAGCCAAATACCATTCCCATCTTACTTAAGAGAAAACTGAGGAACAGAGAGGTTAAAGAACCTGTCTGAGGTCACACAGCTCATAAGTGGCTGGGTGAGAATCTCTTGGTGTCAGAGCTGTGTTCAGTGGCAGCCAGGCAGGATGAGCACTGCCAGGATGATCAATTTCTGAAACCTTTCATATTGCCACTAGCCACGCCAGGACATACCTGAAGGGTCAGGCTTGAGCACATATCACATCCCCAGGGAAATTCCATCAACCCCTGGCCTCTTTCACCACCCCCCCCCCCATACCTCCCTTTATCCTTGGAGACTTTTCCCCACCTTCTCTTTTTCAGTATCCCCTTCCCCCCTCCAGTTGGGACTTCCCTGGCAGCTCAGAAGGTAATCTGTCTGCAATGCAGTAGACCCAGGTTCAATCCCTGGGTCGGGAAGATTCCCTGGAGAAGGGAATGGTAGCCCACTCCAGTATTCCTGTCTGGAGAATTCCATGGAAAGAGGAGTCTGGCGGGTCACAGTTCATGGGTCACAAAGAGTCAGACACGACTGAGCTACTAACACTTTCACTTTCCCCCCAGTTAGTTAGTCTTGAAGACTAACAGTGAAAAGCATGCCCATTGGAATCAAACGGTTCTGGCCCTGCCATTCATTAATTGTCAAAGCTTAAAGCAAAGGACTTCATGACTCGCAGCCTTACCTTCCACATCTGTAAAATGGGAATGAAGGTATTACGGACCTCAAGAGTCATTGATTGTGAGGATTAAATAATATCAAGAATGTGAAACCCTTTGCACAAGTCTGGGCACACAGCAATGACTTAAGTGGCAGCTACAGACTTCCCTGGTGATCCACTGGCTAAGGCTCCATGCTGTCATTGCACGGGGGCCAGGTTTGATCCCTGGTCAGGGAACTAGATCCTACATGCAGCAACTAAGACCCAGCACAAATTTAAAAATAATAAATGGCAGCTACTCTTATTCCCACCACCACCATTGTCACTGGCATCACTATGGGTGTCCGTAGAAAAGAATGATGCTGGTCAACAGTGACGTCACCCCAGTTCCCCTTTTGTTTGCCTCCTCTTTCATCTTCCACCTTTCGATCCTGACTTCTGATTTCATCCTCCCCTCCCTGACCCACGTGTCCCCACCGTGCTCCCTCTAACCTTCTCACTTCGTGCCGCTCCCCTCTTCCACTGTACCGGTCACAGCCCTTCTCTTCCCCGCGTCCCAGCTCCCTTTGCCTTCCCACCGTCCTTCCCCACTGCCCCCAGCCTCACCCGCTGTTTCTCCGCGATGCCTTTTCTTAGGAAGATGCAGGCAGGGCCCATGGGAAACTGCATGGAAGGTGTCATGGTGGAACTCATCAGGTTCCAATCTCAAGACGCCGCCCCCCCCACTTCGGGTCCCCCTTTGGTGGCTCAGCCTCCTTGGCTTCTCCGCCAGTCCTCGGCCAACTCTGCCTGCCTGTCCCCCGGTCACCTTGGCTCCCTTGGGGCTGTGACAGCTGGGTGGGAAATCTCTACTCGAGTTGGGGAGGGATCACAGTTGTTCCTGCCTCCCCATCTGGCTTGAGGGAGACCGGAGGGAGGCGGGGACCCAGTGTCAGGCTCTGACCTTTTATCCCCAGAATAGAATTGGAGGATAGTTTCAAAAATGAGGATTAGAGCAGAGAGCATCCATTCATACAATGTTCCAACAGGCATGTGGTGTGATTGGCCTAAGCCAGGTCTCTGCTGGCCTTTGTGCACGTG
This sequence comes from Odocoileus virginianus, assembly GCF_023699985.2. Classification (NCBI taxonomy): domain Eukaryota; kingdom Metazoa; phylum Chordata; class Mammalia; order Artiodactyla; family Cervidae; genus Odocoileus; species Odocoileus virginianus. The sequence goes on along the minus strand of NC_069693.1, from coordinate 6,983,571 downwards.
AAGATGGAGAGGACACGGCCCCTGGCTTCCAGGAGCTCTGGAGTAAGCCAGGAAAGTGAGTAAATGAGCAGGATGCGAACATCACGTGACAACCTGACTTTGGCAATAGGCATGTATAGTGGCTAGTTCAGTCGCCAAGTCGTGTGCGACTCTTCGCAACCCCCTTGGACTGCAGCACACCAGGCTTCCCTGTCCCTCACCATCTCCCAGAGTTTGCCCAAGTTCATGTCTGTTGAATCGGTGGTGCCATCCAATTATCTCATCCTCTGATGCCCTCTTCACCTTCTGCCCTCAACCTTCCCCAGCACCAGGGTTTTTTCCAGTGAGTCAGGAGGGTGGTGTTTGATCTTCCTCTGCTCATCTCCTCCCTTCCTTTCTTCCTGAACATTTCAGGGCAGGAGGGGCAAGGTAGGCATCCATGCTGATGGGGGTAGTCAAAGGCCATGGTGAAGCGATGAAGAGACTTCCCCGGTGGGGGAATTTAAGACCCTGGGCTTCCACTGCATGGGGCGCAGGTTCGATCCTTGATTAGGGAACTGAGAGCCCACATGCCACGTGGTGTAGACAAAAAGAAAAATAAAACAGGTGGGTGGGTGGGGAGACGATAAGGGTGTCTGCATGGCCCAGAGCGTTGGGGCCTGGGAAGGTGAGGATGAACCCATGGAAGAGCAGCCTGGTATGGGAAACAGGAGCATGAGCTGGGTGACGAGGTTTATCTACATGCAGGTATCACATCACCTAGGATAAGGGTTAGCACTGTGAGGAGAGTGAAGATATCCACTCATGGAGGTGGCGTGGTGTAGGGTGTTGAAGCCAGATCATGGCGAGAATGGTGTCCCCACAGGAGCAGATGGCAAAGGAGAAGGGAGATTGGTTACACATGGGATTATACTAAGGATAATGGGAATCGGGTTTCTCGCTGCTGGAAAAGGGAGTTGTTAATACAGAAAGGGGAAAAGGGAGAACAAGCTCTGTGGTGTTGGATTGGAACTGGAGGCACTGTTATACACTCATGGACTTCAATATATAGGGAGGGATACACAAATAAACGGGCTTCCCAGGTGGCACTAGTGGTAAAAAGTGCCTGCGTTCCAACGCAGAAAATGTAAGAGACTCAGGTTCTATCCCTGGGTTGGGAAGATCCCCTGGAGGAGGGCACAGCAACTCACTCTGGGAATCTTGCCTGGAGAATCTCCGCAGACAGAGGAGCCTGGCGGGCTACCATCTATGGGGTCGCACAGAGTCAGACACGACTGAAGCAACTCAGCACACACGAACACATACAAACAAACACAGACATCACGTGTGTGTAGGGACTCAGGAGCATATATTCTCCAGCTAAAAGGACGCAGCCTAGTATTAATGAATACCTCTAGCTTCCAGACCTTGACCATTCTTCACCAAATAGCAACCAAGACTCCTGGAAGCAATGGCTGATTTCGGGTCTGGAGAAGGACAAGTATTATAGGATGAGCCTAAAATTTATGTCTTCTTGTGCTGTAAAGCAAGAATGTGCTCAGAGAGTTATGGGGCATGCCAGAAGAACACAGGGGCTTCCCTGGTGGCTCAGTGGTAAAGAAACTGCCTGCCAATGCAGGAGACCCAAGTTTGATCCCTGGGTAAGGAAGGTCCCCTGGAGAAGGAAATGGCAACCCACTCCAGTATTCTTGCCTGGAGAATCCCATGGACAGATGAGTTTGGTGGATTACAGTCCATGGGGTCTCAAAAGAGTTGGACACTACCTAGCGACTAGGCAACAAAAGCTTAAAAAAGCTCCACTGACTGTTTGATGGGCAATTTGAAACTCAAAATAACAACAAACTATATCAGAGAAATAGGGAACTGGGAGTCTGTACAAATATAAAAAGTAAAGTTTGATAATACGTAGATAGCTTAAAGCACCTCCACACAAAATACCGGGCTTCCCAGGTGGCACTAGTGGTGAAGAACCCTCCTGCCAATGCAGGAGACAGAGACATGGGTTTGATCCCTGGGTCAGGAAGATCCCCTGGAGGAGGGCATGGCAACTCACTCCAGTATTCTTGCCTGAAGAATCCCCATGGACAGAGGAGCCTGGCGGGCTAGAGTCCATTAGGGTAGCAAAGAGTCAGATGTGACTGAAGCGACTTACCACACACACATGTACAAAATACTATTTCCAAAAGAGTCACTTTATAGTGGGGAGACCCCATAGATACTTTCTTAAATAGTTAAAATGAAGGTCACCAGTAATGTAGCAAATCAAAATGACACATTCCAACTTACATGCGACTATGAGTTTTTGTTCCTGCAAACCTGACTGCCCTCCCGCCGACTCTCCCCAGAGCCCAGCTCTAAGCATCTTCTCCCGATGGGTTCCAACTGTTTTTAAGAGGAAGTCGATGTCACCAGAACGTGGTCTCCACCACTCCCCTCAGCTCCAGGCTCATCTCTTCAGGGTCCATGTATTCCAACATGATTTTTTCACTCCAGACCTTACCAGGTCCCTTCTCTGCCGGTGAGATAAGGTTCCACACCCTGTAGCAGCACGTGGGGCTCACGGCCAGGCACTACAGTTGGGGGCTGAGTGCAGACTGCCCAGACCAGACCCTGGCCCTCCATTCCCTCAATGGTAGACTTGGGGAAAATAACTCACATCCTGTGCCTCAGTGTTCTCATCTGCTTAATGGGGATAATGAAAGCATTTCCCTAGCAGGGGTGTCATGAGGGTCACTAGTGAGATCCCTGCCCAACCCTGGCAGAGTGACATGGGCAGTCATGGGTGCTTGAGGAGTGTGCTCACAGGGGCCCCGCAGGGGTGTGGGTGGGAAGTGTCCTTGGTTCCAGTTTCCTCAGGAAGACCCTGTTCCATGCCTAAGGGAACCTCAGGATTCCACACAGAGCTGGTCACTGGGATCCCCAGACATACAATATTTAACACTTAATATGTTACTTGAACGTGATAAATATGGATGCACATTAACTTGCCAATGCTTTAAGGTAGAACTCTTAACTATGTTGAGAAACAAACCCCATTTGTACAGTGGTGTGATCACAAAGGAATTTATTTTTTTCTTCCACTCCCACCCCACCCCCATGACAAGTCCAGTTAGGCAGCTGCTGCCCTTGGTTCACTGGTTAACAGTTACCAGGGTGACTTTCTCTGTGACTCTTCTGGCTTGTTCCTCATGATCACAAGGTGGCAGCCCCTGCTCCAGCCATCACACCCACACTTGCATGTGCATGTGTGCTCAGTTGCTGAGTTGTGTCCGACACTATGCAACCCCATGGACTGTAGCCCACCAGGCTCCTCTGTCCATGGGATTCTCCAGGCAAGACTATTGGAGTGGGTTGCCATTTTCTTCTCCAGGTGACCTTTGGGGATCAAATCCAAGTTCTCCTGCACCGGCAGGTGGATTTTTTACTGCTAAGCCACCAGGGGAGCCACACTGTTACACTCCCAAAATGTGAACTGTTAAGGCCATACCCCCAGAGCCCAGCAAGGACACAGAGCAGGTGTTCAATTATTATTTATTGAAAAAAAATGACCGAACCCCAGACCCCCACTGAAACCATCCCCTCACACACACCTGACTTTCAAATCCCACGTGCGCAGGGCAACACCAGCGTGCAGAGCACTAGCAGCCACACCCCCGACCCCGTTGCGCCCAGCCCCCCGGGCCAGCAGGAACTCTAGTAGAACTCTTCCTGCTCGGAGTCCGGCTCAGCACCCTGCTGGTTCTGAATCTGACTTTGCTTCCTGTACAGACCGGCCACCTGAGGTGAGAGGGTGGTGGTGGTGGAGTCAGAAGCCCCGGGGGGGCCCCACCTTCTTCCCGGCCAAATCAGCCCACAGCCCATGCTCTCCGAGAGGCTGGCCTGGCGAGGTGAGCCCACCCCTCTACCACGGGCCTCACCTGGGCACTGGTAGTGGCCTGCTCTGGCTTCTTGTCCTCACGGACACGAATAAACCGAGGGAAGCGGAGGGAGATCCCCTTCTCACTGTCCACCTGGGGGAGGCGTGGGGGAAGTGGTAAAGAGAGCAGGCAGAATTCCCCATCCAAGGTCTCCTCCCTGCTCCTGTGCCTCTGGGACTCAGTCTCCTGATCCATACAATGGGGCTAAGTGACGGGTCACTGTAAAAATCACATCAGGTAAATCGAGTGTTTGGGGCTGCACCAAGTGGCAGAAGAACTGGGGGCTGCTGAGGCTTCTGTTGCCATTATTATTAGGGTTGAAATGCCAGAGGGCACAGAGCCAGAGGCGGACTCTAAAACCAGACTTTGGGGTTCAAATCCCGACTCCCAACTCAGAAGCCAAGTGAACCTGGGCATTAGGCACCCTGGGACTCGCTTTTCCCATCTGTTAAATGGGAAGGTTGGTGTTTTTCTGAGGATGAGTGTGAACAAGTGCTGTGCCTGCTTCACTTAGGTGTGTGATAAATGCTGCTCCCATTGCTTGCTACCAGGGAACCCTGACTGCCCCAGGTGAAGGAGTGAGAAATTTCAAGAAGGAAACGAGGTAACAAGTATATAAGCTTTGCCTTTAAGTGGAAGTCTGCTGCTAAGCAGAAATGCGCATGCCAGATTTTGAAGGGTCAGAAGAAATCCCAAAGGGAGTGCACTTTTAAAGTTTCCTGTTCTTCAGTTAACTAGACTTCAATTTTAAAAAATTATATTTCCTGTTCTTTGGAAGGAGGATGCTAAGAGCTGCCCTAGTGCTGGTCGGTGGCAGGGAGTGGGGGTCCCCCGGGACACAGACCCTTTGGCAGGCGTGGAGAATGGAATCACTAGTGAGAGAAGTTAGCCAAGGAACATTAAAACCTGGAACGTGAAAACGAATTACCGTTGATCAAGAAACAGTAGTTTCTTTTTCTCATAAATGGTCAGCAGGAAGTATCCTAAGTTTTTACTGAAAAGAACTGTTTTCAAAAATTACTTAAGAGCTGAATGTGAGACTGATATTTAAGAAAGTGATTTAAAAAAAAAAAAAAGTGATACAAATGCGGGCTTCCCCGATGGCTGAGCAGGTAAAGAATCCACCTGCAGGGCAGGAGACAGGTTCCACTCCATGGACAGAGGAGCCTGGCACGCTGCAGTCCATGGGGCCGCAGAGTCGGATACGATTAGTGACTAAACAAAACTAACTGAATCACTCTGCCCTACACCTGAAACTAACAGAACTTTGTAAATCAACTATACTCCAATAAGAACATAAAATTAAAGACAGAAAATGTAAAAATTTGAAAGTCAAAGAAATCAATTTCATTGTTTTCTACTCCTGCGGAATTTTTCTTTTTCTTTTTTTTAATGAGACTGATATCATTGTCTGAAACCCAAATAAAACGCCAGCTCCGGTCTCCCGAAGCATCACCCCGGAAGCACAGACACGGGCCCCAGAATCCCCTCCCACTGCTCTCCTGCCACTCAGCTAGGATTCTCTCGGAGGGTCTCCTCAGGGTCCCCCAGTTACTCACCAGGCCCCGGGCCGCAGGGTAGATGGGGGACAGGGAGAGGTCTGCGCACTTCACCTCCCACACGTCGCTGGGGTCCAGCCAGTGGTCGGGGGCCACTGCGCCGTCGGCCCGGACATAGGAGCGAGGGGTGGGCAGCACTAAGGCCTGCAGCCGGTGCGAGAAGGGGGAGAGAGTCTTGGATCTAAGTCAAGGATGAGGGCTGGGGGAGGGAGGGCAGTAAGGAAAGAGGGAGAAGATGGGGAAGGGGAGACACAGACACCCCTCAAATTAAAATGCTGGCAGGGGCGAGGGGTGATGAAAGAAACGGGAGGAGGAAGAAATGAAGACCCTGGGAGCCAAGACAAGAAATTAAAGGCAGAGAGAGAGAGACAGGAGCAGTGACCCAGAGACGGGAGTCAGAGACCAAGAGAGACAGAACCAAGACGGGGACACAGAGATCAGAGACATGAACACGCAGGAAGCCAGAGCGCGCCCCAGACGCCTGGCACCAGGACGGCGGACACCCCACAACGAAGGGCTGCGCTGGCATTCCGAGGGTGGACCCGGGGAGCCAACAACACGCCCGGCCCTGAGTGCGGCAGATAGGGCTCCCTGATGGCGTCTCTGCCCGGAGCTGGCGGGGCTGGGACTGGGACTTGGACGTGCTGGGCTCCCCTGGCCAAGGAGCAGGGTCCCCAGAGGACGGGGACCCTGAGCGGGTGGGGAGGGCTCACCTGGAGCCTCTGGTGGTGCTCTTCCAGCTCCTCGTCACTGAAGCCAGTTCCGAGCTGTGAGGACGACAGGGGTCAGTAGCTCTGCTTCCCCCCAGCTCCCGCGGGCCCAGGATGAGCCGGGTCTGCTCCTCTCTGCCCCCCGCCTCCAGGGTCCACCCGGCACCTTGCAGATGGCCTGGAACTCCTCGCTCTCCTCATCGTACGAGGCCAGCAGGAAGCCCCCGTACCGGCCGGCCCGTTTCCCCTTGCCCAGGTAGGCACCAATCACTACAAGGTCCAGGGTGTCGCCCACACCCTCGAGGTAGTCCTTCTTCAGCTGTGGGGAGGGAGGGCCAGAGATGAGGGTGGGGAGTCAGGTGTGGACCCCACTGCTGGTGTGGGGGGGGGGCTGGGTAAGAAGACCCAGGACAGACACTGGGAGGAGAGCGGATGAGGGACAGGTTTCTCGGCTAAAAGGCTGATGAGAAAGGGGCCACTCTGATTAGAGGAGGAGGGGAGATGGAGGGGATGGGTAAGATGGGGAGACTTCGGGGGGTCACCCCAGATCCCCCCTTCCTTCAGTATGCAGGGACATTCCACTGCTTCACAGGGAGAACATTTATCCACTCATTCCATAAACTAAATTAAGTGCCAACTATGTGCCAGGCAGGAGCTTGTTCCTACCCCAGGGCCTTTGCACTTGCTGTGGCCCTGCCCCCGACTTTACCCTACTCGTTACTCCCCATCTCTATCCCATCTGCATCCTGGCTGACCTCCTGACGGAAGGCAAGAACAGAGAGCTCCCCAGGCTCCCTCATCTCGCCATCTGGGGCACCCAGACAGGCAGTTCTCCACCAGCCCTTGGTGAATTTGCTCACGGGGAGCAGTGAGGGCCGCAGGGCCGAGGTGGCTGCTGCGGGAGGTGGGAGGGAAAGAGCAAAGGGCTCCAGAGCTCGAAAGGGGTGAGGTGGGGATGGGGCACAGAAGCTCAGGTGGCTTCTGGGCCCCAAGCTCAGCGGGTAGGTGGGGTAAGGGGGTGGGCAGCACCTTGAGCCAGTTGTGTGACCGCTTGGCGATCTCGTAGGTGGCGTCCACGTCCAGGGTCTTCACCATCAGCCCCTCGCAGGAGTCTAGGGACCACAGGAGGGCCACGTGAAACCCTGGCTCACAGCCTCGCCGCAGCCGTGGGCGGGACTCTGGTCCAGTCGTCTAGGGTGGGGCGGGGTGGGTGCAGATCACGGAGCGGGGAGGGACAGTGTGGAGGGGCACAGACCTCGCGGGACGCCCTCACCTTTCACCGACTGCTCCAGGAACTCGGCAATCTGCTCCATGTCCTTGGTGTCCAGGGAGGTGGCAAAGACGAACTCACCCTCTGTCTCCACGAAGTTCTCCCGGAGCAGCTGCCGGCGTCGGGACAGGGGCTCACGTACCAGGGACTGCGGGGCGGGATGAGAGAGACGGACGTCACCATGAAAATAAAGAGGAAAAGCCCAACTTCGGGCAAAGCAGGAAGCAGGTGGGTCACAGGTCACCCTGTGGCTGATGGAGATGAGTGTGAAACAGGGCGTCAGTTTACATTTTAGGCAATGCTCTAGTGTCTGGCTTAATAGAGGCTGGATTCTCACATCTGCTCCTGCCCTCAGGCTGCAGTAGGTTGTTCTGGTTGCAGGACCGTCACACAGATGGGGAGGTGGAAAGGGGAGGCCTCAGGGGCCACACTTTGAGAGCCGCTGCCCAAGTGTGACCTCCCAGCTCAGCCCGCTGGTTCCCAGGTTTACATACCCCCTTCATCCCCCGACCACCCGAGACACAATGCCGGAACTCACCTCTCCGTTGAGGTAGATGAGATCGAAAGCATACAGACACACCTGCACCTGGATCTCTGCCGCATCCACCTCCTGTGTTGGGGCAGGATGGAGACCCGGAGTGGGGGATGGGGAAAGGTGAGATGGAGGTGGGTGGGTCCCTGGGTCCCCTCCCATCACGCCCGAGGCAGACACCCAGTCACCTGCCACTCTCCCCTTCTCCCAGCCAAAAGGTTGCATGCCTATAAGCACAGCGATGATGCCAGCCACTGGCACTGAATTATGATAGCAACCATCTCATTCCTCTCTGCTAGTTATTTGCTTGCCCAGCCTGCTCACAACTAGTGGGATGACATGACAATTCTGGCCAATGAGAGTAAAGAAGTTTTCTGGGGTGCAGGTTGAGGGAGCTCCTGGAACAGATCTTTCATAATAAGAAAAGAACCCTTCCCTCCTTCCTACTTGGCATGCTGGGATAAGAACATGATGGCTGGAGCTGTAGCAGCCACATTGTAAAAGGCTGAAAGAACTACATTCCAATTGACAACTCTGTCTGTCTGGGACAGGGCAGGATTGGGTGGAAGATGACGGCAGGTGCTGGAGTGGGGCAGAGGTTACCTTGCGTTTGCGGGTGGTGAGCACTTGGAATGGCTGGATCTGCTTCTTTTCCCGGTCCCAAGCTACAGCTTCTGTGTCCAGGATGAAGGATGTGACAGATGGGAGTTTAATCTGAGAGGTGAAAGGGGAAAACCCAGAGCTCACGAGAGGTGGTGGATGAGGCCAAAAGACAGATGGAGAGAAACCAGTTTCTTTCCCTTCTACATGGGGAAGATCCAATGACAAAGTGATGCCAGCCTTAGAGACACGTGTAAACAGACCCCTTCTGGTCCCCACTGAGAGGGGGAAAAAACTAGGTTTTCTGAGGACTTACTATGTGGTCCCACAAGCTGGAAACCCAGGAGCCTTTGTTATCTTCCTCTTCTGACCACTTTACATTCAATTCAGCCGTGAACTTGTCCATTTTCTCTCTGAAACCTCTAAGTCGTCCATTTGCCACCACCTCGCCAAGCCCAGTCCAGCCTAAGCCACAGCATCCTACCAGTCCCCCTGCTCCTGCACTGACTCTGTCCAATACACTCTCCTCACAGCAGCCAGGCTGCTCTCAGCAAACCTCACGTCTGCTCGGTGCTCACCCCTGCTGAAAACACACGGCTCCCCAGAGCTTTGGAACCTCGCCTCGGCCAGCCCCCGCACCCCTTCACCTCACCTAGCCCCTCAGACTCACTCTCTGCACCCCCACACACAAACCTTCCTGGTTCTGGAATGGACTGTGCCCCTCCAACCACAGGGCCTTTGCACATGCTCTGAACTTGAGCATCTGCATGGCTCCCAGGGCCATCCGCACTGTATCCTGGGCTGTGTTTTGTGACGGTCCTGACACCAAGGCTAGGTCTTATTCTGTTAAAGGCTCACAGGACGCTGGACCTTTTCTTCAGAGCCTGATCTCTGAGTACACTCAGAGGCAACAGCAGGGCTCTGATGAAGACCTGCCTGCTCTGCCGTCTGGGTTAAAGTCGCTGCCTCCAGCACAGGGCTCAGCACAGAGCAGACGCCCAGTAAACACTTGAATGAATGGGTGACAGAAGCCAGATCTCACCGACCCTGTACTGTGACCGCTTACATGAAGCTCTAGCACAGGCAAGACGAATTTATACCAACGAAAAAGGCAGATCAGTGGTTGTTGCCACAGGAGATGGATGGTGGGGGTGGGGAGAGGGGCCTGCCTGGCGTGGGGCACAAGCAAACTCTCCTGGAGTGATAAAAACATGGAAATGTTTTATATGTTGATTATGTGGCTGGGTGACCTTGTCCAAACTCTTCAAACTCTATACATAAAATCAACCTTTTATGGAAACTACACCTTAAGTTGGTTTTAAAAATAAACAGCACCTAGCACATCACAGGAGCTCAATTAATGCTTGCGTTGTGCTGTCCCTCTGTCCTCGCTGCTCTAGGAAAGAACAAACGTCCTCAGTAATTACGGAAGGCTGCTCCCCTGTGGGCTTCCCTGGTGGTTCAGTGGTAAAGAATCCGCCTGGACTGGGGTTCAATCCCTGTGTCAGAAGATCTCTTGGAGAAGGAAATGGCAACCCACTCCAGTCTTTTTGTCTGGGAAATCCCATGGATGGAAGGGCCTGGCAGGCTACAGTCTATGGGGTCACAAAGAGTTGGACACGACTTAGCAACTGAACAATGACAAAGTCCTGTTTGACTGAGATCTCCTAAAGTAGGTGCAAATGGCCCTTGGGAGCAGAGACAGCCTGGCTCCAGGGCCCTAGAGATCGATCCCTATTTACAGACTGTGCAGCCAACGTGCAGGCTTCATGCCAAACCCTCTCCCCGTCAGAGCATGATCCTGCCTTTCCCAGCCTTGGCTGCACCAGTGCCCGTGACCCGGTACTGCACAGGGGACCCCCAAGCCTCAGTCAGCCGGGGTTGATGGGAGGTGCCCAGAAAAGTGCTAACTTTCCTCATGGGAGGGGACAGCAGCTAGAATCCCTTTCCCATCTGTCTTTCTGTCTAGAAGTGTGGCGGCTACCTGAAGACCAAGGGGCCAGGCATTGGGATGAAAAGGCAGTGAGCAGAGGACAGCAGACCCAGCTGGGTTCGGGAAGACCTTGGTCCTCAGCTGAGCCAGCCCATGGCCACCCGCCTTCAGATTTAATGGGGGAAAAAAAAAATCTGCAGGTGTTCTATTATCTATAACCCAACACACTCCAATCTCCTTCCAATCACGCCCGCTGCACTGGGCCGGCCTGGCTGGCCCTCCACTCTCCGCTCCCCTACCAGCATCCCCCAGACCCCCCAGGTGGAGCCGGCGGCAGGAGCTCACCTTGGGGATGCGGCTGATGATGTCGGGGTACCTTCCGGTATTGTCCTCCTGATTTCTGCTGAAGATCTTCACCTCCCCGCCTTCCAGAACGTGGATCTGCCACCGTGGGGGAGGGGAGAGGGACTCAGAGACGGGCCTACCCCCGGGAGCCCCGACTTTCTCTTCTTGACCCCACTTCCATGGGCAGGAGGTTCCAGAAGCTCTGCAGGAGGAACTGAGGCAGAGACCTGAGTGAATCCTCTCCTGGGTTCAGAGAGCACCTCCGAGGCCTGTCTGTGGAGCCCCTGCCACCTCGTCTTCATCTCCAGTCCACACCCTCCTCTCCCGGCTAGCAAAGGTGCTTTGGGGGGGGGGGGGCGGGGTGTTGATTTGTCTGGATGTTGTGGTGCTGTAAATAACATTCTTGTTTTTTATGATTTAAATGTATTCATTTTAATATGTCTGGATCACAGTCCTTGAGCAGAACTATATTATGTGCCACAGCAGCAGCAACGTGTATATTACCCCAAGAAATAGTAGTATATATGTGTATAACGTGACTTCAAATATACATGTGTGTAAGTAGCTATCGCTATCTTAAGTCACTTTACTGATTTTCTGCTCAGCACTGTATTGCGAAGATCCATCTATGCTGAGTCTATCGAATCTACTGTGTGCAGCCTATACCATAGGATGGCGCCCACCGAGCTCGCTTACCTGTCCCCAGGTGAGACCAGGGAGCGGCCCCCACTCCCCCCAGGACAGAAGAGCCACCACAAGTATCCTCACAGCCCAGACCAAGGCCGTCTCCGGCCCTGGGAGCCGGGACACACGTCCAGGTAACCTGAGGGGGACGCAGGGCACCTGTTACATTAACACGCCCACCGGCAGGGCACAAGTGCAGCCCACGCTTGGGCTCCCACTGCCGTGGGTCTGGACTCTGATGACGTTACCTAGTAAGATCTGTTTTCAGAGGAGCCAATCAGGTGGCTATTATCACACCACACCACACCACTGCCCTGAGGGCCGTGCGCGACCAGATGAGGAGTCATGGCGAGCCCGGCCGGCCCTGAGCTTGGGTCTGAGGGACCCCCTTACCTGTGCCCTCTGCCCATCATATTTGTACTCGCAGGTGAAAGCTGCCTCTTCAAAGCGCTTCAGGACCTCGCTGACACCCCGGGTGGGGTGGGCCAACATTGGTTTCAGGGGAACCCCTGGGAGGGGAGGAGAGTGAATTCAGATAGAGTTTACTGGGGGTGGGCGGGGTCGAGACTGCTAATTGCACTCAGAAGCGATGCAAGCAACACCTGGGTTCTGTCATCACAGAGTCTGGTCGCCCCCTTCTCGAAAACTAAAACAGAAACGCCAGCAGTCTCTGGTCACACATATTAGAGCGACAGCCTTGGGATGACGACGTGAAGACAGAAGGAACTTGGGTGAGTGAGCCCTGGAGCGCGGCGCGGCCCTTCCCCTGCCGCCTGCCCCCCTCCGGGTCCTTCCATATACAGGAGAAGGAGATGCTGTCTGTCTGCCGCACTGCCTCTCGGTATCTCGGTACAGCAGCTCCAACACAGAAGCGGGAACTCCATGGAGACAAAGCACGGCTCGGGACAGGGGTGCTCTCTGAGCAGAGGGCCCTGTGCTGGCCACCCCGGGGGACGGAGGGAGGGGAGCCCGATGGCATCCAGCCTGGGGCGAGGCCGTGGATGGACGGCGAGGGGCGGGAGGGACCTCCCAGAGGCAAGTACCTGGGCTCAGCCTACAGTGCTCCCGGAGCCGCTCCAGGCCGTGTTCCAGCAGAGCGGGGACGATCCGGTCCAGGTCAGGCACCTCGCTGGGGCAGGGGCAAGAACAAGGCGGGCGGGGGTGTCCTTCTAGAGCCCTGTTCGCTGGCTGCGAGACCCACCACTGCCTGCCTGTCGCCCCTTCCCAGGGCCGGCTCCTGCCTCCCTCAACTCCCCTTGTCGACCCGTCTGTCGTGGTCCTTCATGTTTCTTCCAGGCCGGCCTCCACCTCCCAAGACTCCAGTTTAACTGGTCTGGGGCCGGCCTGAGAGCGACAGTCTGCAGGTCTCCACGCAGGGGCAGAGTCCTCTCCATGACCGTCACGACCCTCACAGTGTGCCCGTCACCAGGCCCCGTCTGGGTTTCTCGTGGCCTTTCCACACGCACAGTCCTGCTTGGAACTCAGAAGCCTCTGCCTGCTTCTCTCCTTGGCTGTCAGGATCTCCGCCTCTCCCCGTCCCTGTGTCCCTGACCCCCCACTGTTGGCCGCCTCCCTGATCTTTGTCACCTCCCCGTGCCCAGAGCCCGTATCATCTGGATCCCCACCCAGGGCTCTGTCGCCAGCCCCATGAGGGTTATGGATGCTTGCTGGCTGCTGGCCCCTCCCAAGTCACCCACGCCCCCCGGGCTCCCCTGCCGGGCCCCCAGGTCTCACCAGAAGGTCTGCTTCAGGATCATGCCTTGCTCCTCCAGCCACGTCTTTCTGGCTTCTGCTGTCTTGCCCTTCCCGGCATCCACCAAGGTGGGGGGGCATTCTAGGATGAACCCCAGAGGAAGGGGCTTTGGGATGGGCCCGACCCCCCTCAGCCACCCCCGGGTCCACAGTGGGTGCTGGTGAAAGGCTCCTCAGGGAACGGGGCCTGGAGGGGCAGAGGAACCAGGTGGGGGTGGGGGTCAGGTGGCCAGGTTAACGCGAGTGGTGGGCGTGGGGCCAGCCACTGGGGCTCACCTTGACCGGGGGGCGTGAGGCTCACAGCCTGGGCGAGGGCCGCCAGCACCGACTGCTCGGCCAGCCCGAGGCGCAGCCGTCCACTCAGGGCTCTGGGGGGACAGCGGGTAATGGGGGTGGGCCTGTTGAGCCCTTTGCTCCTCCCTCCTCCAGTCTCCCCACCGCGACCCTCTCCTCTAAACCAGAGCAGCCTCCAGAGCTGGAAGGGACCCGCGATCACACAGCCCCACTTGACAGAGGAGGAAACGGAGGCTGGCCATGAAGCGTCACGACCGCGGGCAGTGACTGCGGGCAGAACTAGGGGCCTCGCAAGGTCTCCGTCTCTCTCCTCAGCTGCCCTCTGACAAAGCAGAGATGGTGGAACCAGGGCACAGCCAGGCCTGGAACAGCCTGCCCCAGGGTGCCAGGTATGATGGCCAAGAACCTGTCCCCGCACGGGCCCTGCTTGAGCCAGCGATCTCGGGCAGGAGGGTGCACCTCCTGTGCCTCCATCTCCCCTTCTCTAAACGGGGGGAGGATCACAGCACCCCCCACCCCCACCCCCCCCCGAGCTGCAGGGAGGAGCTCATGGCAGAAAGCGCGAGGCATAGGCCAGGGCACCCAAGAAACATCCCAGTGATAGCGGCAGGCAAAGGCTCCCACGCAGGCCAGGGCAGACATCACTAATCGACTGCAGCACACTTCACCCACGAGCCCAGCCTTTTCCAGCCAGCACTGCTGAGAAGAGGAGCGCCTGGGCTCCGTGCCCAGCTCACAGTGCTCCCATCCGAGGGTGGTCAGGGCATCAGCAGTGATGCGCCTGCCAGCCCTCCTTCCCGCCTCACAGGCCCACACCCTCACCTGGCAATGAAACGCGCCTCTGAGTGACGGCAGGCCACAAAGAGGCCTTTGATGACATCTATCTTTTTGGTTGTGGACTGGAGAGAAGGGGGCAGGGCGGTCAGTAACGGGGCTGAAGGGAGGGGCGCCATCCTCGCTGCCTGGGGAGCTGCCACCCTTGGAGACCTGCCCACCTCCCACACCTGCTCCCCAGTCCCACCGCCCGGAGCGCAGAGAACAGTTAGAAGCTGGCTCTCCTTCTGGCCTCCCACCCCGGCTCTGCTCAGCAGGTGTTCATGGAGCCCCACGCCCGCACTACATCGGGGCTGTGGTCTCAGGAGGAGGGTCCCGCAGTCTTGAAAGCAGCAAGAGGAGAGAAGCTCTGATCCCAAAAGCAGGAAGGACCGAGGCGACCCAGCCCTGAGCAATCGAACCAGAGCCTTCCGGGTCCCCAGGAGGAGAGGGTCTGGGGAGGGCCAGCCGCCCGCCCACTCACAGCGCTGCCTGCCAGCTGCGCGATGTCCCGGAACTTGGCGAAGACGCTGGCGGCGGTGAGTGCGGGCGGGGGCAGCACGAGCCTCTGGGTGCTGCGGCTGCTCTCGGCCACCAGCCCCACATCACCCTTCTCGGCCACCTCGGCCCGGACGGACTCCAGCTGCCGACCTTGTGGGGGAGAGGGATCGGGGGCTGAGCGCCAGGAGGGGTGTGGCCGCCGGACTCCCCTCTCCAGAAGCCGGGATGATGAGCCCGTCTACACTAGAGGGGTCGTCTGGGGCGGCACCATCAGTATGGAGATGGGATTTAAAGCCCTGGATCTCGGCCCCGACTTCCTCCCTGGCCTCCTGGTTTCCTGTCCGTCCTCCACAGCGGTCCAGAAGTGACCCTGCCTGGGACCTTTCCACGGCTCCCCGACACCCGCACAGTAAACAGAGCACCCCAGGCCCTGGGCAGGCAGGCCCCGCCCACTCGGCCAGCCTCTCCCGGTCACTGCTGGGCCCGCCCACAACTGCACTCTGTCCCCAGCTCCCCTCATGGCTCTGCTGGTCAAAGCCCTTAAGGACCTCTGCAACCTCCATGAGCCCCGACCCTCGGCCTTGCTCTGTGCCTGCAGCCTCCCCCTCTCCCACCTGCTCTGGGTGCAGTGCTGGTCCTGATCCCCACCCCCCCCACCATCTGGCCCCTCCGCTCTCAGCCTGTCAGTGGTCCCTTCCCAGTCCCTCCCCATCATCTCCTGGCCTCTCCATGGCCTCCCTGGAAGCCCCTCCCACCCGGCCCGGGGCATCCACCACCCGCGCCTCACCCGTGGCCTGGGCCACTGCCTTGAGGAGGATGCCCTCTCCGATGCCGAGCTCCAGGCCCTGCTGGGGCGGCCCCAGGCGGTTGAGGCTCAGGTAGAGGACGGGCAGGAGGTCGGCAGGTGACAGGGCCACCACGGAGCGCAGCAGGTTGCTCAGCGTCTCCACCATCCGGAGCCTGGAGGAGGGGATGGGGGTGAGAACACGTGACATTTCAAGGTCACACTGGGGTAAGGGAGCATGGTGATAAATGCAGGAAGAGAGACGACAAGAAGGCTCCCAGCCAGCACCCTCGGGCGTGTGACCCGAGCCACAGGGGCTGTCACAGGCTGCTGGTGGGAGAGGAACCCCATCTGACAACGAGGAAGGGGACGATCATCTACAGGAAGTAACAGCTGATGCGTATGGACTGTTTTCCGGGTGCCAGGCATTGGTATTAAACCTTCAAAGTGCTCTCTGACTCCCTGAATTCTCACAGCTGCCTTGAGCTAGATATTATTTCATTTTACAAGTGAAAAAACTGAGGCACAAAAGACTATGTAACTTGCCAAGGTCACAGAGCTAGTGAGTATCAGGCTGAGATAGGTTCTCACTACAAACAAGACGTGGGTTTTCTCTAACACTGAGGATCGGGAGTATCAGCCAGGCTGCAGGTACTCTTGGTTACTTGAGCTTAGTATCCAGTTCCTTCCGCCAGGCCTGTCTCCCCATGCCAGGGATCACGGGTCACCCTCCTGTCTTGCTCTGACCAACAAACCAGGCAGAAACAATGGCCTGTGGCCGCTCTTGTGGCCAGACCTGTGGTCTCGTGTGTGAGGGTGCAGCTGAGCCAGGAGGGGGTTAAGAGGATTAAACAGCTGGAGGCACAGCCAGCGCCACTGGGACAGAACCAGGAGAGGCCCCCCGGCCCCGGCCAGGCGGTCTGGTTAATTACCGAGCAGAGACCTCCTCAATCTTCTCGAACGCCCGGGCCACAGCCAGATAAGGGACCCTGGGGGAGGAGAAGGAAAACAGGAGCATGTGTACACCCCCACTGCCCCCCGCCCAGCCCCCTGCCCCCACACGCCTCCCGGTGACCTGCTGATCCCCAGGTGCTCGCACATGTCCTGTCTGACTCCTGCCTGGGGTTCTCTCTCTCCATCCCCTTCAGAGCGGCCAATGGTCTCCCCAAAACTGAGGGTTGTGTGGGGGGAAGGACTGGCAAATCTCTCATTGAAGCCTCCGGGGACAGGGCCTCCCGCAGTGCCAGGGACCAGAGGAAGGGTTCTGGGAAGGGCCACGCCTCACCTCTGGCCTGCCTTCCAGCAGGCATCTTCAATGGGATGGTAGTTGTTCTTGGCAGGATTGTAGCTTGGTGGGTCCAGGTGTCTGTGGAGGGAAAGGGGAGGCTGCAGGGTAGATGCCTGGGTCGAGGAGTGTGAGAGTTGGGGGTGAAAAACAAACAAGACCAAAAAGCAGAAGAGAATACATCATTTTAGGTATTAAAACATTTTTAAAACAAAAACCAAGTAGGGGGAGGAATCAGAAAGGCAGATGCTGCTTCAGAGGACAGTTGGGGAAGGCCAGAGGAGACATCCAGGCAGAATGATGTGAGGGGTTAGCAGAGTGGGGACCAGGGAGAAGAGTATTCTAGAGGGGAGCTGCAAGTGCAAAGGCCCTGAGGTAGGGACACGCCTGGCATGTTAGAGGAACAGGAAAGGGGTCAGTGTGGTTGAAGTGGAGCAGTGTGATCCGAATATTGTTCAGTTTAGTCGCTCAGTTGTGTCTGACTCTTTACGATCTCATGGACTGTAGCCCGCCAGGCTCCTCTGTCCATGGGGTTTCCCAGGCAAGAATACTGGAGTGGGTTGCCATTTCCTCCTCTGGGGGATCTTCCCAACCCAGGGATTGAACCCATGTCTCCTATACTGGCAGACGAATTCTTTACCACTGAGCCACTTGGGAAGCCCATGTTGTTCGGAGTCCACTCTGAGAGGCAAGGATCCCCCCAGCGCCTCTGGGTCAGACCCGCCCTAACTCTGGCTAGAACAGGAGGAAGGTGCAGTCCCTGGGTGCCCCAAGGAGCCAGGCACCGTGCTAAGGGCACTCCATCTGCTAGCAAATCAGTCCTGCAGGCAGGGACTCATCTATCCCACCTAGTCACATAAGGAAACTGGGCACAGAGTGGTTAAGTAGCTCACCCGAGGTCACACAGCTAGTAAGCAGCACAGTTCTGAGACTGTTCTAACCTTCTACATCATACGTGCCTCGGGAAATGCCTCACATCTACCCCGTCAGAGCCACCGCAGTCCAGACTCTGCAGTCACACTCATTTGGGTTAAAATCGCTGCTCCATCAGTGACCAGCTGTGTCCTGGTGAGGAAGCAATTTCCCTCTGAACCAACCGTATGATGGAGCTACCCAGAGTCCCTGCCCTGACACGTCCTGAGGTTAAGGAAGAAATTAGGGGGAGAGTTCCCTGTGCTTTGTGGGGAGCATTTTTACAACACTGACTCCCCAGCCTCAGACCTATGTCTCTGCCAAACATGGGGTGAGGGAGAAGACTGCCGACTATTTATAGCTCTTCAGCTGATCCTGTGCAGACAGGGCTGAGGATGGCTGAGCCGGACGGAGCACGCACAGTGAGTTGTATGGCCTCAGTATTTGGTAAGCGGTCACCCTCCTGGTTCTTCCTATTATATTACAAGGAGAAATGGCAGAGCTGAGGTGTAAGAAATTCTGCAGCCATGCTGCCTGGCTCAAATCCCAACTCTGCCACACTCATCTGTGGTCTAAGCAAGGCAATCAAAATTAATAACAACAGCTACTACTTGCCAAGTGTGGGCATGGCCAGACGTTAGTCTGCAAACCCTCAGGAGGAAACTGGCCCAGAAAGGCTAAGTCGCTTAGCCAAGGTCACACAGCTGACAAAGGTAGAGCTGGGATTTCCAAGCACTCCAGAGCACTCTCCTGCCTCCACGCCTCACTTTTCCCATCTGTGAAATGGGAGTCCCAAGAGAATCGATGCACAGGGTTGCTGTGAGGCTTCAATGCATCCAGATATGGAGGGCAGTGTCTGGTGATGGGCACACCGTTTACAATGGATAAAAGGGTGTGCTTTCTACCATTAACAAGTCTTCATATTAAAGGTGAGGAAATTGGAGGTCCTGACAGCTTGTCTGTCTCCTGCAGGCAGCCATCAGTGATCAGGTTGAGAACGGTGTAAGAAAAACGATCACAGTATCCCAAGAAGTAAAAATCAGGACGTAGTACTTCATGTCAGACACCAAGTTGGTGAGAGAAACTTACAAGTAATATAAGCACGGATGCGTGCCCAGAGGCACAACAGTGGTGCAGAAAAGAGGCCCGGCTTAGGAATCAGGGGAACTCCGCTTTCAGGCCTGGCCTTACCCCCACCCTCCCTGTGTGTTCCAGGGAAGATGACCTAGCTGCTCTGGGCTACTGGTTTCAATGCCTGTGATTTGGCTAAAACACCAGCTTCTGCACAGGCCTGCAGAGATGAAGTAAAAAGGCATAAAAGAAACCTTCTGGATGTGATTTCATACAGAGGAGGCTCAAGAAAAGGAGCCGACTGTTCCTACAGTGCAGTCACGTGCTGAAATGGGGCCATTTAATCTCACTAATAAGGTTCCGACTGGGGTACAAAGTTGTCATTAAGAACCCCAAATTTTTTATTAGAATAATTAAACCTGAATCACAAAATTCTAACACTGAAAGGATACTAGGTGATTACTGGTCTCCGTTTTGGAGGCCCACCTACAATCAGACCGGTGAGACCTGGGACTCACTGGCTTACTTTGTTTCATCTGCTGTTCTCTTAATGGATCCTGACTCACCCCTTGGTCTCGTCCTTTCTCAGAGCACCAGGTCCTTCTTCTTTCACTTCTTTTTTGACAGCTGGCTTCCGGGGGGCTGGGGAATGAAGCAGGGGAACAGTGGACCCTTTCTCCTTCCCACAGCCCCCAGCTCCCAAGAACTCTCCAGGTGGCATCGCCCCATGCTTGGGGCGGGAACACGGCAGAAGGGGCGAGTTAGGCCTTCTCACCCACGGGAAGGCCGAGCTCCTTAGAGCAAGACCCACCCACCTCTTCCCTGCACGGCCCTGCGAAGTGCGGGGCAGACACTCACAGAAGAAACTGCTGAGGGTCTTTGGTGCTTTGGGGGGCAGCTGAGCCTGGCCGTCCTCCTGTGGTTCCTGCTTCACCATCACCTCGGGCTCTGAAACGCTTTCTGGCGAGGACTCTGCTGAAAGTGAGAGAGGTCAGATGGTGATGCAAACTTTAAAAAAATGTCTTTTTTGGCCACAGGTATGTGGGACCTAGTTCCCTGACCAAGGATGGAACCCAGGCCCCCTGAATTGGGAGCACAGAGTCCCAGCCACTAGACCCCCCAGGGAAGTCCTCGGTGCCTATGATTTCTGAAAGATAACTTGTTGGAGGATGACCGGCTCTTTTTCCCCCACATGTGTGGAGAAAAACAACAATAAAAATAACAATAGTAACAAAACCTAAAGTTTCCCCTAGAATTTGCTTTCAGACAAGACATTGGAGAATCTTATTGAAGTCTTATCTAAGCCTTATTTACATTAACTGTCCTCCAAAGACATGTGACCCCCCCAAAAAAAAAACAGAGAGAGGGGGCCCCAGGGAGGAAGACGGTCAGACACTCACTGGTGGTCTTCTGGGGCTCAAGGGGCGTCGGGGGCTGGTCCCTGCCTTCTGCTTCTTCCTTGTTGCCCTCTTCAGGCTCTGGGAGGCTTTCTGTTGGTGTCTCTGCTTCTGATGACAGACAAAAAAGGTAGATGGCAAAAAATGTCACTGTGAACCCCTCCCTAAGGGCATTTGAATTCCCAAGACACTCTGCCCCGTTTTTTCTTTGCTGTGCTGACCACGCATGTGTGAAGTGATGGGAGGTGTGAGGGTTGGTCAGCCCTGGGCCACATGGGGACCTTGAGGGAAGCCAACCCCAATGCTTGCTTGTATAGCTAAGAAACGGGGAGGGTCAGGCTTTTCTTATAATTTTTGAATTATTGAATTATTGAATTTTTGAATTATTCATGGTGAAATAGAACTGGAAAGGGTTCAAAATGCCAATGATAACTTGTTAGTGATAAAAATAAAGCTTTTTTAAGCGGACTGAAAAAATAAAAAATCCCCACCTCCGGGGTAATAATAATAACTGCATCAACTGACTTAGGAATAATCTGTCTTAGCAGAAAGAAGTCATCCTCTGACCTGGCCCCCAAAACCCCTGGACACAGATAAGGGCTAAAACTGCATCATTTACAGTAAAATTTGTTACTGACTAAAAACTGCCAACCAAAAATCAGATCTCCACCAAATTCAGACCTTACCTGGAGAGGACAAACCCAATAAGGACCTCTTATTAAAACAAATGACGGTGACAAAGACTGATTATTATAATCTTGTAAAGGCCCCAAATGATCTGTGGACCAGATGTTTATGGCTGTATTTCCCAGGTAAGATATTTTACATTTTCAAGGCAAATGGGCTGGACACCGTGTGACCACTAGCTCAGGGCATTTCACTTGTCATTATTAGATCACATTCTTGGTAATTCATGACATAGCTTTCTGCAAAGCTGGGTACTCATGGGTGGTGTGGTAAAAACCAAGTATTACATGAAAATCAACATGAACAGAAAACAAGGACAGCAGTTTTCAACTGGACTCCAAGGTCTGAGCAACTGTGCAGTGCCCAGGAAACATCCTGTTAGAAACCAACTGTGATTATTTAGGAGTGAAAAATTATTTTTCTTTCCTTTCAATGCTATGTATATTATTTTCTCAAATGCCCAAGCTGCTAGAACATAAATAGTTGTTTGGACATAACTCGACAAATTGAACAGTAAAGCCCTTGGGGCAATGAGGCAGTTACTAAGACACTATGGGCCCTGGAAGTTTGTACACTTCTCTGCTTTTTGGCAAAACTTAAAAACAAATCATATAGAGGAAAATATTTTCCATACAAGAAAAAGAGAGAAAAATAGGAAACTGTATGAATTAAGATGGCCAAGCTAATGCATTCCAGAATGCTTTCATGACAAAATTCCCTGGGCGGCGGTGTGGGATTCTGACGGACACGTGTGGATTCCCAGCTGAAGTGTCAAATCAAGTGGGGTCCCCACACCCTGTCCTCCCAGACAGGCCCCCACCTTTCCAGATCCCACACACACGGAAACACAGAGTTAGCCTCTCCACTGCTTCCTCCCTCCCGACCAGGATCTCACCTTCTTCCTCCTTCTTCTTCTTAGTTTCTGGGTCCTCGTCCTCATCCTGCTCTTTCAGCACATCTTGAAATGTCCGTTTGGGAAGCTGCTTCCGGGCTGGAAAGACAAAGGGCTCAGTGTGGCCTCCTTGCTGGCCCACCGGACCTGCCACAGTGGGCTCAGACCCTCGTGGTGATGGCCCCTGAGAAGGCTCTGGGGCCCTGCCCTTCTCTGCCTGCCCCCCCCCCAGCCACCGCCCTGGTGCAGGCCTCATCCTTCAGGCTTCTGCTTCCTGGCCGTGTGACTGTGGCAGGTAGGTTCCTTCATCGTGGGAGCCAGCACCCGCCCTCCTCTCTGCCTCACCTCTCACCACACACTGTCCTCAAGCCCTCCCTGCTCCCCACATCACATCTCATTCTCAGAGACTCCGAGGTGTGTGGGATTCCCCCACCTGCTGTGCTGTTCCCACCCCGAGGCCTTCACATGTGCTTTTCATGGCAGCAACATTTCCCTGTCACCCTTTCTCAACAGAGCCGACCCAGACCAAGACCCTGATCCAAGACCCAGGCCAGACTGCCCCTCCCCTGGGCCCTGCCTCAATCCGCAGCTACCCCCGTGCGGGCTCGTCATTCCTTATAGCAGCATCGTCAGTGACACACACTGAGCCACATGTGTTGTCTTAAACTTTCCAGTGACTACACTGAGGAAAGGAAAAAGAACCAAGTGAATTTAAGTTTGGGTAATCTTGTTTACTTAACCCAGCATAACCAAAATATGATGATTCCAACATGTTTCAAATATTTAAAATCAGTATCATTCTTTTTCCTATGCTAGGTCTTCAATATCTGATGCACTTACAAGCACATCTCAACTGGGCACTGAATTTTCATCAGAAATACTTGATGTGTTTAGATTTCATACAATCTACCAGTGAGAAAGCCCAGAGAAGGGAAGTCATTTGCCCAAGGTCACAGAGTCAGGGGTTGGTGGAGCCATGCTCTTAAACACAATGCTAAGACCAGAGCTGTCAGGAGGATGGCTCAATGGTGGAGAAATCCACAGGTGGACAAAGACAGGCAGCTGAAACAGCATGGCCCGGGGGTCCTTACCCGTGCGACGCTTCGGGATCCCTGATGGGGAGACAACCGCTGGAGAGGGGTTGGAGCGGGAAGGGCTGCTCTCAGGCAGTATGACAGGACTGGGAGGTGAGGCCTGTGGAGAATCTGAAGCAGGCTTCTGGAAAGAGAGAGAAAGAGCAACTCCCGAGTTGGAGGAGGAAGGAGGCAGCACCCAGCTGTATCAGTTTCCAAACACTTGAGAGAACAGAGTGACTCAGCCCCAGCTCTGGCCTCTTACCTGGGCCATCACTCCACTCTATGTAGTTTCATGGACCCAGACTGTCCCTATTATGGACCATGGTAACAATTCTTTTTTGTTTCCCCTAAAGTGACAAGATCTTTGATTTTTAGCTAAGCATAATATGGCCCAACCAAAAAGTGGTGGCTCAGATGGTAAAGAATTTGCCTGCAATGCGGGAGACTTTGCAGGTCCCCGGAGGAGGGCATGGCAACCCACTCCAGTATTCTTGCCTGGAGAAACCCCATGGACAGAGGAGCCTGGTGGGCTACTGTCCACGGGGTCGCAAAGAGCCAGACACGACTGAGCGACTAAGCACAGCACAGCACATAATATGGCCCAACCAAAAACTTCCCAGGCTCCCTTGCAGCTAGGTCAGAAGCCCCAGGTCTACCCGATCAATGTAAGGGCAAGTGGTTCAAATAACATTCACCTAAATGCAAGTGGAGTGCCCTGCTCTTCCCACTGGCTGAATGTGGGCATTCACTTGGACAACTTCATCTAAGGATGGTGAGCAACAATACAGAAGCAGAATACAGTCTGGGGCAGACTGAGCCTAGGAAAAGACAGATGACAAGAGGCGGCTCAAGAGAGGCCTTGGAGGCTCCATCAGGACTGTCTTTGTCCTGAGCTGGCAACCCCAGGGTTGGGGGGAGGGGAGAGCTGAAGACGGAAGTGGGGTGAGCAGTGGGGGAAACAGGATGTCCATTCACCATCGACAGACTGAGAAGTGCTGCACTTCGGATGTTATCTTGAGAGCAGACAACAGGCAAGAAATGACTTAAATGAGGGGAGCAAGTGAACCGATGCGCTTGGGGAAGATGGAAAGCCTTTGACTCCGTGGGTTCTGAACCCTTCCTCCACAGCAGGCATTCTCTCCCATCACCATGTAAATCAACTCATAGCACCTCCATGCCACCTGTGATGGGGGAAGCTACCCGGAGCTGCCCGAGCCACCTGAGGCTGCCTGCCAAGGCATCACCAGGGCAAGGAGCCACACCCAGGCCCCAGGGCAGAGGCGGGGTTAGGAGCACAGAAACCAGGCACAGCCACTGAACTCCTCTGCCCCCTGGGGCATCAGCTCCAGAATTTTCCTGAGTAGCTGCTGCACTCAGCTCCAAGGTCAAAGGGAATGAGGCATCTGGCAAGTGGGGGCAGGCTGCTGGGGCCCCACCTGGCTTCCGGGGGTAGTGGGGGCTTCCTCCTCCTCCTCCTCGCCCTCGCTGCCCAGGACCTGGGTCGCCTTCCTCCCCGGCCTCTTCACTGGAGAGTCGCCCTCGGACTCCACTCTATTCCGCTCCTTCAGCGCCACCCTGGAAAGTGAAAAAATGGAGGTTTTTCCAGCAGACAGTGGGGACGCTGCCCCCAGACTCTCCAGCAATTTCATTATGTTTCATTCCCTTCCTTGCCTTTCAAGCATGCAGTGAACATTTTCGAGAAGCCTCCTTGGCATATATATTTTTTTAGGCTATGTTGGGTCTTTGTTGCTTTTCTCTACTTGTGGTGCATGGGCTTCTCATTGCAGTGGCTTCTCTTGTTGCAGATGGGACCTAGGGTGCTCAAACTTAGTATGTTAGTTATGGCTTCCAGCCTCTATACTGCTCAGGCTCAGTAATTATGGCACATGGGCTCAGTTGCTCTGCAGCATGTGGGATCTCTCTGAAGCAAGGATTGAACCTGTGTCTCCTGCATTGGCAGGCAGATTCTTTACCACTGAGCCGCCAGGAAAGCCTTCAGCATATACCCTGAAATACCCATCTCCCTGTCCCACTTCTCTGGAGGGCTCCTGTGTGCCCACCCTGTGGTGGGCGATGCTGGAGGAACACATGAAGTCCCTACCGAGGGCAGACAATGGCCTCCAGTATTCCTTTGGAGACTTTCTTTCAGTCAGTCATGTAAGACCCTGATCCTCTAGGTAGGGACTACACTTCCCAGCAACATAAAAACAGAAAGGGTGGATCTCAAAGTCAGAAATGTTGATAAATCATGACCTGATCTTTATCACTTGCTGAGCATCTTTTATGAATCAGCCCTGTTCTGTAAGTTGTTAGTGTGTTAATGCATCAAGTCCACACTGAAAGCCTGATACAGATCATGATACCCCGTTACCCAGGAGGAAACTAGGCGCAGGAAGTGAAGTTACTCTCTCAGGGCCCCAAACTGGGAAGGTAAGCTAAATCTACCTTGAATGGTACAGGGACACGTTCTTCCCAAGAACTTATGACAAGAATGGTGGCAGAGAGAACACTGTTCTCTTCTCTTCAGAAGCAGCCAGTGGCAGGGTCCCTGCTTTGTGAAGGAAGTCGGCGCCAGATGAAGTTAAGACACTGGGCCAGAGTCCTGAAGACAACTCGGAGGTCCTGGATCCAACTATACCTGAGGCTGACACTACCTTTAGCCTTTCAGGTTACAAGAAACAAAAATTTCCCCATGGAGGCCTGAGACATTCTGAGCCGAGTTTGTTAACACTTGCAGCCAAGAAAGTCCTGACTGACAAAAGGAACAGATTCACGACCTCCCAGCCCCAGAACGTACTTTGGAGGGGACTCCATTTCTCTGATGCTGTTGGATGTCTCCTTCTCTGGCTTCTTCACTTTGCCCTCTTTCTTGGGCTGGAAAAATGACCTGGAGGAGCAGAAGAGGGGGAAGTGAATGATAACAGTACCAATACCCCTCCAACACATGCTACATGCCACAGCTTCTGAAGTCTGTCCCCATTACTGGCACACCACAGAAGACTTTGAACAATCCCCTTAGATGGATGAGGAAACTGAGGCTCGGACAGAGGAGGCAGCACTATGTACTTTTCTGCCTCAGCTAACCTCTCACGTGAGACCTAGGACACATCCCAATTTCCATTCTACAAGTATTAACTGTGCACTTACTATGCGGCAGGGCCTGTCCTGGGAACCCAGGGGCACAGGAGCAGCCCAGACACATAAAGTCCCTGCCCTCAAAGGGCTGACGCTCCAGGAGTAGGCAGACATTAAGTAATGTGTTCATTGCTTAGTGTGTCCAGCTCTTTGCAACCCCGTGGACTGCAGCCCACCAGGCTCCTTTGTCCACGGGGATTCTCCAGGCAAGAATACTGGAGTGGGTTGCCATTTCCTTCTCCAGGGGATCTTCCCAACCCAGGATCTGGGTCTCCCACATTGCAGGCAGATTCTTTATTGTCTGAGACACCAGGGAAGCCAGTAGCTAATATGAAATGTTTGGAGGTGTTATGTGCTCTGGAAAAGGTAAAGTAATGGGGCCTCCCTTCCACCCAGGCATTACTGGCCCTTTATGCTAGATCATACTTTGTTGTGGGGGGCTACCTGGGGCACTGTAGGATATTAACAGCCTGCCCTGCCTTTACCCACCAGATGCTAAGGGAAGCCCCCCTCTCCCTTCAAGTGGTGACAACCAAGAATGTCTGATAGTCCCTGCTGGGGGCGGGGGTTGAAAACTGCCCCAGATTGAGAACCACAGGGCTAGGGTCTCTGAACCTTGCAGCAACTAAAATTCTCAGTTACTACACCACCTGGTTTTCCAATCCCCCTCCCCACTCTCCATACTGCTCAACTCCTGGAAATTCCTACATGAAGACTAATCCAAGTTCTTCTAAGTTAAGGGCAGAGGTAGAGACAGGAGCAGAGAATTTGGAGAACAGAAGCTGCTGGTGAGTGGGGTGGGGGTCCTTACATGATACTTCGCTGCATGATGGTATCAGAATTCTCTCCCCCCTCCTCCTCTTCTCTGGTCACCAGTTTCTGAAAAGAACATCCAAAAATACTTGATGAGAATACTCATTTTCGTGCAGAGATCCAAACACAAAACACACTGATTGTGTGGAGATCGGAACGCACACACCTCTGATGGGAGAGGAGAAACTTTCATGAATTGAGGTTTGGGGAAATCACCCTGAAATCTACATCATTTGGCTCCAACTTCACACTGACAGACCTGACATATGGGCTGTCAAACATAATATGCAGCTGCTTTAACCAACTAAAGAAGAGAATGCATTTGCCAGAAATAAAAAGTCTACTCTGAAGACAGGGCTAAAAGCCTTCCTTCCTATGAACCCAGACTAGCAGCTCTTCAAAGACAAGGTTCCTTTCCCAGGTGCCCAGGCCATAATGCCTGTATGTATATGTTAATCTTTTTCTTCTTTTTGAAAACTTGAAAGAATGTGTCCCTGGTCACATCTGATATACGTTCTTCGCTCTGTTGTTGTTTAGTCACTAAGATGTGTCTGACTCTTTTGCAACCCCATGGGCTGCAGCCCCCACGTTCCTCTGTCCATGGGATTTCCCAGGCAAGAATACTGGAGTGGGTTGCCATTTCCTTCTCCAGGGAATCTTCCTAGCTCAGGGATCAACCAGCATCTCCTGCACTGCAGGGAGATTCTTTACCATGGAGCCACCAGGGAGGCCCACTCTTCGTTCTAACAAGATATAAATCTGCTGAAAACCACGCTTCACTGGAGCAGTTCCTCAGAACTGAAAGGCTTTCTCCTGGGCTAGAATCCTCCGTTTGGCTCAAATAAAACTCTTTTCCATTCCTATAATATTATTTCTATTCCAACTTCAAATGTTCCCCAGTCCTTCCCTAAGTCTCTAAGCCAGTCAATGCTCCCTCTTTTCACTGTCCTTCCCCATCACGTCCTCCCTTCCTTACTTAACTCTGTCAGACTCCGTTACACCTTTCATCGCTCTCTGGGCCCTGCCTCCTGCCCTCCGTCTCACCGGGCAAAACCCCGAAGCTGCTGATTGAAGCCAACTTTCCACCCACCCTGTTCCTGCACCCGCAGAGGAGAGCAGGACTGGTTGCCAGGAGTCCTTCGGGTTGCGGTCCGAGCCTCTCCATTTCCCAAGACCATTCAATTCTCCAGCTCTCTCAGGCTACACTTCAAAGCGGCTTCTTCAGCCGCCAACACCGACTTCACCCTCCGCCGCCGAGAAAATGCAAGCAAACTCAAGAAAGGCAATTTCCCACTGCCTTATCTACCTCCTGCTGCGCCTGCGCACCACTGCGAATCCCAGCTGTAGGTACTTCGACCACCCAGCTGTGCTCTCACCCGAGATAAGACCCTTTACCTGCGCACCAGATCTCATGCCCTCTCACCTCCTCAAACCCTATGCTCCAGTAACCCCTCCTTTCTCTCCTTTAGATCAACTTTTCTCTATTAGACCATGCCTATCGATTTAGAAATCTGATGTGATTTGTCCCACCTTAAAAATCAAACAAAATCCCTTCTCTTGAGCCTACATGTTCCAGCAGCTATCACTCCATCTCTCCTCCCCTTTTCAGAGACATCATAGAAAGAACTGTCCCAAGGCATCATCTCCAGTCTCTCTCCTCCCATCCCTGCTTGAACCTTCCAGTTTCTCCACATCCCTCAGCTGGCCCTGCTCATCAAGGTGATAGAGGATCTCTGGGTTGCTAATTCCAGAATTCACCTCCTGTTCCTCATCTTGGCCCATCAGCAGGATTAGAAACATCTGACTCTTTGCTCTATTGAAATTCTTTCTTCATACCACACCCTCACCTTGGTGTCGGTAAATAAATATAAAAAAAAAAATTCAATGACTCATATTTCTAGTTTTCTATGCTGATATCTCCATCTGGATATCTAACCAATATCTCAGACCCAATAAAACGAGCTCAAGATCTTTCTCTCTTCCCTCCCCAAGCTCTTCTAGCCCTCCCTCCACCATCCCTGGCAATAACAAGCGCAGTGTTGTGTATGCTAAGTCGTTTCAGAGTTTTGTGACCCTATGGACGGTAGGGATTTTCCTGGCAAGAATACTGGAGTGGATTGCTATGCCCTCCAACAGGAGATAGATCTTCCAGACCCAGGGATCGAAGCCGTGTCTTTCAAGTCCCCTGCATTGACAGGCGGGTTCTTTACCACTAGCGCCACCTGAGAAGCCCACAATAAGCCCAGACCTTTCAGCTCCCCTCCCCTGGAACCCACACCTTCACGTCTCTTCCCTTGACTCCGCCCCCTCTAAAGGCCTTTGCTTTAGGCCTAGATCTTACCACTGACTTGCCCCACCCCCCGACCCACCTCCTTCTCCCTGGGCTCTCCCCTTAAAGCAGACCCTTCTCCTTCAACCTTTTCCCCGGCCCCGCCCACTATTAAACTTTTCCCTAGGCCCACCCCCTTCCAGGTGGGCCCGCCTCCCCGGCCCTACCAACTTCCGGATGACCCCGCCCACCGACAGCCTTTCCCGCCCCCTCATCACTATATAACCACGCCCCTTTCAGGTAGTCCAGTCCATCCAGGCCTCTCTTCGGATCCTGTCCCGTGCAGAGTTTTCGGTCTTCGTCTACCTTCTACCTGATCCTGAACCTCTGACGGACGCCGTCCCGCCCCTCCGGCGGCCCGCAGCCCGCGCACTCCCCTACGCAGCGCGCTCCCGGCCACCTCAGCGTGCCCCCGTGTCCTCTCCTTTGCAGCCGACCTACTCGGCGAAAGCTGGAGCCCCGAGTTGCCGACGCGCGCTGTTCAAAAGCCCTGAAGCCCCGGCTGGTGCCACTTGCCTCGCGCCAGGCTCGCGCGCCGCTGTCCTGAGCGTCTCGCCCGCAATCTCCCGGCAGTCCCCAAATTCGCGCCACCGACTTCGCGCGCAGACTTCAGCGGGCGGGGGCGGGGCCGAGTCGGGGGGCGGGGCCGGGCGACGTCCGCGCCGCCGTCGCGAGGAGGACGCTGGGAGTTGTAGTCTCCCGGACGTGAGACTCCCTGGAAAGGGAATGAAGTGGGGCGAGCCCTCCCGCAGAGCACGCTGGGAAACAGCCCCGAGCCACTGTTGCTCTGGATTGAGGAGTGACCAGCGGGAAAACGGAGACTCGGTGGGAGCCGCCGCGCGAGGCACGGCGGGAAGAGAGGCGGGAGGCTGCGCGGGGCATCCCGGGAGCAAGGGCCGGGCCGGGCCGGGCCGCGGCGCGGGGCATTGTGGGAGGTGGACGCCGCTCCGGGGCGGGTAGGTGAGTGGGGAGGGGCGGGAAGGGTGCACATCTGGGGGAGGGGAGAGGCACAGCTGGGTGGGACAGCAGGGATGGGAGGTGCCGCGGCTGGCAGGGCTGGGAGGGTTTGTGGAGCCTGGAGCCGGCTGGGAGTGGCTCCAAGAGGGGGGGAGGCGCAGCTGGACGTGGGGGAGCATCTGGGGCGATGCAGCCCGTCTAACGACAACGGGCCACGTCTAGGGCGAGGACGCGAATCTGGGGGAGGATAATAGCTGGACGTGGGAGGAGGGGGCCACAGCTGGGCCGCGCAGTGCATCTGGGCAGATGGGGACCGCAGATGAATATTGGTGACACTTTTGAGAATTGGCCATAAGTGAATGGGGCACACACCTGTATGCGAAGGGGCCATACTCGATGTGGGGAGGACGTCTGGATACGAGAGCATCTCTTGGAAGTAGGGGCACAGCTGCATGTGGCAACCCATGGGGCCCCATCTGGGAGAGGGGCAACAGCCGCCTAGTATCTGAGACACATCTGGGGAGGAGAGAGCCACAGGTGCATGAAGAATAAGACAGGGGATGAGCGATCTATGACTGGAGGTGCGGAGCACATCCGGAGATCGAGCAACTTTAGATGGGCGGGGGGGGGGGGGGGGGGTGGCTCGCAGCTGGATGTGGGTTACAGCCCCCGTATAGGCACATAAAAGTGGGCGTTCTAGATGAACGGAGGCTCTAGAGGTTACCGCCAAGTGCAGAAGGCACATCCGGAAGGGGAGGAAATCCTACTTGGAAGCTGGGAACACATTCGGGAAGGGGTGCACAACTGAGTTTTAAGAGTCATATTTTGGGAGGGGGACCGCAGCTGTCCTAGGGATCACGTACGTCTATGAAGGAGGAGATCAGAACTGGAGTTAAAAGATCAGCCTGGCAGGTTCTAACTGTCCCAGGAATATAGCTGGGCGTGGGAGGAGGCCAAAGATGGGCTGGAGATGAACGGGTACACCCCGCTCCCCGCCCCCCGCCCCCGGTCCCACCTGGAGAGAGGCGTCAGCTCTGAAGAGGCAGGCGGAGACTGGAGCAAGCGGGAGACCTCCTCGGGAGAGGATGGATCTGATATCCGGGTGTCCTCCCCACCTCTCCCACCCAGGCGCCCCAGGATGGAGCCTCCACCCGGCACAGCGGCGGGGCAGGAGGAGCAGGAGCTGCGGGAGAGGGCCTTCTTCTCGTGGGCCGAGTTCAGTCGCTTCTTCGACGCGTGGTGCCAGCAGCGGCTGGCACTCTTCTTCGTCAAGAGCTCCATGCACCTGGCGCGCTGCCGCTGGGCCAGCGCGCCCCCGCTCTACACGCTCATCGACGTGCTCAAGTACAGCTACGTGCGGCTGGTGTGCAAGGACGTGCGCGCGCCCAGCCGGCCCGCCGTGGGGTGCGTGAGCCGGGCTGGGGGCTGGCGGGGGGGTGTTGTGCGTCCTGGGGGAGGAGGAAGCAGCGAGCCCGCACCCGGGAGACCGGGAGGGGAGAGATGTCAAATGAAACCGCTAAATACACCTTGAAGAGAGACTAAGAGGGTCAAGGAGGGAAGTTTCCTGAGACAGAGGCAGTTTGCTAGAGGGATGGAGAGCCACTTGCAAAGTGTGGCCTCCACTTAGAGGTTTTATTAGAGACCCGTGGAGAGGCACAGAGCGAGACAGACACACACACACCCAAGAGACATTAAAAAAGAAAATTCCCAAAACATGGAGACATAGCACCAAAGACACCAGCCAGCCAGAAAAACAGATGAGAGCCAGATTTAGGACACCTATAAAGAGGCTAGCTGCAGAGAAAGCCACAGGACAAAAATAGTCAAAAAAAAAATATCCATGCATTCAGTAAATACAGGCTAGGTCCCCTGCCAGGAGGTAGGGATATTTCACTTCGGGGAGGTGGGGAGTTTAGCAAGACAGACAAATTCCCAGCCCTTCTGCTTTCAAAAGCGAGAGAAGACTGACATGATATGAACAAGCTCACGGATAATAGTTCCCTCTAACTGTAATGCTTCAGAGGGCTTGAGGAATCCAAGAGGACTAGGAGGCACAACCAAGTGGCCAGGGGTATTTTAACTGACCCTAATTTTAAACCCTGCACATTCCCCATACTGTCTTGGGTTTCCAGCTTCCCTTGTGACTCGGGAGGAGGCTGAGACCTTGTTCCCGTGTGGCAGACAGCCACCCCAATCTGGCTCTCAGGTTTGCCCCAGACCCCACCACTCTCTGCCACCTCCTCCTTTGCCACTTCCTTCGTCTGTCTGGCCCCTGCCCATGTGTGAGTTGGAGACCCTTGGATGGGGAGCCGGGGACAGAGAGCTTCGCTTAACACAGGCTCTGCCTGTAGGCTGCTTGAGACTGGCTCTACCACTTCCTGGGTGGGTCTCTTTGGGCGGCAAACTTCACATCTCCAAACCTCAGTTTTCTCATCTGTGGAGAGGGCTGTTGTAAGGTTACCATGAACAGGAAGGCGGCTTTCCAGTGCCTGGAACACGGGGCAGCTCAATACATAAGAACTGTTATAGCAGTCACATGCACAGAGCCCGAAGCCGGCAGCCTGGGGCCCCCCACAGCTCCACTGCTCATCAGCCCGTGATGTTGAGCTTGTGACATCCCCTTTCTGGGCCTCAGTTACCTCCCTGGGAAAATGGGAGAAGTAATATATTAATGGGCTTCCCAGTTGGCTCAGTGGTAAAGAATCCACCTACAATGCAAGAGATGCAGGAGACGCTGGTTCGATCCCTGGGTCAGGAAGATGCCCCGGAGGAAAGCAGGGCAACCCACTCCAGTATTCTTGCCTGGAGAATTCCATGGACAGAGGAGCCTGGAGGGCTAGAGTCCATAGGGTCACAAAGAGTTGAAGATGACTGGAGCAACTTGGCACGCATACACACACGATAGTGTTGATCAATAGGTTTTGTGAGGATTCAATGAGCGAATAGATTGAGATCATTCAGCCCAGGTGGTTGCTTAGTAACTACAGTTCTCATCCAGAGTTGATTAAGCTTTTATTGTGAGGATTATTCTCAGTAGCTTCAGTTCAGTTCAGTCACTCAGTCGTGTCCGATTCTTTGCGACCCCATGAATTGCAGCATGCCAGGCCTCCCTGCCCATCACCAACTCTCGGAGTCCACCCAAACCCATGTCCATTGTGTCGGCAATGCCATCCAACCATCTCATCCTCTGTCATCCCCTTCTCCTCCTGCCCCCAATCTTTCCCAGCATCAGGGTCTTTTCAGTAGCTTACCCACTGCTTATTCTAGAAACAGACTTGGAGGGCTAGAAGTAGAACAGTATCAAACACTCATTATCACCCGGATACCTAGAACATGAGAGCTTGTTGGGAGCTCAGGCACAATCTGGAATCTCTCCTTGTTTTTTTCTCCTCGTTAACAGAACCCAATTGAAAGCAACAGACACTTAGCCCCCACTGTATTCATGCTCTCCACAGGGCATGTGGAACCCAGAGAGCTGACGTCTGCCCTTGAGCAGCTCAGGAATCTAATGGAGGAGACAAAGGCCACCACCCCCAAAAAATGGCCCTAAGTAACGAGAAAGATGGGCTTCCCTAGTGGTTCAGTGGTGAAAAATCTGCCTGCCAACGCAGAGACGCAGGTTCCATCCCTGGGGAAGGAAATGGCAACCCACCCTAGTATTCTTGCCTGGAGGGTCCCATGGACAGAGGAGCCTGGGGGGCTATAGTCCATGGGATCATAAAAGAGTTGGACACAACTTAGCGACCAAACAAAACACCACCACCACCACAACAACAACAACAAAAAATGAGAAAGATGGAGGAGGATTAAAGAGGAATGATCAGCTCTACCGAGAGCTCCCAGGGTAGATCCGGAAGGCTTCCTGGAAGAGGTGACCAGTAGGTGGTATTTTCTCTATATGTTTGTGTTATGTATGTTTGTGACTTAAAAAACACATGGCACATACTACATGCAGGCACTGTCCCTCTACACATTTCAGAGGGACCCGGTGGCAGGAGGGATGGGAGGGAGTGACAGAGCATCAAGGGAGCAAGGACTGTGCCTTGGGCTTGAGCCTGGTGACTGGGAGGACAGTGGGATGGTCCCAGGATGCAGAGCCTGGGAATGGAGGTGGTTGATGAAGTGGCTGAGGACATGGGGGCCCATCACTTCTGAGCCCCGTATTCCCTCCAGCTGCTCAGGCAGGGCCTCTCCAGTGTCCAGGGACCAAGGACAGTGTCTGGGTATTTAGTTCATGAGAAAGGTCCGGAGACATGGCTGGAATGGTGTCAGGCCTGGACCTGCAGAGCTGAGTCTAAGAGCTGGGACTTCATGCTGGTGCTCCATGGGGCTGTGAGCAGGGTCAGCTCTGGGGGTAGGAAAACCCTCTGGGGCCTGATAGGGGATGGACTAGATTTGGGAAACCAGAGACCAGAGAGGCAGCTGGGGCTGAGGGTCCAGGAAACACACAGAAGGGCCATCTTTCTAGCCCATCCTTTCCTGGAGGTTGCACAGTGACCCCCAAATCACCATTGGTGTATCTCCCCCAGCTCTCACAGCACTCCCCTCTTTAGAACAGAACTCCCAACCTTTCCCAACACACACCAGCCTTTGAAAACACAAAGATCTTGAGAACCTGAAATATCCAGAAGAACTGTGTGAGTGGAATGCAGAACACAGCAGCGGTACTTTTTTTGATGGCAAGACTTACAGGATCTTAGTTCCCCAACCAGGGATGGAACCTGCACCCTGGGCAGCAAAAGTGCAGAGTCCTAACCACTGAACCACCAGGGAAGTCCTAGGAAGGGTACTTTTAGAAGGAAAAAAGATGTTTGAAAATAGCAGCTACTTTTTAATTAAATGTTCATTAGATGTCAGCCCCCTTTCTCACCATATATTTTAATCATCTCACTGAATCCTCAACGACCCTGCAAGGTCAGTATGATTATTAGCCTCTATTTCCAGATGAGAAAACTGAGGAACAGAGAGGTTAAAAGACTTTCCCAAAATAACACAGCTGCTAAGAGGGAAAACCAGAATTTAGACCCACACAATTTGACCACAAAACCCAGGCTTTTAATTACCATCCTATCTCCCTCTTTTTCCTCTCATCTTTATTTCAATCATGGATCATTAATGTGAGAGTTGAATGTGCTGACACCCTAAGGATATTTTGGTCCTAGGCATCTTGCATTTATTCATTTCATCGAGTTTTGTTTTGAGCATCTACTATATGCAGGGTGTATGTGTTTTAGGTGCTGTGATTTCAGTGGGGAGCATTCATTACAGATGCGCATCAATCAAATCATGCCAATATTGTGATGGAATCTGCCCAGGGATGGTCAGGGAGGGCTTCCTGGAGGAAGTGATGCTGGCTCTGAGTTGTGAAGGATGAGTAGGAGTTATCTAGATGAAAAGAAGGGAGAAGGATGTTACATGAAGAGGGAAAGAACTTATGGTAGGTTGGTTGCAATGGAAAGGGGAGGGAATGAATGGTTTGGAGTTTAGAAGGTGTGATTGGCAGGACTTGGTGGTGGGTGATTTTGGTGGGATGAGTAATCAGGGGTGTACCTGGGGTTCAGACAGTGGCATACAGTCATTCACTCATGTATTACTGAGCACCTCCCAGGGGCCAGAGCTGTTCTAGGTGTTGAGGATCCAGCAGTAGACAAAACAGACTAAAATTCCTGCCCATGTGGAGCTGACAGTGAGAGGGGCTCATGATATTATTCCCCCAGTTAGATGGAGAGAAGTGGCATGTTGAGGCTGCCATAGACCATTGTGTGACATACTGGGACCCCATAGAGGGCACGTGCCATTCTCTGGTACATCCGTTCTTCTGGATACATGGCTTCCCCAGAGTTGGGGCTTGTTCTAGGGGCTGAAACACCCAGGCCCAAAGAGGTCAGACCAGAGAGAAAGCCCATGAGTTTTCCTAGACAAATGTACTGGGTAGAACCCCATGAACTTGTCATTTGTTTAGATTAGAAATGGCTGCATGTTGGAAATTCTGTGAGTTTCATCGGTTACCACCATGGTGGCTCCACTGTGCTGTGCTTAGTCGCTCAGTCGTGTCTGACTCTTTGTGACCCCATGGCCTGTAGCCCACCAGCCTCCTCTGTCCATAGGGATTCTCCCAGGCAAGAATACTGGAATGGGTTGCCATGCCCTTCTGCAGAGGATCTTTGCAACCCAGGGATCAAACCCAGGTCTCCCACATTGCAGGCAGATTCTTCACCATCTGAGCCACCAGGGAAGCCCATCGGGGTGGCTTCACATTTATATTTTATTTAGAATGATTTGTACACTGAAGATTTTTCTAAATTTGCATTCTTTCTGTTACTTTGTTAGGCAAAAAGTCTCAAATGCTTTTTGTGGATTTTTAAAATCTCTTAAACTCTTGGATTCTACTTTGTGCATAGAGGGAAAAAAAGAATTGTCTCCGATTTAACAGAGACAATTCCAAGTATTTAGACTGGAGGTTTCTCAGGTTGATCCTGAGAAGGATCACCCTCCTCAAGGACTGTTTAGAAAGAACGTGGGAGCATTTAGGGGTTGGGGTGTGCTACTGGCATTTACCACCCAGGAGCCTTCTTAACTCTACCAGGCCCCAGATGGTCTATGTTAGAAGGGTTGGCAGACTAGGAGCCCTGGGGCCAAATGCAACCTGCAGCTCATCCCTGTAAATAAAGTTTTTTTGACACACAGACACACCCATTCAGTTACATATCATCCATGGTTGTGTCTATGGTACAACAGGACCTGTACGTTTGATGACCCCTGCTCTATAAATGTGAAATCTACCAAAAATGCCAGTCTCACCTCCCCATGGAGAAACACGGCCCCCACTTTTGGACAACAGATGTCAATTTAAATATTATCAGAGAAATACACTCTGATTTTCTTTTTCTTTTTCTTTTTTTGGTACCCTGATTTTCTTTTCCCTTATTCTCTTCTGTTTTTCACCGTGCCGGATGGCATTCCCTAAGTTGATGCCAGGTGCCAGGATAGGCCATACCCTGCAGTTTGAAAACTTCTGTCTGAGATGGGCTTTTGCTCACGCACATAGAGATGTGTAAGGGAGTGTTAGCTCACGTGTTGTCTGTAAGAAGGGAGAACTGGGGGCAACCTAACAGTTGGCATAGTTGTAGAGTGGAATATTAGGCAGCAAATAATGAAAGAGAAAAGTCTTGGAGAGCTAATGAGTGAGAAAGCTACGAAAGGCTATAGAGAGTGTGATGCTTGTATCAGTTTCTAGTTGCTGCTGTAACAAATTACCACAAGCATAGTGGCTTACCACACACATCACACAGATGTGTGATCTTACACTGCTGAAGGTCAGAAGTCCAACACGGGTCTCAGTGGGCTAAATCAAGTTGTCTGCAGGGTTGTGTTTCTTCGGGAGGCTGCAGGGGAGAATCTGTTTCGTTGCCTTTTCCAGCTTCTAGAGCCCACCCCAATTCCTTGGTTGCAGCCTCTTCCTCCCTTTTCAAAGCCAACAGTATAGCATCTTTCAATCGTTCTCTGACTCTGATGCTCCTCTTTCATTTTTCCCCTTATTTAAGGACCCTTGTGATTCCACTGGGCCCGTCTGCATAACCTAGTACCATCTCCTCATCTCAAATCCGAATTTAATCATATTTGCAAAGTCTGTTTGCCCTATACAATAACATTTGCACAGCTCCTTTGACTAAGATGTGACAGTCTTTGTGGGCATGTGTGCGTGCAAAGTTGCTTCAGTTGTGTCTGACTCTTTGCAACCCTATGGACCACAGCCCACCAGGCTCCTCTGTCCATGGAATTTCCCAGGCAAGAATACTGGAGTGGGTTGCCATTTCCTTCTCCAGGGGATCTTCCCTACCCAGGGATCAAAACTGTGTGTCCTGCATTGCAGACAGATTCTTTACCACTGAGCCAACAGGGAGCCTACTTTATATATAGTAGTGTGTATACTTTAATCCCGAACTTCTAAGTTACCCCACCCCCTTCCTACTTCCCCTTTGGGAACCATAACTTTGTTTTATATGTCTTTGAGTCTGTTTTGTGAATAAGCTTGTGTCATTTTTTTCAGTTCCACGTATAAGCAGTGTTGTATATTTGTCTTTGACTTAATGTCAGTAGTCTCTAAGTACATTCATATTGCTGCAAGCGGCATTATTTTATTTTTATGCCTGAGTAATATTCCACCATATCTGTATCTACATCTATATATAATATAGATGTTTCATCGTCAAGTTTTGTGTTCCTTTGATACCTAACCAGTTTGAGCACCTTTTCATGTGTACAAAGTTTTAAAACCTAGTAACATACTTTCTATTGCTTATGAATACATAAAATCACATGTGGGAATGCTCAGTACCCCCCTTTGGGGAGTGGCTACCTCTAGGGACAGAAGGATGGAGGGGATTTTGTTGGGACAGAGTTCACAGAAGGCCTCAGCTTGCAATGTTGTTATTGCTAAGTCAGAAGCGGATACGGGAGTATATGAAATGTTGTATTTCTTCCAATTGATTAAGGTAGGTAAAATAAACCATGCATTCACTTTTAATAGAGCTGGGGGTGGTGGATACAGAATTCTAGCAAATATACAGCACTCCCCCATGTTCCAGACACTGTTTTCCAATACTTTCCAGGTAGCAACTCTTTTAATCCTCACAACAACCCTATGAGAAATGTATGATTTTTACCTCCCTTTTAAGAGGAAACTGAGGCCGGGAGACCTGAGGCAACCTGCCCAAGGTCACACAGCCGGCATATTCTTAAGGCCCTCTACTCTTCTCTATGCTCAAAACAATTATTTTTAAAACAATTTTATTGAAAGATAGTTGATTAAGTGTTGTGTCAGTTTCATGTGTGCAGCAAAGAGATTCAGTTAAGACATATATTCTTTTTTTTTAAGATTCTTTTCCATTGTGGGTTATGACAGGGTATTGAGTATAGGTTCCCGCACTATACGGTAGGTCCTTGTTGGTTATCTAGTTTATATATAGTAGTGTATTTATTTTATTTTAGTACTGTGTATGTTTTAATCCGGAACTCATACTGAATGGATCCGTCCCCCACCTTGAAACAATTCTTACTGGTAAAAACTAAGAATAAAGGAGAGAGAGAGAGAGGGCAGAAGAGGGCGGGCAGCGGGGTGATGTGACTGGCGCCGTGATCCTTCCGCAGGCCCCCCCAGCCTGGCTGCCCGGCCTTCATCATCGTCAAGCTGAGCCCGCTGCGGGACCGCCTCGTGGTGACGGAGTGCCAGCTGACCCACTCACACCCGGCCTGCCCGCTGGAGTTCGCCTACTACTTCCGCCCGGGCCACTTGCTGGCCAACGCCTGCCTGCCCGTGCGCACCACCAACAAGATCTCCAAGCAGTTCGTGGCGCCGGCCGACGTGCGCCGCCTGCTCTCCTACTGCAAAGGCCGCGACCACGGCGTCCTGGACGCCCTGCACGTGCTCGAGGGGCTCTTCCGCACCGACCCTGAGGCCAAGGTGGGGTCTCGCGAGAGGCAGGCGTGGGGCGGGGGAGAGCCACGCCCAGGTCTCGCGGGTCTTTCCTTTATTCGTCCGTCCATCCTCCCATTCATTCATTCTTGTCTTTCTTTCCTTCATTCCTTTCCGCATTCATTCAGCACTTATGGAGGCACGCGATGGGGGTGAGAGGCGGCCCAGCAAGACACACACAGTCCCTCAGAGAACTCATCCTGTAGGATCGCGCCCTGCAGTAGAACCTTGGGGGGCTGTGGAGAGAGAGACAGAAAGAGAAAGAACCTACGCACACATGGGAGAGAGAGAGAGAGAGAGAGAGCCCTTTGGCTCCTCTTTTTATATTTTTTTTTTCTTCCCCCTGGGCCTGCCCTATGCAAATTGGGCTTGGGCAGGAGCGCTGTTCTACCTGAAGTCCTCACTCCGGTCCTTGGACCTTCCTTTGACCTTCCTCTGTTCTATTTTCGCGGGCTTTCCCCTTCCTTGTCTTTTAGCCACCGCCATTTTGGACTCCTTTTCCCTATTCTAACTACCTAACAAGATGAATGGGGGTTGCGGGGGTTGGGGAAGAATCGTAAAGGAGAATAGGGCAAGGGTGTGGACAGGGACCATTGTAAGGGGCCTCTTTTAATGTGAGTGGTCACGGAAGGCCTCTGTGAGGACATGATGGTGAAGCTGAGGAGACAGACTGGAGGGAGGGAACCCCCCCCACCACCACCATTCTGTCTTCAGAAGGAAGCGGGTTCCAGGCAGAGGGAACAGTCGTTGCAGAGGCTCTGATGCTGGGGGAGATCCAGGTGCTGGAGGAACAGTGAGAATACTGCTCCTCAGTGAGGAATCTCTCTGCTGCTTTGATCCGACTTCAAAGCCAGGGAGGACTTGAAGGGAAAGAAGGAAGGAAGGGAGGGAGAGAAGGGGGGAGGAAAGAAGATTGGTTTCTTCTTTCTCCTTCTGGCTGTGCTTTTCTTTCATGCATGGAAGAGGTCCCAACTCAGGATAAAGATGAGGTGTGAACCTGTTACCAAATCCAAGCTCACCCTGCTTGCTGCATGAGAGGCCAATAAATCCAAGGGACGAGGTGTTGAAGGAAGGACTATGACTTTATGCCGAAAGCTAGCTGACCGAGAAGAAGGCAGACTAATGTCTCAAAATAACCATCTTCTTAGTTACCAGGAGGAAGCCAGTTCTGACTCCATGTTGAAAACTGTTTCTTTGACTTGCTTTTATTATTATAATCATACTCAGTGGCTTGCCTGGAGGACCCTGCCCCTCTGCTTGACTGTAAACTAAAGTGCCTTTGTTCAGCTCATGGAGAGATAGTTTGTCCCTGCCCACCTGTGAATAGAAGAGATTAACACACCCCTTCTGAAGGCTGGACATTCCCTTGGAGATGTTTTGCAAGACTGAAGACCCTCTCACTTTACTTCCCCACTGCATCTCCCTCTCTATTCTGCCTTTTGACTTTAGTTCCTTGTTGCCTCTTTCTCTCTGATCTGTAAAACAACCTGGTGTCCAGACCCCAGTAAGATGGTTATTTTGAGGTGCTAGCCTGCCATCTTCTCTGTCTTCTGGCTCCCCGATTAAAGTCTCTTCCTTGCCTCAACACCTCACCTTATCTCTTGGATTCGTTGGCCTATTGTGCAGCAAGCAGAGCGAGCTTGGACTCGGTAACATTCTCAGGGCCTGGATGTTCTTTTATGGATAGGAGATGGAGGGAGGTGAGGAAACAAGTTTAAAAGACCATTTAATTCTTGAAAATACCTCCTAGAATGGCAAGTCTCAGGCAAGAGAATGTGTTAGTTTTTCTTTACAGTCATTCATAGGTAGGTAGGGGCAGGTTATCTCCCTGTGAGCTAAACAAAGGCACTTTAGCTTAAGGGTCAGACCAAGGAGACAGGGTTCTCTGAGGCAGGCCATCATGTATGATTATAACAAACAACAAAAACAGCAAAAAAAAAAAAAAAAAAAAAACCCAAGGGTTAAAGTCATAGAAACAGCAAGGAGTCAAAATTAACCCTTCCCAGTAATAAACCCACTCTCTAGAATCAAGTCCAAGCACTCTTCCCATCCCCATCTCATGCCCAGTAACAAGCCCTCTTTCACACCCAGCCCTCTGTCCACACGTAATATTGATAATTTCACTAATGTTAATCAGGGATTTACTATGTGCCAGGCACTACCCTAAATGCTTTATAAATTGTAATTTGTTTAAAATCTCACCAGCACACGACAAGGAAGGAGTTCACCATCCTCATTTTCATTTTGCAAATGAGGAAACTGAGGCACAGAGGGGGCAAGTAACTGGCCGGAGGTCACACAGCTACTTAGCGACAGAGCTGGACTTCAGACCCACAGTCTGGATCCAAGGACATACTCTTTACCACTCTGTATATCCCTCAGTTTGGAAATGAGGTTCCCGCCCCTCCTTGTCAGTTCCAGCTCTTACCTGGAAACACTCTGTGTAGGGTCACCGCTGCAAGAAGCAGCATGTTCATATTGGAAAGACTTCAAAGTCAGTGGGTCATCCTTTTAGCTCCCAGTTTGGAGACTGTCATGAAATCCAGCCTAAACTGAGGTTGGTCCTGGGTCTGTGACTTGCCCTGCCTTAATTTTTTTCAATTGAAGTATAGTTGATTGACAGTGTTGTGTTAGTTTCAGGTATGCAGCAGTGATTCTGTTATGCGTATACATATAGCTATTCTTTTTCCTTATAGGTTATTACAAAATGTTGAGTTTAGTTCCCTGTGTTATACTCAACTTTGGTGCTTATCTCTTTTATATATAGTAATGTGTATATGTTTCTGGAGGAGAGCATGGCAACCCACTCCAGTATTCTTACCTGGAGAATCCCATGGACAGAGGAGCCTGGTGGGCTACCGTCCATGGTGTCACACAGAGTCGGATATGACCGAGCGACTAACCAGAGCACAGCACGGTGTGTGTATGTTCATCCCAAACTCTTAGTTTATCCCTCCCCCTGCCTTTCCCCTCTGGTAACCATAAGTCTTTTTGCTTCTAAGTCTTTGAGTTTATGTCTGTTTTGTGAAGAAGTTCATTTGTATGCTTTTTTCAGATTCCACATATAAGCATTATCATATGATGTTTGTCTTTCTCTGTCTGGCTTACTTCACTTAGGATGATAATCTCTAGGTCCATGTATGATGCTACAAATGGCATTACCTCCTTCTTTTTCATGGCTGAGTAATATTCCATTGTGCACACGCACGCGCGCGCGCACCAGTGTGTGTGTGTGTGTGTGTGTACGCTAAGTCGCTTTGTCATCTCTGACTCTTTCCCACCCCATGGACTGTAGCCCACCAGGCTCCTCTGTCCATGGGATTCTCTAGGCAAGAATACTAGAGTGGGTTGCTGTGCCCTCCTCCAGGGGATCTTCCCAACCCAGGTATTGAACCTGGTATATTATGTCTACTTACATTGGTAGGCAGGTTCTTTACCACTAATGCCACCTAGGAAACCCATTTTTATATATATGTAAATATATATATATACACACACACACATATATATGTATATATACACACACACCACATCTTCTTTATCCATTGATCTTCTGTCCATGGACATTTAGGTTGCTTCCATGTCTTGGCTCCTGTGAATAATGCTGCTGTTATCATGAGGGTGCATGTATCTCTTCAAATTAACAGTTTTCTTTGGATATATGCCCAGGAGTGGGATTGCAGGATTATATGTCGACTTGCCTTAATACTTTTGAAAGAAATGAAGAAATTCTAGAAAACCAAGACACGGAGTAGTGAAAGGGCTCTTCCTTTTAAAATAAAAATTTAAATACTAGTGTTTTGCATGTGTAAGACATTCACATGGTCCTAAATTCAAAAGGTACGAAGGGTATGTAGTGACAAGTCCCCTTCTCATATCCTGTCCCTCAGGGCTCCTCCCTAGAGGCTGCTGGAGTAGTCAGTGGCTTATTCATTTGTCTCTTTCTGTTTTATAGCCCAGTGCTGTCCAGCAGAACTTTCTGTGATGCTAGAAATGATTTGTGTCTTGCTGTCCAGTAGGCTAGCTCATGTGGCTATTGAGTGCTTGAAATATGGAAATATGGCCAGTCTGACTGAGGAACTGAAGTCTTTTATTTTATTTGGCTGTGCTGTGCCGGATTTTTAAGTTGTGACTTGCAGGACCTTAGTTCCCCCACCAAGGAACCAACCCATGCCCCAGTGGAGTGGAAGTGTGGAGTTTTAACCTCTGGGCTGCCAGGGAAGTCCCTTGAATTCTTCACTGAATTACATGAATGGAAATTTCAGTAGCCCCATGTGGCTAGTGCCTTCTGCACAGAACGGAACGCACAGCTCTCTGCACAGATAACATTTGCATGTGTTT
This sequence comes from Odocoileus virginianus, assembly GCF_023699985.2. Lineage (NCBI taxonomy): Eukaryota > Metazoa > Chordata > Mammalia > Artiodactyla > Cervidae > Odocoileus > Odocoileus virginianus. Next base: position 6,939,528 of record NC_069693.1, on the reverse strand, counting down.
ATTTTTAATCTTCTTTCCCCTCACCCCCTCCCCCAGCAAGGCAGCACATCACACCCACTTTCCTGCATCTTGCTCTGTATGCTGGGACCTGCCAGACGCTAGCATCTTTTGTTCTTCCTCTGGGGCCGCTCAAATCCCCCTGAGAAAACTCCAACCACTTGGCTGGCTGGCGGGTAAAAAAAGACAAGCACATAGAGCCATTTCACCGAGGGTGTCCCAGAGCCCCATTTGAATCTGGGGCTCATGTACCCCCTGGTCTGTGGTTACCCTGATCTCTCACAGCTCAGTCTCAGCCTTTCTGCCTCTTGTTGGCTCCCAAAGCGAATCTTCTCTGTGTCCTGTTTTTCACATCAGGAAAGTCATTTGGGGGGTGATATAGTAACAGCTAGAAATTTGCTTTTATTTATGTGGACGTACACTAAAAACGTGATATACATTCTAGCTGTACCATTTCCTGGCTGGGGAACATCCAGTAAGTTGTGAACATAACTTATTAATACATAACCTCTTTGGACCTTGGTTTGTTCATCTGTAGAATGGAGATAATCAAAGATACTATTTCATAGGGTTTGGGGGGTTGGTTTAGAGTCTGGTGGCTCAGACCATAAAAGAATCTGCCTGCAATGTGGGAGACCTGGGTTCAATCCCTGGGTCAGGAAGATTCCCCTGGAGAAGGGAATGGCTGCCCACTCCAGTATTCTTGCCTGGAGAATTCCATGGACAGAGGAGCCTGATGGGCTACAGCCCATGGGGTCACAAAGAGTCGGACATGAGTGAGCGACTAATACTTTCATAGGGTTTAGGGTTGTTGTTTTTGTAGTTGTGTGTGTGTGTGTGTGTGTGTGTGTGTAAGGAACAGAGCCCAGAAAGTTGGAAACTATATGATTTGGCTATTTAGCTATTATTTGTATTCCTTCATTTTGGGGGTGACAGTCTGGACACTGTCCTCATGGTGTTCTGCTATTCTGTACATGTGAAAAAGGAGGCTGTGTGCCTGAATATAGGAAGATGTGTGGGTGAGGAGTGTTAGGTGGCATGGTTTCCGATATTCACATCACATTCTGATGTGGAATCTGGCCTATGGATGCTGCATCCCAGGGCCACCGATCTGTGTGTCTGAGACAGTACCCACGCTCATTCTCATCCTCCAAGCTGCTCCTCCCCCGGCCACTCCACCCCCGCTCGTGCCCTACCATCCACTGTGCACCTCACCCTGGAAGCCTGGGAGGCAGGGCCGATCACTTTTGTGAAGGGTCTAGTGGTCAGAAGCACGGACCCTGGGCCCAAAGTGCCTGAGTTCAAATCCCAGCTCTGCTGCTTACTACCTGTGTGACCCCAGACAAGCAACTGAACCACTCTGTGCCTCAGTTTCCCCGTGTGAAAAATGGGATGGGAATAACGGGCCCTGTTGTTCAGGATTGTTGTGGCGGTTGAAAAAGTTAATTTCTCAGAACTGTGGGGTTAGTTCTTCCCAGCATTTTGCATGTGTGCTAAATGGCCTCTCTTCAGTCGTGTCCGACTCTTTGCCACCCCATGGACTGTGGCCCGCCAGGCTTCACTGTCCGTGGGATTCTCCGGGCAAGAACACTGAAGTGGGTTGCCATGGACTCCTCCGGGGCATCTTCTCAACCTGGTGATCAAACTGATACTTCTTACATCTCCGGCATTGGCAGGCAGTTCTTTACCATGAGCGCCACCTGGGAAGCCCTTTGCGCCATTTGCTATTCTCTTATTCTTTTTCCCAAGGAGAAAAAGATAAGAACTTACTTAATACAAGGGAAACATGTAAGGTTGTTCTGGGTTTCTTTTAACCCATTGTATCTATTAATATTTTCTTTTCATTTCTGTTTTGTAATTGAAGTGTAGTTGATTGGCAGTGTGATTCAGTTGTACATGCATGTACATTCTTTTTTCCGTTATTTTCCATTTTGGTTTGTCACAGGATATTGAATATAGTTTCCTGTGCTATACACTACTGTGCTTACTCACTCAGTCGTGTCTGACTCTTTGCGACCCCGTGGACTGTAGCCCACCAGGCTCCTCTGTCCATGGGGTTTCTCCAGACAAGAATACTGGAGTGGGTTGCCATGCCCTCCTCCAGGGGATCTTTCCAACCCAGGGATCCAACCCAGGTCTCCTGCATTACAGGAGGATTCTTTACCGTCTGAGCCACCCAGGAAGCCCATGCTATACAGTAGGACCTTGTTGTTTATCCTTTCTTTTTCTTTTTTTGAGACGTAATTGACATATAACATTCTGTTAGTTTCAGGTGTACAACATAAGGGTTTTTTTTTTTTATCTTTACTTATTTTTATTTATTTACTTGGCTGTGTCTGGTCTTAGCTGTGGCATGCAAGATCTTCCTTTGGGAACAATGATTCTTTAGTTGTGGTGCCCAGACTCCAGAGTGTGTTTGGCTCAGAAGTTGCGGCGCTGGCCTTATTTGCTCCACGACATGTGGGATCTTAGTTCCCCAATCAGGGATCGAACCTGCATCCCCTGCACTGCAAGGTGGGTTCTTAACCCCTGGACCACCAGGGAAGTCCCCATAAGGGTTTTGATATTTGTATATATTGTGAAATGATCGCCTCAGTAAGTCTAGTTAGCATCCGACGACTTTTGTCTTTACATTGGATTCTACACCAGCTCCATCAAATAGGATTTTCTGTGTTGATGGAAATGCCCCGTCTGCCCTGACCCATAGAGTAGACATTAACCTCACGTGGCCGTTAAGCAGTGAAATATGACCGGTGTGACTGAGCAAGTGAATTTTTACATCTTTTAAAATCTTCATTTAAATGTAAATTGATACTGTATTGAACAGAGCTGTCCTAGATGGAAACATCTGCTAAGATAAATCATAAAGTAATTGTAGATATAAAAATTAATGGTGGTTGAAAAAGTGATTGTGGTGCTGCAACTGGTTCAGTGATAAGCTGACTAGGCTTTTCCATAAAATGTATCGAATGCCTCTGCTCCTTAAGATGCTGAATGTATAATTTTAGGGTGAAGAAGACAATTTCTGTGTTCTTTTTGGACTCCACTAGGCTTTTTTTTAATTGAAATTTTTGTTGTTGTTGTTGTTTTGGTGTTTGTTTTTTTCTTTTCCTTTGAATGTGGAGAACTGTGCATTGCTTTTTAACCCATTTTGAGGGATGAGGTCAGATTATGGTAGAATAGTTTGTGGAGAGATCTATGCTTAAACTATATTCCAATCCTGGTTCTTCAACTATGGGTCAGCTCTGCAGGGCCTGGCCGAAACAGCCTAGCTGCCTGCCTCGTAGAAGGGACCTAAGCTCATTGCCACTAATCTGCCTACCCCATTAAGTGACTTTCATGCAAAAATAATGAGGCCAGAGTGGCTGAGGCCAAGGCAGATGAGAGGGACAGGAGATGAGGTCCAAGGACCCAATCATTCAGCCAGAGAGCTGTGGGCTGAACTCTGGATTTGACTATCATCCATGCTTAAAGACCAGGTGTGATCAGAATTTCTGGGAAAGGTTTTCAAGCAGGGGAGGGGGTGATCTGATCTTGAAAATGCCCCCTGGCAGCTCTGTGGGGTACTGGGAGAGACAGGGAGCCCAGGTGGAAATGGCTACAACAATCCAGGTGAGAGATGGTGATGGCTCTGACCAGTGGCTACAGGAATGGGGAGAAGGGGTCAGATTCTGGACTCATTTTAAAGGTTGCTGCTAGAATTGGGGGATGGGTCGAATTTTTAAAAATATATTTATTTGCCTGCTTCAGGTCTTCGTTGCAGCATGCAGAAGAATTTTCAGTTGCATCATATGAACTCTTAGTTGCAGGACGTGGGATCTACTTCCCTGACCAGGGATTGGACCCGTGCCCCCTGCATTGGGAGTGAGGAATCTTAGCCACTGGGCCCCCAGGGAAGTCCCCAGGGGATGAATTGCATCTGGAGGATGAAGAAACAGAGGAGCTAAGAGTCAGTCTTGAGTGCTGGGGACTAAGCTATAAAGTGGATGGTGAATTCGAAACTAGGATTCAAAACCAGCATTCCCTGAACTTCCACTCCAGAGATGTGGCCAGTGGCAATCACTACACACTCATGCATTCATTCCCTCACTTACTAGGGGTGTACTGAGCTGTGGCTCAGGCCAGGTGCCATTCAAAGCACCAAGGACTGCAAAAGTGAAATGAAGTAGTATCCTTGTGAGGCTGACATCCTAGGGAGGACAAACAGGCAACAAGTGAAACTGCAAATAAAAATGTAACACGCTTCAGGGGGGTAAGTGCCATGGCTATAAGTGGCTAGAGAGAGATGGGTGTTTGCTTACATGGGGTGGTCAGAGAAGGCCTTTGTGGGCACCTGGTCTTTAAGGATGGATGATAGTTACGATAATAACAAGTACTTCAAGAGCACTTACTGGTTATTGAGTATCGTTGAATAATAGTGATGTTATTTGTCAGTGCTGCATGCATGCATGCTCAGTCGCTAAGTCATGTCTGACTCTTTGCGACCCCATGGACTACTGGCCGGCCTCCTCTATCCATGGGATTTCCCAGGAAAGAATACTGGAGTGAGTTGCCATTTCCTTCTCCAGGGGATCTTCCTGACTCAGGGATTGAACCCAGGTCTCCTGCATTGGCAGGAGGATTCTTTACCACTGAGCCACCAGGGGAACCCATTTGTGCCCTGAGATGTTCTAAATACTTCCATTCATTTCATCTGCCCAATCACACTCTCATCATCATCATTTGCGAATGATAGAGCTCAGGGAAGTGGTCAGAAGCAACACACAGCCAGGAAGTGTGGGCTCTAGGGTCTCAGCTCAGGCCATCTACCTCCAGATGCTATGCTAAACCTGACTATCCATGTATAAAGGAATGACTCTTCATTTCCCAGAAGGGGGAATTGGGAAACAAGGAGGTTACGGAGGAAGCTGAGGCACAAGGTTACAAGGTTAGAAAGTGGTGGTGCAGGGACTCAAAGCCAGGCAAACTGGCTCCGCAGTCTGTGCCCTTGAGTTCTAGACCAGTGGCTCTCAGGCTTGAGCATGCCTGGGAACCCCAGGTGCTGAGCACGTGCATGCGTGCTCAGTCGCTTCTTCCTGTCCGGCTCTTTGTGACCCCATGGACTGTAGCCCACCAAGCTCCTCTGTCCATGGGATTCTCCAAGCAAGAATACTGGAGTCGGTTTCCATGCCCTCCTCCAGGGGATCTTCCCAACCCAGGGATCCAACCCATGTGTCCTGCCTTGCAGGCAGATTCTTATACCACTGAGCCACCAGGGAAGCCCTGGAGAACCCTGGGAGAGCTTGTCAAGGCAGATTGCTGGGCCCCTCCCCCTGAACTTTTGACTCGTCAGGGCTGCAGAGGGCCTGGGAAGATGCATTTCTGTCAAGGAACCAATAGGTGATGCTGATGCTGCTGGTCCAGGACTTAACACTTTGAGAACCCCTACCCTAGACTGCCTTTGAGTGTGGGAAGGAATGACTACCCACTTTGTAGTGGGGGGAACTGAGGTTTAGAGATGCTGTCTAGTGGGCAAAAACCACACAGCTCCTAGATAGTAATGCCAGCATCGCAAATCCAGGCAATCTGGCCTGCAGGCTCAGTGTCTCAATTGTGTCCTGGTCTGTGTGACCCCATGGACTGCAGCCCGCCAGCTCCTCTGTCCATGGAATTTTCCGGGCAAGAGTGCTGGAGTGGCTTGTCATTTCCTACTCCAGGGGCTCTTCCCCATCCAGGGAATGAACCCCCATCTCTTGTGTTTCCTGCACTGGCAGGCGGATTCTTTACCACGGCTCCACCTGGGAAGCCCCCGGACAATCCGGAGTCTGGGTTTTAAATCATTCCCCTGCACTGCCTCCTGCTGGTCAAATGGATAAATGCAGGCACTAATGAATGAATGGTTGGATAGCATCACAGACTCAATGGACATGAATTTGAGCAAACTCTGGGAAATAGTGAAGGACAGGGAAGCCTGGAGTGCTACAGTCCATGGGGTCGCAAAGAATGGGACACGACTTGGCCACTGAACAAGAACAGCAACAATGAATTAATGAATGGAGTCCCAGTTCCCGCCGAGGGGGAAATAGTGGGCAGGGCGACGACCCCTGCGCCTCTTGACAGCTCTCCCCGCCTCTCCTCTCCCGTCCGCAGGTGAAGCTGGTGTTCGTGGAGGACCAGGCGGTGGTGGAGACCGTGTTCTTCCTGACGTCACGCACCCGGGCGCTGCTGCGGCGCTTCCCACGCATGCTTCTGGTGGACCGGCTGCCGGGGCTGCAGGGCGCGCTGGATCTGCTGGCGGTGCTGTGCGTGGACGGCTCGGGCCGAGCGCGTCAGGCCGCCTGCTGCGTAGCGCGCCCGGGCACGCCGAGCCTGCTGCGCTTCGCGCTGGCCTCGCTGCTGCAGAGCGCGCCCGACGTCAAGGGCCGCGTGCGCTGCCTGACTGCCGGGCCCGAGGTGGCGGCGCAGCTGCCCGCCGTGCGCCAGCTGCTCCCTGGCGCGCGCGTCCAGATCTGCAGGGCGCAGGGCCTGGAGACGCTCTTCAGCAAGGCGCAGGAGCTGGGCGGCGCCGGCCGCGAGGACCCGGGCCTATGGCCCCGCCTGTGTCGCCTGGCGGGCGCGTCGTCCCCCGCCGCCTACGCCGAGGCCCTGGCCGAGCTGCGCGCCCACGGCCCGGCCGCCTTCGTCGATTACTTTGAGCGCAACTGGGCGCCACGCCGGGACATGTGGGTGCGCTTCCGCGCCTTCGAAGCGGCCCGCGACCTGGACGCGTGCGCCCTGGTGCGCGGCCACCGCCGGCGTTTGCTGCGCCGCTTGAGCCCCTCGCGCAGCGTGGCGCAGTGCCTGCGCGATCTAGTGGCCATGCAGTGGGCCGACGCCGCTGGGGAGGCAGCGCCCGACGTCTCCGATGACGGGGGCCCATGGCTGGAGGGGGAGCCAGGAAGGGGAGCCCAGGTGGAGAACCAGAGGTTGAAGGGCCTAGAAACCGGAGACTGGGGAGGGGCGCGGAAGGAGGGAAGTTTTTGGAGAGAAGCCCAGTTGGAGAAGGAGTGGGCCCGAGGGCTGGAGACCAGAGACCGGGGAGGGGCTCAGGTGGAAAGTGAGAAGGGGAGAGGGTTGCAAATCCGAGACTGGAGAGGAGTCCAGTTGGAAAACCAGGTGAGAGGGCTAGAGGGGAGTGTTTGGAGAGGGTCCCAGTTGGAGAAGGAGCGCTTGAGAGCGCCCGAGATCAGAGACTGGAGGGGGGGCCCGTTGGAGGGTGAGAAAGATTGGGGACTGGAAGGTTATATCTGGAGGGGGGCCCAGGTGGAGGACCAGAGGTTGAGGGGACTGGAAGGGTATACCTGGAGGCTGGCGCAGCTGGAGGATCGAAGGGTTAGGGTGCTGGAGGCCGCAGACGGGAGGGGGACCCAGTTTGATTGCGAGAGGGCCAGGAGTCATGATGGGAGCTCCTGGAGGGGGCCCAAGTTGCACGATGAGTGGGTAAGTGGCCTGAAAACCAGGGACTGGAAGGGGCCGCATTTGGAAGCCGAGAAGGAGAGGGGGCTGGAGGTCAGAAACTGGAGGGGGGTCCCTGTGGAGAAGGCCCTGGAACTGGTCCCCGAGAATGGAGGCCCCAGGGGGCCCCAGTGGGGAGATGAGAGGCCGAGAGGGCCAGAGACTAGAGAAGAGGGAGGAGCGAGGTTGGGTGTCAAAAGAAGAAGGGGCCTAGAGGATGTAGTTTTGATCCAGCTGGGGGACCCAAGGATGGCGGGCCTGGAGAATGGAGAGGGAGGAGGTGCCCAGGCTGGGAGCCCCAAGAGCAGAGGGGGGCAGGGCAGGGAGTGTGGGGACCTAGGAGGGGGCTGTTTAGGGCTGGGGGATGGAGTCACGTGCAGCACCCCAGGGGAGACCGTGTCGGAGGGTGACCCAGAGCGGGCAGCGAGAAGGAGGAGGTACCCGGCCCCTGGGGAGAGCTTGCAGGAAGGAAGTGGAGGAGAAGGCCCAAGGGAACCAAAGAGGCCGTGCTGCCCGTCAGGGGACGAGGAGGTGGACTGGGAGCCGCTGGCCAAGTTCCGAGCAGCCTGCGGGCCAGAACTGGCGGAGCTGGTGGCCGAAGAGCTGGCCTTTGCCCGGCAGCACGGGACCCGCGGTTTCCACTGGACCGGGGCTGGCTTCGCCCTGCAGGACGGCACCTCGGACTTCTTCCTGGACGGAGCGCTGACGCGCTGCACCTGCTCCATCCACGCCGCGCGCCGCCTGCCCTGCCGCCACGTGTTCGCCGCGCGCCTCCTCACCGGGGCAGCCTTATTCCACATGGACCTGCTCAGGGATTGTTGGGGGAGGGCCCCCGAGCCCTGAGCCCGCCGGCCCCTGCCCGTGGCCCTCCACGGTGGGGGCGGGAGGGCACGCTTCGATCCCAAAGATAACAGGGCTGCGGCCAAGAGGGCCACCCCATTCTGTCCCCGGCCACCTCCTAGGGTACCCAGGGACCCCATCTTGGCAGCTGGCCTCTCTGGATCCGAGGGGGAGCCGACAGTGTGGTCTCTGAGGTCCCTCCCGTGGCAGATGGTGGTGGCCAAGGGATTCTCCTTCGGAGAGGAAAGTCGGGGTGAGAGAGTGTAGACAGGGTCAGGTCGGGACAGGAGAAGGAAGGGGATAGAGCTGGGGGAGGGGAGGACACCAGGATGTGGGGAGAGTCTGGCAGGAGGAGGGAGAAAAGCAAAGGGGAATGAAGGAGAGGGGAGGGGAGGCAGGACAAAGGAGACACAGACACGGAGGAGCGAGGACAAGGAAAGAGGCAGAACGGAGGAAGAAATGGAGACAAGCAGGAGGAGGGTGGGGGAGGGGCGGAGGAGAAGCGGATGAAGCCGAGGGAAGGGGAAAGGGAACCGGCAAAAGAAAGGAAGGGGAGAAAAGAAACGGGAGGGGGTTGATTTGGGGATTTCCCTGAGGCCTGGAGTCTTGGATCGCCTTCGCCTACTGGTTGGTCATTCCAGAAAGAGACAGAATGAGAGGGGGGCCCTGGGGGTCTGATGGGATGGGCTGGGGGCTCTCCAGCGGGGCAGGGGAACCGTCTGGACTCTGGAGCTTCAAGATTGGAATAAAACAGTACTATTTTGGTTTTCGTGCTGAGTTCTTGGCTTGTTGGGGGTGGGTGGGAGGCCCAGGCCCAGAAGACAGTTGAAAAGGTTCAGCATTCCTCGATTTTTTTTTTTTCCCCTATCAACAGGCCCTACAGCGGCTTGACGGAACGTGGGGACCCAAAATGAATCCATCTCCATGGCAGCTCAGGCCCCATCCTCCCTTGCCTGGACCAGTAGGCCGTGGGGACAGCTTGCCATCTGTGGATGCTTTGCTCCAATGACTAGTCCATGCCAGTCTCAGCCACTGCCAGTGATTGGTTTAAGATGGGGCATGTGGCCTGATCCAGGCCAGTGGGTCTGCTTAGGGCAGGAGACTTCTAAAAGTTCTCTCAATCCTAAGGAGAAGCCCCAGAATGTGATAGTTCGGCCTAGAGCTGCTTGCAAGCCTCCTAATAAAATGTTAGAATGAAGGATGTCATTGAGGACGACAGAGCTAAGAGGGGAAGAAAATCTGGGGAATCCTCTGGTAGTCCAGTGGTTAGGATTCTGCACTCTCACTACTGAGGGCCCGGGTTCAATCCCTGGTCAGGGATCTAAAATACTGTAAACTGCATGGCCAAAAGGAAAGAAAAAAAACACCTGTATCTGGAGTCTGCCTACTGGGGAACTTCCTAAGTAAGATAAAGATAAGTTAATACTTAATGGCAGTTGGAGTTGGGGTTTCTGTTATTGTAGGTGGTGTGGAGGACTGAATTCTCCTGCAGATGATAAAAATCCAAGCAGAAATAGCTCAGCACTCCTCAAAATTTATGAATGGATAAATCACCAATCAGTCGGAAATGGGGCCCAATATTTTAGTATTGTTGTCGTTTAGTCACTAAGTCCTGTCTGACTCTTTCAACACCCCATGGACTGTAGCCAGCCAGGCTCCTCTGTCCGTAGGATTTCCCAGGCAAGAATACTGGAGTGGGTTGCCACTTCCTTCCCCAGGGGATCTTCCCAACCCAGGGAAGGAACTGGCATCTCCTGCATTGGCAGGCAGAATCTTTACTGCTGAGCCACCAGGGGAGCCCCCAAGATTGTATAAGTTTCTCCAATGATGCGGTTGCTGCTGGGCTGGGGAGCACACTTTGAGTAGCAACAAAGGAGCTTGACATAAAAGGTGGTCCAGCCATTCACATCCCTGGGAAATCAGAGGCTTCACATGCAGCTGGACCCAGGAGCTCAAATAATGCCAGGTTTGTCCCTTGTGCTTCTGCCTTTTGTGTATGGTTTCTTTTAAAAGAAGGCTATCTCCCTTGGCTGAGAAAGTGACTTGGAGCCCTAATCTCATATCCTCAGATTTTGATCCCCACAGATCTTTCCATCAGCATCCCTGTATCAAGTCTCAAAGAAGAAACTGATTGGATGTACTAAGTGTATTGGTATCCGTTATCTATGGTTACATTAATGCTGTGTAACAACCATGACACTTCAAAGCTATTTAACAATAAGCATTGATTTTTTTTTTTTTTTGTCTTTCATTGTCTCTTGTTTATGTGTTGCTCAAACTTGAGCAAGCCTCAGGAAATTGATTACCCAGAGGCCTTGTTAAGACATAGACATCACCCTGAATTTCTGATTGAGTAGGTCTGAGGTAGGGCCTGAGAATTTGCACGTCTAATGATACTGATGCATCTGGTTTAAAGACCATGCTCGGAGAATCACTGCTCTGATCAGTCAGCCTGGACATCTGCCTATTCCTATAAAAGGAAGACAGGCCAGACAATGTACAGGATCACAGAGAATGAGGAGTTTGGGGTTTTTTTATATTTATTATGTATTTGGCTGCACTGGGTCTTCATTGCAGCATGTGGGATCTCGTTCTCTGACCAGGGATTGAGCCCAGGTCCCCTGCATTGGGAGCATGGAGTCTTAGCCACTGGACCACCAGGGAAGTTCCAGAGAGGGAGAGTTGTTCAAGAAAGGAGGCAGGAGGAATTCTGAGCAGGCAAACCCCACCACGGTCCAGTGCACGTCAATGTCCCAAACCTCCCCACTTAGCTGTTTTATGCTTAGATTCTTGGACGTGGGTTAGGGAGAGTCCTAGGAGGGAAAGATCTCGGCCATACTGTAAATTGAAAAAGGGGTAGTAGAAGGGGGTCAGGGTATGAGAAAGGGAGAGATGTGGACAATGACATCAGGACCTTAAAGGTACAGGAGGTACAGGAGGAACAGGAGGAGATGAGTATCGTGGGAGCAGTGGGAAGCCATTCAGTTTTTCATGTGGGGTGAGAGGAGTGGGGCTCCATGGTGGTCCAGTTACTAAGAATCTGCTTTGCAATGCAGGGATGTGGGTTCCATCCCTTTTGGGGGAACTAAGATCCCACATGCTGAGAAGCAGCTAAGCCCACATGCCACAACTACAGAAGCCCAGATGCCACAACTAAAGAGTCAGTGCCCTGCAGTGAAAGAGCCCATGTGACACAAGGAAGATCCCTTGTGCAGCAACTAAGACCTGATGCAGCAAAATAAATTAACTTTTTAAAAAGAGAGGGGGTAAAATCTTACAAAAAATTTTTTTTCACACAAGGGCATGGCTTGATGCGGCTCCCCTGGTGGTTCAGACAGTAAAGAATCAACCTGCAATGCAGAAGATCCAGGTTTGATCCCTGGGTTGGGAAGATCCCCTCGGAGAAGGGAATGGCAATCCATTCCAGTATTCTTGCACGGAGAATTCCATGGACAGAGAAGCCTGGTGGGCTACAGTCCACGGGGTCACAAAGAATCGGACACAACTGAGTGAAAGACACACACACCCCTGGCTTGGTTGGATGTACAGAAATAAAATCACCCCCGGCAGCTTTCTTGTGACAAAGGGATCGGATGTGCGTGCAGAGGAAGAAGAGGTTTATGGTCAGCAAAACAGGACAGAGCAGAAGTTTCTTCAGAGAACTGGATCTTGAAGGATGCATTTGACAGGGTAAGAATGGGGAAGTGCATTCTCAGCAGAGGGAACATCATGTGTAACAGTTTGCCCTTGGGGAAGGCAAGAGAAAACTCTAACGTTCAGTGACCCTCGGACCTCTACATCGCCTCCATGCCCAGCACAATCCCTTCAAGCCTCTGCTCAAATGGCACCTTCTTCTAAAAGCCATCCCCAAACTGTCCATTTAAAGAGCCATCCCATCCCCTTTCTCTGCTGTATTTTTCACAAGCACTATCACTGCCTGAAATCACACCACACATCTCTACCAGGTCAGCACTTTGGTTCAATCCCAGCCCCACTCCTTGCCATGTGCCCTTCCGTTGCTTAGTCTCTGTTTCTGTAGCTTAATCTCTGTTTGTTCCAGACTGGGGACAACAGTACCTCTCTCACAGGGCTTTGTGAGATAGATGAATTAGGGTGTGTGCGGATGTTCTCACATGATCTGCATTCCCTCTTCTCCCAAAGCATCTCAGTTACCTATTAATACACCGTTTGCTCTAGCGATTTGCTCTAAGAATGTGTTCATTGTTATTAATAGTCCCTCTTTCTCTGTCAAAATATAAACTTGTTTCCCACTGTATCTCCAGTGCTTAGAACAGTGTCCAGTGCAAAGTGAGCACTGAACTAGAAAGATGAAAGAATAAAAATGGCAGACTGGCTTGTAGGGCTAGTGCTTCATCATGCCTCACTGTTGCTATGGTGACATTGGAGCCTGCCAGACGATTCTCAGCTTCAGTAACTGTTTTTATCCGGCTCACCCATTGGCCACCGGTGTCTCCGCTCTGGCAGCCAGAAAACTACAACTCCCGGCAAGCTGAGCGCCTGCAGCCCCGACCGCTAAGCATGGGCGCCTGCGCAGTAGAATCTGCCGCCCGGAGGTCCACTAGAGCGTTTCCGGGCGTAGGGTGCTGGGTAGGATGGAAGCAGAAGAATGGGCGGGGGGGGGGACCCTTTGCTCGCTGAGCATTGTGGGGCCCCCTAGTTTCTTCTGGCCCTCTCGGGTCTAAAGGGTCTGGGTCTCAGAACAACTCACCGTGAAGTGGGTGGAGGAAACTGCTCCGGTTTCCATAGTGATGAGCCTGGTTAGGTGCGCAGAGGATTGCTGCGGGGGACTGCGGGCAGAGAGAGATCAGAGACGGGCGTTGCCATGGTAACCCTGGGGCAGATGAGGATGGGGGTGAGATGAAGGGATATAAGGGTTGTCATGGGAGAAAAGAGGATAACAGCCCGAGGAACTGAGATGCTCGGAGGAGCATCTGTACGCAGGTGCTCTGTACACACTGTGCCCAGGAGAGTGTGATGGGGAATCGGGTGTGAAATTGGGGGCGTTATGAGATCCTAGGGGCGTGGGGGGGTTTTAGCAAATTCATATGTAAAAAGAACAGGAACGAGAATAGGGTTGTTTGTGCGGTTGTTACAGGATTCTTACAGAGACGAGTGGTGGCTTTAGGAAGCATTGGAATGTTTGGGGTTAGTGGGGGAGTTACAGGAAGAGTTTGATGTTGAGGTGTAAATTGTATGGGCTTCACTGGTGTCTCAAACGGTGAAGAATCTGCCTGCAGTGTAGGAGACCCAGGTTGGATCCCCTTCCCAGGTCGGGAAGATCCCCTGGAGAAGAGAATAGCTACCCTCGGCAGTATTCTTGCCTGGAGAATTCCATGGACAGAGGAACCTGGCAGGCGACAGTCCCTGGGATCACAGAGTTCGACATGACTGAGCAGCTCACACTGTACCACTATGTTGTCCAGTACCGTAGCAGGTAGCCGCATGTGGCTTACAGTGAAATATAATTAAAAATTCTGTTCTTCAGTCATAGTCACTCCATTGCAAACACTGTATTGGACACTGATAATATAGAACATTTCCATTATCAGAGAAAGTTCTGTTAGCCAGCGCTGATACACAAGGTGAACTGGGATGCTAAACGGAACTGGAGTTTCCTGACTCCTAACTTCCAGACGTATCTCTTATCGCTTGCCATGCTGCCTCACCTACAGCGGGCTCCATCACTTTCCAAAAACAGGACCAGCTTAATTCATTGTTTGCCCCTTCCAGTCCCTCTACCTGGATTGCTCATCCAACTCTTTGCCTTTCAGGCCTCCCAGGAGAGGATGCCCTGGACAGCCCTATTTAAAGTAGCCACCACCCTCTTCCCACCAGGAGCAACTATCCCATCTCTATTTCTTTCAGAAACTTCATCAGAATCTAAAAAAGTATATTGTTCATCATTTATCTTTTAATTGCTCATCTTCCCCACTAGGGGGAGGTCTTGTGCTGTTTACCATGAAAAATTCCAGTGCCCAGAAGAGTGCCTGGCACAGAGGGGACACGTCATAAATTTTGTTGATTAAACGAATGGAGGCGATTCAGAATTTGAGAGCTGTGGTGTTACAGGGGAGATTAGGAGTGTTATAATCATAGTACAGTCGGGGGACATAGAAGAGGAACTAATACCAGGAATTCAAGTGATAAAAAAGGAATTGGGACATAAGTGTTACATTAGAAAACGAATGTGTGCTCCAATTAAAAAGTAAAAATAAAAAACTTTTAAAAGAAAATGTATGAACAAAGCAAACAAACAAAAAGACACATAAATGTGGGGGTGGAAGAGGAGGACTTGGGATGTTCCGTGGAACTCATTGCTATTTGCAGGATTATTAAATGCCGAATGCCTCAGTCTCCTCATCTGTAAAATGGAAATAATAGTAGTATCCATCTCATAAGTTTGAAGAATAACTAAGGAATAATACATGCAATATGTTTGGAAGACTGCCTGTCATCATCAAAAGTATTACTGAAGTTAAAGCTGGAGTTGGTATACACAGCGTCCTGCCCCCTTGCCCCACCCCCAAGCTTAGTCTCATGAACCTGGGACGAACCCTAGGCTTCGAAAAATATGGTTTGAAACCAGTCTGCTGAAGGCCATTGGAGACTGTAGGCCTGTGTTCTTTGTAGTAAAGGGTAGCAGTAACTCTTTGTGTAGATAGTACAGAACTCTCTTCATAATTGGTCTTCTTCCCTCATCAAAATCCTATGCCTGCCCCCAGGCCGATATTTAATTAACCCTCTACTACATTATGCCAGGTGGTTTACCTACAGGATCATCCCAAACACTCAAGGAAGTGGGTATCGTGACGGTTTTCCAGGTGGGGAAAAATTAAATCAGAGAGGTTCAGTGACTTTCCTAATGACACACGGCAGAGAGGAGGGTAGTTCCCCGCTCAACCTCCACCCCTGCACTTTCAATGGCTCTCATTTTAGCAAAGAATGTCTGAACGGAATCATACACAGCAGGCCACCAATACGGCTGTCACGCATTTGTTGAGGCTTCTTCTATCTGAGCCTCAGTTTCTTCATGTGGAAAATGGGGATAATAGTAATGCACCTAGGCTGTTTTGAAAATTGAGAATACTGTGCTTATATTCAGCACATGTTAAGCACATCAGTAATTGGTTATTACTATATATCAGCCTTCTCCCGTTTCTTTTTGAGAGATTGAAGCAGTGGTTTGACGTTAAGTGGAGATTAGTGAAGTTACAGAGGGACAGAAAAAACCCCTCGTCAACCTCCTGATAAAAACCAGCCACAGTACCAGAAATGCACTACGCATGCGCATTCGGGTGGGGGATGGGCCGCGGCCTCCATTCCTATTGTGCCTGCAGACTCCTGTGAATCCGCAATATACCTGAACCGAGAGGTGAGGCGACGAAGTTTGGGAAGATACGGGTCGAATGTGAAAGGCACTGGGGGAGCCAGAGGTCCGCTCAGTCCTAGTTGAAGGGCCTCCCTTTATACTTCGCACCCCGCCCCGCTCGGGTAATGGTCTCGCCCGATTCCGGTTCTCTTCCACCACTCCAGGACATACCAAGTTTCCAGCAGAGGGGTGGGGGTAGTAGACAGGGACCATTCAGCAGACGAGACCCTTGTCTCGGAGGTCAAGAAAAAATGAGGGGAGGGGGGAAAGGGGGTCCATACAGAGGAGGAGCGGGGAGGCCTTCAGGAGATTGTGTCAAGGGGGCGGGGCCTGGAAGACCTTTGTCAAAAAAAGCAGGCGGGCCCTCTGGATGGGCGAGTTCATTGGGTGCGAAAGTGGGCGTTGGGGTGGGCGAGTTCATTGTGTGTCCGACTGAGGGGGATGAATGGTTGGGAGAGACCATTGTTTGGAGACATTTGGGCAATGTTTGGGAATGACCTCTGCGAGTATGAATGGGGAGGGTCAGGGTGAATGGATGCACAGGTAACAGGTTTGAACTGTGCCTTAAGGCAGGAGTTGGATTCTGACAGAGAACAGAGGCTCTGAGATGTGGGTGAACAACAGGTGCGAACGCCCCATTGACGGAAGAGTTAAGGACCTACTTGCAGAAGGAGGGTCTGCCTGTTGGAATGTAAGGTCCGCGGGCAAACAGAACGAGAGTGATGCTGGAGAGGATGCAGGGGACATATCAGAGGGGCCTGGACGGCCAGGCTGAGGGGCCTGACGCTGTCCCGCGGTACTGGGGAGCCACTTGCGGGTTGTGAGCTGCAGAGGGGCAAGATCAGCTCTAGGTGTAGAAAGACCTGCCTGGGGCCATGAGCGAGATGGACTGGAGAGGACAGACTGGAGGCAGGGAGGCCGGGGAAGAGGCTGGGCGAGGACACACGTGAACCTGTTTCAGGGCTGTGGCGAGGGAGAGTACAGTGTATAGTTGGTGGTGGAGGCCATGGGAATGTCTGCCATTGTTCCGAGGAGGGTCTTGGAGAGAGATGGCCTTCCTTGCTGCCCCCCCCCTCCCCCCCCCCTCCCCCGCCAGGGCAGATGAGAACTCGGAGGAGTTCTTTCTTTCAACACCAGCGGCGTGGAGAAAACCCTCCCTGTCACTTCTCTTCTTTCTTCCACAGTCCCCTTTGCCTCCTCACCACTAGGAGCCTCACCTGTAGCAGCCCTGCCTCACCCTCACTTCAGCATCCAGAACCCAAGAGCTGATCAAAGACAGACTCCACCTCATGAAGCCGGGGGATGGAGAAGTGGATCCTGGAGGACCCCCAGACCGTCTGGGGTTCCATCCGTCTCACCTGACACACCCTGAGGATGCTGAGGACCCAGAAGAGGTGAGACCCCACCCCCCACCACCCCAGGAGCTGGGTCTCAGTCTGCATAGAGGTTCAAGCAGCTGTGAGTTTTATCCCCAGGTCTATCACCTCCTGGCTTGATGAGAAGGAAAGTGACATTTGACCAAAGACCCGATCAAGGTGAGGGAGGGGAAGAGGGTTCCAGGCACCAACTCCCTTGAGGAGGCTTTGGGTGTGGCCAGAGCCTAGTGAGCCTACGGGAGACGGCGAGAGATGACGTCAAAGGGGGAACGCAGGCGGGTCATGCAGGGCCTCCTGGGTCTTGGTGAGGACTCCGGCTCTTCTCTGAGTTAGAGGGGAGCCGGGGGAGGGCACTGAGCGGAGAACCGACGTGAGCTCACGTAGGTGTTAACAGGCGCCCTCTGGCGGCCGCTTGGGGAACAGACCTGGGGATCGGGGTCTGAGGCAGGGAACCCAAGAGAGCAGACAGATGCAGGGGCTTCCCAGTGGCACCAGCTGTAAAGAACCCGCCTGCGAGTGCAGAAGACATAAGAGACGCGAGCTCGATCCCTGGGTCGGAAAGATCCCCTGGAGGAGGGCACGGCAACCCACTCCAGATTCTTGCCAAGAGAATCCCATGGACAGAGAAACCTGGCGGGCTACGGCCCATAGGGTCGCAAAGAGTCGGACACGACTGAGCACGCCACACGAGCAAGAGATGATCATAAGAGGGTGATCATAAGAGGGTGCTGTCTGTGGAGGTGTTGAGATGTGGTCCGATTCTGGATGTATTTTCAAGTTGGCGCCAACAGGTTCAATAAGGGATTAGATGAAGGTGTGTGAGAAAGAGGTGTCAGGTTTTTGCCCCGAGCACTTGGAAGGAAAGAAGCTGCCTTTTCCTCAGATGAAGGCATCAGAAGAGGCAGGCGTGGAGTGAGGGGACAGGATTTCAATCTTAACCCATTTGATCCGCATCGTAGCCGCTCCAAGAGGGAGGTCCCGTTATCTGCCCATTTTGCAGATGAGACAGCTGCAGTTCCAAGCCACGGTCACGCCTGGTCAGCGGGGGAATGGGGCCGGGCGGGGGGGGGGCGGATGACCTGAGGACTGTGGCCTCTCTCCACCTCTCCCAGGCGCCCGGGGGAGCCGAGGCGGAGGCGGGGACCCTGGTGCAGCTCATCGACGAGCACGGGGCGTACTCGACCGCGCGCCTGGTGCCCGACGGTTCGGCGGAGGAGCGCTCCGAGAAGCGGGGGCCAGGCTTGCTCCGCGCCAGCTCTGAGGGCCGGGAGGGGCTGGCGCGGCCCTGGCGGTTCAGCTGCGCCGCCTGCGGGAAGGCCTTCAAGCGCGCGTGGGAGCTGCTGAGCCACGAGGTGGTGCACACGGCCGCGCGGCCCTTCCGCTGTGGCCTGTGCACGGCCGCCTTCAAACGCCACTCGGACTGCAAGAGTCACCGGCTGGTGCATAGCGACGAGCGGCCGCACGGCTGCGACGCCTGCGGCAAGCGCTTCAAGCGAGCCAGCAACCTACAGGTGCGGCCCGCGGGGCGGGGCCTGGGGTGGGGCCAAGAGAGGCGGGGGCTGGGTCAGAGGTGGGCGGGGCCTATGTGAAGGGGCGGGGTCTGCGGGAAAGGGCGTTGGACCGAATGTTCAGCTGCTCAGTCGCTGACTCTTTGCGACTCCGTGGACTGCAGCACGCCAGGTTTCCCCGTCCTTCACTATCTTCCGGAGTTTGCTCACTTACGTCCATTGGGTCCAGGGACCCTGGAATTCTTTGTCCAAAGAGCCCTAAGGCTGCTTCCAAGACTCCCTCCATATCCACCATCCCCAGGGTGCACTTTGCTCCCTCTAGCAGGCATATCCCTCTAGCCTGGAAGGGAGGCAGGGAGGCTTGGGCATCTGGGCAGGGCTGTCCAACTGTGGGTGCAATATCCCCTGAGGCCTGGAAAGCCCCAACCAGCTGGCAGCAAGGTGCCAGGTGACCTGGGCCACCAAGTTCTAGTGTGCAATTCTGAGGATTCCAAAACTTGTGAAGTTGAACCTAGGCTTCTAGATCATGGTGAAGGTCTATTTGTTAAGGGAGAAGGAAGAACTTATTTTATTTGATAGTTTGATTTGTAATTTTAAAAAATGCTTAGACAGTTGGTAAGTGTAGCTTCATGGGCTTCCCTGATGGCTCAGTGGTAAAGAATTCACCTGCCAAACAGTAGGTGCGAGTTCAGTTCGGTTGGGAAGAGCCCCTGGAGAAGGGAATGGCAGCCCACTCCAGTATTCTTGCCTGGGAAACCCCATGGACAGAGAAGCGTGCTGGCTACAGTCCATGGGGTCACAAAAGAGTCGGGCGTGGCTCCGCGACTAAACCACAACAAATGTATCCTTTGACCTGGCCTCTTTCCTGGAGACCTGCGAGGACTAGGGGTGAATCTGTCTGGAGAGGCGTGTCGTGCAGAGATGAATGTCCTCACCCCCTGTGCTGTCCCTGTCCCCAGGAGCACCGCCGCATCCACACGGGCGAGCGTCCCTTCCCCTGCCAGTCCTGCCCGAAGCGCTTCAAGACTCCCTACGAGCTGCACCGCCACGAGCCGCTGCACGCCCCCTCGCGGCCCTTCCCCTGCCCGGACTGCGGCAAGGCCTTCGCGGCCGGGCCGGCCCTGCTTCTCCACCGGCGGCAGCACTGCGTGGACAAGCCGCACGCCTGCGGGGTGTGCGGCAAGCGCTTCACCCACAGTCACAGCCTGCGGGTGCACGAGCGCGTGCACACGGGCGATCGGCCCTTCGTGTGCCCGCTGTGCGCCAAGGCCTTCAAGCAGTCCAACGCGCTGGCCTCTCACCGTCGCGTGCATTCGGGGGAGCGGCCCTACCGGTGCGCCACATGCGGCAAGGCTTTCAAGCAATCGTCCTACCTGGCCATCCACCAGCGCACGCACACGGGCGAGCGGCCCTATCCCTGCGATGCCTGCGGCAAAGCCTTCTCCAGGCCCTCGCTGCTCCTGCAGCATCGCCGGGTGCACAGCCCCGTGCGTCCCCACGCCTGTCGCTTCTGCCCCAAGCACTTCAAGGACCTGAACTACCGCGCGGTCCACGAGAGGCTGCACACGGGAGACACGCCCTACGAGTGTAGTCTCTGTGGCAAGGGCTTTGCGCATCCCAGCAACTTGCTGCAGCATCAGAGCGTGCATCTGGATGGGTGAGGGTGGGGTGTGGGGCCTCGAGGAAGCCAGTGAGAGCTCCGTGTCCCCAGAGCTGGAATGGGAGGGAACCGGATCCAGTGGACGCCCGGTTTCAAACAACGCCGTCCAATAGCATCTCTGCAGAAACACTCTGCATCTAGGCCGTCCAGTGTCTTAGCGACCAGGCACCTGTGGTTCCTTTGAGCGTTTCAAACATGGTTAGTGCCCCTGTGGACGTGATTTTTTTTTTTTTTTTGGAGGGGTGTAACTTTTTAATTTTCAGTCGTTTAAGACTCACAAGAAGATGCAAAAATTAGCACAGAGCTTTCCCATGTACCCTTCACCCAGCTCCCCGCCATGGATACCATCTTAGATAGTCTTTCTGGCACCGTGTGCCCGCATGCGTGCTCAGTCCTGTCCGATTCTTTGCGACCCCATGGACTGTAGCCCACCAGGCAGGCTCCTCTGTCCATAGGGTGTCCCAGGCAAGAATACTGGAGTGGGTTTCCATTTCCTTCTCCAGGGGATCTTCCCAACCCAGAGATTGAACCTGTGTCTCCTGCACTGGGAGGCGTGTTTTTTGTTTTTTACCACTGAGCCACCTGGGAAGCCCCAGCATACTGTCAATAACCAGGAAATTGATTCCCATAAGATTCTGTTAACTCAGGTACAGATCTTATTCAGAGTTTGTCAAAACATAAGTGACTATTTAAGCTCACTGAATTTGAATCAATTTGCCTTTAAACGGCCACCGGTATTTAGTTATTGCCATCCTGGACGGTGCAAGTCTAAGGCTTGAAGGCATGAGGGGTGCCCGGCAGTGGCTGTGACATTTGAAGAATTGCTGCACACGCCCATGTGAGCTGCTTAATATTCTTGAGAAGGACTTTGCAGAGGATCTTTAACAAAGCCTTTTTTTTTCCCCCTTTAAAAGCTAAGAGGAAAGTTTATAAATCTCATTCCAGGGCAGAAAGTACACACATTCAAACCCAACACACTGGTATTATGTGGTGTAAATGTACATGGTAATAACTTTGATCAAATCACAGCTGCTTCCGGGTGTAGCCTGTTAGGTGATGCTTTGACTCTTTCGGCATTCCTCATAACTAAAACATTAATGTGGTAATGGGGTCATGTGGTCATCTTGTGTCTTCCCATACATAAAAAAGCGCTGAATTCCTTCACTTGGAATATCTGGTTTTCCTTAATTAACAATAATCATTTGATGTTCTGACTACCTGCCCTTTGTTGCAAAACCTCTGTATGACCTGGCTCGTCCCCTTGCCTCCTCAGAGCAGTTCTCTCAGGGTCATTTGAGATGCTGCCTCCCAGGCTTGAAGTCCTAAAAATTCCCACCGAATAAAACATAACTATCAACTTTTAGGTGGTGGCTATTTTTTTTTTAAGTCGACAATGCAATTGGCTATATAGTACTGTGCCATAATAGATCTGTAATACTTTTCACACAAATAATACATAAAAAAACAGACACTAAAAATAAAGAAACTATTTTTAATCTTAAAGAACCTCGAAAAGTACAGTAGTGCAGTACAGTAGCTGGCATACAGGGGCTAGCATGGAGTGAACAGGAGAGAAGAGTTACTGACTAGACCAGGGAGACCTGGTGGGGGATGGCAGAAGCATCGTCAGCAATAGGAGACAGAAGGCAAGCCACAAATTCACCCACTCCTGACGTTGATGGCACAGATTCTGGTTCCTTGCTGGATTCAATTTTATCTACTCCCTTGAAAAAATGATCTGGTGATGTCTGGTTCGTAGCTCTTTTTTTTTTCCTCCTCGTAGATGACACGGTAGTGCTGGATTGCATTCTGAATGGCTGTCGCAACCTCCCTGTACCATTCTACGGTCAGGTCCTGTGCTTCAAAACGCGAACAGTCCCTCCTGGAATGAAGAAAATCCCCTTGCCCCTTCCTGCCTCGTGAATCTCTTCGGTTCTTCCGTTAGTTCTTCTTCCTCTTGTCTCTCGTCGTCCTTTCTCTGGGCTTCTGATTCCATCAGATCTTCATCAGTTTCATTAGTAAGCTCCTCGTTGCACACCAGGGAGTTCAATGAAGTCATCCGCTTGTAGATCTGGCTTGAAATAAAGGTACTGTACCACAGCACTCTACATAGTACTGTACAGTAAAGGATGCAAAACACAACCATTTATAGAGGATGCGTGCAGGAGACAATGTACTCCAGCTATGTGAACTAACTCATGTGATTGGACGTGATTGCCAACGCACGTTCACATCTTTGAGAGTTCACAACCTGCAGGTTCGTATGTAGGGGACTTACTGTATTTCCAGAGTTGATTGAGCAAGGTAGCAGCCACATTTTTAATAGAGCAAAATCAAGCAGATAAAGTTAGTTTTAATCACATTGTATAACGTATTTTAACTCAAAATATTGTAAACGAGTAGTATGGAAATTATTAATTTCATATTGGTGTGCTCTTTTCATTCCAAGACTTCCAATCTGTATGTATTTTTTAATGGAGAACTTGTCCCAATTCATACTCAGCTCCATTTCAGAATTCAAGAGCCACACAGCATTTTTTTTCCCTTCTATAAATTATGGAGACTCTTTGGTTGTCACAGAAAGTTGTGGGTATGAGACCATCTATTGAATATCTTTCGAGAAAAGATGATTCTCAGCTTGGAAAGGGAAGAAGTCAATTTGGAAGTAATCTTACTGTTTTTCAGCAGCACAAAAGGGCAGATGGTTGGGTAGCAGGATGAAAATATCCCAGTAATTCTCTTCAGTCTTGAATTTTTCTCAGGTTTATGAAACAAATAAAAGACAATGAAGTTATTTGAGCAATGGAAGAAAACAAAACAACTTACCAGCAGAAGAATAGTGTGGGTGGCTTTGATTTCAGGAGATGACTGGGGAGAGAGGCTGGGGCTGTGAATGTGCTGGGCCCTTTGGCGGTGTTTGTAGAGGAGATTCACGGTGTACAGACTGGACCACATCACGAGGATCACAAAGAGGAGATCCCGAATTATTACAACACTTCCAAATGCAACCGAATGATTCTGTCCCAACTGATTCGTTTGGCAGTGTAGTGTAGAATACTCCAAACCAACAATCGTGAAATTGTGATCGGCTTCTACAGTTTCAATGATGTAGATATAGATGAGCATGTTGGTGATCCAGAAGAAAAGGAAAGAGGAGTAAATGCACATAGAGAGTTTAGATCTAAGCCATGCCCACCTAGAATGAACAGGACTGATAGTAATGGCTTGGTACCCACTCAGGACAGCAGTGGTACAGATGGAAAGACCCCGGCTAACTCTATGTATGTACAAAGTTGCCTTACAACCAACATCATCCAGAAAATGTTTTACTCCGAAGGATGACACAATGTTTGGTATCAACTTGAACAAGATGGTCAAAGCATTGACCAAGGTCAGATGTATACAGATCAAATCTATGGGTTTTTTCAGGTGATTTTTATCTAAGAAGATAAACACACAAAGCATGAAAAGCAATGAGTTCCCCATGAACCCAATACTAATTTGAAATACGAAGAAAAGTCCCCAAATCACTTCGCTTGGAAACATTATGAGATTGATGTTTTATACACTATAATGGAGTCAGCCAGGTTTAAAATAAAATCAATTATATTGTGAAGTTTTACATAATGGAGCTTGTGAAAGGGTATAAGGATTGACAGTTCAGTGTGAAGGTAAGGGGTAGGAACATTTAACTCTTCTGTATTTCAGGCCAAGATGTGTCACTTCCAGACCCTCAATTCCAGGAATTCTTGAGAACCTCTGATATAGAATTAGGTTTCTAAAAAAGGGAGAATTCACAAATAATATCAGAATTTAAAAATGTTGTTAGGACAGCAGTGGAGAAGTTGACAACTATTAGAAAAATAACATGATACTACAATTATCGAGCCAACTCACTGGAAAAGACCCTCATGCTGAGAAAGATTGAAAACCAAAGGAGAAGAGGGTGACAGAGGAAGAGATGGTTGGCTGGCATCACCGACTCAATGGACATGAGTTTGAGCAAGCTCTGGGAGGTGGTGAAGGACAGGGAAGCCTGGTGTGCTGCAGTCTAGGAGATGTCAAAGAGTCCAACGTGACTTAGCAACTGAACAACACCACCACCATTATCTATGCCAATAAATTTGGAAATTTAGGAGATTGGGGGACAAAACTCCAGAAGACTTTAACTCACCCCCCCAAATATATTGAAATAATAGAAAGACATAAGTATATAAAGTTCCTCATGATAGCACTGATCTGTAGGAAGAATTCATCCAGAAGATATATCAAAGAACACTTCGATGCTGAAGTGTGTCAAACACTACCAGATATAAATAACATCTATGAGCCACTGCTAAGGAGAGAATAACAGAATATTCCATCAATCATATTATGGGCTTAACATAACTTTGGAAGCAAAAAAATAACAAAATATGGAAAAGACAATGCCAACTCTATTTCATAAACAAAAACTTTTTTTAAAAAGTTACAGAATAACTGTAAAATTATGTTTACAGTGCATAAAAGCATCAGGCACTTAACCAAAGGTTTATCTGAACACAAAACATAAGCTGAACAGTTGAACCTTCATCTGCATGATTTCCCAAACTAGTAGGCTAAAAGAACAAAAGTAGATGATCACTTTAATATATGCAGAAGATCATAGGATAAAATTTAAGATATTCAACATATATTTATGATAGAAATATTTAGGTATTAACAATAGAAAGAAGTAATCTTACCCTGACAAAAGCATCAATGATGACAAGACTCCTAATTCAGGTTACATATGAAAAGCTTTACATTTGAGATCAGCTCTAAGTAAAAATATCTTCTCTCACTCCTTCTATTCCTCATTTTATCAGATTTCATGGGCTTTACTGTAAAGAAAGAAAGTGAAGAAGGAAGACTTTTTGTCATTGACAGTATATAAATGTAAAGAAGGAAACCAATAGAATCATTGGTTGAATTATCAGACTATATAAGAGTGCTTTTCAGGATTACTGAAAGCAAAGTCAGTAAAAAAAATTTTTTTGGATTTCTATGTGCCAGCATAAAAATAGTTTTTAAGTGCAATTTAAAGTGCTATTAATATAGCATAAAATTTGTTAAACCTAGGAGTTAATGTATGATTAGAAATATGTAAAACCTCTAAGAGAAAATAATGGTATATATTTGTCTACATGTGATTAAAGCATTTTAATTGAAAATGATGTAAAATAATTTGAGATAAATGGCATTATCCATAAAAATACAATTAATAGATAATACCTATTAAAAATAAAATATTAAAATAGAAAAATAAAAGTGACACATACTCATGGCTGGAAAAGGAATGAAGTGAAACTAAGAGGCAAATTTTATCACATGTAAATCTATAACAACTAAATGTAGAGAAAGGGCTTCCCCCTGGCTCAGTAAAGAACCTGCCTACAAATGCAGGAGACACAGGAGATGTGAGTTCGATCCCTGGGTTTGGGAAGATCTCCTGGAGGAAGGAAATGGCAACCCACTCCAGTATTCTTGCCTGGAGAATTCCAGGGGCAGAGGAGCCTGGTGGGCTACAGTCCATGAGGTCTCACAGAGTCAGACACGAGTGACGAAGCACAGCACAAATGTAGGGAATAAAGAAGAGACAAAAGAAAACATAAATATGGGGTGATATTAGCTGATATGTGGACCATATGGAATTTTCAAATAGTTGTGAACAATACACTGAAAGTCAAAATACAATAAAGAAAATGTGATATGGTTTTAAATGGGAACAAAAAGAAGGACAGTGAAACAGTATTGGAGAGCTGTCAGTGATACTAATGAGTAAAAGAAATGAAAGAATGAAGAAAGCAAAAGCAATAGAAAAGAGAATGGGGGCAATAATATAAGAAAGGAGATAAAATACGCTGTATTGAACAGAAAATTTAACTGAAGGTTAAGTCTGAAAAAAATGGCAGACTCCATAAGGAAGCTTTGGATGGGGAATGGGAATACTGAAAAGTCTCCATACCGTTGTCCCTTTCTCGAGGCTGAGTCTCAGATCCTTAAGGAAAGCAGTCAGATTCCCCAAGAAGGTGGAAGCATCTTGGGCAGGCCGGGTCTGACGCACAAAGACTGTATATCAGGGACCAGATGGCAGGGCGTCTCCTCCCAGCGGGTCCCCTCGTCACCTGCTGTCTCCAGCACCTTGTTTGTTGGGGTCATCCTGACGCGCCCAGAGGGGCAGCAAATTGCTCTCCCAGATGCAAAATGATTCTCCTGGTAAACTTATTAGGTTTATTGATGAGGAGGCAAAAGCACGGTCTGGGGATGTACATTTCCCCAGTAGATCTATATCATGAACTTCAGAATTGAGAGACATGATCAAAGTCAGTTTTCATTTTGCTGATGGAAATTCCCCCAGGATTTGTTAAACTCTGACCTCAGAGCAGCTCCTCAGAAATCACGGTTCACTTTCCCTCTTTAACCTTTTATGCCTCCTGCTTTTTAAATTAATTAATTAATTAATTTTAATTGGAGGCTAATTACTTTACAATATTGTGGTGGTTTTTGCCATGCATTGATATGAATCAGCCATGGGTGTACACGTGTCCCCCATCCTGAACCTCCCTCCCACCTCCCTCCCCATCACATCCCTCAGGATCATCCCAGTGCACCAGCCCTGAGCACCCTGCCTCATGCATCGAACCTAGACTGGTGATCTATTTCACATATGATAATATACATGTTTCATTGCTATTCTCTCAAATCATCGCATCCTCGCCTTCTCCCACAGAGTCCAAAAGTCTGTTCTTTACATCTGTGTCTCTTTTGCTGTCTCGCGTATGGGGTCATCGTTACCATCTTTCTAAATTCCATATATATTATGACTCCTGCTTTTATTGCCTACTTTTCCCGCAGCTTTGTTGAGATAGAGTTGACATGTAACGTTGTGTAAGTTTAAGGAGTATAATGTGGTGATCTGATATGCTGAACTACATGGGTTTGCAAATGAGCAGATCCACTTATATGTGGATCATTTTTCCCACTACATATGTCCTGTGGTACTACGTGATCCACGGTGGACTGAACTCACTGATCCAAGACCACAGATACAGAGGGCTCACCAGATTTTCAATCTTGCGGGCATCAGAGCCCCTGACCTTATGTTGTAGGTCAGCTGGTATTGCACAATGACTACAGAGATAAAGCCAGTGTCTCAGGCATCTCACACAATTATCTGTGTGCCTGTGTCTCTCTGTGTGTGAGAACATTCAAGATCTACACTCCCGGCCACTCTAAGTATACAGTGCAGTACTGTTAATTAGTGTTAACTATAGTAACCAGGCTATGGACTAGAGTCCCAGAAATTATTCATTTTAGAAATGGCAGTTTGTATCCCTTGACCAAGATCTCTCAGTTTCCCCCATTGTCCAGCCCCTGACAATCACATTCTGTAGTCTGTTCCTAGGAGTCAGGCTTTCTCAATTTTCATTTTAAAATTTTAAATTATGATATCTTTTATTATGTTTAAAATTTTTACTGAAATTATGTGGTTTGTTTCAGGTGTATAGCAAGGTGATTCAGTTATACATGTACATAAATAGACTCTTTTTTAGATTCTTTTCCCATATAGGCCATTACGGAGTGTTGAGTAGAGTTCCCTGCGCTATAAGCAGGTCCTTACTAGTTATCTCTTTGTATACAGCATTGGTTACATGTCAATCCCAATCTCCCAGTTTACCCCCCTCCCCACCCCCACTTTTAACCATACGACTGTTTTCTACATCTGTGGTTCTATTTCTGTTTTGTAAACAAGTTCATTTGTACCACTTTCTTCGACACCACATATAAGCAACACCATTGGATATTTATCCTGAATTAGGCTTTTTTAGATTCCACATATAAATGAGATCATGTGGCTTGCCTTTCTCTGTCTGACTTATCTCGAAAAGCATAATAATCCTCAGTTTCCCAAATTGTTCCAAATGGCAGGTTTTCCTTTTTTAAAAAAATATTTATTTTTATTTATTTTGGTTACACTGGGTCTTAGTTGTGGCCCTTGGGATCTTTAGTTAGTGCATGTGGGATGTAGGTCCCTGACCGGGGATCAAACCCGGGGCCCTGGCATTGGGAGCACAGTCTTAGCCACTGGACTGTCAGGCAAGTCCCATCTGTTTTTGTTTTTTTTTTTAATTGCAGCCTATTGATATTCACCAATCCAAAAACCCAGCCATTCATAATTGCCCTATTTTATCCAGGCTTTGCCCACTAAAGGTTTTGTTTTTTTTAACTGAAATATTGTTGCCGGACATTATGTCTGTTAAGGTTTTAGCATGCTAGTAGCTAGGCAAAAAAAAAAATCTTTTTCAAACGAGAGACAATTACACAAGAGAAAATAGTTTGATCTTGAAGAGTAAGGGAGAGTGTGGCAACATTTGTTTGTTTATCCCTGTATTCCTTGGGCGTCTATATGGGCTACACATGAATCCAGCCATCTAGGATGCTGGGAATGGCGAAGGAGACATACGCATTGCCCCTTCCCATACTGGATGAAAAAAATCACACCAAGAAACCCAAAGACTCATCATCTGAATGATCAGACATTTTAAAGAAAGGAAGCAGGACCAGGTATGCCAAGACCTGGAGACGCAAGTGTCCAGCTGCCCTGGAATGTGACTGCAGGCTTGAAGTCCCAACACGTAGACAGGACCTAAGCAAGATGGTAACTTGCCTGGGCAAGAGGAGATTCATCGTGCAGGTGACCTTGAATCTCTGGACACTATCATGGGGCAGGAGATGAGATGACATTGTGAAGATTCAGTAGAAGGATGACCAGTAGCTGAGGACCCCAAAATGACAGGGTCAGCTCCACCAACAGTGTGACAAAGTCACCTCATCCTAACAAAATACATCGGCACCTATAGACAAAACTCAGTGAAAGAATCAGAGATTGTTTCATGATATGGATTCTCCCACTTTGGTTTCAACTATTCCACTATTCTCAGGAATTCAATGGGTTTTATTTTCCCCACTACATATAACGGTTCAGGGAATATCTTTCCATGTTCTTGCTCTGCATATAGGTGCTCTTATGTTATAGAATTGACTTCTAAAGGTGGCTTTGGGGGTCAAGTGACAATTCAAAATTTTAATCTATGTTTCCTCACTATTCAAAAAGTTTAAGGCAGTTCATAGCTCCTCTAGTAATTTCATCTTATAAAGTCTTATATAAATGATTCTTTGCATCATATTGCCTGAGATGATGAATTTCTACTCTTGAAGATATTCCTTTTTTGTGTCTTTATAAGTGTCAAATAGAGAAAGTCCTTTACAAAGGATGTTGTATTACAGATTGTTTTTTATATCCAGCATCCAGGGATTTGATAACCTATAGAAGATCTTTTGGCCTATATCAGGGGGTATATCTCATCTTGATGAAATTATGTTTATGATGTTGAGTTTATATAAATAGATAAAACATTTTATAAGAATATCCATCAGGTTGTCTGAAGGATATGACACCCTGAATTAAGAAGGGTGACTGTATATATTTTTTTTTCATAAAAGTCATTTAGGGTATTTTCTTTTTAAAAAATGTTTATTCTTTTCCTTTTGACTACGCTGAGTCTTCATTGTTCCAAGGGCTTTTCTCTAGCTGTGGGAAACAGGGGCTACTCTTTAATTGCAGTACTTGGGCTTCTCATTGCGGTGACTTCTCTTGTTGCAGAGCATGGGTTTCTAGGGTGCACAGGCTTTAGCAGTTGTGGCTCAAGGGCTTAGTTGCTCCTCGGCATGTGGGATCTTCCCAGACCAGGAATTGAACCCATGTCTCCTGCACTAGCAGGCAGATTTTTATCCACTGTGCCACCAGGGAAGCCCAGGGTATTTTCCTGATACCCTAATTCAGTCTTTTTGTATAAGCCTTAATTTTGATGACAGATAAAATTTTATGGCAGGACCTATAGGACTTCTAGGAATTTCCTACAATTTCTGGGACAGTTATAACATACCTCTATAGACACATTGTTAATAAAGTGTTAATGTTACTTATTTGACAATGCTTCCCATGTAATTTAATATATCAAATATACCTAGTTAGTTTAATCTCTTTTTTCTCAATAAGGAGATTGAAAAAAAATCTTTGAGATATTTCAGGGGCCTCTGAATATCTTAAAGTTAGTCCAAAGTCAAAAAGACCTTGTTTAGAATTTAACTTAATGTTTTAAAAGTTTGTAAAAAATATTAAAGGGTTTTAAAGCACTTAGTCAAATAGGTCAGTTAGAAACAATGCTTAGTTATCCATTTAACCAAAATTACAATGATTTCGTAGGTAAATACAGAAGCTAAGAGAAAACTTAGATCTTTTAATGCTATCAAGACCATATCTACTTAAAAACCAAAGACATGATGAAGATAACATAGAACATAACTAATTATTTTGACATGGCACAAGATTTTTTTTTATTTAGGCAAATGACTTAAAGGTAAGGAAAAAGTTTTTTAGAAACCCTGGTGGCTCAGAATTCAACTGCCAGTGCAGGAGACGCAGATTCAACCGCTGGTTCGGGATGATACTCTGTGGAAGGAAATGGCAACCCACTCCAGTATTCTTGCCTGGAAAATCCCATGACAGGGGAGCCTGGCAGGCTACAATCCATGGAATTGAAAACAGTCAGATGGGAGTTTGCGACTCAACAACAACAACAACAATCAAATGCAGACCAATTTTTAAAAAAAAAAATTGTCCTCTCAACAGATAGAAAACCAAATTCCAGTTTTGCATCAGTTTACTTTAGATATTGGGGGCTTCCCTGGTGGCTCAGAAGGTAAAGAATCTGCCTGCAATGAAGGAGACTTGTGTTCAATCCCTGGGCCAGGAAGATCCCCCGGAGAAGGAAATGGTAACCCACTCCAGTATTCTGGCCTGAAGAATCCCGTGGACAGAGGAGCCTAGCGGGCTGCAGTCCATGGGGTCAAAAAGAGTCAGACCCGACTGAGTGAACACCACCACCACCAGTGGTTAAGACTCCTAGCTTCCACTGCCGGGGGCTCAGGCCCCATCCCTAATTGGGGGACCACGTGCAACATGGGCAAAATTACATAAATAAATAAATATTAAAATTTTAAAAAGAAACCTATAAGACCTTGGCTGGACCTTGAGAGCATTAAACGGTTTAGGTCAGATAGTGAAGGACAAAGGCTGTATGATCTCACTTATGTGTGACATCTAAAACATCCAAACTCATGAAACAGAGCAGAAGGGCGGCTGTCAGGGGCTGGGGTGTTGGGGAAACAGAGAGCTCTTAGTCAAAGGCCATACATCTCCAGTTCTAAGATAAATAGTTTGGAGGAATCTAAGGGACAGCACAGTAAAGTATACTTAACAATACTGTATTGTTCACTTGAAAGTTGCTAAGACAGCTGATCTTAAATATATTCTTATCACACAAAAAAATGATGGTAGTTATGTGAAGTATCCAACTTTTATTATGATAATCACTTTGCAATATACAGAAGCTTCAAATCATCACACCTTAAATTTACTCAATGTTATATATTGTACTGCTGTGCTAAGTCACTTCAGTCATGTCTGACTCTTTGTGACCCCATGGACTGTCCCCTGCCAGGCTTCACCGTCCATGGGATTCTCCAGGCAAGAATACTGGAGTGGGTTGCCATGCCCTCCTCCAGAGATCTTCCCCACTCAGGGATCGGACCCAGGTCTCTCAAGTCTCCTACATTGGCAGGCCGGTTCTTTACCATTAGCGCCACTTGGGAAGCCCATGTTATATATTGCTTTGTGTCAGAAAAGATGTTTTAAAAAACAAGCTTCCGAAGAGGAGGCTGAGTTGGAAAAGTGAATGTATCTTCTGAGATGCTGCTCTGACATAGGCTTTTATCAGGTCCTGTGGGAATTTCCATCAGGGAGTGGAAACTAACTTTGATCACCTGTCTAGACTCTGACGTTTACTTAATGATGTAGATCAACATGGGAAAAGTAAGTCCCCAGATCGTGCCTTTGCCTGCTGTCAATAAACCTAATAAGTTTACCAGGAGAATCATTTTGCGTCTGGGAGAGCGACTTGCTGGCCCTCTGGGCGAGTCAGAATGACCCCAACAAACAAGGTGCTGGAGACAACAGGTGACAAGGAGACCCACGGGGAGGAGACGCTCTGCCATCTGGTCCCTGATATACAGTCTTTGCGGGTCAGACCCCGTCTTTCCAAGATGCCTCACCTTCTTGGGGAAGCCAGTTGCTTTCTGTAAGGAAACACTCCAGTTTGAGAGCCATGAAGAGGTATAAAATCCTTTTTTAATTTTCTGGAGGAGGAGGGGGAATCCTAGTTCCACCGCCAGTAATTGAACCCATGCCGTCTGCAATGAGAAATGCAGAGTCTTAACCACTGGACTACCAGGGAAGTCCCTAAAAATCTTTTCAATATTTTCACTCCCAATCCCAAGCCTCCTTACAGAGACTTCATCATTTGCTCAGATATAATCTGCTAATTTTCTGTTTGATGTGAATATATTTATCTTCTTTCTCACAATATTGTCATGACTTCTTTTCCTTCAGGTACGTTGCTTTTTATGCTTCATTCTTTTCCTTTTTTAGTATTTCTTAAATTAAATTTCTTAAACTGCTTAAATAATGAACCGCTGTTCATTACTCTTTCACTGTCTACAATTCATTTTTCTTCTAAAACTCTAACATATTTTCTACATTGTACTTTTGACTTTTTTGTTTCTTAACAGCTATTTAAAATTCCAAACAATTCCACTTGACAAATATCTCTTTTTGAATGCTTTTTTCTGGGTCTCTTTATTGTCTACACCTTAGTAGTAGTAGTTAAGTCGCTAAGTTGTGTCCTACACTTGTGATCCCATGGACTGTAGCCTGCCAGGCTCCTCTGTCCGTGGGATTCTCCAGGCAAAAATACTGGAGTGGGTTACCATTTCCTTCTCCAGGGGATCTTCCCGACCTAGAAATTGAACCCGGGTCACCTGCATTGCAGGCAGATTCTTTACCGACTGAGCTATAAGGGAAGCTCTTAACTGATATTTATTTACATTTGATATAATGCAACGCCTCTCAATTTCATTTAATTACTATTTTATAATCTTATCTTTACTTTTGTTTTTCCCAGCATCTTTCTATTTTTATGTATATAAGTTTTGATCTCAAATTGAATTACAGGATACTCATTTTCATTTAAAACTGCTTGATTGCATCATTTATCTTAGAGGCTTTACATATTTTCTACTAAATATATATTAATTCCCAGGTTCAAGAAATTTTTATGTTGTTGAGATGTATAATTCCTTAAATTTCATTTTAAAACAGTTATCCTACTGGAATACAGAAATTCAGATGATTTTTATACTGACTTTGCTTCCAGTAACCTTGTATATCACTTAAAAAAATTCTAAAATTGAAGCTGACGATTCTATTAGTTTCCTTTTTAACATGTATAGATGATGTTAATGATAAAAGATAATGAAAAAAATTCTTTCTAATTTTTTTCTTACTTTATTACAAAGTCCAGGAAATCAGAAATCATGAAAACTCCAAGTTCCAAGAAACATGAATGAGGTAATAACCTTGTGAATTTGAATGTCAGCCTTAATGGAGGTCATACCATTCTTACACTCTATCTGTGAGCTGACTAATTCTGGTTTTGTAACAAGCACATAAAATTGCTTACAAGAAGATATGAATTGGAGATATTTTGCAGTCAAAAATACACATGGAATATTGGTTAGCTTGGGTTTTATCAACCACAGTATGCCTGCTATTTAAGGCTAAAAAAAAAAATTCCCTATTGTGGGAACAGACCCTTATACTGTGAAATGTTTAGCAGTATCCATGGCCATTACCGATTAGATGCCAAAACTCTGTAGTACTTACTATTAAGAGCAGAAAATGTCACTGAAAAATGCAATTGACCTATGGGACAAAGGCAGCATGAGGCAAACTGTCCACTTGGAAAATTCTGTATGAGATGATTTGTGTTGCGAGTGAGAAGCCATGCAGCACTGCATATAGGATCTTAGTTTTGGGACCAGGGATTGAACCTGCACCCCCTGCATTGAAAGCACAGAGTCTTAACCACTGGAATGCCAGGGAAGACCCTGAGTTGAATTTTTAAGTGGTAATTGTCTTAGAAGTACTGTATAATGTAGTCAAAATTCTAAACACGAACTTCAAATACATATGATTCTCTTTAGGTTTTAGAAGTGTTAAAAAAAAAAAAAGAAGTGTTAACATTCTCTAGAAACATCAGACTATTGAAGCATATGGGTTCAGATACAAAATGCAGTCTAATACGCTTAGGAAAAAATGTTTTCCTTTTTAAAGAAATATTATATGGATTTGTGCATACACTTTCTTTTTTTTAAGATTTTTTTGGGGGGACCACTTTTAAAGTCTTCATTGAATTTGTTATGACATTGCTTCTGTTTGATACTTTGGATTTTTTTGGCCGTAGGCATGTGCGATCTTAACTCCCTGATCAGGGATCGAACCCCCACCTCCTGCACTGGAAGGTAAATTTCTTTAGCCACTGGACCACCAGGGAAGTCCCTGTGGATAACACATTCATTATATTTAGTCAATTAAAAAAAAACGTGGAGAGTTAAAAATAATTCTTGAATCCCATTTCCTGGAGGTAATCTTTTTAGCAGAGAAACACTCACTATACCTCTTTTTTTTATCTCTTTCTATGAGCGATTTCCCCCAAATTGAAACCAGCCTGTATACGGCTTTTCTGTCTTACCATTGTCTCTCATTTGCACTTCCCATGTCATTTTTTTAAACTTTTTTTTTTTTATTCTTTTCCATTATGGTTTAGCCCGGAATATTGAATATAGTTTCCTGTGCTATCCAGTAGGAACTTGTTGTTTATCCATCCATATATAATAGTTTCCATCTGCTAATTTCAAACCCCCAATCCATTCCTCTACCCCAACCCTTGGCAACTACAAGTCTGTTCTCTATGTCTCTGAGTCAGTTTATGTTTCATAGATAGATTGGGTTTTGGCATATTTTAGATTCCATATGTAAGTGATATCATGTGGTATTTGTCTTTCTCCTTCTGACTTACTTCACTTAGCGTATTAATCTCTAGGTCCATCCATGTTGCTGCAAATGGCATTGTTTTATTCTTTTTCATGACTGAGTAGTATTCTACTGTATGGCTTCCCAGGTGGCACTTGTGGTAAAGAACCCACCGGCAATGCAAAGACAAAGAGACACTGGTTCGATCCCTGGGTAGGGAAGACCCCCTGGAGTAGGGCACGAGCAACCCATTCCAATATTCTTGCCTGGAGAATCCCAAGGACAGAGGAAGCTGGTGGGCTATAGTTCATGGGGTGGCAAAGAGTCACACATGACTGAAGCTACTTAGCACGCACACAAAAAGAATTCTATTGTATGTATGTACCAAAAATGCCTTCTAGAGACTTCCCTGGTGGTCCAGTGTCTAAGACTCCATGCTCCCAATGCAGTGGGCCTGGGTTCAATCCCTGGTCAGGAAACGAGATCCCACATGCCGCAACTAAGATCTGGTGCAGCCGAGTAAATCAGTGTTCTTTAAAATGCCTTCTAAGATGCAAATTAAAATTTGTCTTTTTTTTTAATTGGCCCAACATGCCATAGGCAATATACTAAAATTAATGATGTTAGTATTTGAATTCCACCTTCTTCATATAAAACTGAATTCTGTACTCAAAAATTCTCAAGAATCCTTGTAATCCAGTTCTGAAAGCACCATATGTGGGTCTGAAATACAGAAAAGTTGAAGAGACCCTATAGTTTACAATTTCAGAGTATAATCTATTTTGCTTTGTTTGAAGTCTGGTTGACCTAATGAAAGCCATAAAACAGGATTAAGAGAATGCTTGTGAGTGATGTGATTTTGGAATTTTTCTTCATATCTCAGATCTGTATTGGGCTCATGGGGAACTCAGTCCTCTTCAAGTTAAAAATGTGCACTTTCATAACTCAGTCTCACCTGAAAAAGCCCATTGATGTCATATTCATACACCTGACTTTGGTCAATGTCTTGACCATCATGTTCAAGTTGATACCAGCTGTCTTGTCGTCCTTTGGAGTATGACATTTTCTAGACGATGTTGGTTGTAAAGCAACTTTGTTCACACACAGAGTTACCCGGGGTCTTTCCATCTGTACCACCACTCTCCTGAGTGCCTACCAAGCCATCACTGTCAGTCCTGTTCATTCTAAGTGGGCGTGGCTTAAATTGAAACTCTATACCTGTATTTACCCCTCTTTCCTTTTCTTCTGTGTCATCAACATGCTCATCTATACCCACATCATCAAAACAGTAGTAGCCAATCTCAACTTCACAATTGGTGGTTCTGGGTATTTCACACAATATTGCCAAACTAACCAGTTGGAACACCGCTACTATTCAATGGCATTTTTGAGTGTCATCTTGATTCGAGACCTCCTCTTTGTGATCCTCATGACATGGTCCAGTCTAGAGACTGGTGACCCTCCTCTACAAACACTGCCGGAGAGCCCAGCATATTCACAGCCCCACTCTCTCTCCCCAGCCGTCTCCTGAAATCCAAGCCACCCACATCATTCTTTTGCTAGTCAGTTGCTTTGTTTTCTTTTATTTCTCAGACAACTTTATTACCCTTTGTCTGTTTTATAGACATGAGAGAAATTGGAGACTGAAGAGAATTAATGGAATCATTTCTTCCTGCTTTCCAGTGATCTGCCCTTTTGTGCTGATGAAAAATAATAAAATTGTTTCCAAATGTACTTCTTCCATTTCAAAGATGAGAATGACCTTTTCTCGAAGAACACTGAAGAGATGACCTGATACCCGCAGGCAATGTAGGGGTCTCTAGGATGATTTATATAAAGAAGAAAATGCCACGTGGCTCTTGAACCCTTAAAATGGGGCTAGTTGGCTAAAATGAGTTGAAATGTAAATTAAAAATACACACAGAAAAAAAAATACACACAGATTTGAATCTCACGAGGAAGAAGAGTACATAAACATCCCATGAATAACTTTCCTATTTCATCTTGATTATTTATTTCTATTGTAATGATTTGGGTTGAGCAAAATGTAATATAGTCATATCATTAAATAATCTGCTTTGTTTTACTCTTTTTTTTAAACTGCGGCTACTAAAAGATTTAAAACTACATTTGGGACCCACCTTATATTTCTATTAATGTGCACTGCTCTAGGGAAAGTCATTTATCTATTTAACAAATAGATATAGCATGTTTAGGCATTATACATGTTCTAAGCTCTCAAAAGAGTGGAGCATGCATGGCTGATTAATACAGGCAAAGTATAATTACTGGGGAGATTATATGCAGTGTTCTCTAAAAAATGTAAATGCACATGATAGAGCTATAAATTATTCAAGCAGCTAACACAACTTTGTAAGTTAACAATATTTCACTAAAATAAAATCTTTTTAAAAAGGAAAGCAATCATTTGAGCAGGATAAGTGAACTGGGAGTACCGGGGCTGTCACCCTTATGCACAGCGAATTGCAGGAGGTGTCGTTCAATGTCTGTGTGAATCTATCCATGATAATAATCCCACCAGTACTGTGCTCATATATTTGCAATTTTCAATACACTCTGTGATGATAGTGTCAGTGAGATGTGTCCCTCCATTTTCAGTAATTCTTTATTAAACACAGCCTGACACTTTCCTATCTACTCTGCTGCAAGATGGAATTTGCACATTTCTTTGTTCCGCATCATTTTTCTTCATCTTCAACTTGTGTTGTTCTGAAGCCTTTGTTCAGTCAATTCATTGTTTGCTTTAAGTCCTCAGGGTTATGATGAAAGTGACATAGACTTTGAATATTTGTTCAGAATGTTTGATGTATTCCGCTTTGCCCGGGCATAGGATTATGGGCTTAACCCATAATTGTTCACTTTTCCCCTGACATCCAATTTTCCCTGGTGCAGACGAAATGAGTGATTCTTTTCCTTTGAAGAAATTTCATGTTCTCCATGAGCTTTTAAAATTGAACTTTAACATAGAAAAAAGACTTATGATTACCAAAGGGGAGGGAGAGGGTGGATAAATTAGGAGAATGGGATTAACATATGCACCCTACTATGTATAAAACAGAGGGTTTCCCAGGGTAGCGCTAGTACTAAAGAATCCACCTGCCAATGCAGGAGAAGCAAGAGATGTGGGCTCAATCCCTAGAGATGGGGGTCCAATCCCGAGGTCAGAAAGATCCCCTGGAGTAGGAAATGGCAGCCCACTCCAGTAATCTTGCCTGGGAAATTCCGTGGGCAGAGGAGCCTGGAGGGCTACAGTCCATAGGGTCTCAGAGTCAGACTGAGCAAACACACACCACATAATACACTAATCCCACTTTGGGGCTTACTTTGAGGAAATGAAATTACCATCTTTAAGGGATCCCATGCACCCCATTTTTGTAGCATTATTCATATACCCAGGAGACTCTTGAAAAGCAAGGAGATCAAACCAGTCAATCCTAAAGGAAATCAATCCTGAATATTCTTTGGAAGGACTGATACTGAAGCTGAAGCTCCAATATTTTGGCCACCTGGTGCAAAGTTGATTCACTGGAAAAGACCCTGATGCTGGAAAAGATTGAAGGCAGGAAGAGAAGGGGACACTAGAGGATGAGATGATTGGATGGCATCCCT
This sequence comes from Odocoileus virginianus, assembly GCF_023699985.2. Classification (NCBI taxonomy): domain Eukaryota; kingdom Metazoa; phylum Chordata; class Mammalia; order Artiodactyla; family Cervidae; genus Odocoileus; species Odocoileus virginianus. The sequence goes on along the minus strand of NC_069693.1, from coordinate 6,900,641 downwards.
GACTTAATGGACATGAGCTTGAGCAACCTCTGCGAGATAGTGAAGGAGAGGGAAGCCTGCTGTGCTCGAGGCCATTGGGTCGAAAAGAGTCGGACACAACTTAGCAACTGAATAACAAGATATCAAAACAAGCTCTGTGTTAATCAGTGGATGAATGTGTAATAAAATGTGGTATATATATATATATTTTTTCCTGTCTCTATATTGAAATATTACCAGTTATTAAAAACTGAAGAAGGGGAGGGATGAACTGACAGTTGGGGTTAGTAGATGCAAACTATTACATATAGCATGGGTAAACAAGGTTCTATTGTAGAGCACAGGGAACTGGATTCAATATCCTGGGATCAACCATAATGGCAAACAACATAAAAAAGAAAGTATGTATGTGTATAACTGAATCACTTTGCTATACACCAGAAATTAATGCAACATTGTAAATCAGCTATACTTCAATAAAAAAAATAAATTTTAAAAAATGAAGAAAATCTTGCCACAATGTGGATGGATCTTGAGGGCATTATACTATGTGAAACAAACTAGGCAAAAAAACAAATCCTGTATGATCTCACTTATACGTGGAATTTAAATATGCCAAACTCATAAAAGCAGAGATCAGATTGGTGGTTGTTTGGGGCTGCAGTGTGGAGGAAATGGGGATATCTGAGTTAAAGAGTATGAGCTTCCATTTCTTAGATGAATAGATTCTGGGGATCTTAAAGGGCAGCATGGTTACTAAAGTGGTTGTTGTTCAGTTGCTAAGTCATGTCCCACTCTTTGCAACCTCAGGGACTGCCACATACCAGGCTTCCCTGTCCTTCACTGTCTCCTGGAGTTCGCTCAAACTCCTGTCCATTGAGTCGATGATGCCATCCAACTGGCTCATCGTCTATCGCCCCCTTCTTCCGGACTCAGTCTTTCCCAGCATCAGGGTCTTTTCCAAAGAGTCGGCTCTTCGCATCAGGTGGCCAAAGTATTGGAGTTTAAACAATACTGTGTTGTATATGTGAAAGGTGCTAAGACAGTAGGTCTCCAATGTTCTCATTATTAAAAGTATGCTAATTCTGTGAGGTATTGAGATGCTAGCTAACTTTATTATGGTAATCATTTTGCAATGAACACCTGCATCAAAACAACACACTATAGATCTTAAACTTTTATTGTTGTGGTTTAGTCGCCGAGTTGTGTCCAAGTCTTCTCGACGCCATGGACTGCAGACCTTACAGACCTAAACTTACCCAGTGTTATATGTCAATTACACGTGACAAGAGCTAGCAGCTCTTGGCGGGGAGAAAGCCCTAAAAGAGGAAACACAACAAGGGAATTGGAAAAGTGAACTTTTGCTCTGAAGAGCTGCTCTGAGGTCAGATTTTATCAAGTCCCGGGGGAGTTTCTATCAGTGGAGTGGCAACTAACTTTGATTTCTAATTTTCTGAAGTTTACTTTTTAATGTAGTTCAACTGGGGGAAAAATTACATCCTCAGATGATGACTTTGTCTCCTCATTAATAATCCTAGTAAGTTTACCATGAGAATCATTTTGCATCTGGGAGAGCAATTTGCTGCCCCTCTGGGCACATCAGGATGATCCCAACAAACAAGGTGCTGGAGACAGCAGGTAACAAGGGAAACCCCTGGGAGGCTTTGCAGGTCAGACCCAGCCTTTCCAAGAAGCCTCATTTTTTTTTTGCAGAGGCTGGCTGCTTTTAATAAAGATCTGAGATACTCAGTTTTGAGAAGAAAAAAGGTACAAAAATCTTTTCAAGATTCCCCTTTCCCATCCTAAGCTTCCTTACAGAGACTTCCTTTCTTTTCAATTTCAAATTTAATCCTCCATCAATTTTCTGTTTGATATGATTGCATTTTATCTTCTTTCTCATGATATTGTCACTATTTCTCCTTTCCTCCATAGATATTCATTTCTTCATGATTTTTCTTTAATATTTCCTATACCTTTCTTGTATTCTTTTATTATTCACAATATATTTTACTTTAAAACTGTATCTATCACACTTCCTACATTGTATTTTGACATTTTTATTTTTAACAACTATTTGAAAATTCCAAACCATTCCACATATTGGTTAATACTTCTCCTTATTGTATGCTTTACTTTCACGTCACTCCTTTATACTCTACACCTTGGTTGATATTTATTTACGTCTGATATCATGTCATGCCTCTCGGGTTCATTTAATTTCTCCTTTTTACAATCTTCTGTTATACTTGCTTTTGTTTTTCCCAGCATCACTCTATTTTTATAATAATATCCCTTATTTCAAGTTATAATATACTAATTTTATTTTGAAAATACTTGAGTCACATTTAGACTCAATTAGTTAGACTCTAACAGTTAGAACTGGACATGGAAGAACAGACTGGTTCCAAATAGGAAAAGGAGTGCTTCAAGGCTGTATATTGTCACCCTGCTTATTTAACTTATATGCAGAGTACATCAGGAGAAACACTGAGCTGGAAGAAGCACAAGCTGGAATCAAGATTGCTGGGAGAAAGATCAATAACCTCAGATATGCAGATGACACCACCCTTATGGCAGAAGGTGAAGAGGAACTAAAAAGCCTTTTGATGAAAGTGAAAGATGAGAGTGAAAAAGTTGGCTTAAAGCTCAACATTCAGAAAATTAAGATCATGGCATCTGGTCCCATCACTTCATGGGAAATAGATGGGGAAACAGTGGAAACAGTGTTGGACTTTATTTTGGGGGGCTCCAAAATCACTGCAGATGGTGACTGCAGCCATGAAATTAAAAGACGCTTACTCCTTGGCAGGAAAGTTATGACCAACCTAGATAGCATATTAAAAAGCAGAGACATTATTTTGCCAACAAAGGTCCATCTAGTCAAGGCTGTGGTTTTTCCAGTGGTCATGTATGGATGTGAGAGTTGGACTGTGAGGAAAGCTGAGCGCCGAAAAATTGCTGCTTTTGAACTGTGGTGTTGGAGAAGACTCTTGAGAGTCCCTTGGACTGCAAGGAGATCCAACCAGTCCATCCTGAAGGAGATCAGTCCTGGGTGTTCATTGGAAGGATTGAGGCTGAAGCTGAAACTCCAATACTTTGGCCGCCTCATGCGAAGAGTTGACTCATTGGAAAAGACCCTGATGCTGGGAGGGATTGGGGGCAGGAGGAGAAGGGGACGACAGAGGATGAGATGGCTGGATGGCATCACCGACTCGATGGGCATGAGTTTGAGTAAACTCCGGGAGTTGATGACGGACAGGGAGGCCTGGCGTGCTGCGATTCATGGGGTCGCAAAGAGTCGGACACGACTGAGTGACTGAACTGAACTGAACTGAACTGAGTCACATTTATATTAATTGATAACATTATTTCTTCTTAGAGGTTTTATACATTTCTTGTTGTTGTTGTCTAGTCGCTAAGTCATGTCCAATTCTTTTGTGACCTCATGGGCAATAGCCTGCCAGGTTCCTCTGTCCATGGGATTTCCCAGGCAAGATTACTGAAGTGGGTTACCATTTCCTTCTCCAATACATTTCTTATTATATACTAATTCCTAGGTTCAACAAATTTTCATGGTTTGTAAAAGATGCTATTTTTTAAATTGCATTTTAAAACAATTTTCATGCTGGCATATAGAAATCCAAATGATTTTTGTTCTGACTCTTCAGGGCTCTTGAAAATTATTCTTAAAAATTCTAATCATTAACCAATGATTATATCAGTTCCCTTCTTAAAATTTATGGAATTTTTAATGGTAAAAGATAGTGGTAAATAATTCTTTCTAATTTTTTGCTTCTTTCTTTACTATAAAGCCCAGGGAGGGACTTCCCTAGTGGTCCAGTGGTTAGGACTCTGTGCTTCCATGGCTGGGGGCATGGGTTTGATCCTTGGTCAGAGAACTAAGATCTCAAAAGCCATACTGCTGGGCAAAAAAAAAAAAAAAAAAGAGTTCAGGGAATCTGAAAACATAAAAAACAGAAGTGATGAAGCAGATATTTTTACTCACAGCCGACCTCAAAGGAAAAGCTTTCAGTATACAGCCTTTAATATACTACTACTGCCACTGTTAGATAGCATCACCAACTCAATGGACATGAATTTGAGGAAACTCCAGGAGATAGTGAAGGACGGAGGAGCCTGGTATGCTGCAGTCCATGGGGTCACAAAGATTGTGACATGACTTAGCAACTGAACAACAACTGACATTGTAAGTATTTTTGTCTGGGTACAAGATCATTCCTTCCTACTGCTACATAACTAAACATTTTTATCATAAGTACACATTGAATTTTGTCACGCGATTTTTTGCATACATTGAAGTGACATTATGTTTTTGTTTCTTGTGAGCAATCATACAGATGAAGTTTCAAATGTTAAAATTACCTTCCAGTTACAGATAATTCTACGGCCAAGTGCTTGACTCTTTTTGTATATTGTGGACTCAATTTTTACAATCATTTTGATGGATTGCTTTTAATTTGGTTCCTGAAATAATCTCATATTATTGTCCTTTTCATTATAAGTTATGTTTTGCTACCAGGGTCATGCTAATCTCGTGATGTGATTAATGGAATGTTCTCCCTTTTTTTTATCCTCAGCAGTTGTTTGTATATATTATTTGTTTCCAAAGTGTTTGCCATACTTCACCATCAAGTATTCTTTAGAATTTCTTATGGAATGATTTTTACCCACTCTTCAATTTGATCATGAGGAACATTGTCCATGTATGACCTTCTATGACACAAATATCTTTCTTTTGGTAAGTTAACTCTTAGATATTTGTCCATATCTCCCAAATTTCCAATTTATTGACAGAGTTAATCATACTTTCATATTATTTTCTAATATTTGCAGCTTCTGTGTTGCTATCCATTTAACATTTTAAATCTTGATAATACTTGTGCTTACCTTGAGGAAAGTGGGACAGTCTCACTGAAAAGTGAAAAGTGTTAGTCACTCAGTCATGTCTGACTCTTTGTGACCCCATGGACTATAGCCGGTCAGGCTCCTCTGTCCAAGGAATTCTCCAGGCAAGAATACTGGAGTGGGTTGCCATTCCCTTCTCCAGAGGATCTTCCTGCCCCAAGGAATCCTCCTGCCCCAGGGATCGAACCCAGGTCTCCTGCACTGCAGGCAAATTCTTTACTGTCTGAGCCACCACAGAAGTCCATATGGCCTCGTGCTTATATGTTTACATTTATGTATGTACTGCATGGGGCTTCCCAGATGGCACTAGTGGTAAAGAACCCACCTGCCAGCGCAGGAGACGTAAGGGATGCAGATTCAGTCCCTGGATCGGAAAGATCTCCTGGAGAAGGGCATGATAACCCATTCCAGTATTCTTGCCTGGAGAATCCCAATGGACAGAGGAGCCTGGTGGGCTACAGTCCATGGGGTTGCATAGAGTCAGACACAACTGAAGTGACTTAGGATGCACACATGTATTATATGTACACACAATTCTTTTTATGTGCCAGAACTGTTGAATACAGTGTTCTACAGAAAATTTAGAGTATTAAAACATATAGGTCCAGATAGTAAAATGCAATCTAGGGACATCTGGTCAACCAGGTCAGTTTGTGAAGTGGTAACTTGTGGAGATATCTGTGTGTGTGTGTGTGTGTGTGTCAGTTCTGTCCAACTCTTTGTGACCCCATGGACTGTAGCCTGCCAGGATCATCTGTCGAAGGAATTCTCTAGGCAAGGATACTGAGGTGGGTTGCCATTTCCTTCTCCAGGGGATGTCTATGGAGGCTGCCAAACCTGAGGAAGCTGAAGCCAAGTGCATGGTTGTTGGCTTGTGGCCATTTTGGGAGATAAACAAGCTGAGATCTAATACTCTTAAGGAAAAATGCCCTCTGACATGCAAATTTCATATAGGCCCAACATGTTCTAGGTAACATACTAGATAAGTTTTTCTTTGTTATTATTATTTTAACCTTTTGGCTGCACCATGCAGTATGTGGAATCTTAGTTCTCCAACCAGGGATTGAACCCATGCCCCCTGCATTGCCAGCAAGGAATCTTAACCACTGCACCACCAGGGAAGTCCCAATGTAATAGAAATGGGGTGTTAGTATTTGAATTCCACCTTCTTCATAAAACCTAATTCTCTACTCTAAGGTTCTCAAGAATTGTCAAGAATCCAGTCTCTGAAAGTTCTATATCAGGGCCTGAAACACAGAAGAGTTGAACATTTCGCACCCTCTCCTCCTACTGAACTGTCGATCATTAATTTCTTTAACAAGCTCCATTATAATTTCCCAATATACTCTATTTTGTTTCACTACAAACCAGGTAAACCTAATTAATATATCTAAAATCAATAAGATATGTTTACAAGTGATGAAATTTTGGGGTTTTCGCCTATGTTTCAAATTTGTTTCAGATTCATGAGAAATTCATTGCTTTTCATATTCTACACATACACCTTCTTAACTCATTATCACATGAAAAATCCAATAGATTTTATATTCATACACTTGACCTTGGTCAACGTTTTGAATATCATGTTTAACTTGATACCACATTTCATGTCATCCTTTGGAGATGGATATTTTCTGGATGAGATAGGTTGTAAAGCAACTTTGTTTTTTTTTGTTGTTTGTTCTGTGTCTGCTTTTTATTCAATAGGCACCCACTTTTTTATAGAGCTAGAACTCACACATCATAAAATCCACCATTTTAAAGCACACAATTCAGTGCTTCTTAGCATATTTCTAAGGTTGTAGAACCTTCCACACTAATTTGAGCATCGTCAAGATCCCCCCCGGGTGTCTGCTGATGCTGAGCACCACGCCAGGGAGGCCGCCTGTGTTGCATGGACCTCAGTGCAGGCAGCCTTCATGGCGTGAACACATCGCTGTGTCCTTTCCACGGTTCTGCCCTCCACCCCAAGGGGCTGGCAGCTCAGGGCTGGGCACGGTCCTGTGCTTGTCTTCTGGCCGACAGAGGTCCTCGCTCCCGCTGAGCCCTGGAACTCCCTCGTTTCAGTGGCTACAGCTCAGGCCGCCCTTGGAGACTCCCAGGAACTGCTGACGCTGTGGACCAGTGACTGCCTGTGCTCTGGGCTCCTCCCCTTCCTGAGTGGACGCATTCATGTGGTCATCTGCTCTTGCTGGGGGAGGAGGCAGCATCTGGGGAGTTTAGACTGTGGCTGTGTGGACACGCACTGATGCCGAGAGAAGGCCACAGGCCAGGGATCCTGGTTCCGGGCTGGAGGCAGCAACTGAGCACAGCCTAGCGTGGGGGCCAGAGGGCCAGCTGGTCAGCTATAGCAGACATGAGGCTGCTCAGTGTCCCTGCTTTGAGTGACGGAAATCCCTCCAGAAATTTCAGTGGACACAGAGCCAGCAGCGAACCACCACATTTCCAGAAGTCCCCTGATGTCAGGGGTGACCTGTGACTGATTCCAGGGCGCCACCCTCTCGCCCAGCCCGAGGGATGGGCACGAGGCTGCACCGCAGGCTCCTGGGGGGCAGGGATGGGATACCAGAAACCAAGTTTACTGTTGGGAACACTAGTTTTGAATCTCCATTACAGCAAGAGAAACCCATGCTTAAATAATGCTGTTAAGACAACCTGACTATTCAGATGCAACATTCCCTGTGATGATGAAGACACTGAACCAACAGCAGACAGTAAGAGAAGCTGCAAGTCTACTTGAGGCGTTTCTCTCCATGTGAGGTTTGCAACACAGCTTCCTGGAGCAGTGGCCCTCTAGGGCGCCCTGTGACACAGCATTTCTGACCACTGCCCGGTGAGATTCACTGACACTGTTCTTCTGAGTTAAAGGCCCACTAACTTGATTTAAATCTTTCTCCTACCTACAGAAATTACTTTAATTAGTTATTTTTTTCAAGGCATAAGGGTAAACTATGCCAGTTGAGAAAGACTAAAAAGAAAATTATTCTTAACCCCAGTACTCGGATTACACATTGACGTTTTCCTCTGATGTTTTCTCTACAGCCAATGTATTACGAAATGAGGACCACACTCCTCAGTCTCATCCTATTTTACTTCACTTTTATACTGTCCATTCTGAGCAATTATAGACATAAGACCCACACTGTAAGAACACTTCAAGTGGTAAACAAAAATGAGGATAATCCCCAGCAATCCCAGAGACCACTGCAAGCTGTTCAGTTTATACACATTCATCCAGACTTCTGCTTAAACAAAAATGACACATTTACTTCCATGCATGCCATCTGTAGGTATAAACACGGGGTCACATATACCTGTCCATCTGTACACCCTCCCCCCACTTCTAACACATCCCCGAATCCTTCAAGTTCATTCACACGGGGCCCTGGTACTCCGAGGCCCCACTACACTTCAGATGCCGGAGGTGCCCTGGTGTCATGAGGAACGACATTCCCTGAAGTACTTGGCCCACCTCCCTTCCCGAGACTAGGGGAAGGAGTTAGCCGAATGAAAGGTCTGGGAGAATAACTAGGCACATCGCACCCAGCCTCATCCACTGGGGCGCAGGTCCTGCTGCTCTGGGTCAGGAGTGCAGTGCTACGGAGAGGCTGCGGCGATGCAGCACCGCCTGTGGGCAGGCAGGACGTGGCCTAACCCAGCACTTGGCCTAGAGGTCCAGCATCACTCCAACCAAGGCTTGGACAAGTGGCGAGGTGAACTTTCGCTCTTCGTGGGCCTCACTGGTGCAGGCTCGGGAGGGCAGGAGGGGTGCTATTGATGAGCGTCCCTCAACCCCAACCCGGCACCGCTGAACTGGCCTGTACAGTCTCAGGCACACCTCCAAACCTTGCAAGGCAGACATGACCTCGATTATTTTTACTCTATTTTACAGAGGCTGAGAAAGTCAATTACCCAAGGCTGCTAAGCCAGTCAGTGGCAGAGCTTAGGTTCAGAGTCAGGCCTGTCTGCCTCCAGAGTCCATTCTCAAAGATCTTTTTCCCTCCGCAAGTGTGATGTTGCTGTTACAGGGTATTTTGCTTAGAGCAGCTGGGATTTGTATTCTAAAAGTAAGCTTATATTTTAAATCTTGGTTTTTTTTAAATCCAAACAAGGAAGTATATTTGGTTTTTTGTTTTGGAGGTGATATTTCCTGATTTTTTGTTGTTGTTGTTTAAAAGGACTGTTATAACACCTGAAAACAGGCTTGTGTCTATTTATAAGAATATAGCTTTAAAATGTGTGCCTTCTCGTGATTTTTATAACTTTAACTTTTCAGGAAGTTTTTAAAATTAAATATACCTTGCTTTGAATAAACGTTTATCTGAATATCAGCAATCTTTCAGTTTCTGCTTAATGCCTTTTTTCCCCTGTGAATTCAAATAAAGTTAAATTGATACTTTTTCATTTAAAGAAACCTGAATGAAGCAAACGAAGTAAAAATACATCAGACTGCTGGTTCCATAATGTCTGGGGCTAACATGGCCCTCCCTTTTGTTAGAACTTGCTGGACAAAATATAACACAACACTGTTGATGTTGAGATGGGCGAGCCTCAGAGCTGGGAGTGAGGCCTACGAGCCGCCAGAGTGGCTCTGAGATAAGAGGGGGCAGTGCCCACTGCAGGCACGGGAAGCTGTTTGCGCACGCGCACTAGTAAAGTGGTGTTACAAGCCTTGGGCTTGCAAGTTACCAATGTGGCTGTCTGCCGCTTACAGTCTAAAGAAAGGAAGCAGGTAGGTGTGCAGAGCTCCACCCTTGGGAGCAGCAGGAAAAGGAGAGTAAAAGGGCACCCAAGGAAGACAGGACTAGAGCTGCAGGAGAATCTGCACCCCCGCACGGCCCCACGGCCACAGTGTCACCAACCTGCACTCGTGCCACCACAGCCACGGGGGGGACCGAGTGCCCGGCACGTGCTTTTCTTATTTCCTGTGTTCACCACACAATCATCCATGAGGTTCGGGGAGGTGGCTGGCTTACAGCTGAGCCTGCTGCTAGCTGTGGTCCCCTCCCCGAACCACCCCACAGCCATCTGATTTTTGTTCCCAGGGCTCTGCCCAGATGTCAATGGTCTTCTCCTTTCCTGAGCAGTTCAGTGTCCTTTCACCGGTCATATTCCACAACCCGAGGCAGCACTGGACGTGCCTGACAGCTCCCTGAACTGCTTCAAGGCCCTGCCCTATTCTGGGTCAGCTGCTTCTCTGAGCACCCCTTCCATTACCAGCTTGTGAACGCAGTCTGGGCTTTCTCAGCTCCGCCGTGCAAGCCTTACCAACCCTAAGGCCTTTGCAGGAGAAATCCATCCCCATCTCTCCAGGAGGCACTGGAGCTAAGAAGTTAGGCTTGTGAAAAGACATTGCCACCTCGCCCCGCCCCATTTCTCTGGTATCTTTCACATGAGTGACGCTGTAGCTATTGCCATTATTAAGATACTGTTATTGTTACATCTAACGAAAGTCCCACCTCCGTGGACAGGACCAAGTCCTGTCATTCACTGGGACTGGAGCTCAGGAGAAAGATGTGCTCCAGAGAGGGCACTGCGGCCTGATTTAAGAGCATGAGCTCTACAGACAAATTGCCCGAGTTCAAACGGGCCTGCACCTAACACTCCCGGGAACACAGAGAGGCATGCTGCTCAGGCCCGGGGCTCCCATGACTACGATGCAGCCACTGCATGAAGGGTAAGACGTCCAGGGCACCAGCAGAGACGGCCTCCAGGCAGGAGGAAAGGACGGCGCCGCCCAGCATCTGGAGGGGATTCTCTTCTTCACCTCTACCCCGCCAGGGCAGCGGTGTCGGCTCTGCACCTCCTCCAGCACAGGCAGGCTCGAGGCGCCGGTCACTCTCCCGGCATCATCTGGAGAGCTCCCTCGGGCTCCGGGAGAGGCCGGCGGGCTTGGAACAAGAGCAGCACCACCCACACCCTGCCCTTCACCTACCTCCAGGCCACCCCAGAGCCGGCAGTGGGCTTGAGAGCCGCGACACTGACGCTGAAGCTGGGGCTCTACGCCTGGGGTGTGTGGCCTCAGGAGGCTGGGAAAGGAACCAAGAGAGTGGAATCAGGCATTTACCCACACGACGTTCCCTGGGGAGAGAAGCTGCGGCCCCGGGCCGGACTGTAGTCTGGCGGGGTCGGCCGTGACGGCTGGGAGTGCCTGACTGCTGGGAGCCGGGCTCACTGAGCCCGAGGCTCCGGGACCCCCGTGCGGGGCCGGCCGCGCTGAGCCCGCCCGTCCACCCGACTGGAGGACCCTGCCGACCCGCTCGGGGCCCGGAACGCGCCACTCACCCGGCGCCCAGCGGCGAGAGGACGCCGGCGCCCCGCACGCGGACTGCCAGCCGCCCGCCCCGCTGACCGACCGACAAAGCCTACACACCGTAAAGCAAGTTTGTATACACACAGAGGTACCCGGGGTCGTCCATCTGTACCACCATTCTCCCGAGTGCCTACCAAGCCATCACCATCAGTCCTGTTCATTCTAATTGGGCATGGCTTAAATCGAAACTCTCTACGTGTGTTTACCCCTGTTTCCTTTTTTTCTGGGTTACCAACATGCTCATCTATATCCACATCATTAAAACTGTAGAAGCCAGACGCAATTTCACAATAGTTGGTTCTTGGCAATCTCAAATACACTGTCAAACGATGCAAGCCACACCACACAATTCGATGGAATTTTTGAGCGTTATGGTGATTTGAGATCTCCTCTTCGTGTTCCTCATGATGTAGTCCAGTCTCTACATGTCTCTACCACCATCTCTAGTAACCAGTGCAGGAAACCAACAATAAACTCTGGAATAACTGGCCCCAAACTGCGAGGATTTGATTAATAATTTGATCATTTTTGCCCTGACTTCCCACTTCGTATCAACTGGAGAAAGCCAGATATTCACCCCCTTCCCCTTCTAGTTCACCTGCTGAGCCATTTTAGTGCCCCAGGCCAACAGCCTTTATCATGGCTTACCTGAAGCCTTCCTTATTCTTCTTTTAGGAAACTCTCCCACTCTGCCTGCCTTTGAGTCTCTGCTAAATGCAGGTGATGGTGGCTGACTCCCTTGCTAGAGCCAACTCTGAACAATAGCCTTTCCTTGTTCTCCTTTGGGGTTTCTCTTTTGATTTCCACATTGTTTCAATCCTCTGTTAAAACCCACAAGAGTTTTCTTCACATGAATGAAGCTCTCCATGGTTACTCTCATAATATCCTATGTCCCTCTCACAGCATAACTCATCCTTCAATTTCTGTCTTCATACTCTCTGGCCAGTCATAAGGAAGCACTCAATGTTGACAAAAACAAACTATGTTATTTCCCATTTTGGCATCTTTGCACATTTGTCCTTCACACAGCACTGATTCTCTGTCTGAAAAATAAAAATCTCAACACAAATGTTATCTCCCTTGTTTCCAGACCTTCATAGCTGTGTGTTTCTATCTCTTCTTGCCTCTTTAAACTATTTTGCATTTTCCTCTCTGCAATGAACTACCTATCTTTGATAAAAGGTGATTCTGAGGTCACTATTGGATGACACGATAATATAATGGAGGTACATTCTTAGTAGTCCATTTTCACTTATCATGTTTTTATTGTTGCCAGGCAAGTAAATGGTACTCCAGTTTCCAGCCCACTAAAAAGAACATTCATATTGACTCAAATTAGGAAACCCTTTGCTCTGTACACACTTCTTTGCAGGGAACTCCCCAACCCCAACCATGGAATAAGAAAAGACTTTGTTTCATTGCATTACTCAGGAGCAAAGCTAAAAATACAACAAGGATCATGAAATGAAGCACAATTCTACACTTACATGTAGAATGGAATTTGCGTGCATGCATGCTCAGTCGTGTCCAACTCTTTGCAACACTACGAACCACAACCCACTATGCTCCTTTGTCTATGGGATTTTCCAAGCAAGAATACTGGAGTAGATTGCCATTTCCTTCTCCATGGAATCTTTCTGACCCAGGGATTAAACCTATGTCTCCTGCATTGGCAGGCAGATTCTTTACCACTGGGAAGCCACCTGGGAAGCTCCTATAGGATGAAGGATTGTGGGTTAGTGGCTTAGAGTTGAAACTCGATCACCACTTACTGTGATGAAAGTGAAAGTGAAAGTCGATCAGTCGTGTCCAACTCTTTGTGGCCCCATGGACTATTCAGTCCATGGAATTCTCCAGGCCAGAATACTGGAGTGGGTAGCCTATCCCTTCTTCAGGTGATCTTCCTGACCCAGGAATCGAACCTGGGTCTTATCAACTGAGCTACTAAGGGAAGCCGTGATGAGCTCAATCACAAATCGAGTGCTTTGATTTTTGCCATAGAGGCAAGTCAAGATAAAACACTGAATTTTATACCCAACACTACACACACATACACCTGCATGTCCACAGCAGACAGTACCACATATATTTAAAGTTACCTCTCCAAGTGCCCACATATTCCTTTCCAGGCCTATGTCTCCTTCATCTTGGGCAGCACAGATCATACCTAATGCAAGAGTCAAAAGTAGAACATCCATCCTGTTGTAAATTATTCTTCACTTTTCTTCAGCATCTGTGAATTTGTTGTTAGTTGGTAGAAAACCTGGCTCCCTGACTTGCTTTTATAGGAATTGTGTGTTGATGTGGCATATTATGACTGGCTTGATTGTACCTGCTTATAAGTCATCTTACAAATAAACAAATAACCCAATTAAAAAATGGGCAGAGGACCTCAATAGACATCTTTCCAAAGAAGACATACACATGGCCAACAGGAACAAGAAAAGGTACTCAACATCACCAACCATCAGGAAAATGACAATCAAAACCACGATGAGCTATCAGCTCATACCTCTGAGGATAGCTATTAGCAAAAGGTCAAGAGATAAGAAGGATTGTTGAGGAGGTGGAGGAAGGGAGACCTTTGCACACAGTCTGTGGGTTGGCAGCTGTGAATCTGAAAGTAACAATCTAGAAATGGGTCCAATTTTGTTACTGGATTCTAAAGTGAACCATGTATACAAATTAACAAATGAGGTGTTAAGAACAATGATCTTTTCAGTTCTCCTCCTCAACATTTAGTATTTGGAAAATCAACATAAAGAATGTAGCTAACCATCTCTGTGTTCTTTCTTTAGTTTGGTCAAATGATCCACTTATATTTCCTTTTAAATTATTTGGTTTCTCGATATCTGCCAGTGGGCTTCCATGATGGCTCAATGGGTGAAGAATCCACCTGCAATGCAGGACAAGTGGGTTTGATCCCTGGGTCACAAAGATCCCCTGGAGAAGGAAGGGCGTGGCAACCCACTACAGTATTCTTGCCTGGAAAATCTCATAGACAAAGGAGCCTCGGGGGCTGCAGTTCATAGTGTTGCAAAGAGTTGGACATGACTGAGCAACTACGTGCAGCACACCAATGTTCAAGCATGCAGTATAATCTTACTGATCAGAGTTCCCAGGCTGTACGTGACAGCCCTAGGATAAATATTTACTTTATAGCGAGAAGTTTCTACCTCTCATCCATCCATCAAGATCCAAGAAAGATCTTGATCAAAATGGGAAATGTTACAAAGAATAAACAGCAACCTCAACTAAATAGTCGGGGGACCTGAAGGGGGCTCTCTCACACCCTAAAAAGATAGCAGAGCCCAATAAGGAAAAAAAGATAAAGAGTCAGTCAAGGAAAGCAGCACAGTCTTTGTTGACTGTAGCCCACCACCACCCCACACCAACTTCTTTTTCCTCTCTAGAAAATACTCTACTTTCCCTGCCATTCAAGAGCTTATCATGACTCTCCATGATTTCATGATCCCAAATTAATCCATATTTTCTGGAGAAACAAATGCCTCCTAGTCTATTTGTCATGTCAAGAGTAGTCTACACCAAAAAAAAAAAAAAAAAAAAATAGTAGTCTGCACCAACAGGTAAAATATAAAAGTCCATCCATTAAAATATTTACTTTCAGGCCACCACTAATAAGAAATCAGAAGTGAATAAATGCTGGATAATAGTGGGCTGCTTACAATAGATTTAAAATTTTCTCTATGTAACATCTTATGCCCCACCAAATGAAAACACTAAATGCCAAAATATTTACTTTACTTGTGTTATTTGTCTCATGGAAAGATATATTTAATACTATTTTTTTGTGTTGCTGATTTAAAATAGTTTTGTTTGAGAATAATAGTCTCATTTTAAGAAAATAGATTTATTTAGATAGTGTATTGAGACAACAATGTATATTCCACCAGTTTTCTGTATTGTTTTTGTTATCTGTATTTTTATTTTTATTTATTTATTTTTTTAGATAAGCATTTTTTTCCCATGTTATCTGTATTTTTAAAACATACATAATTAGTGCCTTTCAGCTGCAAGGTGTAATATGATTTTTTATTCAATATTTATTTTGTTTTGGAGATAACTGATTTACAATGCTGTGTTTAAGGTGTTACTGCAAAGTGATTCAGTTTTATATATATGTATATATATATAGTAGAGTCCCTTGTGCTATACAATAGGTCCTTGTTGATTACCATTTTATGTAGAGTGGTGTATATATGCTAATCTCAACACCCTGATTTATCCCTCCCCCTACCTTTCCCCTTTGGTAACTGAAGTTTGCTTTCTATGTCTGTGAGTCTATTTCTCTTCTGTAAATGAGTTCATTTGTATCATTTTTTTAAAATTCCACATACAAGTGATATGATATGCTATTTGTCTTTGTTTGACTTTTAGTAGATGTAATTTAAATGAGACAAGAAAATATAAACAAAAAATCATTTTAGTTGTACACAACTTGGCTGCTTTTATGGCAAACCTGTCTGTTGCCTGATGCATACAATTTAACTTAGCCACTGTTGAGAAAGTTTTGTGTCATGGATTGAAAAGCAAACCAGTTTCAAGAGACTGTTCAGTAAAATTTTCAGTTCTGATGGTTGGAATTCTACTTTTGGAGGATTTATCATATTTTGCAACAAAAATAAAGAAAGCCAAGTTAAATATTTTTCAATGGTGTTGTTGGGGATTAATAAGTAAAAATACTGCCCTTTGCCAAGAAACCATTTGGTTTTTTGTTTGCTTTTTTAGGAAGACAGCAGTCTTTTTCTAATATTTATTTATTTTTGGCTGTGCTGGTCTTTGTTGCTGTGTGGCGACTTTCTCTAGTTACGCAGTGAGGGCTTCTCATTGCACTTGCTTCTCTTGTTGTGGCGAGTGCACTCTAGGACACGTGGGCTCAGTGGTCGCAGCTCTCTGGCTCTAGAGCACAGGTTCAATAGTTGTGGCGCACAGGCTTAGTTGTCCCAAGGCCTGTGGATTCTTCCGGAACCAGGGATTAACCCATGTCTCCTGCGTTGGCAGGCAGGCAGATTCCTATCCACTGGACCACCAGGGAAGCCCAAGAAACCATTTGTTTTGATAGTACACCATACTTTGAAACCTTCAGAGTTAAATTTAGAATTTATTTAACTTAGGTGTTATTTCCAGGTAAGGAGAACCAGACACAATATAATGGGAACCAAAGTTCTGGGGTTGCATGTGGGGTGAGATTTGCTGATGCACATCATGGAACCAAGACACAGAATGGAATTCCAGCTAAGGTGATATTTGAAAAGACTCAGATACAGCTTAAAAAAAAAAAAAAAACTTTATAGAATAAATGAGGAGAATTTAACCTAAAAATGTTACAGTAGATGGTGTTATTAGTTCCAGATAGTTAGTAGCTACCCTTAGTGCGTAATGACTGGGAAGGGTCATGCCAAGGTTTCTGGGAGCACCAGTGTTCTTTTTCTTGATCTGACACTTGTTTACATCGGCTGTGTCTATTTTGAAAATTCACAGCAGGGCATAATCGTTGGCATGTTAGTTTCACTACAAAAATTAAGGAAAAAATTAGTAGATACATGAAGAAGAAGATGCCAGATGCTTAGTTGAGTTTGGTAGATCAAGGCCAAAGAAAAAAATATCACATTGTGATGATCAAAGAGGTAAGAACTATAATGGGGACAAGTCATGGAAAGGGTGTGGAGACCTATTAAGGAGGAATAGTATTTGTGCTAAATGAGGGTAACAACTCCACAGGGATATAGCACAGCTGATGGAAAACAGACCATCATTTAAAAATGGAAGACCAAAAAAAAAGAAAGACAACTTCCTAACTTGAAGTTCATCTGACACGCATGTCCAAACCACATCTTGGGTAGACGTGTTAGTGGAAGGAGGGTCTGGAGACCCTCCCTCCTGTGGGCCTCCATTCTTGGTAAGGACCCAAGGAAGAATCTAAGGTCTTACTCCTAGCAAGAAAGTTTACTAACTATGAGGAAAGAAAGAATAATGAAAATAAATGAGAAAAAAAAAAAGAATAGGTGGCAAAGAGATGGACAGGACTGAGCGACTGAGCCCACACAAAGAAAGAAAGAAAGAGAGAACACCTCACAAAAAGGTGAGCCAGGCAAAGGGAGGCAAATGGCTCTGGAGGGCTGGGTTACCGAGGTTCTAAAGCAGGATTATTTGCATAATCCAGGGGTGGGGTGTCACTGATTGACAGCCTTGATTGACAGTTGCAGGTTGTATCCCAAGATGCTCTACCATGCATGTCCTTCCCATAATTCAGCCTGTTACAATTAGATGTATGTATTCAGTATTCACGGAATATTTATGAGTAGTCAGCGAGTCCAATGGCCACCAAGGTTGCTTTAATACAGGATGGTGTGAAGTGTGCGCATGTGCTAGAGTAGGGAAGGTCCACCATTCGCCAAGTGGGTTTCTTTTTTAACTGGCCCCTGACTTTTTTGAGAACTGGTGGGAACTATTAGGGGCTGCTGCTGCTGCTAAATCGCTTCAGTTGTGTCCGACTCTGTGCGACCCCATAGACGGCAGCCCACCAGGCTCCTTTGTCCCTGGGATTCTCCAGGCAAGAATACTGGAGTGGGTTGCCATTTCCTTCTCCAGTATTAGGGGCAGGGCTGGTAAGTTGCTTGGTGGGATTAGGTGGCTATTAGGCTGCTTCTCGGTTGCTCTCAGCTAACTTCCTGGCTATCAGAAGCAGCAATGAAAAACACATCAATTTTAAACTACATAGAGAGTTTAAACCCTATGAGACTTTATCTAAGGATGAAGCACAAATTTTAAAGCTCATGGAGAAAACGAAATCTCTTCAGAGGAAAAGCACCCATCAACGTGGTATTTGATATCTTGTCTGCACCCTGGGAAGCTGGAAATAGAATAGAAGTGACCAACTTAATGAAAAGGGTTCAGCAGAAGAATCCGATGTCTGGACGATGTAGAATCCATCAGCTATGATGAAAAGTCATTATGCAAAATTTTAAATTACCATTTCACTTACATAATATCTCTGGGTACTTAAATGGAACAGTGAATTAAATAAAAGACCTCAAAATTGCAGAATATGAAAATGATAAACAGATGCTGAGGAAATAGTTATCCAAATTACATCTATTTAAAGCAAATACAGGGTAGTGGTACACAAAGGGTCTTGTTTCCTAAAGAAAAGTTATTGAAAATGAAGGAACACATTTCATTAAAATTCTCATAAGAGATTGGATTGAAATATGAAACACACAATAACATAAGTGGATTTATTATTCTGTGTAAATATATGCAGACATTGAAAAGCAAACACTGGCATTTTAACTACGCAAAGGAGTAAAATTCCTATCCTTCTCAGTTCTCCTAACCTGCTGTCTTTTTAAAGCTCTGTCATACACCTTTATACTTTTTCTATACTATAAATATTCTCTATATGGTCTCTGTTACTCATCAACATATGCCCAACCTCTAAAATAGTGCTGGGAAAAAGTAAACCGTGCAATTATATGTTTATTGAATACATAAATGACTTTTCCCAGAGCAACACAGTTGAATAGAAATTAACTCAATCACCATGTAATTTTAAATTTCCAAGCAGCCACATTTCAGAAAACAGCAAAACCAAGCAGATAAAGTTAGTTTCAGTGACATATTTACAATACTTTTAATTTATACATAATTAGCATAATTTAACTAAGGAATCAATATGAAAATTATTGACTTCACATTTATGTACTCTTCTCCATTGGAAGATTTCAAATGTGAAGATATTTCTAAGTTCCCACCTCAATGGGAATTATACTAGCCCCAAATTAAGTGCTCAACAGTCCATGCTGGAGTGTGCTCTGTTGTGGAAAGAAGATATAAGCATCAGATCATCTACTAAATGTTCTCTGAGAAAAGGTAATTGTCATCCGTGAAAGGAAGGAAGTCAGTTTGGGAAGTTTATTTTTCATGAGCACAAAAGGGCACAGGGATGGGTAGCAGGAGGAAATTATCCCAGTAATTCTCTCCATTTCCGGGTTTTTCTTGGGTAAATAAAGCAAGTAGAAGGCAATAAAGTTGTTTAAGCAATAAAAGAAAACAAAGCAACCTACCAGCAAAAGAATAGTGTGGGTGGCTTTGATTTCAGGAGATGACTGGGGAGAGAGGCTGAGGTTGTGAATATGCTGGGATGTCTGGTGGTGTTTATAGAGGAGGGTCACAATGTAAATGCTGGACCACATCATGAGGATCACAAAGAGGAGATCTCGAATCACCATGATATTCAAAAATGCCATTGAATTGTAGTGTTCCAACTGGCTGCTTTGACAGTGTACTGTATAATACCCAAGACCAGCAAATGTGAAATTGTTCCTTGCTCTTACAGTTTCAATGATGTGGATATAGATGAGCAAGTTGATGACCCAGAAGAAAAGGAAAGAGGGATAAATGCACATAGAGAGTTTAGATCTAAGCCACGCCCACTTAGAATTAAGAGGATTGATGGTGATAGCTTGGAACACACTCAGGAAAGCGGTAGTACAGATGGAAAGACCCCGGGTAACTCTATATATGTACAAAGTTGCCTTACAACCAGCATCATCCAAAAAATATCTTTCTCCGAAGAGTGACATGACATCTGGTATCAACTTGAACAAGATAGTCAAAACATTGACCAAGGTCAGGTGTATGAATATCACATCAATGGGCTTTTTCAGGCAAGACTGAGTTAAGAAGGTGTCTATATATAGCATGAAGAGCACCAAGTTCCCCATGAGCCCAACACAAATCAGAGATATGAAGAGAAACCCCAAGATTGCATCACTTGAAAACATTATCTTCATATAGTTTTATATGTTTTCCTTCGATTAGCCAGGTTTCAAAGAAAGCAAAATAAATTATATTTTGAAATTACAAATAATAGAGCCTCTTGAAGAATATGGTATCTGATGGTTCAGTATAAGGAAACAGAGTTGGTAGTTTCAACTCTTCCATATTTCAGGACAAGATGTGTCATTTCCAGGGATTAAATTCCAGGGTTTCTTAAAAGTCTGAGAATACAGAATTAGGTTTATAAAGAGAGTAGGATTCAAATGACTATTTCAAATGTGGGGAGGAAGGAAGAAAGAATTACACTAGCAAAGAAGTAGCAAATTAATCCTACGAAGAAATAAATGGAATCAACACAAGCAAAAGCAGAAATTAATTCATCACAAACTCCATACAGAAAGTAAAAACATAGAAAAGTTAGATCCTTCAGAAGAGTCATAAAATCAACAAACCTATGGGCGACTGTAATATTTCCCTTTGGGAAAGCATAAATGATGTCAAGATTAAATTTTTTTAAAGAGAGTGCTGGAGAAGTTGTCAATATTAGGAAATAACACAATATCGAGATTATGCCAATATGTTTGGAAATTTAAGAAATTTGTGGGCAACTTTCTAGGAGACCCAACTTATCAAACAAAGATACTGGAATAATAGAAAAGCATAAATATGCAATCCTCCTCATTATAAAATTGAACAGTAGCAAAAATTGTTCCAGATGAATTCTCAAACATCTCAGTGTTGAAGCACGCCAAACACATCAGATACAAATCGTATCAGTGAACCACTGCTAAGGACAGAAGGGAGAACATTCCATTAATCACATTATGAGGTTGGCATAAACTTGGGAGCAACACTGAACAAACATAATGTGAAAAGCACAATTACAGAACTATTTCAATAACCAAAGGACATACTAATCTACACAAAATAACTGGAAAGTTGTGTCCACCGTGTGTAAAAAGAATCAAGCATTTGACCAAATAATTATCTCAAACATGGAAATTAATTTTAACATCAGAAAACTTATCTGCATGATTATCCATACTACTAAAGGCACAAGACATGTAGGATGACTTTAATATATGCAACAGATCATGTAATAAAATTCAACCTATAATTATGATAAAGATATTTAATTATATAGAAAGAGAAAGATATATTTTTACCTTGATGATAATAGCTACGATGTCTACAGTGTCATAGTAAGTTTTTAATATTGAAAGCTTTTAATATAGCCCACTGAGATTGGCTATGAGTAAAATTATCTGCTACCACCATTTCTGTATTTCATGGTGATTTTATGGCTCTTTCCTTGACTTTATACTAAAGAAAGTAAAATGTATAATAATAGGAAAGAAAGTGACACTATCTAAACTTTGACAGATTATATAAACTTTAGGAAAACAATAAAATCATTGGTCTATTATTAGACTCTTTAAAGAGTGATTTTCAAGGTTACTGAAAGGAAGGGAGGGTAAAGATCATTTGGATTTCTATATGCCAATGTAAAAAAAAATTTTAAATACATTTTGAAAAAATGATACCATTTAAATATAAAAATTTGTTCAATCTGAATTGAACTGAACTGAACTGAAATATAAAAATTTGTTCAATCTAGGAATACAATAACAACATGTAAAACATCTTAAAAAACAATGCTATAGTCTGTGAACAAAGCATTTTGAAAACAAGGTATGATAATTTGAAATTAAGTATATTATCTATGACAATAGAATGATGCCATGTAAAAAAGTAAGATTAACAGGTGATTTAAAAAGAAATAAAATGCATGCTATATATTAAATAGCTAAACAACAAGGTTCTACTTCATAGTACAGGGAACTTCGTTCAATATCTTGTAATAGATTGTAATGGAAAAGAACTTGATAAAGAATAAATATATATATATATATATATATATATATACACACACATGTATAGCTGAGTCACTCTTCCATATAGCTGAAGCATGGCAAATGAACTACACTTTAATTAAAATTTTTAATTACAAAAAACAAAAAAAGAAGTAAAGTGACACTGAATCAAATTATATCAAGTGTATATGAAAAGCAAATGAAGTGTAGAGAATAAAAGAATGAAAACAGAAGTAAGGTGAGCTATAGCCAATACATGGAATGTATGGAATTTTTAAATCATTGTGAATAATAAACTGCAAAGTCAAAATACAATGAAGAAATCTGATACAGTTTTTAAATGAAGCATAACCGAGACAATGAAGTAAGAGTGGAAAGCGATGAGATACCAGAAAACAAAAGAATAAAGAAAAGTAAATACAGAAGCATATACGGAAGAAAAGGGAAAGAGGGACAATAATGTAAGGAAGAAGGTGAAGAATAATTTCTGTCAAACAGAAAATTAACAGGAAATTTAATCTGAAACAAAAACTAAGGAAGCTTCTGATGGGGGGTGGGAATACTGGAAAGGTCTGCATACCGCGGTCTCTTTCTCGAGGCTGAGTCTCAGATCCTTAAGGAAAGCAGTCAGATTCCCCAAGAAGGTGGAAGCACCTTGGATAGGCCGGGTCTGACCCGAAAAGACTGTGCATCAGGGACCAGGGATTTTATATATAGGAGGTATATTAGGGAATATGGAAATAGATTAGAAGTTAAGACTGCTTATAAATGTGATTGTGAATCCCATCCCTGGACACTCAAACACTATTAGATTTAGTTGTAAGTTTAATAACCACACAATGCCAAAATTCTCATATTGTAGAGTAAGGGTTAAGGCAGCTGCGACGCTGCTGCTACTCCATTTCCCCTGCCCATGGTGTGCCTGGGAGTACACTAGGAAGTAGTGTTAGTGCTATAGGTATCATAGGCGGCTGTGTGAAAATAGAATGAATTATGGCTTGTAGATTAAATAGTAAGCAAGATATTGTAGTATGTGTATAATATAAAAGTTAAGTTTTTATAGTAGGTAAAATTATAATAGAAACTATAGTGGTTAAGTGATTGATTATACTGTAAAACTGTTAAGATATTTTTTTCCCTGTAGCTATGTGTTTCTTTGTAGCTGACGTTTGTCCATTCAAGTGAAGCAGTGAAGCAAGTAGAACATGGCAGAGCGTCTCCTCCCCGCGGGTCCCCTTGTCACCTATTATCTCCAGCACCTTGTTTGTTGGGGTCATCCTGATGGCCCAGAGGGGCAGCAAATTGCTCTCCCGGATGGATGCAAAATGATTCTCCTGGTAAACTTATTAGGTTTACTGACAAGGGGGAAAAGGCACGATCTGGGAATGTACTTTTCCCAGGTTGATCTACATGATTAAGTAAACAAAAAAAGTAAACTTCAGAATCTAGACAAGTGATCAAAGTTAGTTTCCACTCTGCTGATGGAAATTCCCCTAGGACCTGATAAAAAGGTGACCTCCAGAGCAGCTCCTCAGAGGACACGTTCACTTTTCTTCCTGAGTCCATTGTGCGCGTTTCAGCTCCATTACATTCTATAAAGTGGGAGCATAATGCAGCGCAGTGAGTTTTATCGTAATCTAACTAACACAGGCATCACTCAAGATTATAACATACAGTGTGCTGTGGACTCTCTTATTTTCTTTCTTTTTCCTTGGCCACCTCTCAGCGTATGCAAGACCTTAGTTCCTGATCAAGGATTGAACCCACGTCCCCTGCAGAAGAGCAGAGTCTTAACCATAGGACTGCCAAGGAGGTCTCTCTAGGGCTCATTTTAAGGCCACAGAATAAGATTTAAATTTTTTTTTATTTAAACCTTAAATAAAAAGTTTTACTGTTCAATATTTCATTCATAATACGTAAGATACTGTTGCTGTTGTTCAGTCGCTGAGTCGTGTTGGACTCTTTGTGACCCCATGGACTGCAGCAGGACCAGGCTTCCCTGTCCTTCACCATCTCCTGGAGTTTGCTCAAACTCATGTCCATTGAGTCGGTGATGCCATCCAACCATCTCATCCTCTGACGTCCCCTTCTCCTCCTGCCTTCAATCTTTCCCAGCATCAGGGTCTTTTCCCTTTTTTTGTATGTAAAATATAAAAATGGGAAAAGAATGCATACTCACATATAACACAGCTTAACAAATAGAAAATTAGCAATAACTCTGAACATTTGAGTATGCTTCTATAAATCATCAGTCTTCTCTTCCCCCCAGGGTTAACCATTGTGGGTTGTTGTTGTTTCCAGCTTTATTGAGGTATAATTGAAAAATAAAATTTAATATATTTAAAGTGTACAATGTGATGGTTTGATAATCATATACATTGTGACATAATTCCCACAATCAAATTAATTAACACATTGATCACCTCACATAGCTTTTTTCTCTTTTTTTCCTTTATTTTTGGTGAGAACACAAGATCTACTCTTTGAGCAGATTCAAGTACACAATGCAAAATCATCAACTATAGTCACCATTCCACACTATAGATCCTCAGCCCTAGGGCTCATTATTTTATGTTTTGTTTATCATCCCTTTGCTTTTCCTTACAAATTTAAAACCTGCATGTGTTTTGTGAAAATGCTATTTGGTTTCACTTTCTGTTGGTGGTCTTATTCTGGTAGCTCAGACAATAAAGAATCTGCCTGCAATGCAGAAGACCAGGGTTTGATCCCTGGGTTGGGAAGATCCCCTGGAGGAGGAAATGGCAACCCACTTCAATATTCTTGCCTGGAGAATTTCATGGACAAAGGAGCCTGGCAGGCTACAGTTCATGGGCTCACAAAGAGTCAGACACAACTGATCGACTAACACACACATTGTTATTGAACTTGGATTCTTTTTTAACCTCAAAGATATATTTGTGGAATTATAGAAGTTTTGATTGGTAGCTGAAGTTAATGCATTTTTCCTGTTGCTCCATACTCCAATTTATTACTATAGCATCATTTTTCGTTCATTCTCAAGTTGATAGATATTGGACTCTTTTGACTTCTTTCTGTGGCCCAGAGTGCCACAGTTTCTATGGGCCAAAACACACAATAGGTCTCTTACTGTGCCTTGGGACAGAGGTAGTTTTGTTTGTTTTTTATAATTTCGTAAAATGTGAGACGGGCTTCCCTTGTAGCTCAGTCAGTGAACAATCTGCCTGCAGTGCAGGAGACCCAGGTTGGATCCCTGGGTTAGGAAGATCCCCTGGAGAAGGAAATGGCAGCCCACTCCACTATCCTTGCCTGGAAAATCTCTTGGACAGAGGAGCCTGGTGGGCTGCAGTCCATGGGGTCACAAAGAGTCGGGCACAACTGAGCGGCTAACACTTACTTACTTACTTAACTAGCCATTACTACTGGGCAAAGGCTATGCTGTCTTGGAACCAGCAGATTCAGTGGGGATGCCCTTGTTATCTCCATATTCAGTGATAGGGTTCTAACTAAAGTATCTCCATTTCAGTTACTGAGAAAGAAAAGCCAAGACTTGAAAGCATATGCCAGCCAAGTCAGCCCTTCCTTTGAAAGAATATAACAGTATTTGTTTATATAGTATCCGTCATTTGCCATGATCTAATTACACTACCATCCCACCATGAGGAAGGCTGGGAAAAGTCAGTTTCCTTAGCCTGGCATGTTGCTAAAAACAATGGACCGCCTCCAAAATCTCAGAATTCAAACAGTAAGGCAAAAGGAGAAAATGGATGTTGAGTAAATAGCCAACAGGCAGAGTCTTGGTTTTCTGGAGGCTATTGAAGATCCAGTTATACATAGACATTGTGGTAGCTTCTGTGTAATAATGTGAGGTGCCATGGGCAACAAGAATGACTCAAATTCATGTGCCAATGTCACCAGATGGGATTTGGCAGCAAAAATATTGGCAGTCATTTATTTCTTGCAAAGATGCCCAAGGTGGAAATGAGTTATTGGAAGCACAACTCAAAAAGATCATCAGTGAATGAATGTAAGTGATATAACTGTGGAAGTATGAGTTCATGGCCCAGAGTGGAAAAGTCAATGGTTTCCGGTGAGATCATTTCAGTATTTCAAAGTCTTAAACGTATCATTTGTCATTGCTTTGCCAAACTTAAAGCTGATTACATCATGGCTTCTGCTTGACCACAGGATGACTGGAGTTTTCTGAGGTATAGCTTACTTTTTTTCTTTTTTTCCTTCTCTTTGTTCTTCTTTTTTCCTTTAGAAGCTTATTTCTGATTTATGCATCTCATGTGCATCACCCACCATCACATCAGAGTCCTCCACCCCCAATCTCACAGCTCTTGTTCAGAGTCACATGGACATTTTTCCATTGATTCCAGAGTTTTTTCCAGATTCCAGGCATTGATTGTAAACCATAATACAAAATGAAGTAAGCAGATGTAAGCTTTTATATATATAATGGATAGCAACAAAGTCATACTGGATAGCATGACAACTAATTCAATATCCTATGATAAACCAAAATGGAGAATATTTAAAAAAAAAATGCATGTGTAACTGAATCACTTTGCTGTACAACAGAAATTAACACAGCATTGTGAATCAATTATATGTCAATAGAAAATTGACAAAATGACCCTAGAAGATCATTCCAGAACATAAAAATTAGACGTATTTCTCTGTAACTTAGAGCCACTTGCACTTAAAATAAGAAACCTCTTAATGGGATCAGTAATATGTGACCTCGTATCTTAAATAACCCCTTTTCACATCCAGAACCATGAAGATTTTATTTCTTTATTATTTCAACAAGGATAGCTTTTGTTCATTTTTTAAAAACCAATTTTGTTCCCACTACTTTGAGAAACACTCTTTCCCCTCTTAGAAATAATTGATGTTTCTTTGGTACCATGAAAATATGTGTCTTTAAGAGCACTGGTCAGATTTTCGCTGCTATTATTATTTAATTATGAACTCCTCAGGTCAGCAAGAGCCCCCTGGAGAAGGAAATGACAACCTACTCCAGTATTCTTGCCTGGGAAATCCCATGAACACAGGAGCCTGGTGACTACAGTCCATGGGGTCACAAAGAGTTGGACACCAGTTAGCAACTAAGCAACATACATAATAGTCCAGTTCTGGGAACCCTGCCTCCCGTGTAATGAACTTTAAGCTAAAATACCTTTCTTTAGCTCACAGGAAACCTCCTGACCAAGCCCGTGAAACAGGCTGCAGGAAGGAAGAAATTAACACATCCCAGATCCAGGACTTCACCCCCTTCCCTTCTAGTATAAAAGAAACCTGAATTCTAACTCAGAGAAGATGGTTCTTTGGAACACTGGTCTACCATCTTCCTGGTCTGCTGGATTTCTGAAGAAAGTCACTATTTCTTGCCCTAACATCTCACCTCTCGATTTATTGACTTATACAGTGAGTAGGACAGGCTTGGATGAGTTACATGATGTCAAGGTAACCTGATTTGTGTTAGATACTACCAAAAGTTATGTTTCAATGGACACACACTTGTAGCAATTAAGGCAGATGACTGAAGACCAATTCATTTAAAAGGGAACATAAATAGATCACTTGACCAAACTAAAGAAAGAACACAGGGATGGCTAGCTACATTCTTGACGTTGATTTTCCAAACACTGAAAGTTGAGGAGGAGAACTGAAACTATCGCTGTTCTTAACATCTCCTTTGTTAATTAGCACGCATGGTTCACTTAGGATTCAATAACAAAACAGGACCCATTTCTAAAATGCTACTTTCAAGTTCACAGCTGCCAACCCACAGACTGTGTGCAAAGGTCCCTGTTCCTCCACCTCCTCGCCCATCCTTCTTATCACTTGACCTTTTGATAATAGCCATCCTCAGAGGTGTGAGCTGGTAGCTCCTTGTGGCTTTGATTGGCATTTTCCTGATGGTTAGCAATGTTGGACAACTTTTCCTATTCCTGTTGGCCATGTGTATGTATATCTTCTCTGGAAAGATGTCTATTGAGGCCCTCTGCCCATTTTTTAATTTATTTGTTTATTTGTAAGATGACTTAAAAGCAGGCACATACAAGCCAGTCATAATATGCCACATCAACACACGAGTCAGGTAGTTCGGCTTCCTGCCAACCAACAACAACTTCCCAGATGCCGAAGAAAAGTGAGGAATAATTTACATCAGGAAGAATGTTCAACTTTTGACTCCTGAATTAGGCATGATCTGTGTTGCCCAAGATGCAGAAGAAAACATGGAAATGAAAGAGAAAATGTCGGTGATTGGAGAGGTAACAGCTTAAATATGTGCTCCTGTCTGCTATGGGTATGCGTGTGTGTGTGTGTGTGTGTGTGTGTGTGGTGCTGGGTATAGAATTCAGAGTTTTATCTTGACTTGCTTCTATGGCGAAAATCAAAGCACAAGATTTATGACCGAGCTCATCACAGTAAGTGGTGGTAGAGCGAGTTTCAACTCTAAGCCGTTAACCCATAATTCTTCTTCGTACACATGATGAAGTGAAGGATTGTGCTTGATTTCCTGATTCTTTTTTTTTTTCCATTTATTTTTATTAGTTGGAGGCTAATTACTTTACAGCATTGCAGTGGTTTTTGTCATACATTGAATTAGCCATGGATTTACATGTGATTTCCTGATTCTTGTTGGCCCACTAAAAATGTTATTGTTGTTGTTTAGTTGCTAAGTCATGTACGACTCTTTATGACCCCTTCAACTGCAGCACACCAGGCTTCCCTGTCCTTCACCATCTCCCAGAGCTTGCTCAAACTCATGTCCATTGAATCAGTGATGTCATCCAACCATCTCTTCCTCTGTCTCCCTCTTCTCATCCTGCCTTCAATCTTTCCAGCATTGGGATCTTTTCCAATGAGTTGGCTTTTTGCAGCAGTATTGGCCAAAGTACTGGAGCTTCAGCTTCAGCATCAGTCCTTCCAATGAATATTCAGAGTTGATTTCCTTTAGGATTGACTGGTTTGATCTCCTTGCAGTCCAAGGGACTCTCAAGAGTCTTCTCCAGCACCACAAAACAATGGTGCAACAATAATTGAGGGGAGAGGGAGAGGGAATCTTTTGAGAAATCATGTAGGATGTACCCAGAACAGTCCCAACCAAGAACAAGCCTTTGGGACTTAAACTCACTGGCTTATATCACCCCTTAACCAAGGACTACCAAGAGTTTAATTCCTTTCCACTGTCTGGTTTGTATGGATAAATGGCCACAGGGGCTCCTGCAGGCAAGAGCCTTTCTCATATTAAAATTATTTCCATACATTGAATACACACACACACAACTTGTAAATTCTTCTTGTTCCGCTGCAATTACAGCAAACCATTTGGTGCTTCCAAATGCCTGCAGATTTATGGCATGAAAATCTCTGTTTAAAAAGCTGCTTTCTCACTTTTGGGTCATGGGCAGTGAAAAACAAGCTCAGATTGAATATTCACACATCTTTATCTTTAAGAAGGACATTCTGCACTTATGGTCATGCATGCATGCTAAGTTGCTTCAGTCATGTCCCGACTCTTTGCAATCCTATGGATGGTAGCCCAACAGGCTCCTCTGTTCATGAAATCCTCCCAGCAATACTGTAGTTGGTTGCCACATCCTTCTCCATTACTTATGGTCAATTCACCCTTTTCTTGAATGATTAAAGCAGATATACACTGTGTGTCTAATAGGCCATAAACAGGATGATCTAATGGATCTAATAGACCATAAACAGGATTAGTGTCCAATTCAAACTAAATTACCTCTAAGTGTGAGGCAAGTGTGGAGAAAAAGAGAGCGAGCTGGGCAGTTAGTCAAAGAAAGGGGAAATTTATTAGAGGGAAAAGAGAGGGTGACTGGCCCTTGAGGAGAACCAGCGTTCTCTCTTTCTGACGAGGTCTTTCTTATACCCTGCAAATGAAAAATTCTCTGAAGGGATGGTTAATTTTTAGCCTGTAGCTGAGTCCTGTGGTCACATAGCCAGAGGTCTGCAATCTGGTGGTCCCAAAGCCTTGAGCAGGTAGGCGCCAGAGGGAAAACAAAATGTCCTTCGGGCAATTTGGTCAGTCTCAAGGGTCACTGCGATTTTATTCTTTGTTTCTGAGGTCAGCATCATGAGCCTTTTCTACCATGAGCTCCCATGGAGGCCTTATCATTCCAGCCTTTTTGATTTAGGATAAGGGCCGAAGGTCAGTCTTCCCTAACTGCTTCCTGTGGGACAGGGGCATTGTGGGGGGCAGAGGGAGATGAGAAAAGCCTGGAATGCAGGTCAAGAGGATTTGTGTGGGGTCGAAGGTTTTTGATAATTTGAGCGAGTTAGAAGTAGCTCATGGATAGCTCGGTTGGTGAAGGCTTGTAAGTGGTCCTGAAGACATTTTGAAAAACACGCATTAAAAATGGGCCAAAATTTAGAATAAGGGTAAGGAGAATGAGAAGGCCTAGAAAAGGTGGGATCCAGGGCATCCAATTCCAGTTCCTCCATCAGTTTTCCCATGAATTACTGAAATGTGGACGTATTCTTAAGGCCCTGTTTGTCACATTTCTTGCTGCTTCCTTTACAACAACACCCAATTTGCTGGTGTAGAAGCAGCAGATTTCCTCCAAAAATAAACATAGGCCTCCTTTTTCTGCTGTGAGGAGGTCTAACCCTCTTCTGTTTGGAGGACCGTGGCTGCCAAGGGATCTAACTGGTTTTCGATAGTGATAAGGCTAGTAGCTATTTCTTCTGTGCTCTCAGTGAGGTCTCTAGAAAGGCTTTAGTAGTAATTTAAAGAGGTTGTGAGCCCTGCAGTCCCTGTCCCAACCCAGCGGCTATTCCTAAACTGATCAATAGAGGAATGAATTGAATTGCCCATCTGGGTCGGTTATGAGTTAGTGGGATAGGGAGGGTCTGACTGTTAGGGCGATAGAAATACCTGGGGCCAGATATACCAGGGTGCATATTCCTGTCAATTAGTGGGAAGACATAAAAAGGTGGTGGTTCCACATAAGAAAAATATTACAGGAGTGAGAAGACAACAGCTGAAATCGATAGCAAATAGGAGTCTTCCTGGGAACTCGTTAGCAGTCTCTGAGACAGACAGTGAACTCGGCCAGTGTAGCCCCTGAAAGAGGAGTTTTTACACCATAGGCAGAAGGGAGCCTCCCTGAGAAAGTAAGAGACTGTCCTGCAGTTCCTGAGACTTGACAGACAGATCGGCCTGAAGGGAAGGAGAGATGTGAAGTGTGATTACAGAGGTGCGATGGTATAGTTCTTAGTTGGGGGTAAGAATTGTTTAGAGAGTTTTGTCTGGAAACAGAAAGGAGCCTGTTGTAGACAAATGTCAGAGGTGGTGGGTGTTAAGGAGCCAATAACCAGGCTAGATCAGAAGGTGGGCTTGGATAGTAATAGAAGCTTTGAATTTTGAGAAAAGGTCCTTCCCAGGAATAGGTGTGGGGCATTTTGGGAGTATGAGAAAAGAATAGGAAATGAGGTATCTTGAAGTGTGCAAGGTAGAGGCTTGGTTATTCATGGCATAGATATTAAACCATCAACCCCCCATAACAGAAACCTGGGAGATCTTGGTTTTTCCAGAGTAGGCAGGCATAGCAGAGTAAGTGGCCCCTGAGTCAATGAGAAAAGAGATCGGCTTATCTGCCACTGTGAGAGTTACCCTGAGCTCCTTAGAGGTGATGAGGGTCAGGGCCTGAAGCCCTCAGCACCTTCAGCCTTCAGCAGCTGAAGGAGGAGGAGGCCGGGCAGAACTGGGTCAGAGGACTCCTGCTTGGAACCAGGAGGGGATGTCCGGATCCCTGGAGGGGGATTTGGGCAGTCAACATTCCAATGTCCCTCTATGCCACAGCTGGGGCACAGACCTGGAAAGGGCCTCAGCTTTAGGCATGAGTGGGCCCAGTGGCCTTCTTTTGCCACATTTGAAGCAAGGCCCAAGTGGCTTCCTGTCATTGTTGGTTGATGGAGGTTTGGAGTCAGGTAGGGCAGTGGCTAAATTAAGGTGGTATTTGGCCTGATCGCATTAGGCCTTCTCTAGCTTTGCCTGTTCTTCCTGGTTATTGAAAATCTTAAAGGCTAAATTTAAAAGGTCTCAATGAGGGGTTTGAATGCCTTCTGCCTTGTTTAGTTTCTTTCAGATGTCTGGGGACAACTGAGAAATAAAATGGGTCTTAACGACAATGGTGCCCTCTGTTGAACTGGGATCTAATCTTGTATATTTTTGTAGGGCTTCTGTTAATCTAGCTAGAAATTGTTCCCTGCTTTTTGTCTAGTCCTTGAGTTATTAGCTGGAGCTTATCAAAGCTGACGGCTTTACACCCTGCCTTTTGAGGGCCCACAATGAAACAAGCAACCACGTGATTCTGGGCTGCTCATCCAGGCCTCCCTGCCTGGAAATCCCAGTTGGAATCATCTCCAGCTGAGCTGTTTTAAATCCTGAAAAATGATGCTGTGAAAGTTTTGCACTCAGTATGCCAGCAAATCTGGAAAACTCAGCAGTGGCCACAGGACTGGAAAAGGTCAGTTTTCATTCCAATCCCAAAGAAAGGCAATGCCAAAGAATCTCAAACTACCACACAATGGCACTCATCTCACACACCAGTAAAGTAATGCTCAAAATTCTCCAAGCCAGGCTTCAGCAATACGTGAACCGTGAACTTCCAGATATTCAAGCTGGTTTTAAAGAAGGCAGAGGAGCAAGAGATCAAATTGCCAACATCTGCTAGATCATTGAAAAAGCAAGAGAGTTCCAGAAAAACATCTATTTCTGCTTTATTGATTATGCCAAACAAAGCCTTCGACTGTGTGGACCACAATAAACTGTGAAAAATTCTGAAAGAGATGAGAATACCAGACCACCTGACCTGCCTCTTGAGAAACCTGTATGCAGGTCAGGAAGCAACAGTTAGAACCGGGCATGGAACAACAGACTGGTTCCGAATAGGGAAAGGAGTACGTCAAGGCTGTGTATTGTCATCCTGCTTATTTAACGTATATGCAGAGTACATCACAAGAAACACTGGGCTGGATGAAGCACAAGCTGGAATCAAGATTGCCGGGAGAAATATCAATAACCTCAGATATGCAGATAACACCACCCTTATGGCAGAAAGTGAAAAAGAACTAAAGAGCCTCTTGATGAAAGTGAAAGAGGAGAGTGAAAAAGTTGGCTTAAAGCTCAACATTCAGAAAATTAAGATCATGGCATCCGGTCCCATCACTTCATGGCAAATAGATGGGGAAACAGTGGAAACAGTGATAGATTTCTATTTTTTGGGCTCCAAAATCACTGCAGATGGTGACTGCAGCCATGAAATTAAAAGACGCTTACCCCTTGGCAGGAAAGTTATGACCAGCCTAGACAGCATATTAAAAAACAGAGACATTACTTTGCCAACAAAGGTCCGTCTAGTCAAGGCTATGGTTTTTCCAGTAGTCATGTATGGATGTGAGAGTTGGACTATAAAGAAAGCTGAACACCAAAGAATTGATGCTTTTGAACTGTGGTGTTGGAGAAGACTCTTGAGAGTCCCTTGGACTGCAAGGAGATCCAACTAGTCCATCCTAAAGGAGATCAGTCCTAGGTGTTCATTGGAAGGACTGATGTTTGAAGCTAAAACTCCAAAATTTTGGCCACCTGATGCAAAGACCTGACTCATTTGAAAAGACTCTAATACTGGGAAAGATTGAAGGCAGGAGGAAAAGGAGATGACAGAGGATGAGATGGTTGGATGGCATCACTGACTCGATGGACGTGCGTTTGAGTAAACTCCGGGAGTTGGTGATGGACAGGGAGGCCTGGCGTGCTGCAGTCAGTCCATGGGGTCACAAAGAGTCGGACACGACTGAGCGACTGAACTGAACTGAAGAGAGGACAGTCGTGGTCCCTATGGCCTTAGTGTCCTCTGGCCCATGTATCTCATCAGCATGCGCCCGGAATAGGCTTGAGGAACTCGTTCCTTCTGGAAGAAGAGTGGAGGAAAGGATGATGTAAATATCATGCCAGGTTAAGTCGTAAGACTGTGTAAGATACTTGAATTCTTTTAGATAATTATCTGGGTCTGAAGAGAAGGAGCCAAGCAGCTTTTCGATTTGAGATAGATCGGTGAGGAATGGGACGTGAAGCCTTCTGCTCCAGCCGCGTCCCGTTAAGGAAGGAGTGGAGAGGGGGAATGAGCGGGGTCCTGCTGCGAAGCTTTTATTTCAAAGTTGAGGAGAATCTAGGGAGGTCGGGGTAGAACCTTGGGACCCTGGGGGCTCAAGGGTGGGGCTGAGGTCTCTGAGCTTGCCTCGGCACTTTGCAGGGGAGGGGGGCTGGGAGCCCGTGCTTGAGAAGGGTGGGGGGGGGGGTGGCGTTAGGTTGGAGGCTGTGAAACTGAATCTGGAGCGGCTGCGAGGGGATTGGGAGCGCCAGGGAGCGGGCTGTGGTCGGAAGGGTCGAAGGAAGAAGAAATGTCTGAACAGGGATCGAGAGACCTTGTATTCGAGGACATGGCCCAGAGTGGGCTGAGAGTATTTGAGAAGCAGAACAGGATTCACAGCGGGAGGGTCAAGAGTGACGAGCGAAGAAAGCCTGGACAGGAGGGATTTCTAACCACTTGCCCTTGCAGCGGCAGAAATTATGGAAGTCCGGTAGAGTATTATAATCGGGAGTTCCGTTTTCTGGCCATTGGGACCTATTATTAAGTCTGCATTGCAGCCAGACGGTGCTAGAAGAGTAAGTCTTTTTGGTCTTATCTCCCCCTGGAGCCCAAGGCTTTTAGGTTTCGGAGAAGGCATCCTAGACGAGGAGACTTTGAGGACTGAGACAGAATTTCCCATTGTGGCGGAACAGGAAGGGTATACAAGAGCGAGGGAAAGCGAGGAGAAAGGTCCGAGAGGAGAGGCGTTCCCTGTTCTCAGGACTTTCTCAAAGAGTAATGTAATAGTCGTCTTGAAAATGGGCTTCCTCTATCTCAAAGTCAAACGGGGCACAAGGCCCAGGGGCCGAGGACCGTGGAGATCCTCCCGCCGAGAGGATGGGATTTCACTCATCCTTGGAACTGATGGATGAAACGTGGGCGGGTGTGGGCGTGTGGATGTCAGTCCAGCAAGGCACGTGGAGAGTCCCATTCCAGGGCTCATCTCAGTTTCTCCGCGAGGTCCAAGGGAGGGGACCGCCCAGTTGAAGTGGATCTTCCCTCCCGGGTTTCCACACCGGAATTCAAGGCGAGTGCAGAGGGAAACAGAGCCCATCGGGCAGTCAGGCAAGAAAAGGGATATTTATTAGAGGAAAGGCTTTCCTAGTGGCTCAGAGGGTAAAGCATCTGCCTGCAATGCAGGAGACCTGGGTTCGATCCCTGGGTCAAGAAGATCCCCTGGAGAAGGAAATGGCAACCCACTCCAGGACTCTTGCCTGGAAAATTCTATGGACAGAGGAGCCTTGTGGGCTACAGTCCATGGGGTCGCAAAGAGTCAGACACGGCTGAGCGACTTCATTTCACTTCATTAGAGGGGAATGAGAGGGTGACTGGCCCTTAAGGAGAACCAGCGTCCTCCTTTTCTGACGGGGTCCTTCTTATACCCTCCCAGTGAAAGATTCTCTGAAAGGATGGTTAATTTTTAGCCTGTAGGTGAGTCCTGTGGTCACATAGCCAGAGGTCTGGAATCCAGCAGTCTCATTGCCTTGAGCAGGTAGGCACCAGCGGGAAAACAGAATGTTATTTGGGCAATTTGGTCAGTCAAGGGTCACTGTGATTTTATTCTTTGTTTGCGAGGTCAGCATCTTGAGCCATTTCAACCAGGAGCCCCCAGGGAGACCCTATCAAGAAGCCAAAATGACTTCCCCATACTGAAGAAGGAAAGGAGCAGGTTGCCTTGATTAAACTGACTCTATTTTAAAGGGAAGGAAACTCTATCTTGCACCCTCAGCGAACTTTGGACTACTTATCTGGTAAACATGGAGATAACATACCAACGCCCAGCAAGCCTCCCCAGCGGATAAACACCAGACCAGGCTGACCTCATACCTAGACACCCCAGAGCCAAAAAGAATGCAATAACCCTCTATGTAATCAATCACTTTCTGTAGTTTTAGTAATGACCATTGATGCGGGCTATACTGCATGACTAGATGACCTTTAGAATATGAGTCATGACTGTTTGTATCTCTTTCTAACATTTTCCAGAGCAGACTTGAGAAATTTGGGGATGTGGACTTGGGCATGTACACTTCAGGTATAAAAGGTTGTCACAAAGATCAGCCAGGGTCCTTGGCTAAGGAGGAAACTCTGTCTGGGACCCGCCGGTGTAATAAACTGCACTCCACTATCCACACTGTCCTTCTGAGTGAGTTTTGCTTCCGGGGGCGTTTGGCTATAACGTTTGGTGCCTTGGCTGGGAAGCTCCTCACTGTGAGGAGGCAAGTCCTGTTTGGGGCTACTCCGAGGCTTTGCAACTTGGATCTTCTAGAGGGGGGAAGGTGCCTTGCCCTTCTGGAAAAATTCCATTTCTCAATGCAGATTTTTCACATTAGTGGGTAGTGGGCAGCAGCAGGGGAAATGAGCGCTCAGGGAAGGAGGTTCCCACCTTTCTGATCAATCCCCTGGGAGGGAATAGGGGACACACACTGACCGTGAATGTCACAAAGGAGGTGGTGTCCATGCCGTCTTGGGGTAAATTATTACCAGGCGATCGCGAGAGGGCTTTGGGAGGAAGAAACTTGGTCTTTTGTGCTTATATTCTGCCCTCCCCGAGGAGGTGTCCCATCTGCTGTGGAATTCTTGATCCCCTCAGGGTTGTCAGGCTAGGAGGGGGATACACAAGTGAATACGAATTGGCCTTTCCAGAGATGGCCTGGGACATGGGATATTTAATCCATCTATATTTTCATCCATACCCGATCAAGCCCACCAAGGCAGAACCGACTTTCAAAATCAGAGGAGAAACAGTCTTGGGCCACGTGGTGTTCTGGTTCGGCCGTGCTGGCCAACAGGTGAAGACACGCCGATTCCCCTTCTCCCTCTGGGATCTGGCAGGTAAGACTCTTCTCACCCTAATTAAAAAGGAGGCAGAATGGCAAATTAAATGTTTCATTGAGTGGAAATAGAATGAAAAGGGAAGAAAGAAGATCCCAGGAGGTAAGCAAAATGGGAGGAAGTGAATCTAAGGCAACTGTAGTGGAATGCACAATTAAGAATTTTAAGAAGGGATTTGGAGGAGATTATGGGGTGAGGATGACGCCTAACCGGCTCCGCGTACTCTGTGAGGTTGAATGGCCCTCTATGCAAGTTGGATGGCCACCAGAGGGCCCCATGGACTTAAATATAGTAAAAGCAATCTATGCAGTGGTCCCAGGAGAGCCAGGACACCCGGATCAATATCCCTATATTGCTTCATGGTTATGGCAGGCTTAAGATCCTCCCCCTTGGGCCAGATTCTATATTCAGAAACGGAAAGGAAAAATATTCAAGGCACAATAATTGACCGATGACAAAAAGGACATTCTACAGGATTCGGACAGGGACGATCTGCCTCCTTCCCCTCCATACTGGATGACACGCCTGCTACCTAATGCTCCACCGGGACTGAGGGCCATCTGAACGCCCGATCCAGCAGCCGCTGCTCCTCAGCCTGCCCGCTGTCCCAGGTCTTAGAGCCGCCGCAGCAGGCTCCGATCCCGGCAGTAGGAACAAGTAGGTCAAAGTCCACAGGATTCAGCCCCAGCCAAACCCCCTAAATTGTACCCGGGAAGGAGACACAGGAATTAGACGGAGGCTGCGCTCCACCAAGGAGCCGGGGAAAGGACCCCACTGCCAATGTCCCTCAGAGAGCTGCAACAGCCCCCGGTTCAGGCCTCATGTAGCCTACTATTACCAACCATTTCCCTTTATGGACATACTAAATTGGCAAAAACACACTCCACCGTACTCGGAGGAGCCACAAGGCATGATCAGGCTGACGGAGATTATTTTTTGAACCTACCGTCTTAGGTGGGACAACATAATCCAGCTGTTAATCTCCCTCTTCAGCACTGAAGAAAGACATGGGGTCCATACTGAGGCTAGGAAATGGCTACGAGAAATGGCCCCCAAGGGTACCGTGAGCTCACAGCGGTGGGCAGAACTAGCCACCCCTGATGAAAGGCCCAAATGGGAGTATAACACAGAGGAAGGAAGGGCCCACCTTGAGAGATATCGGGTGTCTATTTTACAAGGTCTCAAGAGGGGAGCCCCACAAGCCTATGAATATGGCAAAACCTACCAAAGTGGTCCAAAAGGAAACTGAAACACCTCCTGAGCTTTCCGAAAGACTATGCGAGACCTATAGACTTTATACACCAATAGATCCAGAGGCAGCTGGGTCTCAAATTGTGATAAATGCAGCCTTTGTATCTTCCTCCTACCCTGATATCAGACGCAAGCTCCAAAAGGTAGACGGAGTATTAGCCATGACCAGCTCACAAATAATTGAGATTGCTGGTAAGGTGTTCAGAAACAGAGACATGGAGGCCAAAAAAGGAGGCTGAGAAAAAAACAGAAGGAAGATAACAAGAGAACAGATCAGAGGATCGCGGGAAGGCCCCTCCCTAGGCCTTCCCCAAAACTTCCACCCCCTCTAAATCGGGGTCGGTCTCCCCTCAAGCCTCTTACAAGGAAGCCCAGGACCACCCTGCAACCAAATCAATGCACCCAATGATAGGGCTTTGGCCATTGGCAAAATGAATGCCCCCAGAATAGCGGGGGGAAAACAGCTGGCATCAGCTGTTACAGGGTTGGCTGGACTAGAGACTGAAAAGGGGTACCAGGACTCAAAGACACAAGGTCCCCGAGAGCCCACAGTAAAACTAAAAGTGGGGGACCAAATTATTGACTTTATGGTGGATACTGGAACAGAAATGTCAGCGGTGACCAAGCCAGTGGCATCCCTCTCAGAGAAGGCCACTGCTATAGAAGGAATAACAGGGGAAAAGCTGATCAGACCATTCCGACTACCCCAGAAATGCGAGATGGGGGACATCAAGTGACTCATGAATTCTTGTATATTCCTGAATGCCCAGTACCCCTGTTGGGGAGAGACTTGTCTAAATTGGGGGCACAAGTGACCTTTTCCTCCCAAGAAAGACCCACCTAGAGCTCGACCACCTATTTACTCTACCTCTCGGTAACCCCTCAAGATGAATGGAGGTTGCATGACCCTTCGGAAGGGAAGCCGGATGGGTTAAACAATTGAGAGAGAGAGCTGATCCAACAATTCCCTGAGGTTTGGGGGGAAGATAACTTTCCCCCACCCCTGGACTCACCAAACATCAAGCTCTGGTGATAATAGGACTCAAACCTGGCCCCGTACCAGTCAGAAAACACCAGTACCAGCTACTGCTGGAGGCCCGAGTTGGCATCTTGCCACATATAAATAGGCTACGACAGGGGGGCATCCTGACTGAATGCCAGTCAGCCTGGAACACACCGATCCAGCCAGTTAAGAAGGAAGGGGGACCGGACTACAGGCCTGTGCAGGAGCTCAGACTGGTCAACCAAGCAGCCGTAACTCTACACCCCACAGTTCCTAACCCCTACACCTTGCTCAGCCTCCTCCCACCGTGTGCTAAGATATATACTTGCCTAGATCTGAAGGACGCATCCTTTTTGTATCCACTTTGCTCCAGTATCTCAACCCATTTTTGCTTTTGAATGGGAGGATCCAGCAGGGGGCGCTAAACAGCAGCTCACTTGGACTCACCTCCACAAGGATTTAACAATTCCCCAACCGTTTTCGGGAAGCCTTGGCTTCCGACCTGAACTCATTCCTGCCAGAACGGTTTAAATGCTGGCTGCTACAGTATGTGACGACTTGCTGTTGGCTGCTGAGAATGAAGAAGACTGTTGGGAAGGAACTAAGGCTTTGCTAGAGCCGTTGATGGAAGCAGGCTCCCGCGTCTCGAGGAAAAAGGCACAGATCTGCAATGAGGAGGTAAGATATTTGGGGTTTGTCCTGAGAAAGGGCACAAGACTGTTGGACCGGTCTAGGAAAGAAGTAATCTTGAGAATCCCACAACCAAAAACCTGAGGACAGGTCCGAGAATTTTTGGAAGCCACTGGGTTCTGTAGAATTTGGACCCCAGAA
This sequence comes from Odocoileus virginianus, assembly GCF_023699985.2. Classification (NCBI taxonomy): domain Eukaryota; kingdom Metazoa; phylum Chordata; class Mammalia; order Artiodactyla; family Cervidae; genus Odocoileus; species Odocoileus virginianus. The sequence goes on along the minus strand of NC_069693.1, from coordinate 6,860,678 downwards.
TACTTTCAGATGGCCCAGCCCTTATATGAACCCCTAACAGGGCCAGAAGGGGATTCACTAAATTGGACTGAGAGGCAATAACAGGTCTTTGAAAAATTAAAATTGGCACCCACGTTGGGTCTGCCAGACCTTACTAAGCATTCACTCTTTGTGTAACTGAAAAGGACGAGGTGGCTATGGCGGTATTAATCCAGACTGTAGGGACATGGAACAGACCGGTGGCCTGTCTCTCAGCACGGCTGGACAGCATTGCTACCAGCTGGCCTGGGTGCTTACGGGCGATTGCTCTGACGTTACTGGTCCAAGAAGCGACCAAGCTGACTTTGGGCCAAAACTTAACTGTAAAAGTCCCCCATGAGGTCAGCGCTCTCCTACGAGGGGATCCCCACAAATGGTTATCAAGGTCCCGGATTACCCAATACCAGGGACTTTTATGAGAGAAACCCCATGTTACTACTGAGCCCTGTCAGGCTACACCCCTTCCTGTGGGAAAAGGTGGACCTTCACATAATTGTGAAGCAATCCTGGAAGAAGTTCATCCTAGCAGACCTGACCTGAGAGACCAGCCAATCCCGCACTCAGACTGGGTCCCGCACGCCGATGGCCCCAGCCTGGTGAAACAAGGACAGTGGCTGTCGGGGTACGCGGTAGTCACAGAGAAGACCATCGTCGAGGCTGGCTCTCTGCCATCCCACTGTTCTGCTCAACGGGCAGAGTTATGGGCTCCAATTCAGGCCCTCCGGTTGTCAAAAGGTAAGACATTTACACTCCCTCCAGGTACACTATTGCTACTATGCACATGCCTGGGGTCCTATACAAGGAGAGCCGGCTCTTGGCAGCTAACGGAAAAGACATTAAAAACAAGGAAGAAATCGACCCTACTAGGTGCTCTATGGGAACCTGAAAAAATAGCAGTGATACATTGCCGGGGTCACCAAAAAGAGGAGAGCCCGCAGGTGTGGGGAAACTGGCTGGCAGACAGAGCCGCAAAACAAGTGGCTGAGGGATTTGGAGGCGCTGGGGGCGGGATTGTTAAGACTTTCATACTCCTGAGAGTGCCCAAGTTAACTTCAACTCTCCCTCTCCCACAACTCGCCCGGCCCAAGACCAGCTGGCTGAAACAGAAAGGGCCACCAAGAATGAAAAGTGTTGGTGGGAACTGCCGGATGGCAGGTTGCTAGTTCCCAAGGCATTGGCCCCTGCATCAATGTCTCAGGTACAGCAGACTACCCACGTGGGGTGTGACAAAATGGAAAAATTAATTTGGAAATATTTCTTAATACCACAGCTTTCTTCCCTGTGTAAAATGGAATCCCAGAACAGTTCTGCTTGCTCACAGGTCAGTGCTGCCCCCGGACATAAACAGAAAACTCCAGGAATACAGTTAAAGGGCACTCTGCCCTTTGAACATTTAGAAGTGGGCTTGACTGAGATGAAACCCTACCAACACTATCCTTATTTACTGGTCATGGTATGTACCTTCTCAGGATGGGTGGAGGCCTTCCCCCACCCATCTGAAAAAGCAAATGAAATGGCTCACTGTCTGATTCGAGAAATAATCCCCAGATTTGGGTTCCCATCCAGAATAGGATCAGACAACGGCCCTGCTTTTGTAGCCCATTTAATTCAACAGGTATGTAAAGCTCTAAATGTCAAATAGAAATTACATACAACATATTGGTCCCAGAGTTCCAGAATGGTGGCAAGAACTAACTGAACCCTAAAAGAAACACATTCAAAATGTATCATAGAGACTGACTGTTCATGGATGGACTTACTTCCAGTGGCCTTGCTCAAATGAAGAGTGAACCCACGTTGCCATGGTTATTCTTCTTATGAAATTGTCTATGGGAAACTCCCTCCCATAGTAAGACAGGTGTTGGCAGATTTGCCAACAGGTAAGAGGAGATGGGATTTCACAGCAAATGGAACAGTTAGGTGAGATAATAAACCAGGGAACTAAGTTTGTCCAAGAAAGGGTGCCGTTCCCCCTTGAGAAACAGATTCCTGAGATATTATGATTAAAGTAGAAGCTCTAATTAACTTCATGAAACCAGCCCTCCTGGACAATGCAAAGGCGATCCAAGCTTTAAATGAAGAACAAATACAAATGAGAAAGGCAATAATTCAAAATCAGATGGCTTTAGAAATACTTAAACGGCCGCTCAAGGAGGGACCTGTGAAAAAGTTGAATGTTGTGTATATATTCCTGATTTATCTGGATGTATCAGCCGCTCTAGAGGACATGAAAAACCAGGTAAAAGCTATGTCTAATGATAATATTCCTTTTAGGACTTCTATTTTGTCGTGGATAAAGGGCGATTAGTGGAAAACTATATTGGCCATTGTTATAGTGGCTCAGTTGATTTTGTTATGTGGACCTTGCATTCTCCAACATATTGTCAACTTTGTTTCACTGAGATTGAATTCATTCACCTAAATATATGCCAGAAGGCCCAAGGTACAGTACATCCCTATGAATGATGCTCACACTGGAAGTTGAGAGCATCAAGAGAGGGGAATGAAGAAGGAAAGGAGCAGGTCGCCCTGACTAAACTGACTCTATTTTAAAAGGAAGGAAACTCCATCTGGCACTCAGCAAACTTTGGTCTACAAATCTGGTAACCATGGAGATAACATACCAACAGCCGAGGAAGCCTCCCCAACGGATAAACACCAGACCAGGCTGACCTCTTACCTAGACTCCCCAGAGCCAAAAAGAATGCAATAATCTTCTATGTAATCAATCGTTTTTTTGTAGTTCTAATAATGCCCACATCTGCATGACTAGATGACCTTTAGAATATGAATCATGACTGTAACCTGTTTGTATCTCTTCCTAACATTTTCCAGAGCAGATTCGGGAAATTTGGGGATGTGGGCTTGGGCATGTACACTTCGGGTATAAAAGGTTGTCACAAAGATCGGTCGGGGTCCCTGGCTAAGGAGGAAACTCTGCCTGGGACTCGTCGGCGTCATAAACTGCACTCCACTATCCGCACTGCCCTTCTGAGTGAGTTTTGCTTCCCAGGGCGTTTGGCTATAACAATACCTCATGATGTCAACATTTCTTCCATCACTTGTAAAGACAACTTCATCTTGGGGTTTCCCTGGTGGTTTAGTAGTTAGGACTTCAAGCTTCCAATGTAGGGGACATGGATTCAATCCTGGTCAGGGAACTAAGATACTGCAAGCCTTGAGGTGTGGCCAAAACAAAACAAAACCAAAAAAAAAGAAAATTCGCCTTGTCATAAGCAAGTGGATTTCCAGTCATAGATAACCATCAGCCAACAGGGAAGTAGGTCCTAAAAAGATGGAGAGGGGGAGGAAACGGGGCTCAAGAGGGAGACTGAGGGCCCTCCGTTTGGTTTGGCCCTTTTACAGCACTGATTTGTTTGATCCTTTTTAAAATTTTTATTTATTTTGGCCACTTGGTGGTGTGATATCTCAGCTCCCCGACCAGGGATCGAACTCGCGATGCCTGCAGTGGAAGCGGGGAGTCTTAGCCACTGGATCGCCAGGGAAGTCCCTCCATCAAGCACAGATTTTTAAAACCCTCCCTTTCCTAGGGAAGTGTTTGTCCTCTCCGGGGGGCACAGAGCGGCGCCGCTGGCTTCCAAGCCCGGGAACTTCCTGGCGGGCCGGGGGACGGGGTAGGTTGGGAGGGGGCGGGGACAGGCAGAGCCAGAGGCTGGGGACCGGATGGACCGCAGCAGGTCCGGCTGCCTCCAGGGTCTGGCGGGAAGGTTCTACCGGAAATGCAAATCTGCTGAGGGTGGGGTCAGTTCCTGGGAGGATTCCCCCGGAGCTGCAAGGGTGCAGATCTGGGGATTCCCTTCCGGCTTGCTTCTACCTCCTTCCCCCGACACCGTCCACGGTGAGGCGTGGGGATCAGGAAGCAGGTACGAAATGCCCGGGCAGGATAAGAACTTGGTCTTGATCCTTCCTGCGGGGGGAAAGGAGGGGCTAGTTAATTTTTTTTTATTTATTAATGTCAGTATTCTTTTTTTTTTTTACAGTTCCATTCCTTCCGCCTGCCACCCTGCAAACCTCTGGGACTGGAATGAACGCTTGCCACCAGCAGTCTTAGACCCGTCTAGGAGCCGGTTGTCGGGGGAAATGGTAATTTTCCCGGGTTGGGACAAGGATCCACGCCCAGGGCGGGGCCGGGTCGCCTTCCGAGGAGTTGGGAGCAGCTGCCTGCAAAAAGCCGGGCTCTTTCCGGCTCGGGAGGAAAGGGGAAGCCACGAGGATCCCTAAGTGCGCCCTTCACGTTGCCCCAGAGAGAAGGGGTCTCCCATCCCTGGCCTGCAACCTTGCAGGACGCCTCTGTCGGTCCCCCGGCGCCCACTGTGTTTGCCCGCTCTGTGTTATTTGAATCCACAAATGTGTCGGGGGCGGGGGTGGGGGGGGTGGGGTGTCTGTTGTGCTGAGGGTGAGCCGCAAAATTCTAGGGACAGTCAGACTGAGAGGATGCCCACTGGGTTCACTGCTCCTGGAGACAAGGCTTCAGGGTTTGAGCTGGATCAGATTGGCACATTCTTTTTTGCCTGGGTGCTGTGACCATCCTTCATTTCAATTCAGTTCAGTCCCTCAGTCCTGTCTGACTCTGTGGGACACCATGGGCTGCAGCATGCCAGGCCTCCCTGTCCATCACCAACTCCCGGAGTTACTCAGACTCATGTCCATTGAGTCAGTGATGCCATCCAACTATCTCATCCTCTGTCTTCTCCTTCTCCTCCCTCCTTCAATCTTTCCCTGCATCAAGGTCTTTTCAGATGAGTCATTTCTTCCCATCAAGTGGCCAAAGTTTTGGAGTTTCAGCTTCAGCATTAGTTCTTCCACTGAATATTCAGGACTGATTTCCTTTAGGATGGACTGGTTGGATCTCCTTGCAGTCCAAGGGACTCTCAAGAGTCTTCTCCAACACCACAGGTCAAAAGCATCAATTCTTCGGTGCTCAGCTTTCTTTATGGTCCAACTCTCACATCCATACATGACTACTGGAAAAACCATATTCTTGACTAGACAGACCTTTGTTGGCAAAGTAACGTCTCTGCTTTTTAATATGCTGTCTAGGTTGGTCATAACTTTTCTTCCAAGGAGCAAGTGTGTTTTAATTTCATGGCTGCAGTCACCATCTGCAGTGATTCGGGAGCCCCAAAAATAGAAGTCTGTCACTGTTTCCACTGTTTCCCCATCTATTTGACATGAAGTGATGGGACCAGATGCCATGATCTTAGTTTTCTGAATGTTGAGCTTTAAGCCAACTTTTTCACTCTCCTCTTTCACTTTCATCAAGAGGCTCTTTAGTTCTTCACATTCTGCCATAAGTGTGGTGTCATCTGCATATCTAAGGTCGTTGATATTTCTCCCGGCAATCTTAATTCCAGCTTGTGCTTCACCCAGCCTGGCGTTTCTCATGATGTACTCTGCATATAAGTTAAATAAGCAGGGTGACAATATACAGCCTTGACGTACTCCTTTTCCTATTTGGAATCAGCTATTGTTCCATGTCCAGTTCTAAGTGTTGCTTCTTGCCCTGCATACAGATTTCTCAGGAAGCAGGTCAGGTGGTCTGGTACGCCATCCTAAAGGGTGGTTATAAAAGGCCAAGTTGAAGGGAAAGTGACAGGGAGGTGTCAGGATCAAACCCAGGGGTCCGAACAAGTTACATGCTTGTCATTGATGTTTTCCAGTGTCTTTGGGTTCCCGGAAGCTCCGGATACCGGAAGGGCTGTGTTTCATCTGCCTTTTGTCGATGTTTTTCTTTTTTTATGTTTATTGATTTGGCTGTGCCAGGTGTTAGTTGCCACCCCTGGGATCGTTAGTTGCAGCATGTGGGATCTAGTTCCCTGACCAGGGATGGAACTCGGGCACCTGCATTGGGAGTCTGGAGTCTTAGCCACTAGACCACCAGGGAAGTCCCATGTGGATGTTCTTCTTCTACCTGTTTACGTGAATGGACCCAGAATTATGCATTCTTTTTTGTTCTTCCCACACCCACACCCACCCCACCCCCCTGCCATTTTCCCAAACTAACATGGCTGAGGTCACCAGGGAGAAAGCTAGAGCCGTTTGTATCTGTTTATTTCTAGGAGGGAGATGGAGGAACCTGCCAAGTAAAGGAAGAGGGGTGGTCAGTGATAGGCTTGAGGAAAGAGTGGGGTTCAAGGTAATGTAAGTGAAGTCCTGCTTAGAAAAGCTCAGGCTGGGAAATGTGCAAAGAGGCTATTATTGTCAGGTTTGACTGTTTCCTTAGAAACAAAAAGGTCAAGATACAGATGTGGAACATTCTGTCCCAAATCTCTTGAGTTGCAAATTGACCCTGCTTCTTTCTCCACTTGACTTAGATTCCCCCAGGCAAGAATGGAATTTACTTTCTTATTGATATGATGTCAGATATCAAATTGCAACCGTTTGTTTTTTTTTTCCTATTGAGATATAGTTGGTTTACAGTGTTAGCTTCTGATGTACAGTATGCCTTTTCAAAACTGTATAAATCATACTCCATTTATAGTTGTTATAAAATATTCGCAGTATTCCTTGTGCTATACAATAATATTCTTATAGCTTCTTTATTTTATGTGTAAGTAAGTAAGTGAAGTCGCTCAGTTGTGTCCGACTCTTTGCAACCCCATGGACTGTAGCCCACCAGGCTTCTCTGTCCATGGAATTCTCCAGGCAAGAATACTGGAGTGGGTTACCATTTCCTTCTCCAGGGGATCTTCCCGACCCAGGAATCGAACCCTGGTCTCCTGCATTGCAGGCAGAGACTTTAACCTCTGAGCCACCAGGGAAGCTCATTTTATGCATGGTAGCTGGTATCTCTTAATCCTCTACCCTTATCTTGTTCCTCCCCATTCCCTTTCCACAATGGTAACCACTAGTTTGGTCTGTATCTGTGAGTCTGTTTCTTTCTTCTTATATTCATTGGTTTGTTTTATTATTATTATTATTATTGGCTGTGCTGGGTCTTCGTTGCTATGCGGGCTTCTCTCTAGTTGCAGGGAGCAGGCTGCTCATTGTGGTGGCTTCTCCTTGCAGAGCACGGGCTCTAGGGCACACGGGCTTCAGTAGTCGCGCTTTCCTGGCTCTAGAGCACAGGCTTAATTGTTATGGTCCTGGGGCTTTGTTGTTCCGTGGGCATGTGGGATCTTCCCATCCCAGAGATTGAACCCGTATCTCTTGCATTGGCAGGCGGATCATTTACTGCCGACCTACCAGTTCAGTTCAGTCCCTCAGTCGTGTCCAACTCTTTGCAACCCCATGGACTGCAGCACGCCAGGCCTCCCTGTCCATCACCAACTCCCGCAGTTTACTCAAACTCACATCCATTGAGTCGATGATGCTATCCAACCATCTCATCCTCTGTCTTCTCCTTCTCCTCCTGCCTTCAATCTTTCCCAGCATCATGGTCTTTTCCAATGAGTCAGTTCTTCACATCAGGTGGCCAAAGTATTGGAGCTTCAGCTTTAGCATCAGTCCTTCCAATGAATATTCAGGACTGATTTCCTTTAGGATGGACTGGTTGGATCTCCTTGCAGTCCAAGGGACTCTCAAGAGTCTTCTCCAACACTACAGCTCAAAGGCATCAGTTCTTTGGCACTCAGCTTTCTTTATAGTCCAACTCTCACATCCATACATGACTACTGGAAAGACCATAGCTTTGGCTAGATGGACCTTTGTTGGCAAAGTAATGTCTCTGCTTTTCAATGTGCATCTGTCACTGTTTCCATTGTTTCCCCATCTATTCTCCATGAAGTGATGGGACCAGATGCCATGACCTTAGTTTTTTGAATGTTGAGTTTTAAGCCAACTTTTTCACTCTCCTTTTTCACCTTCATCGAGAGGCTTTTTAGTTCCTCTTCACTTTCTGCCATAAAGGTGGTGTCATCTGCATATCTGAGGTTATTGATATTTCTCCCAGCAATCTTGATTCCAGCGTGTGCTTCAGTCCAGCCCAGCATTTCTCATGATGTACTCTGCATATAAGTTAAATAAGCAGAGTGACAATATACAGCCATGTCGTACGCCTTTCCTAATTTAGTACCAGTCCATTGTTCTTGTTCCATGTCCGGTTCTAACGGTTGCTTCGTGACCTGCATACAGATTTCTCAGGAGGCAGGTCAGGTGGTCTGTAGTCCCATCTCTCGAAGAATTTTCCACAATTTGTTGTGATCCACACAGCTCGAGGCATTGATGTAGTCAATAATTCAGAAGTAGATGTTTTTCTCAAATTCTTTTGCTTTTTGGTGATCCAATGGATGTTGGAAATTTTATCTCTGGTTTCTCTGCCTTTTCTAAATCCAGCTTGAACATCTGGAAGTTCTCAGTTCACTGTACTGTTGAAGCCTTGCTTGAAGAATTTTGAGCATTACTTTGCTAGCGTGTGAGATGAGTGCAATTGTGTGGTAGTTTGAACAGTCTTTGGCATTGCCTTTCTTTGGGATTGGAATGAAAACTGACCTTTTCCAGTCGTTTGGCCACTGTTGAGTTTTCCAAATTTGCTGACATATTGAGTGCAACACTTTCACAGTATCATCTTTTAGGATTTGAAATAGCTCAACTGGAATTCCATCACCTCCACTAGCTTTATTTATAGTAATGCTTCCTAAGGCCCACTTGACTTCACATTCCAGGATGTCTGGCTCTGAGTGATCACACCATTGTGATTATCTGGGTCATTTTTGTATAGTAAGATCTTTTGTATATAAGATCTTTTCTGTATAGTTCTTCTGTGTATTCTTGCCACCTCTTAATATCTTCTGCTTCTGTTAGGTCCATACCATTTCTGTCCTTTATTGTGCCCATCTTTGCATGAAATGTTCCTTTGGTATCTCTTATTTTCTTGAAGAGATCTCTAGTCTTTCCCATTCTACTGTTTTCCTCTGTTTCTTTGCATTGATCACTGAGTAAGGCTTTCTTATCTCTCCTTGCTCTTCTCTGGAACTCTGCATTCAGATTGATAATATCTTTCCTTTTCTCCTTTGCCTTTTGCTTCTCTTTTTTGCTCAGCTATTTGTAAGGCCTCCTCCGACAACCATTTTGCCTTTTTGCATTTCTTTTTCTTGGGAATGCTTTTGATCACAGCCTCCTATACAATGTTACAAACCTCCATCCATAGTTCAGCTACCAGGGAAGCCCTGATTTTTTTTTTTTTTTTTTTTTTTTTTAGATTTCACATATAAGTGATAAATGGTATATGTTTTTCTCTGACTGACTAATTTCACGTAGCATAATACCCTCCAAGTCCATCCATGTTGTTGCAAATGGCAACTTTTCTTTTCTTTTTATGGCTACGTAATAGTCCATTCTTTTGCTGTTATAAATAACCTTCTATTTAAATAATTATGTGCATATGTCATTTGGGGTTTTGGCCAGGGTATTTTTGGAGTATAATCTCATGAATGCAAATGCCAGATCACGGGATGTCTGCATATAAAATTTTGGTAAATTGGGCCTAATGTGCCTTCATATTAGAGGGGGGCAAATTTATAGATGGGCTTCCCAGGTGGCTCAGTGGTGAAGAACCCACTTGCCAATCCAGGAGACATGGGTTTGATCCCTGTGTCAAGAAAATCCCCTGGAGGAGGAAATGGCAACCCACTCCAGTATTCTTGCCTGGGAAATCCCATGGACAGAGGAGCCTGGTGGGCTACAGTGGGGTCACAAAAGAGTCAGACACTACTGAGCGACTCAACCACCTCCACCACCCAAATCTAGAGACAGCTTGCAATGACCTCTCCTTGGCCTGTAGACACATCACTCCAGTCTGTACATCCGTGTACATCTGTACACGGATGACGTGTATCTTCCCCTTGTGCATCTGTGTTCAGATTTCTCCTTCTTGTGAAGACAACCAGTCAGTGGATTAGCACTCATCCTACTCTTGTGTGACCTCACCTTAACTCATTTCCACCTTCAAAAGTCCTCTTTCCAAATCTGGTCAGTTTCACAAGTCTGGGGGTGGGGTGGGGTGGGGGTGGATTTTAATATACCTTAGGGCAGGGACTGATGCTGAAACTGAAACTCCAGTACTTTGGCCACCTGATGTGAAGAGCTGACTCATTTGAAAAGACCCTGATTCTGGGAAAGATTGAAGGCAGGAGGAGAAGGGGATGACAGAGGATGAGGTGGTTGGATTGCATCACCCACTCATTGGACATGAGTTTGAGTAAACTCTGGGAGTTGGTGATGGACAGGGAGGCCTGGCGTGCTGTGGTTCATGGGGTCACAAAGAGTCAGACACGACTGAGCAACTGAACTGACCTGAACTGAAGATGGGTACTCCCCAAGGAGTTCTGATGTGAATAACCGACTCATTGGAAAAGTCCCTGATGCTGGGAAAGATTGAGGGCAGGAGGAGAAGGGGGGTCAAATGATGAGATGGCCGGATGGCATCACCAGTGCAATGGACATGGACCTGGGCAAACTCCAGGAGATGGTGAAGGACAGAACAGCCTGGCATGCTGCAGTCCATGGGGGAGCAAAGGGTCAGACTTGCCTGGGTGGCTGAATAACAACGGGGAGGGGACAGGATTCAACTTGATGACAGTCCATACCCCACTGAGCCAAAATGGGTGTGTTGTTCAGGACTCGATGACCTTCGAAGATGTGGCTGTGAACTTCACCTGGGAGGAGTGGGCCCTGCTGGACGCCGCACAGAGGCAGCTCTACAGAGATGTGATCCTGGAGACCTGTGGTCACCTGGCCTGTGTGGGTAAGGAGGTCCCTTCTTCCTGCGCTTGGTGACGGAAGGGTCTCACATGCGTCAGGCCCCTCCTATGTTCCAGAGACTCAACCACTGCCCCCAGGCGGCAGACATAGTTTCCCCCGTGACATGGGAAGTCTATCCTTTGCTTTCCTTTTTTTAAAAAAAAAAAAATTTATTTGGCTGTGAGAGGTCTTAGTTGTGGCACGCAAGAGCTTCATTGCATCATGCCAGATCTTTCGTTCTTTGGTTGCAGAGCACAGACTCTCTTATTTGTCATCTGGGCTTCAGTAGTTGTGGCGCCCAGCCTTCGTTGCTCCCCAGCATGTAGGATCTTAGTTCCCCAACCAGGGATCGAACCTGCGTCTCCTGCATTGCAAGGCGGATTCTTAATCACTGGACCACCAGGGCAGTCCCAGGAGTGGTTTCTTCATAAGTAAGAGGTTTCCCTGGGCAGGGGGGTGGGCAGGGGGAATGTCCTGAAACTAGATGGAGGTGATGGTTGTAAACATGGTACTGCATGCCAGAGCTGTACACTTTGGTTAATTTTATGCTGTGTAAATTTCATCTCCGTTTTTTTTTGTTGTTGTTTTTAATTCATTTCATCTAAGAGGAAAGCTGAGGCTCATGAATGTATGAGCTGCTTCGGGTATATAGAGAGTGTCGTGGGTTTCATCCATCTTCTCAGATGTTCCTTTCTATCCCCCTTGAGGAAGGCCTGTCCCCTCTGCCTTAGTCCAGGCTGATATGCTGAAATTCCATACACCGGGTAGCCTAGACAACAGCTGGAGGCTAGACATTCTGGAGGCTGAGAAGTCAAAGATCAAGATGCTGGCAGGTTCAGCTCCTGGGAGGGCCCTCTTCCTGGCTTGCAGACGGCCACCTTCTCACATGGCAAAGAGGGAGAGAACCCTGGTGTCTCCTCCTTTTCTTCTGAGAACAGTAACCCCATCTTTGGGTCCCGTCCCACCCTCATGAGCTCATCTGAACCTAATTACCTCATGAGGTTCCCACCTGCAAAGAGCATCCTGTTGTGGGGTTGGGGTTTCAACATGGATTTGTGGTGGTTGTTGTTTAGTCCGTAAGTCGTGTCCAAGTTTTTGCGACCCCGTGGACGGTAGCCCACCAGACTCCTCTGTCCATGGGATTTCCCTGGCAAGAATACGGGAGTGGGTTGCCATTTCCTTTTTCGGGACACCTTCCGCAACCCAGGGATGGAACCCTCATCTCTTTAGTCTCCCGAATTGGCAAAGGGGTTCTTTACCACTAGCGCCACCATTGCAGTGGGGGGCATCACAAATTCAACCCATAGCAGATTCTTTGTCCAGTTTGTCCTGACAGTTGGAGCTCGGATTGGAAAAGAATTTCCAGACATGGAGTATTTCAGAAAGGAGTGAGTTTATAAGAACAGAGATAATGAGGGCACTGCGAGCACAGCCGGTGACCTCCTGGCAGACCAGAGAGTGTTGATGCTTTTTGTGAGTTGGTAGCCAATTTTGATAGCCTCGAGACAAAGAAAATTCTTGCTGGAAGGGTGGCATTAGGTGATTGGTTAAGGTACTATAGAGTGAGTACCCGGGTAGGCATTTTTACCTAATGTGGGGTCAGGGAGCTGGCCAGTGAGGATGGGAGTGGGGCTCATGACAACAGTTGCTATGGGGCTCAGTCAGTTCCGGAGGTGACCTTGATGCTGGGCTCTGCATCTGTGGCCTTGGTACAGAGCCTCACACCTGTGATCTTGGTATAGGTTTGCATTATTCTCTCACGCTTGGCATTCATGATTGTACTTTCAATCTCACAGGATCATATTTACATATCTGGCTGCACCGGGTCTTAGTTGCAGCAGGCAAGATCTTAAGCTGCGGCACGTGGGATATAGTTCCCTCACCAGGGATTGCCGGGCCCCCTCCACTGGGAGCGCTGAGTCTTGGCCACTGGACCACTGGAACTTCCAGAAAGTTCCCAGAACCATTTCTTAGCATCTTGCTGTGCGTATTGAACCTCTGATCTTAACCATAGTCAAACTCCTCATACATCCCAAATTCCAATATCTCTCTCTGCCTCTCTGCCTGCCTCCTCTTGCTCTCTCCCTTCTCCCATTTTCCTTACAGAGGGAACATTTGAAGAGAGATCCACAGGCATTCACCTGCTTTCTCCTCCACTTTTCCTTTCCACAAAGACCTGACTTTTGCACTGCTTCATTTCAGACTGGGCGACTCGACATCAAACCAAAGACTCGACCCCTCGGCAGAACAACCTTGCTAAAAGGACGTTTCAGGAAGTGAACAGAGCACACCTGGCGAGCAGCGGTTCCCGACTCTCCGATCTCAGAGAAGACTGGATGTCCCATAGAATAGAGGTGCCAGGCAAACAGAGAGGGCGAACATTGAAACAAGTTGCAGCTGCCCATGAGAAAGATGCCTCTCCCATTGGATTCTGGGAATATCCCCAAATGAGGGACATCTCTAACCCTGGCCAGAAGATTGTGCCATCACAGGGAGATTCCACAAGAAAACATAACCCAAGATGTAACTCAGACATCTTGAAACAAATTCTCCTCTTACACAGTAATCAAAAAATCTTTACAAAAAACGAAGATGACCAAGTCAAGTGGCAGGAAATGCCATGGACTTCACCTGCGAGAACTCAGACAGAGCTGAAATCAAAGGCGCGGATGGATCATCAGAACGACCTGCTTCATTTGCAGGCTGAAATGTACATGGGTGTGAGCATCCACAAACACTGTCCACGTGGGAAAGCCTTAGGGGGAGACATCTCCCTTAGGACACGAGGGATGCCCCTGAAAGAGAAACCTCGTCATTCTCATCAGTGTGAAAACACCTTCCTAAATAACTCTCTCCCTGCTGGGCAGACGCAACCCTGTGAGGCAGAGACAAATAATGAGAATAATCAAAGTGGGAAGACATTTGTCCCTGTTCAGAGTTCCGATTCGCACAGGAGAACTTCGATGGGAGTGAAAAGCTATAAGTGCAGGGACTGTAGGAAGGCCTTCGTGTATCAATCGTCCCTTAAGAAACACATGGAAATTCACACGGGAGAGAAGCCCTATGCATGTGAGAATTGTGGGAAAACCTTCAAATATATCTTACACCTTAATAAACATATGAGAAATCACAACCTGAAGACCTTTGAATGTCCGGAATGTGGGAAAAGCTTCAACAAGTCCTCGAAGCTTAAGGAACATGTTAGGATTCACACTGGAGAGAAACCCTATAAATGTCAGGAATGTGGGAAAACCTTCAATAAGTCCACAAAGCTTAAGGAACATAGTAGGATTCACACTGGAGAGAAACTCTATAAATGTAAGGAATGTGGGAAAATCTATACTAATTCTTCAAGTCTTAAAACCCACCTGAAGAGGGTCTGCGGATGAAAGGAATGGGGAGAAGCCTTCATTCATTTTCTCAAAGTACTGAGTGCAGAAGGAGGACGTGATAGCAGGGAGCTCAGTGAATGAACAAAGATGGTAACGTCTTCTCTGAACTCTCAGATCTTACAGAAATGTAAGATTTCACACTTTTATTTTTTTAAGGGGAATATGGGGAAGCCCTCAGTGTTTCAAATGTACAGTTCCTGTAAAGACACACTGCAGGACTTCCCTGGCAGTCCAGTGGGTAAGACACCACCCTCCCACTGCAGAGGTTTGATCCCTGGTGGGGCAGCTAAGATCCCACATGCCATGTAGCAGGGCCAAAAAAGTAAAAAATAAAACTCACACTGCCAAGGCATCATATGGGATTAAGGAATGTGGGCACACCTTACATACTCATCCCTCACTTTACACATGAGACCAAACCCTGGAGAGAGACCTCTCATCAGTAATAGATTTGAGAAAGCCTTTATTTCCCTCTCTTCACATGCAGGGCACAAATGAGTCTTAAGCTCAGTCGTGTCTGACTCTGCGACCCCCATGGACTGTAGCCCTCCAGGCTCCTCTGTCCATGGAATCATCCAGGCAAGAGTACTGGAATAGGTTGTCATTTCCTTCTCAAGGGGATCTTCCCAACCCAGGGGTCAAACCTGCGTCTCCTGCGTTGCAGGCAGATTCTTTACCCGTGAGCCACCGGGGAAGCCCCTAATAGTAGGAGAGAAACAGGGTAGATGTTCTGATCACTAGCATTATCCATGTCTCTTCCTTCCATTACCAAAATTCTGTATTTGCCACCATTTCTAATAAAATCCCACAAGAATGCTGACTATCCCACTGTGGATCCTTTTAGCTCTGCCACGTGAGTTTTGAGCTGTAGGAGCTTCATAACATTTCACTGATGCGTCACTGCACCCCTGTGAATTACTGTTTGAGCTACGTTTAATTTAGACTCAGGTTTGCTGTGCTCCGTAATGCCATTTCTGTCCATTGATTTGACTGCATTATGGTCAGAGTATGTGATCTTTGTGGTACTGATAGGAGATACTTGTCTTGACTTTCATTTTGGTCTTGTGATGGGACCAGTTCTGTCATTGCCTGACCACATTCTTCTCATCTTCTTTACTGAAGGGACGTAGATTTGTTTTTCCAGAGTTAGCACAGTTGGATTTTTTTTGGTGGGGGGAGCAGGGGAGCGCCATATAGCATGTTAGGTTTTAGTTCCCTGACCAGGAGTCGAACCCACGCCCCCTTCAGTGGAAGCATGAGTCTTAACCATGGGACCACCAGGGAAGTCCCTGTGGAATGTTTTTAAATGCATTTTAAAGGCTCCTCGTCAGGGAACTAAGATCGCACATGCCATGCAGCAAAAAAAAAAGAAATGCCTTTCTCAGATCTTCTCATATCTGATGGTGAAATGGAGCTTATTGCCAGTAAGGAGGGAGATGGTTTGGATTCCTGGAGGGCTGTTGGAAAGGAGAGAATGTTCTTAACTCTCTCTTAACCAAGTACCCTGTTCTTTCCTTTGTTTCGCTCTGGAAATGCGATGATATTCCCTGAGTTAGCTCATGCAACTTGAGGATCATTGAAATGAAGGTCATGGTCCCAGTAACACGACCCTCAAATATAAATACACAATTTCTCACTCTCGTATTTGAATGGCATATTTGGGGATTTTCATGGCTTCGGTAGATTGCATGTCTACATTTATTCCATAAAGCAAAGCCTTAATTTGGTTAAGAAGAATTTCAGGGGAGTTTTGTTGTTTGTTTTTTTTTAAGTAGAAGCTATTATTTATTTTTATTTTGTTTTTGGCCTTGCCACACCTGTTGCAGGATCTTAGTTCCCCAATCAGGGATTGAACAACTGGCCCGGAACATCCCCAGCGATCCAGCTGGAAGACTCTGCACTTCCAATTCAGGGGGCATGGGTTCCATCCCTGGCCTAGTTGGGGAGCTCAGATCCCACATGCTGTAGCCAAAAAACCCTCCAGGCCCCCTGCAGTGGAAGCACAAAGTCTTACCACTGGACTGCTGGGCAATTCTGGAGGAGGTTTTATAACTCAGAGTTAGAATGATAAAGTTAGTATGTGGCCAATTTTTTGTAATTCCTCTTGTGATTCAAGATGCTGTACATTTCTTTGGTATTGGGTGGGCTCGTCAGTATTTGAATGGTCAAGCTTCTTAAGAGTGTTCTAGACTCTCTTACTAATGACATTTTTACTCACTGAGCAAATTCATAATAAAACATTTGGGGCTTCCCTGGTGGTTCAGTGGTTAAGAATTGGCCTGCAAATGCAGGAGATGTAGGTTTGATCCCTGATCCTGGAGGATCCCACATGCCATGAAATGACTGAGCCCGTGCACCCCAACTACTGAGCCTGTGCTCTGGAGCCCGGGAGCTGCAACTCCGGAAGCCCCAGTGCCCTGGGGCCCACGCTGCACAACACGGGACGCCGCTGCAGCTGGATCGCTGGAAGCCCGTGTCCGCAAATAGGGAGAAGCCCTCACAGCAACAAAGACCCAGCACAGCCAAAAATTAAAAAACTATTTTCAAAAATTAAAATAATGTTACTCTAAACATAGATTCTCAAAGTCTTGCAGTTTTGTCAATTCTTGTTTAATGTATTTGGAAAGGTGTTATTAGATGCATAAGAAATTGGGCATTTTCTTTATTAAAGGTGAGTTTTCTTTCTAGTCTATGTTTAACCATCTTTTACCACAGTGATCTTTTTGTTTCTTCATACAGTAAGGGTGAAAGTTTATGTGCTTCTTACCATGAGCTAGTATTTGCATATACTAGCTCAGTTCAGTTCAGTTGCTCAGTCGTGTCCAACTCTTTGCGACCCCATGAACTGCAGCACACCAGGCCTCCCTGTCTATCACCAACTCCCGGAGTCCACCCAAACTCATGTCCGTTGAGTTGGTGATGCCATCCAACCATCTCATCCTCTGTCATCCTCTTCTCCTTCTGCCTTCAATCTTTCCCAACATCAGGGTCTCATCCTGTTTATTATGTACCACCACGCCTCTCATAAATGCTGTAACTTTTTTTTATGAATGAGAAAACTAAAGCACTGAAGTTAAAATGGTTAATGTTAAGTGATGTCTTTTGAGTTTTAAAGCTACCAGTGTTTTCATCGTCAAGTTCAGGATTCAGAACGTGTTGGTTTTCTGTTGCTCCTATTGCTATTTATTTATGTAACTTTATTTTTTGACTGCAGTGTGCAGCATTGGGGATCTTAGTTCCCTGATCGGGTATCAAACCTGTGCCCCCTCCCGTAGAAGCACGGATTCTTAACCAGTGGACCACCAGGGAAGTCCCCAAATTAGAATTTTTAACACTGAGTTTAAGGAACACATCATGGCCCTTCTCTGTACTTGACAAAGATTAACTCGTTTAATGCTCACCGACAACCCTATGAAGTGGGTGCTATTAGTCCCATTTTTAGAGCAGAGGAAACACACACAGAGGCCAAGCAAGCTGCCCAAGGTCACACAGCCCCGCTGGGAGCGGGCGAAATTCTAACCCCGGTTCCTGCGCCAGACTAGGTGGGGAGACCTCCGTGTTGTCTGTCCTCCCCCATCCGAGTATGAACTCTGGGAGGGGCCTCTGGCTCACAGAGGCGTTTAGTGGAATAAAGAAGGGAGGAGTGGCTATCTTAGGATGGCCACTCATCCCTTTTTGACCGCCTGCGCCCTCCTGCCGTTCTCAGCTCGCGGAATCCTATTCTTAGGTAAAACCGTATCCTGGACTTCAAAGAAATCCTAGTGGCTTGGGCTGAGTCAGAACAGAGCAGAGCCCACTCACGGTGGGGCACGGGCGCCACCTGGCGGCGGAGTCCTACTAAAACAAAAGCCAGGAGACGGAAAGTTTGCTTTGGACGAAGTGAAATTAGCTGAAAGGGAGTTGATTGCAAGTTTGTGTGTGTGTGTGTGTGTGTGTTAATTTTTTTAGAAATTTATTTGGCTACAGCCGGGTCTTACCTATGACACACGGGATCTTTAGTTGCGGCATGCGAACTTAGTTTCGGAGTATGGGGTCTACCCCAGCGGCCCCCATGCCCCAGCAAGAGGAGGCAAGAGTGCTGGTTGCCTAACCAGGCCCCCCTGAACCCTGGGCCCCCTATATTGGGAGTACAGAGTCCTAGCCACTAGACCACCAGGGACGTCCCTGAAATGCCACTTTTTATATTTCTGACTCACTGTTATATCCCCAGAGCCTAGCACCATGTGTGGCATGGAGTCGTGCATGCGTGCTCAGTTGCTGTGTCTGACTCTGACTGACCCCATGGACTCGGTAGCTCACCAGGCTCCTCTGTCCATGGAATTTTCCAGGTAAGAATATTGGAGTGAGTTGCCATTTCCTCCTCCAGGGGATCTTCCCCACCCAGGGATCAAATGCGTGTCTCCTGCCTTGCAAGCAGATTCTTTACCACTAAGCCACCTGGGAACCCCCTGGCACATAGTTAATACTCAGAACATATTTGTCAAATCAATGGAAAAAAGAGATGGAGGAGATGGGATTCCCCATTATAACATTAACTCAAAGGATCTGATTTGATAAGGTGTGAAGGAATTTTTTTACCAAAAACATTAACTCTGTTCTATGCAGTAGACCGTAAAAATTAATAATTCAACATCTCCTGTTTCTTATGAATATCACCCAGAAGTGACTTCAACAGAAGTGTTTTCTAGGATGCCCTAAATTAGCAATTGTGGTCAGTTTCAGTGACTAGAAGGCTTTCGCCCTGATGGGTTGTCTTGAACATGTGCTGCCCTGCTATTAACATCCTGTGTGTAAACTGCATAAACACGGGTAAGCTTTCTCATCAGATCACAGATAGACCTTTTCTCTCTTCTCATATGCGTGATGGGAGATTAAATTCCAACTCTCCAATGGGTTGATTATTTTACAAACAAAACCAGTGAGCCCACGTTTGAGCTAAAATAACATTGGTCCTAGGACTGAACTTCCAGAATGGCTGAGAGTGGAAGGTGGCGACCCCTGCCGACAGCCCCGACTCACACAAGCGTGAGTGGCCTCCACAGGAAGTGATTTCAAAGATTGTTCTGTGTTCTTTTTTTAAATGATATTTGTTTATTTTTTTTAAATTTTACTTATTTATTTGCTGCGCTGGAGTCTTCGTTGCTTTGCACAGACTTTCTCTAGTTGCCACGAGCGGGGTCTACTCTTCAACGCGGTGCACAGCTTCTCATTAATGTTGCTTCCCTTGTTTCCGATCGTAGGCTCTAGGGTGCTCAGGCTTCAGTAGTTGTGGCGAACAATCTTAATTCCCTGGCAAGCATGTGGAATCGTCTCAGGTCAGGGATCGAACCCATGTCCCCTGCATTGGCAGGCGGATTCTTATCCACTACACCACCAGGGAAGTCCTGTGTTCTTAAAGCATTGTTATAAAGGCTGTGTGTTGAACTGCATTCATGATAACAAATATGTGCAGGGTCCCTTATTTTTCTTTCAGACTTTATTCCTGTTGTCACTAATTATATTCTTGATTATGTTTTGATTAGCACTAATTAATCAAAGACCCGAGGGGCAATTTGGATTTTTTTTTTCTTCCTTGTGCAATTTTGAGGAAGCAAGGTTGACAGTGCTGCTTTCAGCCTTCTCTCTTAAGACATGGAGAATTCCAAAATAGAACCTTGAAATTTTTAAAGGTACCCCACTGAGATTCTGAGGTTGCTTGTTACTGCAACATAACCCAGCCTATCCTGACTGACTGATACAATTTCCAGTTCTCAGTAGAGCCTGAAATGTGGAAGTCTCAAAAAAAAAAAAAAAAAAAAAAAAAAGTGAACGAATGAATGGCAGGGAATAGGAACAGGCTCAAACATTTCCCCCTGGGCCAGAGGTAGAGGAAACAGCCATGTCTCAAGCTTTCTCTCTCACACACAAATACACTCATAACCAGGCTGGGGTAAAAGTCAAACTCTGGCTTTTATTTCCTATGGTCACAGCTCACGCCAGCCCCGACATCTTTGCCTCCATTCTTCCCCCACGAGTCAGTACTGAGGACTCTTGAGGGGAACAAGGAACAAAGACCTACAGAGGCAGGGACATGAGACGCAAGGAGGGCCTGGGAGAGGGAGGAGAGGGAGTTAGCAATGGGGAAGCTGAAACCGGAGGGGAAGGGATCATCAGAGAGGTCAGAGCAGAGATGAAAAGCCAGACACGGGGACAAGACTGGGACACAGGGAATGGGAAACCCAGAGAACAGGAAATCCGGCAACCGAAAGGCAAGGGCGGGTCAGAAACAGAGAGGGAGACCAGGAGGCTGATGAGGGAGGGGCCGATAGGAAGAGACACAGAAACACAGGGAAAGGTTGATGGAGACAGGTGTGCAGGCAGCTCTCCTGGAGCTCGGAGCTCGGTGAGAAAGATGGAGAGTCCTAAGAAGCAGAGATCCAGAGAAGGCCCTGCGAGGAGCCAGGGGCGGGGTGGGGGCTGGGTGCCCTAGTAGTTGTTCCGGGAGTCCTTGCTGGTGGTGGACGCCTGGCCGGTGCTGGAGGCAGGGCCGGGGCTGGACCCGGGTCCTCCACTCGATTCTGACCCAGGGCCTTTGCTCGCCTCAAAGCTCTCGTGGTCTCTGCTGGACCCCACGTATCCAGTGGACCCCAGGTAGCTGCTAGAGTTGGGGGATCGGAAGGTCACGCGGCCCGGGGTGGAGCCTCGACTGGACATCAGTCCCCCCGTGGTGGCGCTGGTGGAGCCGAAGGTCACGTGGCCTGCGCTTGACTCCCCGAAGGTAACGTGGCCCACGTTGGAGCTGGTGGCGCGGCCTCCGCTGGACACCAGGATGCCGCTGGTCTGGTGGCTCATGATGGACCCGGGGGCTTGAGTGGGCCGCTGGGTCACAAGGCGCGAGCTGGAGCTGACCTTCGGGGTGCTGGAGGTCATGCTCGGGGTGCTCTCCACCTTGATGCCCTCGACCAGCTCCTTCAGGTGCTGCTCCTTCGACTGCTCCCGGGCCTCCAGCTGCCGGGGAAGTGAGTTAGGGCTCGCGGGAGAGGCCGCACTCGCGCTCGCCCCCGCCCCCCGCACCGCCCCCGGCACCACCCCCGGCACAGCCCGTCCCGCCACGCCAGGGCCCACGCCCACGACACGCCCCGGCCGGTGTCCCGGCCCCGCCCCCAACACGTCCCGTCACGCCCACGCCACGCCCTGGCCGGCGTCCCGGCCCCGCCCCCGGGCCCGCAGGCGCACCGCCCCCTGCCCGCGCCCATCCTCACCGCCTTCACCACAGAGCTCAGTAGCTCCTCCTTGCTCAAAGGATAGTCGTCTTTGGCCTCAAAACCTGGGGGGTCCTCCCTGAAGTGGGGGAAAAGACAGGAAGGGACTCTAGTCCCTACTCTCGAAAGTTCGATGGCTCCTCATTGCAAGGTCCCGAGACCCTCGGCCACACGCAGGGGTCAGAGCGTCTTTTCCCCGTCAGGTTCACCTAGGGTCCCATCGCCCATATTGTCCCCGGAGACCCTACTCCTCCTGGTTCCCCCAAAGCACCGCTTCATCTTCTACCCACCCCCCAAGAGCCACACCCACCCTTTAGTCCAAGGAAGTGATAATGTCAGTCGCTCAGTCGCCAGAACTCTTTGCGACCCCCTGGGCTGTAGCCCCCCAGGCTCCCCTGTCCATGGGATTTTCCAGGCAAGAATACTGGAGTGGGTTGCCATTTCCTTCTCCAGCGGATCTCCCCAACCCAAGGATCGAACCTGAGTCTCCTGCATTGCAGGCAGATTCTTTACTATCTGAGCCACCAGGGAAGCCCCCCTAGTCCAGGGGATCCCCCCAAAAAGTTGTCCCTTCCCACATCTCGCCTCCATCCCCAGGGCACGTCCTCCCCAGCCGCTCCCTCTGGCCCTCTGGCTCACAGGTTGTCTGGGGGCTGAGGCGGGGCCACCTTCTTAGGAAAATCCTCAGAGCTCTGGCCCAGCACCATGAGGGAAGCGTTGAGCATGCTGGTGGAGGTGTAGTTCTGGAGTGTGGAGAAGCCAACTGTCTGTTCAGGTCCATCTTCAAGACCCCGGAGCCTTCCCTCCCCTCCCCACCCACCATGCCCTCTGCACAAGACCTGCGTTTCCAGGAAGGCCTGCACCGTCAGGAGCTGCACCAGTCGCTTCTCGATGAGGCTCAGGAAAAGGCTGATGTCCCGGTCTCTCATGTGGGTCTTGACCCCAAGGAGGTCACTGATGAGGGTGCTGTCACACTGGACCCTGGTGAAGAGGTGCTGGATGTCTGGGGTCAGAGGGGACAGGTGGTCATGGACCCAGTGCCCAGGGGGTGCCAGCCCTCTCCTCCTCCTCAAGGCCCTGCTGCCCTGGCTGGGGAGACACCAAACAAGGCTTAAAGATGGAAAGGCACTTGTCCAAGTTCAGACTGCCAGGGGAGGAGGGTGGGTGAGCATCTCGGGGTGCTTGGCCCCCAGGCTCCAGATGACAGAGGACAGAAAGTGAGGGAGGGCCTTCCCTAATGGCACAGTGGTGAAGAATCCGCCTGCCAATGCAGGGGACAGGGGTGCAATCCATGATCCAGCAAGATCAACACAGACCCAGGGCCACAACTATTGAGCCTGTGCCCTAGAGCCAGGGAGCTGCAAGTACTGAGACCACGTGCCCTAAGCTTGTGCTCCGCAACCAGAGAAGCCGCCGCAAGGAGACGCCTGAGCGCCACAGCTCGCGAAAAAGCCCATACAGCAGCGAAGACCCAGCACAGCAATTAAAAAATAATTTTTTTTTTAAAGCTAGCGAGGTCAAAGGGAAACGTAACCAGGACAGCTCCACGTTGCCAGCCTGCTTCATACCGCTTCAAGTCACCCAGCTTCCACCGAACCCAGCGAGTCCAGGGCTCAGGCTGTGTTTCTCCCACAGAAACTCAGACCTGTGCTCCACAGAAGTCAGAGGAAATTCATTGTAGCCTCGAGGCTGTGGGTGTGACCAGCTCTCACAGTTGCCCCCTATTGTATTTAGTTAACTAGTTTCACAAAAGAAATGAAAGGCACTCAAGACCTTGACAGAAATCTGCACCCAACCACAGGACAGCCCCACTGCCTGCCCTGCCTCCACCACCTGAGCTCCAGGCTGACAAACACAGTTTCCTCCTGAGGTCCATCCTTAACAACTGGCAATACCACTCACACTGAGATCAGGCTCACCATCCACCCCCCACCCCTGCAAAGCAGCTTCTTCTCCCACATTCCCATTTCATCCTCACCAAGCTGGACCTCTGTGCGCCTCACCCTTATCAGCCTGACACCCCTGTGCTCTGTCCTCTCCTCTCCATACTCATCCCCTCCCCTCCTACCCACCCCCTTCTCCTGCTCACAATCCGCCCAGGCCCCTCAGTCTCCCAGGAGAAAAACCTCAGCCTGACATCCATTTAGGATTTGAGGCTCTTAAAGGTCTGTCTGGTCAAGGCTATGGTTTTTCCAGTGGTCATATATGGATGTGAGAGTTGGACTGGGAAGAAAGCTGAGCACCGAAAAATTGATGCTTTTGAACTGTGGTGTTGGAGAAGACTCTTGAGAGTCCCTTGGACTGCAAGGAGATCCAACCAGTCCATCCTGAAGATCAGTCCTGGTTATTCATTGGAAGGACTGATGCTGAAGCTGAAGCTCCAGTACTTTGGCCACCTTATGCAGAGTTGACTCATTGGAAAAGACCCTGATGCTGGGAGGGATTGGGGGCAGGAGGAGAAGGGGACGACAGAGGATGAGATGGCTGGATGGCATCGCTGACTCGATGGGCATGAGTTTGAGTGAACTCTGGGAGTTGGTGATGGACAGGGAGGCCTGTCGTGCTGCGATTCATGGGTCGCAAAGAGTCGGACATGAGTGAGCGACTGAACTGAACTGAACTGAACTGAGCTCCCACCCACGCCCCCTTCCATTCCCCTCTCTGCGCAAAGAACCTACCTTCCTTGAACACATCTCCAAGCCTGGACCCCACCTGCTGGGAGCATTCCTCCCCTCTCCAGGTTTTTGCTTACTCATCCTTTGAAATCAGCCTCAAGCATCATTGCTCCCAGGAGACCTCCCCGTGAGCCGACGGAGCCAGTGTCACGGGCTCTGCTGCTGGCACTTGAAATTCTTGCTGGTTTTTCAACAAGGGGCCCCACTTTTTCACTGAGCACTGCCCCCCCCCCCAATTCTGCACTCCATGCCTTTAAAGGCATCCTCTCATTCCTGCAGTCCCCAGGGTATTCTCTATCCCAGCCCCTGGGTTACGAGTATCCTATCGGAAGCCAGTCTCTTATCCCACCGCCTAACCCGCCCAGTCCTCATCACCTAGCACAGGGCTTGGTGCTGTGGCAAACGGGGTCTCCCAAGACTTGAGCTCCTACTGTGCAGCACGAGGCGGACATCCCGTTTGCTCCCCGTCACTGCTGCCACCTCTGCCTGTCTCTCTCCATCTGTCATCCCACCGATCTCATGCCAACCCCACGAAGTAGGCACTAACAGGGGGGCTCCGACAGAGGATACCACAAACCAAAGTTCACAGATGGAGGAGCTGGGATTCAGACCCAGGGCAACCTGACTCTTGTCCCTCTGCACTGGAAGGAGGAATGGATGCTGCTGCAGAATGGATGGATGGACATGGGACAGACGGACAAGGGAATGCACAAAGTGATCCTCGGAATATCTGTCCGTGGCCAACCCCGGCAGGGCTCCCCGCCTGCTCATCACAGCCTCCCAGAAGAAGCAGCCAGGGCCGGGGCTCACTGGTCTTGAGCTTCTCCAGCTGCCCGCGAAAATTGTGGTAGCGGGCTTCCAGGTCGTCGGCCTCCGAGTGCACATCGTCCACGCGCTGTTGCAACTCGGCCCGCTGCTGCTCCTGCTGCGCTCGTCGGTCCTCCTCGCTGCGGCGCCCGCTCATCAAGGCCTCCTGCATCTGCGGGGGCAGGGGCGCGACGCTGGGCCCAGCTCCAGAGGGGACACAATGAGGTCAGAGGAGTCGGGGATGGGGAGGGGGCGGGTCTCGCCCACCTCCTTGATCTCCTCCTGCAAGTGCTCCAGCTCCGAGTTCTGTTCATTGATGAAGTTGAACTCCGCGAAGTTCCGCTCCTCCACTGGGGGCCAGTGGGGAAAGGCAGGGTCCGGAGAAACAAGAGACGCGCAGGCAGAGAGACACACAGGAGGAAGGGGTCGGAAGGCCCGAGATGAGGAAGGAGGGAAATTGGGGAAAACAGGGAGGAGGAGCGTGGCGGAGGCAGGGCAGACGGTAAGAGTCCAGTAGAGCCGAGCCTGATCGCTGGGCCCTCTAGCGCAGGTGGAAGACCCCCCAGGCCCGAAGCTGTGGCCCTCGGTCACCAAGACAGAGCACAGTCTGCACTGGATTCCGGGGGCCTGGGCCGTGAGCCTGCCCCTCTCCACCCCCAGGTACTCACACTCCAGATACTTTTCCACCAGCAAGTCCGGGTCGGTCTCCCCGGTCAGCTGGGACAGTTTATTCAGGGCGTCCTCGTAGCGCAGCACCAACTTCTCCTGGGAGGTCTTACGGAGGCCTTCGGCCACCTCCTGGGCTGGGGGGCGAGGGGACAGTGAAATCGCCGTCGGGGCAGCCACCAGCGCCTGGTGTGGTCTGGGCCCGGAGGCAGGTGGGGAGGGGGCGGCCCCACAGTCGCGCAGACCCCGCCCAGTCCCTCCATGGAGGCCCCGCCCCACGCTGAGACCTGGGGCTGGCGGCCCCGCCCCTTCCACTGCCCTGCCTGCTGAGGCTGAGGTGGAGATCCCCGGCCTCACCCCGCTGCTCGCGCTTCTCCACGATGGCAGAATCCGGCTGCCGGTCGCCGTTCTTGAGCTTGAGGAAGCGGTGCAGCTGCTCCAAGTGCGCGATCTGCCGCTGCAAGATCTGCACCTCCGTCTCGTTCTGGGCCACCTCCTTCTCAGCTCTCTCCCGCAGCATGCCTAACTTGGTCTTCGCCTCTTCCCTGGGAGGGATGGGGGTTGGTTAGACCGGGGTCAGGGAGACAGGAGGTTGGATTGGGGTCAGCCTGGGCCCCAGGGAGGGGTGGGGTCAGCCTGGGGATGGAGGGTGAATGGGACAGGGTTAGCTATCAGCCTGGGGTCTCAGGGATAGGGGAGGTCAGCCTGGAGTCACAGAGGTGGATAGAGCCAGCCTAGGGTCCCAGGGATGGGGCAGAATCAGGTTGTCACAAAAGGCAGAGAACTGTCTAGGTTCCTAGTGGTGGGTCAGGATGGGGTTACCGGGCAGTAGGGGGTGGAGGAGGGGTTGGTGGGTGGGCTGTGTAAGTGACTGATGGTCTTGCCCACTGAGGGGACACTGCTGCAGTGTCTGCCCAGGGCATCGGGGAAGCCTGGCGGTTATTATGTGGCTGTGGAGCAGGAGGCAAGAGGCGATGATGGCACAGTTAGAGATGATATCAGACTCCAAACGGTGGACCCAGGTGATAAGGTAACTGTGCTGGAGTTTGGGGTGGGGGTGGGTAGTGTGGTCGGAAAGATAAGAAGCTTGGAGCCTGCAGGGCCTCACATGGGACAGGCAGGTGCCATCAACAGCACTTGAGTGCTCACCCTGTTAAGATGCTGGGGACACCTACTGACTGAAACTCCCCCAGCCTGCCCGGCTGAAGGTGAAGCTTTTAACAGTAGTGCAGCCAACTGTGAAATCAGAGTGCCCCTAGCCTACGTCACAGGTAACAGGATCAAAGGTCAAAGGGTCATTAGGTGGGGAGACCAGCAGGTCAGTCTTCTCAGGTCCAGTGGACCAGTCTAGCTCCCCTTTCCACGCCTTTGCCAACCTCAGTTGCCTCAACTCAGGGCACAAGCTTCTGGCTCTACTCAAATCCTGCTGGGTCCTCCTAGGGGGGAGCCCTCTCCTGGCACCCCCCAGGCCCAGCCCACAGAGACCCCTCAGGAGCCCCTCAGGGATCAGGACTCACAGTTCTTTCTGTGTCTTGGGCCCAGGCCCACTGAAGGGCCGGGAAGAGGGAACCCAACTTCCCAGGAGCCAGGCCCTGCAGGAGATGTTCTAAAGATGCCCACAGGGGTCCATGAGGTAGATTCCATTATTATTGCCATGTCACAATAGAGGAAACGGAGGTTCAGAGAGGGGAAGTGGCCTGCCCAGGTCCCCCAGCCAGGAAGCACTGGTCCGACAAGTGTTGGTCCTGACACCTGACCCTGTCCTTGCACCCAGCTGGGCTGCCCACTGCAGTCAACTGGACAAGTGTTGGCAGGGTCCAGATGCTTCTGATGCAGAGACAGGCCAGCAGGCCATCACCAGTGGGGCTTGGCAGAAAAGATGAGGTGGGCCAGTCAGATTCTCTCCTCAGAATTTACACTGTGAGATGCTAAGAAGGGGACAGCAGGAAGCCAAAGCTGAAAGGATGTATAGAGAGAAACCACAAGAAATCATGTTACAAAGGCCAAGTTAGGAAGAAGCCAGAGCTATGCATGAACAGAAGCCATGAGTTGAGGCTCTGAAGAAGTCATGGCAGACCACAGGCAACAAATGACAGAATCAGCCACAAAAGGACTTCCCTGGTGGTTCAGCAGTCAAGATTCCAGATGTCCACTGCAGAGGGCACAAGTTTGATCCACGGTCAGTGACTTGAGATCCCACATACCACGCAATGTGACCAAAAAGTAAAAATAAATGAGTTTTTTAAAGAAGTAAAATTAAAACAACAAACAAAGAAAAAGAATCAGCCATAAAAATGCAGGAAGTTCTGAGAGATGCTACAACGTGGGTGAACCTCTGAAAGCATTACACTGAGTGAAAGGAGCTAGACACAGAAGGACACGTCGTATCATACCATTTCCGTGAAACATAAAGATACATTTAGGGAAAGGTAGATGTACAGGTGAATCATTGCCAAGGAGGCTGGAGAAGAGGGGACTAGAGAATGACTGCCTACTGGGTACAGGTCTCCTTTTGGGGTGATGGGAACAGAAGTGATGGTGCACAGCATTATGAATGTACTAAATGCCTCTGAATGGTGCACTTTATAACGGTGAATTTTATGTGCATCTTAACTCAAAGGAAGGAAGGAAGAAGGAAAGAAAGCAAAAAGAGAAAGAACAAAGAAAGAAAGATCATAGAAACCTTAAGGTAGATTTGGGCTAGAGCCAATGTCTCATGGAGTCACAAACCATGATAAGCAGAAGTCGTGGGGTAAAAACAAGATACTGAATAGAAGCTAAGAAACCCCTTGGAGCAAGAGAACAGTGCTGAAGCTTAGAAAGGAGTAGAGATGGGATAGGAGAGAGAAAGTGGAGAGCCCAGAGGCGGAGAGAGATGCCCATCAGCTGGGCAGCTGGGGCTTTTAGGTTCCATACAACATGACCCTTTACCTGAAGGTGTCTTGAGAGAATCTCTGTCTCTTTCAACCAGTATTGATAAATGTCAAAGCAAACACCCTCTTCCAACAACACAGACTTTACACATGAACATCACCAGATGGTCAACACCGAAATTGGACTGATTATATTCTTTGCAGGCAAAGATGGAGAAGTTCTATACAGTTAGCAAAAACAAGACCGGGAGCTGACTGTGGCTCAGATCATGAACTCCTTATTGCCAAATTCATACTTGAAATGAAGAAAGTGGGGAAAACCACTAGACCATTCAAGTATCACCTAAATAAAATCCCTTATGATTATACAGTGGAAGTGAGAAATAGATTTAAGGGACTAGATCTAATAGACAGAGTGCCTGATGAACTATGGACAGAGGTTCGTGACATTGTACAGGAGACAGGGATCAAGACCATCCCCAAGAAAAGGAAATGCAAAAAAGCAAAATGGCTGTCTGAGGAGGCCTTACAAATAGCTGTGAAAAGAAGAGAAGTGAAAAGCAAAGGAGAAAAGGAAAGATATACCCATCTGAATGCAAAGTTCCAAAGAATAGCCAGGAGAGATAAGAAAGCCTTCCTCAGTGATCAGTGCAAAGAAATAGAGGAAAACAACAGAATGGGAAAGACTAGAGATTGCTTCAAGAAAATTAGAGATACCAAGGGAACACTTCTTGCAAAGATGGGCTCAATAAAGGACAGAAATGGTATGGACCTAACAGAAGCAGAAGATATTAAGAAGAGGTGGCAAGAATACACAGAAGAACTGTACAAAAAAGGTCTTCATGACCCAGATAATCATGATGATGTGATCACTGCCAGACATCCTGGAATGTGAAGTCAAGTGGGCCTTAGGAAGCATCACTACGGACAAAGCTAGTGGAGGTGATGGAATTCCAGTTGAGCTATTTCAAATCCTAAAAGATGATGCAGTGAAAGTGCTGCACTCAATATGTCAGCAAATTTGGAAACTCAGCAGTGGGCACAGGATTGGAAAAGGTCAGTTTTCATTCCAATCCCAAAGAAAGGCAATGCCAAAGAATGCTCAAACTACTGCACAATTGCACTCATCTCACACGCTAGTAAAGTAATGCTCAAAATTCTCCAAGCTAGGCCTCAGCAATACGAGAAACGTAAACTTCCAGATGTTCAAGCTGGTTTTAGAAAAAGCAGAGAAACCAGAGATCAAATTGCCAACATCTGCTGGACCATTGAAAAAGCAAAAGAGTTCCAGAAAAACATCTATTTCTGCTTTATTAACTATGCCAAAGCCTTTGACTGTGTGGATCACAACAAACTGGAAAATTCTGAAAGAGATGGGAATACCAGATCACCTGACCTCCCTCTTGAGAAACCTGTATGCAGGTCAGGAAGCAACAGTTAGAACTGGACGTGGAACAACAGACTGGTTCCAAATAGGAGAAGGACTAAGTCAAGGCTATATATTGTCATCCTGCTTATTTAACTTATATGCAGAGTACATCATGAGAAATGCTGGGCTGGAAGAAGCACAAGCTGGAATCAAGATTGCCGGGAAAAAGATCAATAACCTCAGATATGCAGATGACACCACCCTTATGGCAGAAAATGAAGAAGAGCCTCTTGATGAAAATGAAAGAGGAAAAAAGAAAAGAAAATGAAAGAGGAGAGTGAAAAAGTTGGCTTAAAGCTCAACATTCAGAAAACTAAGATCATGGCATCCAGTTCCATCACTTCATGGCAAATAGATGGGGAAACAGTGGAAACAGTGGCTGACTTTATTTTTTTGGGCTCCAAAATCACTGCAGATGGTGGTTGCAGCCATAAAATTAAAAGACGCTTACCCCTTGGCAGGAAAGTTATGACCAACCTAGACAGCATATTGAAAAGCAGAGACATTACTTTGTCAACAAAGGTCCGTCTGGTCAAGGCTCTGGTTTTTCCAGTGGTCATGTATGGATGTGAGAGTTGGACTATAAAGAAAGCTGAGTGCTGAAGAATTGATGCTTTTGAATTGTGGTGTTGAAGAAGACTCTTGAGAGTCCCTTGGACTGCAAGGAGATCCAACTAGTCCATCCTAAAGGAGATCAGTCCTGGGTGTTCATTGGAAGGACTGATGTTGAAGCTGAAACTCCAATACTTTGGCCACCTAATGTGGAGAGCTGACTCATTTGAAAAGACCCTAATGCTGGGAAAGATTTGAGGGCAGGAAAAGAAGGGGACAACAGAGGATGAGATGGTTGAATGGCATCATTGACTCAATGGACATGAGTTTGGGTAAACTTCTGGAGTTGGTGATGGACAGGGAGGCCTGGTGTGCTGCAGTTCATGGGGTTGCAAAGAGTCGGACATGACTGAGCTACTGAACTGAACTGAATCAGTGCTTCCTACGTTCCTGGCCCGCTGCGACCTGAGCTTACTTAAATCTGTTTATTTATTATTTGTTTGTTTGTTTGTTTACTGGTAGCACCACGGGGCTTGTGGGAGCTCAGTTCCCCAGCCAGGAATTGAACCAGGGCCTTGGCAATGAAAGCCTGGAATCCTCACCACTCGACCACTGGGGAACTCCCCTTAAGTTTCTCTACATCCCTATGTGCTACGTGCCATGAAAGATAGGGGCCAAAAGGTTAATTCATATATCCAAGAAGAAGGACCTTGACCAAGGAGCTGGAAAATTGGTGGAGGAGGGGCGAGGAAGGGGCATCTTATGAAAAGGGGGGAGGTGGATTGTGACAATGCATTTCATGAGGTGGGGATCTTCCCAGCAGCTTGTTAAGGAAATGCGTGGGCCGGTCCTGGACGCCCCCCGGGGCCCTACCTGGCAGTGTAGGCGGAGCTGGAGGAGACCATGAGGCTCCTGACCGAGTCCTTCAAGAGCTGCGCCTCCTGCCAAGAGAACAAGACCGAGTGGCTTCTGACGCCCCCGCCGCTGGACGGCCGTCCTTTGAGCCTGTGTCTCCCCTGTAAGAAGGGGGTTTCCTGTGCCTTAGAAACCTGGTCCTTTCTAGTTAGCGGCGACCCATGAAAGGGTTTTCAAGGAGGTACCAAGCGAGAGGAAAGCCAAACTGATGACCAGGAATGCAGTGAAACACCCGACTCAGGATTTCCTAAGAGTGCTGACCTAACTTTCTGGTAGTGTCAAAAATTTGTGTGAATTTCAAACTTGTGACCACACTAACCTGTTTCCTAGTTCTGTGAAAGTGTCTGTGCAGAGTTATGGGTAAAAAGGGTTCTTTCAGGAGAGAGAAGGGAGGAAATTACATGTATATTTTTTTACACATATAGTGTATATGTATGTACTAATGTGTATAAACACATATACATATATGTTGCATGCATCCTCAGTCGTGTCCAACTCTTTGCAACCCCATGGACTGTAGCCCACCAGGTTCCTCTGTCCATGGGATTTCACAGGCAAGAATACTGGAGTGGGTTGCCATTTTCTATTCCAGGGGATCTTCCTGAAGCAGGGATTGAACCCACGTCTCTTGCACCTCCTACGTTGGTGGGCAGATTCTTTACCACTAGTGCCACCTGGGAAGCCCCTATATATGTATACGCACACACACAGATACACCCTTTTACAACAAGAAACCGAGGCTAGAGAACCAGAAACTATGGGGGCTGAGTGGGAATGGATAGAAGCAATGATGTTTCTGTTGGAAACCTTTGGAATAGTTTTTTAAATTTATTCATTTGGCTATGCCAGGTCTTACTTGCGGAACTTGGGATCTTCAGTCTTTGTTGCGGCATGTGGGATCTAGTTCCCTGACCAGGGATGGAACCCGCATTGGGAATGCAGAGTCTTAGCCACTGGATCAGGGAATACTTTTGATTTGGGAACCCATCAATGTTTACGTGTTCACAAAGAAAATTCAATCAACAAGAATAGAGAACAGAACTAAAACCAAATACAAAGAGAAGCAAATGAACCTAACTATATTTCAAAGAACAGAACCACAAAGAAGACCAAGAAAAAACAGGAACTAATCCTAGTAACTTATGAATAAGGTGTAGATGGATGGATGGATAGATAGGTAGATACCCACGCCCTCAGAGGATAAAACAATCAACAAATGAATTGTGAACTCTCATGTTCAAGGGTTGTTAGTACAGTTGTAACAATTCTGAACCTCTCTTGGGTATTTTGTAGGGTTGAACATAAGTACGTATATCAATGCTATTGGCAGCTAGAGTTCCCACTGTGGGGGAAAACAAAGATAAAATGGGGAGTGTTCAGGAATAAGGCAGTGGTGCTGGGGTCAGAATGAGAGGCACTGATGCAAACTCATGATTTTAAAATGTGTGTGTGTTTCCTAGTCCACTCCAGAGAAAGGGCCTCAAGTCAGGGACACCCCAGTAGCAGTGAGGACTCCTAGAGCCTGTATTTTGGTTTCTCAGCACCTACTTCTCACTGAGAAGAACCAGGACTCTTTGGAGAAACACTTAACTCAAGAGTTAAGGCAGAACAAGTACAAGAAAGTCTGACTATCTTCTTGTGCCAGAAAACAAGGAAGTCCTTGGGGTTGGGGGGTGCAGGGGCGGAAACGGGCTTGTAAAAAAAGCCAGCTTGAGGGCACTCCCACTAGAGAAGTCTGGGACAATTTGAGCATCATAATAAGTAATGAGCACTATGGATTATAACTCATAAAGTAAGAATACATGAATGCTTACTGACAACCCACAACTATACTTAAGAAGTTCTTAACTAAATGCCATTTTCTAAATGAAGAAGAAATGACAGAAAGTTAGAAAAATCACTCTTTGGCAGCCATTACAGTAATAATTGGACTTCTCAGGTATCTCAGTGGTAAAGATTTCACCTGCCAATGCAGGAGACTCTGGTTCAATCCCTGGGTCAGGAAGATTCCCCTGGAGAAGGAAATGGCAACCCATTCCAGCATTCTTGCCTGGGAAATCTCACGGAGAGACGAGCCTGGCGAGCTACAGTCCACAGGATTGCAAAGAGTTGGACACAATGCACGCATGCACAGTAATAATTATTCAGACAAAAATCATCATTATGGGAGGCTAGAGTGGAAATACGTTGGGAAACAGGATATTTACACGGTTTCAAAGAATCTCCCTGGACCCATTCATTACAAAGAGGGAAACTCTCTATTGGAGAAACCTGGCTGACCAAGTGATCAAGGTCAACATCACTAGTTACAGGACAAACTGATGTTACATGCTCCTGGTGTAATGCCCACAAATGACACAATACCACCTCAGTGGTATTTCACCTAAAATGCACAACTTGAATCTAATCATGGAGAAAGATCAGATAAGCCCACATTGAGGGATATCCCACAGCACAGCTGGGCTGGGTACTTCCAAAATGTCAAAGTCATGGAGACAAAGTCTGTTGTAGATAAAGGGAGCCAGGACAACCAAACGCAGTGTGGGATCTTGGCCAGGAGCCTGCAGCAGAATAATTAAATTAACTATCATGAGATGCTGTTGGAATAATCATGAACTTTAAATATGGACTATTTAGAACTGTAACAATGTTCAAGCTCCTGATTTGGGCAAGGGCACTTTGTTTATGTAAGAAAATGATCTCGTGCTTAGGAAATAAGCACTGACGTTCTTAATGACGTTCTATAACGTCTACATCGAGCTCTCAAATTCTGACAATGTTATTTTCAGTAAAAAACAATTACCCAGAGAGAGAAAGACAGACAGAGAGAGGGTAAAATGGCAAATTACCAGTCTTGGTGAAGGATTGATAGTTCTTTGTACTATTTCTGCACCTTTTCTGCAGATTTGCAATTATTTCAAAGTAAAATTTAGAGAGGGGGAAGAGAAAAAAAGGAAGGGAGGGAGGCGGAGGGAGGAAGGGAGGGTTCTTCAAAGAACTTCAAGGCTTATTGAGAAACGCGTGGAATGTAAATGGTCTGGCCAGAACCTTTGTTGCCCCGTTGATGACACTCAAAGTGACATCTCTGCTTCCATCTGAGGCAGTTGTCTTTGTTGGAACGTTTTCAGGTCTCCATTCCCTCCAAACTCAAGTAAATCCGTGGTTCTGGGCGGTTCTGCACTTGAGGCGGGAGGGTTGGAGAAGGCAGGGTGACTTTTGCATCCTCCCCTCCTCGCGGGCTGGGCCAAGGGCTCCTGGGCTTCAGGGCCACTGACCTTCTGGAGCTTGCGGTCCACGTTCAGATAGCGGTTCCTCTCGATCCGCAGGAGATCTAGCTCCTCCCTCAAGGTCGCGTTCTGAGCCAGCTGGATGTCAAAGCGACAGATGACCTGGGGTGGGAGAGGATGCTAAGAGCCTGTCTGACACCCAGCCTGCCTCCATTCTCCACTTTCAGCAGAGGAGAGGGCACTTGCCAGACTGGGGGCCCGTTCTCAATTTGGGGACCCCAAGAGCATCACCAAGGACCCAAGCATCAGCCTCCTTCCCAAGGGGACCCTCCATCCCTCCGGGATCGTGTCTCCTGACCTGGTCCACCATTTCCAAAACTTGACTCCTATGCTCAGGTCTTCCCCTAAACCCCAGAGCTCGGACCTGGGCACAGCCCAGAGGCGGACCCTCACCTTGTCCAGCTGGTTTTCGAGACTCTTGATCCTTCGCTGGCTCTTGACCTTGTGATCCTGGACGCATCCTGGAGACCTGGCATTCTTGCTGTGGGCAGAGTTCCGGCTCTCCCATTCCTGGATCTGGGGAAAGAGGGTGGTACCTGTTGGTTGACAAAATGTGGGAGAGATTGAGGGAGGGAGGGAGGAGGTGAATGCGAGGGTGAGTGACTGAGGGCGGTTGATAGGAGCAGTCTTTGTGTGCCTGGCCATCAGCTGGACCCCCTTCTGAGATCAGTACCCAACCTTCCACGTGGGTCTGGCTTCCAACCATAAGAAGCCGCCCTGCTGGCCACATGACCCAGGTCTAGACAATCCTTTTTTTTTTTTTTTTTAAATTTTAAAATGTTATTTATTTTTGGCTGGGCTGGGTCTTCACTGCTGCACAGGCTTTTGTCTAGTCTTGGGGAGCAGGCTTCTCCTTGCAGTGGCCTCTCTGGTTGCAGAGCATGGGCTCTAGGGTTCGCAGACTTCAGTAGTTGCATCTCCTGGGCTCTAGAGCGCAGGCTTGGTAGTTGTGGCCACAGGTTTAGTTGCTGTGCAGCATGTGGGATCTTCCTGGATCAGGGATCAAACCCGTGTCTCCTGCATTGGCTGGCAGATTCTTTACCACTGAGCCACCAGGGAAGCCCCAAGATAATCCATTTAGAGATGGATGTGTGCCCCAAGCTGAGCCAGCCTGAATCCTTTCTGGTATTTTGGGAGAAACATGTGGTCTGGGTGGATGAGTCACCACTCACAGTGGACAAAGTGGAGACAAGAGTCTGAGAGTGAGATAGACTGGGACCTGGGACCCCTTGCTGCAAATGCTTGCCCCTGGACAAACATCTCCTCGAGTATAACCTTTAAAATTGTATAAAATCTTTTTTTAAAAGAGAAGAAAAAAATAGATGAAGGCAAAGATCAGAATGATGCTTCTACACACAAAGAACGCCAAAGATCTCCATTAGACCAGCAGAACGTAGGCAAGAGACACAGAACAGATTCTCAAGGCTTCCAAAGGAACCAGTCCTGCCCACATCCTGATTATGGACTCCTGGCCTCCAGAACTGTGTGGCAATGAATTTCTGTCATGTAAGCCACCCTAGGAAATGAATACATGTGCCAAGGCACCCCAGAGCGTTGCAGCAAACTCAAAGGGACAACCATAGGGGTATTTTAAAATTTGAGGGAGACACGTGGACATTGGCCAGACACCACATGAACTTGGAGCTCAAGGTCGTTCCCAGGTTCAACAGGATGTGGCACTACATTCCTTTGGACGATACATCTTTCTGAAACAGTTTTTAGCAGTTGCTGTGATTAAAAAAAAAAAAGAATCAAAACTCCAAAATGGTGCCATTGAGAGAAATTGGGCAAACCATACAAGGACTTTTCTCTGCTTGTGAATCTATCATTATCTCAGTAAAATTTCAGTTTGAAAAAAGAAAGCACGTGCTGCACAGAAGTCAGTATGGAATGAGTGGTGAGTCCAATCTAACCAAGATCTGAAAAGTTGCACAGCGCCCCAAAGGCACAAACATCTCACAGGTAATTGTGGTTTTTAAGAACTAAACACGATTGTCTTCAACTTGTGTGTGTGTGTGTGTGTGTGTGTGTGTGTGTGTGTGTGTGTATTTTTTAAGTGGTTTCTAGGTTGTTAGGATGCAAACCCTTACTGGGTTGTTCAACCAAGCTGCTATAATAGAGTTGTTAGCAGTGCAATACTGGGGCTCCTCAGACAGTGCTTGAGAGCTCAAGTTACATTTTCAGGAAGTACATGAGTTCAATCGCTGGTAGCTTAAAATTGACTATTATACTAGTTTCCCAGTTCTGCATAAAAATAACAGTCTTCTTCAGTATTCACAGATTCGTTCCAGGACTCCCCTCAGATACCAAAATCCAAGGATGCTCAAGTCTCTTATATGAAATGATGTAGTAGGGACCTTCCTGGTGGTCCAGTGGTCACAACTCTGCACTTCCAATGCAGAGGACCAGAGTTTGTTCCCTGGGTGGGGAAGATCCCCTGGAGAAGGAAATGGCAACTCACTCCAGTATTCTTGCCTGGGAAACCCCACGGACAGAGGAGGCAGGTGAGCTACAGTCCACAGGGTTGCGAAGAGTCAAAAACAACTGAGTGAGCACACACACAGATATTATGTCATTATAAAAATATACCACAATTTATTCATTCAAATATTAATGGACATTTGGGATAATCTGGAGCTAGATGACATGAATAATGCATCTATCAACACTTTTTCATGAATCCTGGTTCCAGGGTATATACTCAGAAGTGGCATTGTTGGGTGGGAAGATGGGTTACTGACAAATCTAATCCAGTTTCTACTGGGGGATGACTTTGGTTTACTTCCTTCTAACACCATTTCCATGGAAACATGCTGGGTTTAAGGTAAATACAGAATGCCAGCTGTGGTTCCCAGGCAACAATGTTTATTATAAAGGTAGCCCCTGATTGTGAACTATATCAGACTGGAAGGACTGTGAGTGGACTTGTAGACCCTGGAGGCTTATGTGATCGTGAATGAAGAGAAAACTGGTTTCCTTGTGGGGTGTTTCTTATAACATAATATATTCCTGGTGGGGTCTTACAAGCTGCTCTGATAATTGGTTACAAGTGGTGGCTCGTGTTGAATATAAAAAAAATCCCCATGGCAGGGTGGGCAACACCCACCCATATGGTGTTGTCCAACTGAAGATGTTGAGACGTATCCCCTGAATACTCAAGGAAGATGCACTGGATGCTGTCGTGCAAAGATGCTGCTGTTTCCTGCCCTCTGTCCTTCTGCAGAGTTAAGTGAACCTTGTGCCAAGTGACAGCCTATTGGATCCTATGAGTGTCATGGTCAGGTGGAGCCCAAGACTGCTTCTGGTGACCATCTGTGTGGAGTGGATGCATTCCCAGACCACAGGGTAGGTCTCTCTTCAAATTTAATAGATAATGAGGGAAAAAACTTTTCAGAATACACATGACAATTTAGACTCCCTCCAGCTGGTGGGGTCTTATGAACCAGCAGTTCTTTAAGAGTTCCCACTGTTCCTCCTCTCCCCTGCACTTGGTGTATTTGGACACTCACTTTTGAAAATCTGGTGAGTGTGTAATGATATCTCCTTATGACTTTTCTCTTTTGGGGGGCTGTGCTGGGTCTTTGTTCCTGCCTGCAGGCTTTCTCAAGTTGCAGAGAATTGGGGCTACTCTCTGCTTGTGGTGTGAGGGCTTCTCACTAAGTGGCTTCGCTTGTTGCAGAGCACAGGCTTTAGGGCAGTGGGCTTCAGTTGCTGTGTCACAAAGGCTTAGTTGCCCCAGGGCATGTGGGATCTTCCCGGACCAAGAATCAAACCCATGTCTCCTGCATTGGCAGTTGGATTCTTTACCACTGAGCCACCAGGAAAGCCCTATGGCTTTCTCTTTTTAAATTTTTTCCTTTTTGACTTCTCTGCATGACATGCAGGATCTTAGTTCCTTGACCAGGCATTGAACCTGTGTCCCCTGCAGTGGAAGCATGGAGTCCTAGCCACTGGATTGCCAGGGAACTCCCACACTGTTCTTTTAAGTAAATCTTAGTCATCTTGTTCACTTCACTTCTCTATAAATCTTAGAATCTGTTTGTCCATTTCATCCATTAAAAATAAAAAACTTTTAGTGTTTTGATTGGAATTACATTGATTTTATAAATCAGTTTGGAGATCTGACATTTTACAACACTAACTCTTCCAATCCATGAACATGGTATACTTCTACATTTATTAAATTCTCCTTTGGGACTTTCCTGGTGATCCAGTGGTTAAGACTCTGCTCTCCCACTGCAGGGGTTCGCTCCCTGGTTGGGGATCCTGCATGCCTTGCAGAGCGGCCCAAAAAAAAAAAAAAAAAGATGATTCAAATATTAAATTCTTCTTTTGTTGTTCTTCAGTCACTAAGTTGTTTCCAACTCATTGTGACCCCATAGACTGCACCACCTCCTTCACCACCTCCCGGAGTTTGCTCAAATTCATGTCCATTGAGTTGGTGATGCCATCTACCCATCTCATCCTCTGCTGCCCCCTTCTCCTTTTGCCTTCAATCTTTCCCAGCATCAGGGAAATCTTCCCCAGCATTCTTTAATATTCCTCAATACCCTTTTACAATTTATTCTATAGGGGTCTTGCATACTTTTGTTAGATTTCTTCCCAGGTACTTCTTTTGGCTATTATAAATGTGTCTTTTTTTTTCTTTAATTTTCTAATAGTTATCGCTAATACAGGGAAATATCATTAACCTTTGTTTCAAGCCACAGTGTTAAAATACCTTGCTAAATATAAGCTAGTTTTAGATTCTTTTGGACCTTCAGTGTACACAAATAGATCACCAACAAATACTGACAATTTCATTTCTTCCGATTTTTAAATTGTTTTAAATTTCTTTTCCTTCCCATACTGGGCTGGATAGGGATTCCAGTACAATGTCAAACAGAAGTGGTGCTAGCTAACACTCTTATATTGTTACTGATCCCAAGGAGAATTTTTTTTTACATGTTTTGCTATCAAATATAATGTTTGCTGTAATGTTTTATAGTTGCCCTTCATCAAATTTGGGGAATTCCCTTTTATTCCTGGATTGCTAATAGTTTAACGAACAGATGCTGAATTTTATCATATATATATATATATGTATGTATATATATATCTACATAGATTGTTGCTATGAACTGGTACAATCCAAGGATTGTCTGTCATCAGTTTCTGATGTGATAGGTTCAGAAAATGGCAGTAAGCATTTAGAAGCTGTTCTTGGGTGCTGCTGAATTCATGTGACAAGTCACACAAGCCCCCCACTCTCCTGCCCAGATGTCCACATCCTAATTCCTAGAACTTGTGACTATGTCACTTGAAAAGGCAAAAAGGACTTTACAGATGTGATAAAGCCAAGGATATTGATATGACTCAAGGATAATCTCCTGAATTGTCTGGATAAGCTCAATATCATAACAAAGGTCCTTACAAGTGAAAGAGGGAAGCAAGAGAGTCAGAATCAGAGAAGAAGAAATGACAAAGGTATCAGAGTGATGCAGCTTGAGAAAGATTGACCAGTCATTGCTGGCTAAGAAGATAAAGAAAGGAGTCATAGGGACATCCCTGGCGGTCCAGGGTTTAGGAATCTGCCTGCCAATGCAGGGGAACACAGGTTCGACCTCTGGTTGGAGAACTAAGATCCCACATGCCTCTGGGCAGCTAATCCTGTGCCCACAACTACTGAAGCCCATACACCCTAGACATGCTCCACAGCAAGAGAAGCCATGACAAGGGAAAGCCCATACACTGTAACTAGAGAGTAGCCCCTGATTGCTGCAACCAGAGAAGGCCCGAGAGCAGCAATGAAGACCCGGCACTATCAAAATAAAATAAATAATTTTAAGAATAAAAATGTTTTAAGAGAAAGGAGCCATAAACCAAGGAATGCAGGCAGCTTCTAGAAGCAGGAAAAAAGCAGGAAATGGAGTCTCCCCTGAAGGCTCTTAAAGGAACACAGGCTGCTAACACCTTGATTTTAGCCCGGTGAAACTCATTTTGGATTTCTGTCCTCCAGCACTGCAGAATAATTCATTGGTATTACTTTAAGTCAAGTGAGTGGTAATTTGTTACAGCAGCAATAGCAAACTAATACAGCCCACCAAGATATCTAACTTTCAGTCTCCTATTTGTGATCCAGTAGTGTGCAAGAAATCTTTTGGTCTCAGCAAGCAACTTTTTAAGATTTTTTGATGTGGACCATTTTTAAAATCTTTATTGAATTTGTTATAATATTGTTTCTGTTTTATGTTTTGTTTTTTGGGCCCAAGGCATGAGGGATCTCAGCTCCCCCACCATGGATTGAACCAGGACTCCCCAGCATTGGAAGGCAAAGTCTTTTTTTTTTTTTTTGGAAGGCAAAGTCTTAACCACTGGACCTCTAGGGAAGTCCTTTGGCAAGCAACTTTTTCTTTTTGCAAGCAACTTTTGAAAATGAAGAGTAGAACTGAAAATAGAATGGAAAAAAAAGAAAATAGAATGGATCCCATGTGGAGAAGAATTATTTGGGGAAACTTTTGTTTCTGATGTATTTGTATGTGTGTGTGTTTACATCCATATGCATCTCTTTGTATATGAACTGTGTCACAGTGAGTCCTGGTCCTAAAAACTGAAAAGAACACTAGCCTAGAAAAGTCACATTGTTTCCAGGGTCAAATAGCAGGATTTTGAAGCCAACAGGATGAAAAATCGGTCTAGACTCTGCTGCTTTACCTACATTCTCTTTTTGCAGATGAAGAAACTAGGGCCCGGAGAGAAGTAGACTCACCCACGGTCACACAGCTCTGATGCGCCTGGACCAGAATTCTATTATAATGCAGGGTGCACTGACTCCAGAAGGTGACTCTTTCCCTCTTAACCGCCTTTTTGAAGGCATGAGGCTGTGCTAAGCAGTAAAGACTCATAATTCCTATGGGAGCCTGAACACAAACTCCCTTGAGAGGATGCTTTCAATAACCCCATTTTTCAGATGAGGAAGGTGAGGCTCAAAGAGGTTATGACACTTGCCCCTGAGTAGGATCCACCGAGTCTGGTCCCAGGACCCACCTGCCTGTCCAGGGCTTGGTTCTGTGCCTGCAGCTCCTTGACCTCGGCCTGCACCCGGACCTGGCACTTGAGCAGGTGACCCATGTTCTCCAGCCTCTCGCTGTCCCGCAGCCGCCTGACCTGGCTCTGGGCAATGCTGATCTGCACCCGCAGCTTGTGTCGCACCCCCTCCAGACGCTGGATCTCCTCACTGCCCAGGCAGGGAGGGGGAGGGGGAGCCAGAAAGGGGCAGAGCTCGGCATCACTGAAGTCCAGACACGCTGAGCCTGCCCTCCCCTCTCAGACCCAGGAATGCAAACCCCCACCTCCTTAACAGCCCCCTCCACGGCTCCAGGGACCCAGGCTCACAGCTGCTTGTTGATGCGCTGATGGACTTCTTTGCTGTAGGCTCGCCTTTCGTCTTCCATCACTTTGCATTGTCGCTGCAGTCGGCTCAGCTCCCAGTCTACTGAAGCGTGGGACCAGGCAAGGGATTCAGTAGGAATCCAGGTCCCAGCCCCTCCCTCTCCAAACCCTAGGAATTCTGGCTCCCTTAGGGGCTCATCAACTGCAGCTGAACTGCAGAACCCAGTCCCCCGCACCACTCTAGGGCTGCGTCTCAGTTCCTGTATCTCTCAAGCTTCCTCATCCCTGCATACTGCCTGCACCCTAAGCTGATCTCCCATTTTCCCCCTAAACCCACTTCTATCCAGGATTTGGGCATGCATGCCTCTGTTTCCCACTAGAGGGCACTCCAGGGAAGCCTCACAGTCCTCAGGGACCAGAAGCACAGGACCTAGAACTTGGGAAAGCTGAGGACCTGTGCCAAGTCCCGCCCCCCTCCCCGGGGTGGGGGGTGGGGACACTTTTCTTGTTACATCCCTCCTGTTCAACCCCATCACCACCCTTCCTCAGCCCCACCCTCCTGCCTCCTCACTCTCAGTCCATCCCCTTGGCTCAGGCCTAATCCCCCCCTGCCTGGACCATCACCCCATCACCCCAGCCTCCTCCCCAACCTCCTGGCCTCCCTTCACAGCTCCAGACGGTCTTTCCATGCCTAGAGCGGTCACAGACCTCCCTGTGCCCAAGCACATCCAAAGCTGCAGCTCCACAGCCTGGGGTTCCAGGCCCCACAAACCCGACCCTACCCACCTCTCTGGTCCCATCCACTAGCTCCCCATCCCCCACGGCCCACAGGTTCTCAACCAGGATCAAATCTGCCCCCTTGAGGACATTTGGCCGTGTCTGGAGACACCTTTGATTGCTACAGGGTAGGGGAGGGTCGGGAGGGTACCACCGGCATGCAGTGGGTAGAAGCCAGGGGAGCACTGAGCATCCTCCAGCGCACAGAACCCTCCCCCTAATATCCAAGAATGATCTGACATCTGACCCCAAGGGTCAACGATGTGGAGGTAAAGAAACCTTGCTCTAGTCACATCCTGCTCTCTCTGCGGAAACACTTTTCCTTTCCATCTCCTGTTGGTAATTCCTGGGAGAAGTTCTGGACCTCACTCAAACTTCTCCTGCAGGAAGTCTTCCTGGCCATCCCACTCCCCCGCCCGGCTCCACCTCCATTCTGGAGGAAGTGTATTTAGCCACTAGAGAGCGCTCCTGAAAACCCTCCCGGTCCCCGGGGCCCCGCTGCACAGAATATGAAACATGGGAAAACCGAGGAAAAGAATGGATGAAATAAAGAATGCAGGAATTACCCATTCCCTCCAGGAAGGCCTCACTTCCATCCTCGGAACGAGTGCTCCCAGCCGAGAGTCCAAAAGGCATCTTGGCCAAAGACGGTGAGGCTCCTGCAGGGGCGACACAGGACCCCTTCAGACGGCGAGGAGAGGGCTAGGAGGGTGGGCGATGAACAGCGAGGGATTAGGTACTGGAAGAGGGTGACCCCAGAACTGGCCTCTCTTTGAGTCTCAATTCCTCCAGTGAGTCAGAGCAGGACACCTGTCAGATCTCTTCCCACACCCCTCCCAACCTCCCACCTCTCACATTCTGTCTTGCGTCGCGGTTCTGACTCTGGCACGGGGTCCTCTAGACCCTCGGTATCTCCGAGGTGGGGCTGTTTGGGGAGGAGGCATCACAGAGGCAGGGGTAACCCCCATCCCGGTCGGCTAAGGAGAGCGAGGCCCGGTCCCTACCTGCTGGAGTGCCTGACCTGTCCTGGGTACTCCAAGCTCACTGTTGTGGTCTGGTTACTGGGGAGATAAGGGGCCAATGAAGGTCTGAGGACAGCAGCCGGGGAGGGACCAAGGCCACCGAAGAAAGCCGTGGGAGGGGAGGCTGGAGAGGAGGAGCCGAGAAAGCCACAACGAGGCCTTAAGGGAGATCAGGTGCTAAGAACAGATGAGTTAGGGGAGCACTCCGAGGGGCGGTGCTTCGGGAGTCCTGCGAGGGGCGGGGCTGGGAGGGCCTGTGAAGGCTGAACCGTAAGCCTTGTGAAAGGGCGGGACTGTAGGGCGGGCGAGGGGCGGGGCTGTGGAGGATTAGGATGGGCGGGGCTGAAAGGGCCTGTGAGGAGAGGGGACTG
This sequence comes from Odocoileus virginianus, assembly GCF_023699985.2. Taxonomy (NCBI): domain Eukaryota; kingdom Metazoa; phylum Chordata; class Mammalia; order Artiodactyla; family Cervidae; genus Odocoileus; species Odocoileus virginianus. The sequence goes on along the minus strand of NC_069693.1, from coordinate 6,816,581 downwards.
CGTGAGCCTGAGGCGCGGCGCTTCGGGACTAGCGAGGGAAGGGCAGAGCTGGAAGGGCTGGAGAGGGCTGGGGCTGCAGGACCTTACGAAGGCAGGGACACAGATAACCATCCAGAGCAGGACTTCGGAGCTTTGAGAGGAGAGGGACAAGAATACCTGTAAAGGGCGGGGCTGCGGGCCCTGAGGGGTGGGGCTTCGGGGGGTGGCGAGGGGCGTGGCTGGAAGAACACGTGAGAGACCTGGCGGGAGGGCGCTGGAAGGACGCAGGTTCCCAAGACTTGTAGGGGGTGCTGAGGCTAACCGTCGAGATGATCTGTGTGGGGAGCACGGGCTTGTGAGGGGTAGGCTGTGTGTTTCCAGGAGGGAGAGGCAGTAGCTGAAAAAGCCTGTGGAGGCAGGGCTGGGAGGGGAACGTCTGGAAGACTTTGGAACTGGGCCGAAGTCCTTTGGGATGGAGCGCGAGAGACGCGTGTCTTAAGCTGATTGCTGCTACTGCTAAGTCGCTTCAGTCGTTTCCGACTCTGTGCGATCGCATAGCCGGCAGCCCACCAGGCTCCCCCGTCCCTGGGATTCTCCAGGCAAGAACACTGGAGTGGGTTGCCATTTCCTTCTTCAATGCTTTAAAGTGAAAGGTGAAAGTGAGGTCGCCCAGTCGTGTCTGACTCTTAGCGACCCCATGGACTGCAGCCTACCAGACTCCTCCATCCATGGGATTTTCCAGGCAAGAGTACTGGAGTGGGATGCCATTGCCTTCTCCGATTAAGATGAAGCTGATTAAGACCACGTTATTTTGAGGCTTCATTAGCAGGCAGGCGGTGCCGATGCCGGGAGTTGTGAGGGAGAGGAGCGCTTACCACCGCCTCAGGGCCTCGAAGCCACTCACTACGCATGCGCGACCAACGGCCTTGGGAGAGACTGCCAAAACCCTCAGCTGCCAGAGCTGTCGGCGCTCTTAGAGGCGGAAGTGGGCGGGGCCTAGGGCGCTCCGTGCCGCCCCTGCTTTCCGGGCACGCCCCCGAGCTCCGCAGTGCACGCCCCCCCCCCCCCCTTTGACTGCCGCCTGCTGCCCACGTGGGCCCTCACAGAGCCTGCTGTCTGTGGGCGCCGCTCCTTGCAGGCTGGGTGTGCCCAACGCCTGCGGTTTCCTGTGGGAGGAAGCAGCCCGCGGGCGCTCAGCTCGTGGCTTTGGAGGCCCAGGAGAAGATTCCACCACCGCCCTCGGGTACCCTAATTCTCCCCCTTCTGTAGGGCCCTAGCATGGGGGACCCCCTGCACGAAACATCTCCAGGGTACCCCAACCTGGCGCTAATTCCACTCTGGGGGTTTGATTCAGAGTCCTAGCTTCCTGTTCTCCACCTCCCCCGCTCAAATTCCATCTCTATAGCCCCTGGTTCCCAGACTCCTCCCAGGACTCAGGTCCAGGCCCTTTGCCTCCTTGAAGAACAGAACGATCTCCAGTCCCTCATTTTTCCCCCAGTGACCCAGGCTTTCTAACTTACTTGGAGAACTGAGCTCAGACCTCCAGTCTCTGTCCTTCTCAAAGATGTAACTACTTTACCCACCCCCAGTGACCTTCATTTTGTACTCCCAACTTTTTAGCCTTGGGATCCAGTAGACCCAAGCATTTGTCCCTTCTCCAAATCCCAGACACCTCATCTCCCGTGTCCCAGTGTCTGGTATAACGTGCACGTACAACAGTGCTTTCTCTATGCCAGGCAGTCCTCTAAGCACTGCTCCTTGAGGTATTTACTACTATTATTCCTATTTTACCGATGAAGAAACTGAGGCATAGGGAGATTAATAACCTGCCCCAAATCACAGATAATGAATAAAGCCTGTGTCAGTAACAGCTTCCAGGTTAGGGTTAGGAGTACCCACCCAGTCACTGAACTGCCCCTCCCTCACCCCCTCAGGGAGCCCAGATAACCAACCACTCTCCCTCCCTCTCGCTGTGGCTCCCTCAGATACCCAGACATCCCATCATCCAGTTCCTTTCCCTTGTGGGAACCAGGATTTCAGTCCTCCAGCTCTTAAATCCACATCAGGACCCCAGACACCTGGCTCCCTGTCCCTTGCTTTTCACCAAGCACCCAACCCTCCATAGAGACCCAGGTACATAGTGGTGATCACTCCCCACACTTATTATATCTAAGATAGTAAATAATAATGATAACAGTAATAGTTATTAATAACATTAAGTCCCTGGTACTGCACTTCTGTTTAAAACCCTCCAGTGGTTCCCCACTACCCTTAGAATAAAATCCAAACTCCTCCTCTAGGCTTCAAGGGCTCTCTTTGAATTCCCTTCCTACCACTCCCTCTAGTTCCCTATATTCTGGCCACACTGGTCCTTCTGTCTGCTCCCCAGACAACTTGAGCTTGTTCTCAAATGCTGTGTACTTCCTCTCCCTCCAGCATTCAAATGACTCCTGTCTTCAAGTCTCATCTCAGAATGAGGTTTCTCAGAGAAACCTTGCCGGATCACCCTTTTAAAGCTGCCTCCCATCATTAGCAGTGTCACTGTATTTCATTTCCTTCAAAGCCCTACCACTACTACTTCTGTGCTGATGGGTTATTCTCTCTCTCTCGCTCAACTAGAAGGTAAGCTCCGTAAGAACAGCAGGGCTCACATCTGTTTTCTTCATTATTAACTCCTGGTTCATAATAGATGTTCAATAAGTGTTTGATGAGGAAAAGAAAAAATGTGTTTGGTGTGTTAGTGTACTGGTATTACCTTGTCTAGAATAAGTATCAGAATTGTTATTGCTATTGTATATTGTCAGTAGTATAAGTAGTATTGTACCCACCTCTCCATTAGGAAACTGAGGTTCAGAGAGTTGAAATAATTGGTCAGGGTCCCCCAGGCAGGAAACAGTAACCGTGGGTGCTTAACTTCCACCTCCTGCCCCCTTCCGGAGTTCCACACTTCCCCATTTCCCATCCCGATTCCCACCAGGGTGCCAACCCCACAAGTCCTCAGCCCACTCCCCGCTGCAGGAATCTGGTCTTCCCACCCAGACACCCATCCCTCTGAGGATCCAGTCCTAAGCCCCATCAGGGAAAGCAGATGTCTGTTCCTGGGACAAGTCCCGGAGCAGAGGCCTGAGAATCTGATCCTCCCGCCCGTGATGCTTGCCCCACCTGAGGGCCCCAGCTGTTTCCTTCCCTCCAAGGACGTGTCATCTCCACCGCAGGAGGGGGAGCCCCAGAAGATGCCTGTTGGGGCAGTGGGTGGGGGCCCAGAAAAGGAGGAACAGAGGAACGCTGGTGCCTGGTCCCTCCCTCTGGCTGCCGACCTCAGCTGGGCGCGGTGAGGGTGGGTATAAAAGGATCAGTATATATTGAGAGGACCAGAGAAAAAGAAACCAGGAGAGTGAGGAGAGAGGAGGATCGAGGCACAGACGGTGAGGACAGGAGAGAGAGACAAGAGGCAGAAGGCGAGAAAAAGAGAGAGAGGGAGAGAGAGGGTTCCGGAATTGGAGGGGAGAAAGAGAGAGAGCCAGAGAGAGGGAGGGAGGGAGAAAGGCGGTGAGAGGCGGGGGCCTCGAGAGGGTGGAAGGAGGGAAGAGAAGGGCGGGGCACAGAGGCCCGATCGAGGGACCGGACTCAGGACTCAACTCTGACTTCTGCCGCTCTCGGTAAGTTTTCAATCCGTTATTCAGCCTGCGATTTCTTTCTTTACTTGGGTGTGCAGCATTTGGAAAGGAGACCCCCACGCCACCCACCCCCACCAGCTTGGGAGAAGCTTGGAAATCCTTGTAATTTAAGAAGTGAAATCTTGGCACTTGGGGTGGAGACTTGGAAAGGGGTGGGGCCCGAGGGATTTTAGGGTTCCCAGCAGAGCGCCCCCCCACCCAAAAACTTCCTGCGGTTTTACTCTATGGCTGTCCACTCCCCCAGGAAGACCCTGAGATCAGGGCCTCTGGTGAGAACAACCGAAATCTGGAGACACTCCAGCCACCACCCGCCACCACCACCCCCCGCCGCCCTTTCTGGACACTGAAGGGTCATGAGGACTGGCTCCTTCTTCTCAGGCCCTCTCCCACCCCCAACATGGATCTTGTCCATTTTCCCTACAAGGTGTCCAGTAGACACTAGTCTGGAGGCAGGGCAGGGTGGGGTGGGGACCTCATGGGCATAGACAGGGGCTGGGGTTTCCCTGGTGCTTGGAGGCATGTGGGGGGGTGAAATGAGTCACCGACCGGATGACTCACTGGGTCCCCCTTCCTCCCTCCACCCCAAGAGAGGAGTGGGATGAGTCAAGATTGTCCATCTCTGGGGGCAGCCCCCAGCTTCTGATCTATCTGAACAGGCAGGGATAGGAATTTTTCACATCCTTGCCCATATGTCCCCAGGGACAGGGCTCTGCGGAGATGGGAGCCAGATTGCTAGTCCTACTCATTCCTGGACTCAAGTCTATCACTGGCCCCCTCCAGGCCCTGGGAAATTCACCAGTCCAGGCCCCCAGCTCCCTCCTCCTTCACAACCAGGCATCTAGCCCCCAGCCTCCTCCTCCCTCAGACCAGAAGTTTGGGGCTCCTAGCCCCCTTTTCCATTAGACCTGGGAGTCTGGACTCAGGCCCTTTCCCTACCAGAATTCAGGCATCTCACCTGCCCCTGTGCCAACAGCCTCTGAAGTGGCTGTCATCTCCTGAGGTCCCGCTCCAGGCTCCCAACACAGCCATGTCACTCCTCCTGCTGGTGGTCTCTGCCCTTCACATCCTCATTCTCATCCTGCTTTTCGTGGCCACTTTGGACAAGGTAAGCCAACTCGGAGGATGGGGGCCTCCTGTCGCTCTGGCCCCGCCCCCTCGCCCTAGCACTCCCCTGTGAACTCTGCCTTCACCCTATCCTTTCCCCTGACGAGCCCCCGCCCCACACGTTCCTATTAAATCCATGCTTTCCCATGGCACCTTGCCCTTTTCCCAACCCTGCCTAGTCTCCCTGACTTTGCCCTTGTTCCTCTGCCCATCCCAGTCCTGGTGGACCCTCCCCGGCAAGGAGTCCCTGAATCTCTGGTATGACTGCACGTGGAACAGTGACAACAAAACGTGGGCCTGCAGTAACGTCAGCGAGAATGGTGAGGCATGAGGGGCACTGGAGATGGGTCTGCAGAAGGGAGGGGTAACCCCAAGTCTCCTCCCGGGACCGAGGATTGGGAACCCCCCAAGGTTTGAGTGGGCGGGTTATGGGTCCCCATGCTGAGTGACTGAGGCTGACGTATGATGACCCACCTGTCTGGATGGTAGGGGGAAGTATGCTCGTGTTCTAGAGTGAAGTGAAAGTCGCTCAGTCGTGTCAGACTCTTTGCGACCCCATGGACTATATAGTCCGTGGAATTCTCCAGGCCATTATACTGGAGTGGGTAGCCTTTCCCTTCTCCAGGGGATCCTCCCAACCCAGGGATTGAACCCAGGTCTCCTGCACTGCAGGCAGATTATTTACCTGCTGAGGTTAAAAACCCTGCTCCCTATGATTTAGGAGTGGAGGCCACATGCTATAGGTTTATGGAATAGGGGGAAAGCTCCCAAGATTCTGAGAAGACAGGATTATGTTTCGTAAGTCCTAAAGAGGCAGGTCAGGCATTCTGAATGGATGGCTGGGACCACGCTGTCCGAGTTCCAATGGGGTGGACCACATTGAGATTCTAAAGAGGTGAGACTGAATCCTTACAAGGTTCAAAAGAAGCAGGGCCAGAAGAAGATGAGTTCTAAAGGGGCAGAGTGGCATCCGCTGAAATTTCTAAGTCAAAAACGGTGAAAGATTAAATGCTTTTCCCCTAAGAGCAAAGGAAGAATTTCTGCTCTCACAATTCTATACACCGTCATACTGGAGGTAGCCAATGCAACAAGACAAGAAAAAGAAATAAAAGGCATAAAGATGGGAAAACTTCGAAGAACCAAAACTGTCTCGATTCCCAGTGAGCATGTTTATATAGAAAATCCTAAAGAATCTGCAAACGGCTTCTAGAATTCCTAAGGGAATTTAGGAAAGTTACAGGGGTCAAATTTGATATAAGTGATAACTACTGAGTACCTGAGGTTGAATGACTCTAAATGGAAGAACGGTTGGTGGGAGCAATGATGAGCAAGCCGGTGGAGCTGGAACTCTGGACCTGCTGTAACTTCCACCTCTATCTCCTTATTGCAGGCTGGCTGAAGGCAGTACAAGTCCTCATGGTGCTTTCCCTCATCCTCTGCTGTCTGTCCTTCATCCTGTTCATGTTCCAGCTCTACACCATGCGGCGAGGAGGGCTATTCTATGCCACTGGCCTCTGCCAGCTTTGCACCAGTGAGCACGGTTCCCCAGGGAACTGAAAGGAAGGGAGGAGGCCTGTGAGGATAGGGGGAGGGCGGGGGAAGAATGGACACCTAATGAAAGAAAGCAATTCTCAACAACACAAAGACCATCTGAGGTTTTGCCTTTGGCTACCTCTCTGCCCCAGGGACTTAAGGAACTTGTAGTTTTCAGTGTCTCAGTGGTGGTTTGTGGTGTGGGTCTCTGAGTCATGGGGCAACTGGCACTTAGAGCTTCAAGGAGCCAGGGCTGGGGAAGGGGTTGTGGACGAATAATCTAGATCCCAGGGACGGAGGGGGGCTAGCAGGGATAGGTAGCTAATTAATAACACCAGGCTGCTGCTGCTGCTGCTAAGTCGCTTCAGTCGTGTCCAACCCTGTGTGACCCCATAGACGGCAGCCCACCAGGCTCCCCCATCCCTGGGATTCTTCAGGCAAGAACACTGGAGTGGGTTGCCGTTTCCTTCTCTAATGCATGAAGGTGAAAGGTGAAAGTGAAGTCGCTCAGTCATGTCTGACTCTTAGCGACCCCATGGACTGCAGCCTACCAGGCTCCTCCGTCCATGGGATTTTCCAGGCAAGAGTACTGGAGTGGGGCGCCATTGCCTCCTCTGAATAACATCAGGAGAGAACTCTAAATCATAATAGTAGTGGTCTTATAATGTCAACCAGTTGCTATTTCTTGTGGACTGACCTTGTATCAGACACTTCAGGGATTTCTATGTACTTTTTTTTTTTTTCTTCAGGTGCAAAGAGCAAAGTTAACCATAGTTATCAGTTTTGGGGGAGCGTTACGTTTCTAGGTTACCCCTTGTTCTATTAATTTACTACCTGTGTGCTTGGCTGTGTAAAGCCACTCAGAAATATTCCTTGAATGGATGAGTAGGTATTATCGTCCCATGTAATGGATGAGTAACGGAGACCCAATTTAGTTAAACTTAACTAAACTGTCCATGTCCAGTTTGCAGCAGCCCCCAAGGCGCGGCGCTAGAGGAGTGAACTACAACTCCCAGTAGGCAGTGGTGCTGCGCACTCGCCCTCAGGCGGTTACTTTGCACCGTGGGTGGTTGGGAAATGCAGTCCCGTTATGTGGGTCCAGCGTGCCATGTGGTTCCCATCTCCCCGCAGGCGTGGCGGTCTTTACCGGGGCGCTGATCTACGCCATTCACGCCGAAGAGATCCTGGCGGAGCGCCCGTCGGGGGGCAGCTTTGGTTACTGCTTCGCCCTGGCCTGGGTGGCCTTCCCCCTCGCGCTGGCCAGCGGCATCATCTACATCCACTTGCGGAAGAGGGAGTGAGGGCTGCGCCTCCCCTTGGCTCCCCAGCCGACTCCCGGCCCCTCCATCTCACCCCGCCTCCTTTTCTATTTTAAACAGAAAATAAAACTGTTTAACCTCCGGGTCTGCCTTTGGCTCCTTCCTTCCTTCCTCCTCCCGGGACCCTGGCTGCTCAACGCCTGATCGTTCCTGAATTGGGACAGCCCCCATCACCAGCAGTTCAGCCTTCAGAACGTCGAACTCATCCCTTTCTAATCTGGGACACAGGAGCCCACGGTCCTGGCGGCCCTTCCCCTTCCACAGACCTCAGGACCCCAGTCCTCCTGGTGCAAGACTCAGGATTCCTCCCAGCCTAGATATTCAGGTGCTTCTAGGTAAGAACCAGGCGTCTGGGTTTCCAGCCGTCCCTCCTTGGCCAAGGGTCTCTCTCTCTCAACCAAGCAGGATGTGTGTCTTGTTCTAGGTTACTGAGACCTGAGACCCTGTGCTGCAGTGCAGTCAATGCCTGCACCTGGCCAATTAGTCTCCTCCAGTTACAAAATGTAAAGAAACTATGAGGGGCTAAAAATAACTGTGTGCATGCGCATCTGGGGCAAATTCTGGACAATAAGATACAAACAGACCAAAAAGCCCAGCTGCCACTTCTGAAGAGCCAGGAGCAAAAGCAAGGCACTACACACATACACCACCAAGGGGGTGGGCAAACCACCTAAGCCGCCCCTCCACCCCACCCCTGGACACACCCTTACCCTCACCCCATAGAAGGGACCAGCTCGCCCCTCCGTAAGAGAAGTTGTTCTCTCTCCCTCAGTTTTTCCTTTCTATAGCAGAAGCCCCAATAAAGCCTTGCCTGAACTCCTTGTCTGGCCTCTTATTAATTTCAATTGATTAAGAAGGCCAAGAACCCTCATTGGTAACAGTGGTCTTTTTTATCCTCCCTCTGACACTTCCTCTGGGAAGATACTTTTCCATTTCCCTCTTGAAACCCAGCCCCTCTTCTTCCCCCATCCTCTGCAAATGTTGCCTCTAGTCCACATGACACCTCAGTAAAAACGAGATGAGATGTCTCCCCCTCCCCTTCTCCAGGCTCGGCCTCACATGGGGACCCTTGTGAGAAGAGGAGGCTGGGTTTTAGACCGACCCATCCCCAGGCCGTGTGTCTTTGTGCAGCGAACAATCTGCTCTGTCTCGGGTGTTCAGAAGACCCAGTGTTTTGGGCAGTCAGGTCCTTCCTAAGATCCTCTTCTGTGATGCAGCCTATTTCAGCAATTACAAGCACAGTCTCTCTCCAGAACTACAGCTTTCTTTGCAAGTGTGTGTTAGTAGCTCAGTCGTGTATGTTAGGATTCTTTGTGACCCCATGGACAGGAACCCGCCAGGCTCCTCTGTCCATGGAACTCTCCAGGCAAGAATACTGGAGTGGGCAGCCATTCCCTTCTCCAGATCTTCCTGCCCCAGGGATCAAACCCAGGCCTCCTGCATTGCAGGCAGATTCTTTATGGCCTGAGTCACGAGGGAAGCTGGAAAAGTGAAAGTCTCTCAGGCGTGTCTGACTCTGCGACCCCATGGACTGTACAGTCCATGGAATCCTCCAGGCCAGAATACCGGCATGAGTAGCCTTTCCTTCTCCAGGGGATCTTCCCAACCCAGGGACCGAACCCAGGTCTTCCTCACTGCAGGCGGATTCTTTACCAACTGAAGTTACAAAGGAAGCCCTAGGGAAGCGGGGGACCCACCCAAATGCATTCCCCCAAGACCCAGAGTCTCTTCTTTCCAGGATTCCAAAACCTTCCTTCTTTCCAACCCCTGCAGCTCCCCGACTCATCCAGATTTATGAAACATGATTTATTCCTTTGGGAGAAGGGATAGGGGAGAAATTGATAGACCAATAAATATTGCACAGGGCACTGGTGGAGGCAAGATCCAGGCCGAGGTAGTTTCTGTAGAAAGGGTGAGGGGCCTGGGCAGCGAAGGCACCTGAGTTTTGTTGTTGGGGCCTGAGTGGATGTGAGCCTTGGTTTCTGGTTCCTCCTGGTCCACAGCTTTCCGCTGGGCACAAAGCTCCCGACCCCTTCAGCCTGGACAAGCTGATTGGCAGTTGACCAAATGGCCTGCCTTATAAGTAGCGCAATTGATACAAAGAGCAGGTCTCCTTCAGAAATTCTGATTGGTTGCTTCTCCACAGGGACAACTGGCTGCCCAAGGTTGGTACTGCCCGGCAGCTGTCTCACTGGCAGTTTGCCAGAGGACCGGACTAAAAGGCTCTCATTGGCTGCAGGCTGGAGCTCCGCCTCGGTGAACATGATGGGCATTTTGCCCGGTACGGGCTAAACAGACAGTGATATATGGCCTCCGGAGGGCACAGTTTAACTGGGCCTGTTGGTGTGTAGTGTTGCACGGCTGTGATTGGCTGGCCCTCCCTCCTCAGCCAAACTACGTTTAGAAGTTTATGTTGGAAAAAAAAAAAAGAAGTGTATGTTGAAGGAGGGAGTAAGAGATGGACCAGAAGCAAAGCCAAAAAGCTTTGATTGGCTGTTCATCGGAAGAGGGGCGCCTGGCAACGGCGGGCTGCCTCAGTGGGCGGCTTTGTTTAAGAAAACAGCATAACGGAAGTGGTAACGAGTAATTGGAAGTTGGGGAGGGGCGAAGCATCTTAGCCATGATTGACAGCTTGTCAAGGAGGCGGCGCTTAGTTCCCAACCAGGTGGCTGGGTTGGGCCGGGCCGAGAGGTTTCTCTAAGGAGTTGTCATCGCTCGGTGCGGACTTGGGGGAAGAGATAGTAGCCAACAGGTCTAGTTTGGGGAGGCCCGGGGGCGGGTACATCCCGACGGTGGGGGGCAGGGCTTGCAGGTGGGCCAGGGCCCTCTTTCCGTTGAAGGCCACGTCACAGCCTGACTGGGCTAGAAGCCAGTTCTCCACCTCCGACTGGAGCCACTGGGAGGTCTCTGCTGGGGGAGAGGCAGGTGTTGTGAGGTCAGACAGACCCGAAGGACTAAGAGTGGGCAGCGGGGAGGGTACGGGACGAGGAGTAAGAGGGGTCTGGGTTTGGAAGAAGCCTAGCGGAGTGGGACAGAACCTCGGAGGCTCAACGTTGGGGCTCTCATCTGGGGACCAGCCAGGGACTCTTGTTCACGGAGGAGCCATCTGGGCTCTCTAGTAAGGGAGTATTTGGGTTGGCATATAGGAAGCAGCGGACGGTGAGTGGGGAGCATACCACAACAGGAGTCCGATCCAAGACTCCTATCACGGTTGAGGTTGAGAGGTCATCCCAGGGAAGGGGCAGGCCCATCGAGATGGGAACAGGGTCAGGGGTCCCAACTGTTGAATCCGGTTCACCAGCGCGAGCCGGGTTTGGGAGGCGGGCATCGTGGGGATGAAGTCTCACTGGGGCAAGGCCATCTGGGACTAAAGGGACTCTCGACTCCATAGTGGCGGGGTGGTTTGTTCCAGGTGGGGCCACGTCTGCGCCCAGCAGTTAGGAAGGGGCGGGCCTATGGGTAAAAAGGCCGCAAGAGACGGGGCGGGACCTAGCAAGTGAGGGGCTGCAAAGGGGTGGGGCCTCTTGGCCCCTGCGGGCCTACCTTCCGGTGGGCGCTTTGCCCCCCCGGGCCGCCGGGCCAGGAAGCTGTGCGCGAGCAGGGCCTCTTTGGTGTGCTCATCCTGAGCGCGCAGGACCAGGGCGCTGAGCAGCTCCGCATTGTTGGACGTGCTGCGGTAGTAAAGCATGTGCGCCAGCTCCAGTGCTTGCGCGCTGCGCCGATGTCCGAACATCTGCATGCAGGACAAAATCCGGGAGGGGCGGGGCCTGCTGGGACTCCACGCCCCGTCCATACACACATCCCACCCAATCACACACGCACCCATATACAACCCCGCCCATACGCACACCCCTAGGTCACTCAGGCAGGTAGGACCCTTCCCAAGGGTTCCCGGGACCTCCGCGGCCCTCTCTGGCTCAGGTATTTTTACGCTTAAGCCACACTCTCTCCCGTGCCTCGGAGGCCGCTACCCGGGTTTGCTTATCTGAGCCACGTAACAATGGATATATCCGAGGATTCACAGACAAGAGTTTTAGCCTGGGCACTTTTCGTTACAATTTTTTTTTTAAGTCCTTATCATCTAGACACATACTGAAGTATTTCCAGATGATGTGTGTAGAATTTGCTTCAAAATTATCCAATGGTGGTGGGCGGGGGGTGTCTTTGGGTGAAACCTGATTGTTGTTAATTGTTGACGCTGGGTGCTGACAACAGGGGAGCTTCTCATGCTATTCCATCTCTGCATTTGTTTGAAATAATTTTTTTTAAAGGTCTTAAATATTGTAAAGAGAAGTGTTGTTGTTTAGTCGCTAAGTCCTGTCGGACTCTTTGACCCCATGGACTGTAGCCTCCCAGGCTCTTCTCTGTCTGTGGGATTTCCCAGGCAAGAATACTAGAGTGGGTTGCCATTTCCTTCTCCAGGGGATTTTCCCAACCCAGGGATTGAATCCAAGTCCCCTGCATTGACAGAAGGATTCTTTACTGCTGAGCCACAAGGAAGCCCAAAGAGAAGTGTTAATGGACAACAAACACTCGATGAGCCGCTTTCCGGAAAGAAGGGAAGGAGAGGCAGGTCTGGGGCCCAGCTGTCTACTGGCAGCCTCCTTCCCTACCCTGCATCCCTCCTGCCTGGACCCCTTTCCTCATTCCTCTTGTCCCCGAGGAGGGAGATGAGAGCCCACCAGTGCCCTCTGGGACTTGCACTCAGATTCATCCACCCAGATTTGTCCTTCCATCCACCAACTGAGTTCAAGGCTGCTGGGTCCTGCAGCCTGCAGGCCTGGATGCCAGTCCTATCTCTGCCCCTCCAGCTGTGAGACTGTGGCCAAGACCTAAGTCTTCGGGTAGCCCTGTCTGTGAGCCAAGGCAAATGACAGAAGGTGCACCAGAAGTTAATAAAACATGGCACAGAAGCTGGCCAGTCACAAGTACTTAAAGATTAGTTATTGAAGTATCTTCTGCCCAAAGAGTGTTGCCGACCCTACGTGGAGACCTATGGTGAAATGCCTCTGAAATGAACACAGCCCTGGAAAATTGCTGAAATGGCCTGCATGGTCCCAATGACACGCTCTGTGTGAACTGCACTCTCTTCTTTCAAGGCCAGCACAGTCAGTTTATGTCCCTGCATTGGAACGAATTGCCAATTTCTTTGGTTGGAGGCAACATGCAGGAATTGGGTACGTTTGCAACTGTTATGAAAAATACATTGGGTTGTGTGCCTGTTTCTGCCAGGCTTATGGAGTGGAATTCTCGCAGGTTAAGTGAGCAGGTCATGCCATTCCAAGGCAGACATGTGAGGCCAGACCTCTCCCTGGAGAGAGCTCACCAGTGGCCAGCTGAATGTCCCTCCAACGCTCGCCAAGGCCCATGCTGAGCACAGTGTCTCTCCTTACCCAACTCCTCAGTCCCTCCTTCTTCCTTCCCTGGGGTCTGTATGTGGGGTGGCCCCACTATCTACCCCATCACAGATCAGACCCCTGGCACCATCCTGCCCACTTCTCGCCAGCCTGTCACTCTCTGGCCCCATCCTCCTGCCTTGACTCTCTCTGCCCTGTGCCCTCCCCTCCAACCCACCTAATGCATCACCCAACCTCCTCCCAGGCCTCAGTCTCCCCTACTCCCATCTCTCTGCACAGCCCCAGAACAGACCCTGCCCCTCCCCTGCTCACACCCTCACATGGCTCCCTAGTGTCCTCAGAGACTCCAAACTCTGTGGCCTGGCCCCAGGGATTTCTCCCACTCAATATCCTGCTTCCCTCTCGTGAATGCAGCCCATGTTGAATGAACCCAGTCTACCCTGATGGTTGCCCTGAGCACACCCTGCTCTCTTGGGCTTCTGGGCCTTGGGACAGGCCAAGTGGTCTCCAGTCTTTTCTTGAAAAAAAAGACTGTCTTATCATCAAGGTTCAGGATAGACATCACTTTCCACAGACAAGCAGCTGCATCCCTGGGATCCTACAGGACCCACTGCCACCTTGGTCAGGCACGTGGCTGTCTGTCCATGGGCCCCGCACCTCTCCCCCGAGGGCAGGACCAGCCCTGAGGCATCTTTGGGATGCCAGCTCAACAACCCTTCTCAGGTTGCCTTGCAGGCCTCCCTGAGGAACCAGGACAAGTTAGGAGCCCCCTCAGCCCAGGAAGTCTGGGAGGGTTTTCTGGAGCCTCTGAGATGACGGTGAGGAGGGGTTGGTCAGCCTAGCAAAAGGATGCATGTGTGCATGCTAAGTCGCTTCAGTTATGTCCAACTCTTTGTAACCCCATGGACTGTACCCACCAGGCTCCTTTGTCCATGGGGATTCTCCAGGCAAGAATACTGGAGTAGGCCGCTGTGCCCTCCTCCAGGGGAGAGTATGTTTCAGAAGGAGGAACAGCATATGCAGAGGGAGAGAAGGGGAGAGAAGTAGGGGTGGGAGGAGCTACAAGCATATTTTGGTGGAGCTGAAGCTGAGAATTGTGTCAGATGAGGCCGAGGAAGCAGCGTCTCTGATGCCAGGCTGTGAGCAAGGGAGGAGCAGGGCCAGCCCAGGGGCCATCGGGGATGGGCTGGAGGGGATCACTGGGTGGGGGAAGGCTAGGAAGAGGGTCTGAGCTGGAGCCGAGACAGAGAGGAGATGGGCACAGAGAGCCTGCGGAGCAGAGCACCGGGGGGCAGGAAGGGCGGGCTGAGGACTGACAGGTTGGGGGGCAGGGGCAGGGTAACTTCCAGGGGTCTAGCCAGTGACTTGGGAACAATGGGGCCATCCACAGATGGAGAGCCAGGAGGAGGAGCAGGTGGGAGAGACGCTGTCCTCCACCTGGCTGCTCCAGACTTGAGTGTTGTGCTCCTGCATCTAGGAGGTAGGGGGGAGCAGCTTGTGGAAAACGTGGAAGTGGATGAGCTCTCTGGGGGAGGGGGAGGAAGAGGGCCATGTACCCTGCTGCAAAATCAGTCTCCCAGGTGTTTGATCAGAGCAGCTGTCCCGAGATGAGGAGCTGGGGAGGAGAAGGGGGTTTCAGGGGAAGATGGATGCCTTGTGGGCAGCTGGATGGAGGCCAGGGAGGCCTGCATTTAAGGCACGGAGGGAGTCCCTGGTAGTCTAGAGATTAGGATTTGGCGCCTTTGGTGCCATGGCCCGGGTTCAGTCTGTGGTTGGAGAACAGAGATCCAACAAGCCAAATAAAGAAAGAATGAACCTAAGGAGGCTCAGCCTGGGGCATGGAAAAGTGTCTAAAAGGGATCAGTAAATGAACAGGTTGAACTGGGCTTTAAACTGGGTGTCAAAGCCCAAGAGACTCGAGAGTCCTCCACCCCCAAGGGCCACTGAGAGGTGGGACAATGGTCCTCCCTGGGCTGAAAATGTGCATGTCCCCCCCAGACCAGCTCAACACCCTCTCCCCCCTGCCTCTCCGCCCTCATCTGTGGTTGCCACATTCCCTCTCTGCTTACAGCCCTTCCGTGGCTCCCCTCTGCCCTGAGGACGAAGCTCAGAGCCCCTGCCTTAGCATTCAAGGCCCTCGCCACCCCTTTGGGGCCTTGCTTCTCCATCCTGCACGCCAGACGCCATCCCTGTGGGATTCCCCAGGCTGTGCTCACATGGCCCCTTCTCTACGAGGCTCAATCCCCGCCTTTCAGAGCTTCCTTCAAATGACACCCGACCCCTGGTCCTCGGTAGGAAGCACTCCCTGCTCAGCCAGCGCAGCCTGGTTATTATCTGTGGGATTTATTACCAGGCTTCCTAAGAGCCCGTTGGGATGGCTGGAAACAGCTTGGAAATCAATGAACCAGCAAGTGAATGATTGGGTACAATGGATAACTCGCTCCAGTTCGCACTCTTGGGGCCAGTGCCAACCCCAGGGAGAGTCAGTAAAAGGCAGCCGCCTCAAGGCAGAGCTCGAGGTTCAGCAAGCAAAGCACAAGTTGGATTCCAGCCCCGATCTGTCCCTTCACCCACGAATCCTTGGATGATGAACAACCTGCACAACTGGATGAGGCAGCCCTGCATTCACATGTAGCAGAATCAGGAAGGGAGCTTGTTCAAAACACAGGCCCTGGTCCCAGAGTTTGGGGGTGTGGAAGCCCAGACTCAGGGGACAAGAGCCCAATCAGTAATAATAATAATAAAGGTAATGGTGAACTCTCATATAACATCTTCTATACTACGGGCCAGGCTCTGTTTTCCATGTTCATCGTATTAATGCATTTAATCACCACAACAACCCACTGTCATCTCTGCTTTTGAGATGCACAGAGAGGTTTAAGCAGCTTGTTCAAGGTTACATAGCTTAGGACTTCCCTGGCACTCCAGTGGTTAATACTCCACACTTCCACTGCAGGGGGCATGGGTTCAATCCCTGCTTGGAGAACAGAGATCCCACATGCCACATGACATGGTTCTCACACACACACACACACACACACAAGCGAAAAGAATAGGTTACACAGCTAGAAGACAGTAGAACTAGATTCAAACCCAGGCAGTCTTGTTCTAAAACACACCCTTCACCATATCACCAAGTGCCCAGTGAGTGGCTGTGAACACTTGTGTCTCACTGCCCATGTGCCAGCCCTACACCCAGTGCTCATTACAGATTCACTCATCTCTTCCTCACAACAGCCCTCCTAGGAGGGTCTCGCTATTTATTAAGCCCATTTTCCAGATGAGAAAACCGAGGCTCAGGGAGATCGAGAACCCCTCCCAAGGTTGTGTTGAGTGAATGAGGAAGGGAAAGAAAGCCCAACCCAAAGCAGGAATAATCCACAAAAAAAGAGAAACAAACGGATAGGGTGGCCCGAACTTCTAGCTGATCATTAAAGGGCAGGCTTGCGGGGGGGGGGGGGGGGTGTCACTCACCTTGGCGGCCCGCAGGCCCATGAAAGCAGCGAAGAACAGCAGCAACAGGGAGGTGGCCATCTTGAGGTCAGAGAGCACCACCATGCCCACGTTGACAAAGAACGCTACACCCGAGACGATCAGTGTGACGTTGAGGATGGCACGCTGCAGGGTGGACGTGCGCACCTTCAGCTCAGGCAGCAGCTGCTCCAGGCCCTCCAATGGCGTATCCTTGAAGCTCTTCAGCACTAAATGCCCCTTCTTCGTTCGGGCTGCGAGTATCACCCGCTTAAAGTATCTCCTGATGGCCAGAGATGGAGGGGCAAGGACAGTCAGAACAGCCCCCAGGGAGTCCCCCTCTAACCCTAGGACATTCTCTCTGGCTCTGAAGTCACACCATCATTTTAAAAGCTACTTAAAAATGGTGGGAGGAAAGTCAGACGTAAGCTAAGTGGCCAACAAGAGGGGATCAGTAACATGATGCAATCCCCTATTATTGGACACATAGGTTGCTTCTGATTTTATGGACTTGATAAATGACAGCTGAATAAAAATTCTTTAGTTAATGTTCAAACCAAAATTCTATATATATTTCAGGGTATCTGCTAGGTGCCAAGGAGTGCTATTTAGCTCTGGAGAGACAACAAAATGAGTCAGTCACTGCCTTTGTGGAGCTTATAGTCCAGCACGAGAGACAGATAATTAAGATAATTAAACAGACAGTCTCCAAGTATAAATATCTCCCTGGAATAGATTCCTGGAAGTGGAATTACTGGTTTAAGGGATATGAGAGGCTTTTTGTCTTTGGTTTTTGTCTTTGAATTCGTAACCATGTTTGGTAGTCTGATTTCCAGACGGATTGGGTGACTGACAGGCCCCCTGGCCAACTGTGAGACAATATGGCTCTCCCAACAATATCTGTATTTGACTATGTGCTGAAAACATACTGTTCTTCAGAAACCTGGTGGTACCACTTTTTCAGAGTGTGGCCTTCCCTCTCTGAGTCTCAGTTTTCCTCATTTAGAAAATGGAGATAAATGTCCCTACCCCTTCTCTTCCCCTAAGAATTGCAGCTCTTATTTCTCCTTGGGAAGAAGAGGCAGTATTTCATTGACCCCTTCTCCTTTCTTGACTTCCCACCCAGGTCCCAGACACCCAAATCCAGACACTGACCTGTCGGTCCCCTCTCGACTCTAACCTTGCTCCCTCTTGTTGCAGCTGGGGAACAGGGGCCGCCTCACCTCTCTGCAGGGGGCGATTTGAAGAAGACACGCTTGGAGCCCACGCTGGACTTACGGGGCATCTTCCCAACTCGCTGGCCCAAGGCCCAGAAATGCATGTAGATATACTGGTCCAAATTTACTGTCACCTGCCAAAGGGAGGGAGAAGGAAGCAAAAGCAGCTGAGCGTAAGGCACTGTGTGAATGCAGGATACTAGAATTACATGCCTCACCCCCAGTGATCCTCTGCCTCCCTATCCACTTCCCAGACTCATCATCATCCAGTATGTAGGCAGACAGCCATGTATGGTTGTTCATGTTGTACACTGCACAAGGACACACCATCCACATCATAGTCATCTTGATGACCATATTTCCTAGCATCTATAATGCCACTGATTTTAAGGTACTCTATCATTTTATGAAGCAACTAAAAGGAAAAATATATTGTCAATTAAACTATGCAACAGGGGCTTCCCTGATAGTTCAGTTGGTAAAGAATCCACCTGTGATGCAGGAGACCCCGGTTCGATTCCTGGTTGGGAAGATCTGCTAGAGAAGGGATAGGCTACCCACTCCAGCATTCTTGGGCTTTCCTGGTGGTTCAGCTGGTAAAGAATCCACCTGTAATGCAGGAGACATGGGTTCGATCCCTGGGTTGGAAAGATCCCCTGGAGAAGGGAAAGGTTACCCACTCCAGTATTGTGGCCTGGAAAATTCCATGGACTGTATAAGTCCATGGGGTCACAAAGAGTCGGACACAACTGAGTGACTTTCACCTTCACTTTTCAAACTATGCCACACTACTGCTTGTAAATCACAATCCAATTTCAGAGACAGTAAAGTCTCTGAAAAAAGCACATCTTAAAATCACCAAAATGTGGTGGTTTTAGTATTTTGGTTATAATACTACAGTATTTAGTATTTTGATTATTAGTATTTTGTTGACTTTTTCTTTTGGCTGTGCCATGCAGCTTATAGGATCTTAGTTTCTTGACCAGGGATCGAACCCAGGCCCCAGCAGTGAAAGCGCTGAGGCCCTCACCACTGCACTGCCAAGGGATTCCCATATTTTGTTGACTTTAATGGTGAGTATTTTGTATTATTTATTATAGTCAGTCCTCCATAACTGCAGGTTTCACATCTGTTGATTCAACCAACTATAGGAGTGAAAAAAATATTAATTCCAGAAAGCAAAACTGGAATCTGCTGTGTATCACCAACTCGTTTACACAGCATTTACATTGTATTAGGTATTACAAATAATCAGAGATGACTTAAAGTATGCAAGAGAATATGCATAGGTTATATGCAAATACTATGCCATTCCATAGAAGAGACTTCAGCATCGAGGATTTCCATATCCTCAAAGGCACTGGACATTACCAAAGGATAGCTCTCTTAATAGTTTTCAGGCAGATGGTGATAGAGTCTCTAGTCCTAAGAAGACCTGTATCTTATGATGCTTTTCCAACAGGTGGCAGTGAAGTTACCCGAGAAGAGGCACCTTTTTCTATTTCACCAAAGGTGCCACATGGGCTAGTGTTCAGGACTACAGCTCCCAGCAGCCTCTGCTTCCCAAAGGCTCCACCCCCGCCCAAGGTCTCCTGGGAGTTTGGGTTGTTTTCTGGAAGACAAGCACCTGGACCTCATCCTGAGGGTGATGGACCACCAGAGCGTAGGCCAGGGTGTCCTCTGTGAGTGGGGAGAAGTTGGCCTGGGCCAGCAGGGGCTCCAGGGCCTGAAGCACTTCCTTCTCGCTGGACAGACGCTGAGGATCTGTAAGTGAAGGCTGGTCAAGAGTCTCCCTGTCGGGGTTGATGGGGTCATACAAGGCCTGAGGAGAGTCAGAGAGAAGAAAAAGGGACTAGGTCAGAGTGTGAGGGATTTGAGGTACACGTAAGGATGTTCCTGGCCCCATATTTTAAATAATGGGTTACCCCAAGGCTGGATTTGGGACCCTCTTTCCGTCTCTCTCCTCAAGCTCACAACAAGTTGCCTCACCATCCCCACAGCCTTAAACACCACCTCCATGCAGAAAACTACCCAACTCACATCTCCAGCTCAGACCTCTCCTCTAAGTTCTAGACCTAATATCCATTTTCGGTTTGTGGGGATGCTTAGTAGTAGTAGAGTAGCACTTCGCCTTCCCCCACAGTACAGAGAAGAAGGTGGTTGTAGGACTGCTCAGATAGACTACATTTCCAGCCTCCTTTGAGGCTGGGTGTGGCCTGGGTGTGGCCAGGAGAATTCATCTGCAGAACGTGAGCAGAAGTAACAGATACACCTTCTCCCGCACTTCTTGCCCCTCCTGCACTTTCCACTCTTTCCTTGTTCTTAACAGCTTAGAACACTCTCCTGCCTACAACCGAGTTCTGAGCCCACAGAGATGAAGACGGAGCCCTCAGGGGATGGCAGAGCAACAACATGGAAGGAACCTGGGTCCTGGCATCATCTCACGAGGAACAGAGCTGCTCAGCTACCGTGGCCCACTTACCACAAGGCTGTTAAATGGGAGAGGAAGAATCCTCCACCTTCTTTAAGCCATTGCCTTGTGGGGTCTGCTTGTTACAACAGCTAAGCCTTTATAGGAACTAATATAAACTCTTTACCTGACATTTCTTTGGGATGTCACAGTTGCCTCAAATCCAACATGTCAAGCCCACAAGATCACATCCTCCCATCGTCATCTTCCAACAAAATAACCATCCTGGATGCCCCCTCCCAAAGCTATTGCCCCCAACCATCCCCGGCCTCTCCCCTGAGCATCAGATTCTCATAGTCAGTTATGTCTTTGACATCTCCAGTTGGATGTCTAATGGCGTCTAAGATCTAACATGACCCAAGGAAAATGCGCCATTTCTTCCTCCTCCCCTCCTCCGTCTTTTCCTTTCAAGAAATGGCACTGTGATCCATTCAGATGCTCTGATCAGGAACCCTGGAGGCATCTTTGATTCCTTTCTTATCATCACCCCCACATCTGATCCTTTACAAATTCAACAGACTCTCCGAATTGTTCTGGACTCTACCTTCCTTTCCATCCCCTGCCTTCTCATCCTAGCCACCATTGCCGAGTACCTAAACAGGTGCATCGGGTTTCCACTCTCCCACCATGTCCAAACCAGTCCCCATGTGGCTGTCACGAGGAGATTATTGAGATTATAAACAGACCCTATCCCTCCAGCGGCTTCTCACAGCGTTTGGAATAAAATCCAGACTCTTTCTATGACCTTCAGTGTCCCCATAGAACTGGGTAAATGCCCTGTCCATCTCATCTTATGCACCCATCAATGCCATCCAAAATTGTTGACTGAATGAATGAATGAATTAAAAAAAAGAGCTAGAGACTTCCCTGGTGGTCCAGTGGTTAGGACTCTGTGCTCCCAATGCAGGGGGCCCAGGTTTGATCCCTGGTTGGGGAACTAGATCCCACATGCCACAACTAAGAGTTCACATGTCATGACTAAAGACCCTGAGTGTTACAACAAAGATGGAAGATCCTGCATGATGCAACTAAGACCCAGCACAGCCAAATAAATAAATATGTAAAAAAAAAATTTTTTAAAGAGCGAGCTTCCAGGTGGCTTGCCTATTTGTTCACAGACAGATGAAGTTTCAGGGTGACATATAATGTGTCCCAGACTATCCAACAAGCCACAGAGGGAAGCACCCCTCCATAAAACCAGTCCGCAAACCCCACCCTCTCTGTGTCTCTCAGGAGAGGCAGCCTTAAGGAGCAACACATCAAGGTCAGGGGAACCTTCGTTAGTGGAAGGGAACCAGTGCGGGAGTATTCCAAGTGGGAGGAATGGCCTGCAAAGGTTTGGAGATGCAAAGTCCAGCGTCTCCGAGACAATGGAGCCGAGTGTCTGATGATGTAGTAGAGAATCGAGCCCAGCAAACCTTCATGTGAACTCACTCCAAGGGCCGGCTCGTGCTGGCCCAGAATAGGACTGGGGCCCAAAGCTAAGGCCTGTGTCCAAGTCCTTCCAGCCAGGCTGACAGAGCAGGTCCCATGGGCCATGGTCTCAAATTCATGGAATGACCTTGAGAAATGCCTTTCCCGGGGCTGAGCTGCACTTTGAGAGTGAGGGAATCTCAGAGCTGGAGGAGAGAGAAGTGCATTCATCTAACGTCCGCTGCGAACCAGACTCTCTTCTGGGAACTTCATATCCGCCCAGGGCTTCCAGCCAGAAACCTGGATATGGTGGGTGACCCCTGCTGTTCCCTTTCCTCGCATGATTTATTAATCACGATGATTCCACCTCCAAAACAGAGAGCCACTCTCCTGGGCTCTCTCCTCCCCACCAGCCCTGCCCAGTCCACACCACCATCGCCTTCTCCTGGATGAGTCTGACAGCCTCCTCAAGGGCCCCTCCAAACCCCCTTGCCTCCCTCCTCTCAAGACCACTCTCAAGCCCGCGGTGTCCCAAAGGGGGTCCTGAAACTCCTCCCCAAACCTGCTCCCCCTCGCCCCCATCTTCTCCATGTCAGAGAAATGCATTCTTCCAGGTGCTTAGGCCCAAAGCCTCTGGTCACCCCGGACTCCTCTCTTTCTTCAACCCATCAGCAAATCCTGATGGAACCCATTCAAAACAGATCCAGGATCCGACCACTTCTCATCTCCTGGGCAGTCCTGGTGGCTTCCGCGTCAGTCTCCCGGCTCCCACCCTCACCCCAGTCTGTTCCCGGCAACGCCACCAGAGGGCGCCTTTTGTAACAGAAGTCAGCTCACGTCTGCTCGCGCAGAACCGGTCCCTGGCTCTCCCCTCACTCAGAGTCAAAGCCAGGTCCTCACTGCGTCCCGTGGGCCCGGAAGGATCTGGGCCCCTCTCTGGCTTATCTCCAGCTCTGCCCCTTCACTCACTCACCTCTAGCCCCTACTACACACCACGCACACTTCAGCTACCGGGCCTTTGCACTCACCTTTCCTACAGATCTCCACGTGCCTCACTCTGGCCTCTTTCAGGCTCAAATGTCACCCGCTCAGTGAGGCCGTCCCTGACTACCTCACCTAAAACTGCAAAAAAAACCACCTCTCCTTTCTTTTTCTCCTTAATTAGGGTTACCAGATTTAGCCAAAAATAAAATAAAATACAGGACACCAAGTTAAGTTGCATTTCCAGATCAACAATAAATAATTTTTCAGTTTAAGTATGTCCTGTGCAATATTTGAGGATTGTATTTCCATGGACATAATTCTACTTAAAAAAGAAAAAATTTTCATAGCTTATCTGAAATTCAAATTTCACTGGGTTTAGAGGGTTGAAGAGTGTCCCCTAAAAATTCCTGTCCCCTGGGAACCTCAGAATATGACCTCATTTGGAAAAAGGGTCTTTGCAGGTATAATTAAGGTATCAAAGTGAGACCATCCTGGATTAGGATGGGCCCTAAATCCAACGAGTGTCCTTATAAGAGACAGAAAAGGACACACAGAGAAGAAAGTGATGTGAAGATGAAGACAGAGATTAAAGTGATGTGTCCACATGCCACAGACTGTTGGAAACCTGGAAAAGAGTATAGAATGGGTCCCTTCCTCCAAGGCTCCAGAAGAAACTAACCCGCCAGCACTTTGATTTTGGACTTCCAGCCTCCTGAACTCTCAAAGAAGAAATCTCTCGTTTTAAGCCATCCAGTGGATGCTCATTTGCTATGGCAGCATTAGGAAATGAATAAGCTGGGTGTCCTGTACTTTATCTGGCACCCTATGTGTGGTACTTAGCACATCTTAACATATTTTACTTCTTTACCTTGAGGAGGGTGAGTCTGTCTCACTAGCACGTGACGCCATGAGGCAGATGCACAGGCTCACCACTGAGTCCTGGGGCCTGGAACCATTCCGGGACACGGTAGGTGCTCAGTAAACATACATTGAGTGAATCCAATGAATGAATGCATAAGGGAAAGGAGGCCCAGAGAGAGGTCACCTGCCAAGGTCGCCCTCACTCCTAGTGAATGACAAAGCTGGCGTCTGAACTGGGGCTCTTCCTGTTCTCTGCCTGCTCCAGACTGCTTCCTCAAGGGTCTTAGGCCATCAGCAAATGGTAACCCAGTGTGTCTCACTCACCTCTGATGCTTCTACCCACCCTCTCAGGGTCTCCATTTAAAATCTGCTGCCTTGGGACTTCCCTGGTGGTACAGTGGTTAAGAATCTGCCTTGCAATGCAGATGTGGGTTTGATCCCTGGTCCGGAAACTAACCTATATGCCACAGAGCAACTAAGCCCATGAGACAAAACTAGGGTGACTCAATGAAAGATCTCACATGCCAGTTAAGACCCAATGCAACCAAACAAATAAATAATAATAAAATAAAATATGCTGCCTCAGTGAGAATGTGCCTTTGCTGCATATTCTTTGTTTCAATATAGTTAAACGTGTGTATAATAACATTTTAAAATAACTTTCTAATGAAAAAGAACCCTGTCTCCAGAAGCCACAGATGCTCCAGAAAAGAGCTTGGAGGCCAGCAGACAGGAGCACAAATCTTGGCTCTGCCACTTGGGACCTGCCTCATCTTGGGCTCAATGGGGCCGTCTTGGAGCTTTGGTTTCTTCTTCTGCCAGTGGGGCTGCTGGCAGCTACTTAGTGCTGCAGGAAGTTGATGAGCTTGATGCAGAGGGGCCACAGCTGCTACTCATCAAAGCAAGGAGGGGAGCTATGGGGGGCAGGGGCAGTAAAGGGTTAATTCAGCAGGCCTGAGTTGTCCAAACCTTGCACATTCCAGAGACCAGGCCCTTGTAGGGCTCCTGGGAGAGAATCTCTAAGTACTCACTCCCCAGGACTCAGTTAATGCCCCTGGTGGTCATGCAAGTTGTACTGTCTAGACCCTCCCAGGACTGTTTCTTAGCCCAGCCTCCTTCCTTGACTTTCAGCCTATGGGCAGAGTCCATCTCTCTGCCCAGCTGTCTAAGAGGCAGCTCAAATTTCTAAGTCTAAACTGAGCTCTCAGTCTTCCCTGCAGACCTGTCTCTGCTCTGCTTTCCGCATCTCATTCTCAGTAAGTGGCAGCCGGATCCTTCAGGAGGTGCGGGCATGGACTGCTGGAGGCCCTGCCCCCCCTACTTCTCTCTCTCCCTCAAGGCCCCGCCCACTCAGCCAAATGCTGATGCCTTCCAACCATTACAGGCGCCTGACCACTTTTCACCACTTCCACTGCTATTACTCTTGTCTGAGCTGCCATTATCTCTTACCTGGACAAACATAATAGATTCTTTAATATATCTCCCTGCCTCTGATGGTCTGCTCCCTGCTGAGCAGCCAGAAGAATCCTATTAACACCCGAATCAGTTCATGACCTGCATCTGAGCTGAACCCTCCTGCGGCAGCTCCCAGCTCGCTTACATAAAAGCCACGTCTTCAGCACAACCCACGAGGCCAGGCACAACTTCCCCTCACTCCCTCTCTGTTGTCACCTCCTGCCCTCTTCACCTCCAGCCAGTAGTTCCACTGTCATTCCCCTAACACTCCAGGCCCTCACACCTCAGGGCCTTTGCAATTGCTTTTCTCTTGAAAAAGAGAACATTTTCTCAACGTTTTTTCTTGAAAAAGAGGACGTTTCTACCTGAAATGTCCATCCCCAGACACCTGTTGAGCTCACTGCCTCAGTTCACTCAGGTATTAGCTTATTTGTCACCTCCTCAGAGAAGCCTTCCTTGACCACCCTGTCTAAATCAGGCCATTTTCTCGTCGCTTTCTATCCCAACTTCAGTTGCACTTACCATTCCTGGGTGTCATATTTTACATTTTTTGTTTTCAATTTGGCCACACTACATGGTGAAGAGCAGACTCATTGGAAAAGACCCTGATTCTGGTAAAGACTGAGGGCAGGAGAAGAAGGAGGTGACAGAGGATGAGAAGGTTGGATGGCATCACCAACTCAATGGACATGAGTCTGAGCAAACTCCGGGGGAACAGTGATGGACAGGGAAGCCTGGGGTGCTGCAGTCCATGGGGCCACAAAGGGTCAGACACAACCAAGTGACTGAACAACAGCAACATGGCATGTGGGATCTTAGTTCTTTGACCAGAAATTGAACCCACAGCCCCTGCACTGGAAGCTCAGAGTATTAACCACCGGAGCACCGGGCAAGTCCCTTATATTTATTCATTTATCATCTTCCCACCTGGAATATCAGCTCCAGAAGGGCGTGGCCTCATCTGTTCTATTCACTGCTGCATCCCTGATGCTTAGAAGAGGGCTGGACTCCAAGTAAGCACTCAGAGAATTTTTGCTGAATGAATGGATAAGCAAACAAGGACAACAGGGCCACAGGGTCCCCGTTCTCACCTGCAGCTGGGTCAGGACATGATGGTAGTGGAACAAGGTACAAAAATCCACGTGGGCTGTGAACTCCTCCAAGGCCGCCTTCTCCGCAGGCGTGGAATGGAACTCCTGTTACCTCGGGAAGCAAAACATCTCTTTAGGTCTCTCTCTCCTTCCTCTTGGTGGGGAATTCTTTCCTGAGTAGCCCAGACAGACAACAGAGCTCTGGGCTCTTTAAAATTTTGTGGGTTTTTTTGGAGGGGGTGGAGAGGGGGAGAGGACTGATCAATTTCACTGAAAGAAACTGAGGCAGCCCTGAAGAGTGAAAAAAAGATGGCTTAAAGAGCTAGGGTTTCAAGTTACCACTCTGATACTTACTGGCAGCAGTCACACAATGCTTATATGTGTGCCAGGCACTGTTTGCTGGCATGATCTCATCCTCCAGAGGACGCAAGGAGGCTGATGGAATTATAATCCTCATTGTTCAGAGGGGACACCTAAGTTTAGGAAAGTCACTTGCTGAGGGCCACACTGTCCATAAAAGAGAAGCTGAGACTCTAGACCAGGCCTGGTCCAGAGCACACATATTTGGCCACTATTTTAGCCTTCCTACCTCAGTGCCCTGGGTGAGTGCCATCCCCTCTCTGAGTCTGTTTCCTTATTGGCAACAGAGGATCACACCCTCTTTCTGAAAAAACCGATAGTGACAATTTGATGTGATTACATGTGTCCGTATACCTACATGTGTGTTTATGTGGGTGTACATATACTTCTGTATATGGATAAAGCCCAGCACAGAACTTAGGCCATACAGAGGCATTTCAGCTTAGTTCAGTCACTCAGTTGTGTCCAACTCTGCGACCCTATGAACCAAAGCACGCCAGGTCTCCCCGGCCATCACCAGCTCCTGGAGTTTACCCAAACTCGTGTCCATTGAGTTGGTGATGCCATCAAGTAATAATTATTAAATGAAGGAATGATGATAAAGAATAATCACAAGTATGATGGTGAGAGTGGGGTAAGAACCTAAGCTCTTAGGATGGAGCAAGTATCTACTTGCCTCACCCTGATCCCCACCCTGCTCTACAGTCAGTGCACTTTGGTTCAAATCTGAGTCACTAGTCATGACCTTGGGTGAGTCACTGCCCTTCTCCTGCTTTAGTTATCGCCGTTTAAAGTGGGAATGATGGTGGTACCTCTTACTGGGTTGTTCACTATTCAATAATGCATGGAAAATGCTTAGCACGGTGCCATATAATAAGAGCTCAGTGTAATATAACTTCGTTGGTACAATAATTATTTTTAGGTAGTAGTCATTGTAATGACGAGGATGAAAATCATACCGGTTTTGTAGCGGGTAAAACCAACCCCCCACGTGAGTGCTTGTTCAAGCCCCCAAAACGAGCTAGAGTCTGGAATCGCTGCTTCATCTGCATCTCGGTGGTCAGTCCCCAGCATTCCAACTCACTCCTCGCCCACCTGGGCCTATAAAGGGTAAAGGAACTACAATTCCCAGGGGGCGCCACGGCATCCTTCTATAGCTTGAAGGGCTGTACCGCCGCGAGGCCTGCCGGGATTCGTAGTCCCCAGGCTCTTGGACCCGGGACGGGCGGTACCTGTATCAGGAGGCGGAGCAGCTGCTCTTTGGAGAACGGGATGTACCGTTCGCGGTATTGCTGGGCCCAGTCGCGGGGCTCCGTGGGGTTCCACATCTTGCGGTACTCCCCCATCTTGGCCGCCAGCGATGACAGGGCCCGGGGGTGACCGAGGAACGAGGGCAACAGAGGCCATAATCGGACACTGGATCCCCAGACCCCTCGGGTCACATGCAGCATGGCTAGACCCTTTCCCCGCAGCCTAAACGAGGGAAATGAGGAGAGGTCAAAAGTCATCTGGAGGAAAGGTGCACCCTCCACCTCCGCGTCCCAACTTCCAGGGGCCGTTTCTACCCCAGGCAGGGGGTAGAGCCCATCCGCCCGCCTCATAGGCCCTCCTGTCCATCCCCTCCCACACTATTCAGTTGGCCTGAGTCCCAGGCAGGAGTTTGGAGGGAGTGTTTTGCGGGCCTAGAAGCCCTATGGTGACACAACCTCTGCGGGGTCTAGGCGTCATGTGAATCTTAAAGAGTATAGGATATGCTCGGAAAGCTACATAGAGCCTGCAGGGCCGCCCACCCCCGGCCATGCAATCTCTCACCCTTTCCCTCACCTTTAGGCAACGCCCGACTGTCATTGAGCCTCCTACGCATGTGCAAAAAGGCGCCCTGGGCCTCCGAGGTTCGGCTTCAAGCCGCCGTACGACGCATGCGCAATGCTTGGGTCATCGGACGGAGTCCATTTTCTTCTAACGCCCAGTCGCGACTACGCATGCGCAGTCGGCCTGGCTTGCTTCACGCGCTTTGCTTGGACTCGGCGCATGCGTTTCAGAAGTATCTCCTTGTCCACAAACTTCAAAGGGGAAGAGGCGGGGCGGGCGCGAGACTCCGGGGACTACTGGGACAGGGGCAGGGATTCCCGTGCACAGCCCGCCAACGGCGGGCCGCCCAACGTCCGCTGAAGCCACGCCCCCGCTCGTGTCAACTCTAGAATAGGCGGGGGGATTGGGGCGGGGCTTCAGCGCAGCCAATCAGCTGTGGAGGAACGAAAAGGCGGGAAAAAGAGGAAGAAAAAGAAGGCTGAGGTGGTGCCGGGGACCAGGAGGGGAGGGTGGGCGGAAGGAAGATCCGGCCTGCAGGTGACGTAAACTGGGCCTCCAGAGTAAGGCTGACCCTTTATCAGGCAGCATCACCCCGAACCCTCACCACCCCCACTCCACGCCTTAAAGGAAGAACCCCGATTCTCTGAAGGTAGCTTAACGCCAGGGGCTTGGCCTCCTTATTATGAGGGGACAGCTGAGTTCAGAGACCATGTTCCCCACACATCTGAGGTCCAAACTTGAGGAAATGCACTTTTATGAAGATGGAGCTGAATTCTAAGGGGAGGCCCTGATTCTAAGGCAATCACCCCAAATCACCAGGACAGCCTAAAATCTACCCTGAGGTGCCTGGGGTCTCCACTATGCGTGCTGTTGCCCCCAAATCTGAAAGGGATCCTCCTGTTTTCAGACCTTTCAGGTGTTCTGACTGCCATTCTAGCACCCCTTATCCCTCAAAAATCCCATTAACACAGTCCTTAAAATGGGCACTCTGGCTCCTGTGTCAGAGACATCACCCCAGTATCCTACCCTCTCACCTCTCCTTCTCCCTGGCCCAAGTCTCCCCACCCTGCCCCTCCACTTCTGGGACTCTGGAAGCCCCCTCACCCCACATCCTCCTCAGCCTACATTCCTAGTTCCTAAGATCCTCAGCAGCCCCCTCACCCCTTACCCCACTTTGGAATTCTCTGAAGCCCCCTCAGCCTGCACCCCAACTCATAGGACCATCGAGCCACCCTTTCACCCTGTGCCCCCACCTGGAAGTGGGGCTTCCTAACAGCTCTTTCACCCCATGCACCAATTTCTAAGAACCCTGCAGACCTCTCACCCCACATAACCCTGTCCTGGGACCCCAAGTACCCTCTCTCATCCCATATCCCCTTCTCCGGGACTCTTGGCAGACCCCTTACCCCACCGAACCCCATCCTGGTACCCTCCCCAAAACTCCTCCATCCCATACCCCCTCCTCCTGGGACCCCTGGCAGCCCCTTTACCCTGCAGCTTGGACTCTAACCAACCCCCACCATCCCTGTTGTCTTGCAGCAGCCGAGCCCTAGGGTGGGCCTGGAACCTCCAGACGGCGGTGCAAAGCCGGCAGAACCCAGCATCCCTGCTCTGGCCTCCCAGGGCCCGGGCAGCAGAACAGCCGCCATGCATATCCCGGAAAGCCTCCAGGACCTGGCCGACAGTGAAGCCGTGCAGTTTCTCAAGAGGCCAAAGACGATCACACGGATCTTTGCAGGGGTGAGGCCCTCCTGTGGGCCGGCTGCCCTGTGGGTGACAAGAAACAGGGGTTCTCACCTCTCAGACCCAGTATACAGAGAGTGGTGGGAGGAAAGGAAGGGCCAGCTGGGGGGAACAAAGCCAAAAGGAACTTGTAAATGAAGTCACCCTTTACTGATCATCTTTACTATAGGCCCTGCACTATTCTGAGCACTTATCAACTCTCCTGGGAAGAAAGAACCCCACAAAGTGGGTGCTCAGGAGCCCCACTTTTGAGAGAAGAAAACTGAGGATCAGAGAAAGTTAAATAATTTTTTTAAGGCTGTGCTGTCCAAGGGGGTAACCATAAGCCACATGTGACTATTCTAATCTAAACTAATGAAAATAAAATATTCAGGGACTTCCCTGATGGTCCAGTGGTTAAGACTCCGTGCTTCCAGTGCAGGAGGCCAGAGTTCGTTCCCTGGTCTGGGAACTAACATCCCACAGTCTGCATGGTGCAGCCAGGAAAAAAAAATTTTTTAATTCCCTAGTCACAGTGGCCACATTTCAGGTGCCCAATAGCCACATGTGACTGGCAGCTCTCGTATTGGACAGTGAGGATCTAGAACATTTCATCATGGCAGAAAGTTCCAATGGACAGTGTTGGCTAAGATCACACAGTAAGAGGCAGGGACACAAACTGGGTTCTGTGAGAACAGAGCCCATTCATTTTCCACCTCTCAGACCTAGGATCCCAGGGGGGTGGGTGGTCACTCTGTGCCAGGCACGGTGCCAAGCAAGGACTTTACCTGCATTTGTTTCATCATTACCTCATTCCCAAAGAGCCAACACACTGGGGGCAAATCCTCATTGAGCCCCTGACTTTGCTGTGTGACCTTGACCTGATCACTGCCCCTCTCTGGACCTCAATGCTTGAGGAGTTAGAGCTGTAACTCTGGGCTTTACACTGTGTAGCCTCCATGGTGCTCCTTTGGCAGAGTTGGGAACTGAGGCCCAGGGAGATGATGAGACTTGATCTGGGTCAGGGGAGTAGGGGGAATATCCAGAATTGAACCCAGGGTCCTATTCCAGAAGGATCGATCAGGCCTGGCTGAGAATCCTAGTTTGGCCACATGATGTCCACATAGAGCAACATCCTCCCCTGCTTGCCTGGCTCAGTCCTGGCGTGATTATCAACAGCACCTCCTTTGAGTCTCAGAAGTGCCCCATTTTATTTAATAACTTGCCCAGTCACTCTAGGACTGTGTGACCTTGAACAAGAAACTTGATTTCTCTGAACCTCCACACCCTCCTGTGTCTAGTCCTTCCTGTTCATCAGGAAAGACTATGTCCAAATGAAATTAATGCCTCCCAACTGATCAGCATGGGCCTGGCAAGTAGTCATCGTTCCTTCAATAGCAATGATTACTGGGACCGCTTTGTGATCAAGTAGAGAGATGGGTTGGGGGAGGCATAGGGTGGTGGGGGCTCATCTGCATCATCATCCCCCCCAGGGAAGCAGGGAAAATGCCTTCCACACCCCAGTTCCCAGTCCCTTGGCGGTGTCAGCATTTCCACTCCTCACCATGACCCTATGACATGTATATTGTGATGCCTGCTGGACCCAAGGGGAAACCAAGGCTCACAGAGGTTGAGTGACTTGCCCAAGGACGTCACCCAGCTGGCGGGCGAGTACCAAGGATGAACAGATTTCCAGTGCTTCAGAAGGAAGGGCAGGAGGTGAGGGAGAAGGAGACCCAGCTGGTGTGGACTGGTGTGGGGAAGGGCTGGGGGGAAGGGCCGCAAACCGTGCCAGACGCTTCAGTCACGGACTTTGCTTGCCGCCTCCCTCCTCCCGCCCGCCGCCCTCTCCTCCTTCCCCCCCTGGCCTGGCTCCTCAGTAGGGAGTCTCTGGGCAGCTGGTGCTCTCGTCCTTTCACGGCCGCCCGCCAGCTGGTGCCTTAACTGATGAATCTTTGCTCCCTCCCTGGGGACAGGCCAGGAAGGGTGTGGAAGGAGGTCGGACTCGGGCTTCAGAGGGTTGAAGTCCCTCCAGCCCAGCCAAGCCCCCTTCTTGGGTGTCCAACAGCAGCCCAAGGATTTGGGGGTGTCAGCGGACAGACAGCCCACAGACCCGGAAGTCAGGGGGGCTGGATTCCAATCCCATCTCTCCATGACTAACCTTGAGAGGACACGTCTCCTCTCTGGCCAGTCATGAGAATTGCCTTCAGGGCCAGGTCCCCACCTCTTTGGGGCACAGGACAGACAGGGAAACTGAGGTGCCAAGCGGTGAGCAGTTGGCCCAAGGCCACCCAGCAGGTGGGGTCAGACACGTCTGGCTCTTTCCACTGCGCCATCAAGGCTTCTATTTATCACCTGTGAAACAGCAATGAATTATTATTGTAACCTCAAGTGTGCGGGACTGGAGCGAGGCTGCAGGGAGGTGGCGCAGGTAAAATGTATCTGGGCTCAAAAATGATCAATGAGCCTTCCTGTCCTTGACCTGGCTCTGTTTCAGACCAACAGGGCAAGACACCCCCCTCCTGCAGACTCAGTGCTGCAGCCCCAAAATGGAATGAATATGAATACCCTCCCTTCGAGCTAAAGTGCTGGACAAAAGGAGGGACTAGTCATTATTATTGGGCTTCCCTGGTGGCTCAGCGGTAAAGAACCTGCCTGCTAGTGCAGGAGACGCAGGTGCAGTCCCTGGGTCGGAAAGATTCTCCGGAGAAGGAAGTGGCAGCCCACTCCAATATTCTCACCAGGGGAATCCCACGGACAGAGGAGTCTGGCGGGCCAAAGAGTCGGACATGACACAGCAACTGAAAAACAACAACAAAGACATTATTATTATTTTGTTTGTTCTTATTCAGAGAAGGCAAGTAAGACAAAGGAGAGAGGCAGATGGACAGAGGCTGAGGAGTTTAGGGTCAATCCTTGCCTCCCCACCCCTACACTAAAGGGCAGGGCAAGAGCCAAAAAGAAGGGCCAGTCATTCACTCTTCCAACACGTGTGCAGAGGTCCAGCCTGACACTGGGTCCTGGATGCAGACAGAAGGGTCCCACGTGCACCCTGTCCAGGAGTTCAAATTCTAATGAACTTCTTTCCCCTTGTCTCCTCCCTCCCTCCCATCCCCAGACACCACCACATCTAATCAATCACCAAGTCTAATGTCACGTCCTAAATCTCATGGGATTCCCAGGAGCCCCTTCCCATCCATCATGACCCTGGAGTTTGCCTCAAACCCCCAGATCTAACCCTGTCCATTCTCGGCTCAGAGCCCTGCCATGCATAAAATTAAGCCTAAGTGAGAAATTTAATTTTTTCCATGGCTCCCAAGTCCAGTCCCCTCAGTCTGGTGTTCAAGGCCTCTGAGAGTCTGGCCTTCCCGTCCGCATTTCCAGCCTCAGTTCATACCAGATCCCTCAGCTAAGATTTCTCTCCAACCCCTGCAGGAGCTTCACTCAGAAGCAGCTGGCTTTTGCACACATGGCTCGGCCTGCCTGGAATGCCCTTCCTCCTGTCTACCTGCAAAACTCCTCAGTTTTTTCTTTTTAGTTCTTACTGGAGTGTGGTTGATTACAGTTGATATTGTGTTAGTTTCAGGAATCAGTATACTGAATCAGTATAATGTGATTCAGTTATACATACATGTATATCCACCCTTTTTTTAGATTCTTTTCCCATATAGGCCATTGCAGAGGATTGAGTAGCGTTCCCCATACTATACAGTAGGTCCTTTGTTTTGTTGTTTGGTTACTAAGTCCTGTCCGATTCTTTGCGACCCATGGACTGTAGCCTGCCAGGCTCCTCTTGTCCATGGGATTTCCCAGGCAAGAATACTGGAGTGGGTTGCCGTTTCCTCTTCCAAGGGACCTTCCTGACACAGGAATAGAACCCAGGTCTCCTGCTTTGGCCGGCAGATTCTTTACCACTGAGCCACCCTGTTGTTGTTCAGTCCCTACGTAGTGTTGGACTCTTTGTGAACCCATGGACTGCAGCACGCCAGGCTTCCCTGTCCTTCACCATCTCCCTTACTTGTGAGCCACCTTACTTGTGAGCCACCTTACTTGTGATCTACTTTTTTATATATAGTAGTGTGTACATGTCAATCCCAGTCTCCCAATTTATCCCTCCCCCAAAACTCATTAGTTAAGGTGCAGTTCAGATCAAGCCTTACTTCCTCCTAAATCCAGCCCCCTGGGTTCAGTTTCTGCTCAAACCTTGACTCTTTCCACACCTGCAGGCCCCAGCTTTCTCCCCAGCCTCCCGGCCTCCTGGCCTCCAGTCTCAACGGCTCGAGTCCATCTCTGCATGGCCCCAGAGGGGCCTTCACACACCTGCAGCCGACCCTGTCTCACCCCTGCTCTCGGCCCCCTCTCTGGCTCCCTCCGACCCCCAGAGATCATCCCACTCTGTAGTCTTCTTCTCCCGGCATGTTCTCATAGGCCTCACCACATCCAGAAAGCACCCCCTGGACCAGCTCCCACCGCCCAACACGTACACACTGGTTCCTTCCATACCTGGTGTCAGCCCTGCCAGGCTGTATTGTGACCATCAGGGACCAGCCACCGGGGCTTCAAATTGTCCCTGAATCACGGTGATAAGAACCGCTGCCCTCCAGGCATCTGGTCCAGGAAGATACATTAATATCAGGAGTTAAAGCAGATCTAGGGCTTCCCTAGTGGCTGAGATGGTAAATTATCCTCCTGCAATGCGGAAGACCTGGGTTCGATCTCTGGGTCAGGAAGATCCCCTGGAGAAGGAAATGGCAACCCACTCCAGTATTCTTGCCTGGAGAATCCCACGAACAGAGGAGCCTGGCAGGCTACAGTCCATGAGTTCGCAAAGAGACACAACTGATTGACTATGCACAGCACTCACCAAAGCAGATTCAAGAGCCAGACAGCTTGGGTTCAGATCAAGGCACTGCCCCCTCATAGCTGATGGACTCTGTGCCATTCGTCACCTTCTTTGTGCCTCAGCTCCACTATCTTAAAAAAGAGAGAGAGACTGTTGGCAGTGCCCACATCCTAGGGTGGTTGTAAAGGATGACACAGGCTGGGGAAGTACACTGGTGGTTCCATCGATGAGCACGGTAGAAGCCAGCAGC
This sequence comes from Odocoileus virginianus, assembly GCF_023699985.2. Classification (NCBI taxonomy): domain Eukaryota; kingdom Metazoa; phylum Chordata; class Mammalia; order Artiodactyla; family Cervidae; genus Odocoileus; species Odocoileus virginianus. Next base: position 6,781,663 of record NC_069693.1, on the reverse strand, counting down.
AGAGGCAGACAGTGGTACCCCGCTGTGCTGCGTGCAGTGCCCACAAAGGCGACAGGGCCAGCATATCGGTGAGATTGCTTTTGCTTGTTTTTTTGGCCATGCCGGGTGGTACTATTTCCCTGACCAGAGAAGTTCCAAGGCTGTATTTGCTTTATTTTATTTTTTTTAGTTTTTTAAATTTGATTTGATTTACTTACGTATTTGTTTTCGGCTGCACTGGGTCTTCGTTGCTGCATGCAGGCTTTCTCTAATTGCGACAAGCGAGGGGCTCCTCTCTAGTTGTGGCGTGTGGGCTTCTCATTGCAGTGGGTTTTTTTGTTGCAGAGCACGGGCTCTATAGCACCCAGCTTCAGCGGTTGTGGTGCATGGGCTTAATTGCTCTGTGGCATGTGGGACTGAACCCGTGTCCCCCACGTTGGCAGGCAGATTCTTGATCACTGGGCCGCCAGGGAAATCCCTGTATTTGCTTAAAAAAAAAAGCCTTGAGATTTCCTTAGTGACCTAGTCGTTAGACTTTGGTGCTATCACGGCCACAGCCCTGGTTCGATCCCTGGTCAGAGAACTGAGATCCTATAAGCTGTGTGGCATCGCCAAAATAGTTTTTGGTTTTTTATTTTTAAAAAGAGTATTGGAGCAAAAGGCGAACGTTTGTCAGGTTCTTACTGTTGGTTACATTTCCTCCAGTCTTTTCTGTGTCTTTGGAATATTTCACAAGTTCCTTTTTGAAAATGGAGAGGAATTAGCTGAGCGGGGAGGGAGGAGGAAGAAGTGGCGGGCAGAGGGAAGGGCTGGGAGGCAGAAGGGATCAAGAGGATGGCAGAGACATATTGCTCACTCTTCCTGTGTCCCGAGCAATGTGCTAATAAGCATTTCCTGTTGGGTTTGGCGGCAGGTACCTGTTTGGGGGGTGGAAGGCAAGAGTGAGTGAGGAGAGATGAAAGGCTGTGGGGGAGGGTGTTCAGGCAGCGCTGGGAGCCAGGATGGGCAGAGTGTGGAAGCTCCCTGGGAGCCGAGTGGGGAGACTTGGAGTCAGGGAGGCCGGCACGAGGCTGGTGCAAGGCCCCAGCAGGCAGGACGAGGCCCGAGCCAGGATGAAGGCTCGGAGGACATGACCAGGAGGGAGGGCTTGGAACCCCCAGGAGAGTGGAAAGCAGACCCCCCCAACTCAGTGATGGGGATGAGGGCTGAGGAGTGGGTTTGGGAAGACACAGAGCTCCACTCCGGCTCTGGGAACCCTGCTCCCGCACCCACAGGTCTTCTCCCTGATCGTGTTCTCCTCCCTGCTGACCGATGGCTACCAGAACAAGACCGACAACTCGCAGCTGCACTGTGTCCTCAACAGCAACAACGCGGCCTGCAGCTTCGCTGTGGGAGCCGGCCTCCTGTCCTTCCTCAGCTCCCTGGCCTTCCTGGCCCTGGATGCCCACGAGGTCCGCCTCGCCAGCACCCGCTTCAAGACGGCCTTCCAGCTCCTGGACCTCATCCTGGCCGGTGGGTGAGCCCCTGGCACTGCCCACCCCAAGCTCCCAGCCCCCACCCCCAGGTGCCCTGGGCCCCCAGGACGCCACCTGTGAGCGTCCTCCGCCCGTGACCCAAAGCTTCGTCCCTCGCATCTCGGAGCTCTTCTGCACCCGCCGTTTGAAGGAATCGCTGCCCATCCCTCAGACTTAGTGCAAGGGTTGCCTCTTCTGACCCTCTGGCTAATTCTAGAAGCCTCTCTTCTTCCCAGCTTTCTCTTGGCATTCACCTCCCTTCACAGCCTTTCTTGAAAAGCCACCAGTGGCGAGAGGCAGGGTGCAGAGCGCAGCGCCAGGCAGAGCGGGGTTTGAAATCTCACCTCTGGCGCAGCCTCAGTGTACAGGCCTCCTCCCCTCTCTGAGCTTCCATGGAAGGTGGGATGAGAGCCCCCACTGCCTGGGGGTCCAGTGTTTAAGACTGTTGTTCCACTGCAGAAGGCACTGGCTCAGTCCCTGGTCAGGGAGGTTCCACGTGCTGTGTGATTATGGCCAAAAACCCACACCAAAACAAAAAACCACCTCCAGGATTTTTCTGAGGATGAAGGGCAAGAAAGGACACCTGCAGTGATGCTGACACTTCCCGGGCACATCCCATGTGTCATGGCACCGCGTCGAGGGCGCCCCATGCCCCGTCTCCTTTCTTCCTCAGGACCACCTGAGGAGGGAAGGCCTGTTCAGATTCCTTTTTCATAGAGGAGGAAACTGAGGCTTAAGGAGGTTGTGTAATTGGACCCTGAGCGGCAGATCCAGTCTTCCAAGCCAAGCCTCCTATCCAATGCCGAGCACCTTAGACGGAGCCTGGCACACAGCGCCTGACCCTTACTTGTGCCTTTTTCTCATGCCCCAGTCTCCTTCCTCTCCTCCTCCACACCTGCCCAGTTCCAGAGACTCAGGGCTAGGTGGGCCCCTAAAGATCACTGAGTCCAGCAACATCCAAAAGAAAGTTCTGTGAGGGCAGAACTGTTCTGTGCCTGGGCTTCCCAGTGCGGGAGCCACGGGCCTTGCATGGCCGCTGAACACGCGAAGTTTGACCAGTGCCATCAAGGCATGGAATTTTTTAAAATGTTTTCTTTATTTATTTTTGGCTGCTCTGGGTCTTCATTGCTGCACACAGGCTTTCTTTAGTTGCGGCAAGCAGGGCTATTCTCCACTCGCAGTGCGCAGGCTTCTCATTGCAGTGGCTTCTCTTGTTGCGGAGCACGGGCTCTAGGGCGTGTGGGCTTCAGAAGTTGTGGTCCACAGCCTTAGTTGCTCCAAGGCATGTGGGTTCCTCCTGGACCGAAGATTGAACTTGTGTTCCCGGCACTGGCAGGCGAAGTCTTAACCACTGGACCACTAGGGAAGTCCCGAAATTTTTTTTAAAAAGTCAATTTTAATGGACTGAAAATTTTAATTGATTGAAATGGAAAAAGTCACAGGTGGCTGTGGACCCCCACAGCAGATAGAGCAGCCCACTCCAGGCGGTTCTTTAAAGAAGGCTGGGAGGGAGAGGCCACAATGGAGACCTCAGCCCCTGCCCTTCCTGAGCCCACTGTGCCCCCCACCCCACCCCTCTTCTCTCCCTCGACCCCCCAGTCATCTGGGCAGGCATCTGGGCTGTGGGATTCTGCTTCCTGGCCAACCAGTGGCACCGTTCGCCGCCCAGATACTTCCTCCTGGGGAGTAACAGCGCCAAGGCCGCCATCACCTTCTCTTTCTTCTCCATCCTCGTCTGGGTGAGGAGGGCCCCCTGTCCCACCCCTGCCCCTACCCCAGCAGGGCAGGGCGGGATGGTGTGGGTTAACAGGGCAAGAACCTTCCCACTCTCAAAGCTTACCTGGGCCTCCGCAAGCCCCTTCTGTGTCTTGGGCAACTGGGAAAGAAACCCCCCCCTTCTTCCTGGCAGACAAAGCCCAGATTCAGGGAGCGCTGGGCCCCACTGCCCCCTCCCCGGCCTGCCCCAGCCAGCCTCCAGCTCACCCTCCTCTGCCCACAGATATTCCAGGCCTACCTGGCCCTCCAGGAGCTACGAAACGATGCCCCGGTCCCCTACAAGCGCTCCCTGGACGAGGGCGGCGTGGTCCTGACCTCCCTCTCCCCGCCGTCCGCCACCAGCCCAGTCAACACGCCCACCACTGGCCCACATGGCCCAAGCTACACCTGCTCCTCCCTGTCCCCCTATCTGAGCACCCCGAAGGCCCCCCGCCTTGCCATGATGCCCGACAACTAGAGAGCCTCATTTACACCAATAAAGACAGAATCCTCCCTCCAGAAGGGTTTCGGAAAACAGCCCTCTGTCCTCTCATGTCTGTTCCTCTGCAGTCCCTCGAGCGGCGAGGGGTCTCCTTGAGGGGAGGGGGTGTCTCTGCAGCAGGTCCCATTTCCATCCCACCTCCTGGACTCTCCATCTGAGTGTCACTTTTTTTTTTTTATATTTATTTTTATTTATTTATTTGTCTGTGCCAGGTCTTAGTTGTGACATGTGGGATCTTTAGTCGTGGCGTGGGAGCTCTGAGTTTTGGTGTGTGAGATCTAGTTCCCTAATATGGGATCGAACCCAGGCTCCTGGTGCCGGGAGCATGGAGTCTTAGCCACTGGCCCCCCAGGGAAGTCCCTTGAGTGCCATCCTGACAGCTACGGACGGTGATGGGAGGGAAAGGAAACCCTTCTTTCGGGCCTGCGCACAGTGAGCCCTTTACAGCTCGCACTGGCCACGGGAGGGAGGCAGGAGGTGCCCCACTGTCCAGCCGAGGAAGCTCAAGTTCACAGACAAGATTCTTTCACCGGTGGAGAGGGCGCCTAGGGGAACCAAGGCCAACACTCAGGCCCGCCTGGCTGCCCAGTGAGCGCCCACACTCTGTAACTCACCCCAGTGACAAGGGACCCAGCTCCTCAGCTCAAAACCATGCTCTGTGAGGAGTCGTTTGAGGACTAGAGGACGGCAAGTCCCTGACCGACCTCAGGGAAGATACTTGTCTTCAAGTATTTGAAAGCTTGTTTGGGGAGAAAGGAAGGAATCATCTCCCGGAACGCCGAAGCTGATCAGGGTCTTGTGCTCGGGTCACAAGACTCTGAGCAGGTGACTCCAGTGAGTGAAGCACCCATGAAGGGAGTGGTAGGGGCCAGGAAGGGGCGGCCTTCACTCAGCACCCAGCGTTCTGCACGGTGGCCCAGGGTGTCTAGGGCAGCGCTGTCCACGACTTCCCAGGCTGTCCAGCTGTTAGGACTCTGTGTTTCCACTGCAGGGGGCACGTGTTGGGTCCCTGGTCAGGGAACTAAGATCCCACAAGCAGCAGGGCAGCCAAAAAAAAACAAAACAGTGCTGTCCAATAGAAGTAAAATTTGAGCCTTGGTGTCGGGGGAGGGGGGCATTTAAATTTGTCCCCTGGCCACAGGATGAAAAGTTGAATGAGACAAGTGAAATAAATATACATTTGATTTAACCCCATGTATCTAAAATATTGGGGGCTTACCTGGTGGCTCAGATGGTAAAGAATCTGCCTGCAATGCAGGAGACTCAGGTTCGATCCCTGGGTTGGGAAGACCCCCCTGGAGAAGGAAATGGCAACCCACTCCAGTATTCTTGCTTGGAGAATTCTGTAAACAGAGGAGCCTGGCAGGCTACAGTCCATGGGGTTGCAAAGAGCTGGACACGACTGAGCAACTAACATGCACATCCAAAATATTATTTCAACACATCATCAGTATAAAAAGTCACTAGCCAGATAGCTTAAATTCTCGGGCATTGAGTTCTTTAAATCCTTCATGTATTTTACACAGACAGCACACCCTGACTTGGGGCCGCCACATGTCAAGCACTGATGGTCACCGTATTGAACGGTGCAGCTCTAGAACCTTCTAGTATTTCTAGAACAACTGGACATCCATTTATTTTTATGTGGGATAGGTTGGCAAGGAATAACAAAAAAAAAGGAAGTTTAATGTTATGCCAGCTAAACCAAACACACCCACACAAGGGCCATGGTGGCTGCAGAAGGCTCATTTACAGACTGGGCAAAGGGATGTGGGTTGTGGGGAGTCCATCATGGGCTCCGTGGTCCCCATTTTTTTTGTTTCACACATGGCAGGGCTCAGTGCTAGGGGTGCAGAAATAAACAGGCTGTGGTCCCTATGGGCACCTGGAGGAAGAGGCAGCCCTGCAGAGGGCAGGCTTCTGGTGTGGGAAACAGAAGGACCCCCAAGCTCTGGTCCTCACCCTGTCACTGGCTGAATCACCTGGGATGTGTCACTTAATGTCTTTGGGCCCGAGCTGGGCTGGCTGTCAAACCACAGCCTTGGATGGGATTTAGATCGACGGTTTGCAGACTGTGTTCAAAAACACTCCTGCTCCCGACCCTGAGTCAACCCAAGCAGGCCTTCTCCTGCATCTTCCATGTGAGGCTTCTGGGCTTACAAGAAAGGAAGGAAAAACATCTGCAAAACTCCACAGCAGCGGCTAAGCACCTAGGATCCAGCAGCAGGAAACTGGGGTGCCTACGCCACCTTGGCCACTTGCACCCCCTCTGAGCCTCGGTTTCCTCCCCAGCGAAGGGAGGGTGCTCTGAGGGACCCGCGGGCTCACCTGTGTGACACACACTGCCTGATGCTCATGAAATGCTCAGAAACGTCAGCTCCTTGCCTCCTGAAGCTTCCACCAGCCTAGGAGAGAACCGGGGCCAGTTAAGGAAGGTCTTAGGGGACACGTAGGGGATCTGGCAGAATCCAGGGCAAAACTCCAAAGGCTGACAAGGGCTAGGCAGTTAACATGAGTGAAGGAAACAGACCAGATGTGAAGCCAGTCTGGAGGGAAACACAGAAAATATTCACTTTCCTTTGAACTTCACAGAAAAAAACCACAAAACAGCATCAGCCCAATAATAGATGGTCTCAACCCCTCAGCCAAGTCCTGGGGACTGGGGGGGAGGCAGTGGGAGTCGGGGGGGGGGGGGGGGCGGGGCGGAGTTCACGTCCCAGCCATTCATTCCAGCCATCTGCTGCACCCAGAAATGAGGATCCGGCATTGTCAGATTGACGGATATTTTTTCAAGAGGAGCCAGAAATCTCGATTTTAATGTGAAAATCTGGTTTTTAAAGGCTGGCAACCAATTCCATTTTTTGTTTTCTTTTTTTAAGAAAACATAAAGCGGTTCCACACAACGTGAGATGACGGAGGGACGGGGGTGGGGGGCTGTCCCTTGGCGACTTCCAAATCACAGACTCTGGAAGGCTGTCCTCTGCCACCCTGAGATTAGGGAGAACTAACTGTCAGGGAAGTGGTGTGCCAAGACAAGAAGAATCTTCGAGATCTTTTCTTCCTCCAGAACATCTTCCCTGGTGGTCAGGGTGCAGCTAGTCTCAGGAAGCCCAGCTTCTTATCTTCCCGCTCCTCCCAGGCCTGGGTCTCCTGCCAACAGTGGTCAGGATAAAGCGGAAGCAGAGAGAAAGGGGCCGGGGTCAGGGGTACCCTCACAAACACCAGAGAAAGGGCAAGGAGTAGCAAAAGAGAGGCATCATTTTCCTCAGTTTATTTCAAGAGAACAAAGAATCAACCTTCAGTTCTGTACAAAAACGTGACCCCTCGGGCCAACCCCTTTCCCACGCCCCCCTAAATTGCCCAAAAAAAACGACCAAAAAATCCAAATTCTGGAAAAAATGACTGAAAAATCAGGGGAGACCTTCCTCCCCTCCTCCCTCTCCCCAGTGCAAAAGTTTGGGGGGCGGGGGGTGGATGGGGGTGTGTTTTCATGGCCACGGTCAGAGGTCTGGCAGGCAGGCAGGTGTCAGGCGGGTGTCGGCAGAGTTAGTGTTTGGCGACCAGTGGGGCTGAAGGTGGGGCGGAAGGTGGAGTGGTGGGGATCCAGAAGGAAGCCAAGGGGCTCAGGGGAGGGGAAAGATCTCCAACCCTGCCTCGCCCCACAGGACACTTTAAAACAGTTTATAAAAATCGGAGCCGGAGAGTAAGAAGAGAAAGGAGTCATCAGAATCAAAAACTAAATAGTGGAAAGATTTTTTTTTTTCTTCTTCTCTAAAAGGCAAAAAACTACAAACAGCCCAGGTCCTGAGCTCCCCCAACACCTGGGTCCTCCACCGCCCCCCTGAAACCAGGCAGGCGTGGAGCTGGGGAGCCGGGAGAAGTGGGTTCTTAAAAAAGTCACCCCTGGACCGGAAGGCTCTTCATCTCGCGTCGCCTTCCGCTGCCTCTCGCCACCGCTGTCCTGGAGACGGAGATGGACTGGGGCTACGCCGGCAAACTCAGCTTCTTCCCCTTTAGGACTGTGAAGAGAGGGGCGGGGCAGGGTGTGACCACGGGGCCCCCAAAGACAGGACAGCCTCCCACGCCCACACCAGGGGCTGGACACTGGGCTGGCAGGGGCAGCCTCCGGAGTCCAGATTAACCACGGCGGGGGATCAACCCGAATTACTGAGGGTTGAGGCTGAGGGACTGAGCCATGGACCCATTTCTCCTAACACTGGCTACTCCTCTTCCATCCTGGAAGGACTCCTGGGCCTAGAGGCCTTGGATCTCTGATGGGCAGTGGGCGAAACCACCCCCCCACCTCCATCTGCCCTCGCTGCTGGGAATCCTGGGCTGCCTCCAGGCCTCTGCCCTCGGCTCCTCTTCCCTTCCTGCTAACTGACTTGGGACCTTGAAGGTCGTAGCTTTTAATTATCATCTCTAAGAGGCCTCCCCCAACCATCCACCCCCAGGTACAGTAACCCCATCACTCTCCACCAACACCTCCCTGGTTCCTTTCCATCTCTGCCCTTTCTCACTGTTTGCAGTCATTTCTCTTGTTCATTCATCGTCCTCCCCCCGCCCACACACACACAGTACAAAAAAGGAGGGGAGGGCTTCGTCCATCTTTTCCCCTATGGTAGTATCTCAGAGCCTAGCCCTGGCCACGGACATATAAAGTGTTCCCAAAATTTGTTGGTTGACTGACTGACTGAATGAATGAATGAATCTTGGTGGGCCTGAGTCCCTGAGGGGGAGGACAGAGATCAATCTGCAGAGAAGAGGCCCACCCTTCCCTGAGCGCTCCTGGGGCTGGTGACTTCGGATCTGTTAACAGGTCTGAGACTGAGAAACTGTGGGTCCGGAACCTCAGGGCAGGAGAAAGGGCTTAGGAGAAATGCCAAGAGAGGAAAAGTCAGAGGCCACCCCTGACCCTCTCTTGTCCTGCCTTCCCTCGAGGGACACGGGGGCAGAGGAGATGCAGCCAGGGCCCCTGGGAGGGAGGGTGGAAGCTGGAGAAGGTATGGGCTCCCTTCCCCACCGCCTCCCCGCCGGCTACCTTTGGTGATGTAGAGGTAGAAGAAGTCACAGTAGAGGACCGTCTGGACCAGGCCTGCCACGATGGCGATGAGGTCAAAGAAGCCCTCGAAGTGGTAGCGCCAGATCCAGTTGAAGAGATAGAGCGTGCGGTAGACGCCCAGCGCAAACAGGTAGTGGCTCGTGATGGTCTCCGCCTCGCCTGTCTTGCTCACCATGAACAGCTGCGGCAGGATGGCCACCGACTCCAGGTAGATGGAGAAGGTCCAGAGGATCTACCAGGGGGGTGCCGGGGAGTTGGCGGCCCAGGGCGGGACGGGGCGGGAGGGGACAGGGCGAGAGAGAAGGGGGAGGACACGGCTGTGTTGGTTACAGGCGCAGTGACACGGGAGAGCAGGTAACGGGGCACCACGATGCCTGCCGGGCCCTCACCGGGTGCCAGCGACCACTCTGCCCACCCCACACTCATTCTGTCGATCCCCACAATAACCCATGACAGAGGTACTATTGTTAGCATCCCCCCTCCTTTATTTTTTGGCCGAGTCTCGTGGCTTGCAGGACCTTAGTTACCCCTACCGGACACTGAACCTGGGCCTTGAGAGTAAAAATGCTGAGTCCTCACCACTGGACCACCAGGAAATCCCCAACATTCCCTTCTAGAGATGAGGTAACTGAGGCTCAGGGAGGGTCAGAGACATGCCCAGGATCACACTTCTAGTAAGCGGCAGAGCTGGGATTTGAACAAAGAGTTCAGAGTCAGTATTCGGAGCACTTAGCAATTATGCCTCTCCCAAGGGAGGACCAGGTTAGGCTCCTGGCTCTGAGACTTCCCTTCTACGAGACCTTGGGCAAGAGACCCAGATTCTTAAAGCCTCCACCTCCTTCTCTCTAAAGTGGGGGTGATTTTCCTGCCCTGGTAGGGGCAACGTTCAATGTGCAAGCTTGAGAGACATAAATCAGACCGTGTCACTCTCTGGCTCAAAACCCTCCAGTAGCTACTTTTTATCACATCCAGAATAAAACCCAAGTTCCTAACTTTGGCTCTAAGTTCCTGACCTTCAAGGCTCTCCTTGATCCAGCTTCATCTCCTAGTCCCTCCAGGCTATGACGGACTACCCAGGCCTTCTGTCTGGTTCTCGAACACACCAGCCTCCTTCCTGCCCCAGGACCTTTGCACTTGCTGTTCCTGCAGCTCTCCCCCCAGACAGTCACATCCTGCCTCTTCCACCTCTTTCCAACCTCAGCTCATCAGCGAGGTTCTCCCTGACCATCCTCCCTCCAGGACTGTCACATCCCCTGTCTTGTCTTCCTCTCGGCAGCTCTGACCAGACTGTGAGCTCCGTGAGGTCCAGGAGCCTACACCTGGGGCACGCTGTGGGCACAGCCCCTGGCATAGTGCCTGGAACCTACTCCATGCCTGGATGAATGCATGAGAGAATGGGAGCGAGGTCCCCAGGTGCTTGTCATGGGCCACCATTCAGGCAGCACTGACGACCATCATCTGCAAGCAGGACAGGGCATCGCGGGAGGGAGACCAAGAAGACAGACAGCTGCTGGCCCCTTTTCAGTCCCCAGGTTCCTGAAAGCCCCACCTGGGGTGAGTTGTGAGGTGTCAATTCACTGAAACCTCCACTCAGACACCACCACCAGCTGGCAGGTGTGATTCCTCCTGGGTGGTTTTGGTTTGTGGGAGTGAAGTGGCGACCATCAGGATGTGTTTCTAAGAACTGACATTTATATAGCATTTACTACATTCAAGGCACCTGCACACCTTACAGCTACTAACTGGCTTATGCCTTAACCCTATGAGGTAAGACCTATTGTTACCCCCCTTATACAGATGAGAAGACTGAGGCCCATGGGATCAGTAACTTGTCCAAGGCCACACAACTGAGATGCGGGTAGAAACAGATTCCTATGCAGGCAGCTAGACTTCAGGGCTTGTTCCCATAATCACTCCAAATCTACCAGCAAGGTTCTCAGCAAATCAGGTTACTTGAGGCTCTCATGAAACATACCCATTAAATGGATACATACCCAATTCCTAGCCTTGGGAAACAGAATCATGACAAAAAAGGAGAGAAAAGGTCTGTTGTATTTTTACTTGATCTATTCGTGACATCTGAATTTTTAAGGAATCCTTTCCTTCTATGATTAAAAAAGTTTTTCAGCATGCACCCAATGATAACAAGGGCATTTTTAAAAATTTATTTTTAATTGGAGTTAGCATGGATTTTAGGGCTTCCCTGGTGGCTCAGATGATAACCTGCCTATAATGCAAGAGATTACGGTTTGATCCCTGGGTCAGGAAGATCCCCTGGAGAAGGGAATGGCAACCCACTCCAGTATTCTTGCCTGGAGAATCCCATGGACAGAGGAGCCTGGTAGGTATAGTCTGTGGGATTGCAAAGAGTTGTACACCACTAAGTGACTAAAAACAACGCATGGGTTTTGAAAGCAGGTGAACCTGGTTTCAAATTCTGTGAGGTCTCACCTCTGAGCCTCACCTTGCATGCTAAGTTGCTTCAATCATGTCCGACTCTGTGCGACCCTATGGACTGTAGCTGGCCAGTTTCCTCTGTCCATGGGATTCTCCAGGCAAGAATACTGGAATGGGTTGCCATACCCTCCTCCAGGGGATCTTCCTGACCCAGGGATTGAACCTGTGTCTCCTGTATTGGCAAACGGGTTATTTACCACTAGTGACAGCTGGAAGCCTCACCTTAGTCCTACAAGAAAGAGGGATGAAGAAGTCTGCTTCCTCAGGTGGCTAAGGGATCAGATGGGATGATGATGGATTTGCGTGGAGCCCAATATAGATTCAGTGCCAATACTTTGCACAAGTGAACTCCTTCTGAATGAGGGAACCACCCAACCAAACCACCCAACCTGGAGTCAAGAAGCCTAGATCCTGGTCCAGCCTCTTCTGCCTAGAGCAAGCCCCACTGCCTTCCTCCAGCCTCAATCTCCCTACCTGTAAAATGGATCCAGCCCAGTGAGTGCTCCATGCAAGATGATGGTGATCAGAAGTTTGCCAAGTCCAGACCCTGCAACTAAGCTTTGGGTTTCCTCCTTCTGACATTTCTGGGGTACTTGGGCCAAAGTTACCCCTCAATCAGATTTGTCAAGACTGCAGGATGCTTTTAGAAATAGATTTGGAATCTGTAGCCAAAATTGTCAAGTGAGACATCTCAGGAAAACTCCGGAATTATGGTTTCTGCTGAAAACGTCAGCACAGCAGGGGCGGCTTGTGGGAATCTTAGTTTTCCAACCAGGGATCAAACCCACACCCCCTGCCTTGGAAATGCAGCGTCTTAACCACTGGACCACAGGGAAGTTCCAGGGCCAGCTTCTTACAAGCAGGAGTGAGTGGTACTGGGGGAGGAAAGACTGCTCTGAATTTGATTCCTGCCAGGCCCCTGGAGGCGGGAGATGGCAGATTGAGCACAGTCCTTCTCAAAATTACTCCTAGGAAACTGTACAGCTCCTACCAAAACACCAGGCAATAAAAACCACAACAGCCAGCCTTTAGGAGTCTGAAACACTGCAACAATCATTGCCAGCACTTCCTACCTACTGCCAGACACTGTGCTTTATCAATATTAATCCCGAGTTAGAACCTATGAAGTAGGAACTATCCCCATTTTACAGATGAGAAAACTGAAACATAGAGAAATTACATGACTTGCCCAAAGTCCCCCAGCTTCTAAAGTGTCAGTCACTCAGTCATGTGCAAACGTTTGCGACCCCACAGACTATAGCCCGCCAAGCTCCTCTGTCCATGGGATTTCCCAGGCAAGAATACTGGAGTGGGTTGCCATTTCCTCTTCCAGAGGATCTTCCCTACCCAGGGATCAAACCCTGGTCACCCAGGGATCAAACCCTGATCTCCCACAAGGCAGGCAGCTTCTTTACCATCTGAGCCACCAGGGAAGCCCTGGGCTTCAAATCCCAGCTCTCTTGTTCTAAAGTCCCTGTGTAAGCGATGCTGTCTTCTCTCAGGAAATCCTCACGGTGATCTGATCTTGACTTTACAGATAAGGAAACTGAGGCACAGAAAAGTCAAGTTCCATGCCCAAGGTCATGCTAATAGAAAGTAACAGATCCAAATCCAAGTAGCCTGGCCCCCTAGACCCCCTGTTCCCAACTCCTGAACTATTCACTAGGCCGATGATTTTGGAAGTCATTTTGACGCCCCGAGCCTCAGTTTCCTATCTATAAAATGGGGCTGCTGTGAAAAGTAATGCGATGACATGTGTGACATGCTCAGAGCAGCGTCTGGTACTTGATGAGTGCTGCTGCCATGACGTTGCTGTCATCCGACTCCAGGGCCCCTATTTTGAACGTTATTTCCTAAAAGGAGGAAGTCTGAGCAACCCTGCAGAAGGAAGCCTCTGACTGGGCCCACCGTCCACAGCCGTTCTCCCACAGCCCACCCCACTACACCACTGCCGGAACCCTGCAGGTGGCCTACCTCCAGAGGGGTAAAATCATGGTTGACCAAGAATGCCAGGATGGCTGTGGGAATGACGAGGAACTCGACTCGGAACGTGTCGTGGTTCCCATCATAAGTGGCTTTGAACTTGCTGTAAATCATCCAGACTGTGGTGAAAGAGCAGGCGATGTAGACCACCTGTGGGGGGAGGATGAGGAGGAAGCTTCAGATCCAGGCACAGGGCCCCAGCCCCCAAGAGCTTAGACTGTGGAGTCCGGACCCCAACCCCTCCTCCCTCAGACCCAGGGGTCCAGCCCCCAGCCCCTCCTCCCTCAGACCCAGGGGTCCAGCCCCCAGCCCCTCCTCCCTCAGACCCAGGGGTCCAGGCTCCCAGCCCCTCCTCCCTCAGACCCAGGGGTCCAGCCCCCAGCCCCTCCTCCCTCAGACTCAGGGGTCCAGACCCCCAGCCCCTCCTCCTTCAGACTAGGAGTCCTGGCCCCCAGCCCCTCAGACCCAGGAGTCCCAGCCACTGTCACTGCTCCCCTCAGATTCAGCAGTCTGGACCCCCAGCCCCCTCCTCCCTAAAGCCTGGGACCCATGTTCCCTCCTCCCCTGACCCTCCCGGTGGCTCCCCCTCAGGAGGCCTTTACCTTCATGCACGTGTTGTAGAGTGAGATGTAGTTGGTGAAGAGATCCAGGTAGCGGGCAGTGAACACCACAGCAAACAGGACCTGGCTCTTGCCTGAAATCCCTGTGGTGCAGAGAGGCGGGGTGGGGGGAAGCTGGAGGTGGGCCGCTGGGTCAATACACCAGGGGCCAAGGCCTGGGACAAGCCTGGAGGCAGCTCTGGAGGGCAGCTGTCCCTGGAGGCCTCCCCAGCCGCCGGCTGGAACAGGGCTCTTTCCCACGGCCCACAGCCAGGGGGCAGCCCGGCCCCAAAGCTACTCCAGCCCGAGGCTGTGTCCCAGGCTAGGCCTCGAGGCCACCCCCAACACCCTCAGGGTCCTCCTGCAGTCCAGATCCAAGCTGGGGCCACGGGAGGAACCCCTCCTTGACCTCTGGCCTCCGGAACAGGTCGCCTGCCTCCCGCTCCCTTCCTGGCCGCCACAGTCCACGTCACCAACTTCCAGCCACCTCCCTGCTTGCCACAGCTCCCTGTTCCCAGCTCCGGCAACTCTGAGGCCACCCTGATGGGGACCGGGGGAGGCTGAACTCGGTGCCTGGAGCCACCCCCATCAAACTGAATGCAACGCCAGTTTGCGGAAAGGAGCTGACCCCCTGGTGACCCTGGGCCTGGATGGGGGACCCCCAGCAAGCAGGGACGGGAAAGGGGACCCGTCCCCCTATGCCTCAAACCCTCTCCCCGAGTCTTGGGGTGTCCCCCGCACTCTCCCCCTTCCTCCGGCCCCCGTGGGTGTCTCACCGGCACACGAGCGGGACTTCCAGATTTTGAGCAGTAGCAAGATGATGGCTAGGAGGTGGGAGAGGTCTCCCAAGAATCGGAAGAGATTCATGGTTGGGGGGATCTGGCAGGGCTGGGCTGGAGGGAGGCTGGAGGGGGGCTGCCCCCCGGGGCTGCTGTTCTGGCCGGGCGGCTGGGCTATCAGGTGGGGGCGGGAGAGGTGCCCTCGGGTGGGCTCCGCTCCGGGGAGGGGGCTCTGGGACGGGGGCGCCGAGGCCGGAGCTGGTGGCCGAGCCGGAGCTAGGAAGAGCGAGGAGGGCGGGAGGGGGAGGAGTCCGGGCGGGAGGCTCCGCCCCCGAGGCCCGAGTCTCGGCCCTCTGGCGCCCCCTACCCCCGCTTCTCCGCACTTGCTGAGTTGGGCGCAGAATGTTCCCCACCGAGGCCGCCCCCTAGGAACTTGCGGGGTCGTTGAGACCCGAAACTCCCAAATCCGGGCGCCTGTTCCCCCAGGCAGTCTGCGCCTCTGTAAAGGTCGCAGCCCAACCGCATAGATTCTGCCCTTGACAGCGATTCGGGAGGCAGGTCTCTGAGGTTTCAAGATCCTACACAAAGACCCAGAGGCTGGCTTTTCAGGGACCTCCAGCTCCAATCTATCCGAGAGAAGAGAAGGCAGCCTCCGGCCCCTCCTCCATCATACTCAGGAGTCCAGGACCTCAATACCCTCCTCCCTTGGGCTCAGGAGTCCAGCCGCCAGCCCCTCCTCCCTCTGACCCAAGAAGAGTTCAGTCCCCGCTTCTTTGGGACTTCGGCTCCCACCCGAGGATTTTGTGTCACAAGTATCCTAGACCCAGGAATCGAGATACACAATCCCTTCTTCCCTCTGGGACCCACAAATTCAGGCGCCCAGTCTCTTCTTTTTCAGAAATATGAGCCTTCACTCCTGCTCTCCGAGACCCTGGAGTTGGTAGCCAGAAGCCCTGGCTCTGGTCACCTCCCCACCCACCCCGGAACTGCCCCCCCAGAGGCACACAGACACACTCTTGGGAGCCCAGGTGTCCTGAGCCACACCCCACCCCAGCCCTTTACAGAAGCACTGGGCCTAGCCTCCCTCCCTATCAGGAAGGGCAGGAGCTGGGCAACTGGTCTTGAGGGACGCTGGGCGAGGGGGAACAGGCTGCGTCTACGAGGGGGGACATGGTGCTTTCTTCCTGGATGTCTGAATAACCATGGGTGATGGATGTCAGGGTCCATCAATAACAGAAGGGGTACAGCGGTATCAGTTTCCTCAGATTGCAGGATGGATAGGGTGCTAGAGGAGAGCGTGACGTCCACGAGTCTTGGACGCGTGGGCACCTGAGGGTGGTTTGTGCTAAGGAGTCAGTTTGTCTGAGGGTCTAAAAGGGACTCAGGCCTGGAGAAGGGGGGCTCTGATTACTGGATCCCAGGTGGAGAAGGGAGACAGGGCCTTGGACTTCTGGGACTGAGGAAGGAGGGGGGCTGGATACCTGGTGTCCTAGGTCTGAGCAATGAGGGGACCGGGGGCTTGGATTCCTGCGTCCTGGATGGGAAGGGGGACTGGGGACTTGAATTTCTGGGTCTGAGAGAGGAGGGGGCTGGGAGCCTGGATTCCTGGCTTCATGAGACCTGCTTGCAGGCCTGGCCTCCCGGGGCAATTGAAGCCAAAAGATGGGTCCTAGCGTGACAGAGACTCAAGTCTGGGGATGGCCTCCTGCTTCACAAACCTCAGCGTGGGGAGGGGCCAGAGGGCGGGCAGCCCCTGGGCCCTGGAGCGCGGGTCCCGGTCCTGAGTCCCCGACTGCCCCCCCCCCCCGCCCCTTCCCCTCTCCCCAGATTTATTCACAGCCCCTCACTCTCTGGTCCCTGGGGGAAGACAGAGGCTGGGAGCTGGGGAAGGGGCTGGCCCCCTCCCCCAGCCATGACAGGAGGAGGGGTCCCCAGGGAGCCCAAGAAGGGGGGCTGTGGGTCTCCCAGCAGGGGCGGACGGGGACTGAATGTTAATCGCATCCCGAGTGAGTGTGTGTGTGTGTGTGTGTGTGTGTCTATGTGTGTGAGAACACAGCGAGTGTGCGAGTCCCTCCCGCTCCGGCTCCTCCAAGCCCTGGCCGCCGCCACCGCCCTCCGCCCGCCTGCAGCCTTCCTGGCCACCGGTGCCTGACTTGGGGGTGTCGGCCTGGGTGGGTCCGCCTGGCCCCCAGGGGTCTCTCGTGTGTCCGCCATCTGCCCGGTGAGGATCTGTGTGTGCGGGTGTCTGGGGCTGGGCTGGAGGGGGGGGGTGTGTCTGTAAGGGCTGCGGCGGCTGAGGGAGGGCGGGAGGGAGGGAGGGGTCTGTCTGTCTGTCTCGACCCCGAGCCACCTGCCTGGGTGTCGCGGGCCCCCCAGGTTCCTCCCTCCAAGCCCCCCCCCCCCCCCCGCAAACCCGGATGGATGGTGTGTACCTGGGCTCTGTGCCTCCTGCCTGCGTCCGGCCGGGCGTCTGGCCGCCTGTGTCCTCCTGTCTGTCCGAACAGCCCCTGACGGCAGTGGCAGCCTGGCCCTATCAGACCCTCCAGTGTGTGTGTGTGTGTGTGTGTGTGTGTGTGTGTGTGGGTATGTGTGTGTCTCCCTCCTCAAGCTCCGGGGGTGTTTAGGGGAATCCCAGGGAAGTGAGGTGGTGCGTGTATGCGTGTGTGTATATGTGTGTGTCTGCCTGTATTTGAGAGTGGGGGCGTGGGGGGGGGGTGTCTGGAGGTGGGAGGTGGCCAAGCAGGAAGGGGCAAGCAGTCGCCCAGACAGGCTGTCTCCCGCCTGCCCCTTACGCAAACACACACACCGGCCACCGGCTTCAGAGGTGACCCAGACAGACAGACAGACACAGACTTGGGGGGGTGCCACGGAGGGCACAGAGTGGGGGGTTGCGAATGAGCCAGGGAGAGGCGGGACCGGACACATGGACGGGGGGGAGGAGCCGGGGCTGAAGCGGCAGAGGGGGGCACCCCGGGTGGGCGGAGGGGGGATCCCCACGGGGTCGGGGCGGCGAGAGGACACCCCGACAGCCTCCGCAATGTCCGGGGCCCAACTTCCAGCGCAACATGTGTAGCTGCGTCCTCGCCTAGCCGGGGTGGCCTCAACCTTGGGGGACAGGCAGGGCAGGACGGACCGAGGAAGAGAGCCGGAGCCAGGGAGCCAGGGACGGGCAGGAGGTCCCGGCCGCCGCCGCCGCCCCAGGGCCTGGCCCCCCACACACACACCCCGCGGCTCCCTGAGCCCCCCGCCGAATCTTCGGGTCGCTGGACTCCGGTTCCGTTCCTGGCACCCCCGCAACACCCCCCCAGAACAGGGTCATGAAAAGGTAAGGCTGGGGTAGGGCTGCAGGGGAGGGGGTGGGAACGTGGGTCGCCCCCCACCCCGCCCCAGATTTAGGACAGGGAAAGTTGGCAAGGGGCCTCAGTTGGAGGGAGAGGGTTGGAATGGTGGACAGGGGTCCCTGGGGGAAATCTCTGCCCCCTATCTGCTTCTCCCTCGCTGAGCCCTTTTCCCAGATCTCTGCACCCCAGATCTCCTAACCCCCCCATTGCTGACACTTTGATCCTTCTCTCCAGCCCCATACACCTGACACCCTGTCTCTCTATCCCCCATCTCTCCCTCTCACCTTCCCTCTCTGAGCCGTCCCCCACCCCACTGCCCGCATCAGCCTCCCCCCTCAGTCCGTCCTCCTCCCTCTCTCCAGCTCCATCTCCCCTCCCTCCTCAGCTGCCAGTCGGCTATTAATACCCCTGCCAAAGACCTTGAGAGTATCCAGGCCTTGGCACCCCTCGTCCCAAGCTCCCATCCCTTCCTCAAGGTTCTGGAATACCCTTCTAGCCTCTTCCAAGCACCAGGATTAGGGTGGGGAGAGAATGGGGTTGGGGGGGAGCGGGAGCCGCCCGCAGCACGATGCGAACTGGGAGGGGGGGTGGGAAACCCGGGCTGTGGATCGAAGTGGCCTCTCCTCTCTTCTGTGATGGATCTGGGGGGAGTGATGGAGACAGGGACACCCCAGGAATCTCTGGCACCCTCCTCCTCAGCTGGGGGACAGACTGTACTGTGCACAGGACCTGAGTGGGGCGACTTGGAGAGGCTGGAGCTGGGGCGGGGGTTGCCCAGGATACTGGACGAATGGGGTTTGAGACCACAAGGGGTCCTCAAGGGAGGAGAGGGCTACGGGCCTGGATTCCTGGGTCCTGGGCGTAAAGGAGGCTGGGCCCCTGGATTCCTGAGTCTGGGGGCAGGAGAGAGCCGGCACTCCTGGGTCCTGGGAAAGGACGGGGCTGAGCACCCACAGTCCCGGGTGGGTCCAGGGGGAAAGAAGAGGCCCGAGAGCCAGGACTCCCGAATCGATGGGAGAAGTTGGGAGGATGGGGCTTCTGTGTCTGAGGGAAGAGGGGGCTGGAGGTGTAGTGTCCTGAGCCCCTTGACGGGGCAGAGGACGAGGGTCTGGACTCTTTGGCCCCGTGCGGATGGAAATGGGGACTGAGACTCACGAGGAGGTGGCGATTGGAGGCCTGAATAATGTGATCCCCGAGGGTGCAGGTTTGGGGTTTGGAAAGCCAGAGTCCCCCAGCGGCTGGGGCTACCACCTCTCTGTCCACCTCCAGAGGGGTGGGAGACTGTCCTCCTGAATCCCTCACCAGAGAGAACTGGGCATCCAGCCTCTTGAGAAGGGTGGGGCAGGAGCTGCCCTCTTGCGCTTCAGCCAAGGAGCAGGACCCCAGGGTCCCCAAGGCCAGAGGCCAGGTAGGGGTGAGTCTCAGAGAGGCAGAGAAGAGGCTGAGGGGTGAGCGGCCACCAGGAAGGGAGGGGAGAGCGAGTGTTATCCTGGGGAGGGGGGAGCGCCAGGCCACAGCTGTGGGTTATTTTGGGGCAGAGGGGGGCTATTCTGAGCACTGATTGAACCAGCTGCTTGGGGAAGGGCAGAGGAGAGGAGGGGCGAGGGGGAGCCAGGATTGAAGCATGCTAGGAGCCCCCACCCCCACCCCTTGGGAGACTGTGCCCCAGGGTCCCTGGGAAGACCTGGGGGTGGGAGGGGGCTGGGAGTGAGGCCTCTAGGCAGGCAAAGGGGTGTGGGCCTTTCCCCTACCCCTGGCTGTCTGTGGGGTGGATGGAGGCTCTGCGCTACCATGGCAACCGGACAGGAGGCTGATTGACAGTTAAGAGCGAGCCCTTCCTTGTCTGGACCCTCACCCCTTCCAGAAGCCCCTTCTGCAGACTCCAATCCCTCTCTGGGAACCAGAGGCCAGGCCCCCAGGGCCCTCCTTCCTCAAGACCCAGGAGCCAGGAGTCTGGGCTCCCAGCCCGACCACCCCAGGCAGCTAGTATTCAACAGGGGACATAGGAAGAGATGCTGTATTGCTTCTCATTTACCAAATTGCTCTGGGCTGGGAGCCAGGGACCCCCACCCCTCCCAGCTCGCCACAGCTGTGCTCCCCCCAACCCCAGAGCCGTCTGGACTGTGACTCTTTCCAGCTCTTATTGAGAGTGGAAGGACGGGGGCAGGGGTAAGGGGATGAAGATGGGTTGGGGGCTTGTATTCCAGGGGAGGGGTACGGTCATGGAGGCATTTGCTCCCTGCAGGATGGCCCACTAATTTCTTTCTCTCTCTCTCTCTCCCCCAACACACCTGACCCCTTTTCCCTTTCTCTCTCTCTTTTTTTGTTCCCCTCACTTTTTCTTCCTTTTATTTTTGATCCCTCCTGCCACTCGCCTTCCCGGCCTTCCTTTCATGTCTGTGCTGGGCACCTCCCTGGTGGGGGTCTTGATCTCTGCCTTGCCTCGCTATTTCTGTCTTCCTGTGTTTTCTCTCTGCTCTGCCTGCCTCTTCAATCTCTAATTCTGCCTGTTTCTTCATCTCTTGTGGGTGCGTGTCTTGTGGTGGCTGTGGGGTCTCTGTCTCCATCTTCCTGGGGTTTCTTTCCACCTTCCTCTCTTGGTCCAACTTTCGGGTTTCTCTCCTCTCTCCCACCTTCCTTCCTCTATCTCTGCATCTCTCCCGCCTCTCTCATTCCCTCCCTATTTCTGTCACCCGTCTTATCTCTCGCTCTGTTACCCTGAGCCTATCTGTCCCTGTCTGTTTCTCCTTCCATCTCTTTCCTCCATCCCATCAACTCTCTCCCTGACCATCTCTCTGTGGGTGTTTTCATCTCTTCCTATCTTCCTGGGTCTCTCTCTCTCTGCTCCTGTTCTGATCCCGTCTCTGCGGGTCTCTTTCCCATCTGGCCTGTCTCATTGTCCTCCCTTGTCTGTCTCTTCTCCCCACCTCGCTATCTTTTGTGACCCCATTACCCATTCTCCCTGTGTTTCTCCCTTCGCTTCTGTATCTCTCCCTTTGCCTCCGTATTTCCCTGTGTCTCTCCCTCTATTACTCCAACCTTTCTCCTATCTCCGCGTCTCTCCTTCCTCGTATCTCCCCTTCACCGTGTATCTCTCCTTGTCTCTGTCGTTCTATCTCTTGTCTCTCATTCCTGTCCCTCTCTCTGCTCCGCGTGTCCTCCCCCGTGTCCCTCCCCGGGCGCCCTCGCGCTCAGAGGCCGCCCGGCAGGGCCCGCAGGCGATGCGCGGCGCCGGTGGCCCCCGCGGCCCTCGGGGCCCCGCTAAGATGTTGCTGCTGCTGGCGCTGGCCTGCGCCAGCCCGTTCCCGGAGGAGGTGCCGGGGCCGGGCGGGGCCGGCGGGCCTGGCGGGGGCCCCGGCGGGGCGCGACCGCTCAACGTGGCGCTCGTGTTCTCGGGGCCCGCGTACGCGACCGAGGCAGCGCGCCTGGGCCCGGCCGTAGCGGCGGCCGTGCGCAGCCCGGGCCTGGACGTGCGGCCGGTGGCGCTGGTGCTCAACGGCTCGGACCCACGCAGCCTCGTGCTGCAACTCTGCGACCTGCTGTCGGGGCTGCGCGTGCACGGCGTCGTCTTCGAGGACGACTCGCGCGCGCCCGCCGTCGCGCCCATCCTTGACTTCCTGTCGGCGCAGACCTCGCTGCCCATCGTGGCCGTGCACGGCGGCGCCGCGCTCGTGCTCACGCCCAAGGTGCGCGCGACCCGTGGGCGGGGCTCGGGGGACGGGGGGCGATGCGGGGGCGGGGGCCTGGTCTAGGGGGCGGGGCCTGGGCCGGCCGTGGGTGGGCGGGGTGGTAGGGGGCGTGGCCAGTCCTGAGGGTCAGCCTCGCGAATGCGGTGAGGACAGATGTAAAGGTCAGGTCTAGGTAACGGGTGGGGCTGACTTGGAGGGACGTGATCTATAGGAGGAACTGAGTGTGCTGGGGAATCATCTAGAAGCAGGGTCTGAGGTGACCAGGCTATGGAAAGAGTTGAGAGGTTGAGGAAGCGGTGAATCGGGAGGGGGTGTCATCCGAGGAAGAGGCGGAGGCCGGCCAGCGAGGGGCGAGGACCGGGTGGGGGCCTGCCTGAGATAGCAAGTTCTGAGTGAGGGGTGGGCTCTAGGATCAGCGAGGGGGTGTCAACTGAAAAGAAATTGGGCTCAAAAAGGGGTCAAAGCTAGAGAGTAAGCAGGAGCCAGAAAGTCAGAGACGGTGACCAGGAAAAAGGAGTATTAAGTACCGAGGGACAGGGAGGGGCCCGGCCAGCTGAGCACGAGGTCTAGAGGTCAACGTAGAAGGACGGAATCATCTGGTGGAAGGATGAGTATGAGAAAGGGAGGCGTCCTTAAGTGAGTGAGCGAGAGAGGGGTAGCCTTGGAGCTAGGAAGTGGGGGAAGGCCAGTTAAGGAAGAAGTGAGTCAAGGAAGGGGCGGGGCTAGCTGGTGATGGGGGAGGCCAGGGAGGACAGGCCCTCTGCTCGGTACTAAAGGGGCAGAGTCTAGAGAGGAAGACGGTCTGGGGGTGGGATTTGGGCAGGGGAGGTACCCAGCTGGAAGGCGTGGAAAGCGAGAATCCAGAGAGTGGGCCTGGAAAGATGAAGGCCTCCCCCTTAGAGGCAGGCTCAGCCATTGAGAGGTCAAAGCCAGGAGCCTGCAGGGAAGGCAGGGGCAGAGGCTGGAGCTGGCTGTGGCGTGGAGAGAGGCCTGCCTCCCGAGGGCACAGGAGGGGTCAGCTGGAGTGGACTTCTGGTAGGGAAGGCATGATTTGAACAAGCCTGGTGTGCGGACTGAGAAGAACCGGGTCAGTTTAGAGGAGGCGTCTGAGAAGAGGCGGGGCCTATTCAGGGGTGGAGCCAGTGTAACTGAGAAGTGGGTATCGCCTGAGGATGGGGCCACCTGAGTGGGTGGAGCCTAAGTCTCCACCAATTCCCTGCTGTGAGGGCCGGCGGCTTTGTGACTAGATCTGTATTGCATGCCGGGACTCGTAGTTCTCTTCTGTCCCGAGCACTCTGGGAAAGACCTCTGTCCAACTTTCTTCTTCTCTTTGGCATGGGGTTGTCCAGAGAACTGTAGGCAGATCACCTGCGAGGTGAACTTACTACTTCCTGGCTGCCGCCTCCTTGGCATACGGAGAGATGTGGTCTCTCCTGCCTCAATGGCGGCTGAGAAGTGTGTGCCCCTCCATTTCATTGTCTGCTGGGCACTGTAGCCCATTGAGTGCATACCCGTTGCCTTCTGGGAAATGTAGTCCTTTTAGTGTCTTAGAGTGGTCCTCACAGTTCTATCTGTGCCCCCACTGAATGCTGGGAACGTGGTCCCCTGAATACACATTCAAACTGCGAAGGATGAGGGCCTCACAGGGTCTCATAGCATTCTGGGAAACCTCATACCCTCAGGACAAGTGCCCTAACCCGTGCACATTTAACCACAGGCATAAGCCTAGGGAAAAAGTCCACCTGCTCGTCTCATTGCATTACTGGAAGATTTATTGAAGACTGATTCTGTGCCAGGGTTCTGGGGAATACAGTTAGGGAAGGTTAAAAAAAAAAAAAAAGAGTCTCCGCTTTTACGAAGCTTGCATTTCTAATGAGGAGACAGACAAAATAAATAACAGACAGTGAAATCTGTCCTGGAGGAGAGGTAACGACCAAGTCTGTGGCTTCAGTAGACGGTGGTCAGGGGAGGCTTCCTGAGGAGGTAAAACTGAGCTGGACCTGAGGACGGAGGAGGGGAAGGAGCTGGGGGGAAAAGTGTCCCTGAGAAAGGTGACAGTGAAGGGCAAAGCCTTTGAGTCTAGAAGGAACCTGAGGTGTTTGAGGAAGAGCAAAGAGGTGGGGCTGGCGGGACATGAGGTCAAAGAGGCCACAGGGACCAGGTCATGTGGGGCTTTGTGAGCCACAGCGAGGACTTTGGCTTTGACTCTGACATAGAATTTTTGGAAGGTTTTCAACCAAGAAGGGAGGCGATCCAATTAATATTTTGAAAAGATCACTCTGGCTGCTGTCTGGAGAATGAAAGGTTCGAGAAAGGTAGTAGAGATGGATTAGGAAGCTGTTGTCATCTAGGCAAGAGAGTGGAAGCGGTGAGGGTCATGACAGGGGCCATAGTGAAGAATGAACAGCTGCAGTCATGTTTTGAACAGAGAAGTGAGAAGACTTGGAGATGGCCTGGATGTGGGCCCAAGGGCTGTCCAACAGGATTTTCTGCTGAAATGATGAAAGTAGTCTTCATCTACTCTTGTCAAATATGATAGCCACTAGCCATGTGAGCTGTTGTGCACTTGACGTGTGGTTAGTATAACCAAGGAACA
The DNA here is from genome assembly GCF_023699985.2 of Odocoileus virginianus. Lineage (NCBI taxonomy): Eukaryota > Metazoa > Chordata > Mammalia > Artiodactyla > Cervidae > Odocoileus > Odocoileus virginianus. Next base: position 6,757,407 of record NC_069693.1, on the reverse strand, counting down.
AAATTTTATTTAACTTTGATTTCACTTGAATAGTCATGGGTGGCTAGTAGCTACCATACTAGAGACCACAGGAGACAATATTTAAACCCATGGGTTTGGATGAGATCACCAGGAAGAGAGGACAGAGAAGGAAAGAGTAGATGAGGGCACTCCTATGTTTAGAATTCTGACGGAGGAAGAGAGTCTAGCAAAGGAAACGGGAAGGAGGGGATAGGAAGATGGGAAAAAAAGCAGAGAAGGGCAAGCCTACTCAGCAAAGCTTCTTCCAGTTGGGAGAGGCTACCTTCAGCACCCTCATGGCCTGTTGGGAGATACAGTCCCTCTCAGTGGATGCTGAGAACTGTAGTTCTCTCCCAGGTTGCTCCCTGTGTTCACTAGGATTATGTTAGCTGCTGTAACAGGTAAACCCACTGACTTCTCAGTGGCTTAACTCAATAGAAGGTTGTTCCTCACTCATATAAAATCCAAACAGGTGTTCCTGATTGGAGTTGGCTCTCCTCCAAACTCTGACTAAGGGACTCAGTTTCCTCCATGCTGTGGCATTGTATTCCCCTAGATTCCTCCTTGGGGGCCTCTGCATCTGCCCTCGGACAGGGAGGAGTAAAGTGCATGGGCAGAGAGGTTTTTATGGATGAGCCTAGAACTCAGTCCTGAGGCTAAACCTAAGCCAGGTCTAGCTTTTTGCCCCAAGCAAGGAAAGAAGATGGGTTTGGCAAACAGCTAGATGTTGAGAGCTGTGATGCCCTTATCCACTGTTGGGAGACAGGTCCCCTCTGGATCCCTGGGAGCTGTGAGCCCCTCACTGGCTTCTGAAGATCAGCAGCTGGGAGCTGAGATCTCCACATGGAGGAGGCCTAACATCCTCCTCCTCCCCTGCAGGAGAAAGGTTCCACCTTCCTGCAGCTGGGCTCGTCCACCGAGCAGCAGCTTCAGGTCATCTTCGAGGTGCTGGAGGAATACGACTGGACGTCCTTTGTAGCCGTCACCACGCGTGCCCCTGGCCACCGGGCCTTCCTGTCCTACATCGAGGTGCTCACTGATGGCAGCCTGGTGGGCTGGGAGCACCGTGGGGCATTGACACTGGACCCTGGGGCTGGCGAGGCCGTGCTGGGAGCCCAGCTCCGCAGTGTCAGTGCCCAGATCCGCCTGCTCTTCTGTGCCCGTGAGGAGGCCGAGCCCGTGTTCCGGGCAGCCGAGGAGGCTGGCCTCACTGGGCCTGGCTACGTCTGGTTTATGGTGGGGCCCCAGCTGGCTGGAGGCGGGGGCTCAGGTGCCCCCGGGGAGCCACTTCTTCTGCCAGGAGGCGCCCCACTGCCTGCTGGGCTGTTTGCAGTGCGCTCAGCAGGCTGGCGGGATGACCTGGCCCGGCGTGTGGCAGCTGGTGTGGCCGTCGTGGCCAGAGGTGCCCAGGCCTTGCTGCGTGACTATGGCTTCCTGCCTGAACTTGGCCATGACTGTCGCGCCCAGAACCGCACCCATCGAGGGGAGAGTCTACACAGGTGAGTGGGGCTGGGCTGGGAGGGCTGTGGGAGAATTCCTGAGCCAGATCACCTGGGGTACTCGATGACCTCAAATGGGTCACCTTGCCTCTCAGAACTTCAGTCTCCTTTTCTATAAAATAAGTGAAATTATTGGCTCTCCTTTCTGGGATTAAATCAAGTGATTTGGAAAAAAACACCTGAGATACCGGGAGAGGATTACTGTATTTCATGATTTTAGCATGTGCATTTTTGCACAGTTTTAATGTCTTTGAAATCAAGACATGTCTTAACAGTTATTGCTTATCATGATTTCATGGGCAGTGCTTTTTTTTCCCCCTTCATTGTTGTAAAAATAGCAATACATCTAGTTGATAGCATCTTAGATTCGGTGAAATACCTAGTTGGGGGGCTTTCCTGGTGGCTCAGTCAGTAAAGAATCCACCTGCAATGCAGGAAATGCAGGTTCGACCCCTGGGTCGGGAAGGTGCCCTGGAGTAGGAAATGGCAACCACTCCAATATTCTTGCCTGGGAAATCCCATGGACAGAAGAGCCTGGCAAGAGTCATAAACGGGTTCCAAAAAGTCAGACGTGACTTAGTGACTAAACCACCATCACCACCCTAGTTAGTGTAGGAGCTGAACTTCAGTAACCAAAAGACCCAACAATGCAATGTCTCCAAGGTAGAGAGGTCTCTCACTTAACAACCCAGAGATCCATGGTCCAGGTTATCAGGAGACTCCATCATTCCATGTGGTCATTCAAGGGCCCAGGACCCTCCCACCTTGTTGCTCTGTCATCTTCCCATATGGTGGAAGCTGTGTCAAAGGGCATGTCTGAGTTCTAGCTCATGAAAAGGGGGAAAGACAGAAGGTGGAGAACAAGCCATTTCCTTTAGTCCAGTGAGGCAGATGGGATGAGTCTTACTTCCCATTCATGAGAACGTAAGTCACTTGGCAGGGGCATGAATTACTGGTTGTTTGTAGCCACATCCATGCAGATTGGCTAGACACCAATTCTGTTTGGCTAATGTCTGTGCCACACTGATTGTTAGAGTTTGAATATCACCTGCCCATGGCCTGGGTTAGCTGCAAGGAATATCAGGGAATATGGGGAATGTTGATTCTAGCTGGACAGGGGTGTACCCAACTGACACACTACTGTTTTAAATTATTTTATTTGTTCACACTACTCTTTTAGATGAGGGGACCAGGGTTTGGTGAGAAACAGCATCTCGACCCTAGGAAGCTTTGGGAGTTTGGTGACAGAGCAGTGGAAAGAGAGGCCTTGGATACTGAAATGAGGATGAGCTGAGTTTGGGAAGAGGTGACGGGTGGGGAAGAAAGCCTAAGGGAGGAGAATTGAGAAGTGGTGATTTGGGAATCAGGATCCAGGGACCAGATGATGAGAGAAGCCTCCCTCGTTCATAAATACTTACTGAGCGCCCGCTAAGAACTAGGGCTCCTGCTGGGACCTGGGAATGCAGAGATGAATAAGACCGTGGACTTCTCTTCAAAGAACACAGGGTCCTGTAGGGGTAGCAGACAGGGACGGCATAATGACAACACAGCATGATACTTGCAATAATGGAGGTTGCATGGGCTTTGTGGGAGCACCATGGAGGAACTGCTAAGCCAGAACATTTTGGGTCGCAGGAAGCAGAGTCTCATTCAAGTTTCCTCGGGGAAAATGGGGTTTATTGGAAAAGATAAACACACACAGAAACTCAGACATCAGGAATTTGAGGCCAATTCCTCAATTCTAGCTACTCTTTCAATTATTTCTGATTCTTTCTCTCTCTCTCTCTTTTCCCTCCCCCTGTCTATCACTGTCTCCATCTTCATCAACATCTCCATCTCTTTCTCTGCCTTGTCTCCCAGGGGGCAGTTCTTCTCCCTGTCCAGTTCTTCTGATGACCCAGAATTTCTGTTCCCTCATGATACTCATCATTTCAGCCCATCGTGTCTGCCATGTGTGTGTGTGCTAAGTCCTTTCAGGCATGTCCAACTCTTTGCGATCCCATGGACAGGCAAGGATACTGGAGTAGGTTTCCATGCCTTCCTCCAGATCTTCCTGACCCAGGGATTGAACCTGTGTCTCTTACGTCTCCTGCATTGACAGGCTGATTCTTAACCACTAGCACCACCTGGGAAGCCCTGTCTACCACCCATCCCTCCAAATCTCACAGCTACCTTTCTCCCAGGAGAGGAATTGGGTTGGCTCCAGTCAACATTCCAGACTAGGCTACACAAGTTATGGGTCAGCCTGTGGGTTCAGGGAAGTTTCCAGGAGGAGGTGGTATCTAAGTTGAGACCCGAAGAATAAATTGCTCATTCATTCATTCGCTGAAAAGCCCTTTATCGAGAATCTGCGATGTGCCAAGCCCTGCTTTATGCACAGAGTATAATGTTGAACAAGGCCTCTGCTCTCACAGAGCTCACAGTCTCATAGGCGAGACAATCAGTGGACAGGAAAGAAAGGAGAAAAACATCAATGGGTAATAACTTCTGAGATGAAAATAAAGCAGGCAGAATGTAATGAGAAATGCCTATGGTGCTAGGTTAGACGAGGTCGTCAGGAAAGGCCATTCTGAGCAGAGGAAATTTGGAGGTTAAAAAAAAAAATGGATAAAGAGAAAGAGCCAGGGGAATTCCCTGGTGGTCCAGTGGTTAGGACTCCATGATATCACTGCGAAGGACCTGGGTTCAGTCCCTGGTTGAGGAACTAAAATCCTACAAGCTGAGCAGCACAGCCAGAGACAAAAAGGTAGACAGAGAGAGACAGCCAACTATTGGAAGATCCGAGTGAAGAGAAGGGAGAGGGAACAGAAGGTTTAAGGGCCCTGGGGCTGGAAATGCCTGAAATAAAGCCAATGTGTCTGGAGCACAGTGGGCAAGCGGGCAGAATATGATGGAGTGACACGCGGCCCAGCGTAGGTAGGGCATTTAGGCCAGGTTAGGGATTTAGATTTGACTTCAAAGGCAATTGGGAGTCCACCAGAAATAGATAATTCAGGGAGGGAAAAGAGCATTGTGCAAAGGACCAGAGGGGAGAAAAACTTGGGGCAGGTTGGTGGGACCATAATAGCTCAGGGTGGATAAAGGCAGGCGAATGTAGATGTTGGGGGTGATGAGGCTGGTTAAGTGAAGGGGGGGCACGTCACAAGGGCCTTTTTTTTAAAAAAAGAAAATTTATTTGGCTGTGCCAGGTCTTCGTTGCAGCAAGTGGGATCTTAGTTCCCTGACCAGTGATCGAATCTCGGCCCCCTGCATTGGGAGAGCAGAGTCTTAGCCACTGGGCCATCAGGGAAATCCCTACAAGGGTCTTGAATGCCAGGTTGAGAGGTTCAAACTTTATTCTAGGGCATTCAGGAGCTATGAGTGGGCTCTGAGCAGGAAAGAGTGGAGTCAGTTTGGGGTGTAGACAGACCCCTCTGGGGTGGGTTCTGATTGGAGGAGAAAGATTGGAGGCTAGAGGCAAAGTAGGAGGCTGGGGTGGGGTCTTGGAGGGTTGTAGGCACAGAGGAGGGCTGGGGCAGAGATATCCCTGGGGCAGGAAGGATGGAGTTTGAGGACTGATGCCCTGCATGGGGGTGAGGGAGGGGGAGTGGGGGGGTGAGGATGGCAGCTGAGGGTCTGGTCCAGTGACCAGGGTGATGTGACAAGCATTCAGAGTACAGACTGCCGCTGTATAGTAAAGATACTTGGGAGTCCAGAGCCCCTCCCAGGGCTTCTGTCCAGAAGGTACACGTGAGCTGAGTCTTGAACACCTAAAAACTAGTCAGGATGAGAAGAGAATAAGGGTTTTTTGTTTTTTGTTTTTTTTCCTTTTGGCTGCACTGCCCAGCATTTGGAACTTCCCTGACCAAGGATTGAACCCTCACCCCCTGCAGTGGAAGCTTGGAGTCTTTTTCCTTTTTCCAAGGGTTTTTTCCTAGACAGAGAGAAAAAGTGAATGTGTCAGTTGTGCCCAACTCTTTGGACCCCACGGACTGTAGCCCACCAGGCTCCTCTGTCCATGGGATTTTCCAGGCAAGGATACTGTAGAGGTTTGCCATTTCCTTCTCCAAGGAGATCTTCCCAACCCAGGGATCGAACCCCGGTCTCCTGAACTACAGGCAGATTGTTTACCAACTGAGCTAGGGAAGGCAGAAAGAAAAGCACCTACAAAGACCTAGAGCTAGGAAACCACTTGAGGTGTTTGGAGGACACCCCACATACAGTGTGATGGGGCAGGGAAAGGGTTTGGGTGGAAAGAGTGACCGTGGGAAGTGATCAGAGATGGGGCTGAGAGGCAGGTGGAGCCCTGAGATCACCAAACCCAGGCTAAGGGTCTGGGACCAGGCTGCCGGAGGAGAGTGCCTGGTGAAGAAGGGGCATATTTGGGTCTTCAAGAACTTGGAAGAGAGATTCGAACTGGGGAGTGGGGTTGGTCAGTAGCAAGGGGACTTTCTCTGCCTTCAGGTGCCAAGGTCCAGTCCAGGGCCCCAAACGTCCCCTCCCTTCCTCCTGGGCAGGTACTTCATGAATATCACCTGGGACAACCGGGACTACTCCTTCAATGAGGACGGCTTCCTTGTGAACCCCTCCCTGGTGGTCATCTCCCTTACCCGAGACAGGACGTGGGAGGTGGTGAGTCCCAGTGCTGACCTCAGGCACAGGCGAGGAGCGGGACTCCTGGGTCCTGGGGAAGAAGCAATGAGGACCCAGACTTCTGGCAGAGGTGGTGGCTGAGGCCCTGGGCTCTGGCCTCTGAGGGAGGAAAGGGCTGAGAGCCTGAGATTCCAGGTGGTCAAGGAAAGAACTGGGAACCCAGACCCCTGGGGTCCTGGTAGAAGAAAGCCCAGCATCCTGGGCCTGAAGGGTTTCCAGGTCCTGGGGAGAGATGGTGGGCGGGGTGCGGGGTGCGGGGTGGGGGGTGTTCCAGACTCCTGGATCTGAGGGAGAAGGAGCTGGGAGCCCGGAGCTCTGAGGAAAGAGGGCCAGGAAGGCCAGAACATTCTGGAAAGTTCCCCCTCAGGAAGCCTGAATCCCCTGCTCTTGGCCAAGGTGGGCAGCTGGGAACAGCAGACTCTCCGCCTCAAGTACCCGCTGTGGTCGCGCTATGGCCGCTTCCTACAGCCAGTGGATGATACGCAGCACCTTACGGTGGCCACGCTGGAAGAGCGGCCCTTCGTCATCGTGGAGCCCGCCGACCCCATCAGTGGCACTTGCATCCGAGACTCTGTGCCCTGCCGGAGCCAGCTCAACCGCACCCACAGGTGACAGCCTGGGATCCAGGAGTTCCCGTTTCAAAACCCTCCCCTGCAGTCTCCTATAGTCCTGCCCCGCCCCACCCCACCCCACCTCCCTTGGGACCCGGAAAGCCTTCCAGCTGGGTGACCTTGGACAAGTCACGTAATTCCTTGGAGTCTCAGTTTTCCCAGAAAGCGACGCCCACCATCGTTTTAGCTGCTGCTCGTCCCCCTCTCCTTAAGGTGTGGGGTGGGGGTGGGGGTGTCCTCAATGTTCCCGAGCCTGATCGCCCCCCGCAGCCCTCCGCCCGACGCCCCCCGCCCGGAAAAGCGCTGCTGCAAGGGTTTCTGCATCGACATTCTGAAGCGGCTGGCGCAGACCATCGGCTTCAGTTACGACCTCTACCTGGTCACCAACGGCAAGCACGGCAAAAAGATAGACGGCGTCTGGAACGGCATGATCGGGGAGGTGAGGTGGGCGGGGACAGGGCGGGGACCGAGACGGGGCAGGTGGGGAGCGGAGTTAGGACCAGGTCCCGGCCGAGGAGCTGCTGGGTCGGGGGTCGGAACCGGGAGGCGGGGACCAGGAGCAGTGTCTCCGAGAGACGGGCGGGACTACGAGGGCACGCTGCGGTCTGGGGGCGTGGCCAAAGCGGCCACGCCTGGATTTGAAGAGGCGGAGCCACGAGAAAGGCCCACCTCGGTGGAGGGGCGGGGCCAGGAGGAGGGACCTTGGGGCGGAGGAGGCGGGGCTCGGAGAGTGGGACCTTAGAGACTAGGGAAAGGGGGCGGGGCCAGGAGGATGGAGCCCCCAAACCTCCTGGGGCTTGGTGGGGCAGGAGGATGAAGATGGAGGCCACTTCTTCCCACTCTTGTTCTCTCACCTCCGCCTTCCCTGCCCGACTCTGCCTGCATCCCCCTCATCCACCCCGCTCCCCTCCTAGCCCTCTCACCCTAGTCTTCTCCTGGGACCTGTCTTTGTCCAGAGCCACCGGCTTCCCTCACTCCTTCCCCGTCCTCACCCTCAGGTGTTCTACCAGCGCGCAGACATGGCCATTGGCTCCCTCACCATCAACGAGGAGCGGTCCGAAATCGTGGATTTCTCTGTGCCCTTCGTAGAGACCGGCATCAGCGTCATGGTGGCGCGGAGCAATGGCACAGTGTCGCCCTCAGCCTTCCTCGGTGAGCAGGGGCTCTGGAACGACGAGTCAGGAGTGGGGCGGAGCCGCTGTGTGTCTAATTCTCATCTTGCTATTGCTTGTACCAGCAGGGTGACTCAGGTGAACCGAGGGCCTCAGTTCCCTGATCTGTAAAATAGGAGAGTCTCCCCAACCAGAAGCAATTTTCCCATACATCTAAGAAAGTCTGAGCTTCAGGAGTCTTCTCCTACACAACCCCTTCAAAGCCCTGTACCCGGTCTTGTCCTCATAATCGTGTGTACTTTTTTCTTAAAGAGAATCCTCCAAATTTTTTAAGCAACAGGCCCTGCAAAACCCATCTTCCCCTGTATATAAGTATAAGATGAGAAAAAGAGATGAGCACGTGCCTTGTCAAACAGTGTTTACTGAGCAGCTACTATGTGCCAGACTTTGGGCTGCACACAAAAGTCTGCCCTCTAAGAGCTATGCACCAGTCTCACAGGGAAGACCAAAAACAATCTCTTAAAGGGAAACATAGACCAGATCATTTCAGATGGTGGTAAATACTATGAGAAATTAAGCCAGGGGAAGAGATGGAGAGAAACAGTGTTGATGATGCCCTGGGTAGAGGGGCAGGTCCGTCTGAGCAGGTGATCTGGTCCTGCATAGATCTGGCTGGAAAAGTGTCACAGGCAGAGGGAACAGTAAGGGCAAAGGCCCCAAGGTGGGAATGTTCATGGGGTTATTTGTGAACTATCAGGAAAAGCCTGTGTGAACTGGGGAGGGGGCAGTGAGCGATCATGGGAGGGGTGGGAGGTGAGGACTGAGATGGAATTGGATGGTGGATTGTGCAGATGGTCCCTACAGTAGGAAGGCTGTTTTTGTTTTGTTTTGTTTGCAATGGCAAGGTTTTTAACTGCAGGAGGTGGTGTGGGGATATACGATCAGATTTAGGCTTTTAAAATATCCCACTGGCGGCTCTGCGGAGGCAGGAGGCCCGTGAGGAGGCTACTGCAGAGGTCAGTGCGGAGAGAGGCTGGGGTGTGGGACAGGAAGGTGACCGAGAGGGTGAGACAAATAAACAGGCTTAGGATGCGATGGGCTGGTGGCTTTGAGGTAGACTGAGGAGCAAGCTTATTTGCTGAGCTTGGACAAAAGAGAGGCCAAGGGCAGTGGTTCACATCCATTCGTTCCCTCTTGCTCTCTGAAATCTAAGCAAAGCTCCTGGGAGGGGGAAGGGCTTGGAGGAGAAGGGACAGCCCTTCCCTGGTGTTTTGTTTTCCGTCTATTTTCCCAGTGGTGTCTCTTGTGGCCTCCTCTTTGCACCGAGGTCTCGGCAGGGCACCCTGAGAGGCACCACGTGGGGCCCCTGCCTTCAGCAAGGGAGTGACAAGGTCATGTTCATGCCCCACCACGTGGCCTGGTGGAGGTGACAGGCAGATCCCCAGATACTGCAGTGGCAGTCCAGGCTGGTGACCCTGCTGTGATGGGGGCAGTCCTGGCTGCTGGCACTTGGCCCAGTGAGGTCAAATCCCCGGGACTGATCTCAAGGAAACGGTGATTTGGGTTTGTTGTCAGTGAGCTCCTGAAGGCAGTGTGAGGAGTTTGGCTGATAGACAGGTCAGGGTGGGGCCTCTGGCAGGGGAGCTATTGAGAAAGAGGCAGAGAAGATGTGGCTCATTTGGGGAACTGTGGGTTCTGGGTGGTTAAAGAAATGGGTTCTTGAGACAATGATCAGCCCAGAGAGGAGAGTGGAAGCAAGGCTGAGGGGCAGGGGCTTTATTCTGGGGGCGCAGGGGAGCTGCGGAGGACTGTGAGTTGAGGAGAGCTCATCTCTGGGTGTAGAGAGAGCCTCTTAGGGCCATAGTGGAAGGAAGGGCTGGAGGGGAGAGGATGGGGAGATGGTCCAGGGGACTGGGTGTGCCTGAGCCTTGTTGACAGAGAGAATGGAGAAGAAAGGTCCAGGTGGCGAGTAGGGATAGAGGGAGGACAGGAGAAGGGAGCTGGGGACTGATGGGATGCTGGGGAGGAGGAGCGAAGAGGGAGAGAGGATGGCAAATAGGGGAGGAGGGTCTGGATGAATGGTGAAACTCCCAGAATAGGTAGTGGGAGTCGGTGCTGGGCTCAGCGTGGGACATGAATGGCCTGGGGCGATTGCCGGGGGTGGGTGGAGAATCAGGTCTGGGGTTCAGGAAACGTATTTAGGAGACAGTTTGTATT